>NC_088249.1:57626408-59092241 GCF_036013445.1 Caloenas nicobarica | reverse complement strand
AAGCTGAAAGTAACTGTGGGCCTGTGTTAGGGAATGGGCTGCCTTAGCTTATTGAATTATTTTGTATACTGCTTCTTTTAGAAGTTGTTTAGGAACTGGTTATATAGAATTCACTCAGCATAAGAAGTAAGTTTGCTTAGACTACAAGCTGTGAACTTTTGAACTTTCTGCTTTATTAAGCAAAAAAGGCCTCAGAGTGCTTCAAGCTACTAGATAAGGGGAGCTGTGTCCCTGGAGAGAAGTAAAGGAACAGAACAGCATCTAACAGAAGATGAGAAACAGAAGATGAGAAACAGAAGAACGTTCTGGCTATTGCCAGGGACTTTTCTCCAACATCCCAGCTGCAGGTGCAAAACAGCAACTGATGGACAGCACCTTGATTGACATCTGGGCTGGACAGTGAGAGCCAAACAACTACCTGCAGAGACAATAAACAGCCTGGCTGACAAAAATTAAGAGGTCCAGTAAAGAACGGAGAGAGCTCAGACTCTAATTTTATAATTGCCCCAAACTGACATGCAAGGGGTGGGAAGCTTAGATAGTCAGGGTATAACTGCATAAAGTTCTCTTTATTTGAGATAACTCTTCAGGAGGCACCCGGCTGGAGCTGCTCTATGCAGTACCTTGCAAATAAATGATTTATTTGAAAAGAATTTCTGTAATCCATGCCTGAGTCTCTCCATCAGGAAACCTAGTGAAAAGAAAGAGCCGATATGAGCAGACCCAGGCTGGCCCAAATCCAGCCCTTTGCCAGGCAGCCACTCACAGCCACCACTCGAGGCAGGACTCTACCAGAACTGGGTCTTCGGTATGGCATGCCCCCGTCACTCTTACCTTCTAGAAGTATTAGGAAAAGAATATTATCTCAAAAAAAACCCTTCTAGGTTACCTCTGGTTTAAGTCAACTAACCTGCAGTTATTACCGTAACATCACTTAACGCCAGAGGGAAGATTTAAATTTAGTACACATTACACTTTTAGCAAGGCAATATCGGAAAAAATATAGAAACCAAGATTTAGATGTTAGGTATCTGCTCTCATAAGTGGAATTTCAAACCCGGTTTAGACAACTAAATTCCTATGCAGTGCCCAGAAACAATAGCACTGAGCAGGGAACCATGTAGAAGTCAGTAGGCACAAACCACCCAAACAAACACGCAGAACGGCAGTCCTGTGCCTCCCCTTGTGAAACACTTCAGCTAATACATAGAGCTCTGCACCCACCTGAAGTCTTGCCTACAGTATAAAATTAAATTTCAAATAATCAAATAGAGCTCACAAGTCTCTTTTAAAGAAGCCAAAGGAGCCAGCAAATTAGGAAAACGGATACTGATAACACATGGCGAAAATCCCAAACAAACATGCTTAGAATAGGACAGAAAAGAATCACATATTTCAGGGGATCGTATACTAATCACTAGATATAAATATTTCCAGCTTTTTTTCAGAGTCCTGTTTTTCTGAAATGTTCACTTCAGGACATGATATAGAATCTCATACACTATTTGGCCTGACTTTACTAGAGAAATACATACCCTTTTCATATGTGTTTTTGCTTCAGTCACCCACCTGGTGCTCAAACTGAAGGGTTTTTCAAGGATACCTGCTAAAGCCCTTCAGTTCTCTTCAAGGGTCCTGTCTCCTCTTCCATATGTGTTTAATTTATTCTTTGTCCCTAGAGGTACAAGCTTAAGTTTATGTTCAATAAATTCTGAAGTAACTGACTAAACAAAATATTTACCTTGAGAAACTTAACTGACAAATATAAATGCCCTTTCATTATCTTCATGTTAAATCACTACATCTTTGTTTTCCTGAATATGAATATCAGCTCCTTAGGTTTATCTCCCTGTTTTGCCTCGATCGGGTATCAGTGTTTGAAATTTTATTCTCATACAAGTCATCAGTATCAAAACTTGATATTTTTATTTCAAAATAGAGAAGTGTTACATTTTGCTCCCTTTAATCAGTAAGATTACAGACCAAAGGCAAGGATTGCTTTGCTTTTTAGTATTGCTGAACAAAACTCTTAGGTATTACACTTTACCTATGCCTTATGGAATAACAATACGAGAATCCCCAGCGGTATTTTTAACGATTTAACTTCTAAGATGTTTTGAAGAAAGGTTGCAAGAGTCTATAGATGGTTCCTTCCTCTCTGCTACAAGTCTTTCTGTCCCTCCTTCACAGCCTAGTTAAAGCTGTGTGTCCTTTAGCTTCCTTCTAGTCAAACACATAGCAGCAAAGAGATAAGTACCTAAGTTTTATCTTAATATTGATACCAGACGCATTCAGATTTGTTCCCTTGTACGATCATGTATCTTAATCTCCTCTGCAATAGGAGGCAACTTCATCTACTATTTTATACAACACACCGATATGCTGTAATTTAGGACAAAGTTTATTTCAGAAAGATATTGTGGATGAACTGACATGTTGCAAAAACCTATTACCCTCCTCCTATCTTTTCTGTTCCAAAGCTTAGTTCCTCTTGTTCCAAACTTCCAGCTTTTCTAGTCTGAATTTGAACAGGACATCTATCTACTACTAAACCTCATTTCATTTTCTCCTATCGGGTAACCTCATCAGGTCATAAAATGAATGATTAATTCAGTGAATTGTTTTTCCGTCCTTTCACTAAGTTTAGTTGCTTTTGTTTGATGTCCCATTGTAAGGCTGTGTTTGCAAAACACAGTTCATTCCCTGAACTGTTCAGTTTTCCATAAACACTTCATGAAGTCCAGGAAAGGATTAAGGCTATGATGTAATTAACATCATTCATAGATCAAACTACCTTTGAATCCAGTTTGATATCCTTGATTACCAAGCAAAAAATAATCATTTGTACACCTCTCTGTAACACTGCATTGGGGAATGACAACCAGTAACACCTTCCTACCCCCTGTCCCTTCAAACCCTTGTCTTTTAAGTGTGGATCCTGGTTCTGGCTGGGGTTCCATACCATATGACATCATGTTCAGTATGTAAACTGGGGGAACCACTTCTCAGGGACAGGGTGGGCATTGGTCAGTGGGTGGTGAGCAATTGCATTGTGCATCACTTGTTCTGTACATTCTTTTATCGTTATTATTATCGCTTTCTCTTTCTGTCTTATTAAGCTGTCTTTATCTTAACCCACGAGTTTTGCTTTTTTTTTTTTCTCCAGTTCTCTCCCCAGTCCCACTGGGTGATGGTGAACAAATGACTATGTGGTGTTTAGCTGCCTGCAAGATTAAACCACAACAGTTCTTCTCCCTTATTCTAGACCATCTACATCATGCCCAGATCCCACATTTTCCAATACATCCCAATTAATCACCACCACTTTTCCTGTCTTTTGATATATACACACAGATATAATTCCCTTAGTCTGTGGGCCATCCCTTTAAAACGGCCATTGAGTTTATTTAGTCCATGACTTTGGGCCCCATCTGTCACAACAGCCCTTCAGAGCAGGAGAGATTGTGTGTGGTGTTGGGTTGTTGCACACTGGAGCCAGTTCTAGTTCCATCACTGCTGTGCCTATCCAGATGTATCGTTGCTGTACTTCAGTTCATTTCCATCAAAATTCATTTTTTATTAATCTGGGTCACTCTAATACCATTGATATGGCATATAAAAAAACATAGCAGCAATGACATACAGTATTATGTAGCAATTACCATTGTGCAATTCAAATCATTGGCTATTCACACCCAAAAGCAAATCCCCTTGAGGTCCACAATGGACCTATCCATCCTTTCGCATTACCCACCAAGTACACCCAGGTCCTTGAGCAAAAGCAATCCCATGGATGGGTTTGCCTTTGCCGGAGACAGAAATAACCCAGACTGTCTTTCCCAGCATAATTTTTTATATGGACTACAGAGACTTTATCCTCTTGTACCATATGTAGAAGTTACGATTGGGCAGGGCCAGCTGGATTGGCAGATCCCCTCCTGTTAGCTAACCAGGTGGCCTTTGCTAAATCTGTATCCCAATGTTCAAACATCCCACCACCCATTACTTTCTAGGCAGTTTTTAATAGTCCATTCTACCATTCAATTTTCCCAGAGGCTGGTGGATGCGAGGAGATGTGATATACCCACTCCATGTCACGCTCTTTGGCCCTGGTGTCTATGAAGTTGTTTCAGAAATGAGTCCCATTGTCTGACTTAATTCCTTCTGAGGTGCCATGTCACCATAGGACTTGCTTCTCAAGGCCCAGGGTAATGTTCCAGGCAGTGGCACAGGGAATGGGATATGTTTCCAGCCATCCAGTGTTTGCTTCGACCACTGTAAGCACATGGTGCTTGCCTTGGCTGGTTTGTTGGAGTATGACAGAATCTATCTGCCAGGCCTCCCCATATTCATATTCCAGCTGTCATCCTCCATACCACAGAAGGCTTTAACCACTTGGCTTGCTTGACTGCAGCATGTTTCACATTCACGGATAACCTGTGCGATAGCGTTCATGATCAAGTCCACTCTTTGATCACAAACCTCATCTATATGTTGCATCTCTTCCTTGATGGCCTGAGGTATCATGGACCCACTAAGCTATAAATAATTCACCTGTGTGTTGTCGGTCCAGATCCACCTGGGCCACTTGGATCTCAGCAGCCTGACCCTTCTGCTAGTTGTTTTCGTGTTCTTCAGCAGCCAGACTCTTGGGTACACAACGTACTCTTACAACCGGGTTCTCTACCCAGCCAGCAATTTCTTGCCAGAATGTGGCAGCCCAGATGGGTTTGCCTCTGTGCTGCCAGTTGTTCTGCTTCCATTGCTGTAAACAGTAATGTTACCATATCATAAACCAATATTAGACTGTTCAGCAAAATGATAATCCTGACCCAGCTCCCAGAGGTGATAAACACCACTGCAGGGAATATGTGCTGCAAGTAAGGATTTATATAACACTACCATGAGAACAAATAAAACAACATTGTGACCAGCGACTATTAAACTAATGTAATGAATGCTTATAACAAATATAAAGTGCTCTGGTCAGATCTGTTATCTCAACCCTTTGCGCCCCATGTTGGGCACCATAAAGCACTGTTGTGGTTTAACCTGGCAGGCAACTAAACACCACACAGCCATTCTGTGATTCGCTCACTCAGTCCCAGTGAGACAGGGAGAGAATCAGAAAAAAAGGTAAAACTCATGGGTTGAGATAAAGAGAGTTTAATAGGACAAATAGGGAAAGCAAAAATAACAACAACGATAAAAGAATGTACAAAACAAGTGATTCCCAATGCAACTGCTCATCACCCCACTGACTGATGCCCATCCCATCCCTGAGCAGCGACTCCCCCCATTTATATATGGAGTACAACACCACATGGTATGGAATATCCCTTTGGTTAGTTGAGGTCAGCTGCCCTGGCTGTGTCCCCTCCCAGCTTCTTGTGCACCTCCTCTCTGGCAGAGCATGGGAGGCTGAAAAGTCCTTGACTTAGTAGAAGCACAACTTAGCAACAACTATAATAAAACAGTGTGTTACCAACATAATTCCCATATGAAATCCAAACCACAGCACTTTACAAGCTACTAGGAAGAAAATTAACTCTATCCCAGCCAGAACCAGGACAGTGTGATATACAGATACGTGACTGTTGGCAGCTAGTTAGAAATGGCATATATATTTCTTAAGTAAGCTGTTATCAAACCACATAGGCTGTTGAGAGTGATAACAAAACAGATCAACCTGCACCACTTGGCTCTCTCACCAGTTAGAGTCTCTTCTCCATCATATAATCAATACAGATCTAGATCTAGAATAGTGTAACGTCAAGGACAAATCCAAGCGGAAATTGCCACAAACAATGCTACTGACTAATCCTTGCTTAGATCACAAATGGCAACTGCATGAATCAGTGAGCTGGTTGATTTAATATGGGGCTGTGTGGATTTTTACAATGCGGCATAGACCTCTCTTTGGGAGATTCATGGGACAGAATTATTACACTTTTTTTAATTAGATAAGAAGCTGCAAATCTAAACATTTAACCCTTTGTAACTAAGTATGACTGCAAGAACTGTTAACCTCCTAGCTTCATCTTTCAGCTGTGTACTCCCATATAGCACTGGCACTTATCTAAACCCCCAGTGAACCCCTAGTTCAGAGATTCAAAATACAGGGTGTTTCAAAAAAATGGACCCAATTGCAGAGAGATAGCGATTTCAAATTGGGTCCACCTTTCTGAAACACCCTGTAGATTAAAGCTAATCCTGCCAAAAATATTTTTTTTTAAAGCTACAAGTCTTGAGTAGCTCACAGTAAGATGATTCAGGGATTCAAACAAGTACTAGCATTGTACAAAGGAAATGAGAGAGATGATGAGCTCAACAGTGTACATATAACTCACCTAGCAAACACAGACCTGAACATTCAAACACACAGGTTAACTTCTACAGGGTTATTATAGTAAGAATAAGCCTACACAGCCTCCAGTGTAATAGAAGTATTCAAGAAGCAGTCTGAAAAGTGGTAATTTGTTTGTGATCTGCCACTTTGAATAAATTTACTCCTTTTATAGAAGGCTCTTGTATTAATATCAACAAATCTATCTCCAATACACAGGAGCACAGTCAAGAAAGAACCTGCATGAATGCTATTCAATATCCAGGTAAATTAGGTTTAAGAAACATTGTTCTGTACTAGAATGGCACATACAACCTTCAAAATATAATTGTACTGAGATGACTGATGTTTACAGATTGAAAAGTAGGAATGTGAGAACTCTGAAGATAAGCAGAACACAACAATACAGGGAGCCAGCAGGAACTGACCACTCCTTTGCGGAGTGGAAGACAATGACAAGCTCACATGTGGGAACGATTCCGATGAGTACACTTTTGGAAGGATGCATGGAAAATACAGAACTACACCATAAAGAACGATTGAAGAGCAACTTGAATGCTCTTGCCAAACAAAGACGGCCAAATTACATCATAGGGAGGAGTTAAAGAGGATATGCTGTGTTGTATTTGAAGGTGGAAAATATGGCAGTTCACTACAACGTGCAATTAAATACGCGAGAAAGGGAAATTAAAGTTAACTGTATTTATCCCTAATGTTTCTTCTTTAAGTAGAAATCTTCTGGCCCATCAAGGTTCTTCCCTGTGTTGGAAGGCCAGGGAAGTTCCTTTTTCTGCTTCCTGACATCCTCTGAAATCCACTTGCCAGCAGCTTCTACAGACAAAGCTGAGAACTTGTATCAATATTTTTCTTTGACCTGGTTGCCAACACAGCATCGTTCCAAAACATCCCCATCACCACAAAACACACAAAAAACAAACAAAGCACTCACATAACTGAGACAAAAGGATAACAAAAACAGGTAAGTTTCAGGGGGAAATGTGTGGGTAAATAAAGTCAGAGACAAGTTACCAGGTTTTCCAAAGTCAACAACAACAACAAAAAAACCCCACAAACACAGCAGAAAAATGGAAAAATAGGTTTCATTGACAGGGAAGAGACACCAGTATTTTCCCAGGTTTGTCAGGGGACACCATCGTTCCAGTATGTTTAGGTCTCCAGGGAACTAGCAATCCACAGAAATATCCTAAAACCAGAAGACAAGTCAGATGACTGAGAAAATATCTGGTTTAAAAAATAAGAAGTATGTATCTGAAAGCTGTGCCAAAGGAAGTAGATTACACAAGTTTTACCGCACACCATGAATGAATCCGTGGAAGCTTAACTACTTGCCTGAGCAAATCTTCTTCTAAAAGGCACATTAATTCTGCCTAAAAAGCACCTGGAACTCTCCTGGACTAACTTGAGCATTTAAAGAAACCTCAAAAGTCTTGTAAGGTTGGATAATGATCAGTTGACCTAGACACAGAAGATCATCATCATCAATACACTACAATGCTAATTTGGTCTCTACTGAGATACCAATATGCACTTTTTCCTTGCTTTTTTGTTGCATGGAGGATTTTTTTTTTCTTGCTTCTTTCTGAGATGAGTGATTATTTGGTCCTTACTAGTGTTCACATGCTCTAGAAAAAAAAAGAAGTCATTAATTCCTTTTAAGTAGAAGGCACAGATTCTCTGATTCTGCTGACTTAAACATTTCCTTACTTTCCATTTATATTCTAAATCAAGTTCAAAAGTTTTAGTAAATCTTTTTAGAAAGTGTACATCATAGCCATACAGAAAACACATTTTCACGTCACTGAACACAAGGACAACTCCTCTGAACGGCTATTTGATAAGAACATCAAGAACAAACTAAGGTGCCAAAATTTCTCTAAAGGGAAACCTTAGTAGGTTTTAGAGAGTTTTGCTTCCAGAAAACAGACTATGTAGACAAACTGACAACGAGATGAGATCTACACCAAGACAGAGAATCATTCTTAAACAGCGATTCAAGAGATGTTTGGGTTTTTTTTAAAGCAGACAGCTCCCCTCCCCAAAAGAGAGCAGAGGTGTGCACAACTAGTGGACTGAAGTCCAAACCCTGTTTTGTCTTGGTGGAAAAGAAAAATCTTCTTCCTTTTAGCCTTCTTCCTATATTCCATTTCCTCCAGATTTCCTGGCAAGCGTAACTGCAGCCAGTGCTGGGTCTCTGCCATTTTTTAGATAAATTATCAGTTTGACAACAACTTGGACGTTTAAGTATCCAGCTCTGGTAAAGTCAAGTGATCGTGGTGAATGAGCTCCTGAGAGATTTGCATATCTGACACACTTCTGCATTTGTTCATCTGGAAATCCAGAAGCACAAGGGCCAGTAAGGGAAAAGGGAAAAGAGTCAGAGGTCTAGCTGAGTAACTCTTGTTATGAAAAATAATTTTTAAAACGGCACCACAAAATAATGAAAAGCTCCATTGTGTAGCTCCAGAGATAAAAGTAAAAAGTTGTTTATTTTTCTGGCTTCTGGGTACCAGTATCAAAACCAGATTTTTTTTTTTTTTTCCAAATTTTTATAGAGATTTATGAAACACAGCTTAATCTAGAGATGTTCTGCCATAAATCCTCTTCTTCCCCATCAAGGCTGTCACTGTATAACATATTTAAAACAGCATTCTTCGCATTTATTGCCTACCCCACCTCTCCTTCAGGAGTATTCATTTCAAGAACTGTGCTGTTTCCTAACCTACAACAGCACGTTTGTGAAGCCACAAGGTATATGTTATCAGTGAACTGAGTCATCTCAAATCAGTCTCCAGGGTTAAAAAAAGTTACACTTGAGCCACAGCAGATGCCCCAGTCCAGCACCTTTGCCCAAGCACATATATCACCACAGAGGGACAGGACGCATGCACGGAAACGGTTGACCAGGAAGGAGCTGGAGTGTTGATGGGGCTACTTTGTCCACAGCAATCCAGCCCAAATAATCATTGAAACTACAGTCCAAGCACATCCAAACGTCAATGGATGTTGCAAAGGATTCATGTGTCACTTACAGGACAAACTGCTGGGCACCAAAATCAGAGAATTCTTTTTGGTCGTGGGTTTTTTTGCTTTTTGTCCTGTCCAAGTACCTGAGCACAGCCCTGGTGAGACTGCCCTGAACGGTGGCATTTCCCACACCAGTCCTGGAAAGTCTCCAAAAATTCATCAGACGGACTAGAGCTCTTGGGAGGAATATTAATATAAAAGACAGCCAGAAAACTCACATGGTGGCACTACCTGTATACAACGGTTAAAATTTGCTCTGAGCTGGTAAGTTGATGATCTCTACCAGGAATGGGAACGTAGAAACATCAGGTTCTACAACAGTCAACTGCTGTAATGTTTTCCTCTATTTTTTCCCCTCATCATCTTATTCTTGATGATGACAACAGCACTAGATTAAGATGAATAAAGAGCTATTCCAGCTAAGAAAATAAAGCAGGCATTTGCTATGGAAGAATCTCATGGTCAAATCAGATAAATTAGCACAGGAATTACTTCATTCAACAAATAATGCCAACTACAGGAATTGAGAACTCTTTATTGCCAGCTGGGACATCTTAAACAGACTGAACTAGATTTTTAAATGTTGTATTAGGGAAATACCCGTCTTTCTTCAGACTGTTCCCAGGCCAGAGAAGCTGACCAAGCTGCGTATGTCTCAGGTGGAGTGTGAGGGGGAAAGGAATTATATAAAAGCCCTAGAATTTCTAAGAGAGGTGAAACAGAAAATTCCAGCAAAAACCCAAACTAGCATAAACTTATTGCTCTTATTTCTCTCTTCCTATTAAAACCAGAAATATCCAATTAGTGGCCTTATATTGCTAAAATAAATTAAAAAACAAACCAAAACTTTTACAACTTCCAGAATTCAGATCCAAACTTCATATCAGGCATTTGACAACATTTTGAACAGATTATTCTTTAACAATTGGAGAGAACTTCCAGCAACTTTAATGTTTTTATGTGACAAGTCCCTTCAAGAAATCACTGAACTGACTTGACAGGTTTCTAAAATAAGCTGTAATATTCAGTGG
Organism: Caloenas nicobarica; assembly: GCF_036013445.1. NCBI lineage: Eukaryota > Metazoa > Chordata > Aves > Columbiformes > Columbidae > Caloenas > Caloenas nicobarica. Next base: position 59,081,819 of record NC_088249.1, on the reverse strand, counting down.
TTAGTCTGGTCATTGCAGCAAAAGCATATTTTCAAATAAAAGAAAGAGGAAAATTCTAAAAAAATAAAGAGAAAGTACACTATTTATAATAAAAAACTTCCAAGCTAATTCATAACTTCTCTTCGCACATGATTTTTCACTAAAAATGGCACTGTGAGAATGAAGGGCTGTAAGAGCAGTTAAAATTTTGTAATTTCACATAAGATCACTAGAATGTAAATACTATGTAAGAACTGTTAATTGAAATGAGAGTGTACATGTAAATTTTTACAGCATCTAACACCACAAAACTTCACTTAAATTTTAAAAATAAAGGTGATGAAGACTTTTCAAAACTTAAAGCCACAGTTAACTGGGTACAGATTAAAACTACAGTATATTGTTACTCTAGGACAGCAAGTTTGCCTAATGTTCTAAGGCTTTATCAGATCATTTAGGAAAAAAAAAAAATATAGATACCAGAGCCCTTTAAAGTCAAACTTAAGTAAGTTTCTGTATTTATTAATTTGGGCCATATACTGAGCACAATACAAAAATATTCCTAAGTATGTTGACAGTACAGTGTTAACACTGACTTTTTTTCCTTAACTCAGTGAATTCATTTAATCTATAACAAGCCAATTTGTAAACACAAATTCAAAGATTACATGAAATGGCTTGGTAACAAAACATTGCGAAAGGGAACAAAGGAATAAATAGGTGTCCTCTTTCTCAGTCAACAATTCTAGAACTGCAAACTGGAAAACCCAACACAGCCAAGACAAGGTCAGAAAACACATTCTAACATAAACCCCAAAGACTAACCTCTGATGTTTTCTTTTTTTTTTTTCAATGTATTCTGGACCCCAGAATTTATCCCTGAAAAATGACTAGACTATTCAAGTCTATGGGAAAAATAAACACTATTTTAAAAAGTTAGACTGGTAGCCAAACTGCAGCATAAAGCCCAAATCTCACAGGTATTTAAAATACAATTATCAGAGATCCTTGAGTGAAGGTTAGAAATAAAAGTAGAACACAAACCAAAGCCATTTTGCTGTCACTCTCAACATAGCCACAATGCATACATACAACATAAAGGGTAAAAGTTTTACTATTTTTAATATGTAGTTTTTGCTTCAAATTGGAATAGAAGTCCTAAATTTTGTAATGCTCCAAGAAAAATCCATAGATAAGAGAAATCCATTCATAACAATTCAAGGAAAAAAAAAAAAAAAAAAATCAACCAAACCAGTTCAAGGAAACTATAAACCTAACAGTTTTAAAGACAGAAAACACATTCTTTTTTTACAAAAAAAAAAAAAGTTAAAATAAAAGTATATTAGTTTTATTTTCTCCTGTTTTTTTCTAGGAAGTAACTTTACCTTCTCACCTCACTCCATTAATATTCTGCAGTACAGCACTATTTAACAATTTCTACCAAAGTCTTTCTGATTTTTGTCCTTTTTTTCAGACAAACTACAAAAGGCAAAGCCACTTTGAGGAAGTTTCTGAGACAAAAAGAACTTCAGATCAAGAATAATCATTATTTCTGAGTTCTCCAATAATCTTATTTCATTCTCACTCCAAAAACTACATCAACCCCAAATGGGTAAGAAACTTCAGAGTTTTCCACGTAGTCTTGTATCAAGACCACATCCAATCTTCAAAATACCGGAATTCCATTAACTTATTTTTAGCTGACACAGAAAAGAATTAAGTCAAATGGCTGAAATTGCATAAGCATATATGACTTGCTATAAAATGCCTTCCTATTAAAGTGACTGGAGACACATGATGCCAATATACGCTGCTCAGGAATTGCCAAACATCCTTCCCAGAGTGACAGCAACTGCCCATTGGAAGATGTATTTCCATCTCAGCCACGCCAAGGAAGGACTGTTAAGGATTTAGCGATGCGTTTGCTACTTCATTTACACAAGGTGCCACTAAATCACCTTGTACCTGCGGAAAATAAAGCCTACTAACAATCGCAAGGGAAATACTGTCAAAGCAAACATGAGAACTACATCCATCTTCTTCAACTGCTTCTATTCATACGAATGGGTTTCCTTAAAGTTAGTAAGAGAACGTCAACATCTTAGAGCACAAGAAACGTGGCTGTTATTTTACCATCCTAAAATCCTGCCAATGATATTTCTTGCTCTATAAGTAGTCTACTGGCACCATTCCTACAGAAGACCAACCTGCTGAACTACAGCATGGCTTCGGCTCAGGGTCACAAGTTGTTCTGACACCAGCAGCTGACCTAGAAGTGTGTCTGACATCAGAGGGGACATTGAATAACAGCTTCTCAAATAGCAGGAGACTCAAAAGGTTACAAATTCTGTATGCCTGGGCTAAGAAATGTCTTTTTGCAGCTGCAAGGGAGAGAAGATAACCTGAACATAGAGAAGAAAGAGCACTCCTTGCAGGCAAGGAAGGGGCAGGGAACACAAACAGTCCTGTACACATGAAAACATTATCAGCCATTTCTTCAATTGAATTAAACTATACAGCCACTACAGGAACTTCAGCAATGTCTGAAATAAATTTGAAATATCAAATGCAACAGAAACTATCGATCAAATAAAGACTGAAATGTCAGACTATTTTTTCAGTTACTGAATATTCCAGACTACTAAAGTCTGAAGACGCTGTTTTGATCTGTGTTCTTCTACAGAATGGATTAAAAAAGAAATTACATTTCTCAACATCTGGTGAAAGATCAGGTTTCCAAGGAGATGAAGTCTGGGCCTTGGATAAGTAGCCTTACTGCATTTTTCCAACAAACTGAGGTAAAAAAAAGGCAGGTGCAATACGCAGTTTATGCCAGAGAGCTATTCACCCCAATATCCACATTATTCAATGTAAAGTTCAACTAAATATACACCACAGGTTATCTGACAATATTCAAAGTGATTAAATACAGACAAAAACAATTTGATAATTACAACTGGGATCTCTTCCTCCCACACACACACACAAAATTTGATAACTACAACTGGGATCTCTTCCTTTCCCCGCCCCCACCCTAAAAAAAAAAAGCGCAAACAAAACTTAAATAGACTAAGTAACTCAATATACCAACTCTTAAAAAGAAAAGGATTCCCATTTTGTAAGTGCCTCATTTTGTGTTCTGTTTCAGTGTCTTGAGTTTCACCTACCTAACGCCACAGGAATATGCAAGTCACCAGTTTGCATTTCATCTAACTAAACCCAGAACATAGTTACTACTGCGATGCAAGACTACTACATACATACACACACAACAGGTAGGGTACGCCTCAGTTTTTTAAAAAGACAAAGCCCCAGATTGCTAGTTCTTTCACCACTTTTGATAATTCCACAAAACACCTTATTTGCATCTTCAAGCACCTCCAAAACTCAGACTTTAATTTCTGTGGGCTGATCAAGCAGAGCTCTCAGCAGCTAAGTGCAAGAGTTGATGCTGAGTGCCAGTCAGTATCATCTCAGCTACTACACTTACCAAAAGCAATTCTTTTAGTCTGAAGTTTTCTAAGTACGATGACAGCCAAAAATAAAAATTTCAAACCATGTTTGATGCGTTAAGGAAATAATAAGAATTCTTTGCATTCTGTAAACTTACTGAGAACAAGGAAGCTACGCAAGCTTAAGATACGTATTTATTTTGGGCTTCTCTTTGCAGTCATTTGCATATTATATGCCTTTACACATCTTTTACTGATAACTAACTTCTGAGAACTTTAAATTTTCTAATACTTGGGGATATAGGTAGCTGGGGTTTACTACCTTTCTTCCCTCTTTCAAAAGCAGAACTATGGACAAACCTGACAATAAGGGTTAAAAATGAAAAGCACACAAGTTACAACACTAAAAAAGAGAGCTGCTGAGGGATGCGCCAAATTCACTTTGCTTTACCTAACAACAATGTATTCCTCCAGGTTTTCCTGTACCTCCTGTCAAAACTTAACCACACAGACAATTGGTTCTGTGCTGACAACAGTTTAAAATACTGAATTTGAGCATGAAAACGGCACTTCTGTATTAATCTAAATCAATTAACCTACATGTCTCTTGGTACTTCTGGCATTCTTGATATCAATTCAGTTTGAAAAATGGTCTTACTCATCTGCAGTGCTCAGACTGCAGCTATCGCATGAGGTCTCAGCTTTGCCATCATAGTCTTGCACAGTGTTAAGGAACTGCATGTAACCTTAAGCTCTGCCAAGTAAATACCATGAATGTTCACTCGTTCCTACTCCTGGTTTCTCAAAAGAATCTTTGAGAGCAGGTATTTGAAGACAAAAAAAAGATCTCCAACAAACTGCCTCTACAAATATCACCTTCCTGATCCATCCTTAGCAATGGTCCCCAGATATAGCAGGTCTCATGGCAGCAGGCAGTGACAGTGACTTGGTCAGGCCCCAACTTCAGTTCTGGCTTTGTGGAATCCCAGCTACAGCTACATTTACTGACACCCCTGCATTCTCAAAAAGGGCGTTGTAGGGAAGAACAAAACAACACAGCTATCCTCAGGTTCTCCGCAGTATTTTTTCTTATCTGGGCAGCCTCTTAATGTACTTTTACAGACTTTGAGTCTACAAAGCACCATATACCACATACCACAACTGTCATGCAGACAGACAATGGAAAAGCGCAGCGTGGAAGAGAATATGGGATAAAATAGCATATTAATCTATAACCACAATATATTATTGGGTTATTTTACACATGTTTCTACAAGTAGGCATAAAAAACCATGAATGGTCATGAGAAATACTAACCCACAAAACTCACAAGTAGTAAAGACTTTCCCCTTAATAGGCAGCTGTGGTTTAGAATGAGAGATGAGAGGGCTATAGCTTCTGACACTTCAAATAGCTATTAACATTTGCATATTCCTAGAGCATACAAAACATACATTCTTTTGAGGGCAGAGTTTAACCTCAGCCTTCTGCAAGACCATGTACAGAGACAGTTAGCCAGTATTAATAGTTAATTAACACAAACGACCTTTCTTTTCTCCCCTCCAAACTTAGCTGCAGCCTGTGTATTACCAGTTGCTCCCATTTAAACTCTTTTTGATAAAAGATATACTAAACAGGCAGGACAGGTACTTTAATACTAACCTATTAAAAAAAATGAAAATGTGGTTTCATTTTGAATGTTCAAGAACCAGCATTTTGAAGAAAATTCTACTTAAAGGCTGAATGAAGTTTGTAAAGAGATTAGATTCAAAATTGTTTAAAACTATGACCTCTCTCTACCTCAGATACTAAGAAAATACTTAAAAATTGCTGGAAGCATATTTGCTTCAAAAACAAGAAAACACATCCACTTGTTTCTTCACTGTTATTTTCAAGCACTAAAATCTTTCCAAAACTGTTATAATTGAGGCACTGGAGTAACAGAAACCTCAGCAATTAAAAATGCAGACTGATTCCCTTGCCTTCCCAAGCACAAAATCCTGATCTTGGGAAGCCACCTTAACACTCCCAGTATTCTACATTCACAATCGAAATGTTCATTCTCCTGTTGACAGCAGAGATGCACATACAGCTGTCAGAAATAGCCCGAGAAGCCACAGCGGCAGGGAGGACAGGAGGACAGCCTCAGAAACCTGGGGTTCACCATGAAGCATCCAGGAGGTCACCGAGCTGCACGACTGGGAAGTGAAGAACCCGCCAGTTGTGGGACTGGCAAGGTGGCTCTGGCTGTCTACAGGTAGGACTGGTCTCATGCAACAGAGTCACAACCCATAGAAATTTCCAACTACTAGCATCACTTGGGGGTTCAACACACTGCTCGGGCCTCACCTAAAGCAGATTTTATCACGAGGCATCTGATGTACAGAAAAAGACCCGAGGGGTCAGCTGCGAGAGGGAGGTCGGAGGGACCCATTCCTGGTGCGGAGAAAGGGGCACCAGCATCTCTGCTCAGGGACTCACAGCCTCCAGAACCCTGCGGAGGCCGACGCAACCCCGGGAGGAGGAACCAGCCTGGCATCGCCTCCCCCGAGCTCCCAGACCCCCCGCTTTGCCCCTTTCCTCCCGCTCCGCCGAGCCGGGGCTGCACGGACAGCGGGACCGCCGGCCCCTGCTCTGCCCCCGGGGTCCGGACGAGCCGCCGCGCCGGCAGCGGGCCCGGCTGCAAGCGGCCGCCTTGTCACCTCCGGCTCCTGTCACACCGACACAGCCCGCACCGGGGCCGCTCCGTCCGCGCCCCCCCCGCCCCGGCCCTGGCTCCAAGGGACACAGCCCGGCTCTGCCGCCGCGGGTCCCCCCGCTCCCCGTCTAGCCCCCTCACACAGAGGAAGCCGCAGCCCCCCACCCCTCCAGGGCACGGCCTGCCGGAGGAGGCAGCTCCGGCGAGCCGGCGGCCCGAGGGGACCACTCACCGGCCGCCCCCCACCCTCCGTGGGGCGCCGTCTCCCGAGCCGGCCCGGCGGGCCGCCTCCCCCCCCGCAGCCCACCGCCCGTCAGCGCCCCCCCCGCAACGTTCGCCCCCCGCCCGTTAACGGCTCACCGCGAGCTCCGCGCGCCCCCTCGCCGCGCCGCGCCCCGGGAGGGGAGGGGGTCGCCGTCCCTCGGCAGCGCGCTGCACGCCCGGAGCGGCGCCCGGCGCAGGAGCCCCCGTCCCTGACCTACTTTCCGCCTGGCTTGCCACCCAACGGCGCACCACTAACCTACTTTCCAGCCAATGGCACCCTCCTCCGGCCCCAGACCGGACGCGCTCGCCCGCCAACGGGCGAGCGGCTCCCCAGCGGCCTTGCCCAATGGCCGGCCAGCAAGCGGGCAACGCCCGCCCTCCTGAACGGCAGCTAATCCCCGGGCTCCCCTGGAGTAAGAGCCAATCAGAAAGGTGGCTGGGAGTTTTGATCCCGCCCCCCGGCCGGGGGCGGGGCTGATGGGCGGAGCGGGGCGCGGCGGCGGGGCCGTTAGCGGCCGCCCGAGACCCGGATGTGGGGATGGTGTTGGTCGGGCTGTGGTTTCCCGTGGCGGGGACAGCTCCTTCAGCTCCCTCCGCCTCGCTCCCAGCCTCGGTGCCGCTGCTGGCGCTCGCCCGTGGTTCTGCGTCACCCGTGTGACAGCGGCCTGGGCCGTGACGGCACTGCCCTGGGCGGCAGGCGGCTGCCCGGGCCTAGGCCTGGCCTTCTCTCGGCGGCAAAGCTTCGGGGCCAGCGCCTGGCCCGGTTTGGGGCCGCAGGCCAGCGGGCCCCCCTGCTCGGCTCGGGGACCGGGGGCTGCTCCCAGCCGGTGGGGAGGCCCCGTCACCTGGTCATGTCCTGCTGGCATTGGGCCCTTGCTGACATGGGCCCCCTCCCTCTCTCTTCCTGCTGTCATCACCTAGTGATGGTGCGTGGCTTTTACCTCACCACCACTTCAGCTGGATTCATGGTTCGACAGCACAAGGGGTAATGATTCTAAACTAAAAGAGGGGAGATTCAGGCTAGACATGAGGAAGAAATACTTTGGAATGAAGCTTGCCCAAAGAGGTGTCCCATCCCTGGACACATTCAAGGCCAGGCTGGATGGGGCTCGGAGCAAGCCGATCTGGGTGAAGAGGTCCCTGCTCATGGCAGGGGGGGTTGGACTAGGTGTCCTTTGAAGGTCCCTTCCAACCCAGACGTGTGCCTCTACACAGTATCACATCAGTAACTGATGTTGCATCACACGCTCTTTTGTGAGTCCTCGCACAACAGCCTCACAGAACCCATCAGAACGTCTCAGCAGCACGTGTGATGCTGCCATCAGTTCCACTACCATCGTTTCCCACTGTGATCGGGTGTTGCTGATGCTGTACACAGTGGTAATTTATTCAGCGTGCGAAAAAGGCCGGTGATGGGACATAGTGAAGCCATCTACTGCACCCTGTTATGGTCTAAATTTAGATAATCCACACAACAGCGCTGGCATGTAGAGGGGATGTGTTGCAAGAGCATAATCACAGCATAGCTGCTTTCAAATGCAAACATTTGCTAAACGTGATTGTATTATTGCCACATCAGGTTATTATTGCCACATTGTAATTGTCTTAACATTTCCTGTCCTGTGATGCCACATCACAAATGTTTGGTTTACATTTACTAGTATAACATCACTGGAGAAGCTTAGATTGCAGCATTATCACATCACAGTGGGGTTGTGGTTATTCCAATCCACTATCATGGAACATGAGCTTATCCCATGACAGCATTAAGGTTTGGTTTCCACCTGACTGAACTGGGACTAAACACAGGCAACAAGTGGCCCCTGCTGGAAGCAAAATTCCTGTTCACATCAGGATATTCCTACTCAAGGAAAAACCCTCCAGCAGAAGAGGTTAAATGAAATACCGCATATTAGTGAGACGGAAATGTATAAAATGCCTTTTTTTTTTTTTTTTTTTCAGCAACTGTTTTAGTGGTGCTGCTATGGTTTAGTGCACAGAAGTTATGGAGGTGGAGAAGTCTCCTTGACTACTTCTTTCTCACAAGTCTTTGTAGTTTTCATCATTGTTTCTACCCACCTGTAGAAATAATCTTCCTTATGGACTCAATCACATACTGTCTGTTTTAATGAGCCCAGTGAATGTTGTAGGAAATTATGCCAAGAGTAACGATCTTTAGCTATTTCCGTAGGAAAGCAGCTTAGCGGGCCATATGTCATATTTCCCAGTAAATGATTGTTTTGAATTGTTTTTATACTGTAGTTTCTATTCATGAGATATTAAAGAAAATAACAGCATCTGGTTAATCAAATTCTGATTTTCAGCATATGATGATATATATCAATCCTGTTCTGTTACTTTCTTTAAAATAGATTTTAATTTCAGTGCAGGGAAAGTCTCTCTGTAGGCTAGTAAGGCATCTTACAGGCAACTATTCTATCTTAGAATTTTCAGAGTGCTAAGTTTATCACTGAAGAGCTAAGAAATTACAGTTTGAAGTTTAACAAGACCTCAGTTCAGCTACTGTTGCCAGAAAAGAGTTTGTATCACCCTTCTACCATGCACTTCTAAACACAGAAAGCAAATAGAAGAGGTGAGGCCTGAGCAGAGGTAGAATACTTTCTCCTTGAAGGACAGTACTTGAAACTGAGATCACACCCCAAATTGTGGAACCTGGTAGAGAAACTGGCTCAGGTTGTGTGCTCTGCTCAGGGCACTGTGCACAGGCGTGTCTGATACCATAGTGAAAGCATTTCCTCATCTGATCGACTCTGACCCGATTAATTTTCAGATTTTATGCTTTTTTTAATTAAGGTAGTAAATTAGGTCTTAAGCAGAAATTTAGTTGCCTCCTTAGCTATGTTCATATGTTAATGGTTACAGCACGTTTAAACAATAGAATTTAGACTCCTTTGTGGCTTAAAATTATGATTTAAGAGCAGGAAGAGAGTGCGCTATGTGGGGATTCTACTGAAAATTGTGTTTTATTAATGGAGTATTGGAACGACTAGCCTGTGTTGCAACTGGTTGATTTTCTTTACAGTATTCACTTATTAATGCTACAGTAACCGCTTTCCTGATCCTAGGGTTTTGACTTCATGTCAAGAAGAATAGTGGGTATGACCTTCATTGCATGCAGCCTACCTAAGGAATAATAAGGGTATGTGTCAGTTGTTTCCCTTTAGAATCTGCAATTTTTGATTATTTTTTTATTCTACATATCTGGTTACATGCACAAAAAGGAATCTAGTTTCTTAAATGATAACCAAGGAACTGATAGGGTGGGTGTTATTTGTTGTTGTTGTTGTTGTTGTTTGGGGTTTTTTTGGTTGGTTGGTTGTTGGGGGGGGGTGTTTGAGATATATAGATAGATAGATAGATAGATAGATAGATAGATAGATAGATAGATAGATAGATAGATACATGGAACAACAACAGATGTTCAGAAGTAACCTGCCAAATTAGTCCTGTGATGTTTTAGCTTTGTTTTCTCTGAAACATGATTCATGACCCCAATTAGAGATACAGAGGGACACAAATCTCTGAGTCTTTGGAGCTTGAGTTTTTGTAAAATAGTTTGGAGACAGTATTTTACATGTTTATTTTTTAATGTCTTCCAAAATATGTCCAAAATGTGCTGTATATTTTAGTACCTAACCATGGATCCAGCTGCTTTACACCTTTTTAAACAGCTGCTTGTTCTTTATAGGTTTCAGATATGCAATATCACCTTGCCCTTTTATCTAATCTCTTCCTTTGTTTGACTCTTGTTATACAAGCTGTGATCTTACCTGCAGCAGGAGAAGTCATAGCTCACAGAAAATTAGCAAGACTTAATAACCTGAATACCTGGATTTCTTGTTCTGTCTATGCTTTAAAAAACCCAGAGACATACTCAGCCATATTTCTCATCCTGTTAGACAAAGTTGGTGCCATATTTCAACCCAGTTACGAGGGCAGAAGAAACTGGAAACCGTGGCTTGGACTGGTTGCAGACTGATGCAAAAAACCTTGCAGTGGTGGTTCCTTTACTTTAGTCTATCACATCTCATGTGTGGCTGGCTCAAACCTCTTCAAAACAGAAGTTTTGTCGTGATGAACTACTGCTTACTCATTCTTTTCAAGGTTCTTCAAATTCCCGAGTTATTACAACACCTAAGCCAGGCTCTTCTCGGTGACAACCAACAGTAAGACAAGGGGTAATGGGTTCAAGCTGGAACACAAGAGGTTCCACTTAAATTTGAGAAGAAAATTCTTCTCAGTGAGGGTGACAGAACACTGGAACAGGCTGCCCAGGGAGGTTGTGGATTCTCCTTCTCTGGAGACATTCAAAACCCGCCTGGACGCCTTCCTGTGTAACCTCACCTAGGTGTTCCTGCCCTGGCAGGGGGATTGGACTAGATGATCTTTCGAGGTCCCTTCCAATCCCTAACATTCTGTGATTCTGTGATTCTGTGATTCTAAGCCAGGGGACTACAAGTTTTTTCTGGTTTTGTTTGTGTAAACCCTTGTTACTTTAAAGACTGTACCTCCTACCACAACATTTCCAAATTAGAGCATTAAAAATCATAAATCTAAAGGAATAGATGTTGACTTTTTCACATGCCTGCTTCCTTCCGAGCTTTTTAAAATCCATTCTTTGTCCTCCCAACCTTTGTGATAATTTCAAGGGCTAGAAGCTTGTTTCAGACAATAAGAGAATATACTTATACAATCCATTGATTTCAGCCGCATGGTCTCTGAAAACACCAATTAATACTCTGAGACTCAACAGGAACTCATAAGAGTTGGCAATCCAATATCTGCCAGCATGACAAGAACAGGAAGAAGAATCTAATGAGGAAAATGAGGCTAAAGCCAAGGCATTAAGAAATTCTTAGTACTTCCCTGCAATATCTTTGTCAATCTTTATGGACAGCTCAGGACAAAGAATTTCTATCTTTATCTGTATTCAACTTAATGGAGGTCGAAGCACTTTAAGAGTTTTTACTTCATTAAAAATATGTGGAATTTAATTAGTTTTTCAGAGACTGGAAATATGAACTAGAAGGACAGATAAGAATTTAAAATATGTTAGTAAAATTTTAGTAAATAAAGTATTTTAATAAAAAATCATGAAGGCTACAGCCTTTTCAAATAACATTTTTCCATTAGGGGCTCATCTTCATACTTTTTTTTTGCATTTTTCTAAAGTTTTATTAAAATGTTTACCAAAGTTTTATTTACCATTTTTGTTGATTAAAAAAAAATCTGTGTCCATTTTTGGAGTAACTTTGGTTCAACACCATATTACTTTTTTTTGATGCATCTTGTATAAACCTAGATTTAACTGGTGTGAGATTCTTGCCCCGCCTGCCCCCCCCCAAAAAAAAAAAAAATCTGGAAGCTGTTTTGTTAAAAGAGAATTAAAGCAAAGACACTCTTGAAATTGCTGGCTGCATTTCTTCAAGATTTGTTGAGGACCTTAAGACTTGGTGTAGAGTTTTATTATCTTTTCTTGGTAGGGGGTGTTACAATTTTGAGTGGTCCATTGGCAACTGCATCTTTGAATAGGACTAAGCTGTTTCTTCCTGGCAAGGAAATCTATAGTTTTTATAGCTCTTTTTATTTTTCTTATCAATCTTGCATCCTTATGAGTGGTGGCACCTTCACCTGAACAGTGGTATGAGAAAGGTAATCTTTTTTCTAGAACACTGCAAAAGAGATCTGTTAGGCATTAGCTGTTGCATTTCAGGAGAGAAACAACACTCCACTACAGTAGGGCAAATCTTAATTTATTATTGGAATAAAGCTTCCTTTAAGAATAACAAAATCTATCAAATCTGTAAGCTAAATTTAACAGAATAGCCAGAGCAAGGCAGTACATATGGAGCTTTGACTTGAAATGAGGTTAAGAATCAGTGAGGAAAAAAACCAAACCAAACCAAATGAAAACAAACCAACACAAAACAAGAAGAGTTTTCCTTTCGGTAATGAAATGAACAGAAGAAGCTTTTCAAACAGCCTTGATTTGCTTGTTTTAAGGGGTAAATAAGAAGTAGAATCGGTTGAACAGAAAGGGATAGCTGGAACTGTAAATGTCATTTAAGTATTTGAAGAGTAATTTTTTTTTTGAACTAATTAACAGTCACAGACTGTATTAATTACATAAGTATAGTATCTCTCCTTTTACAGATTGGAAAAACAGGCCTGGAGATTAAAGGAGTTGGCCGGGGTTACACCCACATACTAAGTCAGACACAAAGCCACAATTAGAACTGAAGTACCCCACTGGCAGCCTTCTCAACAGTTTGGTAAGCCACGCAGGACCTCTGGTTATTTTTTCACGTCAGTTACACAAAACATTTTAGTTGTTTTCCAAATACAAAGAAAATGATGCTTAGGATGCGTAGTAAAAAGAAGTTGTGAAATATTTAAAAACTAGGGGCTTGATTCTATTTTCAGTTAGTGCTGATAGCTCTAATAAAAGCTTAACAAGCCATGGTTTTATTAGAAGATAGTGTAATTTGAATTCATTCTTTTAGGACTTCCAGATTGACAGGCTATATGTCAGTGAGACAGTGATTTTATTTTTTGGCATTTCATCTTGTAAATATACTAGACCTTATTCTGAAGGTTTTGCTGAATTCTTACACAGTCAAAATTTGGCCTTGATTTCATACTGATTCCATGAGGCGTTTGGAGTAAGGTCTGCAAAGTTAAGCACGTGACATAGGTTGTACTTCCCCTCAACATTACATGTTTCTGTACTCCTGACAGTGTTTTGAGATAACATGCTTTCAAAATTGTGATTAGCTGTAGACAGGAACCATCTTTTAAAGAGAAAAAGCAAATGCATCTTCTATGTTCCCAGTGAGCCATGATTTCTCCATTGTCTACAGACAATTAGTAGTTTTGATACGTACTAATGTTAGACAAACAACATTTTTGTTGCCAGAGAACATGCATGCTATTTTAAAACCAGAGCAAAAGCAGACTGCTTCTGAGGCTCATGGGTATATCAACCAGTAGGTGTGCCTGCCGTGTTGTAAATGGGGAAGGTGGGAGGACTCCGTCTTGCGTGATCAGCACATGGAGAAAGACAGGAAGTACTTAGGGAAGGTTTCCCTCTCCTTCTGAGTTCCAGGAAAGTTGTTCAGCCAGACTCATGAATCACAAAGCAGACTCAAAGGGAGTTTCTATGTGGCATGAAAACAACAACTGCATTTTAAAGCCTGAAAAGTCAAACAGTTTGGTGCTTTTGTTCTGCTGTAGATTTTTCATGGAAAATAGCAACCCCAGGAATATTTGACAGTGTGAAGTCTTAGTGCATGAAATGTGAAGTTTATATAAGAGATACCATCTTACTCATCAGCTGCTCTATTTTAAGGCCTGCTCAGCATGGGGACTTTCATTTTATGATCTATTTGGACAGCAGCTGGTACATTAGAGTTTTACATTAGCTGACATCTTTACAATCTAAAGGATACTTAACATAATCCTGTAAAATCTATTCTCATAGTTGTTCTCAGTCACTCATATTCCATCTTAGTGTGTTGGACTTTCCCATGTACGTTTTCTGCCCATTTACTATTTAAAAAGTTCAGTGTATCAATATAATTCATGTTAGTCCACAGTAACTTTTGCTGTGATGTGATAATATATATCTCTCTCTCTACAGCATATGCCATAAAATAGATGTGCCATTTCAGTGACTGAAAAAGGCAACAAAAAGGAATCCACAGTAACATGTGTTGGGGATAAATCCCAGCGACTAGCACAAATAACAGAAAAGACAGTATGTGTTAATTATGTACGAAGACAATCTACATACATGATTTAGATGAACTTGGAAATATTTACATTGCATAAGTATGAGATGGATGCCAAGTTACAACCTAATTCCAGAATCTAGCAATTATCAAGTAGTTTGCCCTTTGCTGTGAAGTCCTAGGACTTCATGTATGTTTTCACGTGAAGTGGAAAGTCTTTTCCATCTTTGTGGACTTTAAATCCCAGTCAACTCTAAGCAAATGACAAAATAGTCATGACAGAAGCTGAAGACACCTGCTCCTGAGGATGCTTGGGAAAAAGATTGATGAGAAGAAAGGACAAGATATGGGCACTGTTGAGGTATGGCAGGCATTGGACCCTTGTACACCAAATGAAGCGGAGCTGCCAGCCCAGCCAGCTTGTCCCTGTATTCCTCATCTTCACTGTCCAGCCCTGGGCCCCACCAGCCCTGGAGCCCTGATGTCGGCACCTGGCTTGCATGCTCAGGAGCTGCGCACCAGCGTGTGTGAAGGGTGAGAACTGAAGCTGGGAGGTAACCAGGATGTCACACTGGTGAGTGCACGTGCTGTAAGGGCAATATGAGTCTTTTTCCGGCAGCAAAACTTGGCTAGGAAAGGTAGACAGCTACTTTTCTTTGGACATTTTATTTCACACGAGTGAAAAATCACCCATTGTGTTTTGTATGTTTAGCTGACCTTGGTTGTTAAAATGTTAAGTAGCAATGTCACACTAAATGGATTCTCACCGGGACTGTTGCTACAGTCTCTTGGTTTTTAATAGGAGGGATTTAATGAAGGAAAACAGGGGAACTTCAATCTCCACTGCTTCACCATTAGTGGCAGCCAGGAGGTTCTGCCTCATAGTGTATTCACACAGTCCTTCAGCTCCACCACTTTCATGCTGGACTTGAATTGATCAATTGTTTCTCCTGCAGTTGCCCGAACAACTGCAGCCCCAGAACGATCCGGACTGACTGATCTTGAAGAAGGAGCCCAGAGTTCCAGCTTGCTTTTTACTCTGTGTAGTACGTGCTTCTGAGTCTGGAAGTCACATGAAATGAAGTTTGCCATGAGGCTTTCCAAACATACATCTTGACCTTATTATGTTGCAGTAAATTTGTATTTGAAGCAAAACTACTACATCTGATACAGGTTCCACCCTCTCCACACCCACTTCAGTGACTACAGAAATATGATTATTAATTATATGCACGTCACTGGGAGTGGCTTAAATTTTAACTGTTATTGTATATTGCACTTCTCAGATATCCATCTGATGTTTATATTTCCGTATCTGGCCACAAACCTGAAAATTAGAGCCTTTACAGAATTATTTCTACTCATATAAATTATTTTTGTATTCTCTGCAAGCAATTAGTTTTTCTTTTAACTTCTGAAAAAACACTAGTTCTCAGCATGAAGAGGAAAACCATGTTCTTCAACACCATAGGACCAGAAAGAGCATGAAAGTGATCCGTTATACTATTAATTTTAGACACAGCATAAACCTGTCCACTCATCCACAAACGTGTTTGAAGACAAGCAAAGAAGGGAATAGGAAGACTAGTTTGGATAACAATTACACTGTTCTTAAGTCAGTCCTGGAGAAGTTTCCTGAAAGTGTGATAGTGCAGCGTGAACATGGAGTCAGTCGGTCAGAGTGAGCGAAGTGTTCAGTGCTGCTGCAGGCTGCCTCACAGGCCCAGCCAGCGTGAGTGGTAGAGTCTAAGCAGATGGTTGTGGCTTCCTCTGAGTGCTGCAGGTTTCTCCAGGATATATTACTCAACATATTTTAATAAACAAACAAAAACTTGCTGCTTTTTTTTTTTTTTTAAATAGCAGTGGTCCATTGCACATCTTGCCCAGTATCACTTCAATTATTTTTACAGAAAGCTAATGAAATTTAGGGTACTGGGTATATTAATTTACTAGGTTTATTTCCCCCACCATTTCTTTGATTCATTGGATATGTGGGAAGTTGTCTATATTTATTTGAAAGGTTTGTGTCATCTTCAGGTGTCCTACAGATCAACATACAAACCAGAGACCGAGAAGCAATGGATGAGATTACAGGAGAGTCTTAACAACTTAATGACAGACAATCTTGCAACACCCAACAAAATAAAATCCTGTCAGTGCTTCTTCACGTGCTCCTCCTGCAGGCTGTGTGGGCCAGCCAGCTGAACCCAGCTGAGCCTGCCTCCCTGTCAGAGTTGGTATGATACCTAAACCCCTTTTCCTTCCATGAAAAATTCTACGCTAAAAGTCTTCTCTGTTTTTTTAGGAGAATAGTTGTCCTTATAGATATGTTGTTTTCCACTATTATTTTAGACTTGATCTTTTAATTAATTCAAAGTCCAAATTGGAAGTAGCAGCTTGGGGTAGCCAATTATTTTGAATTTCCCTGGGACTGCTCCCATGATCCTTATGTTGTGTCATGCTTAATTATGTTGATGGTATAAAGTAGTGTACAGTTTTTCCTGTATAATCCTTTTAATTTTGTCTTGGAAAATGCTAAGCCTGTCATAAATAAGACCTATATCATCCCTACTATAATGTTACTTAAATATAATATAACCACTAAAAGTGCAGTTTCATCAGGCCGCTTTTACTCCATATTTTAATGACAGTTTTAATGTGGTGTTTATTAATATCAGCTGTTGGTTACATGACTTCAAAATCTATGAAAAAAAGACAAGATATACTGCATGTATAAATGCCAAATGTGAAAGGGTTAGTAAAGGTAGAAAAATATATTCATTAGAGCATACATGTTGCTGAAATCATGAGTTGAATGTCTGCTTTTTAGAAATCTGATCTACATCTCATTAAGTCAATTGCAAGATCCCTTAAGTGATCTTCGGATCAAGTCTTTGGTGAAAGAAGGAAATGTTCTGGTGCATTTCTTTCAGGTTCTTACGTGTTGCATTGGGAACTGGATGCAAAGCTGTTGTTCAAGCCAAAGACAGTATCTGTGAGTATGCAGATCAAGTTATTAGTGAGTAATGAAATGCAGTCCACAAAAAGAGCTGAATGATTGCCAGTGTTCCCAGCTTGTCATTTACAAGGCACAGTTAGGGTCCTTTTGGATTTTAGTAGTACATACCTATTTAGTAAGCAAATATTTGCTACCCATGCTAAAAGGTATAGAGCAATCTCATGCCTAGGACACAGAAGAAGAGATCCACAGGCTTGTGAAGTTACTTTTGACCAAATCCTTGATTTTCAAAGTGAATTATTTACTTAGACATTTCTGAATCTGGGTCTCTGACCTTTTGTTTGTTTGTAGTTAAATGGGAGTAATATTACTTTACTTTGGGTATTGCTTCAATGCATCTATTTTAATATTTTTAAAGCCTCTCAAGATTCTTCACTGAAATGCAAGACAAAAATGCGAATCATTGTCATGCTTTTTGTGCCAGTGTTCTGTTATGGTACACCTAATTCTTTTTTCATGTTGTGTTTTTGTTTGTGATATTAGGTATTAGCATGAGGTTCAGAGGATAAAAGGCTAAAATGCCAAAAATAATAGTTTAAGTTAATCAGTAATTATATTAATTAACCAATATGTAGTTTTTGCCACTAACAAAAAAACCCCCCAGACTTCTATTACTTGGCCTCTGTTCAAATATTTCTACCTGTTGCATTCAATATTTCTCATTAATATTGACTTAGTGAGTTCCCAAATATTACTCAAAAAACAAAAAAATCACACACAAAATTGAAATATGAAGTGTAGCCAAGACTCTCTTGGAGCACTAGAAATGCATTCTGCTATAAGTTACATCTCATGTTACCCTATGGAACCCATTTGGATTTTGTAATAAACTATATTTTTGTGTAATATTTCTAATATATTACTGGTATTGTAGTAATTAGTATAATGTGGTAGTAACTCTCATTAGGAGTGAGTTCTAGTAGCCAGATACTGTACCAGCAAAATAAATACAGAAGTAGTGGTTTTGAAAGCATTTAAGCTGCACAGGAAGCCGTTCCAATTAAAAAAAAATATTTAGGCACTTGGAAACTGCTATTTTATTGAAAGCCCATAATGCATAGTATTTCATCTATATAATTAATTTCAAGAATGGAACAATGGGATTTCTTCAAATTTTATCCCAGTTAATATGTTACAGTTCAAGTACAGGAGTTGGAGATTTCCATAGACATAATAACAAAATTTAAAATAATTAATGTAATTAATGTACCCTTAACTGAGCATATCTGCAACAATTTACAAGGTAGCTCTGAAACTGAAGATTCAAATAAGATGACAAATAGTTGCAAGAAAACATTGTCCAGACAGTATCTTCATTGTTCATGGCAATAACCTGATCCTACATTTAAAATTTTATGAAGACTTGAAAAACAGTTGTGGTAAATGGGGAAAACAGATGGTAGTATGGTGAAATAGCAGATCATACATGTGAGAAACAGTGAATGTGTAATTCATTAATTCAGCTAACATCTCTTCATTTTTGGCATACAATTAGTCTTAATCATGTGTTGAGTTATAACACGGCGCCTGGGATTCCCAGCATCTTGTCTAAGGCATTTTATTATTTTTTGCAAGTATAACTACCAGTAGAATTGTATTTAAATGATATCTCAACTATTTACAACCATGGTCAGCACAGTCACACTGGCAGAAATCTGCAATATATTTATGACCTAAAGGTCTATGCTTTGCTTCCATAGAAAATAAATAGACAAATGGACGAAGAAGACAAGAAAATGATGTTTAGCATTCTTTTCTTGTCCGTAGCAAAAATGACATATCTTACATGCTATATAGAATCCTATGGGCTTAGAGAAAAGAAAGGGCAAACCAGGTTTTCCTTAAGGATGCTAAGCTTTGCGGATCCATATGCCCTCATTGCATGATTTTAACTCTTACATACAAATCTGTGCTGAGCTCCTTTTAAGAAGCGTGGTATTCTCATTTGGAACATCTGGGCATATAAATGACTGTTCCTCAGAAATCCTGCTGGGATGGGGGGAGCTCGGCCTTCCTGAAGCCAGGAGGGAACCTGGCAGAGTTCTGTTCTGTAGTTGTACTGGGTTAAGGAAAAGAAGAAAGGCCAAGAGGGAGGTTTGATCAGTTCGTCTGATGATGCTAATGCTGTAAGAGAGTATCTGTTTAATCACGCTGACAAATTTTGGATCTTTTGAGTCACTACACACCTGTGTGATGTAAGTGATTTGTACATTTGTTGTATTTTTTTTTTTTCTGTGTATATTCATAGTTTTATTTTCCAAGTAGAGGTAATTTTGTTGACATGTATTACTGATAACACTTTTCTTCTGCTATTGGTCATAGCTTGTTTACTACAGCAAGGAATACATTTTCCTTTTTTCCGACCGAAGGTATCTCTTTTTGAGGATGACTATGTAATTGTGGGTGGTTAAACAATATTTTACCAAAACAATGTTTTGTGGGTTTGGCCTGTCACAGAGAAGGCAGTTAAATATGCACACGCCTTATTATTATAAGGCAGATACTTAGTTTTCTCCGGTTCAGCCTGGAGTAAAGGAGGCTGAGGGGAGACCTTATCGCTGTCTACAACTACCTGAAAGGAGGTTGTAGCATGGAGGGTGTTGGTCTCTTCTCCCAAATAGCAAGTGATAGGACAAGAGGAAATGGCCTCAAGTTGAACCAGGGGACATTTAAATTGGATATTAGGAAAAATTTATTTGCAGGAGGATTGTCAAGCACTGGAACAGGCTGCCCAGGGCAGTGGTGGAGTCACCGTCCCTGGAGGTGTTTAAAAGACGTACAGATGAGGTTCTTAGGGACATGGTTTAGTGCCAGTGTTAGTGTTGGACTTGATGATCTTGAGGGTCTCTGACAACCAAAATGATTCTATGATTTCTGTGATTCTATAAATCATCAGCTGAGTGATTGCTTGTCTTGAGTATTTCTGTGTCTGTTAAATTTGGGGCTTTCTCCAGGTGATGAGCAAACATTCTTGATGGTGCTTGGTACAGGTTAATTCAGATGTCACTGGCCATTGGTTGCATAATCTCCATAACTACAATCTTAGTCTAACAAAACCCATCTTCTTCAGCGGGGCCTTTTTTAGTCTTTTCATGCATATTGTTTCTGCTTTTAAACTAGTTCAGATGCACTCAGTGCTTTAAAAACAAACCTTTAAAGGCATTTCCTTTTATTTTCAGTGAGGAGCCACAGTAAATGCTATATGCTTTTAGGCATTCAAAAGGCTTTGTGGACTTTGCTTTCTATGTTGTTAATGCAGTTGGTGCAGACTCAGCTGGCTTTCATGTGTAGCAAATTCATCATCTATTTTCTGTCTTTCAGCACCTGTGTTAGTTTGATGTTGAGCTCTGACTTGCTCTTTATATTTCCATGGTTACAAGTAGTCACAAGGTTTGTGTTAACCCCCAAAGGCTGAGTGATTATGTCTTTATTTTTACTATAAGAAGCATAAAATCATCAAATTAGCCCATATATATATATATATATGTATGAAAATATTGGTTTTAACATTACAATAAAAACTTTTAAAGTTAATTTTCATTTGCTCAAAAAGCATTCGAGTCTTTTGTCACCCTTATGATTATGTCACATTTTTTGTAGAGATGAGTTTCTGCTCAAAAGCCTGGGGGATCTTTTTTTCTTTCCCTTTTAATTTTCATTGAAATTTGCAATAGATTTTGAAGGCAGTGGATTTAGAGCAAACAATGCAGTTCAGACCTGTCCTATAATTAAATAATCACCAATGAGCATTAGTTATTAGTATGTGTACTGTTGTTTGGTTTTAAAGAGAGAAAAAATCAAGGTAAGAAGCATGTGAACTTGTCAAAGAACACAGATGTAGAAACATCCAAATCAGACTAAGAATTTCAGGTCTCAAAATGCTGTATTACTTTCTAACAAAAGACTGACAGGAAGCCCTTTCTGACTTTCAGATTCTGACTTTCAGATCCCAATAAATTAAGTGCAGAGAGTTGCACCTTCTATGAGTGGATAAAAAATGTTATAGACCCTTGATACAAAAAGGCAGCTGGAAGGAGCAGTGTTTTTCTGAGAGGCTTTCTTTAGGTAAGAATAAAGCGGTAGCAGGTTTGAGAATTTTTGTAAGGAATAGACTTACGTAACTGTGACTTGTTAGTCTCTTGTGCTGAAGAGTTCTGAACCAAGGAGAGGTTTCTGGGTGTTCCCTGGACAGAACATGCAGTGAGCTGCTGAGGGCCATGAGGTGAGAGGGAGTGATAAAAGAAAGCCAGAGAAAAGTCTCTAATAGGAAAGGTTTTGTACAGTGACAGAAGCATTGACTGGAGTTGCAGAAAGTGACCCTGCTCAATAGTGGAACAAAGCTCTGCCAGGGAAAAAGGATGAGACTCTCTGTTATCACCTATATAAGACTTATTGCATCAATGCATACAGCAAAAGCACTAGAGTCTTACTAATTGAGGAGGAGAAAATCCCCCTTTTCCTTTCTTTTTGGTGGTTTTCCTTTCAGCTGGAGATATTTAAATCGATAAATCACCAAATCAATACAGGCATAAGCTGCTTCTGTGGTAAAATAACTAGTAACACTGTAAAATAACTAGTTGTTTAAATAGTCGAGCCATAGGAGAAAGAAGTATATTAATGGGGGAAATGGACCAGAAATCATGTGTCGTGTGCTATTTAGTAATTTAAATTATAGATGATAGTAATGACACAACATTCTTTATCCTCAAAGTGTATTATGACTGTTAATGAATTACTGAATGTTCAGAATCTCAGTGGAGTGCATGGGCACACTGGTTGTATTTAGATCTGTGAGAATGTGTATGCTATATTCGGATATAACCTATGAGAGATTTTAAATGTATTTTTATACAATGTATCTAAACACTTCTGAGCAGAGACATAGTTCAAGTACACATATGAAAATTTACCAAAAAATAGAACAATAAAACTCTAGCGTCATAATTGTGCACGCTACTCTCCATTGGTCAAGTGTGTAACTGTTACACCCTTCAGATGTTATATTGTCAGATAATGTGTGCATGTCTTTGATGTTTTTGGTGGCAATGACAATTTCTTGCATGTGTGGAAAAATAATAATTACGTATAGCAAATGTCAAGACCGTGCTTCCAATGTGACAGCCAGTTCAGGTGTGAGCCCAGGGAGCAGGAGCCGCGGACCTGAACCTGACTGACAGGTGGTGGCAGGATGCACAAGTGCCACCAGGCACCTGGGAAGGGAGCATAATAGCGGCAAAGAACAGATTTTGCTGACGTGACTTCCTAGCAGCCTGTTTCAGATCCACCTGTGACTTTAACAGCTTGTTCTGCTGAATTGGATGCCAAAAAGCAGCATCTCTTGGATCGCAGGATTTTCTCTCTGCTAGGTTCAAGGCTCTTACAACTGTGGATGTATTAGCTTGCTCCCAAGGAACGCTTGAGTGTTTTTTAACTAAGGGTTAAATTTCTTAAAGTTGGTAGGTACTACTCCTTTCATCGTAGAATTTTCTCCTAGTAAAGCACTTAGACAGAGATGAAAATGTTCCCCATTTTTCTGTGACTGTGTTTTTATTGAAATCAGAACAATCTGGCTCAAACTTCTTGTGAGAATATTGGTAAGAACAGCAGTGCAGGATACTCAGACTGTTCCAGTCAGTAATTGCCTAGATCAAACAGTTAGAAAATGAAAGTATTTAGCAGATGTGTAATTAGTTCATGTGGAATCATTCTGGAATCCTGTAAACTGTCATGATAAACTCTAGTTATAATACAGTATGGTCAAACCAATTATTCTATCTCTAGAGTGGGAAAAATGTATCTCTTTGGAACTTAAATGGATCTTGGAAATGAATTAATTCTGGACTTGCTGTGCAGGAAATCAGAATGTGGTAATGTTTGATTAAAATATTCTAATATTTTCTTAGATTTCATTACATCAATGTGAAGTGCTTCTAAAATTATTAGTATTGTTCAGTCCTATATCTGACTGCAGAAGTTGTGAGTCGCTCATGGTCTATATGTATAAATATCAATGTTTCCCCTCAGAGCGGTAGCTTTGCTATTTGCCTGGAAAAGATCCTTGGCCTCTATATATGGCAAAAAAAGCATTTTCTAAAAACATAATTCTCCAGGAGATGAACGAGGTGATATTTCTCTTTATTTCCATCATAGCCTGTGTTGGCAATAGTCCTGACCAAGATAAGGCAGACTACTTTGCTTAAAAGCAAAGACAGGTATTTTTATTAGGGATGGGAGGTTAAAGCTGATCCTTTCGTGAATGCAGATGATACTGAGACCTGGAGTTTCTGACTCTGCTCTCAGTTTGGGGTAAATCCCTCTTTGTCATAATTCCTGACTGTACTGTAAATATGACTATATGAAGAGCTGTTTAGTTGTTTATTAGCCTTTTACCAGAATAGTTATATTTCAAATTGGAAGAATTTTATTCTGTGGTGCCCATGAGAACATTTGTTTATTCAAACCTGCTTTGATACCTGCCCTCACCTTTCTACTTGTTCTCAGTGTTTGGAAAGCAAAATTTTCGGGGTTTAGCTGTTTATTTTATCATTAAATCTTATTAAGGTTCTAAGCTTGGCTGCAACCCTCTGATTGCCATGAGAGGCCAAGGCTCAAGAATTATCTCTTTGCAGGGTTGTTTTCAGAGGAGCAGGAACAGAAAATAAGGAAATATTTTTTGGTGTAGAAAAATTTTAAAAGAGCTTTCTTACTTTTATTCTGCAATATTTTTACAAATTTCTGTTATCGTTGTTTGCTCTGCACAAATATCTTAGAAACACTTAAAGCAGATGGCTTTCTGTGTGGCTCGTATAGCTCAGCAGTGCTTATCCTAGAGTTTCACTGGGCCTTTCTTGATTGCTAAAGCAGATTCTGAGCTTGCTGGGACCCAATTGTGCAAAGCAATCTGCAATATTTCCTTATGCATACAGCCTAGTTGTGGTGGTAAAGGTGAAAAGGCTATCGTGGAAGCCAGGAGGGAGGGTTTCAACAAGTTTTATTAAGGTTTCTGACTCATGAAGGATATTTTTATAAGTTTGCACATTTGTTTTGAGTAACAAGCCTAGAGTCTGAGAAATACATACAATAATTACCTTACAGGAGAAAACATGGGAAGGCAGTATCATAGTGCTGGGATAAAAGAAAATATCAGATGAAGTGAAACTTCAGATTTTTAGCTTACCTAAGCAGGAGATATTACTCAGATACATGAGCATGTAGTTGTCTCTCAAAACTCTCTCATTAGCTAATTGTTTATTAAGGTTACACAGAGAAACTTAGATCAGATTAAGAGAAAAAATACTTAGCAAATATAAAATAAAACATTATTGAAGAGCTTTCTACAAATAAAGCAACAGCAAAACCAGAATTGCAGTTTACTTTTGTTGCATAAGTATATGATTGTGTTCCTCTTGTGTTTAGAAAGATAATTTTTTTATCCATGAACACTTAACGAGTGATAGATTAGACTCCAGAGAAGTGATTTTAAGAGAGTGCTGTGCCCTGTAACCTCCAGCAAATCAGCCTGTGGTAAGTGTGGCTATTTTGTTGTTGCTGTGTTCTAAGTTTTTATGTATTTGGAATCTGTCTTGCATATGTTGAATAGACCAGGAGGGGGCAGAACTGCCTAAGTGTAGTCACTTGTGTGGGGCTGCCAGGCATCTGTGTTGTGCTGTTCGAGGAAAATAAGTGGAAAACTGATCTGTGAAAAAGATTTGGCGATAATTGTAGTTTAATGTTCAGCTAAAACCCATTACTCAGATATTCAGAAACTTCTTAAATGTATTTTGTACATAGGTCTTTTATTGCTACTATGCTATCAACAAACATTTCTGAAGGAAATGCGTCCTAGGTTTTCATAGCACTGCTAGGGGACCTCAAGCATTTAACTGGATTATTCAGTGTACACTTGAAACAGAGCTGTCATTTTCACTATTGAAGGCTGCTGTGAATCTAGTTTATTTTTGCCTTTTTTTTTTCTGCTTCTAACTGTAGTTTCTCTCATGATTTCTAAAGCAATTAGTTTGGTAGTTTTAGTTTGTTTGGGGGTTTTTTTTTGGTTTGTTTTGGTTTTGTTGTTGTTGGGTTTGGTTTTGTTGCTTGGTTGGTTGGTTTGGTTTTTGGTTTATTTTTGTTTGGTTGGTTTTTGCCTCTTCAGGTTCAGAACAAAAGGTTTTAAACCAAAGTGCCTATTTTTAATATATAGTAAAATATTAGCCACACCAGCTATAATGCAGATTAAAATCGGTATTTTTCTTGAAAACGTCAATGGAATGGAATTCAACAGTGATTTTTATTTTCTGTAGCGAACCTGATTTAAAGGCCATTCACGCAGAGCGATCTAAATCAATGTACTTTGGGTGAATTGGGCTGTTGATACAGTGTTTTTATCAGAACAAAGGCTGAGCTTCTTCCCAAACAGTTTGCAGCTTGAGTAAAGAGAAGAGATGACGGTCACAGGGTGGGTCTTGGAGTGGAGGGGAATGAGTGGGTGATGGACAACTGGGCAAACAGTGAAATTCAGTGGTTGCTTTTCTTTATTTCTTTATTATTGTAGGCTCTTCTTAGCAATAGGATCTACTGCTTTTCTTCCTGGTAATTAGACTGAAACATATAAGCAAAGAATGCTAACATTTATGCTCCAATAAAAAATTATTCATGCTGCTGGTAAGTAGCTATATTTTATTAGAAATCTGCAAATATTGTTTTTCAGACTTTTGAGGACTGTTTATTTTTTTAAAAATGGCAGGAGTGTGCTTAAGCAAGTGCTTGAGTTCTACAGAGTGACATAGTTGGCTTACTATATTATAAAAATGAAATGGCCAAAATGGTATCATCATCTTCATAGTCTGGAGGTAGAGCAGGCAGAAGGATTCTGGAGATATTTAAATCACTCACAGTAAAAGCAAACCAATCTTTTGGATGCAAATAATACCAACATCATGCTAAGTGGCAGAAGTGCTATTTTAGGATTTATAAATAGTCAATATTGACCTCTATCTAAACCACGAGAGAATGATTTGGTTTCTGTTTAAAACTATGGATTTGGAATGCAATTTCTGATATGAAACATGCTCTGCAGATCGTAGGGAGCTGCCCAAACCTAAGAGCTGTCTCTTCAGCAAGCTGGAGGGAAGTTGAGTCTTTCAGAATCTCTGTTCCAAAAGTGTTGCCAGTTCAGATCCTTGCGTCTGGGCTTATTGTACCAGTTTTATGTCATCTGTGTGAGCAATTTTGACTGCATTGCTGTTTCAGTTACTATCTACTAATTTGGAATGATATGACTGCCATAATTACTTAAAGTCACTTTTTTTTTCTTCCCCATGAGCAATAAAATATTGCTAGCATTGTGGCTTATATCCTTCTAAAAGCAAATGACTTTCTGTGGGTTGTGTGACCTCTGTTCTTGAAATTCATACGATAAGCATGGCTGTCTAACTTTAAGAACTAAGGGTGGGTTTTTTTCCTAAATGGTTCTAAAAACGGAGGAATCCATTGAATTAAAATCTATCTTACAAAGAATGAAAGAAAAGAATCTTCACAAATTGTGGCACAGCTCACAGTTATTTAGCTCATATAGTATTTTGATACCAACCCCATTACCTCTGTATGTATGAGATACAAACCCAGCACCTATCTGATATGAAACAATTAGGATCCTTCATATGTTCCAGGCACAAAACGCAAGTTTTCATGTAGAACCATGGACTAGGATCCAACTGGGCGTTTTAACAGTGCTGTTATGTGAGAGGACAAATCTTGAAAATCTGAACCGAGTGTAAACTGGTGCAATTTGTGTTCCTGTATTTGCAAGCCAAATGTTTTGAAAGGGCTTTCTCCTTTGGTTCTCAGCATGTGAACCTGACAATTCCTGCGCCCACGTTCACTTTCCCTTCAAATCTCTTTAGCAAAAGTGTTCAGCTAAAGTTTTAAAATGCTTCTAATGTTAACTCTGTTCTTAGGCAAATTCACCTGTCAAAACTTCCTATTTAACATTTTCGACAGGGAGTTGTACTCTGAAGGCCAAAATAGCACTGTACTGAAATCTGTACATAGCGACTAAATATATACAGCATCTTGAGCTAATTTTAGTTGTTTGAAATACAAATAAACACAAGCTTTACTCATCAGGGTAAAATTGCTGGAAGATTCAGATGAACAGATGAGGCCAAGGATGTAATTCTCTGAAAACATTATTTTGAGATTTGAATGCCATCAGTTGTTTTTTTTCTAAAGCCTTTTCTTCTACAGACCTAGGACAGTATTTGCTATTTTTGTGTGTTCATTGCAAAGATCTTACAGGTTTAAATACAAAGTTCATTATTAAATTTTTAAAGTTAAAAAAGTGCTAAAATTAATACTATCAAAGCCCAAAACTCAATGCTTATATTTCAGTCACATTCACTACATGCTCTTAATACCAGAATAATACTGTTCCTGGTTTTGTGATGTGTGTTTGCAGAAGGAAAGTAAAACATATCAGAACTAGCAATTATGAAGGCTTGTGTTTTCCCCTCAGTTAAAAGTCAGGGCTTTTGCAAAAACGGTGGTTTCATATAAGGTATTATATATAGAAAAATTATTAAGTAATTATTTCTGCTCAGATTTATCTGCTTTCAGAAGCTGTACCTCTTTGTGTATGAGGTGCCACAGACTTCTTAAGTGATCATGTAGTTATTACTCAGTCTTATCTCATGTTAGATGTGGTCAATATTGTCAGAATGATAGTGAGAAGGTGAGCACAGCTGAGCAAAACTTTAGTAAACCTGGAGGTTTCTTAGAACCTTTGGCTTCTTCAGGGAAACAAGATCATTTCTGCTCTTACTGGACCTCATGTAGACTCAGAATGATGAAAGTACTTTTTCCATAAGTGGCTTTCTTACCTTGTTTCTTAGTCTCAAAAATTTGATGCCAGTGACAAGTTCTCGTTATTTCAGACTAGATGGTCACGATTTGTATCCTGCTTCAGCAGAAGTTGCTTTTCTTAGTGAGAAAATCACAATATATGAGTTTCTCCTTGCTCTTTAGGTTGCCTCCTTCAGTCTGACTGTCATTTTGGTAGCATAATAAGAAAATAAAGATACCCCTATGTAATTTTTTTTTTGGTTCATGAGTTCTATTTCAAATATTCTTCTAATATAAATTGTTAATGAATGAATAATGTTTGAAGACATGAATAATTATGGTTGCTTTATTCAACTTACTTGCACCTGTAATCTGGCATTTTTATTACCTGTTCGGAATTTTAAAACCTTATGAACTGCCTCAAGCATTTCCTCTTGAGTTCTCCTTCTCTGTCAGATAAATTGCCAAATAACCTAATGAACTTCAGAGAAATTAGCTTGCTGAGACCCTATTTCACAATTCCCAAGAGTTATACTACAGTGAATTCTATAATTCATTGATCTGTCCACCAGGTTAAAAACTTCATTACCAGCCACTGTCAATGCCCTAGCCAATTTTTAGTCACTTCTTCAAATTAACTTAACCTGGAAATGCTTCTTGAATGAGTGGAAATTGCAGGGTCTATTCTCAGATACAGTGATTTCACTGTATACTGCATCAAACTTAATGAAAGTTATATTTAGGGTGGATTTTTCTTCCATCAGTGATTTCTCAAGAATTGAATTAAAGATGTGAACAATGGACCGCAGCCGGGTTAGTCCTTTGTCATATGAAAATGTCAATTATTTTCTTATTTGGAAGGTGAGACTGTTTCCATTATAAGATTCTTTATTCTTGTACCTTGAAAACAAACAGATGTCCTGCTGCTAGAGATTGGTGTGGTTGCCTCTCCCAGTTTTAGAGCCCTGAGCATGTTCAATAAAGATCAAAATCCTACCTGCATATTTCTGATAATCCTAAAAGGAGTGGTTTGTTCCCTTGCAGCTATAGAACATATTTGTTTTATTCTGTGTATAGACAAATAATGGGTACCCACCGTATCTAAAAAAGTTTTGTCTAAGAGCTTCTTTTTCTGTCTGGCTGGCTTTTACGTGAGTTGCATTTCTGAAGCTGTGGAATCTATGTAACTTCACACTTGGCTTCTTCAAGTCTTACATTTTATCTTTTTGACTTGAAGTGGGAAATTATTTTCATCTCGCGTTTTGTGGACACCCTTTAGCCTTTTAAAAGACAAGATGCCCTGGTCAGCTTCTGACTTGTCAAGAGTTGCACAGACAAAAATTTTCTAAGAGTTTAAACGAGCAGAAAAACACTTAGGTGCTTTGGAATATCACTTTCTGCCATCCTGTGTTCATGACTATCCATGATTCTGCCTACTGAGGTATCACCTCACACAATTTCTACTCAGCCACACCTTCTCGCTGTTTGATACTCTGCATCCCAAGCTGGCATTGTTTTCAGCTTGAGAGTATTTGTGGGGTCCATTCTGAGTGGTAATTGCTTAGAGGTTTGCTGGTTTAAGGCACCTCTGGTTCCAGGTATGTTCAGGAACAAATATAAAGCTTTTGTAGGGAAATTATATTGTGATGTTTGCCATGAAACACAAGGAAAGGATCATGGCACGGAGTTTCCAAGTTAATTTGCATTAAGGAGGTGACATCCATGATGGAGAATTCTGTTGGTCTGCAGAGATCTAGGAAGGCAGTTCTCTCTCCTTCGTCATTTAGCATTTGCTTCAGCTTTCTCCACTCTTTCATTGTTGGCACATTCACATTCGGTCCCTGTTTTGTTGTATTTGTCCTTTTCTGGGCAAGTCCCTCAGTTTCTGCTGTGCTGGAGCTTCTGGACAGGGTGAGATGTCCACCTGAAACGGACCAGTTCTGTTATGATGCACTTTCTATTATTTGTTGGAAAACAAGGTAAAACTTACTGGTGACATCTACTTTGACATTCTTTCTTCTGCTGTTGCTTCAGGGTATTGGGGATAGTGCATGAAGCCAGGTAACAAAATGGATCATGACAAAATGAACCTTGCATGAGATAAATGAAAACCTATGGGGAGAATGTTCCCTTATATGAGAGATTCCTGCTTTAGGGAAAAGGATTGGCAGCTTGACTATCTCTCTTGTTTATTCACTGAAGAAGTAACTTCTGACTTTGCAATCTGGTTAACGTGCTCAATGTAGAACAGTATCTAAATAATTATAAACGAAATGTCGATTGCAATTTTTAAAAACCATGAACTGTTCTTTTTGGAAGCAACAGATGCTAAATCTTTTTGGTTTTAATCTAATTGTTTCTGTGATTAATATAGCTCTTTGCTATCAGTATATCTTATTTTGGCCTCTGTCCACCTGAATACTGGCTAGTTACTTTTGTTTTCAAACACTGTGTAGCAATGCTGAAATCTATCTATAATAAGCATTATAGCATTGTATATTAATTTCTCCAGCGCTGAATAATTTTTTTCCCACTTCATTCCATTTTGGTCTTCTTATTTTTGTGCTGTTAAACTACAGAGATGAACTTTTTCTGTTTTTTTGTCTTTTTAATGCACCTTGGCGTGTGTGTGTGTGTGTGTGTGTACATACACTGCCTTTACTGGGAAAAACAATTATAGCAGTTAGAAACTTGTCCAGCTTCACTATCTAGATGGTAGAGTCTGTTTTCAGACTGATAAACTGAAACAAAATGTAATCTCTATATTTTACACAGAGACAGGAGGTTAGAATTTACTTCACATATAAGTCATCTGAAATAGTATTGTAAATTGTATGAAATTGTACAGAAATTTTCTGTGCTTCATTTTTGCTCATAAGTCACCCGATTTGTTCTAAAAATGCCACCTACCAGTATTTGTAGAATTAATAGTTGCTTCTAGCTGCCTTCAAGTTGTTCTTCTTTGTATTTTAAGATAAGTTCACTGAGGCAATTCTTAATCTTTGAAAGTACAGGCATTCAAACTAAGCGTAAAACCATAGAATCATATTGTGTTATTGTCTGATTGGATATTGCCAAACCTGACAAATAGTAATATAATATTTTTTAGTTATTTAGATGATTCCCTGTGAATCATACTGTTTGTATTTACTGTAAAGTTTAAGCATACTATTGAAGGCTCTGGAGAAAAGAAAAACTGGAACTCAATTATGTAAACATATAAACCATTTATCATATGAATAGGAAATAGCTTTTCTGAATTTAATGTTTTTATACAGATAAATAATTCAATTTTTTTCTGATTAAATTTTTATCTGGGTAGTCTAGCATTTTTATTCCAATTGACATCTACTTTTAAAGAAGCCAAATGTAATAGTTGTTTTTAGTATGGCTGGTGTGTCATATGGATGCTGGATTCTAAACTGCTGAAGATGTTTCCTTGTCTCCAGTTTTACTCATTCAAATATGGCTCGAAAACGAATAACCTTTCTTTTGATTTTTGATAACTTTTATTTTTAAAAAATGATGAATTAATATTACTTACATCACAATTTTTATATGTGATCTTGAAATATGGCAATCTGTGATAATCAGAACAATGTGAATTTTTTTAACTCTTTGGGAATGGTCAAGTCTTTCTTGTCTGATGACTGGAGGGAAATCTTTGATTGAATTTAATAGTTTCTGGATGTAAGCATTTTAAATGAAACTTTGTTATGCTGAAGGGTCTATGTTTGCATGTACAATTTTTAAATGTTTGATTTTATCTCAGGAAATGTGAATAGCAGCTTCTTTGTTGGGTTTGTGATATCAGGAGGTTTGTAGTTGGCTTTTCCATCTGACTTTGTCACCAGATGCAGTCCTTTTAAAGGCAGCAAATTTGCTAAGTCTAAAACTTAGTGCTATCATTACTATGAAATATAGTCCTCTAGTGTCAGGAAAAGAGAATTAGTCAGATCTTGAATATTGGCACACATATTCCTAATTAGTAATATTTACTGAATAATAATTATTTGAAATTATTTTAAAACATTTTACTAGAAAGATATTATTCCAGATTTTTTTTTCATAAAGTTAAAAATATCAGTCATAATAAAATCATCTAGGTTTTGCCATAATCATTATTTACATATCTCATGCTTGAAATCTGTTCATGTCTTGTTTTCCTCTTTGGTGTGCTATCTTCAGTATTTCAATTTTTTTTCCTCCTTTTTAATTTGAACATATTTGATCAGCTACTATAATGGTTAGTCAACTTTACTGTACCACATGGCTATAGCTGGCATCACAATTAGATGTCCTACTTAGCGAGCAGAACACCCATGCAATACCTTCAGTTTTACCGTGGTTTACACGTGTGATTTTGAAGTCCGCAATTCTAAAGACAAATGCAAGCTCTGCTGCTAGTCTGGAGTTTCTGGCACGGTCTTATTTCACAAGAACTGGTAGTTTTTAGGTGACTTCTATGGGCAGTTTATCTCAGCCAGCTCACAGTTATAACAGTGAGAGCAGCGGAGATTTGCTGTTCTGTCCCCGTGAGTGGCACCGGGTCCACGGCAGCATCAGCTGTGGTGAACGGCCCCTCTGCCCTGCGCGTCTGCTGCCCCAAACTTCCAGCACTAACGTCCTTGGAATTTTTGCAATATATTTTGCCACATTCTCGGGTTATACCTGCGCACAACCCTGAAATTAAACAGCAGTGCAAATGTATTTGTTGCAATCCAGGGGCCCCTTTTCCTGTTTCTGTAAGCAAAGTCACCAGGGCTTTCCAGGTACCGGGCATGGCTCCATGCTGCCACATCATTATGCAAATGTAGGGCTCAGTGCAATCTTGATAACCGGTATGTTATGTACATGGAAATAGTTAACAGTTCTATTTCCTTTTTTTGTTTTTTTCAGAAGTAACTCCCTTGTGAGCATCCCAGAAGTGGCAGGTATCCAGTGGGTTCCCAATACCTTCAAGCAATACTTTCTCTTCGCCCAATTATATCCTTAATTTGATGGCTTCTGGCAATAAACTGGTTTGGAACCCCTTTCCCAATGGGCAGAAATACATGCTGGTTTTCAAAGTACTAGGCGCTCAGCTGTGCCAAGAAATTCTCTGGCAGACAACTCATTATGTCCACAGATAGAGTCTGACAAAAAAATTTGCTCCAAGCCACAAGTCAGAGGCTTAACCATTGTTTGCGTCAAGTTACTTTACAGCTTGTGATTTGGGTGAGTTGGGTGGGAATGTGGCTGTGAAGCAGAGTCCTTTGTTTGAGGCACAGGCCCCTGCTTTAGCCAGCTTATAGAGCCATACGTAAAATGGCCTCTTTGCTTTCACTTAACAGGATGCCGTTCACCTTTCTGCTCTGCTGAGCACCATTTCATGACTTCACAGCCCAGGAATTAAACCCAACACAAAGCAGCTTTACCAGTGATTGTCTGCAGATTAAATTAAATGCCTGTTCTCATACAGTGTATCTGAATTGTATCAGACCCACTTCTCAGTTTACACACTTGTTCCTGTCAGTAAGAGTCAGCTACTGAAAAACGCTGCAGTCCTTGGGAGCTCATCTCTCAGTGGTTCGATGAAAGTACCGGAGATTTTGAGTGTTCAACATGATACTCATTCTATTGTGCTTCATAATAAAAAAAAAAGCTTAGTCTGCTAGATTGACACCAATGTATTTCATTGATGTAGCTACTGTCAGTAGCTCTGGTTTGTGCTGCAACTTCTAAATTCCCACTGTCACAATGTTTGGCAGTTTGAAATTGTGGGGGTTTTTTTGTTCAAAATTTTGAGGAATGTGTAAAATTCAGATTTTTTGACAATTAGATAAATTGATGTAAAATAATCTTGACTAGTTTAATTAAGTTGTGCCTTTTCCCTTTCAGATTTGTCCATTACATTTTCATATGTGGGGAGTATAAAGCTATTAATTTTAGGAAGAAAAGTTTTAAATGTAACAAAATTAAAAACCCAGTCATTCTCTACTAAAGTGGATTTATATCTGTATTTCTTATATTTTTATTTTCTCATTGTTGTTTACTGTATAACTGAATTGTGCAACAGAGAATCTTGACTCAGAATGTGCTGCAACTTTCTTTTTGCTTAAAAAAATTTATCTCACCGCTGACTGTCCAGGTGGTGTAGCTGATGAATAGATGAGTTTGGGGCTCATCATATTTTTTAATATTTCACAACCTTTAATTTCTCATTAGCAGTATGCTTCATGGTTGCCAAACTTATCCCAGCAATCTTTCAAAGACCAGCACATTATCACATTACTCAATATAGTGTTTACATAGATTCTATAATGATGTTATATGTGAAAGTTGTCTCAAAACTTGAATTTGGTGCTGTATTCCGTAAAGATGCAAAGAGAACATGGATTTACCTTCACATTTCTGAATGCAGAGGCATCTGGTGAAAAGTTGACCCTGATTCATTCAGCCTCAGCCAGATTTTACAAATGCCCCTCGTGGTTTTATTTATGAAAAATGTCAAAGATCACTCCTTTCAAAAGAAAAGTATTGTCTTTAATGACCAGACAGCCTTTAGAGTGAGTCGGTTTTTAACATTAAGTTTTTAATTCCTCCAAGTTTTAACATGTTCTTGTGAAACAGTTAATCGATTGGAGAACACTGAGTCATTTTAAGAGCAGGTCAAGAATTAAGGTGCTGTTTTAAATTGCACATAGCTTTCTAGTCAGAAAAGGAGATAGAATAGACTCTTGAAAATTAAATGGAAGTTAATTGTTTCCTACTAGTCTTTTAAAAAAAATAAGCTTTTTTAGTTGCATAGAATATGAAACTCTACTTGCTGGACAAAATTTTTTTTTCTCTTAAAATTGATTCAAAAGTTTTCATGGATATTGTGCCAGGAATCTCATCTACTAGCATTAGAAAGAAGACTTATCGTAAATGAAGTGTTTTATTTACTACTGTGCAGTCATCTTCAGACCACTTTTCTTGCCTTTGTTTTAACTGGTACTTCTGGAAATGACTGGTGAGTAGGTGGGAGCACAAGATCCTCTCTGAGGGCTATTGCACTTAAATATTTTGGCAGAAGAACTTTCTTTTATTCCAAAATCATGGCAAGTTTTTACAAAAGGGTTCTAAAGTGATAGAAAATTGATGTATCCTTTCCTGAACATAGTGCCGAGATCTGTCAGATGAGTATCACCACACTTTAAAGTCACGGCTTTGTCAGAATTTGGAGGGCAATATTGCATTACAGCACTGGAAGTCTCCATCAGCACAATGGTGAATGTATTTCTGTCAGCAAGCCAGGAAGGACTTCAAGAAAGAAAAGGCAAATATGAAGACTATAATTTCTACCAGGACTGTGACATCCAAGTACTTTCTTAGGAAAAACCTGAGGATATATGTCCTGTGCCTGCAGCACCAGCTGCATGGGCTCCTTCCAGCATGGCATTTGTAGTTACTCAGCCTGGCTTTGCCAAAGGTATCTTTTATAGTTAGGGAGCTGAAAGTACCATCAAAATGAGAACCCATGAGAACCATGTTGTTACCTTAAATGCCATGCTACCGGGGCAGTATGTACACGATCGTACATGTTATTCCACACTAGACTTCACTTCATTGCCCTTTAGTTTTTTGTATTGCTAATATAGTGGGTTTACTTCTTCCTACCCAGTCTCGGTCTGATTCAGCGTTTGTTCTCCATTCACATGACCAGAACTCTCACCCAGAACCTTATCATTTCATGTCTTGACAGCTCCAGTCATCTCCATTCTAGTCTCAACAAATACTGGCTTGCAACAGTTGTATCTTTTAAAATATTTTTCTTCTTGTTATTTTGATGTTCCATTGTTCCCTCTCTTGTACTGTGAGATTATTTGCTTTAGCTTTTTAGACCGCACCTTACCATCTCTTCCATGCTTGAACTGCTGACTGTATGACATATGCAATGCCAGCCTTTATTGTCCTTTCAAGTGTTTCCAATAAGTATATTTAAATTCCCTGCTCTACTATTTAATGCATGGTATTAATGAAAACTCCTCAGTGCTCTTTCATAGTCTTTTTATTCCTTCCTAACTGAGACCTCTAAATTCTACTGCAGTTTGACTATATAATCATAGTAGTAACCTGTCATAATACTTTACAAAGCATGTGGAAATACTTGGCTACTACCAAATGAAGCTCTGGGACTAAATTCAACCAATACTAAAGTCAGCAACTCTTATTAAATACACTGCAGTCATATACCTTAAGTACAACTTATCCATTACGATATTACTTGTATTAAAGCTTACCAGGAAAATGTCATATCTGTATCAGCCCATCTAATGTACTTTTCTTGACAGTAAGTTGATAGTAAGAATGTATTGAGTATTCCTTTGTATGTATTAACAAGTCAGGTTTTTTTCAGATATGGCTATGGTCTTTCTCCCTACACATGGCAGTATGGCATAAGCATCTAATTGCTACTTCGATACCTCAGGCTAACAATAGATTCCTCTGAAATCCTCAAAACTGCTGCTTACCAACTGCTTAAAAACAACAGACACCCAAGTTCCTTGAATATTATTTATGCTTTTGGATACCAGGTTATCTAAAAAGCTTGCCATGCACGAGCAGCTCCTGCGCCCCATGCTGACATGCAGCTTGGCGGTGAGGCCCCTCCCAGGTTTTAACACAGTGTTGACCCGTCTCCTTCCCTCCTGGTGGAGTTCTCTCTGCCAGCACGATGGATGGTGACTTTTGAGGCTGACACGCCACCTGCTCTCCTTGCTCTGCTGGGTTTTGGCTTTGAGTTGTGTTACTGTGAGGAAAACATTGACTTGGCTCAGGTTCCTGGTGCCAAGAGAGGATTTTCATTTCAGACACATGTAAACTAGGCATGGAGCGGGCTACGAATTGTCAAGTTACCTTCTCCTATATTTTTTCTAATGACTGGCACAGGTAGTTCCTTCACTTCACTTTCTGTCCTTGATGATCTCTTTGTAAGGTGCTTCGCTTTGCCCCAGCATTTGTGCAGGTCCTGGGTGCCTGTCTCAGCGTGCTGTCTCTGGGATGTTGCAGGACACGTACAGCTGGGCGTTGCAGAGCTGAATGGAGCTGTACCGAAGCCCTTTTGGGCATTCTGGCGTAAATCTCTTCTGAAAATGAGAATTCGGGTCATATTTACAAGGATCTAGAGGTGTCTAATGATGAAGATAGG
This sequence comes from Caloenas nicobarica, assembly GCF_036013445.1. Classification (NCBI taxonomy): domain Eukaryota; kingdom Metazoa; phylum Chordata; class Aves; order Columbiformes; family Columbidae; genus Caloenas; species Caloenas nicobarica. The sequence continues at coordinate 59,044,645 of NC_088249.1, read as the reverse complement.
CAATCAATGGTATTTCCAAAGAAGTATAAGCATCTTATATTGTTTTAACATAATTTGCTAATTTCATAATTTTCTAGATCACTCTGCCTGGTTTCTGTCTGCCTGTGAAACCCCACAGTTGTGTAAGAGGCAAAATATCTGGGTGATGAGCAAGTGGATGGGAAACTTATCTAAGAGTTGTCTACTTATGTATCAGGGTGGCTTTGAACTACTTCATTACGTGTTCATTAGTTCATGTTACAGTTGATACCAAGTTAATCCTATTAGTATTTAGCATGTTACACGGCTTTGGAAGTGGTAATATGGGAGGCTTCTGGAAAGAAGTAGTTTGTAGCCTTAGATTGCTGGGAAAGACTTCTTACCATCTTCATTCCAAGATGAGAGAAAGAAACCAGGGACAGAGACTCTTAGGGATCATGAAGGAAGTTACATTATTACAGAAAATAACAGCATTTTTGTTAGAAGCAAACATACTATAAGCTACCACAAAATAGTAAGGTATTGGACAAATGTAAGTAAATTTTTCAAATAGGGCAGTGGCAACTTCATAAATATTTATTTCTCTTTCTAATCAATGATAGCATGATCCAAGAAAATATTTCCCAGATGCAGTTAATCTTTGCTTTCATTTCTGATTTGATTTTGAAGAGTGAATTGTATTGAACTTCTCTTAAGCAATTTAGCTGATATTTCCATTTAGCCTGGACAAGATAATAATAGAACCTAAGTTTAGAGTATCATGGTTAATCACTGCTGCGGCAGAGGGGAATAAAAAGTAGAATTTTTAAGTCAGCAATTTTAGTGTGTTTCATTTGCAAACATATAATATCACTATATGTAAGTGATCTCTGATAACTTTTAATTGTGAACAGGCCTATAGGAAAGTAATCTGAAATTTAAATATACAGATAAGTATTGGACCAAGAGTTAGTGTAGGATTGAATGGAAAGTAGAAAGGGAAACCTGGCAATAAAAATGGTGGGATAAAAGCTGTCTATAAACATTCCTGTGTTCATTAACAAATGCAGTCTGTGAACAGTCTGCAAAGTTTTTATTGTATTCTAAGACTATGCAAAACCGCATTGGAATGTGTTTACATTTAGCATATTTAAAGAAACATTCCTCGAAGAATATTTGGGATTGAAAACTACATTTGAAGACAATGTGATAAATGCAAGAGGGATGTCTTGCGAAATGGACCTTTATTAAGCTTGATTACTGCAAAATAAAAATCCAGTTAAGGCATTGAAAAGAAAAAGACAGACCATCTGTGAGGGAATTTGCCACAGATCTAATGCTTATCTAATTATTCAGATAAAATGGGTACTGTACTTTGCAGGGAATGAAGTAGAGAAGTTAGAAATCATTTTAGGTTGTAGTATCAAAATTTTGCCAGGAATATGAACAAATTGGATAAAAGCAGTGGAAACAATGCTTATAGGTCAGGTAAACACAAGGTTCTAATCAAATTCGTTCTTTCTAGATGGTGACATTACATTCTACTGTGTTGCTGAAAATTCTTGAAGCAATGTTATAGGAAATGTATTTCTTACCCTGAGACATCTTATCTGATTTTTAAAAGCCAGCAGTGATCACATGCACTAAATTTCTTTTTGTCCCAGAAATTATACCAGTGTGTGTGGGGTAATGAGCAGAGGTGGCTTTTGTGTTGCTTAACTGAAGACTGTTTTCCACAAAGAAACTGATTCTTGGTTGATTCTGCACAACCGAGGAAGATAAAATCTGTTCCATTAATTTTTCTACAGGTAAGTTTTCAGGTTCTTGTTAACAAATTTCTTAACAATGAAAAAAAAGGATCGTATGTGTATAACTTCATAGAGAACTCATTGGGAAGCAAGGCTGAGCAGTGAAGAGAGTGGTTCATGTAGCCTGGGCCAGGTCAGGATAACAGGACGTTGCCATGGCCTGGGGTGTTGCTCTGGCCACACAAATGAGGTTGCTCAGAAAAAATGAGACATGCGTAGAGCTTGGCCTGGATTAGATGATGATAATATTATAGTATGGTATTGCAGGTGCTTTCTCGACTGCTGAACTCTGCCTGTGCAGATTGATAAGTTATGTAAATGCAAGTTGGATTTGTAGATGAAAAACTTCCCCAAATTGTCCTATTAGTAAAGGCATGAGATTGTGTCATTACAGTAGTTATCAAAAAATTGTTGATTTTCTGCAATGTAGACCTAATTTATTCAATAGCCAGCTATCTAATACTCAGCAAGTATGCTTCAAAGTCAAAACACTATTTAAATATTATCTAAACCCCCAAATAGTGGAAAACAGTCTACACAGAAATCTTTGATTCTGTGAATTTTGCATGAGCAGCTGTTTTCAGCGTGATCAGGACCAGTAACTCTACTGAAATGTTATTTAGCTCTTGTCTGTCTGGAGGTGATCAGGAAAATTAAAGGTATTAGGACTATGTGTGTGTCTTAAGAATTTTAAATCCCACCTCTTACTTGCCTTATATCCCCTTCTCTTCAGTAAGCTTTACTAAAGATCTTTAGCTGCTTAGCTTACGTTAATATTGTGTATTTCTGTAGCAAAGAGCTTACTGTGTAGTTACATATTCTCTAATTAAGATAAAAGGACTTTAAAAGAACAAGTAGAAGGACCCTGTCATGAAATATAGGAGGAGAAAATATGTTCTACAAGGAACTTAAGTATGATAACAGACATTGAGATACATGTTTAATCTCTGTATGTAAAATCAGTGCCATTCTGATCACATCATCCTACTTTTTAATGATTTTAAGCCTACATATATCACTTTTTTGTACTTCTGTAGTGGTAATATTATTCCAAGGGTGGCTCTAAAAATCTCTCAGTCTTTGTAACTGGCTTCTTCATTTTATCTAAGCTTTTTAGGTATAGTTACATATGTTTCCTGTGATAGTCAAAACTACAGGTGCCACCTGCCATGGTGTAGTATTTGCTGGTCAAGTGAAAAAGTTTAGTCTTACTGTAAAGTAAGCTGCTTAAGTACTTTATTGTGTCCATATGCTCTTTTTTTATTCTTTCATTTTCAAAATACAGGCACATCCAGACCACAGCTACTTTTGATCCTGTCAGCTGTTGTTCACCTTTAGCAGAAAGGTGTGTTGCATGAATAACACCTGAAGCTTGATTTCATTGGCCAAAGTGTCTCTCTTTATTTTAGTATGGTTTGTTTTCTTTTGAGTTTCTCTTCTTGATACCACGGAAGTAACTTCAGGCCGCCGTATTGCAGAATGTCTCGGCTGGAGTTAGTGCAATCAAGAGGCAATGCAGAAGATTGATTCATTCAGATTAAGCTTGCAGAACTCATCTCTGAAGCTTCCGCCCAGATGTTTTGCTTGAAGCTGGTTTTAAGTATAAAGCCTCAGTTCTGACCTTTGTGAGGAAATAGTGAATGGTGGACAGTCGAAGGCCAAATGCCAAGCTCATTTGTTACCTTTTGCAATTGTGCTTAAGTAAATTATGTTTGCGAGAGCCCTAAAACGGCACTTAATCCAGAGGTGGCTGTTTACAGAAATTGCACCATCTTTCCTAGTAGTTTTGGTTTGTGGTTGGCCAATCTATGAGCCATAGTAGTCAAACTGAATCCAAAAGAGTTACTGTGGTTTAGGTTAATGTCACCAAGGTCAGAGGCTGGACCTGAAGTACATATAATGCATGGATCTCTGGTTTTTTGTGCATGATTCAGTCCAAAATGTCTCTTACATTTTTTCTGTCTTCACCTATTTTCTGCCTTTATCCAGTCCTCAGTGATGCTAAGAGCTATGTAGGTCTTTATACACACTGTGTAATACACACAATATTTGTTCTATTCCTAACATGTCTTCTTTATTTTATATTAACCTTTTGGCCTCTATCTACCAAAGCACTTACAGGATTCCATAATATTAAAACAGTGGACACCTTGGTGGCATTTAAGTAGTGTCAGTACTGGATCTATGTGAAACTAAAACTGAAAAAAAAAGTATTTTGTGCTCTGCGTACATATTTTTGAATAGCCCAACAAATCTTTTTCTGTAGGAACAATTGTCTCGGCCACAACAAATGAGATATATTTTTCAGTTTGGACACAAATTCTTAGTCACTGAAGAGAAAATGGAAAGGATTTGCCCACAATTGGTCCTATCAAAAGAGATCTCAAAATACAGGAACTACATTTCAGCACTAATAGAAACAGGTATAAGATCTGGTCAGTCTTATCATAGAAACCTCTCAGATTTTTTTGTGATGTTCTCAAAGATGCCTAGTTCAAAATTTGATGTCAGTAAGCCTACTGGCATTTTACAAGCAAAGATGATCCCTACCAATTTCAGATAATGCGCTTAGATCTATATTCCCAAAGAAAGACTTGGTTTTTAATAGTAGTAATCCTTTAATTAACTGGGTGTGGAAGCACCACAGGGCCTCTTACTGGTTCCTGGTGAGAGGCTTTCTGTGTATAATCTGTTGCAGATGTTTAAAATAACCCTGTTATGAACCTCAGTGAGTTTTTAGTCTTTTCTTTGAATATTTGTACAGCTATTATGTCCAATACATTTAATGACACAAATGCACTTTGTGCAATGGATATTAAGATGTAGAGTAAGTATTGGATGAAATACAGGAGTTAAGCAGAAGCTAGCAGAAAGTTTTGTCCATTGGGAGAAACAGTGCTTTAGAACTGTATATAAAAAAAAGATAAATTATTTAGGAAAGAAGAATAGAAGAAAAAAATATAGGCTTCTACATTTTTATTCACATTTGTCACCTACGAAGAAGTTTAGAGAAAGTGTAAAGCTGCAGTGGTTTTGTGTCTTTTAGACACTGACAGCTTGTCCTTTCATTGGGTTCCAAACTGGTTTCAGGTGTCCTGCAAACAAGGGTGACATATTTGTAATATTAAATTATTTACTAATAATATTGTTTGCTATTTTGTCTTTTTAAGCACCTTAGATTTAAAGTAGTCTAGGAATAAACGGCAACATTTTTTTTTTTTTACACACAGCAGGTTGAACCACCAGAATGATAAAATTATCCTGGCTATCAAGAGCTGGAAACATTATATTGGCTTAGGAAATCTTAGGCAATATCTGCTAAGTGTGTGATCATATTGCAGTACATAAAAGTACACTAAATTGTACCTTATTTAGAATAAAGTGCACTAAATACCTTCCTTAGAACTTTTTTGCAAGGTAAGATATCTACAGGTAGTGAAAGTGTTCTTTCTTCATTCTCCTGGATCTTTAAAGCTTATTTTACTTGACAAATGTTTATTTCAACTGGAACCTCTATAGCAAGTTTATAGCAGGACTGGCTACGGCTAATTTTAAAAATGAAGTATTTTAAGCACAGAAAAGGTTATTAGTAAAATAAGGCAAACATTTAGGAAAAGCTATCATCTAAATTTTAATTTTAGTTACTTTTGGTAACTCAACTTCTGCATTTGTAGATAAATCCTGCTTTGTAGAAAAACTAAGTAAAGATATTTGTATGTCTTTCTGTTGTCTTTTCAAATATATTTTCAATAAATACAATACAGTAATTTCTCTCAATGGAAATCAAGAGAGAGTACACAAATTCAAAAGCATCAAACCTTTGATGCTGCTTACCTCTTCCCTCCTTATTCCTTTTCACTCACTCAGGTCTTTTTATTCCTAAGCCTCACAATTCTGCATATTATTTTTTTTTCATTTGTCCTATTATGATGACTATTTTTCCTTTCCAAAGCAAGGAATCATATAGAATGATGTAAAGTCCAACCTACTGTACATGGCTGACTGAAGCATTAAATGATTAAATCCCTAAAATGCCTTTTAAAAACGGAAATCTTTAACACAAAGAATAATTTTAAACTTCTTTGCAGGTTTTTTGGTGATAGTTGATGATCTTTTTGTCAAATACTATATATAATTTTTGTCTAACACTTTTTTTTCTGGAATTGGAGATTAATTCACGATTTAACAATCCCTATCTGTTTAAGATACTTCTGCTAAGATGAGATATTTTGAGAAGGGAATATAATTTCTTCCTGAATTTTATATACTATACCATTGCAAGTAGACAAGATTTTTCTACTGTAATAAATACATGAGAGATGCACCTATTTTAGGAGCTATTGATTCTACAGAAACATACTGGATTTACAAGTCTCATTTGGAGAAGAGCTACAATCATATCAAAGAACTAGCAGGAAAATCCTTATATGAATGTTATCTGCATCTTAATTCAATTTCAAACGACATTATTTCCAAGCTATCACTTAAGTTGGTGTCAGCAAAAACTAACAGCTTGCCATGATGGAAGAAGAGATAAAATACACTTTATTTCACTGTGCCAGCACTCAGTGCTGTAGTAAGCATCTGGAAGACATTGAAAGCTGTCCAGGACAGCATTCTGCTTGCAAAATAGCTGAAAAGTTTGACATGCAGTAATTTGAATCCTGCTTGGGGCTATATTAATGACTTCCTAATTCCTCTAAAAATTATTAAAGATCACACTAAACAAATTTTTAATGAAGCTAAATGCCTAATTACAGTTTTATTAAAACCAGCACTGGAAGTGGAAGCTAATCCATGAGCAAAAAGGAGGAGTAAGACATGCCTGAGGGAGAAACTAGTTCTGTCAGGGGCACACATGGTACTAACTGCTCTGTATGGACAGAGATGGGCCATTCTTGGTGCTTGCGTTACAGAGTAGAGTGCAGGAATTAAGAGTCAAAAGCGTGGTAGTTTGGTCTTTGAGGCCCAGGGTAAACAAAATCCAGGGCAGTGGTTGTATTTTGTTTCTATTTTTTGAGTGTCTATCACAGAAGAAAAACAAAGCATAGTGGGTCTTAAATTTTTCTCTCTTCTGTTTCTGTCCCCCAGACTGCTGTTTGTCTCACAGAGGTTTACCTGAACTGAATGTACAACTCTTAAGATGTTGGGCATAGCCCTTCCAAGCTCTCGTGTCCCTCAAGTTACACAGAGAGCGGGTTTTGAATTGTGTGCTCTCGGGGTACTGACGGACTGATTGCCCCAACCAGTCCATAATCGTCTGTCATTTTCTTCTGCAATCTCTTTTTGCCATCCAAGCATTTAGATGCCTGTCTTTGGCGTCAGCTCCGGTGTGGCATAGCTATGCAACCTTCTGTCAGGCTGCTGCGAAACAGTCCAGTTGTGAGAAAGAGCCGTGAGAGCTGAAAGCAACTAAATGGTGAGAAAGAGCTGTGAGAAGCCTCAGCTGGGCCTCCAGCCTTACACACCAGCACAGGAGCACAGGATGGTTGGGGTTGGAAGGGACCTCTGGAGATCATCCAGTCCAACCCACCTGCTAAGGCAGGTTCACCAGAGCAGATTGTGCAGGATCACATCCAGGCAGGTCTTGAATGTGTCCAGAGAAGGAGACTCCCCAGCCTCTCTGGGCAGCCTGTTCCAGTTCTCTGGCACCCTCAAAGTAAAGAACTTTCTCCTGATATTCAGTACATGTGCTCATGTGCCCCTCTGCCCACTGACTCAGGAGCTGCATTTGAACCCGGGGCTTTGGCTTCCTGGCCTGGCCTGGCACCTGCCTCATTGCTACAGACTTGTCTGGTGATCTGGACTCTTGCTTGATGCTGTTACCATCACTGGACCTGCTTTACTGCTCGTGTTTGAGCAGTGGGGGACTGTGGACCGTGTCGATGGGGTCACTGCCCTGTCTGTGCCATCGCCCTCGGTGCCTGGCTTGTCCTCCCTTACAGAGCAAGGACAACTGGAAATGTGAGATCATCAGGCAGTATTTATTTTGGAGCTGAGAAAATACTAGAAACATTTCTGACTGCTTGTTTATTTGGGTATCATGCTAGCTTGCCTGTTGTTCCATATGCTGCTTAGGTAGGATAATAAGACTCAACATGTTCTACTTCTTTCTAACTGTAGAGGAAGAGACAGTCCTGGTCTCCTGCATTTTTGTAAACAAAATGACAAATATACAAATAGATGGGCTGGGATGTTTCTGTAATTTAAGTAGAAGCCCACCTGAAATACAGGTAGACATAGAAAAGCATAAAGCCAAAGGTATGTTCTACCATACGTTATATAGAAAAATCAAATTTGATGTAGAGAGTAGTCATTCCCCTTCTGTGCTGCCTTAGTGTGATGATCTCAGAAGTCTAAGCAAATGGAAACTGCTACTTTGGATGTTTTTCATTCCTATTGACTGATTTTTGGGAAATTCCATATAAATCATCATTTTAATTAAATTCTTAAGGCAAATATTTCTAATATAAGCTTAGCTGATTTAATAGAGATCTATATCTTTTGCATGTATTTTCAGATTAATCATAAATTTATTTTCTGAAAGTTGGAATTCTGCATGTTGAAACATGAACTTTTGTCTGTGTGCCAGAAAGGTAAATTTTTGAACTATGCTGCTGTTTGTGGCTGTTAGAGAAGCAAAGCAACAACGCAGAGACATGCGTTTTTATGATTGGTACCGTGGTTCTACCCTTAAGTACTTGGTTCTTTGGGTCATGTTTTGTTATTAAACACTGGAACCTGCAAAAATTAGCCAGACCAATAGTAAAGGTCATTTGATTTTGCTGGGTGTTTCATTTTGTTCTGTTTAACCTTAAATGGAGCGATGGGGTAGCACAGATTCACTTCACAAGACATACCAGATGTAGGACAGGGTCTAGTTTAGCTATTCCATTGGCATTTGTCAGTCTCTTTTTCAAGAGAATGCCCATGCTTAATTGAAAAAGGCTGTATCTTATCTTACACATCTCTAAACAAAGCACTAGTTGTCCTTTCTTTTTTTTTTTTTGCCTTGGTTTTGATTTGTATTGTTAATGACTCCACTTGTACTTTTGCACTTGGTCAATCAACGCAGAGGATCTCCTTTTTCATGACGCATAGAAGTTTCTCCTCAGCCCTCGTTCAGTGAGGCTTTGCTCCTCTTGAGCCTCCGTAGCCATCCTTGCTCCCATCAGCACCGCACACTCACCGCCTCTTCTCTAAAGCCTTTAGCACCTCCACACTATCGGTATCTGATGGTTTTTTTCTGTTGCTCAGCCTTTTCTGCTGACTCAGTCTAATGCTCACAGTCTTAACTCCACTGATGGTGACTCTTTAACTAACTGCCCTGCTAGGCTTCAGCTCTAGGTTTTTCCTCAGCTTCCAGTCCCAGTACGGCTCCTGCTTCACATGGCTGCACTGTTTCTGTGCTGACTCGCATGTTCCTTTCTTGTCCATTTGTCACATTTCATTCCCACTCCTGGCTTGAGCCACAAGACTGCATTGACTTTCTCACACCGTAGGCAGGCATGGCCAAGGGGGATCATCTCTTTTGGATGTAGTTTTAATCTGTTCCCTACACGTGCAGTTGTTTCCACCTGTTTTTTTGCTTCCATGCCTCGCTGATCCCTCTCCTGCTTCCTTCTTTCTGTCTTAACTTTTCATCTGTCTTCCTATCATGAGGAATATATTCTTGCTACTAGCTACTTGTCCATTGCCAACCAATCTCGATTGTTTCTTTCCCCTCTAAATAATTTCCAGCCAATACACCAAATATAACTGCCCTTTTTCTTTCTTCCTTTCATTGATCACATTGACTTGTGCATCATCTTAAATTCTTGAGTTGAAAGGTGAGAGATTTGAAACCAATATGAAACGCTATTTTTGGGCAGCACATTCTTCATGGAACATCAATATGATCCGGATTGTGTTTCCTTTCAGTCTACAATAAATCATCTGCTGATGTCCATAGAAGCAGTTTTATGCTTTATATTACTCTAAAGCAGGTGTTTATGTCAGCACTGCTGTGAGGCTCTTTCTTCATGTTAGACAGAGACAAGCAAGTGAGACCTGGTCTGCAGTCCTGCATATTGAGAAGGACACATCTGCTCTGATGTTCAATAACTTTTAACTGTTACATACTTTATAGTCTGTAAATATTTGCCAAGATATGAATCAATTGCCTTTTAAAGAAGATATGCATAGATGACAGAATAGGTGTTGCTCTGCTTTCTTGACATTCTGAAAAAGCACATAGAACCAGGAAAACTGCTGTTCTGTGTTCCTCTAAATGTTAAGGCAAAATTTATAATTCTGGTCATAAGTTTACATTAAGCTTGAAAAACTTCAGAAGAGAAAGCAAGATAAGTTCCTGGTGAACTATTCCTTTTCATCTCATGAATGTGTGGTAGCACAGGTTCTACTTGAGAAAAGCGCCTTTTTTAAAGGCCCACTGTCATTGTGGCACATTGATTTCAGATTACAGTTTTCATATAAAAGTTCTTTAACTTCCAGATCTGCAAACTTGCTCTGGTTACTTGGAGTCAAGGTTGTGTAACCTTCAGTAGTAAAGACACATCAGACAGAATGTGGGTACCAGTCACAGAAATTGCTTTACACTGCTTGCAGACTTGGGACACTAATTAACAGTTCTGTTAATGATACACGAGACAAAGGAGCCATGTCAATAGATAAGACTAAATGCACAGAAATCAGAGGTTTATGGTAGGAATGTACTATTTTTCTAGAAACACTTCTCTGACTACATTTCCATTTAGTCTTAGTTTCATAAAAAGGAAAAAAATCCCTTCTTTTTTAAATGCCTGGCAGAAAATGAGTAGGGGTAGAGAGAACCTTACAAAGGGAGAGGGCAGGAGAAAGGCAGAGCAGTGGTACAGGTATTCGCTAGCAGATGATATTTTGTATACACAGTGTGAGTCAATACCAAAAGGGGCCTTAAGCCTCCCGAATCCCTCCACTCCTGGTAATTCCGCTCATTAAATGTGTGGGCAGCAGCAAGAAAGAGGACATTTTCCTGTTGAAGAGGAGGAGAGAAAAATCTGCAGGGCTTTACTCAGAGCCACATTAAAAGAGGGAGAGCTTGCTGCCTCGTGACGTTACTTGTCACTGTCTGTTACCCTTAGTGTATACTAAATCATTTGCTTTACATGTGTCATGGCTCTGGAGCATGGGAAATAATACAAAAACTGCTATTACAGTCTTAATGTATGAGGAGAGTTTCTGACTATTAGCTGAATTGGCATGGACTTCTTTTTCTAGCAGAGAGCATCAGTCCATGGTCTAAAAATAGTTAGGAAAAAATAGGATCACAGGAAAAAAAACAGGATCACAGTTTATTTTTCTCACAGGTTTGTAGTAGGTGATGTATCCGAGCTGCTGGGATTTCATTAGACCAGTGTATTTTGGCAGAAGCTTTTGTGTCTTATATGGACTGTGCTGTATGGGATCCCAGCTAACGTGACTTTGGAAAATACGTTGAAGATGTTTCAAACAGACCTACTGTTTATGTCGCAGCTGGTTAGAGGAGGATCCCTGTACATCTGCCATCTGCCAAAGAGGATAATGTGTTCTGTAACTGGCATTCTTATTAATATTGTAGACAGCAAACCTTGCAGGTAGGGCAGGAAACAGGAATAGGACTCATGGTCTGATCCTGACTCTGGTGGTGTTTTGTGTGACCCTTGGAAAATGGCTTAAGCTGTCTTGCCTACTGGCTTCTTACACTGTGTAATCAGAAACGTTCTGTACTGTTTTGTCATTTTATGGTGGGAACAAAAAGCTACATGTCTTTATTTAAAACATGCTGTGATGAAAAGCTACCTATGAACTATTTAATGCTCTCGTCGCAAAATTCAGCTGCATCTTTGAAGCTTTAAAATGAAGTGAGCCTCACTTATGATAAGGGAAGAAGGGGATCTTGATGATATTCCTGCTTATCCTTTAGTTCCTATCATAATTAACAGCAAAGCTGACTGTGACCCTCAGCCTGCTCTTATGGTATTGCTGAGCTCTATAAACTAGCCTAGAGCGTTGGTCACTGCCTTCCAAGCGGACTCTCCAATAACCATTTTAACAGTCCTTCTTCCCTCAAACAGCAATGCCTTCCCACAGAAATTTGCAGAGAGCAGAGAATTGCCTTATACTATTAATAGTTAGTATTTAGACTGCAGTTCAAGGCTTTGAATTTTTTCATCTAGCACTGATGATATCTCTGTGTAGCTCATTAAGCCCTGTAACCCAAATGAAAGACGCCAAAGGAGTTGCCTGTGAAGCAAATGCACTCTTGCTTCTTGCTTCTTGCTGTGGTGTTATGGTGCACTTAATGCTGCGTGGTTATCTTGAATGATAACGTATTTGGCAGCGAGAAGAAAATATCTCTGGAGATAGCGGAGAGAGGTTTTTTCAGTGTGAACTCATGTCACCCCTCTTTTTGTAGCTTATTGTCTGTTGATGAATTTTAAAGAAGCCCTTAGGGATTTGGCACAGAATAAAAGCATTATGCTAGCTTCTCAAGTCAGACTATCCCAAACCTGGTTTGTGTTGCTCGTTTTTCTCTTAGCTGGGCTGAAGAAGGAACTCGCATAAAGAGGAGCAAACTGGAAATTGTTAGTATCATTCTGGGAGTGACTTTTTTCTGACGTTTCTGATTTCAGACATTTCTGTAAAACTCCCTCAACCCATTACAAGTAACTAAGATTTTGTAACGGGTGCCACAAGCAGCTTCAGTGGTTGTCCAGCATTGTAGCACCTCATGCAGACCGATCTTCAGAAGCGATCAGTTTGTTCTTAGTCATACCTACGACGAGTAGGATACAGGCTGGATGTAGCTACTATGATAGTTTCAGTCTCAGCATTGCTCAAGTTTTCTTGTAAAACTGACAGTACTCTGCCTCTTTTCCGTGTATCACGTTTAATAAGTACGTAATCTGTACAAGGCAGTACTGTTATTTGAAAATCAGAAGTTGATTTATATTAACTTATAAAACAAAATTTTGCATCTATTTTTCACCTGTGTTTTACGTTCTAATATAGCAAAGGCTGTTTCCCTTCAGTATATAATCCTGCAAGTACCTAAGACCTGATTTATTTTCTTTTCCACAGCCAATAATTTTACTGTCACTAATCACACTCCATTTTAATCAGAAAACCCAGTGTAAAAGATATGCACTCACCATGTAACAACCACAGCAGATTTACAGTAGTTGTAGTTTTGGCAGTGGTATCAATACATTTTCATGTTTTTAATCATACATTAAATCCTTTATAGCTGCTTTAATAGTTCTGGCATAGAGTATTATGTGGTAGAGAGGGATAAGAACACCCAGAGCAAGGAGGATGGACAAGAAGTAGAATTCCTACATAGAACAGGCCTCTCACACTGTACAGGCTTTAACACAACTATTACCAAAGATTTCTTATCCAGTAACCAAACAAGCCAGTAGCAGCATTTCTACTGTTCTTTCCTCCCAGCTCTGGGCCCTTACAGCTCCCTGGCAGAGGTCAGGGAAAGCCCCTCTCTTGCTCTCACAGCTGAGGCTGATAATTGCAACTGATCCTTAATGCAAAGCAGGTGGGCAGCCAGGGGAGGTTTCTGCTTCTCCAGTCTTGGTGGAAATTTGGGCTGGTGCCTTTCTCTGTGGTGGTTGGCCTCTGGCGTTAGCTGTGCTAGAAACAGAGATGCTTACTGGACTTCACAGAGACAGCACAAGAGCTCTTTAGGTAAGGACAGACTGACTGTGCTCTTGCCCTTTTCTTTAGTTAATAGGTAGAACGTGCAGCTGGAAGCCACTAAAAGTGGTAGAGTTTTACTTTCTGAGTGGATAAGCAGATAACTCTTTGGCATCTCAAGTATATATACTCAGTTCTTCAGGATCGATGTTTTTAGTCTGTCTGCCATTGGGAAAACCTGAAGATACTCAATATTTCTGGGAAATGCTGAGGTATTTTAGAGCTAGTCCTTAATATATGTGTTGGTGTATCCCACTTTGCTCTGTTAAAAGGGCCTAGTTGCTATAGACTGTGGTAGCTTAAGTACAAGCACAGACATGCTGCTGTATTAACTACTAATGGATACATTGGTCTCTTCAGATCTACCTGTATTAGATACTCTTTGGAATGATTACTTGTGCTATGTTAAAGTAAGGAATGAACCAGAAAGTGAAACGGTTCATAAAAGACTTCATTTATAGCGTGAAAACCCAGTAGTTAATCTGTAGCAGAGCTGCAATTGTTCAGGTAAATTCTAGAACAACCTCTGGCCTCTAATGAGTTCAAAACAAGCTCTAAAAGCTGCTGTGCAGGAAATAGTAGTGCTGAAGAGTTTATACTATGTAATGAATCCTGACTTTGCTTCAGAGGGTTCTGCAGGATTTTGTTCATGTGTCATTGAAATATAAATCTCTGGAGTCTTTACCTCCTTAGATTGTTATACCCCTTCGATCTCTTCAGCTTCCCCTACATGTGATAAATTATTGCCAGTGTTTTTGATGTAACTGTTTGCAGTGGTAACTGGAATCTGGGGACCTCTTTGTGTTGGTGTTTTAGCCTTGCTTCATAACCAAGAGCCCAGTTGCCAGGCTTAGCAAACAGTACTGTTTTCTGGAGGGCTGAGCTCCCATTGTACCACATCCACATCAAGCTCTCTGCTCAATTTTTTTGCATGCTTTGGATTTGGACTCCTACGTACAACTGGGGAGGCCTGAACTACCAGTTTACTTGTTCTAATGTAGTGCAGGGGTTATGCTGGTGGAAGAGCTGCAGTGATACACTTGTGATTCAAATCTTAGTTCTATGATCTATAACTGGCATCTGGTTTTCTGGAAAGGGAAAAAAAAGGAGGAAGGTTGAAACTCTGAGGGCTGTCTGGGTCTGTTTCCATCCAACTGAAACAACAAATGTGTTTTGCTTTGATATTACTCCTTGAGCAATATTATATCCCCAAACTTCTTTCAAGCATGGAAAGGTTCTCCAGTATGAGCAAGCTCTGGGAAAGTATTTTTCCAGTCATGTTTGCTACAAGACTTGACTGATGGTGAAATTTACTGAATTACTAATAGTCTCTTCATAATCTTGGAACATGAAAATTATAACTTTTGACATCACATAGACATTGAGTATGTTCACAAGGGTTTATCGTATCTCCCTCCTCTCCTTCCCTGTTTGAGTAGGGGAGGAGCAAAGAAAATTGCCATTAGCTATTGAGGAGGAGGAATAAAGTGAAATTCCTGCTCTTGATCTTGCAGCAGCTGCTGGTAGCAGGGAGCGGAAAAAAAGGTGGTGGATCTGGGCTGGCTGCTGTTCCCTAGAACAGCAATGCTTTGTGTATTCCATGGGACACATACAAATACTACATTTACCCAGTCTTCCCATGTCACTTGAAATTGGAGAAGTCTACAGAGTATCTCAAATTTCTGACATTAAAAAACAAACACACACACAAAACCAAAATATGCACACGAGAAGACCCAAATGAGCCCATTTTCCTTGCAACTCTGTCCAGAATGAACTGTGTTATGTTTCGGTGTGTTTGGTTTTGTTTGTGTTTTTTTAAGGGGCAACAAAGCTATGAAATTTTTCTCCTACCTCGCATTTTTCACGTGGTAGGATTTAACATGAAATTCTGGTTTGTTTTACCCTTTGATAGCTCATCTGAGTGATTTATAAAAACTTTTACAGAGGCAGCACCATCTTTGATGCTTTGTTAGGAAGCCAAATCCCTCCAGGTGGCTTAGACAGATGCTAGCACCTTGACTACGCCCTAGTTTGTATACTGTTTTAATAGTTACTAATTACTTATTCAATGTCATTACCACGTTTCTGGTTTTGGCACAAAATTACAGAGCAAGTTACAACAGTCACACAGAAAGATCACTATGTATTCTGGCAACAGTAGAAAATAAGAATTGTTAGGGTACTTGCAAGGTATGTGGAGGAGTTAGTGTGTGCTTAGCTCTTAGAATGTGTGTTTATTTTGGACTTTTTGTATTCTTTATTATTTCTTCCTTGACTGGAATTGAAGAACCTGAAAAATTACTTCTTCTTAAGTGCTCGAGTGCAGGTCTACTTTGAAGCAGTATATTTTTTACAGTTTGGAATCACTCAGTGAACAAAATTTAATCTCCTTGGTCACTTTTCAGAAATCTGAATTTTCAAAAGGTGTACTGCTGAATATTATTATTCCCAAGATCAAAGTTAGTAAAGAAACAAACAAACAAAACTCCAAAACACAAAAGTGACTTGTATTGTTAGGAAATACTTTGTGTAGTAAATTATATCTTATCTTACTGTGAAAGGAAACAATATTTAACAAGATATAAAGAAGAATCACTTTTTAAAAAATTTTCATTTATCACTCCTGATCCTGCTGTGTATGAGATATTTCATATTAGATACTCATTTCCTGCTAGTTCTCTTATTCACACCCCTTTCTGGAAAGTGTTTCCTAATGAATGTCCCGTAGAGGGAGATGGTTTTAGCAGGGTTAATTATTTGGAGCAGAGCACCATGTTGGGGCAGACGCTTCTTGTTTTAGCACTACCTCATCTGTCCCTGTGGGTATGAGCCGGTGCTGCACCGCACAGGGTAACCACACATGAAATAGCTTTTATTGCAGACTGGGGAGAACTTCTCATCTGATTAATTGTGGGTCTACAGCAGGAAGTTCTTCTGGCATAACTAAGATGATTAGCGGTGTGATTTATTTTGAGAGCATTGCTATGCCGATAACAAACGGGTTTATTTTTATAAAATGCAACAGGGGAAGCACTAAGCGGGTTTTGGCTGGCTTAGTTAAGCAGAAGAAAAATTATAGTGAGAGGTCAAACAACCCCTCTCTAGTAAGATCTTATCTAGAGTGGAGTACTTAATTTTTGCCTTTAAATTGCTGTTTAGTTTTCAGAGTTCACTTCTACATTGAAGATACAATTAATAATTACCAAAGCTATTGTCTGGACTGTCTTTGAGGCAAAAACCCTTGTGCTTGAATTTATGAACTCACAGCCAGTTCACCTTTTGAAATGTAGCTTCTGTGTCCATGTGAGCTAGTGACTCTCTAATTCTGTTGTCCTTTTCAGTTCACGAATAATCCTTGGAAGAATAAGAGTAGTGTTCAGTGTAAATGAGAGTAGAAGAACTGAGTCCATCATCTATTTTTAAAAAAAGTACAGATTCTGGATCACAGGACTTGAACCCAGCCATTTCCCATTACTGGTGCTAGTGGGGAGCAATTCACCTTGGTCAGCTCTTGAGGCTGAAGAAAGTTTTCCCCTATACAGATATTTCTGTTGTCTGCCATGCTATTCACTTTTATAAACCTGTTGCTTCTTATTTTTGATTGATGCTCTGTCTGAAGTTTCAACTGAAAAACAGTTAAACTTGCAAAAATGGGGAGAGATAGAGACTTTGTGTTACTGCTGCCATCAGTACCTGGCGGTACATTTACACTGCAGATGTGATTTGAGATTCAGCCTGCCATAAGTCTGGGATTGGTTTTTCTTGGTGGTCAGCAGAGATTACAAGTTTGTTGTTTATTCCCACAAATGCTTTGCTTTTTGCTTCCCCATCAGTTCTCCACCTGTTTTCTGAAGCTGCATTGTAAACTGAACTGGTGTAATATAATAATTCTCTGAGTGCCAGCTGTGGTGCCTGGTGAGGGAGGGATGGAGAACTTCAGCTGGAGGTTGTGGTGCCAAAAGATGCAGGAGGCACCAGGGCTGCCGCGAGGTGTGTGGAGCTGTACCTTGCAGAATTAATTGCCAGGATAGCCCAATCCTGTCACTTAATCATCACATTGCAGAGATTTATTTGAATTATTGTGGCCTTAGTGGTGATCCAGTGTATATCATTCCTGCTTCTGGAAAGCTAGCTCTTTGCTTTTTGCACAGGGTGGAGGGTGGGAATCAAAGTTACCTTATGTTTTTTTCACGATGAATTGTAGGGAAAGCTTTTGTCTCCTTGCAAATTCATTGGGGAAATTATGTGGGAGGTCAAGTAACAACAGTGTTCAGCCTTAGGCTTACAGTCCTTTTAAATATGAAAGGAAGATTTAAAAAAAATTTTATTTTGTGGGTAGAGAAAGGGCAGCAGCCAAATAAGAGAGCAGGGTAACTCTGCAGTGAAAGCGTATCCTCAGGGGGTCACCACTGCCAAGAACACAGCATACTCTGGTCTATATTGTGTTTATTTTTGGACAGTAACTTCTGATATATGGGCTAGCATCTTCTGATTTATGGACTAGCATTCACTATAGGGCTAAATCAGAATGGGAAGTTAAAGTATTCTGAAATTGGAATATGTGAAATTCAACTTGCAGGCTATATAACAAAGTGTGCTGACCTTGTTTTAAAAATTATTCTTTTTGGCTTCTCTTAGAATAAAGCTGTGTACTTAAAATTTCATTTTAAAACTTTATTTTTACAATTATTGTTGAAGTGGTGTCCACTTCTTGGCTAAATTAAGGCCATGCAGACATACTTAGAATGCTCCCTGGTTTTAATGAAAGTGGGAATTGAAAGTACTTGGAGCTGGTATGTTTGTTTTCCAGCTGAGGAAGCTGGCAAATGATGTTACAAATTTTTGGAAGAATTGTGGTTTTAGAGACAATGAAAGCAATACTTCGAGCAACACAATGTTGAGATAGGATTGCTGAGAACATAATTATGATTGCTTTGCTGTTGTATAACTGATAAGTAATATGAAAACCTCAAATTATAATCATAGGATGATACACCAAACAGCCCTGAAGTCTGATGTTTGCAAGATCAAAAAGGCTTTGTGAGATCTGGCATATTTCTTGTTTAAAGAAACTGTTCCATGACACAGTAGCTGTGGGCACGGTACCATCCAGGCAAACAGATCTTATAGAGAAACTGGTTTAGAAGTAACAGCAGTACAAGCTCTGAAAATCCAGCAGAGGTAAGCAATAAAATTTTTAATAATAAATAAATAAAACTGACTGGCTTTGCGATTATATTGCAGCAAAGTGTTTTTCAGTTCAAATGTTCCTTTCTAGTATATTTCTTCATACAAGATTATTTGCAATTTTTCTTGTACAGGATTTGCTTTTTATTTGGATAACTGGAAGTCAGGAGTGCTCTGAGAATTGAAATGAGCTTTGCATTTAAAGATAATATACCTACTAAGTACTATTGTTTTACTTTTATTACTATAAAAGAGGAAAAAAGTTCATTTTTGCCTTCAGTCCATATTTGTTTAATCAAGATAATAATAGGTCATAGGATTATTCTTTCCGAAGTCACATGATACATTAAGATAAAGGACTGCTGTCTTCTAAGTTATAATATTTGCAGACACTAAGCAGCATTTATCCCAAACTATCCATAGATAAAAATTAATTTCAATTTTACTTGTAATTGTAAAAGTAAAAAAAAAAAAAAGGCTTTAAAATGGTGGGAGAATTGTTATGTACATGTAGAAACCTTGGAAAATAGGGGAGCCCTACCAAGTGTTTGAGTCTCCCAGGTTATAGGCTGAGGGAAGTGTGTTTTGCTTTTGTTAATGGTTGTTATTAAAAATATATATATATGCCTATAAAGTTTCTGAGATACTCTGATAGATAAAATCAAAGCTCTAAGGCAGCACAAAGTAGCATAATTTGTCTGCTTTTCAGTTCGTGATGGAAGATGTACATGATAGACAAATGAACTAGGTGTATTATCATAAAAACAGAAATATGTAAATATCTAGGCTGAATCTTGGTATAGGAATAATGTAAGTTAACCCTTTTTGAACATGAATTTCTCAAATCTTATTTTGGCTACTCTAAGTCCAAGAAAGTTTCTGCTGAGAAACCACACAGGTGAATCTGAGATTATAATCTCCCCTTTATTATGCTAAGGTATTATTTCTTAGGATTCTGAAACATAGTAGGGCATGACTCTCTAACAGGTGGTAGATTTAATTTGAAAAATCAAAATAACAAAAACTTTCTCTATTGTTAACATACTTTGTGGAGACAACCTTCTACCTACTAGCACACCAAAGTGTCTGCAGAAGTGTTTTTGTAAAAAATCAGTCACAGATCTGTATTTGCTTACCCTGTTGTTGGTCGCTCCATGTTGTAAAATAGCTATATTCCCAAGAAATGAAAAGCTGGGGAAAATGACCACAAGAGCACATGTCTGTCTTCACCCTGACTAGCTCAAAACCTGCAGGTTCTCTTGTGGTGGGCACCGGGTACAAATAGATTGCTTGTGAGAGTAGAGGGATGCCCACAGTACCTCCAGAAAATTCACATAGCAAGGCTATCTGATTTTCATTCATAGTTATTGCGTCTTTGTGAAGAAGCTGTTTGTAGCTATTGATGTCTCTTTGATTAGAATTTTATTTGTAGCTGTTTTCAGTTTGCTTTGCAAATGCTTGCATTGCTGTGTGCTTTTAAAATTAAATTAAAGTGCTATGATATCTAACAGTGATTAGTTTCATCGTAACACATGCATATTGGCAAGGAGCCGAGATGCTGCAGAAGGTGAGACAGTGTGTCTGCAAAGGTAGGCAGATGAAATACTTTTTTCCAACAAACCAAAGGGAAGATGAACTGACAGTGAAACTACTACTTAAATGTTCTTGGCCAAGAAGAAAAAATGCACAAGACTACAATAGAAGAAGAGGCAATAAAAACATACATTATGAAAGGCTATAAAAACATTACATTGATAATTTCAAGGGAGTGATTTGGTGATGGAAGTGCTAATTCTTTGCAGAAGCCTCTTCAAATACTTTTAAGATAGTTTGTCATCCTGCTGCCCGCTTTACGTTGATGTTTAGCCGGGATAATTTTTGAAAGAGAGGAAACTTAGTCCTTTGCGTAAGAGTAGATACCCATAAAGGTAACGTAACTGCTTGAGAGCTACACACAGAACTTGACATAAGTCTTTCTTTAAAAAACAAACAAACACACAAACCAAAAACAATTCTTGTCCTATTGCAACATGAAGGTCATGTTTCACCTCTCCGATGGGAAGTTAATACATATAAGATTTGTGAGCAGTTCTTTTCCTAAGACTTTCATAAACCAAGTGTTTTAATGTAGCCTGTAGAAAAGCAGAAATTTATGTGTTTATTTGGTCTCATGTAATATTACAAAAGAGCTTTGTTCTAGTTTCTTCTACTGATGTTTGTATCTCCTCACTGCTTCTTGGCAAAGGGCAGGGATTATGGGAAGCTGAGTCCAGCTCCAGGCGTGGTTTGAAACTTTCTTGTAATTTTGGTCAAATGGCCTGTGGCTGTTGTGCCACTGAGGCTGTTAATGGCAGCGGTGACCAAACAGCCCAGTTGCTCTGTAACTGTCTGTGCCAGCTCC
The DNA here is from genome assembly GCF_036013445.1 of Caloenas nicobarica. Classification (NCBI taxonomy): domain Eukaryota; kingdom Metazoa; phylum Chordata; class Aves; order Columbiformes; family Columbidae; genus Caloenas; species Caloenas nicobarica. The sequence goes on along the minus strand of NC_088249.1, from coordinate 59,023,561 downwards.
CCGATTGCTGATACCTCTGTCATATAGATAGTATTTTCAAAAAGATTTGAACAAAGTACAAATTAATTGACCAGCAAGTTCGTTTTCATCTAACGTCACTGAGACTTCTGTTACCCAGAAGGAACCTCAGTGTGACAGAAGAGAACCACTGTATCTTTTAGATTAATCTAACTTAATTTGGGGGGTTAATGCTGCCTTTTTTTTTTTTATGAAGTGACATTTTAAAACACTGGAGAACGATGAGGGACAACCTAACAGGGAAAGATCTTCTCCACATCAGGAGTGGTCTGGAGCCAAGAGAGGACATGTCCTTGCAGCCTGAGACTACAGGCCAGTCACATGTGTTTAGCTTTTTGTACACTGGGCAAACAAAGCCTCTTGACATATTCAGTTCAAGTAGTCCGAATAATCATGAAAACTACTTCAGAAACTAAAGTTCTGTGTTCTTCTGTGGTGTAATGCTGGTTCGAATGAAGACAGGTAACATTAAAGATCCTGACTTTATTCAGTGTTTCAATACAACTGTTTATTAGATTTGACCCTTATGTTACGAAGGCCTATTTCCATCTAAAATTCATAGTTAGCATACAAATAAACCTCAATTTACAGTTAATTTGATGTAGTGTGTTCCCCATCGTGATGTATGCCAACATCTACTTGTCCCCTTAGCAACACCTGTGTGAAGCATAAAACTGGAATGTAGACTATAATGCAGTAGTGAAAACTTGCAGCTGATATGTGTTTTAGTAGGGAAAGGGTTAATCCATGACAGGAATGCATTTTTAATTTTAAGGAATAAATAAAGAAAACTGCTGGGTCTTAACAGCTGGCCAAGAGTACTCAGAAAGACTTGCAAGCTCCTAGAGCAATTAATCCAGATCAAGAGAGGATTAACTTTGAAGTTTAAAATATCCTCCATGCCTGAGGAGGGACCGGTTTAAAGTGCTCATGAATGGGGTAGATAGCTGATTTGCAAGAGTGGGAGTTAATTTATGGGTATGAAATCTACTTTTTGACTTTGCAGCCTGGGCTTTTAGATCTTAATCTTCTGTAGTAGATCAGTAGCCTGGGTGAATATGGAATGATAACTATCATAAGATTACTATATAGATTACTATAGACTGTAAGAAATATAAATTACTTGACTTGCTATATTTATTGCCAGAGACAGGAGTTCGAGTTTTCTGGCTTTTGATAATCAAGACTTCTAAGCAAGCCAATAGTAAATTTGAAAAACTTAATTCTTCTGGTGTTCTTTTACAATTTCACTCTATTTTGTCTTGAAAAATAGGTTGATTTTTAAAAGGAACTTTTCTGGAGGGAGGGGGAATATCTATAAGTGGGATATCCTGCTCATTATAGAGTAAGTCTTGGAAACCAACCTGCAAGTGTGTTAGTAAACTTCATGCCAATTTCTGAAGATTTTTTGGAAATAAAATTACGATAAGTTTTTTTGTTTAAATAAAAAAGCTGATTGAGATATAATGCATATTATCATATTAACCAGAGTAAATGACCAGTCACATGGAAAAGATGATAGTTTTTAATTTCACTGATTTGAGCTTTGAAAATTATAGTGAGATTTTTCAATTTTTGATCAGGAAGCTTCCTCCAGTGTTCCTGTTATGGCTTTGCATTTTGATGGGAATATTCTGTTCTTGATCCTTGCCAGTGTTGGAAAGAGGTTCTTTGGCCGTTCTGTGATTATCTTCTGTTATAAACCAATGAAACACCTACTACTGTCTTCATTCTTTTCGCTGTCCTCCTTTTTCCCCCCAAAAGCAGAAAGTGAAGCTATTAAAAACCAATCATCTTGTAAGCAGAGGGAATTAAATCCTGTCAACTTTCCCCTGCAGCCTGAAAGTCTCCCGATCTGTCTTCCCACACAAACTACGAGTATTTTTTTTGACCTGAACATGTCCTTCTGTAAAACTCTCCTTTGTGTGCCTCGATGAAATTATGTCCGTCGTTGTCTGTAGTGCCAGGAACCTTTAAATGCAACAGAGAACTGACATAATTTGGAGAAAATACTTGAGCTAACATGTCTATAGTTGGTTTTATTAATATTTACTGTGTGATCTTGGATTACAGGGCACAATAGCATGTTTCTAGTATGAATACTTCTCAACCTCTATGACAAAGTACTGCAACAGATTTTAAAATAGTTTAAACATCTCTTCACCAGACAGCTGTGGACGTATCATTACATTAGGCACTGACAGCTTTGGTATGTTGGAAGAGGAATGGGGAAGGCATTTAACTTCAGACAATGTGGGAAGGTGTGGAAGATGGCAATGGAGATGGAGGTGTGATCATCACAGCCACTTCCAAGGAAGATCTCTGTGTCATCAAATTAAGTTCCAAGCAAATAAAGTAACAGGAATATCAACAAAACAGGACGCTAGCGTTGAATGTCCAGCTAGAGAGGATGGTGAGGAAGAAGAGATTAATCTTGCGCAAAAGGGCAAAGGGGTTGGTTGATTCAGAAGAATCCTCATGGATGGAGCTAGATAGCCAAGAGCTTAGGCTAAACAAGATCCTGGAGGAACAAAGGATCTTACTGTAAAACATAACCTACTATTGCTTTTTCTTGTTTCATTTTCTTTCTCGTAGGTTGTCATTTGGAGTTCAACATTTTGATGTGTTAAACTTAGACTTAAATTTTCTTGTTTGAGCATCTCTCTCATCAGGTGTGATCTTGGGTGAAGTTAATAGGATTTTTGTTACTGTTGCCTGAGTCTAGATTTGTCTTTAGATATATGCCATGACATGCTTTAGAATCTGGTCCCCTCATTTTTTAAGGTGTTTCTGCCAGGTCTCCTGCATGAAGTTAGGATGCAGCTACCTGTGAAACAGAGCTTGGGGAAGGAGGAGCTGATGTATTGTATGTCTGTCTTATGGCGACTTGACACGCGGTTAGGTCACAGATCTAGATCAAGAATTGGAAATTGTAGAATAAAACCAATGTCGTTACTTCAGAGGCAATGAATCTATGTGTGTACCCAAATGCGTGGTTGTAGGCAAGTGGAAATGAATGCAAACCATAATAAATTTAGGAATTTTTCACTCAAGGGAGGGTTAGGGAAGTGAGAGTCTTCAGAGCTGGAATTCCTGCAGCCCTGCTCAGCTGGGCAAGTTGCGCTGAGCTCAGGTGGGTCTGCTGCTCAGTGTATCCCTGCAGCTGGACTCACCCTCCTGTGCTCCAGTGTAGGTTCTGGATTAGGGAGGCACGGTCTTCTGAGCAGGATTTCTGATGAAGTCTGGTCTACCTGGAGAGCAGCGATGGTGCTCTGCTCAGAACAAGGCTGTAGGTCAACATGTATCTGGAGGTAGACAAGCACTGTGCTCTGCTTTGGTAAAGCATGGGGCTTTCAGAGTCGGAATTGCATTGGAGCCTTGCCTGGTCCAGAGAGCTGATGGTGCAGAGTCGAGTTCAAGGGCTGATATTGCTGAAAATCCTGTCATAGGAAAAATCTTCCTGTACAATTGTAAATGAATGCCCTGCTGTAGGAGAATGAGCAAACAGTTCATGCTCTGGCAAGACCCAAATTCACACTTAGTTATTGTTTCTCATTTTAAAGATATTTTCTTTTCAAATATGCAAGATAACATGAATCAAAGATTTTATGCAACTCTAGGATTTATTTTTTAAATGTCAACTGTTAGTGTGTTGAGTGATATATCTTTATCACCTACTTAAGCCTGAAATTCTGCACTTATTTTTCATGTTATTTATTTTGGAAAACATAGTAAAGTGCTTTTTCTCTCACTGGTTTAAATAAAGGAGAACAACTTGGCATTCGTAATAATCAAACTGACTGACTTAGGGTAGAATAGCAATTCATCCAGCACAAGCCAAACCCAGGAGATTTAAAAATCAGCATCACCATGTAATGAGAGAAACTATGCCAATTCATGAATGCAAATCTTTGAAAAGAAAATTCTGCAAAACTTGGCCTGTATCTCATATTAGCCCCTGGCTGGTTTAATTTGTCTGGCATATACTCAACTCTCACACTGGCTGATCATATTACTCAAAAAAGGGGAGGAAAAGTGTATCATCTTCTTCTGTACTTTTTTTATATGCGTACCCCTTCTGTGTCATAGAACAATATGCTGACAGATGGTACTTAGTCACCTGTTATGTCTGTTGATTATATGCTTTGATCTGAAATTTATTTTGCTCTTCTTGGCAGCTGAGCTGTTTCTTAATCCATTGATAAAACCTGCTTAATAAGCACTTACAAAGACATTGACATCACGAGAAGACGACTGTGGTGGTGAAATCATGATGTGATGCCCATAAACCCAAAAGAAGCCTTGTATTCAAGGCTTCAAGCAAAATACCTTTTTTGAGAAACAAGTAACAAGCAGTTTTATTCTTGCATTGCATAGTTAAGTCTGCTGCTTCCTTGTATTTGTCTGAAGTGTATCAACAAGGACAGGACGATTCAAATGGCTGCTTTCTTATGAGGAATTTGTATCTTGCCATGCTAGAAGCTTTCTTTTCTGTGTGTTAACGGCTATTTGAAATGTTATTTTATCTTGCTTAATTGCATGGCTAAATATAAATTTGTTGTCACAAAACAGGTTTAAGACAAGAGCCATTACCTTGTCCTAGGGTGTCTTGCTGGGACTGAACAGAGCTGGCAGCTTGCCTGCAGAAATGTAGGTAGCTAAAACATGGTGCTTTTTTTTTTTTTTTTGAGCACTTTCTTGGGTTTTTGTTTGGTTTTGTTGCAGTTTTCCACAAAACGTAAAGCCTTCTGGGTTTTTAGTTTGAGGGTCCTGTTACTCATTAAATGCCTTTAGTAATGACAGTGTGACTAATAAGAACCAGTTACAGTAGTCTTATTAATGTATAAACCTTGGCTGGAGGAGTTATACATTTTGGTATATTGATGACTTTACTGCATTAGCATTTTGGCAAAATCAGGTCTTTCCCACTAAGCTGCATGACCATCTCTGGCCAACTCATACCTGTCATCAAGATGCCCTAAGAGGGTCACACAATACAGTTCCACTTGCCATGAGCTGGCTGGCAAGTCCCTTCATCTAATTACCCAGGCATATTTTGTCAGCACGTCAGCAAGGCTGCAGTGTTGGAAAACTGATTTTTATTTAGTGTTCTCTTTGCCTGGACAGCTTGCTTGATGTACTTTGAAAGAGCATTAGAGAGCGCCTAGGTAATTAATTTAAATTAGGTGGGTAAATCTAAGTGACATGATACTGTAAGACACTGTCGCTTCTTAAATGATCCATCCTCATACGAAATATTGAAGTTTCCCCATGAAAGGTGTTAGATTCTCTTTAGGGAAGTGAAATTTATTTTAATGTAAGAAGTACAAATTAATGGAGATGATTGTGGACAGAATTCTGGAATATTTAATTCTGAGTCTGGCTATGATAACACAGAGTGGTGGTGCTTAGATTCTCATTGTATTCAGAATAGTTCTTCTGTCTTTTAAACTAAAGTGACAAGGAAGTTACTACTTATATTTCTTTATTGCCCCTGTGACTGTTCACTTGTAAAATAAGAGCAAAGTATTTTTATAAATTTTGCTCTACGTGATTATGCAAGTGAAGTACTTAAAAGTATCTAGGCTCCTGTAACTTTTTTCTTTGATAAAGCAGAATCTATGAATTCCTGAGCAAGTGTTAAAAATGAGGGGAGGGGAAAAAAAAAACAACCAACCAAAAACCCCACAAACAAAAACAACCCCCCGCCCCACACACACAAAGACACACTTTAAAAATTGTACAATTTTTTTTTCTTTTTGGTTTAGCACAGGAAAGGCTGGTTTTAAAATACAGGCTACAAGATTACTGGTTAAACTGTAAAATACTGAGAAGCATGTTAAGGCATGACACTTGCACAGTTAACGATCATTCTTTTTTGGCTTGTTGCCTCTAGAGATGTACTAAAAAGAGGAGGAGAAGGGGGGTGAAGCAAGCATTTCAAACCTAACCTTTAAACATATCTGTATTTAAGTATAAAGGAGTAGGGGGCGGGGGTGGGGGGAAAGGCACACACAACAAACCCACGACTCTCTAGAAACTCCCCAGCCCTTGGAAATCCATAACAGAAATACTCTCAAAACACAAAATGCTGTTCTTCATCAGATATTTTTGCCTGCCAGACTTGGGGACATGTGAAGTGCCAGACATACCATCTGTCATGCAGCTGTTTCACTGTTTGGCCCTGCCAGGAATGTTTGCACAGCTCGGAGAGGACACATCAAGGTGTGGATGAATGGTTGCGTGGAATAATGCTTGCTTGAAACTTGGTGGGGTTTTTTCTGGGAGGAGAAAATAGAGTTTGTATACATGTGTTAGGGGAAAAGGTAATATGCATTTAATCTTATGAAGCTCTTGCCTGAAGAAAGAAAATGGACTTTGTGGGTTTTTTACTTCTTGGGAAGGCTGTGGGCTTCCACATGAGATGATGTGATGAATGTAGAAGCGGGGGGAAAATAAACGTGCACCTCAGGTATTTTTAAAAATTAGTTGTGATAAATGGTCATCCTCTCTGTAGTGAATGCTGTAAATATCCATTAGTTTGAATAGAAAAGAATCTGATGTTTAACTTCTGGCTAAGGAATGCACATGTGTAAATGGTATAAGAAAGTGAATATATTGGAGAAGCATTTAATAGTTTCATTCAATTTTTTTTTTTTTCTTTCCCCTCTCCTTATTTTAATTATGAGTGTATCCCAAGAAACAGCAGGCTGGAGGAAGAGAGACTTCCTTCCCTCCATGTCTGACGCTGCTTCTACCAACCTCCCTGCTCTTCTGACTCCTCTCTCTGGGGAGCTTTCTCCCGCTTTCCCCCCAATACATACCAGGATCTTCAGCTATATGTCCTCACTCTCAGGCACAAGAAACGTTCAGTTACTATTAGTGCTTCCACCGCTTTTCTTTCCCACTGCTCTCCAAAAGCCTGGCGTGTCCTTTCACTTACTGTTTCACAACTTCTCTCCATTCATCGTGTGCCGCTGCCCGTGCCCGCTCTGCTTCGTGTTGCCGGCAGTGCAACACTGAAGTTTGCCATCTGTAGTTTAGGTTGCAAAATTAAATTTTGTCTACATTCATGTGAGTCAGTTCCAGGTGTAGTAGAACGCACCTCAGCTCACCTTTAATAATGCAATAATTCAGTGCCAATGAAGTTAACGTTCTCATTTAAAAGCCTCTGCAGAAAGAATCCCCAGGGAGTCAATCCTCAGATCACAGGCAAGAAATTACTGATTTTTTCAGGGCTTCAGATGAAGCCAACCATGCAGGATTTTTATGTGGAGGATGAAATAAAGCGATTAATGCAGTAATTCTGTATTATCTAAAAATGTTTTTCTTGATGATATTCTCACATTCATGGAGATTTAAATGCTCTTATTTTAATGTTCTGTAGATAAGTTGTCATGGTTGAAGTTCTGCATCTAAAAAAGATGGAAAAAAGATTGACTTTGTGGTATAAACTAGATTATTAGCCAAATATTAACGTGAGCATTTTTACACTTTGACACTGAAGTTATCTTGGGCTGTACCACTGGCAGTCCTCTCAGATGATGGAGCCAATTCACTTTCCCAGAGTGTCCGCAGACCTAAAAATAGAATATCTTATCTACTGCCAGCTTCTGATTAGAAAATATTGGTTTACAACTCTAAAGGACAAAAAAAGTCTAAAATTCAGATTGGAAACACATGCTCAGCTGGCGAGAATACTAGGATAAATTCGACAGCTGTGGATTTGCCATGTATTTAGGATTATGGCCATGAGCTTGTAGTATTCCTGGGGTGTCTTGGTGGTGGGTTGGTTGGTTGGAGGGGTTTTTTTTGGGGGGGGGGCAGGGGTGTTTGTGAGAGTTTTTGTTGTTTTTATTTTCCTCATAGATAAGATGATTTTAATAAAAGCTTTTGTTTGTGGCTGAGTGTTGTTTTTCTCTTTACGAAATAATGATAAACACGACACATTAACAGGAAAACTGGTTGCAATGCTCATGCTGAAGAAGGCCTAGGCCAGGAGTCAAACATTCCACATCAGTCTGCAAGATTAAAATGTTTGTAGTTTAGTGTTTTACACAGTTTTTATTGGAGACTATCCAGATATTTGCATGCAAAGAATTATTGCTCAATGACAAATTGCGTTGATACAATCTAGTATGTCGGGAAATTTCCACTCTAGCATGACTGCGTGCCAGGTATGATGCCTTTTGGGAATGATATAATAAATGATGTATTCTGGCTTCAAAAGATAAGACAGCAACAGCAATTTTCTATAATTTTGGGAACATCACAGTTTCTGTATCCCTAATTGGAGACGATTAGCATTTTTGCTGGTTTGTGCTAAGATTGTAGTACAAAATGCCTCCTCCTAGGAAAAGGAGTCTCTGCATACATGCAGATTTGGGTTATCTGTACTACAAAGTGTGATGCAGCAAACATGGTGCTAAGCAGCACTTTCTCCCTAAGCAGTTTGGATACCGTTGTGAAATTTGCTTTGTGGATGTTCTCTGCTAAATTAGGGTCTGGCTGCATGGCAAGTCCTGTGTAAAAATCAGAGACTGGATTGTTTCTCTACGTTCATCTGTGTAAGCTGGAACCAGTTTCTTTTCAGAGCAGGAACTGGTTTTTTTTTTCTTTAATGTTCAGGAACTGCTGTGTGCACAGAGTTGCTGCTCAGCTGCAAACTGAGTAACTTCTGATTTACACAGTTATTTCCAAAAGTATCCTGGCATGTTGTTGTAATGATATTCAGACCTGCACTAAATCGGAATATTTTATTTGATAATTAACTAGAGCCAGTGTTAATTGACAGGAGAAAACGATACCTATTATACAGGAGCTAGTGTGCTCTGGTAGCTGACAGATCCCATTTAAAATCTGCTCTCCTCCCATTTATCTTGTATATTTTCTGCTGTATAAATACTATTTTAGATTTCGTTAGTGGATGCTTGTTTCTTAGTCTCATTCATCTCCCAGAGCTCTATGCAGCTCTGCTTCGGATAATGACAAAGCTGAAACCTTTTGGTGACATTAACCCACTCCTACACTAAGTACAGCATGTCTGGTAGTACAGAGAGGTTATTTCGTAAAGCTTCACCTAAACATTTGGGTGAACTGCAATACTGTAAGGAAGAACCTTATGCTGAAGTGGATATGGAGAAATATTCTGCTTTGGAAAGCTTGAGTTTACCAGATTGACGTGTGTTTGAAAGAAACACTTCAAGGAATTTGGATCTGATTCCCAGGCTGGTGCAGCCATGTAAATGCATCTTAAGCTGGTGCTGGATCAGGGCTCTTCACTAAGTCCTTCCTGGTTTTGAGGGTTTTGGGGCAAGGCTGATGCTCCATGACACACTGTGGTCAGGGAGAACTGGAAGACACTGCTGTGGTCTGGATTTTACAACCAGGCACTGAAAAGCAGACATGCAAGATCAATCAGGGAGTTTTTGCATGAAGTACTTAATAGCTCTTCAATGAGCCAGCCTTAGAGATAGTAGCAATAGGTTTCCTACAGTGGTGTTTGTTTTTCTTCTAACTGCCTTTGCAGCTGGACCTTGTGTAGAAGAAACTAAGCCTGAGAGATGTGTGAAAATGAAGTGTATTTGTTGCATATTTGCTAAAACAAAGTATATTTGTTATATGTAACAGTTGTATTCTTCTGCCTTTATGATAATATAAACATTTTGGTGACCAAAAGAATTAGTTTTTAAGCTGAGAGGAGGGGTCTTACACTTTATTTTAAAAGTTTTGAGGATGAAAACTTAGTTTTCTTAAAAACTGGGTATGTGATATCTGGACTTTCAATCTTAACTTCAGTGAGGACCTTTCAGATAATTTAATTCACTTGTACTCTTTGTAAATGTTTATTTGGCAGTAAAACAATTGTAAGAACAAGGATTAGTTGTGTGTTTTGTGAAGAGATTACACTTACTGATTATTGCATTTCATGTTTATGTTGGAATACAGCTGACATTATGAAATAAGTCAAAAAGGCTTAACTTTTAAAATGACAGCTGAAGTCTTAACACTGAAAGCTCTGATTAGAGGAAATGTTTTCCCTTGAGGAAGAGTGATATGGGAAAAAAAGAAAGTGCTACTGGGATTCAGGTCTCTGTCAACATTTTAATTACAGATCTCACAGTTTTCAGTCACTGTACTTAAGTCTTGCTTTATCCATAGCTTTTATTTACTTCTGTTGCATTATTTTGTAGCTGTTACCTACTGGCCACTGGCAATGTCACGCTAATATAGTAAATAATGTTAGTACTACTTAAAAAGATAAGGGTTTGTGAGGTTTATTTTGTTTTTGGTTTTGTGGTGGTGTTTTTTTTTTTTTAGGCACAGTGAAGGGTATGAAGGCGAATTCTTGGTGGGCATATGATTTTAAATGGTTTTTCAAGTCCTGTGTAAACTCTTCCTTCACCTATTCTGTTCCTGTGTGATGAGTTTAATTTTGTGTACCAGTTTGCTGACAGCTCTGTATGTGGTTGGTCCCATGTTTGCATTTGTTGACATTGAATATTGGCTCACATGCCTTGGGAGGAAAAGATAAGTGTCTTTGGTTTAAAGGGCTGGCTCTGCTTGTATGGAGCTGGTAATAACACTTTTTAACCTGTTCAACATCTTTCTTAAAATAACCCATCGGCATACAGGTAGCTTCTCTACTTGAAGTGCTTCCACCATTGTAAGAATTCCAGAACAAATAACAGAAAACTAATCTATCCATCTCTTAGTATACTGGTTTTAAGCAGAGGTACTTGTCAATATTGCCTGCTTAATGTCTTCCAGTCCTCAAAGGCTGGAAATAACCACATTTAAACCCAGTAAATGCATTACCATTATAAGTAACAAATACAGTTTTAGTAGCTTACTAACAATTCATCGTAGTTAATTTACATACTGAATTCCACAAATAACTTTATCTATCTGTAAGCAGGATGTAAAGATGCAGAAATCTAATCAAGAGTGATGGAAGCTGGTCAAAATCTGGAAGAAAAGGACAATAATGACATTTTACTTTGACTTCTCTAAACTATTAAACAATCTTGTTATTGTGATGACCTGAGGACCTGCGACTTTCATTTTCACAAAGTAGCCAGAACTGCTTGTAGCACAATGCATTTTCTAATTCATAATTTCCTTTGAACTGTTTCCTTTTTTTACTTTCATTGCTTTTTTCCTTTGTTTCTTCATTAATATCTTTTCTCCAACTCTTTGTCTGATTCTTTCTCCCCCAACTCTTATTTTCACATCACTCCTCTGTTTCCAATGTCACACACTAGAAGTGTTGTTAGAGTAATGTAGAATTCCCAGAAGATAAGGGGCAATTTCTTTTGGAGAGTTTATTTCTATTTCCTGCAAAATGATTACATTAAAATCTGATTTAAGGACACAGTATGCCATCAAGTCACAAGGACCTGGAGATCATTTCAGAAGATAAGCAACATCTCTAATCTAGTTCTCTTGTGTGATATTGTGGTGTATTTCTGATGTGAAAGGGCATCCTCTGCCTAAGTGAAACAGTTGTGTAGAGAAGTAGATGGCTTTGCCACAGCAAAGTGATTGTGGTCCTGCTGCTTCACCTGTGCAGGGCCTTGGAAAAGCGACCTGCTGCTGGGAGGGGTGTCAGCATGTATGTGGAGGCAGAGCCACCCCAAAAACCATGCTTGGTGCCCAACCCTTCCCATCCAGGTACCTCTCCAGTTGGCTGCTCATTGCTCTCAATTCCCTTTCCTCTTCCCACTCCTGCAGAAGATCAGGCTGGCCCTGGTCCTCTGTTCTCACATAGACTTGCCTCTGCTGCAGAGAAGCACTGAGGTGATTCTGTCTGTGTTAGTTGTCCAGTGCTTTTTGTGAGTTACTGACCTTTTTGCTTCCTTAGAGGCAGCGATTACTTCACAGCTGACATTACACGGTGTAAATAACATAGCCGAGAGCTGTAGGAACTGAATGAGTGAACAGGACAACTCAGTGAGCTTTCAGTTTGTGGAGCCAGTGTGTGGAAACAGTTCTTTTGCCTTCTCTTCAGTGCCGAGCAGAAGAGTTCTACCTCTGGGCTGAGCAGCCTTTTACCTTTTTCTCCAGAGCATGCAGTCAGTAGTGATATGATGAAATATGGCATACAACCTCTTTGGTCTATAGATGGCATCATACAGTACTGCCACCAGTAAGGGTATCTCCATGTGATATCATTCCATAGACTTGGTTGTAGGGTATTTCAGTAAGATGAATAATAACTGGTTTGGGCTGACCGTTTCAATATCTATTTTTGTTATTACATGAATGACAGCTGCAGTTTCCTGTCATTACCTGTAGTTTCCCTTGGACTTATGCGAGCTCTCTTAAATTAGCCTGCTTTCTGAAGACTTTTCAGGAAACATCTGTTTATATGTATCTATCTATACTCAAGGAGAAGAACAAGTCAGATCTATGAGGAACTGAAAAACAAAAACCTCTCTAAAATCTTAAAACAACAATGCAACAACTTGTGCAGTACAAAATGCTGCTGCTGCCATTTGTTACTAAATATTATGGAAGGATGCTGAAGGAGGTACATGAAACAAATTTGGTTATTGTTCAACAGTAGATCTCTGTATTTTTCTTGGCAATCTATTCATCCGTCTCTTTCAGATCATCTTTTTTGTCTTTAAACAAATCTTTCCTGCTTCAACGTACTGTTACTTGTTTAGTGGACTCTTCTAGTAGGAGTTAGCATTTCTTGAAAAAGTGTTGCTCTGTTTTTCTTCCTGTTCTGGGGTTTTTCAATGATTCATTTCTCTTTAGAAGTATTATTGGGTTTGATCTCATACTTAATTTGCCCTGCATTTCTCATGAGCTCGCAGTGTGCCGAGAGCTTGCTAGTTTCAGAAACGTGCCAGTGTTTGTTTTTGTTCTTGAATTGGTTGCCTTTTACAAGCCAAATGCTAACAGGAGTGCTTATAAGAGTCTCACTGTTCCCTTTTTTGCAAATAATATTGATTTTTATGGTGGTGTTTATGGATATGGCGATACCAGGCCTATTTCTGTACGGAGCAGAGGTTACACAAGTGACATAGGACGAGGCCTTCAAGGAGTCGTAAGGCCCTTTGAGGAAGGTTTCCAGCTCCTTTCAGGCCTTGACAAAGTTACTTGCCTGTGAAAGCTTTACCAGTAGAAACTTGTTGGAAGGAAAACAGATCCAGGTGGCTGTTGTGTAAATGTGGGGAGACCTTGTCTGAAAGGTTGTTAAAAGGAGAGAAAATTAGAAGTGGGAAAGTAGGTGTTTTAGCTTGTCCTCAGTTCTAGGGCTGTTTATACATATATGAGTTGTCTGTGAGAAATTGAATACTGAGATAATTTCACACTTCTGACTAAATTAATTTAATTAAAGTTATTTTTTACTCTTTCTCCTTGTTCCCACAAACACTCTGTATCTTTGTGGCTGTTCAAGCGTGTTACAGTAGAAAAGAAAGCATGTTTTACTCCTCTGACTATTGGGAAAAAAATGGCTAGAACTAATAAAAATGCCAGGTTTCAGATGGACTCCAAACCATTGGGGTCACATAAGTGAACACAGGGCAAATGGCTTCAGTTTGTAACTGTCTGGCTATAGTCCTTGTTTATCAGTTCATTTTCTTCATAGATGCCTTGAAGGAACTTATTACTGCATCTTTTTAGGATTTGTTGGAGAGACAATATGTACTTCCTTATAGGTGGTGGTGGTTTGTTTTGTTTTGAAGAGCTACCAAATATCATCCCCCAGTAAGATTATTTTCCACCTGGGTGATCTTAGTTTCATTTTGAACAAAATATAGGTTGCTACGTTGACCTGTTCAAAAAGTCTGTGTGCAAATATCATATCCACACACAAATACCCACATCAGTCTTAAAGCAGAATATCAGGCCTTGTTTTCCAGAATCTCAGAATTAGAAGATGACACTCCTTCAACTCCAGTCACAAAGCTGAAATTATTTCAGAATTTGCATTACATCTGTATTGTTGAAATTTTTTTTCTCCCTGCAATATGGATAATATGGATATAAAGTCTTCATTCCTAATGAGAGGAAAAAAAAGGTGAATTTTGTATTAGTTTGATTTTGAGGGAACAAAAATTAATAAGTGGATTTAAAAAAGCAATGACATTGAATATATTTAGAAGTTTATTATCAAAGGTATTAACAAGATGATTTACCTGTGAACTCATAGTGAGAGAATACCTGGAAGTTTACCTTGTTCTTTTTTCAGAAGTATACATGCTGAAAACAGAGTTCAGTCAATGTCTTTTAGCAGCAAAGTAGCTTCACCTTTTCTACAAGTCTTTCCTCTTCATGGGTTATGGAGTAGGCTTTTTGTGGAGTTACCTTCAGATGGCTGTGGACTGCAAATGCCAGGTTACCATTTTTGGATTTGAGTTAAAACAGTAGCTTCCTTTCGCAGATCTAGTCTCACTTTTTGTTCCTGCTTATCTTGCATGTTTTGTATAGAGCAGGTGCCTGGCAAAGGAACAACTTAAAGTGTGCTCAGTATCTATTGAATTAAAAAAAAAAAAATCACACTTATCTTTTAGAGTATAATTAAAGCATGTTACCCTGCTTAAATTTCAGCTGCTTTGGGTTGAGCTTTGTGATGCATAGCTGCAATTGTGATGAACTGTAGATACAATGTTCCCTGAGAATTCTAGTTTCAGGTCAATAACCTGGTCTCTGTACAGTATATAAGAATTTCAATGCATGCTGTTTCATTAGTTCTTGGTAAGCTGAAATCAATATGGGCCCTTGCACTTTCAAGCAATGCACCGTATAAGAAACCAGGCAAGGCAATCTCTTGGGAGGTTTATTTTTTGTTGTCGCTTGAACTGTATGTAACAAGAACCACAGAAAAAACCCCAGCTCTTCAAAGACTATATTCAATAAAGTGCTTGGTGTGAATCAGCATTACCTCGAAGGCCAGAGCGAAAAAATCTTTCAAGTACAGGGGGAAAGAGGGAGGTACACAGAAGCATGGTTGTACCCAGTCATTTGAGACAAATGTCAACAGTTTTATGTTACAAAAGTCAGGAATTTATGCCATAATGCTTAATTAGAGAAAAATAAGTGTTTTCTTTCAGAATAAGGATGTACACAAGGTATAGAAGGATTAAATCACTGGCTACATTTACTATTAAAAAATAAATAGAACAAGTACATCAAGATAAAACAGTAAGATAGTGCAAGTAGTGCTTCATGTCCAATAGATGAAAGTATTTCTATCTGTTGACATTTAAAAATGAAATATGTATTTATAGAACCAAAGTGAATTTAAACAAAAACACCTGCTGTTTATTGAATACTTCTGATACCTTGAGTTTTGAGGAGGTGAAAAGCAGTTAACAGCCAGTAGAAAAGAGTGCTCTTTTATCTGATAATTGTGTTTCAGCCTTGTACTAGCAGACTTGGACACTGTCACCTGAGCAGAAAGAGAAAAAACACTTTTCATAGCTCTGGATGGTTATTCTACAGACAAATGTACAGCTTACATGTCTGAAGCAACTGTATTTTTGGCAACAAAGCTGTTTTTGTCAAGTGAATGAGTTATATTCAAACAAATGTAATGCTTTTAAACATAGGTGGTGTGAAGCAGTGCTCTAGAAGTGCACTTGATCCTGAGTGAGCGGTGACTTCCCACCATCTGTAAGGGACGGAGTCACGGGAGGGCTGTCCCTGCACACCCAGACTTGTGCACTGCGCCCTGTAGGTTTGGGGTGTCTTCACAACAGTAATTTCAATAAATGTGCATATGTTCTGAACATGGATTCGGTGTTCTCAAAGGGGATATGAAAAAGTCCACTCCCGATTTCTTTGCACTGGAGTAGGTATCAAAAGGAATTTAAATGAAAGAGAAGGGAATGCAAACACAAATCTGCAGATGCAACTCTTCAGATTGCATCTGTGATTCCTTATTTGAAGTAGCTGTTCAATTACTGCAGCTTTCTTCTATCTTCTGAGAAAATGCTTTTCCAGACTTAATGCATCAGGTCAAATCTGGAACAGGCATTACATTTCCTTTCAGTCAATAAAATCACTTTATTTCAAAACTTATTCTGGAAGCTTAAGGAATAAAAAGCATCATTTGAATTTGCTGATTTTTCTTTTGTGAATTAGAAGGCAATTGGTGGAAGCTGGTATTGTCCTGGCTGGAAAAGCCCCATGATTTTTCTCATGCTAGGGCTTTGACTTGTTCTTAGAAATGTTTTTCTATTTCTTATATATGGAAATATTTTCATCTACTTTTTCTTTTTTCCTTTTTTTTTTTAAGGTGAGCTTGATTCACCATCTCTTTCCGTGGAGGTCAAAGAGGCTAAGTAGTTTCTTAGAAAAAAAACTTCAGTTCTTCTCAAATAATAAATTATATCTGTATAGATGTTCGTATTGTGTTTTCTGGTGTTTGTCAGTGTAAGGGAAAATCTGGGATACATATATTAATAATTGAGAAAGTTGTACCCCATCTTTGATTTTTTGGAAAGTGGAGAATTAATGACTTCATTTTCCTTGTGAAACCTGTCAGTTTTGTAACAAAGTGCTTTCACTAAGTTACTCATGTTACTTCAAGAAGAAGGATCAAGTAAGGGCTTGGAAGGAAATTCAGATGGGACCAGCATGAACAAACAAACTTTTGGCAGTAAGGTAATTGTTATGATAATCAAATGCAATGAATTGCAAATGCAATTGATCATAAAGTATAAACTCTGTCGATCATTTCTATTCAGACTTATGAATAACTTACAAAAAATACAGAAGGACTTTATGATATTTAGGTTATTTCATTGTGGAAGCGAGATGTATGAATTGCTAATGTGTTCTTCAAGAAAACTTTTTTCTGTGGTGATTGCCATCTCAGTGGTTTGAAAGTGATCAAGGTTGTGTTGTTCACATCATGCTCTTCCTCTATGTAATTTTCTGGGGTTAGAATTTCTCACTATTTTCTCTGTTTAACATTCCCAAATATTAAGTGTGTTTTCCCAAACTGATTGCTGTAATGCAGTCTGGAATAGTATATGCTACTTTATATAACTTTTATAAAGAAAATATGTTTTCCAAGTGCCTTGCAGTGAAACTGGTCCTTTCATTGTGCTCAGCAAACACCAGGATGATTTTACCTGAACTCTTGAGTGCAGAAGCTATAAAATCATGAATTCTCATAGCAATCAGGTTACTGTTAACATTCTTCTTCTGTACAGCTATATCTTGAAAAAACTTTTTCTATGAGGTGGTAATGGAAAGGAAAAACAACAACAACAACAAAACCAAAACAACAAAAAACCCAAACAAAATCCCACCACAACAACAACCAAAAAAAAAATACACACAAAAAGAAGTTCAAAATCAGCTGAAGTGTATTTAGAGACAGGTCAGTTTTTAGAAAGAAGATAGATTTTTCTACAGATTGGAAAATTAAAGGCAGCGTGTGTGCATCGTGCATATTTTGGGATTTTTTGTTTAGCTTTTTTCCCCCCTCATTCATCAGTCTCTGGATCTAAGCATTAGTTATGTTTATCCTTTAATCCTACTGTCTGGGTTTGCTTATGTAAGATTTATTATATAGCCAGAGTGGGTAGTTAAATTAAAAACAAAACTGACCCTTAGTCAGTGCAAGAACACCTAAGAACAGATTACTCTACATAGAAAAGTTAAATTTATTCTGAATTCATTATGTAAGGGTTGGGCTCCATGTTTCCCGAGTCAACATGAGACAAATTACTGTCAGTTGTATCTGCCTTTTGCACTTGGGTCTCTAATGTATGAACAGCAAAACAAGGAGGAAGAGCAGCTGTATACTTCTAAGTATTACCTTGAGATAGAAACTCCCTAAATGACCATGTTTCATTGCTCAGTTAATTAAAACACTATTATAATTAAGTCTATTTACTAGTGGCTGTGTACAAATCTCACCCAGTAAGGATTTTGTTGGTCCCTGGTAACCTTTACTTTACAGAATATAGTTAGACACCAGAAACATAGGACCTGGATGAACAAACAGGACAACCATAACATTGCGAGTGCTTCCACCTTTTTTTGGATGTGAAACCAATTTTAATAATTATAAATTATATCAGAGGTTGAATGTGTTTTACCTTAAAACAATTGACCATACAGCTTGCTTTTAGGGCGTTGTAGTTTGAAGATGGGTTCCTAGTGCTTTTTGGCTTTTTTCCTTTATTTGATGAATGCGCTGAAGCAAACTGGAAATAACCAGATTTCCAGTTGTCTGGACTGTGACTGAAGTAACAGTTGTGGAAATAGCAGATGTTTTCACTTGCTGTGTATTTTGTATTCTGTACTTATAGGACAAGTACAGAAAAATTGTGGGGAGCTTGTCTGGATGTGATGTTGGGAGCTACAGATTAAATTCAGCCTGGTTTAAAAGACCTATATAAGATTTATTAATCATTAAAATCCCACTTAAATCATGCTTTAATGGCTTAAGTAGGATTTAAATGGTGTCTAGTATAGGCCCTTTGTAGAGAGGGGAAAAAAATAACCCTAAAGGTTACTAGAAACATAATCTTTTTGCAATTTCATCAAGCCATACGTAACAGGATTTCAGGGCCACTGGTAGATTAACCTTTTGTGTATCCTAACTGTATATTCTTTGAGTAAATATTCTTTCCACTTCATCAAGAAACCAAAGGAACTCCAGTGGTTAAGTGACCTAGCCTGGAGTCTTAAACAATGGATGTTGCCAGCTCCGTATATTCTCTGACTATGACTCTCTATGGCTCCCCGTGCATTTATTTGATTTTAAAATAAGTTCCTAATTTTAAAAGAATTTTATTGTTGCTGCGTGTGAAATGCTTGTGCAAGCAAAAGGCAAAGTAAATTCAAAAACACTGTAGGAGAAATGCTGAAATCAAAGTTGTACAAAGTAATGTGTAAAAATAAACTGGGGAATCCCCCTGCCCCAGCTCACTTGCTTTGATGCTTCCATCACTGATTGCATATTCATACTTCTTTAAAAATACAGGTGCAAGTGCCGGTGATCAGTAATCAGACATTTATCAGTGATGCAAAGAGGTTGAAAGTCCTAGTCATGGCTCTGTAAGTCCGAGAGCAAAAATTTAGCGGAGTTCTACAGTTGTTCTGGGTTGTGGTGTTAGTCGTATAGAGATGTAAGCTTATCCTGAAAACCTGTTTTTATTAGTGTCCTGTTAGTTTGCTCTGAGTGCAGCAGGTTTCTGGGGTGCTGTGGCTGTGAGGTCCTGTGGTTAGAGCAGAACACAGGTACGACAGGAGCTCTGACCACACCAGCTCAGCCATTCGCTCTGTGCGATCCTGGGCAAACCTCAAAACCTCTGCTGTTTGTTTTCTCCGTTCGTACCGGAGAAAATGCAGGTTTCAGAATGGGCCGAGAACCTTAACTAGCAGACATTTGATGTGCTTGGGATTCTGGGAAAAGAGATGCTATGGAAGTTTAAAAGAGACACATATTAGCAAAACTTTGTAGTCCAGGTGAATAAATATTAATATCCCAGCACATCCGTGGTGACAGCTACTGCATTCTGTTGCTGTGTCAAGAATAAGTGGGTTTGTCTTTCAAAGACCAGAGCAGTGTTTAATTTACAGATAAAAAAAATTGAAATACTGAGTCAGACATCTGTACGCTGTATTATTATTCTAAACTATATATAGGATAATATTGAGTATTTTTGTTAGCTCACAGTTGGTTTATTACAAAGTAAATCTAATTAATTGCTGTCACGAGCTTTTTTAAGGTGTGGTATGAGTGCAGGTTATACTCAATTTCTCCCCTTAGGCAAAATATTAGTTACTTAATTATGTGCAATTTTTTATCTTTTAACTCATCATCTTAGGAGCACTAACAAACACATCAAAACATATTTGTCAAAAGTGTGGACTGACAGAAGAACAACAGATCGGTGGGTGGGGACATGCTGGAAATGTTCTTTTGAGGCTTTGTATCCAGAGAGATTTGAATTGCAAGGCTGACTTTATGCACCTGAATCCATTGCTGAAGTGATGAATTGAGGCATAATTTAAGGGAAGGTAGTTTCAATGCAATGCAACAAGCCTGTTAGGAAAACTAGGATTTTTGGGTTTTCAAAATTTGAAAAAAAACCAAAACAAAATTGTCAAAGTAGGTGGGCTATTTTTCTTCTCCATTAGGTATTCCACTAAAGTGGAAAAAAAAAATACCTTTAACCAAATGCTTATTTAGGCATTACTTCAGTCAAAGCATGAAATAAGAGGAAGGCGAAGTCATTACATCAGCAGAGTGGATTAAACTTCTTTGGTCTGTGCTAAATACAAATGTTTTGTGCAAGGGGAAAGGGTTGCTGATGCAGATTATTAAAATGAGATTGTAAAACACATATTCTCCATGATTGCCTCTGTTTGCTTAGTTAATGAGAAAAGTATGTCACTGATTGTCTTATAAAATTGGGATCCCAATCATTAAAGTTTTAAATTTACATGACGTCTAGCTTCTTTATGGGCTGTCATTTGTAATATCTGCATTTGTACCATGTGTAGCAATTGAAAGCAATTTGGATTTAGAGGGATTGCACTGTTAACCTCTGTGACAACAGGAAGCTACAGTTTCAACTAATGCTCGAGCTGCTGTAGGAAGCATGGTATGTTGTTCTGAGTACACACAGGATAAAGTGTTCTGTGTTTTGCCTTGAGGAGCTTAAAACTGAAAGATGGGCTGACAGACCAGGGGCAAAATAACAAGCTGTTTTGGGCAGTCAGTTAATACACAATGCAGATGTGTTTGCAAGAACAAGATTGGTTTATGTTCTGTTTTTTAAATTTTTTTTCAAGGGCAGTCACTCTGACACTCAGGAGTTCCAGGGCAGGACAAGAACAGGAGGATGAGAGCAGAAATACCAGGAAAAGCAAATGTTGAGAGAGGTGAGTGTTCCATGCACTCTAGTTGCCTGAAATAGATGGCAAGTCTTTTGCATTGCCTGGTCTAAATTAGGTAGACCACTGTCAGTTTGCCAAAAGATGTGACAGCAACCATAGGGTAAGGAGGAGATCTGGGATTATCCAGACAGACTTGTCCAAAACTAATCATTTGGTACCAACTTGTAGCAGGTGGCATGGATAAGAGATCCAGCCAATACCATTTTAAGGTTTTTCATGCCATCTTGCATGCTTATCAAGCAACATTTTATTTGTTACATGGACTTGCTGAGGTGATTCTGACATCTGTGTACTAGTTAGCTGGTAAAGCATATTCAAGTAATTTATGCCAGTGATCCACTATCAAATGAGAAGGTTGTTTTAATGGCATTTATGCAGGCCTTGAACTTTTAGGTTGAGTAAAATTCCATGCTTTCCTTCCCGATAGGGATGGTAGAATAGAAATGGTGCATATTGCATTGGCAGGTGATGTGAGGCTACAACCACTTCAAAAGATGGGAATGGCTTTGAAAACTGTGTAGTAGCATAATATTGAGAAAATATAAGAAAATGTGTCAAATTATACACTTAGGAATAGTTAAATGGTCATTCTGTAGGAAAAGCACTAAAAAAATGCTGACGTTCCTAGTGGATTGTGATACAAATAATGGCCAATATGATTATTTTTTTGTGAAAATGACAAATGGGGATGTTTAAGCAGATGTATCAATTGCAGCAGATGTAAAGTAATCCTCCATTCAATGCTGTTACAGTTTCATCTGAACTACTGTTTTACGTCATTAGCTCTAATTTGAGGAGTGGATTAACTACATGCGTTGGACTGCATATGAGTTTACTGACTCTGCATTTTACAAGCTGAATGTATTTAATATGTGTCTCGGTTCATTATGGTACACCAAGTTCATTTAGAGGTTCTGTTACATCTCAGAACTTGCTAAGGGGCTCCTATGGCTTCAGTCCATTGGCAGTCACAGCTTTGCTAGGGTGTGATGTTTGTTTGGGAGAAGCTGGAAGTGAACTAAAATCTGGTCTAAAGTTGGGATTTTCTTAATACAGTAAGATATATTCCATATAACTATTTACTACATTTTGAGGAGGGGATAGTTTTGTGTCTAATTCCAGTGGAAAGGGAAAGGAAGTTCTCATACCTTTTTTTGCAATCTCAAGTGTATACTTCCAGGTATATGGACAAAGACAGACAAATGAATAGTAGCTTTAAATTGTAATTTCGTGCCTCCTGGATCATCTTGATCATCCTGGAAAAGTGATGTAATTTCAAAGAGCTACTAAAACAGTGGGAAGCTTTTGAGATATTTTCACGTGATATCTCTAAGATCAACCAAAAAACTCAAGGAAAGGTTTTTGTAGAGAAAGAATACAAGGAAGGCCAAAATGTGGAAAAACTGGTTGGATGATAGCTGGATTGTCTCTCTAGAGCTGTGTTGTGCCAGTGAAAGGCAACTGCTAAGAAATTGTGTTTAACAAGAGGTGAAAAGTTCTTCTCTAGTTGTGTGTCAGGTTTTTAGGTGGAGTTACATGAACAAGTTTGTCATTGAGTCCCTACTGTATTGTCCCAACTATCTCTATAATCCAGTCTATGAATTATAGATTATTTTATAGCCATTGTTTCAAAGAACTGCTTATCCCCTAAGAAATACCCACAAGCATGTATGTATTGAGTTCTAACAATGTGCATTGATATGACCTGCAGAAAGCTGACCTTTGGACTGCTGTCATTCAGGTTACATTAGGTAATATTTTGTTGCATTATGTCAATTGTTAGGATGACACAATTTCCTAGGGCTTAAATGATTAATTAGAAACTTGGGTTGAGATACAAAATTAAATAATTGTACTGGAAGGTCAGCTTTAATTTTGCTAAATGATACTGTAATGGACTGCTATGTAAGGCCAGACATTCCTATCTCTAGCAAAAGTGGAAATGCAACTGGTTTGCAAACTTCAGCAAATCACGCTTAAGTTATATTTGCAAAATATTTCTAAACCACTACACTCTTTCCCTTTTCATTTTCATTACGAGATTTGAAGATTCTGAGTGGGAGTTTTGTTCCTCTTATGTATTAGATGTAAGTAAAGGAATACTTAAAATGTGAAATTTCATTTTCATTGTTATCACCATTGAAACATTGGTAGAACTGAGTAAATGAACATACAGTGAATATAGCTGCTTTTTGACCCAGGCTGTTGTTAGCTGTATTTACTGGATGTCAACAAAATAAATTGAATTCACAGGCTAAATATTCCTTCCCAGTTCAGAATTCAAGGACTTTCTTATAGTTGTCTAAAAATGAGTAGATAAAAGCACTTTCGAACTGATATTATTTTTTTTCCCTCCCCTTTCATTTAGTCCTGGGCCTTTTATGAAGTTGGCAGTGTGTTGGACCTGTGGTGTGGTGGTGCTTGCTCCTTATAGCCTGTGATGGCTCCTGGCATCTCTGGCATATGTAAATGGTGATGGCAGGAGGTACTATCAGAGCTGTCCCTCCCTTCTGGTGTCCATCTGCAGTTTGTTGTCTTATAATGGAAAGGGACACTTGTGTGAGGCCAGAAATCTAGGCCTGAGGGTATTTCTGCTTGTGATAGGATTTAGTGTGCTCTCCCCCTGGCTCACAGGACCCTGCAGAGCTGCAGGGGCAGAGTGGGGCCCTGGGATCCTGCGGTTGTACTTGGTAAAGTGCAGCAGTAGCTTTGAATTCCAGCATGGAAAGCCAAAGAAAAGCCAAACTGGGGGGAAATCGATGAAGACTCTCTCATGGTTTATTGAAGCCTATCAAAGGGTGCAAAACATGGGAGCATCATGTCCTGTGTGGTTCATTTCTAATGGAAAATGAAAAAAAAAAAAAGACAGAAGCTATATTTGACTCTCTTTTTCATATGGCTATCCTTCTAGATCAAGGAACACAACTTTCAAAGCAAGTATTTTACTCTTCTCTTTTTTCCATTTTTTTTCCACATACAATATGTGATGGTTCTGCTCACGAGTTTTAGAGGTGACCTATCCAAGCAAAACTTTGGACAAGTGAATAAGCACATTTTAATTGATATGTACATGGAGAACAGCAGTGGGGAGCTGGATAAAAGAAGCAGGTGTTTAGAATAAGCAAGTCTGAAGCCACAAAAATGACAGCTACACTGGTGAAGTAATAGTTTACCTCCCTGAGGATATTACCTTATACTGAGGGCAGATTGTGTGCTGCTAATGAAAGCTGTAAGGGGAATGTCCTGTACCAGAAGTGGGGCTTGGCAGAGTGCTGAAGCACCATCGCTGACATTGGGACCTCTGTTATACCATCTGCTCTGTGTCTCTGGCCTTTCTCTTACCCTGCTTAGAGCCCTGACATTGACAGTAGAATTTAGATGTTGTATGTCATGTATCTGGTTTTGATGCTTGGGCATTAGAACCACCTGTTTCTCCCCTACAAAAGGGACACTGGTGGTGGGGAGGAATCTTCCAGAATAGTTTTCTGTTATGCAAACAAAGCTGCCTTTCCCTGCATGGTATTTAAGCTTGAAAAGCACCACCATTCAGTCGTTTTTTTTCTTTACCCAGCAATGAAGACCCCTAGCCAACTTTTTTTTTTTAACAATTATTAGTACTTTTCAGTGCTAAAAGCTAACTTGAGATTCCAGGCAGGTGTATTCAAATGCGATATTAAACCATGCTGGAATATCTGTTGCAAAGTGCACCACTGCACAGTTTAAATAACCACTGAGGTAACATACCAGAAAGTCTGCACTACAGAAATACTGCTGATTTTTCAGCAAGTATAGTTAATTTGGCTGACCAGTTTTTACCAAACTACCCCAGAGAAATCATTAACAATTAAAATAACAACACTTCATGCTAGCAAAGACATTTTCAAATATCAAGAAGTTACTTAACTATCAATTATGCTTCATTAAGTGATTCTTGATGAATTAAGCAGCTGAATTAAGCTTCATTAAGGGATTCTTGCAGTGTCCTTCAGAAATGTTATAATTATTTCTCTTTTAAATATGGGGAAACTGAGGTAGACAATTCAGGTAGTTTGCTAATGGCTGTGTACAGCATTTAGTCTATAACCAAAACTGAAGATTAGGTTCCCAGGGCTTCTCTTCTGGTGTTAAAACCACTAGCCCTGATTTGCTACCTTTTTTTTTTTAATTAAAAAAAAACCCCACACAAGCAAAAAACCCACAAAAAACCCCAAAACAAAACAAAAAAACCCACCAAAACCAAAATAAACAACAACAACAAACACACCAAAAAAAACCCCACCACAACAAACAGATAAATGCTAAACACACAAACTTGCCCCAAAAAGCCAAAACCCTTCCATCCTGTTTTACAAAGTCTTCAATTTGACTGTACTGGCTACCCAAACAATGTCTGAAAATAATTCCATTTAAATAAATATGTTTAGGAATGGGCTTTGATACCTGATAGAAATTCAAACAAACTTCTGTTTTTCAGACCAAGTTTTATTAATCATGATTTTACCATTTGTAGGCTCTATGGCCTAAGTATGTTTTACAACTGCAACATCTTCCTCTTCTGTCGGAGCATTCTGTAAAGTATGCATTTTGACCTTTCACTATTCATTACAGTAATGCATCCAATTTATCTGAAGATTTTCAAAATCCCAGTGACTACATAGAAGTACCCACCACAGAACTCACCTCCACTTTAGCCAAATGACCTGCAGAACTGGTGGTGTAAAATAGCTGAGAAATAGCATCCTAAATTTGATTTCCCCTACTACCCCTCCCAGATTTTTCCACTCGCTGTAAAAAGTGGCAGGACCGAACTTGTGCAAACAGGCTGATGTGGTCCTGAGCGTGGCTGAGAAGTGCAGGTGAGAGCATGGATAAAGTGCTGCTCCAGCTCTTGTGTGACTGCACCAGACCCTCTGGTGTGTGCTTCCCTGGGCAAACTGGGGCAGAGGAGCAAAGTTCTGCCTCTCATGGCTCAGCCAACCGATTTAGTATTGCCTCCTGTCTGTGACTTTGTCTTCAAGCATGAAGAAATATTCTTCTTGCTGAGGCTTTATTTAAAAGCATAATTTTACCCATAAATGAAGGCTGATTCTGTCCTTATCTGATGACTAATGCTGTTGTCTGGAGCAGGGGAAGGAAGCAGCCTTTCAAAGCCAAGTTATTCATCTCAAGTTTTAATAAGGATGTACAGGACTCTGATACTTACTGTCATCCAGTTGTCATGTCTTGTAGGACACAATTGCAAGCAAGCGGTGCTGGCTCATGTTGGGGCTTTTCTTCCCTGTGTGGGTGGGTTTCATTGCTGCTGTTTTGTTGGACAACATGACACACTGCAGTGAGGGCAGAGACCTTAGTACATATAACAAGTTATTATACATACAATTACTCTCTTAGGTATAAGACAAATATTGAATACTGTTCAGAAAATAATCTCCAAGATTATTTTGTGGTGCAGTGAAAGTGGATGAATATGAGAGTTGGAGCTTACTTTACTTTTTGACTAAGATTGTGGTTGTTCTTGTTCAGATAATGTATAACTGTGCTAGTCATGACTTTTAGTTTTGAAGAGCAGAAAAACACTACTGATTATTTACTTAGAGGAAACTTTTTAAACACTTTGCATATCTGATAATGTAATGTATTGCACTAATTTATCCATTCTACAATACATGAGTTAGATGCTGTGACTTTCTATAGGCTGCGTCCCTTTCCTTGTTCTTATTTCATAGAGTAGTAGCTGCCCCTCCGGTGTAACACAAGTTAGTTGCAGTTTTCTTTACAGAGAGCCCACCTGTGAGTATTCTTGCACATGTATATTCCATTGCTTACTGTAATGGGTTGTGCGCCAAACGCCTCTAAACAGGTGATGGATGGAGTAGCCCTCGTGGGGTTCAGGAGTAGCTACTCCAGGTCCTCCCTCCATGTGTGTGAAGGGGCAGAGCTGCTCCTCCCTTCCCTCTCTTCTCGTGACCAGTGCTGTCAGATGAATCTTCCCCTGTTGCCTGAAGCTGAAGTTGTTCTTTCTCCAATTGTTTACATGTAAACAACTTATAACCTTTGTTAATTAAGGGAGCTGGTGTAAGGGGGGGGAAACAAAACTGGTTTTCTTCTAAATGGGAAAGAATTTTATTTTTCTTGGATCCCTGCGGTGTTTTATTTGATACTCTCCAGTGTTGGCATCTCCAGAATTAGAACAATGCCCTCTTGCCAGGCTGTTTTTCTTTTAACACTAAAAAAGGTAACACACATCTGGAAAAGTGTATCACTCTGAAAAAAGCTATCTGAAAGAAAATGAAATATTTGCAGGCTTCGTAGGCAGATTGCTGGATTGGTGGAAGATCTTGATTGCCAAGGCCTCCGCTACAAAACGTATATCCTGTATTTGAAAAGTGGGATTTTTATGAGAAGAATCTCATGTGTGCTTGCTCTGAGATGTGACTCTCCTTTCTAATGGGGTGCTTCAGCTCTTGGGTACTGTAGCCCTGAAGCAAGCTTTAAGTATGAAAGTTTGTAGTTCATAAGACAGAGGTGAAGGGGTGCAAAATTCAAGAAATCAGCCTACAAGCTCTCAGATGCTGGATGCGCAGCTAAGCTTTGCACAGCCCCCTCAGCTGTCAGCAGCAGTGAGTCCTTCGGCTCATGGTGGGGTGATTGGTGTCACAGCAGGACCAGACTGTGGCCAACCCAATGTCTGTCTGTCCCCAGGCCATGTTCCCTGCACCAACACTACAGCTATACCTCCTCCTGTGTTTGGGTGCCAGCAGGCATGTGTGTTCTGTTAAGTTGCACATATGGAGATTTTTTTTTTGTCTTTTATTTTGTTCTGTGCTCAATCAATCAGTATGGCTGTAAGATGAGGGACTTGGATCTGAAGTCTAAGCATCTGTGTGGGGCTTGATAATCTTGGGTCCTGATGTATACCTGCTATGGTCCTACTTGAGGTGCTTCTCACTCCATCACATCTTTGTTAGCACTTGTACTTCAACATGTCCTTCACTGAAAACTTCAGAAAAACATAAGAGAGTGCTTTGCCCCCAAGAGACAAAATGGGTTTGGTTTGCTGACCTGTCCTTGTTAGCAGAAACCGGACATCTGAATGTTAAAATGAAGTTTCAATTGGTTTCCCTGGCATACTTTCCCTGGGTCAACACTGTATCAAATCAATGATGTGAGCTATATTGCTGTGAACAAATAAGCTACTGGAGGGCTCTGGAGAAAACTTGGCAAAGGTCCTAGTTGCTTTACATTCTCTTTCTATATTAGAAAGAATTAAGCAGCTGGTGTTTTCCATCTGACTAAAACTAGGCTTTTACACATACATTTACAATGTATTTTTGGCTTCATGAGAATGGAATGAATTATTGTTGGCATGACTCTGGATTCTTCTGTTAAAGCCAGGCTTGCAGGACTGAACTGAATCAAAAGTGCTTTTATTTTAAATAGCTGCTGGAATGTCCAGATTATGAAGTGGCATGTGGTATCATTTAAGAGTCTCAGAAATATCTGGAGATGTTGCAGGAGCTGATTCAGATGCCCTTACATGAGATGAGTTGAGGTAGCTCGGTTGGAGGCCTTGAAGAACTTTGTCCCATAAGTCTGACAGGATTGACTTGGAAGGCTGTGAAGATAATCCTTAGAAGGAACATAAACAAATTATATATTGTCATTGAACACTAAGGATTAATTGCTCCAACAGATCTAGTTACAAATGCAAGTTCCTTCTTCCTCCATTACTTTTGAAGATTGTAGGTCAGAGCAGTTGGAGACAAGACCAAAGCCTGTATTTTTCTCCTGAATGACTGTAGGCATTTTATATGGCTCATGTATTACAGCTGAGGTGTATTTCTTTCTTAATGACTTGAGAGGAAGCTTGGAGGAAGCCACTTTTGTAGAACTGGAACATAGCCCATCATCAGTACATGCCCTATGAACAAAAATTCTTTCCATGCCTTGATTTCGAAGGAGCCAGAAGTAATAAAGGTGGGATAACAACTGATATCTGCTCAGAGTTTACTTTCAGTTGAATGTGTTTTGAAAGAAGTAAAGTGAAGAGGGATCATCAAGTACCGACTGTTGTCAATTGTGGTCTTCAAACATGCTAAAAGCTGGAGTGTGTGACACTTAAACCCCGATTCAGGAGAAGAGGAAGGCTTTGCAAGTGATTACCCAGCGGGATGTTGTTCTGTGCCCTCCATTTAAGCATGAGGTGACCACTTAGGAAATCAGGTCGTTAGGCTTCTGCCCCGTGAGTGTGCAGGATTTGTTGTTTTATTCCATGACTTGTAAGGAAACCGAAGACAAAAGCACCTGTGAAAGCCTCCACAGTGCATCTCTAATGACCTTGTGTAGCTTCACAACATTTCAGGGACAGGCCACCAAAGGTGTCCCCTGCTGCCCCTGTGCCTGCACCCCGTTAGGGAGCACTGGCAGGGCTGCCACCCTGGAGAGACACCTGGAAGTCCCAGCAGTCCAGGGGCTGGAGATGTGAAATGCCAGAAACATCGATCTGGAAAAAGACAATTGCCGTCCTCTCTGCAGAGAGGTGTGCACACACAATGCTGTGGTGTACACTACCTGTTGTAAACTAGACTTTGGCATCATTGAATCCATTGTAATTAACTTTTGAAAAAAAATACCATTATGTTGGTGCAAAAATAATTGTATTGTGGAGTGTGAATTTTAAATTGTTAGAACTAGACTTAAAGACATCTTTCTTAATCAAAGTAGGAACCCCTACAATCAACATATTTTTTCTAACAAGGAATAAGTTTGTTTATTCCTGTAGCCTGAAAATCCATGTGTGGGTATTTGATGAACTCTTGGGAAGCATTTTCTGCATCCTTCTGTTTGGGGAAGCGTTTTCCCCTGCAAAGAATTGTCACGATGCTTGAAGAAGTGGTGGTTGGTTGGCAAAAGATCAGGTGAATATGGCGGATGAGGCAAAACTTCGTAGCCCCATTTGTTCAACTTCTGAAGTGTTGGTTGTGCAATGTGTTGTCGGGTGTTGTCATGGAGAAGAACTGGGCTCTTTCTGTTGACCGATGCTGGCTGCAGATGTTGCAGGTTTTGGTGTATCTCATGGATTTGCTGAGCAGACTTCTCAGATGGAATGGTTTCATCAGGATTCAGAAAGCCGTAGTGGATTAGACTGGTAGCAGACCACCAAATGGTGACTGTGACCTTTTCTGGTGCAAGTTTGGCTTTGGGAAGAGCTTTGGAGGTTCTTCTTGGTCAAACCACTGAGCTGGTCATTGCTGGTTATTGTATAAAATCCACTTTTTGTCACACATCCCAATCCGATGGAGAACTGGTTCATTGATGATGCGTAAAGAAGACATTTGAAAACGGCTGGTTTTGTTTCTTTTCGGTCAGCTCACAAAGCACCCACTTCTCGAGCAGTTTCACCTTTGCAATTTGCTTCAAATGCCGAATGACAGTAGAATGGTCAACGTTGAGTTCTTCAGCAACTTCTCATGTAGTTGTAACAGGATCAGCTCCCATGGTTGCTCTTAGTTGGTCATTGTCACCTTCCGAGGACCAGCAAATACACGCCTCGTCTTCAAGACTCTCATCTCCCTTGCGAAACTTCTTGCGCCACCACTGCCCTGTACGTTTGGTAGCAGTTCCTGGACCAAATGCGTCATTGATGTTGCGATTTCTCTCTGCTGCTTTACAACTCATTTTGAACTCAAATAAGACAATCACTTGAATTAGCTTTTTTTGCCTTAATCATTTACATAGATGAAAATATAAAACAAACAGCAAGTCATAAGTCAGTAGCAAAAAAATAAAAGTGAGAAAAGTGCATTAAAATGATGTATAACATAACCACCTTTATTGAAGAATGCATCCAATAGCAAACGCCAAATTTCAACAATGCAGAAACTGCAATTACGTTTGCACCAACCTAATATAAATATTATCTCCATGTCTTAAAAGTAGCTCATCATTTGTGTGTTTAGCTAATAATACAAATCACCTTAAGGACACAGCAGTTTTGCATCTCCTGCGTAAAGCACCCATATATGGATAAAAAAATATTATTGTT
Organism: Caloenas nicobarica; assembly: GCF_036013445.1. Taxonomy (NCBI): domain Eukaryota; kingdom Metazoa; phylum Chordata; class Aves; order Columbiformes; family Columbidae; genus Caloenas; species Caloenas nicobarica. The sequence continues at coordinate 58,992,615 of NC_088249.1, read as the reverse complement.
CCATTGAGCAAGGGAAGGGGATCAGCAGCATCAGCCTTTGAGGGAAAAGCAGATGCTTTCATTGGTTCAGACTTATGTCCCTGTAAACAGCGGCTCCCACTTCAGCTCGGGGAAGGCAGCACCAACACTACTCGCAGAAACACTCAGGTCCAGAGCGTGCACTGACAGATTCAGGCAAAATATACTTGTTTATGTCGGACTAGTCAGCTCTGTATGCACACCAATGGCAGCCGAAAGGATGTGTTGTACTTGGTGTTTCAGGAGCCTTCGCCAGTGGAAACTATATATTATTATACTGTAGATTTCTGGATAACTTGCAACAGCCCTTAATGCAGGGCAGATTTTTTTTCGCCACCCATTGCCAGATCCAAGACGAAGAGAGACTAGAACAAACTTTAAGATAAATACTTTAATAGATGAACCAAGGAATTGTGAATATTACATTAGAGAGAGTTAGAAGTATTTTCAGGAAGAGAAAATTGATGGTGCACGTCAGGTAGAAGTGTGCTGTGGAGCCCAATCTCCCTGTGGTTCTGCCCCAGCTGCTGGCCCGGACTGCGTTTCTCGGGTGTCCGGGTAGCTCTAGTGTGGGCGGTGTCGTGGCCTCTTGGGGGCTGCAGAGGCGCTGGGGACACTGGCCCTCCTCTTCGGGGGGCGCCGGGGCTCCCCAGGTGAGCGGTCCCTGCCCTGGGCAGCAGTGGAGGGACCTGCCACCGCCTGCCCCAGCTCCTCCGGCGGCTCCTCCTGCGCTGGGGGGTTGGGGGCAGCAGGTCCCCCCGGGGAGGCGGTGGGCCCAGGGGTGGCCGCAGGGCTGTCCTCCTGCTCCTGGGCAGCCGGGGACTCCAGGAGCTGCAGCTGCCGCAGGACCTGCTCACCGCAGCGCTCTGCGGCGACGTCCGTGAGCTGGCGCACAAACGTCTCCGTCTGCTCGTGCAGGAAGGGCTGCAGCTCGCGCACCAAGGCCTCCTGGTCCAGGCCGTGGCGGCACAGGGTGGTTACGATGGTGCCCTCTGCCACGGCCAGCTCCCACCAGAAAGGCCCCTGCAGCACCTCGTTGACCCAGGAGAGCAGGGGCTCCATCATCTCCCAGGAGCGGCGGAACAGCCCAGCCCAGACCTGGGGCTGCAAGCCGGCCACGTAGTTCCTGCGCACCAGCTGCACAGCCTCCTGCTCGTCCTGCTCGCTGCCAGCCGATGGATCTGAGGGCTGTGGGAGATCCATCTCCAAAAAGTCGTGCTCTGACCAGACAGAGTACACGACAGTGTTGACAGTCTGCCTGCAAAGGGGGCACGATGATCTCCTCTTTGCCCAGCGCAGAACGCAGCCCAGGCAGAACTGGTGCATGCAGGGGGTCACATAGGCCGCTTCATCGTCAGCGCTGCGGCACATGGGGCAGCTCCACTCTGCCTCTGCGGCCATGTTTGCTTCTTGCCGCTGGCTGGGGACAGCTGAGGACAAGGAGCTGCTCCCCGTCGCTGGCGTCACACGCTGCAAAAGAGAGAGAGGCCATGGTCACTTGCTGTCCCACAGCCGGGAGGACGAGATGCCCAGGCCGTCGAGAAGGACACCCAGCAAGCTCTCAAAGCCCCATCACCCAGCCCCGGCCACCCCGGGGGACGTTTCCCCGCACAGCTCACCTGTGCCGCTGCAAGCGTGTCCCGCAGAGCCCGGCTGCCTGAAGCAGGCAGGGCCGGGGAAACACGGGGTGGCTCTGGAACAGGCACCGAGAGCTGCCGACGGCAGCGCCAAAGCACCGACCAGCACCAGGACAAGCCTCGCTCCGACCTCCAGACCTCGCAGGCACGCTCGGCAGGAGTCCAGCCACGAGCCAGGCTGGGCCGGGCTGTGCCGGCGCCCGCGGATAAGCAGCGAGGGACGTGAGGTCACAGTGCATCGCTCGCTGACGTCACAGTCCATCGCTCGCTGACGTCACAGTCCATCGCTCGCTGACGTCACCGTACGCTGTCTGCTCCTATGGAGTTTGCACGGGTAGCGCTCTGGCTGGCGCTGGCGCTCGTGCAGATGAAAAATGTAATAATTCCCACATTCCTGGAGCTGAGAACCTGGCCCCTCCTCTGTGGCTTGAGGAGAGCAGGCAGAGCGTGGTTCTGAGCTGAGGTTCGTAGGAACGTGGTTCAGAGACGGACTTGGCTGTGTGAAGTTAACGGTTCGACTCGGTGATCTCATTAATGACTTGAGAGGAAGCTTGGAGGAAGCCACTTTTGTAGAACTGGAACATAGCCCGTCATCAGTACATGCACTATGATTAGGAATTCTTTCCATGCCTTGATTTCTAAGGAGCCAGAAGTAATAAAGGTGGGATAACAACTGATATCTGCTCGGAGTTTACTTTCAGTTGAATGTGTTTTGAAAGAAGTAAAGTGAAGAGGGATCATCAAGTACCGACTGTTGTCAATTGTGGTCTTCAAACATGCTAAAAGCTGGAGTGTGTGACATTTAAACCCCGATTCAGGAGAAGAGGAAGGCTTTGCAAGTGATTACCCAGCGGGATGTTGTTCTGTGCCCTCCATTTAAGCATGAGGTGACCACTTAGGAAATCAGGTCGTTAGGCTTCTGCCCCGTGAGTGTGCAGGATTTGTTGTTTTATTCCATGACTTGTAAGGAAACCGAAGACAAAAGCACCTGTGAAAGCCTCCACAGTGCATCTCTAATGACCTTGTGTAGCTTCACAACATTTCAGGGACAGGCCACCAAAGGTGTCCCCTGCTGCCCCTGTGCCTGCACCCCGTTAGGGAGCACTGGCAGGGCTGCCACCCTGGAGAGACACCTGGAAGTCCCAGCAGTCCAGGGGCTGGAGATGTGAAATGCCAGAAACATCGATCTGGAAAAAGACAATTGCCGTCCTCTCTGCAGAGAGGTGTGCACACACAATGCTGTGGTGTACACTACCTGTTGTAAACTAGACTTTGGCATCATTGAATCCATTGTAATTAACTTTGGGGAAAAAAAATACCATTATGTTGGTGCAAAAATAATTGTATTGTGGAGTGTGAATTTTAAATTGTTAGAACTAGACTTAAAGACATCTTTCTTAATCAAAGTAGGAACCCCTACAATCAACATATTTTTTCTAACAAGGAATAAGTTTGTTTATTCCTGTAGCCTGAAAATCCATGTGTGGGTATTTGATGAACTCTTGGGAAGCATTTTCTGCATCCTTCTGTTTGGGGAAGCGTTTTCCCCTGCAAAGAATTGTCGCGATGCTTGAAGAAGTGGTGGTTGGTTGGCAAAAGATCAGGTGAATATGGCGGATGAGGCAAAACTTCGTAGCCCCATTTGTTCAACTTCTGAAGTGTTGGTTGTGCAATGTGTTGTCGGGTGTTGTCATGGAGAAGAACTGGGCTCTTTCTGTTGACCGATGCTGGCTGCAGATGTTGCAGGTTTTGGTGTATCTCATGGATTTGCTGAGCAGACTTCTCAGATGGAATGGTTTCATCAGGATTCAGAAAGCCGTAGTGGATTAGACTGGTAGCAGACCACCAAACGGTGACTGTGACCTTTTCTGGTGCAAGTTTGGCTTTGAGAAGAGCTTTGGAGGTTCTTCTTGGTCAAACCACTGAGCTGGTCATTGCTGGTTATTGTATAAAATCCACTTTTCGTCACACATCCCAATCCGATGGAGAACTGGTTCATTGATGATGCGTAAAGAAGACATTTGAAAACGGCTGGTTTTGTTTCTTTTCGGTCAGCTCACAAAGCACCCACTTCTCGAGCAGTTTCACCTTTGCAATTTGCTTCAAATGCCGAATGACAGTAGAATGGTCAACGTTGAGTTCTTCAGCAACTTCTCATGTAGTTGTAACAGGATCAGCTCCCATGGTTGCTCTTAGTTGGTCATTGTCACCTTCCGAGGACCAGCAAATACACGCCTCGTCTTCAAGGCTCTCATCTCCCTTGCGAAACTTCTTGCGCCACCACTGCCCTGTACGTTTGGTAGCAGTTCCTGGACCAAATGCGTCATTGATGTTGCGATTTCTCTCTGCTGCTTTACAACTCATTTTGAACTCAAATAAGACAATCACTTGAATTAGCTTTTTTTGCCTTAATCATTTACATAGATGAAAATATAAAACAAACAGCAAGTCATAAGTCAGTAGCAAAAAAATAAAAGTGAGAAAAGTGCATTAAAATGATGTATAACATAACCACCTTTATTGAAGAATGCATCCAATAGGAAACGCCAAATTTCAACAATGCAGAAACTGCAATTACGTTTGCACCAACCTAATATAAATATTATCTCCATGTCTTAAAAGTAGCTCATCATTTGTGTGTTTAGCTAATAATACAAATCACCTTAAGGACACAGCAGTTTTGCATCTCCTGCGTAAAGCACCCATATATGGATAAAAAAATATTATTGTTCCATTGAGCAAGGGAAGGGGATCAGCAGCATCAGCCTTTGAGGGAAAAGCAGATGCTTTCATTGGTTCAGACTTATGTCCCTGTAAACAGCGGCTCCCACTTCAGCTCGGGGAAGGCAGCACCAACACTACTCGCAGAAACACTCAGGTCCAGAGCGTGCACTGACAGATTCAGGCAAAATATACTTGTTTATGTCGGACTAGTCAGCTCTGTATGCACACCAATGGCAGCCGAAAGGATGTGTTGTACTTGGTGTTTCAGGAGCCTTCGCCAGTGGAAACTATATATTATTATACTGTAGATTTCTGGATAACTTGCAACAGCCCTTAATGCAGGGCAGATTTTTTTTCGCCACCCATTGCCAGATCCAAGACGAAGAGAGACTAGAACAAACTTTAAGATAAATACTTTAATAGATGAACCAAGGAATTGTGAATATTACATTAGAGAGAGTTAGAAGTATTTTCAGGAAGAGAAAATTGATGGTGCACGTCAGGTAGAAGTGTGCTGTGGAGCCCAATCTCCCTGTGGTTCTGCCCCAGCTGCTGGCCCGGACTGCGTTTCTCGGGTGTCCGGGTAGCTCTAGTGTGGGCGGTGTCGTGGCCTCTTGGGGGCTGCAGAGGCGCTGGGGACACTGGCCCTCCTCTTCGGGGGGCGCCGGGGCTCCCCAGGTGAGCGGTCCCTGCCCTGGGCAGCAGTGGAGGGACCTGCCACCGCCTGCCCCAGCTCCTCCGGCGGCTCCTCCTGCGCTGGGGGGTTGGGGGCAGCAGGTCCCCCCGGGGAGGCGGTGGGCCCAGGGGTGGCCGCAGGGCTGTCCTCCTGCTCCTGGGCAGCCGGGGACTCCAGGAGCTGCAGCTGCCGCAGGACCTGCTCACCGCAGCGCTCTGCGGCGACGTCCGTGAGCCGGCGCACAAACGTCTCCGTCTGCTCGTGCAGGAAGGGCTGCAGCTCACGCACCAAGGCCTCCTGGTCCAGGCCGTGGCGGCACAGGGTGGTTACGATGGTGCCCTCTGCCACGGCCAGCTCCCACCAGAAAGGCCCCTGCAGCACCTCGTTGACCCAGGAGAGCAGGGGCTCCATCATCTCCCAGGAGCGGCGGAACAGCCCAGCCCAGACCTGGGGCTGCAAGCCGGCCACGTAGTTCCTGCGCACCAGCTGCACAGCCTCCTGCTCGTCCTGCTCGCTGCCAGCCGATGGATCTGAGGGCTGTGGGAGATCCATCTCCAAAAAGTCGTGCTCTGACCAGACAGAGTACACGACAGTGTTGACAGTCTGCCTGCAAAGGGGGCACGATGATCTCCTCTTTGCCCAGCGCAGAACGCAGCCCAGGCAGAACTGGTGCATGCAGGGGGTCACATAGGCCGCTTCATCGTCAGCGCTGCGGCACATGGGGCAGCTCCACTCTGCCTCTGCGGCCATGTTTGCTTCTTGCCGCTGGCTGGGGACAGCTGAGGACAAGGAGCTGCTCCCCGTCGCTGGCGTCACACGCTGCAAAAGAGAGAGAGGCCATGGTCACTTGCTGTCCCACAGCCGGGAGGACGAGATGCCCAGGCCGTCGAGAAGGACACCCAGCAAGCTCTCAAAGCCCCATCACCCAGCCCCGGCCACCCCGGGGGACGCTTCCCCGCACAGCTCACCTGTGCCGCTGCAAGCGTGTCCCGCAGAGCCCGGCTGCCTGAAGCAGGCAGGGCCGGGGAAACACGGGGTGGCTCTGGAACAGGCACCGAGAGCTGCCGACGGCAGCGCCAAAGCACCGACCAGCACCAGGACAAGCCTCGCTCCGACCTCCAGACCTCGCAGGCACGCTCGGCAGGAGTCCAGCCACGAGCCAGGCTGGGCCGGGCTGTGCCGGCGCCCGCGGATAAGCAGCGAGGGACGTGAGGTCACAGTGCATCGCTCGCTGACGTCACAGTCCATCGCTCGCTGACGTCACTGTACGCTGTCTGCTCCTATGCAGTTTGCACGGGTAGCGCTCTGGCTGGCGCTGGCGCTCGTGCAGATGAAAAATGTAATAATTCCCACATTCCTTGAGCTGAGAACCTGGCCCCTCCTCTGTGGCTTGAGGAGAGCAGGCAGAGCGTGGTTCTGAGCTGAGGTTCGTAGGAACGTGGTTCAGAGACGGACTTGGCTGTGTGAAGTTAACGGTTCGACTCGGTGATCTCATTAATGACTTGAGAGGAAGCTTGGAGGAAGCCACTTTTGTAGAACTGGAACATAGCCCATCATCAGTACATGCCCTATGAACAAAAATTCTTTCCATGCCTTGATTTCTAAGGAGCCAGAAGTAATAAAGGTGGGATAACCACTGATATCTGCTCAGAGTTTACTTTCAGTTGAATGTGTTTTGAAAGAAGTGAAGTGAAGAGGGATCATCAAGTACCGACTGTTGTCAATTGTGGTCTTCAAACATGCTAAAAGCTGGAGTGTGTGACACTTAAACCCCGATTCAGGAGAAGAGGAAGGCTTTGCAAGTGATTACCCAGCGGGATGTTGTTCTGTGCCCTCCATTTAAGCATGAGGTGACCACTTACGAAATCAGGTCGTTAGGCTTCTGCCCCGTGAGTGTGCAGGATTTGTTGTTTTATTCCATGACTTGTAAGGAAACCGAAGACAAAAGCACCTGTGAAAGCCTCCACAGTGCATCTCTAATGACCTTGTGTAGCTCCACAACATTTCAGGGACAGGCCACCAAAGGTGTCCCCTGCTGCCCCTGTGCCTGCACCCCGTTAGGGAGCACTGGCAGGGCTGCCACCCTGGAGAGACACCTGGAAGTCCCAGCAGTCCAGGGGCTGGAGATGTGAAATGCCAGAAACATCGATCTGGAAAAAGACAATTGCCGTCCTCTCTGCAGAGAGGTGTGCACACACAATGCTGTGGTGTACACTACCTGTTGTAAACTAGACTTTGGCATCATTGAATCCATTGTAATTAACTTTGGGGAAAAAAAATACCGTTATGTTGGTGCAAAAAGAATTGTATTGTGGAGTGTGAATTTTAAATTGTTAGAACTAGACTTAAACACATCTTTCTTAACCAAAGTAGGAACCCCTACACTCAACATATTTTTGCCAACAAGGAATAAGTTTGTTTATTCCTGTAGCCTTGAAAATCCATGTATGGGTATTTGATGAACTCTTGGGAAGCATTTTCTGCATCCTCCTGTTTGGGGAAGCATTTTCCCTTCCAAAGAATTGTCGCGATGCTTGAAGAAGTGGTGGTCAGTTGGCAAAAGATCAGGTGAATATGGCGGATGAGGCAAAACTTCGTAGCCCCATTTGTTCAACTTCTGAAGTGTTGGTTGTGCAATGTGTGGTCGGGTGTTGTCATGGAGAAGAACTGGGCTCTTTCTGTTGACCGATGCTGGCTGCAGATGTTGCAGTTTTCGGTCCATCTCATGGATTTGCTGAGCAGACTTCTCAGATGGAATGGTTTCATCAGGATTCAGAAAGCCATAGTGGATTAGACTGGTAGCAGACCACCAAACGGTGACTGTGACCTTTTCTGGTGCAAGTTTGGCTTTGGGAAGAGCTTTGGAGGTTCTTCTTGGTCAAACCACTGAGCTGGTCATTGCTGGTTATTGTATAAAATCCACTTTTCGTCACACATCCCGATCCGATGGAGAACTGGTTCATTGATGATGCGTAAAGAAGACATTTGAAAACGGCTGGTTTTGTTTCTTTTCGGTCAGCTCACAAAGCACCCACTTCTCGAGGAGTTTCACCTTTGCAATTTGCTTCAAATGCCGAATGACAGTAGAATGGTCAACGTTGAGTTCTTCAGCAACTTCTCATGTAGTTGTAACAGGATCAGCTCCCATGGTTGCTCTTAGTTGGTCATTGTCACCTTCCGAGGACCAGCAAATACATGCCTCGTCTTCAAGGCTCTCATCTCCCTTGCGAAACTTCTTGCGCCACCACTGCCCTGTACGTTTGGTAGCAGTTCCTGGACCAAATGCGTCATTGATGTTGCGATTTCTCTCTGCTGCTTTACAACCCATTTTGAACTCCAATAAGACAATCACTTGAATTTGCTTTTTTTGCCTAAATCATTTACATAGATGAAAATATAAAACAAACAGCAAGTCATAAGTCAGTAGCAAAAAAAATAAAAGTGAGAAAAGTGCATTAAAATGATGTATAACATAACCACCTTTATTGAAGAATGCATCCAATAGCAAACGCCAAATTTCAACAATGCAGAAACTGCAATTACGTTTGCACCAACCTAATATAAATATTATCTCCGTGTCTTAAAAGTAGCTCATCATTTGTGTGTTTAGGTAATAATACAAATCACCTTAAGGACACAGCAGTTTTGCATCCCCTGCGTAAAGCATCCATCTATGGATAAAAAAATATTATTGTTCCATTGAGCAAGGGAAGGGAATCAGCAGCATCAGCCTTTGAGGGAAAAGCAGATGCTTTCATTGGTTCAGACTTATGTCCCTGTAAACAGCGGCTCCCACTTCAGCTCGGGGAAGGCAGCACCAACACTACTCGCAGAAACACTCAGGTCCAGAGCGTGCACTGACAGAGTCAGGCAAAATATACTTGTTTATGTCGGACTAGTCAGCTCTGTATGCACACCAATGGCAGCCGAAAGGATGTGTTGTACTTGGTGTTTCAGGAGCCTTCGCCAGTGGAAACAATATATTATTATACTGTAGACTTCTGGATAACATGCAAAAGCCCTTAATGCAGGGCAGATTTTTTTTCGCCACCCATTTCCAGATCCAAGACGAAGAGAGAGTAGAACAGACTTTAAGAATGAATACTTTAATAGATGAACCAAGGAATTGTGTATATTACATTAGAGAGAGTTAGAAGTATTTTCAGGAAGAGAAAATTGATGGTGCACGTCAGGTAGAAGTGTGCTGCGGAGCCCAATCTCCCTGTGGTTCTGCCCCAGCTGCTGGCCCGGACTGCGTTTCTCGGGTGTCCGGGTAGCTCTAGTGTGGGCGGTGTCGTGGCCTCTTGGGGGCTGCAGAGGCGCTGGGGACACTGGCCCTCCTCTTCGGGGGGCGCCGGGGCTCCCCAGGTGAGCGGTCCCTGCCCTGGGCAGCAGTGGAGGGACCTGCCACCGCCTGCCCCAGCTCCTCCGGCGGCTCCTCCTGCGCTGGGGGGTTGGGGGCAGCAGGTCCCCCCGGGGAGGCGGTGGGCCCAGGGGTGGCCGCAGGGCTGTCCTCCTGCTCCTGGGCAGCCGGGGACTCCAGGAGCTGCAGCTGCCGCAGGACCTGCTCACCGCAGCGCTCTGCGGCGACGTCCGTGAGCCGGCGCACAAACGTCTCCGTCTGCTCGTGCAGGAAGGGCTGCAGCTCACGCACCAAGGCCTCCTGGTCCAGGCCGTGGCGGCACAGGGTGGTTACGATGGTGCCCTCTGCCACGGCCAGCTCCCACCAGAAAGGCCCCTGCAGCACCTCGTTGACCCAGGAGAGCAGGGGCTCCATCATCTCCCAGGAGCGGCGGAACAGCCCAGCCCAGACCTGGGGCTGCAAGCCGGCCACGTAGTTCCTGCGCACCAGCTGCACAGCCTCCTGCTCGTCCTGCTCGCTGCCAGCCGATGGATCTGAGGGCTGTGGGAGATCCATCTCCAAAAAGTCGTGCTCTGACCAGACAGAGTACACGACAGTGTTGACAGTCTGCCTGCAAAGGGGGCACGATGATCTCCTCTTTGCCCAGCGCAGAACGCAGCCCAGGCAGAACTGGTGCATGCAGGGGGTCACATAGGCCGCTTCATCGTCAGCGCTGCGGCACATGGGGCAGCTCCACTCTGCCTCTGCGGCCATGTTTGCTTCTTGCCGCTGGCTGGGGACAGCTGAGGACAAGGAGCTGCTCCCCGTCGCTGGCGTCACACGCTGCAAAAGAGAGAGAGGCCATGGTCACTTGCTGTCCCACAGCCGGGAGGACGAGATGCCCAGGCCGTCGAGAAGGACACCCAGCAAGCTCTCAAAGCCCCATCACCCAGCCCCGGCCACCCCGGGGGACGCTTCCCCGCACAGCTCACCTGTGCCGCTGCAAGCGTGTCCCGCAGAGCCCGGCTGCCTGAAGCAGGCAGGGCCGGGGAAACACGGGGTGGCTCTGGAACAGGCACCGAGAGCTGCCGACGGCAGCGCCAAAGCACCGACCAGCACCAGGACAAGCCTCGCTCCGACCTCCAGACCTCGCAGGCACGCTCGGCAGGAGTCCAGCCACGAGCCAGGCTGGGCCGGGCTGTGCCGGCGCCCGCGGATAAGCAGCGAGGGACGTGAGGTCACAGTGCATCGCTCGCTGACGTCACAGTCCATCGCTCGCTGACGTCACTGTACGCTGTCTGCTCCTATGCAGTTTGCACGGGTAGCGCTCTGGCTGGCGCTGGCGCTCGTGCAGATGAAAAATGTAATAATTCCCACATTCCTTGAGCTGAGAACCTGGCTCCTCCTCTGTGGCTTGAGGAGAGCAGGCAGAGCGTGGTTCTGAGCTGAGGTTCGTAGGAACGTGGTTCAGAGACGGACTTGGCTGTGTGAAGTTAACGGTTCGACTCGGTGATCTCATTAATGACTTGAGAGGAAGCTTGGAGGAAGCCACTTTTGTAGAACTGGAACATAGCCCATCATCAGTACATGCCCTATGAACAAAAATTCTTTCCATGCCTTGATTTCTAAGGAGCCAGAAGTAATAAAGGTGGGATAACCACTGATATCTGCTCAGAGTTTACTTTCAGTTGAATGTGTTTTGAAAGAAGTAAAGTGAAGAGGGATCATCAAGTACCGACTGTTGTCAACTGTGGTCTTCAAACATGCTAAAAGCTGGAGTGTGTGACATTTAAACCCCGATTCAGGAGAAGAGGAAGGCTTTGCAAGTGATTACCCAGCGGGATGTTGTTCTGTGCCCTCCATTTAAGCATGAGGTGACCACTTACGAAATCAGGTCGTTAGGCTTCTGCCCCGTGAGTGTGCAGGATTTGTTGTTTTATTCCATGACTAGTAAGGAAACCGAAGACAAAAGCACCTGTGAAAGCCTCCACAGTGCATCTCTAATGACCTTGTGTAGCTCCACAACATTTCAGGGACAGGCCACCAAAGGTGTCCCCTGCTGTCCCTGTGCCTGCACCCCGTTAGGGAGCACTGGCAGGGCTGCCACCCTGGAGAGACACCTGGAAGTCCCAGCAGTCCAGGGGCTGGAGATGTGAAATGCCAGAAACATCGATCTGGAAAAAGACAATTGCCGTCCTCTCTGCAGAGAGGTGTGCACACACAATGCTGTGGTGTACACTACCTGTTGTAAACTAGACTTTGGCATCATTGAATCCATTGTAATTAACTTTGGGGAAAAAAAGTACCATTATGTTGGTGCAAAAAGAATTGTATTGTGGAGTGTGAATTTTAAATTGTTAGAACTAGACTTAAACACATCTTTCTTAACCAAAGTAGGAACCCCTACACTCAACATATTTTTGCCAACAAGGAATAAGTTTGTTTATTCCTGTAGCCTTGAAAATCCATGTGTGGGTATTTGATGAACTCTTGGGAAGCATTTTCTGCATCCTCCTGTTTGGGGAAGCATTTTCCCTTCCAAAGAATTGTCGCGATGCTTGAAGAAGTGGTGGTCAGTTGGCAAAAGATCAGGTGAATATGGCGGATGAGGCAAAACTTCGTAGCCCCATTTGTTCAACTTCTGAAGTGTTGGTTGTGCAATGTGTGGTCGGGTGTTGTCATGGAGAAGAACTGGGCTCTTTCTGTTGACCGATGCTGGCTGCAGATGTTGCAGTTTTCGGTCCATCTCATGGATTTGCTGAGCAGACTTCTCAGATGGAATGGTTTCATCAGGATTCAGAAAGCCGTAGTGGATTAGACTGGTAGCAGACCACCAAACGGTGACTGTGACCTTTTCTGGTGCAAGTTTGGCTTTGGGAAGAGCTTTGGAGGTTCTTCTTGGTCAAACCACTGAGCTGGTCATTGCTGGTTATTGTATAAAATCCACTTTTCGTCACACATCCCAATCCAATGGAGAACTGGTTCATTGATGATGCGTAAAGAAGACATTTGAAAACGGCTGGTTTTGTTTCTTTTCGGTCAGCTCACAAAGCACCCACTTCTCGAGCAGTTTCACCTTTGCAATTTGCTTCAAATGCCGAATGACAGTAGAATGGTCAACGTTGAGTTCTTCAGCAACTTCTCATGTAGTTGTAACAGGATCAGCTCCCATGGTTGCTCTTAGTTGGTCATTGTCACCTTCCGAGGACCAGCAAATACACGCCTCGTCTTCAAGGCTCTCATCTCCCTTGCGAAACTTCTTGCGCCACCACTGCCCTGTACGTTTGGTAGCAGTTCCTGGACCAAATGCGTCATTGATGTTGCGATTTCTCTCTGCTGCTTTACAACCCATTTTGAACTCCAATAAGACAATCACTTGAATTTGCTTTTTTTGCCTAACATCATTTACATAGATGAAAATATAAAACAAACAGCAAGTCATAAGTCAGTAGCAAAAAAATAAAAGTGAGAAAAGCGCATTAAAATGATGTATAACATAACCACCTTTATTGAAGAATGCATCCAATAGCAAACGCCAAATTTCAACAATGCAGAAACTGCAATTACGTTTGCACCAACCTAATAGAAATATTATCTCCATGTCTTAAAAGTAGCTCATCATTTGTGTGCTTAGCTAATAATACAAATCACCTTAAGGACACAGCAGTTTTGCATCCCCTGCGTAAAGCACCCATATATGGATACAAGAATATTATTGGTGGATTGAGCAAGGGAAGGGGATCAGCAGCATCAGCCTTTGAGGGAAAAGCAGATGCTTTCATTGGTTCAGACTTATGTCCCTGTAAACAGCGGCTCCCACTTCAGCTCGGGGAAGGCAGCACCAACACTACTCGCAGAAACACTCAGGTCCAGAGCGTGCACTGACAGAGTCAGGCAAAATATACTTGTTTATGTCGGACTAGTCAGCTCTGTATGCACACCAATGGCAGCCGAAAGGATGTGTTGTACTTTCACATTTAGGAGCGTTCACCAGAGGAAACAATATGTTATTATACTGTAGATTTCTGGATAACTTGCAACAGCCCTCAATGTAGGACATGTTGGGTTTTTTTTCACCGCTCACTACCAGAAGAAGAAGAAGAGAGAGTAGAACAAACTTTAAGAATAAATACTTTAATAGATGAACCAAGGAATTGTGTATATTACATTAGAGAGAGTTAGAAGTATTTTCAGGAAGAGAAAATTGATGGTGCACGTCAGGTAGAAGTGTGCTGTGGAGCCCAATCTCCCTGTGGTTCTGCCCCAGCTGCTGGCCCGGACTGCGTTTCTCGGGTGTCCGGGTAGCTCTAGTGTGGGCGGTGTCGTGGCCTCTTGGGGGCTGCAGAGGCGCTGGGGACACTGGCCCTCCTCTTCGGGGGGCGCCGGGGCTCCCCAGGTGAGCGGTCCCTGCCCTGGGCAGCAGTGGAGGGACCTGCCACCGCCTGCCCCAGCTCCTCCGGCGGCTCCTCCTGCGCTGGGGGGTTGGGGGCAGCAGGTCCCCCCGGGGAGGCGGTGGGCCCAGGGGTGGCCGCAGGGCTGTCCTCCTGCTCCTGGGCAGCCGGGGACTCCAGGAGCTGCAGCTGCCGCAGGACCTGCTCACCGCAGCGCTCTGCGGCGACGTCCGTGAGCCGGCGCACAAACGTCTCCGTCTGCTCGTGCAGGAAGGGCTGCAGCTCACGCACCAAGGCCTCCTGGTCCAGGCCGTGGCGGCACAGGGTGGTTACGATGGTGCCCTCTGCCACGGCCAGCTCCCACCAGAAAGGCCCCTGCAGCACCTCGTTGACCCAGGAGAGCAGGGGCTCCATCATCTCCCAGGAGCGGCGGAACAGCCCAGCCCAGACCTGGGGCTGCAAGCCGGCCACGTAGTTCCTGCGCACCAGCTGCACAGCCTCCTGCTCGTCCTGCTCGCTGCCAGCCGATGGATCTGAGGGCTGTGGGAGATCCATCTCCAAAAAGTCGTGCTCTGACCAGACAGAGTACACGACAGTGTTGACAGTCTGCCTGCAAAGGGGGCACGATGATCTCCTCTTTGCCCAGCGCAGAACGCAGCCCAGGCAGAACTGGTGCATGCAGGGGGTCACATAGGCCGCTTCATCGTCAGCGCTGCGGCACATGGGGCAGCTCCACTCTGCCTCTGCGGCCATGTTTGCTTCTTGCCGCTGGCTGGGGACAGCTGAGGACAAGGAGCTGCTCCCCGTCGCTGGCGTCACACGCTGCAAAAGAGAGAGAGGCCATGGTCACTTGCTGTCCCACAGCCGGGAGGACGAGATGCCCAGGCCGTCGAGAAGGACACCCAGCAAGCTCTCAAAGCCCCATCACCCAGCCCCGGCCACCCCGGGGGACGCTTCCCCGCACAGCTCACCTGTGCCGCTGCAAGCGTGTCCCGCAGAGCCCGGCTGCCTGAAGCAGGCAGGGCCGGGGAAACACGGGGTGGCTCTGGAACAGGCACCGAGAGCTGCCGACGGCAGCGCCAAAGCACCGACCAGCACCAGGACAAGCCTCGCTCCGACCTCCAGACCTCGCAGGCACGCTCGGCAGGAGTCCAGCCACGAGCCAGGCTGGGCCGGGCTGTGCCGGCGCCCGCGGATAAGCAGCGAGGGACGTGAGGTCACAGTGCATCGCTCGCTGACGTCACAGTCCATCGCTCGCTGACGTCACTGTACGCTGTCTGCTCCTATGCAGTTTGCACGGGTAGCGCTCTGGCTGGCGCTGGCGCTCGTGCAGATGAAAAATGTAATAATTCCCACATTCCTTGAGCTGAGAACCTGGCCCCTCCTCTGTGGCTTGAGGAGAGCAGGCAGAGCGTGGTTCTGAGCTGAGGTTCGTAGGAACGTGGTTCAGAGACGGACTTGGCTGTGTGAAGTTAACGGTTCGACTCGGTGATCTCATTAATGACTTGAGAGGAAGCTTGGAGGAAGCCACTTTTGTAGAACTGGAACATAGCCCATCATCAGTACATGCCCTATGAACAAAAATTCTTTCCATGCCTTGATTTCTAAGGAGCCAGAAGTAATAAAGGTGGGATAACCACTGATATCTGCTCAGAGTTTACTTTCAGTTGAATGTGTTTTGAAAGAAGTGAAGTGAAGAGGGATCATCAAGTACCGACTGTTGTCAATTGTGGTCTTCAAACATGCTAAAAGCTGGAGTGTGTGACATTTAAACCCCGATTCAGGAGAAGAGGAAGGCTTTGCAAGTGATTACCCAGCGGGATGTTGTTCTGTGCCCTCCATTTAAGCATGAGGTGACCACTTACGAAATCAGGTCGTTAGGCTTCTGCCCCGTGAGTGTGCAGGATTTGTTGTTTTATTCCATGACTTGTAAGGAAACCGAAGACAAAAGCACCTGTGAAAGCCTCCACAGTGCATCTCTAATGACCTTGTGTAGCTCCACAACATTTCAGGGACAGGCCACCAAAGGTGTCCCCTGCTGCCCCTGTGCCTGCACCCCGTTAGGGAGCACTGGCAGGGCTGCCACCCTGGAGAGACACCTGGAAGTCCCAGCAGTCCAGGGGCTGGAGATGTGAAATGCCAGAAACATCGATCTGGAAAAAGACAATTGCCGTCCTCTCTGCAGAGAGGTGTGCACACACAATGCTGTGGTGTACACTACCTGTTGTAAACTAGACTTTGGCATCATTGAATCCATTGTAATTAACTTTGGGGAAAAAAAATACCGTTATGTTGGTGCAAAAAGAATTGTATTGTGGAGTGTGAATTTTAAATTGTTAGAACTAGACTTAAACACATCTTTCTTAACCAAAGTAGGAACCCCTACACTCAACATATTTTTGCCAACAAGGAATAAGTTTGTTTATTCCTGTAGCCTTGAAAATCCATGTATGGGTATTTGATGAACTCTTGGGAAGCATTTTCTGCATCCTCCTGTTTGGGGAAGCATTTTCCCTTCCAAAGAATTGTCGCGATGCTTGAAGAAGTGGTGGTCAGTTGGCAAAAGATCAGGTGAATATGGCGGATGAGGCAAAACTTCGTAGCCCCATTTGTTCAACTTCTGAAGTGTTGGTTGTGCAATGTGTGGTCGGGTGTTGTCATGGAGAAGAACTGGGCTCTTTCTGTTGACCGATGCTGGCTGCAGATGTTGCAGTTTTCGGTCCATCTCATGGATTTGCTGAGCAGACTTCTCAGATGGAATGGTTTCATCAGGATTCAGAAAGCCATAGTGGATTAGACTGGTAGCAGACCACCAAACGGTGACTGTGACCTTTTCTGGTGCAAGTTTGGCTTTGGGAAGAGCTTTGGAGGTTCTTCTTGGTCAAACCACTGAGCTGGTCATTGCTGGTTATTGTATAAAATCCACTTTTCGTCACACATCCCGATCCGATGGAGAACTGGTTCATTGATGATGCGTAAAGAAGACATTTGAAAACGGCTGGTTTTGTTTCTTTTCGGTCAGCTCACAAAGCACCCACTTCTCGAGGAGTTTCACCTTTGCAATTTGCTTCAAATGCCGAATGACAGTAGAATGGTCAACGTTGAGTTCTTCAGCAACTTCTCATGTAGTTGTAACAGGATCAGCTCCCATGGTTGCTCTTAGTTGGTCATTGTCACCTTCCGAGGACCAGCAAATACACGCCTCGTCTTCAAGGCTCTCATCTCCCTTGCGAAACTTCTTGCGCCACCACTGCCCTGTACGTTTGGTAGCAGTTCCTGGACCAAATGCGTCATTGATGTTGCGATTTCTCTCTGCTGCTTTACAACCCATTTTGAACTCCAATAAGACAATCACTTGAATTTGCTTTTTTTGCCTAAATCATTTACATAGATGAAAATATAAAACAAACAGCAAGTCATAAGTCAGTAGCAAAAAAAATAAAAGTGAGAAAAGTGCATTAAAATGATGTATAACATAACCACCTTTATTGAAGAATGCATCCAATAGCAAACGCCAAATTTCAACAATGCAGAAACTGCAATTACGTTTGCACCAACCTAATATAAATATTATCTCCGTGTCTTAAAAGTAGCTCATCATTTGTGTGTTTAGGTAATAATACAAATCACCTTAAGGACACAGCAGTTTTGCATCCCCTGCGTAAAGCATCCATCTATGGATAAAAAAATATTATTGTTCCATTGAGCAAGGGAAGGGAATCAGCAGCATCAGCCTTTGAGGGAAAAGCAGATGCTTTCATTGGTTCAG
This sequence comes from Caloenas nicobarica, assembly GCF_036013445.1. Lineage (NCBI taxonomy): Eukaryota > Metazoa > Chordata > Aves > Columbiformes > Columbidae > Caloenas > Caloenas nicobarica. The sequence continues at coordinate 58,975,058 of NC_088249.1, read as the reverse complement.
ACTTATGTCCCTGTAAACAGCGGCTCCCACTTCAGCTCGGGGAAGGCAGCACCAACACTACTCGCAGAAACACTCAGGTCCAGAGCGTGCACTGACAGAGTCAGGCAAAATATACTTGTTTATGTCGGACTAGTCAGCTCTGTATGCACACCAATGGCAGCCGAAAGGATGTGTTGTACTTGGTGTTTCAGGAGCCTTCGCCAGTGGAAACAATATATTATTATACTGTAGACTTCTGGATAACATGCAAAAGCCCTTAATGCAGGGCAGATTTTTTTTCGCCACCCATTTCCAGATCCAAGACGAAGAGAGAGTAGAACAGACTTTAGGAATGAATACTTTAATAGATGAACCAAGGAATTGTGTATATTACATTAGAGAGAGTTAGAAGTATTTTCAGGAAGAGAAAATTGATGGTGCACGTCAGGTAGAAGTGTGCTGTGGAGCCCAATCTCCCTGTGGTTCTGCCCCAGCTGCTGGCCCGGACTGCGTTTCTCGGGTGTCCGGGTAGCTCTAGTGTGGGCGGTGTCGTGGCCTCTTGGGGGCTGCAGAGGCGCTGGGGACACTGGCCCTCCTCTTCGGGGGGCGCCGGGGCTCCCCAGGTGAGCGGTCCCTGCCCTGGGCAGCAGTGGAGGGACCTGCCACCGCCTGCCCCAGCTCCTCCGGCGGCTCCTCCTGCGCTGGGGGGTTGGGGGCAGCAGGTCCCCCCGGGGAGGCGGTGGGCCCAGGGGTGGCCGCAGGGCTGTCCTCCTGCTCCTGGGCAGCCGGGGACTCCAGGAGCTGCAGCTGCCGCAGGACCTGCTCACCGCAGCGCTCTGCGGCGACGTCCGTGAGCCGGCGCACAAACGTCTCCGTCTGCTCGTGCAGGAAGGGCTGCAGCTCACGCACCAAGGCCTCCTGGTCCAGGCCGTGGCGGCACAGGGTGGTTACGATGGTGCCCTCTGCCACGGCCAGCTCCCACCAGAAAGGCCCCTGCAGCACCTCGTTGACCCAGGAGAGCAGGGGCTCCATCATCTCCCAGGAGCGGCGGAACAGCCCAGCCCAGACCTGGGGCTGCAAGCCGGCCACGTAGTTCCTGCGCACCAGCTGCACAGCCTCCTGCTCGTCCTGCTCGCTGCCAGCCGATGGATCTGAGGGCTGTGGGAGATCCATCTCCAAAAAGTCGTGCTCTGACCAGACAGAGTACACGACAGTGTTGACAGTCTGCCTGCAAAGGGGGCACGATGATCTCCTCTTTGCCCAGCGCAGAACGCAGCCCAGGCAGAACTGGTGCATGCAGGGGGTCACATAGGCCGCTTCATCGTCAGCGCTGCGGCACATGGGGCAGCTCCACTCTGCCTCTGCGGCCATGTTTGCTTCTTGCCGCTGGCTGGGGACAGCTGAGGACAAGGAGCTGCTCCCCGTCGCTGGCGTCACACGCTGCAAAAGAGAGAGAGGCCATGGTCACTTGCTGTCCCACAGCCGGGAGGACGAGATGCCCAGGCCGTCGAGAAGGACACCCAGCAAGCTCTCAAAGCCCCATCACCCAGCCCCGGCCACCCCGGGGGACGCTTCCCCGCACAGCTCACCTGTGCCGCTGCAAGCGTGTCCCGCAGAGCCCGGCTGCCTGAAGCAGGCAGGGCCGGGGAAACACGGGGTGGCTCTGGAACAGGCACCGAGAGCTGCCGACGGCAGCGCCAAAGCACCGACCAGCACCAGGACAAGCCTCGCTCCGACCTCCAGACCTCGCAGGCACGCTCGGCAGGAGTCCAGCCACGAGCCAGGCTGGGCCGGGCTGTGCCGGCGCCCGCGGATAAGCAGCGAGGGACGTGAGGTCACAGTGCATCGCTCGCTGACGTCACAGTCCATCGCTCGCTGACGTCACTGTACGCTGTCTGCTCCTATGCAGTTTGCACGGGTAGCGCTCTGGCTGGCGCTGGCGCTCGTGCAGATGAAAAATGTAATAATTCCCACATTCCTTGAGCTGAGAACCTGGCCCCTCCTCTGTGGCTTGAGGAGAGCAGGCAGAGCGTGGTTCTGAGCTGAGGTTCGTAGGAACGTGGTTCAGAGACGGACTTGGCTGTGTGAAGTTAACGGTTCGACTCGGTGATCTCATTAATGACTTGAGAGGAAGCTTGGAGGAAGCCACTTTTGTAGAACTGGAACATAGCCCATCATCAGTACATGCCCTATGAACAAAAATTCTTTCCATGCCTTGATTTCTAAGGAGCCAGAAGTAATAAAGGTGGGATAACCACTGATATCTGCTCAGAGTTTACTTTCAGTTGAATGTGTTTTGAAAGAAGTAAAGTGAAGAGGGATCATCAAGTACCGACTGTTGTCAACTGTGGTCTTCAAACATGCTAAAAGCTGGAGTGTGTGACATTTAAACCCCGATTCAGGAGAAGAGGAAGGCTTTGCAAGTGATTACCCAGCGGGATGTTGTTCTGTGCCCTCCATTTAAGCATGAGGTGACCACTTACGAAATCAGGTCGTTAGGCTTCTGCCCCGTGAGTGTGCAGGATTTGTTGTTTTATTCCATGACTTGTAAGGAAACCGAAGACAAAAGCACCTGTGAAAGCCTCCACAGTGCATCTCTAATGACCTTGTGTAGCTCCACAACATTTCAGGGACAGGCCACCAAAGGTGTCCCCTGCTGTCCCTGTGCCTGCACCCCGTTAGGGAGCACTGGCAGGGCTGCCACCCTGGAGAGACACCTGGAAGTCCCAGCAGTCCAGGGGCTGGAGATGTGAAATGCCAGAAACATCGATCTGGAAAAAGACAATTGCCGTCCTCTCTGCAGAGAGGTGTGCACACACAATGCTGTGGTGTACACTACCTGTTGTAAACTAGACTTTGGCATCATTGAATCCATTGTAATTAACTTTGGGGAAAAAAAATACCGTTATGTTGGTGCAAAAAGAATTGTATTGTGGAGTGTGAATTTTAAATTGTTAGAACTAGACTTAAACACATCTTTCTTAACCAAAGTAGGAACCCCTACACTCAACATATTTTTGCCAACAAGGAATAAGTTTGTTTATTCCTGTAGCCTTGAAAATCCATGTGTGGGTATTTGATGAACTCTTGGGAAGCATTTTCTGCATCCTCCTGTTTGGGGAAGCATTTTCCCTTCCAAAGAATTGTCGCGATGCTTGAAGAAGTGGTGGTCAGTTGGCAAAAGATCAGGTGAATATGGCGGATGAGGCAAAACTTCGTAGCCCCATTTGTTCAACTTCTGAAGTGTTGGTTGTGCAATGTGTGGTCGGGTGTTGTCATGGAGAAGAACTGGGCTCTTTCTGTTGACCGATGCTGGCTGCAGATGTTGCAGTTTTCGGTCCATCTCATGGATTTGCTGAGCAGACTTCTCAGATGGAATGGTTTCATCAGGATTCAGAAAGCCGTAGTGGATTAGACTGGTAGCAGACCACCAAACGGTGACTGTGACCTTTTCTGGTGCAAGTTTGGCTTTGGGAAGAGCTTTGGAGGTTCTTCTTGGTCAAACCACTGAGCTGGTCATTGCTGGTTATTGTATAAAATCCACTTTTCGTCACACATCCCAATCCGATGGAGAACTGGTTCATTGATGATGCGTAAAGAAGACATTTGAAAACGGCTGGTTTTGTTTCTTTTCGGTCAGCTCACAAAGCACCCACTTCTCGAGCAGTTTCACCTTTGCAATTTGCTTCAAATGCCGAATGACAGTAGAATGGTCAACGTTGAGTTCTTCAGCAACTTCTCATGTAGTTGTAACAGGATCAGCTCCCATGGTTGCTCTTAGTTGGTCATTGTCACCTTCCGAGGACCAGCAAATACACGCCTCGTCTTCAAGGCTCTCATCTCCCTTGCGAAACTTCTTGCGCCACCACTGCCCTGTACGTTTGGTAGCAGTTCCTGGACCAAATGCGTCATTGATGTTGCGATTTCTCTCTGCTGCTTTACAACCCATTTTGAACTCCAATAAGACAATCACTTGAATTTGCTTTTTTTGCCTAAATCATTTACATAGATGAAAATATAAAACAAACAGCAAGTCATAAGTCAGTAGCAAAAAAATAAAAGTGAGAAAAGCGCATTAAAATGATGTATAACATAACCACCTTTATTGAAGAATGCATCCAATAGCAAACGCCAAATTTCAACAATGCAGAAACTGCAATTACGTTTGCACCAACCTAATAGAAATATTATCTCCATGTCTTAAAAGTAGCTCATCATTTGTGTGTTTAGCTAATAATACAAATCACCTTAAGGACACAGAAGTTTTGCATCCCCTGCGTAAAGCACCCATATATGGATACAAGAATATTATTGGTGGATTGAGCAAGGGAAGGGGATCAGCAGCATCAGCCTTTGAGGGAAAAGCAGATGCTTTCATTGGTTCAGACTTATGTCCCTGTAAACAGCGGCTCCCACTTCAGCTCGGGGAAGGCAGCACCAACACTACTCGCAGAAACACTCAGGTCCAGAGCGTGCACTGACAGAGTCAGGCAAAATATACTTGTTTATGTCGGACTAGTCAGCTCTGTATGCACACCAATGGCAGCCGAAAGGATGTGTTGTACTTTCACATTTAGGAGCGTTCACCAGAGGAAACAATATGTTATTATACTGTAGATTTCTGGATAACTTGCAACAGCCCTCAATGTAGGACATGTTGGGTTTTTTTTCACCGCTCACTACCAGAAGAAGAAGAAGAGAGAGTAGAACAGACTTTAAGAATGAATACTTTAATAGATGAACCAAGGAATTGTGTATATTACATTAGAGAGAGTTAGAAGTATTTTCAGGAAGAGAAAATTGATGGTGCACGTCAGGTAGAAGTGTGCTGTGGAGCCCAATCTCCCTGTGGTTCTGCCCCAGCTGCTGGCCCGGACTGCGTTTCTCGGGTGTCCGGGTAGCTCTAGTGTGGGCGGTGTCGTGGCCTCTTGGGGGCTGCAGAGGCGCTGGGGACACTGGCCCTCCTCTTCGGGGGGCGCCGGGGCTCCCCAGGTGAGCGGTCCCTGCCCTGGGCAGCAGTGGAGGGACCTGCCACCGCCTGCCCCAGCTCCTCCGGCGGCTCCTCCTGCGCTGGGGGGTTGGGGGCAGCAGGTCCCCCCGGGGAGGCGGTGGGCCCAGGGGTGGCCGCAGGGCTGTCCTCCTGCTCCTGGGCAGCCGGGGACTCCAGGAGCTGCAGCTGCCGCAGGACCTGCTCACCGCAGCGCTCTGCGGCGACGTCCGTGAGCTGGCGCACAAACGTCTCCGTCTGCTCGTGCAGGAAGGGCTGCAGCTCGCGCACCAAGGCCTCCTGGTCCAGGCCGTGGCGGCACAGGGTGGTTACGATGGTGCCCTCTGCCACGGCCAGCTCCCACCAGAAAGGCCCCTGCAGCACCTCGTTGACCCAGGAGAGCAGGGGCTCCATCATCTCCCAGGAGCGGCGGAACAGCCCAGCCCAGACCTGGGGCTGCAAGCCGGCCACGTAGTTCCTGCGCACCAGCTGCACAGCCTCCTGCTCGTCCTGCTCGCTGCCAGCCGATGGATCTGAGGGCTGTGGGAGATCCATCTCCAAAAAGTCGTGCTCTGACCAGACAGAGTACACGACAGTGTTGACAGTCTGCCTGCAAAGGGGGCACGATGATCTCCTCTTTGCCCAGCGCAGAACGCAGCCCAGGCAGAACTGGTGCATGCAGGGGGTCACATAGGCCGCTTCATCGTCAGCGCTGCGGCACATGGGGCAGCTCCACTCTGCCTCTGCGGCCATGTTTGCTTCTTGCCGCTGGCTGGGGACAGCTGAGGACAAGGAGCTGCTCCCCGTCGCTGGTGTCACACGCTGCAAAAGAGAGAGAGGCCATGGTCACTTGCTGTCCCACAGCCGGGAGGACGAGATGCCCAGGCCGTCGAGAAGGACACCCAGCAAGCTCTCAAAGCCCCATCACCCAGCCCCGGCCACCCCGGGGGACGCTTCCCCGCACAGCTCACCTGTGCCGCTGCAAGCGTGTCCCGCAGAGCCCGGCTGCCTGAAGCAGGCAGGGCCGGGGAAACACGGGGTGGCTCTGGAACAGGCACCGAGAGCTGCCGACGGCAGCGCCAAAGCACCGACCAGCACCAGGACAAGCCTCGCTCCGACCTCCAGACCTCGCAGGCACGCTCGGCAGGAGTCCAGCCACGAGCCAGGCTGGGCCGGGCTGTGCCGGCGCCCGCGGATAAGCAGCGAGGGACGTGAGGTCACAGTGCATCGCTCGCTGACGTCACAGTCCATCGCTCGCTGACGTCACTGTACGCTGTCTGCTCCTATGCAGTTTGCACGGGTAGCGCTCTGGCTGGCGCTGGCGCTCGTGCAGATGAAAAATGTAATAATTCCCACATTCCTTGAGCTGAGAACCTGGCCCCTCCTCTGTGGCTTGAGGAGAGCAGGCAGAGCGTGGTTCTGAGCTGAGGTTCGTAGGAACGTGGTTCAGAGACGGACTTGGCTGTGTGAAGTTAACGGTTCGACTCGGTGATCTCATTAATGACTTGAGAGGAAGCTTGGAGGAAGCCACTTTTGTAGAACTGGAACATAGCCCATCATCAGTACATGCCCTATGAACAAAAATTCTTTCCATGCCTTGATTTCTAAGGAGCCAGAAGTAATAAAGGTGGGATAACCACTGATATCTGCTCAGAGTTTACTTTCAGTTGAATGTGTTTTGAAAGAAGTGAAGTGAAGAGGGATCATCAAGTACCGACTGTTGTCAATTGTGGTCTTCAAACATGCTAAAAGCTGGAGTGTGTGACATTTAAACCCCGATTCAGGAGAAGAGGAAGGCTTTGCAAGTGATTACCCAGCGGGATGTTGTTCTGTGCCCTCCATTTAAGCATGAGGTGACCACTTACGAAATCAGGTCGTTAGGCTTCTGCCCCGTGAGTGTGCAGGATTTGTTGTTTTATTCCATGACTTGTAAGGAAACCGAAGACAAAAGCACCTGTGAAAGCCTCCACAGTGCATCTCTAATGACCTTGTGTAGCTCCACAACATTTCAGGGACAGGCCACCAAAGGTGTCCCCTGCTGCCCCTGTGCCTGCACCCCGTTAGGGAGCACTGGCAGGGCTGCCACCCTGGAGAGACACCTGGAAGTCCCAGCAGTCCAGGGGCTGGAGATGTGAAATGCCAGAAACATCGATCTGGAAAAAGACAATTGCCGTCCTCTCTGCAGAGAGGTGTGCACACACAATGCTGTGGTGTACACTACCTGTTGTAAACTAGACTTTGGCATCATTGAATCCATTGTAATTAACTTTGGGGAAAAAAAATACCATTATGTTGGTGCAAAAAGAATTGTATTGTGGAGTGTGAATTTTAAATTGTTAGAACTAGACTTAAACACATCTTTCTTAACCAAAGTAGGAACCCCTACACTCAACATATTTTTGCCAACAAGGAATAAGTTTGTTTATTCCTGTAGCCTTGAAAATCCATGTGTGGGTATTTGATGAACTCTTGGGAAGCATTTTCTGCATCCTCCTGTTTGGGGAAGCATTTTCCCTTCCAAAGAATTGTCGCGATGCTTGAAGAAGTGGTGGTCAGTTGGCAAAAGATCAGGTGAATATGGCGGATGAGGCAAAACTTCGTAGCCCCATTTGTTCAACTTCTGAAGTGTTGGTTGTGCAATGTGTGGTCGGGTGTTGTCATGGAGAAGAACTGGGCTCTTTCTGTTGACCGATGCTGGCTGCAGATGTTGCAGTTTTCGGTCCATCTCATGGATTTGCTGAGCAGACTTCTCAGATGGAATGGTTTCATCAGGATTCAGAAAGCCGTAGTGGATTAGACTGGTAGCAGACCACCAAACGGTGACTGTGACCTTTTCTGGTGCAAGTTTGGCTTTGGGAAGAGCTTTGGAGGTTCTTCTTGGTCAAACCACTGAGCTGGTCATTGCTGGTTATTGTATAAAATCCACTTTTCGTCACACATCCCAATCCGATGGAGAACTGGTTCATTGATGATGCGTAAAGAAGACATTTGAAAACGGCTGGTTTTGTTTCTTTTCGGTCAGCTCACAAAGCACCCACTTCTCGAGCAGTTTCACCTTTGCAATTTGCTTCAAATGCCGAATGACAGTAGAATGGTCAACGTTGAGTTCTTCAGCAACTTCTCATGTAGTTGTAACAGGATCAGCTCCCATGGTTGCTCTTAGTTGGTCATTGTCACCTTCCGAGGACCAGCAAATACACGCCTCGTCTTCAAGGCTCTCATCTCCCTTGCGAAACTTCTTGCGCCACCACTGCCCTGTACGTTTGGTAGCAGTTCCTGGACCAAATGCGTCATTGATGTTGCGATTTCTCTCTGCTGCTTTACAACCCATTTTGAACTCCAATAAGACAATCACTTGAATTTGCTTTTTTTGCCTAACATCATTTACATAGATGAAAATATAAAACAAACAGCAAGTCATAAGTCAGTAGCAAAAAAATAAAAGTGAGAAAAGCGCATTAAAATGATGTATAACATAACCACCTTTATTGAAGAATGCATCCAATAGCAAACGCCAAATTTCAACAATGCAGAAACTGCAATTACGTTTGCACCAACCTAATAGAAATATTATCTCCATGTCTTAAAAGTAGCTCATCATTTGTGTGTTTAGCTAATAATACAAATCACCTTAAGGACACAGAAGTTTTGCATCCCCTGCGTAAAGCACCCATATATGGATACAAGAATATTATTGGTGGATTGAGCAAGGGAAGGGGATCAGCAGCATCAGCCTTTGAGGGAAAAGCAGATGCTTTCATTGGTTCAGACTTATGTCCCTGTAAACAGCGGCTCCCACTTCAGCTCGGGGAAGGCAGCACCAACACTACTCGCAGAAACACTCAGGTCCAGAGCGTGCACTGACAGAGTCAGGCAAAATATACTTGTTTATGTCGGACTAGTCAGCTCTGTATGCACACCAATGGCAGCCGAAAGGATGTGTTGTACTTTCACATTTAGGAGCGTTCACCAGAGGAAACAATATGTTATTATACTGTAGATTTCTGGATAACTTGCAACAGCCCTCAATGTAGGACATGTTGGGTTTTTTTTCACCGCTCACTACCAGAAGAAGAAGAAGAGAGAGTAGAACAGACTTTAAGAATGAATACTTTAATAGATGAACCAAGGAATTGTGTATATTACATTAGAGAGAGTTAGAAGTATTTTCAGGAAGAGAAAATTGATGGTGCACGTCAGGTAGAAGTGTGCTGTGGAGCCCAATCTCCCTGTGGTTCTGCCCCAGCTGCTGGCCCGGACTGCGTTTCTCGGGTGTCCGGGTAGCTCTAGTGTGGGCGGTGTCGTGGCCTCTTGGGGGCTGCAGAGGCGCTGGGGACACTGGCCCTCCTCTTCGGGGGGCGCCGGGGCTCCCCAGGTGAGCGGTCCCTGCCCTGGGCAGCAGTGGAGGGACCTGCCACCGCCTGCCCCAGCTCCTCCGGCGGCTCCTCCTGCGCTGGGGGGTTGGGGGCAGCAGGTCCCCCCGGGGAGGCGGTGGGCCCAGGGGTGGCCGCAGGGCTGTCCTCCTGCTCCTGGGCAGCCGGGGACTCCAGGAGCTGCAGCTGCCGCAGGACCTGCTCACCGCAGCGCTCTGCGGCGACGTCCGTGAGCTGGCGCACAAACGTCTCCGTCTGCTCGTGCAGGAAGGGCTGCAGCTCGCGCACCAAGGCCTCCTGGTCCAGGCCGTGGCGGCACAGGGTGGTTACGATGGTGCCCTCTGCCACGGCCAGCTCCCACCAGAAAGGCCCCTGCAGCACCTCGTTGACCCAGGAGAGCAGGGGCTCCATCATCTCCCAGGAGCGGCGGAACAGCCCAGCCCAGACCTGGGGCTGCAAGCCGGCCACGTAGTTCCTGCGCACCAGCTGCACAGCCTCCTGCTCGTCCTGCTCGCTGCCAGCCGATGGATCTGAGGGCTGTGGGAGATCCATCTCCAAAAAGTCGTGCTCTGACCAGACAGAGTACACGACAGTGTTGACAGTCTGCCTGCAAAGGGGGCACGATGATCTCCTCTTTGCCCAGCGCAGAACGCAGCCCAGGCAGAACTGGTGCATGCAGGGGGTCACATAGGCCGCTTCATCGTCAGCGCTGCGGCACATGGGGCAGCTCCACTCTGCCTCTGCGGCCATGTTTGCTTCTTGCCGCTGGCTGGGGACAGCTGAGGACAAGGAGCTGCTCCCCGTCGCTGGTGTCACACGCTGCAAAAGAGAGAGAGGCCATGGTCACTTGCTGTCCCACAGCCGGGAGGACGAGATGCCCAGGCCGTCGAGAAGGACACCCAGCAAGCTCTCAAAGCCCCATCACCCAGCCCCGGCCACCCCGGGGGACGCTTCCCCGCACAGCTCACCTGTGCCGCTGCAAGCGTGTCCCGCAGAGCCCGGCTGCCTGAAGCAGGCAGGGCCGGGGAAACACGGGGTGGCTCTGGAACAGGCACCGAGAGCTGCCGACGGCAGCGCCAAAGCACCGACCAGCACCAGGACAAGCCTCGCTCCGACCTCCAGACCTCGCAGGCACGCTCGGCAGGAGTCCAGCCACGAGCCAGGCTGGGCCGGGCTGTGCCGGCGCCCGCGGATAAGCAGCGAGGGACGTGAGGTCACAGTGCATCGCTCGCTGACGTCACAGTCCATCGCTCGCTGACGTCACTGTACGCTGTCTGCTCCTATGCAGTTTGCACGGGTAGCGCTCTGGCTGGCGCTGGCGCTCGTGCAGATGAAAAATGTAATAATTCCCACATTCCTTGAGCTGAGAACCTGGCCCCTCCTCTGTGGCTTGAGGAGAGCAGGCAGAGCGTGGTTCTGAGCTGAGGTTCGTAGGAACGTGGTTCAGAGACGGACTTGGCTGTGTGAAGTTAACGGTTCGACTCGGTGATCTCATTAATGACTTGAGAGGAAGCTTGGAGGAAGCCACTTTTGTAGAACTGGAACATAGCCCATCATCAGTACATGCCCTATGAACAAAAATTCTTTCCATGCCTTGATTTCTAAGGAGCCAGAAGTAATAAAGGTGGGATAACCACTGATATCTGCTCAGAGTTTACTTTCAGTTGAATGTGTTTTGAAAGAAGTGAAGTGAAGAGGGATCATCAAGTACCGACTGTTGTCAATTGTGGTCTTCAAACATGCTAAAAGCTGGAGTGTGTGACATTTAAACCCCGATTCAGGAGAAGAGGAAGGCTTTGCAAGTGATTACCCAGCGGGATGTTGTTCTGTGCCCTCCATTTAAGCATGAGGTGACCACTTACGAAATCAGGTCGTTAGGCTTCTGCCCCGTGAGTGTGCAGGATTTGTTGTTTTATTCCATGACTTGTAAGGAAACCGAAGACAAAAGCACCTGTGAAAGCCTCCACAGTGCATCTCTAATGACCTTGTGTAGCTCCACAACATTTCAGGGACAGGCCACCAAAGGTGTCCCCTGCTGCCCCTGTGCCTGCACCCCGTTAGGGAGCACTGGCAGGGCTGCCACCCTGGAGAGACACCTGGAAGTCCCAGCAGTCCAGGGGCTGGAGATGTGAAATGCCAGAAACATCGATCTGGAAAAAGACAATTGCCGTCCTCTCTGCAGAGAGGTGTGCACACACAATGCTGTGGTGTACACTACCTGTTGTAAACTAGACTTTGGCATCATTGAATCCATTGTAATTAACTTTGGGGAAAAAAAATACCATTATGTTGGTGCAAAAAGAATTGTATTGTGGAGTGTGAATTTTAAATTGTTAGAACTAGACTTAAACACATCTTTCTTAACCAAAGTAGGAACCCCTACACTCAACATATTTTTGCCAACAAGGAATAAGTTTGTTTATTCCTGTAGCCTTGAAAATCCATGTGTGGGTATTTGATGAACTCTTGGGAAGCATTTTCTGCATCCTCCTGTTTGGGGAAGCATTTTCCCTTCCAAAGAATTGTCGCGATGCTTGAAGAAGTGGTGGTCAGTTGGCAAAAGATCAGGTGAATATGGCGGATGAGGCAAAACTTCGTAGCCCCATTTGTTCAACTTCTGAAGTGTTGGTTGTGCAATGTGTGGTCGGGTGTTGTCATGGAGAAGAACTGGGCTCTTTCTGTTGACCGATGCTGGCTGCAGATGTTGCAGTTTTCGGTCCATCTCATGGATTTGCTGAGCAGACTTCTCAGATGGAATGGTTTCATCAGGATTCAGAAAGCCGTAGTGGATTAGACTGGTAGCAGACCACCAAACGGTGACTGTGACCTTTTCTGGTGCAAGTTTGGCTTTGGGAAGAGCTTTGGAGGTTCTTCTTGGTCAAACCACTGAGCTGGTCATTGCTGGTTATTGTATAAAATCCACTTTTCGTCACACATCCCAATCCGATGGAGAACTGGTTCATTGATGATGCGTAAAGAAGACATTTGAAAATGGCTGGTTTTGTTTCTTTTCGGTCAGCTCACAAAGCACCCACTTCTCGAGCAGTTTCACCTTTGCAATTTGCTTCAAATGCCGAATGACAGTAGAATGGTCAACGTTGAGTTCTTCAGCAACTTCTCATGTAGTTGTAACAGGATCAGCTCCCATGGTTGCTCTTAGTTGGTCATTGTCACCTTCCGAGGACCAGCAAATACACGCCTCGTCTTCAAGGCTCTCATCTCCCTTGCGAAACTTCTTGCGCCACCACTGCCCTGTACGTTTGGTAGCAGTTCCTGGACCAAATGCGTCATTGATGTTGCGATTTCTCTCTGCTGCTTTACAACCCATTTTGAACTCCAATAAGACAATCACTTGAATTTGCTTTTTTTGCCTAACATCATTTACATAGATGAAAATATAAAACAAACAGCAAGTCATAAGTCAGTAGCAAAAAAATAAAAGTGAGAAAAGCGCATTAAAATGATGTATAACATAACCACCTTTATTGAAGAATGCATCCAATAGCAAACGCCAAATTTCAACAATGCAGAAACTGCAATTACGTTTGCACCAACCTAATAGAAATATTATCTCCATGTCTTAAAAGTAGCTCATCATTTGTGTGTTTAGCTAATAATACAAATCACCTTAAGGACACAGAAGTTTTGCATCCCCTGCGTAAAGCACCCATATATGGATACAAGAATATTATTGGTGGATTGAGCAAGGGAAGGGGATCAGCAGCATCAGCCTTTGAGGGAAAAGCAGATGCTTTCATTGGTTCAGACTTATGTCCCTGTAAACAGCGGCTCCCACTTCAGCTCGGGGAAGGCAGCACCAACACTACTCGCAGAAACACTCAGGTCCAGAGCGTGCACTGACAGAGTCAGGCAAAATATACTTGTTTATGTCGGACTAGTCAGCTCTGTATGCACACCAATGGCAGCCGAAAGGATGTGTTGTACTTTCACATTTAGGAGCGTTCACCAGAGGAAACAATATGTTATTATACTGTAGATTTCTGGATAACTTGCAACAGCCCTCAATGTAGGACATGTTGGGTTTTTTTTCACCGCTCACTACCAGAAGAAGAAGAAGAGAGAGTAGAACAAACTTTAAGAATAAATACTTTAATAGATGAACCAAGGAATTGTGTATATTACATTAGAGAGAGTTAGAAGTATTTTCAGGAAGAGAAAATTGATGGTGCACGTCAGGTAGAAGTGTGCTGTGGAGCCCAATCTCCCTGTGGTTCTGCCCCAGCTGCTGGCCCGGACTGCGTTTCTCGGGTGTCCGGGTAGCTCTAGTGTGGGCGGTGTCGTGGCCTCTTGGGGGCTGCAGAGGCGCTGGGGACACTGGCCCTCCTCTTCGGGGGGCGCCGGGGCTCCCCAGGTGAGCGGTCCCTGCCCTGGGCAGCAGTGGAGGGACCTGCCACCGCCTGCCCCAGCTCCTCCGGCGGCTCCTCCTGCGCTGGGGGGTTGGGGGCAGCAGGTCCCCCCGGGGAGGCGGTGGGCCCAGGGGTGGCCGCAGGGCTGTCCTCCTGCTCCTGGGCAGCCGGGGACTCCAGGAGCTGCAGCTGCCGCAGGACCTGCTCACCGCAGCGCTCTGCGGCGACGTCCGTGAGCCGGCGCACAAACGTCTCCGTCTGCTCGTGCAGGAAGGGCTGCAGCTCACGCACCAAGGCCTCCTGGTCCAGGCCGTGGCGGCACAGGGTGGTTACGATGGTGCCCTCTGCCACGGCCAGCTCCCACCAGAAAGGCCCCTGCAGCACCTCGTTGACCCAGGAGAGCAGGGGCTCCATCATCTCCCAGGAGCGGCGGAACAGCCCAGCCCAGACCTGGGGCTGCAAGCCGGCCACGTAGTTCCTGCGCACCAGCTGCACAGCCTCCTGCTCGTCCTGCTCGCTGCCAGCCGATGGATCTGAGGGCTGTGGGAGATCCATCTCCAAAAAGTCGTGCTCTGACCAGACAGAGTACACGACAGTGTTGACAGTCTGCCTGCAAAGGGGGCACGATGATCTCCTCTTTGCCCAGCGCAGAACGCAGCCCAGGCAGAACTGGTGCATGCAGGGGGTCACATAGGCCGCTTCATCGTCAGCGCTGCGGCACATGGGGCAGCTCCACTCTGCCTCTGCGGCCATGTTTGCTTCTTGCCGCTGGCTGGGGACAGCTGAGGACAAGGAGCTGCTCCCCGTCGCTGGCGTCACACGCTGCAAAAGAGAGAGAGGCCATGGTCACTTGCTGTCCCACAGCCGGGAGGACGAGATGCCCAGGCCGTCGAGAAGGACACCCAGCAAGCTCTCAAAGCCCCATCACCCAGCCCCGGCCACCCCGGGGGACGCTTCCCCGCACAGCTCACCTGTGCCGCTGCAAGCGTGTCCCGCAGAGCCCGGCTGCCTGAAGCAGGCAGGGCCGGGGAAACACGGGGTGGCTCTGGAACAGGCACCGAGAGCTGCCGACGGCAGCGCCAAAGCACCGACCAGCACCAGGACAAGCCTCGCTCCGACCTCCAGACCTCGCAGGCACGCTCGGCAGGAGTCCAGCCACGAGCCAGGCTGGGCCGGGCTGTGCCGGCGCCCGCGGATAAGCAGCGAGGGACGTGAGGTCACAGTGCATCGCTCGCTGACGTCACAGTCCATCGCTCGCTGACGTCACTGTACGCTGTCTGCTCCTATGCAGTTTGCACGGGTAGCGCTCTGGCTGGCGCTGGCGCTCGTGCAGATGAAAAATGTAATAATTCCCACATTCCTTGAGCTGAGAACCTGGCCCCTCCTCTGTGGCTTGAGGAGAGCAGGCAGAGCGTGGTTCTGAGCTGAGGTTCGTAGGAACGTGGTTCAGAGACGGACTTGGCTGTGTGAAGTTAACGGTTCGACTCGGTGATCTCATTAATGACTTGAGAGGAAGCTTGGAGGAAGCCACTTTTGTAGAACTGGAACATAGCCCATCATCAGTACATGCCCTATGAACAAAAATTCTTTCCATGCCTTGATTTCTAAGGAGCCAGAAGTAATAAAGGTGGGATAACCACTGATATCTGCTCAGAGTTTACTTTCAGTTGAATGTGTTTTGAAAGAAGTGAAGTGAAGAGGGATCATCAAGTACCGACTGTTGTCAATTGTGGTCTTCAAACATGCTAAAAGCTGGAGTGTGTGACATTTAAACCCCGATTCAGGAGAAGAGGAAGGCTTTGCAAGTGATTACCCAGCGGGATGTTGTTCTGTGCCCTCCATTTAAGCATGAGGTGACCACTTACGAAATCAGGTCGTTAGGCTTCTGCCCCGTGAGTGTGCAGGATTTGTTGTTTTATTCCATGACTTGTAAGGAAACCGAAGACAAAAGCACCTGTGAAAGCCTCCACAGTGCATCTCTAATGACCTTGTGTAGCTCCACAACATTTCAGGGACAGGCCACCAAAGGTGTCCCCTGCTGCCCCTGTGCCTGCACCCCGTTAGGGAGCACTGGCAGGGCTGCCACCCTGGAGAGACACCTGGAAGTCCCAGCAGTCCAGGGGCTGGAGATGTGAAATGCCAGAAACATCGATCTGGAAAAAGACAATTGCCGTCCTCTCTGCAGAGAGGTGTGCACACACAATGCTGTGGTGTACACTACCTGTTGTAAACTAGACTTTGGCATCATTGAATCCATTGTAATTAACTTTGGGGAAAAAAAATACCATTATGTTGGTGCAAAAAGAATTGTATTGTGGAGTGTGAATTTTAAATTGTTAGAACTAGACTTAAACACATCTTTCTTAACCAAAGTAGGAACCCCTACACTCAACATATTTTTGCCAACAAGGAATAAGTTTGTTTATTCCTGTAGCCTTGAAAATCCATGTGTGGGTATTTGATGAACTCTTGGGAAGCATTTTCTGCATCCTCCTGTTTGGGGAAGCATTTTCCCTTCCAAAGAATTGTCGCGATGCTTGAAGAAGTGGTGGTCAGTTGGCAAAAGATCAGGTGAATATGGCGGATGAGGCAAAACTTCGTAGCCCCATTTGTTCAACTTCTGAAGTGTTGGTTGTGCAATGTGTGGTCGGGTGTTGTCATGGAGAAGAACTGGGCTCTTTCTGTTGACCGATGCTGGCTGCAGATGTTGCAGTTTTCGGTCCATCTCATGGATTTGCTGAGCAGACTTCTCAGATGGAATGGTTTCATCAGGATTCAGAAAGCCGTAGTGGATTAGACTGGTAGCAGACCACCAAACGGTGACTGTGACCTTTTCTGGTGCAAGTTTGGCTTTGGGAAGAGCTTTGGAGGTTCTTCTTGGTCAAACCACTGAGCTGGTCATTGCTGGTTATTGTATAAAATCCACTTTTCGTCACACATCCCAATCCGATGGAGAACTGGTTCATTGATGATGCGTAAAGAAGACATTTGAAAACGGCTGGTTTTGTTTCTTTTCGGTCAGCTCACAAAGCACCCACTTCTCGAGCAGTTTCACCTTTGCAATTTGCTTCAAATGCCGAATGACAGTAGAATGGTCAACGTTGAGTTCTTCAGCAACTTCTCATGTAGTTGTAACAGGATCAGCTCCCATGGTTGCTCTTAGTTGGTCATTGTCACCTTCCGAGGACCAGCAAATACACGCCTCGTCTTCAAGGCTCTCATCTCCCTTGCGAAACTTCTTGCGCCACCACTGCCCTGTACGTTTGGTAGCAGTTCCTGGACCAAATGCGTCATTGATGTTGCGATTTCTCTCTGCTGCTTTACAACCCATTTTGAACTCCAATAAGACAATCACTTGAATTTGCTTTTTTTGCCTAACATCATTTACATAGATGAAAATATAAAACAAACAGCAAGTCATAAGTCAGTAGCAAAAAAATAAAAGTGAGAAAAGCGCATTAAAATGATGTATAACATAACCACCTTTATTGAAGAATGCATCCAATAGCAAACGCCAAATTTCAACAATGCAGAAACTGCAATTACGTTTGCACCAACCTAATAGAAATATTATCTCCATGTCTTAAAAGTAGCTCATCATTTGTGTGTTTAGCTAATAATACAAATCACCTTAAGGACACAGAAGTTTTGCATCCCCTGCGTAAAGCACCCATATATGGATACAAGAATATTATTGGTGGATTGAGCAAGGGAAGGGGATCAGCAGCATCAGCCTTTGAGGGAAAAGCAGATGCTTTCATTGGTTCAGACTTATGTCCCTGTAAACAGCGGCTCCCACTTCAGCTCGGGGAAGGCAGCACCAACACTACTCGCAGAAACACTCAGGTCCAGAGCGTGCACTGACAGAGTCAGGCAAAATATACTTGTTTATGTCGGACTAGTCAGCTCTGTATGCACACCAATGGCAGCCGAAAGGATGTGTTGTACTTTCACATTTAGGAGCGTTCACCAGAGGAAACAATATGTTATTATACTGTAGATTTCTGGATAACTTGCAACAGCCCTCAATGTAGGACATGTTGGGTTTTTTTTCACCGCTCACTACCAGAAGAAGAAGAAGAGAGAGTAGAACAAACTTTAAGAATAAATACTTTAATAGATGAACCAAGGAATTGTGTATATTACATTAGAGAGAGTTAGAAGTATTTTCAGGAAGAGAAAATTGATGGTGCACGTCAGGTAGAAGTGTGCTGTGGAGCCCAATCTCCCTGTGGTTCTGCCCCAGCTGCTGGCCCGGACTGCGTTTCTCGGGTGTCCGGGTAGCTCTAGTGTGGGCGGTGTCGTGGCCTCTTGGGGGCTGCAGAGGCGCTGGGGACACTGGCCCTCCTCTTCGGGGGGCGCCGGGGCTCCCCAGGTGAGCGGTCCCTGCCCTGGGCAGCAGTGGAGGGACCTGCCACCGCCTGCCCCAGCTCCTCCGGCGGCTCCTCCTGCGCTGGGGGGTTGGGGGCAGCAGGTCCCCCCGGGGAGGCGGTGGGCCCAGGGGTGGCCGCAGGGCTGTCCTCCTGCTCCTGGGCAGCCGGGGACTCCAGGAGCTGCAGCTGCCGCAGGACCTGCTCACCGCAGCGCTCTGCGGCGACGTCCGTGAGCTGGCGCACAAACGTCTCCGTCTGCTCGTGCAGGAAGGGCTGCAGCTCGCGCACCAAGGCCTCCTGGTCCAGGCCGTGGCGGCACAGGGTGGTTACGATGGTGCCCTCTGCCACGGCCAGCTCCCACCAGAAAGGCCCCTGCAGCACCTCGTTGACCCAGGAGAGCAGGGGCTCCATCATCTCCCAGGAGCGGCGGAACAGCCCAGCCCAGACCTGGGGCTGCAAGCCGGCCACGTAGTTCCTGCGCACCAGCTGCACAGCCTCCTGCTCGTCCTGCTCGCTGCCAGCCGATGGATCTGAGGGCTGTGGGAGATCCATCTCCAAAAAGTCGTGCTCTGACCAGACAGAGTACACGACAGTGTTGACAGTCTGCCTGCAAAGGGGGCACGATGATCTCCTCTTTGCCCAGCGCAGAACGCAGCCCAGGCAGAACTGGTGCATGCAGGGGGTCACATAGGCCGCTTCATCGTCAGCGCTGCGGCACATGGGGCAGCTCCACTCTGCCTCTGCGGCCATGTTTGCTTCTTGCCGCTGGCTGGGGACAGCTGAGGACAAGGAGCTGCTCCCCGTCGCTGGCGTCACACGCTGCAAAAGAGAGAGAGGCCATGGTCACTTGCTGTCCCACAGCCGGGAGGACGAGATGCCCAGGCCGTCGAGAAGGACACCCAGCAAGCTCTCAAAGCCCCATCACCCAGCCCCGGCCACCCCGGGGGACGCTTCCCCGCACAGCTCACCTGTGCCGCTGCAAGCGTGTCCCGCAGAGCCCGGCTGCCTGAAGCAGGCAGGGCCGGGGAAACACGGGGTGGCTCTGGAACAGGCACCGAGAGCTGCCGACGGCAGCGCCAAAGCACCGACCAGCACCAGGACAAGCCTCGCTCCGACCTCCAGACCTCGCAGGCACGCTCGGCAGGAGTCCAGCCACGAGCCAGGCTGGGCCGGGCTGTGCCGGCGCCCGCGGATAAGCAGCGAGGGACGTGAGGTCACAGTGCATCGCTCGCTGACGTCACAGTCCATCGCTCGCTGACGTCACCGTACGCTGTCTGCTCCTATGCAGTTTGCACGGGTAGCGCTCTGGCTGGCGCTGGCGCTCGTGCAGATGAAAAATGTAATAATTCCCACATTCCTTGAGCTGAGAACCTGGCCCCTCCTCTGTGGCTTGAGGAGAGCAGGCAGAGCGTGGTTCTGAGCTGAGGTTCGTAGGAACGTGGTTCAGAGACGGACTTGGCTGTGTGAAGTTAACGGTTCGACTCGGTGATCTCATTAATGACTTGAGAGGAAGCTTGGAGGAAGCCACTTTTGTAGAACTGGAACATAGCCCATCATCAGTACATGCCCTATGAACAAAAATTCTTTCCATGCCTTGATTTCTAAGGAGCCAGAAGTAATAAAGGTGGGATAACCACTGATATCTGCTCAGAGTTTACTTTCAGTTGAATGTGTTTTGAAAGAAGTGAAGTGAAGAGGGATCATCAAGTACCGACTGTTGTCAATTGTGGTCTTCAAACATGCTAAAAGCTGGAGTGTGTGACATTTAAACCCCGATTCAGGAGAAGAGGAAGGCTTTGCAAGTGATTACCCAGCGGGATGTTGTTCTGTGCCCTCCATTTAAGCATGAGGTGACCACTTACGAAATCAGGTCGTTAGGCTTCTGCCCCGTGAGTGTGCAGGATTTGTTGTTTTATTCCATGACTTGTAAGGAAACCGAAGACAAAAGCACCTGTGAAAGCCTCCACAGTGCATCTCTAATGACCTTGTGTAGCTCCACAACATTTCAGGGACAGGCCACCAAAGGTGTCCCCTGCTGCCCCTGTGCCTGCACCCCGTTAGGGAGCACTGGCAGGGCTGCCACCCTGGAGAGACACCTGGAAGTCCCAGCAGTCCAGGGGCTGGAGATGTGAAATGCCAGAAACATCGATCTGGAAAAAGACAATTGCCGTCCTCTCTGCAGAGAGGTGTGCACACACAATGCTGTGGTGTACACTACCTGTTGTAAACTAGACTTTGGCATCATTGAATCCATTGTAATTAACTTTGGGGAAAAAAAATACCATTATGTTGGTGCAAAAAGAATTGTATTGTGGAGTGTGAATTTTAAATTGTTAGAACTAGACTTAAACACATCTTTCTTAACCAAAGTAGGAACCCCTACACTCAACATATTTTTGCCAACAAGGAATAAGTTTGTTTATTCCTGTAGCCTTGAAAATCCATGTGTGGGTATTTGATGAACTCTTGGGAAGCATTTTCTGCATCCTCCTGTTTGGGGAAGCATTTTCCCTTCCAAAGAATTGTCGCGATGCTTGAAGAAGTGGTGGTCAGTTGGCAAAAGATCAGGTGAATATGGCGGATGAGGCAAAACTTCGTAGCCCCATTTGTTCAACTTCTGAAGTGTTGGTTGTGCAATGTGTGGTCGGGTGTTGTCATGGAGAAGAACTGGGCTCTTTCTGTTGACCGATGCTGGCTGCAGATGTTGCAGTTTTCGGTCCATCTCATGGATTTGCTGAGCAGACTTCTCAGATGGAATGGTTTCATCAGGATTCAGAAAGCCGTAGTGGATTAGACTGGTAGCAGACCACCAAACGGTGACTGTGACCTTTTCTGGTGCAAGTTTGGCTTTGGGAAGAGCTTTGGAGGTTCTTCTTGGTCAAACCACTGAGCTGGTCATTGCTGGTTATTGTATAAAATCCACTTTTCGTCACACATCCCAATCCGATGGAGAACTGGTTCATTGATGATGCGTAAAGAAGACATTTGAAAACGGCTGGTTTTGTTTCTTTTCGGTCAGCTCACAAAGCACCCACTTCTCGAGCAGTTTCACCTTTGCAATTTGCTTCAAATGCCGAATGACAGTAGAATGGTCAACGTTGAGTTCTTCAGCAACTTCTCATGTAGTTGTAACAGGATCAGCTCCCATGGTTGCTCTTAGTTGGTCATTGTCACCTTCCGAGGACCAGCAAATACACGCCTCGTCTTCAAGGCTCTCATCTCCCTTGCGAAACTTCTTGCGCCACCACTGCCCTGTACGTTTGGTAGCAGTTCCTGGACCAAATGCGTCATTGATGTTGCGATTTCTCTCTGCTGCTTTACAACCCATTTTGAACTCCAATAAGACAATCACTTGAATTTGCTTTTTTTGCCTAACATCATTTACATAGATGAAAATATAAAACAAACAGCAAGTCATAAGTCAGTAGCAAAAAAATAAAAGTGAGAAAAGCGCATTAAAATGATGTATAACATAACCACCTTTATTGAAGAATGCATCCAATAGCAAACGCCAAATTTCAACAATGCAGAAACTGCAATTACGTTTGCACCAACCTAATAGAAATATTATCTCCATGTCTTAAAAGTAGCTCATCATTTGTGTGTTTAGCTAATAATACAAATCACCTTAAGGACACAGAAGTTTTGCATCCCCTGCGTAAAGCACCCATATATGGATACAAGAATATTATTGGTGGATTGAGCAAGGGAAGGGGATCAGCAGCATCAGCCTTTGAGGGAAAAGCAGATGCTTTCATTGGTTCAGACTTATGTCCCTGTAAACAGCGGCTCCCACTTCAGCTCGGGGAAGGCAGCACCAACACTACTCGCAGAAACACTCAGGTCCAGAGCGTGCACTGACAGAGTCAGGCAAAATATACTTGTTTATGTCGGACTAGTCAGCTCTGTATGCACACCAATGGCAGCCGAAAGGATGTGTTGTACTTTCACATTTAGGAGCGTTCACCAGAGGAAACAATATGTTATTATACTGTAGATTTCTGGATAACTTGCAACAGCCCTCAATGTAGGACATGTTGGGTTTTTTTTCACCGCTCACTACCAGAAGAAGAAGAAGAGAGAGTAGAACAAACTTTAAGAATAAATACTTTAATAGATGAACCAAGGAATTGTGTATATTACATTAGAGAGAGTTAGAAGTATTTTCAGGAAGAGAAAATTGATGGTGCACGTCAGGTAGAAGTGTGCTGTGGAGCCCAATCTCCCTGTGGTTCTGCCCCAGCTGCTGGCCCGGACTGCGTTTCTCGGGTGTCCGGGTAGCTCTAGTGTGGGCGGTGTCGTGGCCTCTTGGGGGCTGCAGAGGCGCTGGGGACACTGGCCCTCCTCTTCGGGGGGCGCCGGGGCTCCCCAGGTGAGCGGTCCCTGCCCTGGGCAGCAGTGGAGGGACCTGCCACCGCCTGCCCCAGCTCCTCCGGCGGCTCCTCCTGCGCTGGGGGGTTGGGGGCAGCAGGTCCCCCCGGGGAGGCGGTGGGCCCAGGGGTGGCCGCAGGGCTGTCCTCCTGCTCCTGGGCAGCCGGGGACTCCAGGAGCTGCAGCTGCCGCAGGACCTGCTCACCGCAGCGCTCTGCGGCGACGTCCGTGAGCTGGCGCACAAACGTCTCCGTCTGCTCGTGCAGGAAGGGCTGCAGCTCGCGCACCAAGGCCTCCTGGTCCAGGCCGTGGCGGCACAGGGTGGTTACGATGGTGCCCTCTGCCACGGCCAGCTCCCACCAGAAAGGCCCCTGCAGCACCTCGTTGACCCAGGAGAGCAGGGGCTCCATCATCTCCCAGGAGCGGCGGAACAGCCCAGCCCAGACCTGGGGCTGCAAGCCGGCCACGTAGTTCCTGCGCACCAGCTGCACAGCCTCCTGCTCGTCCTGCTCGCTGCCAGCCGATGGATCTGAGGGCTGTGGGAGATCCATCTCCAAAAAGTCGTGCTCTGACCAGACAGAGTACACGACAGTGTTGACAGTCTGCCTGCAAAGGGGGCACGATGATCTCCTCTTTGCCCAGCGCAGAACGCAGCCCAGGCAGAACTGGTGCATGCAGGGGGTCACATAGGCCGCTTCATCGTCAGCGCTGCGGCACATGGGGCAGCTCCACTCTGCCTCTGCGGCCATGTTTGCTTCTTGCCGCTGGCTGGGGACAGCTGAGGACAAGGAGCTGCTCCCCGTCGCTGGCGTCACACGCTGCAAAAGAGAGAGAGGCCATGGTCACTTGCTGTCCCACAGCCGGGAGGACGAGATGCCCAGGCCGTCGAGAAGGACACCCAGCAAGCTCTCAAAGCCCCATCACCCAGCCCCGGCCACCCCGGGGGACGCTTCCCCGCACAGCTCACCTGTGCCGCTGCAAGCGTGTCCCGCAGAGCCCGGCTGCCTGAAGCAGGCAGGGCCGGGGAAACACGGGGTGGCTCTGGAACAGGCACCGAGAGCTGCCGACGGCAGCGCCAAAGCACCGACCAGCACCAGGACAAGCCTCGCTCCGACCTCCAGACCTCGCAGGCACGCTCGGCAGGAGTCCAGCCACGAGCCAGGCTGGGCCGGGCTGTGCCGGCGCCCGCGGATAAGCAGCGAGGGACGTGAGGTCACAGTGCATCGCTCGCTGACGTCACAGTCCATCGCTCGCTGACATCACCGTACGCTGTCTGCTCCTATGCAGTTTGCACGGGTAGCGCTCTGGCTGGCGCTGGCGCTCGTGCAGATGAAAAATGTAATAATTCCCACATTCCTGGAGCTGAGAACCTGGCCCCTCCTCTGTGGCTTGAGGAGAGCAGGCAGAGCGTGGTTCTGAGCTGAGGTTCGTAGGAACGTGGTTCAGAGACGGACTTGGCTGTGTGAGGTTAACAGTTGGCCTCAATGTTCTTAATGGTCTTTTCCAATAAAATTATTCTATGATTTTCTGGTATTTTAGTCTTTAGAATTGAAGATGTTTTGACTATTGGGGGCTGGGGGTGGTGGTTACTATTTCTCCTCGTCTCCAACCTTAGTGTCAGTAGTATTTTTGCTAAGATGCTTATGAAGGCAGAAAATACTGAACATTTTATTATACAGCTAAGATTCTGATTTTATTCTATTCACAGAATAATGTGTTCTGAGTGGGAATACTCGGAACATGATTTTCATCACCTTGTTTGCTTCTGTGTCTTGGAAAATAATTGCCATTAATTTCAGGAAATAGTTCCCAACTTCATTTTTTTGTTTTTCTCACATCAAAATAAATGTAAGGATTGTTTTGTGGACTTGTGGAAAGTATGTCTCTTGCCAATTCAAGATTTTAGAGGCAGGTTTGTCTGCATTAGGACTTCAGAAATTTGATTGGTGTTTAAAAAAGTGGTGTATTTAAACAAACAACCAAACCCACGCTCCTTTTCCGACTTGCATATGAAGCTTGTTGTCTTTTCTCTAAGTAGTTCGTCTGTTTAAATATCTTTCCAAAAACTGAGGTCTTTGATATTGAATATGTTGTTAATTATACTTCTCCAAGTGCAAATAATTTATTTCTATAACTTTTTCATGCAAAAAGATAGAAATTATTTTTAAGTTGTGATTGTTTTGATTAAGTGTTTTGAGCTAATTCTAGTGAAGATAATATTATCATTTTGGGAGGGGTTTTAAACTAAGAAGGGCAGACCAGACCCTGGCCTTATCTCTAAAGAGGAAGAAAACCTGTACTCATAACTGCATTTAATGTGTATAGTTTACATGAACAGTAATTATGGAATGTGTCTGTGAAAACAGTCTCTTTATACCCAAGTAGAGAAGTCCTCTCCATCCAAAACATTCCCATTCTTCACTTCTTTGAATTAAGTTAAGAACAGGAATCCTGATGCTGTGAATTGTATTTGATTAGAGACCTGACGTGACCTCTGTTACCGTTTTGGATTTTTAAAGAATTGAAGTAGAAAAAGCATAGTATAGGCTGAAAAACTTCGTAAATTAGGCAATCCTTCTCTGTTTCGGTCAGATGAAATAAATTAATATATCGTTCACATTCTAAGAGGTATGAGTCAATTTTAAAATAGCTCACTTATTTTTATACTGTGGCTATTACTGTAATTTCAAATGTGGCCTTTCTAAAACCAGAGTCAGTATCCCACTGTAAAACTTGGCTTAGGACTGTTGTTTATCGCCTGACAGCACCAGTGCAATGTGGCTTCAAGACTTACTTGTTATCAGCAGAAATTAGCAGAGTTATGGCAACCCAGGCAGGACCCGGCAAACAAATCCACCTGCATTTCTTGTTTCTCCTTTGTAGAAAGGTGCAGTGCTTGTGTGCTGGGTGGTGTTCATTGCACTAGAGTGTCAGACGGTGCGTATCTCAAAAGCAATCTCTTCAGGCAGATTGTTAGTTCATCACCACCGAGGTATTCATGCACTGCTAGAACGATAAAAGCTAACCCAGCCTCACTCCTACATACCGCCTGCAGTGTTTTGTCTTACAGCTCCTTAGAAGTTACTGTAAATATGTGTGTCTAAAGGGGAGGGGTGACCAGAGGAAACCCATTTTTGGTCTCTTCCAGTTCTTCAGCTGGGTTTCATTGTCTCTTCAGGAGGTAAATGGGATCTGTTCCTTCTGGAGTATCTGAGATGCTGGGCAAAGGACCCTCCAGAATAATATCAGTACGTCCCTGTCCTACTGCTCCCAGTAAGAAAAAGAGGAGGAAGTACCTGACACTGACAGAATCTGCTGTGATATTGTGCTGAGCGGAACTGAAAAGAATCATTAGTCATTATTTTAATGACCTTTGGGGAGGAATGCATTTGATGTTCATCTGTGAGTAGGACCCAAGATGTGCTGAGGAGTGTCTTGGAGCAGTATATCCACATGACATTATGGATACTAACATACCATAATACGCTTTGAAATGTGAATGGTGCTGCTGTGAGTTAACTATTATCCTCTAGATACACGAGTGCACAGAGGAATAAATCAGAAATCAACCACACAGCCACACAGGGCTGGAGACTTTAGCTACTGTAGAGCTGTAGGTAGGAATATATTTACTTGCATAGCTGCTCTTTGCAGAGTTACCAAGAAACCTCTCTAAAATATGAAAGGCTTAAAAGACCTGCATGAGGTTTTATCAGTTTATCTTCATTCTGGTGTGTCATTTGTAATGACTGGTTTTAACCCTGGTGTATTGAGGTTGAAACACTCTGTTCTGTAGACTGCAAGAGAAAAAGGTAAGTATGATAGCACCTATTGGTTTATCTTGCTGTTGGTTCATATTATTTCCATGTCTAACTTTGAAGTATTTGTGGTATCGATTTTTTTGCATCTCTTCCAGTCCCCGCTGATAAGTTATGAAGGTTACTGCCAAGAATCTTTTGTTATAATTGAAAGGATCTCTGTGCCAATTCATTATTGATCTGCATGTGAAGATGTGCAACAACTTCCCTTCAGCACTTGATTCCCTAAATTATACAATGTGAAATTCACTGCCTAGCTGCCCACACAGGTGAAAAGAATGTATTATTCTGCTACGGGAATATTTATTAGAGTCTGAAGTATGCTTTTTTTAAAACTAATGTTTACTTGTGGATGATCAGTTGTGACCCCCTGTAGGTAGAGCCAACAAGTACTTCATACTAGTGTTTATTAAATCCTCACTGGTCTACAACAAGTGTGCAATTCATTCTCTTTAGTTACTCATGGCTGGCCTGACAATGGAGCTTTCACTCCTGTTTGTGTGGCCATCCCTTGGACACGAGTGCTAAACAATGGTGCAGCAACTGCAGTAAATGATGTGATCAATTCAGTCTTAGAGCCACCAACGAATATATCAATTTTAGTAAATACTGCACTTAAAATACACTGCATTGTGCTAATGAACTCTTAACCTGTTAGCAAAACTGCTGCAGACACCAGGCTTATCTCCTAAATTCTCTTACTTACATTAAAGAAGGTTCTTTAATGTGTAAAAATAACTGTAGCTATTACTAAGCATGCGTAAATTATATAGTTAAAGCTGATACTGTCTAAAATTCAAAGTTCCCTGTTTCATACACCTTTTGATACATCTTTGTATCCATGTGTGCTATTTAATGCTCTGTTGAGCAACATGAAAATACTAGAATCATCCGATAGTACAAATCATTCAGCAGTAGCATCCAGAGCATATTCATAGATCACTGAAACAAAGCATCTCCTGGCCTGTTTTTGTTACCAACTGTATGTGACTCTTTGACTGCTAGATTGCACCTATTGCCATTTGTATTTGAGTGAAACCTGAGAGAACTACAAACTTAGCAAACATGGCATAAAAAATTCAGAACAACAGTAATGAAAACAGTCTTTCTTATTTCAGTTTCAGTTCTTGAGGTGTTTGCACATGTTTCTTGGTGTTCTTGCTGATTTCATTTTTACATGCTTCTCCAGATTCGTAGAGTTTACTTCATACAGAACCAGTAAGATTAAAATATCAAAATCAGCCACTATTTCTGATTTTATTACTACTTCTTAGGAATTGATCAATAAACAAATGAAAGCTTTATCCATCTTCTTTACAGTTGTTGAAATTCGAACATTATTAACATCTATAGAAAATATTCTTTGAGTATTTAAACAAAATGCTAGGGACCAGTCTGTGAAAACATCTCACAGCAATTAAAATGAGTCAAGACCTAATTAAATTATTTCCTACTTCATTTCACACAGTCGTGACCCTCGTGACATCTCCGACTGTGACATCTTCCTCACTATTTCCATTTAACCTCAGCCAAGAATTCGGGACGTTTGTCATAACAGAATAGCTAAAGCAGACTTTATCTGTGTGGTTCTTACCACCATCGAGTTCACTAATGTCCCGTTCCTGGGAGGCCTAGAGGCGTTCGATGTAAAGTGGATCGTTTATAATAATTAGGGCAGCAGAAGAACAATGTACCTACTGTGGTCTTACAAAGGCCCCTTTCATTGGACTGTAATATTTTATGTTTAACTATACCCAAAGGGTTAAAAGTAGCTGTTTTCTACCCCGATAACAAATAATAATTTTTAACAAGAAATTTCTTATAGAACCATTGTAGTGTGAAAGTCCTTAAAAATAGTAGTAAAGAAACCACAACGACAAAACGAAACTCACAACACTTTGTCAAGCTGTGTTTTGTTTTTTTCAAACAGAATATTTTTATCAGACTTGGCAAAATTAGCAGAATACATGTTTCAGAATTGGCATTCATGCTTTGCATATAACAAGCTTTTTGTTTCTTTTGTGTGTAACTTGGCATTCTCGCTCTTATTCATTCCTTTTGTTTTTCCCACTGTCTTTCATTACGGTTACAGCCATTTATCACCTGCTTATTTCCAGAATCTGCAGAAATTCTAGGCCAAAATGTTATCTATCACTTTTTTCCTAGTGCCCATGTATTGTACAAACATTCATTCCTATATATCCATTTTTCTCACACTCAAGGTGAAAAGAAGTTTTTAGCTTTCTGCTGGATGCTGTAACACTGAAATGCTTCAGCTGGAGGGTACAGGGTTGAATGTTGTCCTGGTGTTCTGGGCATGCCATGAGGAGAGGCTGCACAATACTAAATTAATTCATTTGGGGAGATTTTAGGATTCTTGTGCTGAAATTTGGGGATGCTCTTAGAGAATGTTTCCCTGGGTTCCAGTCAGCTGCCTTTTTCATTATTCGTTTTTGAGGGCTGACAAATAAAACACCTTGAAAGTATCATTCTTTTCTGTTTGACAGTGTACCATGCATCTGATGTTTTTCCTCAAATTATGAAACTTTCTCCCTCCCCACTTTAAATTGTTGAGGCCTTGTTTGACTCTTTCCTTCCATTCACACAGTTTGAACACTGTCCTATTGTACCAGATTATCAGTTCACTTGCAGCATTTTTCTAGAAAAAAAGTCTAAATTATTCTAGTGACACTCATTTTCTGTTTGCAGGGATGTTGTGGTTTTTTTCGTAATATAGAGTGTTTTAACTGGGAGAACATTGATTTCATGTACCTGCTGGTGCTGCAGATATAAACACCTAGAAGAAAGGTTCTTTTTGATCATTTGTTGTTTTAACTGGCCTGGAAATGATTTTGTGGGAAGAAATCCAGTTCCTGGATGTGAATGGATTCATTCAATACAAAGAAGAACTTTCTGTTGTGGTTTTTCTATAGCCATAGAAAGACTGAGCAATGAGGAAAAACCTATGGATCCAGTAAAGAATCTGGGACACTGTCTGCTGGTCTTAAATTATCTCAGCAGACACTCACCTCTGCTCTTCATTCCAGTCTCCCTATTGACAGCTCCCTGCTCTTTCAATAAACTTCATTACGATTGGATTCCATTAACTTCTTGCATCCTCTACTTCTTTTTACAAGGTTTGTCTTTTCCCTGCAAGCATCTTAAATAGGTGAAAAAGATGATTATAAACAGGAGATATTGCTAGAAAGTGATCTGATGTGAACGAATTTTAAATACTGCACATCAGTGAGTGTGTGTCAATGGCCTCTGAGGCATTACAAATAAGCATTTTTTGTGACAATGCTGTAAATGCAACTAAATACATCCTTCGGGCTCAGAGGAGAGCTTATGTGTAGCTGCTTTGGTCTCGTCCCTTCAGGATATCCTGCCCCTTTTCCCCGATGTTTTGTTTGCACAGCGTTTGCAGGGCGCGCGGGGTGTGTGCACGCAGGCTGCTGCGCGCCTGTGCCGGGATGCCAGCTCTGCTCATCTTCTGAAAGGGAGCTTGGTGCTTACGAGCGCTTTGAAGGATTTGCTTTGTATTTTGGAAACTCTGGCATACAAATTTCTGTGTTTTGGGCAAGTAGGTATGTTAAATCTAAATGTGTAATATCTAAAATACTCTTGTAATTAATGCTTAATGATATAATTAATCCAAGCACTTTGAAAGCAAGATAAAATCAAGCACACTATGACAAAACATTGATTTCTAGATGAGTTATTTCATGCTCCTAGTTTCGTAAACTTTTAAAATGGAGCTGAGAGGGAGAAAAATAAATTGGCTGTTAATGCTTCAGATCTCTTCTAGAAGTATTTGTTTCAAGCAGGCCTGAACTACTCTGCTTTTGAATGCTAACTGCTGGAAGTTGATCTTCATTATACTGCTCCTTTATTATACAGATTGTTCTAGGGATTGAATGTCAACTTAGTGTCCTGTGCAAGACATTTCTGTGTCTCTGTACCTGTTTTATTGTAGTAGTTGAAAGGATGGTTGTCTGTTTAAAATCCTTCCCACTGCTCCTCTATTCAGAATCATCTTGTCCTTCTGCCATGTCAGATGGTAAGATTACAGTTCCTGGCCATTACCAAATGAAAGGTATTCAGGCAAGTTTCGGACAGTCACCAAACAGAGGAACAATGAAATATCTGTTCCCTGGGTGGGAGCAAAGGGATTCATCCTCTTTCTTTTGTCAACTGGTGGAACACACTAAGCTCTTGCAATTCAGATTTTCAGTTTTCTCCTTTGTTCCTAATCTTTTAAGTATAGCAAGAAAGAAGCTTGCTAGAGAGTTCATCTGCTAACTGTGTCATTCTAGACTGACTAATAAATCTTTTGGGCTTGTTAACGTATTTTTTTATGGGCATTAAAAAAAAAAAAGGCACCCTAAAAAGTATTTTTAAAATCCTTCTAATTGGCAGAATACAAATCTTTGAAAGGAAAGGTACTGAAGCTACTGCAAGAAATTGGGTTATATTAAGAATGAGATTTAGCTTACTCGAATTTTTTTTTTTTGGGGGGTATATTTTTCTATTCTTATGGGCCTGAACCTATAGTCAATAAAAACAATGGTATTTTTGCCATTGACTTCAGTGGGAACAGGTTAGTACCAGTAAATATTAGAGCAATTATGTAGATTTCATGGTGTTACTAAACTTAAAAGAAGTTAAGTGACTGAAATATATATTTCTGAAGTTTTCAAAAGCTTAAAACTAAAATTAAAACAATCTCAAAATACATATATGTTATTATGATTGTTTAAGCAGAGCTAAAGGCTAAGCACTGAATCCATTAGTGGCATTTAATCCACTAGAATTTTTCAAAACAAATTGGAGAAAAGAAATGCAATATATCCAAATGAAAGCTTTTCTTTTTAAGCAGAACACTTTCTTGTCCTGAGCAGCTTGTGGGCTTCCTCATTGCAATCATATCACTTAAATAGATTACGGCTAATGTAACACTGAACTTCCACTCATTAGCTGTCTTAATTTTACATTCAGCAAAGCTTATTGGCACAGAGCATAATCAGCCTGTGCAATTTGGTGCCCTCGGAGGTGCTCCCAGCAACCTCTAAGTAACCCGAGAGATGCTTTTCTTTTCCCCCTGTAGGACCCATGTAAGACTTAATGCAATTAACTCGGTGGGCTCGGGGAGGAGGGAGCTGCAAGGCTGCTTTACAAACCTCTGCCGGCCCCTCTGCTCCTGCCAGAGGGTGGTTCAGAGGTGGCATAGGAGGCACTTGGGGCTCTTGTGTCTTTCAGTCTGTCAGTCTTACAAATATTATCTGTTTTCATGCTCTGACAGCTTAGTTTTTAATGTATTCTATCTTCAGAAAATCTCAGTGAGTTAGTGAAGTGCTATTTCTTTTTATTCAAGGCGCAAAGAAAGCGCCCATAAGGCGCGTTGCGGATTCCCGGGGGCAGCTCCTGGTGCGGAGTGTGTGTGCGCGGGGACCCGGGGCTCAGCAGCAGCCGCCGCGCCGATGGGTGGGTGTGCGCGGCCCTCCAGAAAGCCGTGAGGAAGCCCAGCGAGGGCTGTGTGTAAAGCCGCACCTCGGGGCGTGTGAGTGGGAGAGGAGGAGTAGTCCCAGCTTTGAAGTCTCATCCAGAAAGCAGGTTACCCAGGTTTAGGTCCCTCCTTTGCCAAAGGGGATCCAAACCCACTGCTCCCACCTCCTTTGGGAGCTCCTTCATCTTCGCGCTATGGGCCGCTCTTGGGTGGCAGTTACCTCCACCCTTCCCGCTGAAGCTGTTCCCACACAGGGTCCTCGCAAAAGCATCCTGACCTTTCCCTTCTGCCGTTCCTTCTGCAAGCGCCAGCAGCCGCCTCGTGCACCACCCTTGTTGTAGGCTGACGTACCCTGCTGCGATGGAGGCGGTGCGTAAAGCTGGCCTGAGCGAGCAGGGAGCCAGCCTGTGGGAGATGTGGCACAGAACCTGGACACATACACACAGCACAGTACTGGAGAGGGTCCTGCAAGCATCTTTTTTTGCATTGAAAAGGATGTGAAACAAATGGAACTTCCCCCACTCCCTGAGGTTTCAAAAAATTAAACATTTGTTGGGAAGCATCTGTGCAAAGCCTTTTGACTTTTGGTATATTTATACATATATGGATGTGGCTTTGATTAGTGTGTGTTCCTTATTTTTTAAGTGGAAAGCTACATTCTAAGGCTAATTAATGCCAGTATGAGAGAGAAAAGGCATCTAGGACTTTGTTGTTCTGATCACAAATCTAGTGTAGGTCTTAATACTGAATGCTTTGGATGGGACACTGGATGAAAATTGATGCCAGTATAATTTGCTAAACCATGACATATAACTCAGCATTTGTACATGTTACAGCTGTTCTGGCTGATATTATGCACTTCTTAAGCTTTTCATCTGGAGATCTAAGAAGGCTATACAAACAGTAATTTATTTGAACTTTGCTATGTCCTCGCAAATTTCAAACTGCAGCTTTTTAAGAAATAAAAGCAATAAAGTAGATTTTTCTCTAGCAAGTAGTTCTAATATCTAACCTTAATGAAACCCTGGCAAAGTTCTATTTTTGTTTGTCTTGAAATAATTAAATATACAAAAGAAATACGTAGTTAGGGAAAGGGTTTTTCTTCCTTCACAACCAGCTTAAAATAAGAAGTTAGCAGTTAATTGTGGAATACTCTGATTTGTATTGGCAAGAGCCACATTTTTTTTTCATACAAGTTGCATCTAATTCACTACTGGGCCTATGAACATGTATCCCAGCCTTTCCCCCAAGGTTGTGGGTGTGCAGAGTAACACAATAAATTGCCTAATAAAAGGAGCTGTTATGCCTTCTTGAGCTTTTCTTGCTGTTCCTTCTCTCAGCTCCTAGGAACTACTGTATAAAACTCAGTCATGTTTTGCATAGTCCTACAAGCACAGCCTGTTTGCATGACTAGAGCTCATACATGTGTAGCATGGATGCAAATGTTCAAAATGAAAACATGTTTTGATTGTAAGATCAAAGTGTGTCTGGTGTAGAGCAAGTAAAGTAGCTGGTATGCAAACTTACTGTCATGTACCTCTCGCCTAATGGCCCAAGACTGATCCCCTTCATATGGTCAGGGAGGGCTTGGTTTTTTTATTAACAGAAAACTGTGTAGGGAAGGGAGAGGCTTCTCCTTGCTTTTTGCTTAGAGCTGAGTTTATTGATACTCTCAAGTGTGAAAAAGGGATGTACAGATTTCTTGCAGTGAATTGCTAAAAATACATTAGGCTGGACTACCGTGAAAAGACTGCAACCCACACAACTTACTTGCACATCCACCTATTTTTTTAATTCTCTGCTTTTCATGGGTTGCAAAATAGCCTGTCCCAAAGATGCCAGCTCAAGCTATGTTAGGTGAAGGAAGGAAGCCAGTTCCAGACTCCAGGATATATCCAGCCACTAGCCACTTTTGCCTAAGCTACACAAATATTTAATTTTAAGCTACCGTGTTGAAATCAACCCAAGTTAGAATTATAGATTGGTTTTATGGACCATAAATTCTACCTCGGGTATATCCTAGAGATTGATTTGGAGCAGTGCCAGTAACAGCACTTTGCTCATGAGATCTATTTTTAGGCAAATCTTCATGATTGTTTTAAGAGCTGCCACCTTTATATCGTATGTTATAGTAAGTCACCATTGTTCATTATATGAAAGAAAGGTTCACAGTTTTACCCGGGGCGGGGCAGATTTTTTTGGCTAATACCATAATCTGAACATCTGGAATCATTAGAAGATTCAATAATACTCTTAAGCCTTGCTTTTCCCAAGGTGGTGTATCTGAGAAATGCTCACCAAGACCTAATATATCATCCTTGTAGTTTCCTGTGGGTTTTTTCTCAACCCTTGTAGGAATGAAGTTGTGAGACTAAGTTGCAGACAGCACTGCTCCGGGTTTGTAGCTCAATTAAGTGCTTGGTAAATTTTTCAGTTACATAGTTCTGTTCCTGCTTTAACAGCAACAAAGTGGAGCTAAAAAGCATCTGAATTAATAATTAACACACTCCTATAAATGCGGAATCTCCTAGGGAGACTCTCTGTTCAGAAGAAGAAATACCGGGCCCAGTTATTACTGTGGGGCTTGCACTGTTGCACTGTGCTGTTCCAAGGCCTTGAACTCCTGAACAAACATGTTGTTTTGGTCCAAGGGGTTCCCACTCCTACTGCTCACCTGCCCCAGGAGCTCCCTGCCTCCTTCCCCCCTCTCCCAGTCCCCCGAGGTCACTGGCACCCGCTGGAGTTGGAGCAAGCGGTGTACTGAGGGGGCTGGTGCCGTGTCCCAAGGTCTGCAAAAGCAGGAGGCAATGGGAGAAAGAGAATATACGTAGCAGGGAGAGAGAATGCAAACAAATGCAACTGTGTAGAGAAGATTCAGCCACGTGAAGACAGCAGATGTTATCACTGCTGGCATGGATACTGGATGAGTGGATTGAGTTGTTAAGTATAGATTATATCTTGTAGCAATTCTCACGACACCTAAAACGTGTCAAAATTGCCTGCAACGCTGTGGATGATTTATATAAAAGATTAGTATATTTTGTTTGCCTAATAAGGGCCCCTGCCAAGACACTGCAGCTCTTCTATGTCTTGCTTTGGCTTCCCTACTGAAAGACAAGGAGGAGGAGAACTACCTTTGCAACATGGTCGTGATAAATGGTTGGGCTGTTTGGCTGCTCCGTGCTGGGGGGGGAGGCAAAGTCCTTGGGCAAGCTGTGTTGGATGCGAGTTAGCAGCAGCTCTCTTCTGTCAGAAAAGCCAGGACTTTTTTCAAGCACAGAAACAATTAGCTGATGAGGTGGCTAATAAGAAAGGTATATTTTGAAACGTGTTTAAACTGTTGCTGCAAGTGCTTTTCTATAGTGCTCCTTTTCCACATTTCTTCCCTTGAACGCTGTCACGCTGTTGCAGAGGAAGAGAGCAGTAATGGCCATAGTCAGCTACCTCTTGCTTTGCTACTATTTAAACTCATTTATTTCCCTCATGGCTTTTCTTCAGAGCAACAGGCCTTCTGCTTACTTCCCAGAAAAAAAGTTATTTCTCTACTCAACCTCACTTCTCCTCTCAGCCAGAGGGAATGAAACACACTCCAGATTTGGGCATGTCTGCAGTATAGTTTCGCCTTGAGTTAATTGTTTGCTGTTTAGAAAGACTAGTCTGGACACACCCTGGCTGTTTGTTTTCAGGCTATAAATGTTTGCAGCCCACGTTGGACATGAAGATGTATGAATTTTCTGTATATACAAAAATTGGCTAGTATATGAGTATATGGTGATATGGTCTTGCCTCTTTTAACTTGCTGACATAAAATTTTGGCTGTTTTTTCTTCTGTGAAATATTTACCAGGCTAATAGGTGTGGTTTTTTAATGTTTCTAGCAATCAGTTTTAGCTGGAAGTCCACCCAACAGTAATAACTAAGATTCTTCTCTTCCCTTTGCCAAATAATGGATGGGAAAAGGGAGATTTATATCAATGCCTTACATCTGTGTATAAGTGGGTTTCTTCCCTATGGTTTGATTTACCAGCATAAGATTAATGTTAAGACTTCCTGTAAACGTCACTTTTCATGTAGTTTTGCTCCATAAACATTGTCAAACTATCAGTGTAACACATCTTGGGGATCTGCATGTGCATCTCTCCTTCCCACTTCTATGCAGTGTAGTAAAGTCAGGATAACAATGACGACAGGGAAGAATGACACACTACATGGCATGATTCTCCACAGTCAGATTGCCATACAAATTCATTCTGTGTAAATGCATTTTATCTCACACTCATGGATATTAAACCTCTTGAAGTCAATGGAGTTATGGATTCTACCTCTTTCGCTGGGTAGGCTTGTAGCAGAAAATAATAAATACATAATAATTATCCACTCCTTTGGCCAGGATTGGAGTGAACTTCAGATGAATTTGGTCTAGCTTGTATTACAGTTACTGATGGATTATTTTTATTCAGTGAAAGCATACTTGATTAGTTTATGCCTGTAGGAAAAGCCTGGGCTGGAGAGCAGAACAACGACCTGCATTAGCCTGTTGAATCTGTGTTCTTGGCTCCATCATCCGCGGATCTGGGACATCGCCTCGGGTGCGTGTGAGCTCGGGTGGCAGCACTGCTGGGATGCTCTGTCCTTCTGTCCGTCTGCGAAGCGGGGCTGTCCTGGGGATCTGTCACTGACCTCACAACTTGTTCCATCTGCCTACACTGCCAAAGCAACTCTGTGATCAACACTGGCATTCTGTAATGTTAATTACAGTAGGTTAAAACCCTCGCGATTCTGAATGCGAGATGGCAGTGCTGAGGTTTTTTGCCTGATCAAAGGCACTGATAGGTTTGCAAAGCCAGGGAACCAGTGACTGAGTGTTCATGCATGGTGTTGTTTCTTCCAGCCACCTTTGGCTATGTCTCATATTCTTAGCATCCTGGTGGAGTTGCAGAGCTAAGCTTATGCCTTTAGTAGTGGCAGCTCTTGACTTGGATTCCATTCTTTGAAAGCTCAGGAGCTGGGACAGTTGTGTTTTGTTCTGTTTTTTCTTTCTGAAAATTGGACATCAGCTGAGCATCAGCAAAGTCAGGCAGTTGGATTTGTGGAAAACTAGGCTTTCACAATAAATCTTTTATTATCTTGCTCAATTACTCTGTGGACCTGGTCAGATCTTGCACTGAACTTTTAAAAAACAGTTCAGTGGGATAGTGCTGACTTAATTCACTTCCTACCCGTGTATTACTACGATCTATAAAAACTGGGCTTAGAAAAAATGTTAAGTATTTCCATGTTTGTCCTTAGTCTGTATTTTAATAAGAACTGGACACAGTTCTTCAGAATTGCAAGAAAGTCACCTATGATAACTCCAGACAGATTTCAATGTATGAAATTGCAAAAATTCTCTATGCAGAAGGTTTTTTCCTGGTCTAAAAGACTAAGTTTCCCTTCTTATTAGTTTACAAGTTAAAAATATCAATGGCATAATACTTGCATTCTGTGGCAGGGCTACAATTTTCAAAAAGGGTCTAAGTGATTTTTGGACTGTTGTCTCATGTGATTTTCAAAACTGACAACCTTTTGGAGGACAGGTCTCACTGGAAGTCAGAGACACTTAAACCTCTACTTCTTCTGAAAGCGGGACTTGGGTTCCTAAGCCAAGAGGTGGCTTTCAGTCTTATCCACCCCCTCTCTCCCCTCAGCAAATCTCCCAAAGGAAGCCCCTGCAGGCATACTCCAGGGTGGAGATGATGTTTGGTTAAGTCAATGACTGTCAGTCCTGCCAGACTGGTTGGCTTGTGCTAATCCTTCTTCAGAAACAGGGCCAGGCTTAGGCATGATACTCCGAATGGCATGGTGTTTGCTTAGCATCAGGAAAGATGTTTGAATGCAGTTGCTTGGGGACTACTGTTCTATTATTTTTTGAAATGAGTAATTGCTTCGAAGTGGGGGGTATAGAGGATAATGCTATTTGTTGAAAAGAAAATGAGGCATGAGTGTGCCCAAGTGGCAAGTGAGCAACAGACCTCTCAAACAGCATTGGAGAAGTCTCGTAGGCTTCTATTTGTTTATGGGTAGACCACGCTCAGATATGAATGTATAACCTTCATGAATGTCATGGAAATTTTAACATTTTTACCTTGGGCTGGAATTTGACCCTTATGACTCCTAGTGAAACATACAATGGATTGTTCAGCTGCATTTCATACCCTTAAGGATTTAAAAAAACCTCCAAAACCAAGAAAACAACACACACACACAGACAAAAATACATTCTTGGCCAATGTATTAAAAGTTCTTTGTATTTGAATGCTGAATGCGGTTGGATCTTTTAGCTTTTGCACTTGTACATGTTTAGGCTCGATTTGCCAGTGAACATAATAATAGATTATTTAATCGAGTCATTTAAACTGAAGAATGATTACACACTGCTTACAAACATTCCACACTGAAATTAACTTGATTTTTCTCCTTAGTAATTTGAATTTGTACTTGTCCTTCATTGACATGCTTTTTATCTACTGATGTCTAAATGATATTCATACTTTAAATATGGGATCAGAAAGAAAAACTAAATCAACTTTAGTCATCTTGTGTTTAACTGAGTAGCTTATGAAGATGAGTTCTGAATTTTTGCAAACATTACGCTATTGGAAGAATTTGTTGGGAACTGTGAGATACTTTTGAAACCTCTTTCTTCAATCTGAAGTATACATTAACATGCAAACAATTTCTTTACTTCTAGAGAAGTCTTGACTAGTTGTCAACTTTAAAGCAAAGGATAGAAATAAGGACTTTTTTCATTATGTGATCTTATTTTCTCATGATTGAGCAGGATTTTAGTTATTTTGTTCAATAATTGACTACATCATGGTTACTATGTCTAGTTATATTAATGATCATGTTCAGTTAACACTCAAATACATTTATTATATTTGTCGTTAACTTTCAAGAAAGATTTTCAAGACTCTAATCTGGTTTAGCTAGTGTTTCTGACTGCCAAAAGAGAGACAATCCAAAACACTAAGCAGTAGGAAAAGGGCATATGCATGTCACATACTAAATGTATAGAAAGCCACACAAAATGTTGAAAGCAAGTTCCAAGTGCACCATTTTCCTATGATTTCCACTTTTTGCGTTTTTCCATCTAGCAAGTAACTATTCAGTGCCTGCTCTTATTAAAGCTCATAATTCAATATCTAAAATACTGCCAGACTTAGACACTTGGTTTGGTACTTTCCATTCTTGTCTGATATTATTCTGTTCATTAGTGATTTGAATAAAAATGGGAGTTTCTCGGGCTCATTATATACTGTGTATCATGGCTACCTTCCCACATAAAAGCTTTTGGTGAGGGACCGAACTGTTTGGAACTCGTAGAGCACTAATCACAGTGGGCTCCTAGACAACAGAACCAGTCATAATGGTCACTTGTATGGGCTAGGGCTTTCATCTAGATGGATCAAAAGATTGCATGATAAAATGTTTGGAGTTGTTCCTTTTGAGCCCTAATGAAAGATGCAACCTGTTTCAGTATTGAGTATTTGTTTAATAAAGCCTCTTGTGGCAACACAGATCTCCATAGCCCTTCAGTAACTTAAAAATACTCTTTTTGTTTGTTTGTGTGTTTTTGGTTTGGTTTCATTGTGGGGGGTTTTGTCGTTTGGTTTGGTTTAGGTGTTTCATTTGGGTTTTTTGATTGTTTGGGGTTCGGGGTTTTTTTGTTGTTCATTTAGGGGATTTTGTGGTTTGTTTTTTTTTTTTTTTAAGTAAAGCTGAGAACCTCAGGACAGAGGCTGTACTGGCAATAGTCTGTCTGAAGGAAATAGTCTTATCTTAGGTGCCATTGCAGCTGCTACTGATTCTGATACTCCTTTTCACCTGGAAATGCCAGGTATGGAAGCCAGGCAGGCTTCGGAGTGACACCTGCCCACTGGGTGAACCACCTTTGGCAGAGTCAGTCTTCACAAAGTGTTTTGCTTTTGCTCGAATGGCAAATTAAAATACAACAGCTTTGTATGAACTTTCGCAACTAACTCTGTTCTCCACCACACATCATGTGAAAATTAATTTGCTTTTCATTGAGGCATGTTTTAGTGCACTGATTTGGCTGTTCGGATGAACAATATGAGTTTCCCATTTCCTGATATCCTGTGATAGGTATCTCAAGCATCAGGCCAAACTTTCATTTCTGTTTCCCTGGAGCTAATGAAAATTTGTTGGTGCCACTTGAACTGATGACAAAGTTTGGACTCCCATGATCAGCAAATCTGAAATAACTCTCCAGACTCATGATTTTAAGTGGTGTATAACGTAGATGTGTAACAGTAACACATAGAGAAAAAGATGAATGATAGAGCTGAGGCCCCAAGTGAAGCACAAGCATTTTTTTTTAAATTATGAGTCCCAAAACTATAGATATACTAAGTATATATTGCTAACAATATTGTAAAAACTTGATTGGAAAATCAACTTATGGACAGATCTTTACAGCTTGTGTCATTCTCCTTGTTGCAGAAAAGAAATACAGATATCCAGGAGACGGAGAATAAAACTCGTTTATAGAAATAGCAGCTACTTATGCCGCTAACATGTAAATGAATCAAAAATCTTCCTCAAACCATAAATTCTCAGAATACAAAGTTATAGGCTTGAGACTATTAGGAAACATGGTTATGAAATGTTCTCTAGCACAATGCTTTCCTAATGCTCTTTGACCTCCTGTATTTCTTCAATAGCTTGAATAAGCCTCCACAAGTTACCTGGTATACAGCTCCTGTGGCAGTGAGGAGTGGATTTGAATTTATACCTCGTCTTTTGTCTGTACCACACCACAGGCAGGAAGTGTGGGTCTAGCAGAGAGCAAAACAGACTGGGAGTTGGGAGAGTTGGCTTCTGTTCCCATCATTGTTACTAACCTGCTGCGTACCCAGTGCAAGTCGCTGCAGCTCCTGTGCCTGTCATCTCGAGCGATGTCTGGCTTGTCTGCCTGTACTGCACTCTCGCCAGAGCAAGGGCTGCCTTGTCCTTAGAAAGTGTCACTTAGAAAGTTGTTATACTATGTGTTTTTATCTTGTGTGGTCCTATTGCTATACAAATGCTAACAAGACTGATATTATTTAGCTCTAGCTGAAAATGTACAAATTAATTGCTGGGTTATCTGGGTGCATCTTCAGGGTTTCTATTGTCTCCCGATACAAGCAGAGTCTGATGTCCTGAGCAAAACAGTGGAACTTGTGCTCTTTTGCATAAGCTGATAGTCTGGTGCCCTGTCTTTGAAATAGAAAAACATCGGTTCTTCAGTTTTATAAGTAAAAGAAAACCCAGAATACTGATGTAAAAGCAACTCGGCTGGAATGACAGTGACTTGGCAGTTATGAGCCTTGAGTTGAAAGTGTGGCAGACGACTTCTGAACAGGCAGGAATCTCTCACCCTTGTTATTTGTGAAGATGAAGCCCAGTTGCTAATGACTGGTGGAAAAGAAAAAGGCGTGGAAATTTTGTGGGGCAAAATATAGGAGGGAAGGGAAATGAGAGAGAAGTTAAGAGTGAAATATATGTTCTATAAAGGTAAACTATTCCTTTAGGCATATTAAAGCCATGGGAGTTGATAATTATGGAGATGGTTATGAAGGCGAAACACAGAAAGGAGTAGAAGTACAGGTCCAATGAATATTGTCAAAACATGGTAATTGTATTAATTAACTAGATTAAGTGATCTATATGTGAATCACTTCAGTGACACAAGATGAGAGACTTTAAACAACTGAAATTTACATCTGGCTCAGTTGGCTTGTTTTACACAAACTAGTTTGCAAAACATACTTAGAAATGCCATTGCACATGCTTTGCAAGCTGGCTTGTGTAAACTGGAGTAATAGGTCTGAATTTGTTTTTTACCTTAAGCTTGCCTATTCAATTAAGCTAAATGGCCTGTTTACTTTGTGCCACTGTTTTTGGCAAGTCGTGTAGGTAAACACTTAGAGCAACATGACAACATCCTGGATCATGAAGCAGCTAAGGCTTAATGTTCTAGGGAAGGAGTGTATTGGGGAGAAACCCTGATGATATAAACTGTGTATTATCTAGGGAAACATTCATTCCTCTGTATTTACCAAGCATGAGTTAAAAGTGAAAGGGAAAAAAATAAAAGTCACATTTCATCCCCAAATTCTCAGCATCTTAGCCTATTGCAAATCCTGCAGTCACTGGCCTTTAGAGCTGAGTTAACAAAACCTCAAGAAAACCACAAGGTTTCCACTGATATTTTTCTCCTCTTGTTCACCTGGCTACAGTGTTGGTAGCTGTGAAGATACTGTGGCATGGGCTCCTGTCCCTCCCAGGCTGCTGTTTGTTAGACGGTTGGAGTGAAACACCTTGAAGTGCAAGGTGGTTATCACAGACTCCGAGTTTTCTCCCTTGTTCCAATGCAGGGGTTGATTCATGCTGCCGGCTACTTTCCTGTTGTCCAGCCTTCTTGCTGGTTTTTGTTCTTTCTGATTCATTCCCTTCAGCTGCCTCATCTCCAGTTTGTGTTCCTTGGGCTGGGTTCCATTCTCTTCTGACAGTTTCATTCTCCACCCTCTTGTCCCCATCCATCCCCAATCCATTTAGGCAGTGCAGAGGCAGGGACGTTTCCCTTCCCCACCAGGAGAGAAAGCAGCAAGGTCCATGCTCTACCCCGACTGGTTTATAAATCTCTCTAAGCCAGGATGCCATTTTCTTGCCTAACTGCACCAGACAGGTAGGGAGCAGGGAATACTGTTTCTAAATTTCACACCTTGAAGCCAGTAAATGTGTAAAAATGAATTCAAAATAATCAGATGATCAAGTTATTTTATTTCACATTGGAATCACCTGATGAAGATCATTATCTAACTCTGTCAGTTGAGTAAGTAATTTACAAAATAGTGGCTTCAAGCCTGCTTTGTTGTGTGTTAGCCTACGAAAAACGTTTCTAATCTGCCCACTGCTGTGGATGGCGCACAGCTGGAGGTACTGTTCTGTGTGTGACAGGTACAGGACACCTGGAGCTGTGTGTGCTGTATCTTCCTTTGAAGGATGGCAAAATTTGAGTGCCTGGCCCACTGTTATCTGGTCTGTAATATTTTTTGACACCAAGCAGGGAAAATGTGCAGGGACAAAATTATTTAAAAAAAAAAAATTCCAATCCTGGCTTTAAGCTTTTAACCTGCTGGTGATTGATGAGTCATCTGGTCATTCTGAAAAGGAAGCCTGTAGTAGAATTATGAAGAGACCTTACTGTGAGAAAGCGAAGAGCAACTGTGAAAGAAAGGGAAACATTAAAAAGCTGGAAGTTTGCTTCTATGCTAGTGGCAGGAAGAACAAGCACCAATGTTTTCAAAAGATGATCCCTGTCTCTCTTAATTTCCAAAGTCACTTTTCATCTGGTCTTAAGATATGTCTATCAAGTGGATATTCATCGGAGGGCAAGAAAAAAAGTAATTGTTAGGTTGCACTGATAATTAAATGCATGCACTAATAGCCTGATTACATGTAAAAGATACACTGTAAGAGATTAAAACAAGGGATTACATTAAATTGAAACAGGGATTAAATATTTTTCCTAAAGGCTTCTAACACATTTTCCAAAGACCTGCTTATGAGCACAATTTGACTGATGAGAATTATTTCTTTTAGAGATAATAGACTAAATAATCACATAATTAAGCCATGTGAAGTGCAGTGCTAGTAAGCTGATGATAGTATGTTTCAGATATGTAAAGCTCTTTCTGTGAGTCAGAGACAGTATTTGTTGTTGTTGGGTTTTTTTGGTCCGAGTAAACTCTATAAAATCCCAAGACTGACTTAGCAGGATTGTGTTCTGAGGTCAGTGGTTTCACCAAACTGTTAAATGGGAAAGATGACTTGAAACTATTTAGTAAAGGGAAGCACACGCACTTCAACATTAGGGGAACTGAGGCACAGAAGAGTGAAATTGCTGAACGTTTTCATTATAACAGTACCTCAAAGACCTCGAGTGGATTAGGCCTCTTTCTGCCAGATGGTGTCCAATCACACAGTAAATAGCTTCATCAAAAGCTTACGCT
Organism: Caloenas nicobarica; assembly: GCF_036013445.1. NCBI lineage: Eukaryota > Metazoa > Chordata > Aves > Columbiformes > Columbidae > Caloenas > Caloenas nicobarica. The sequence continues at coordinate 58,931,229 of NC_088249.1, read as the reverse complement.
CCAAGGAAATAAGATACCACTCATTACTCCAGTTATTTTCAAAACCAGGAATAGAAACTGTATCTCTCTGCCCCAATGCTCCACAGCAACGTGCTGCCTGGAATATTGTCTGAGGAGATGTGCTCCCTCCTTCTGTGCGAAGTATTTGCCTCAAATTAGGAGAAGGGGAAAATTCAGAAGATAACTTGGAAACATGTTAAAAATAAATAAATAAATATATAAGGAGGGGGGCTGGGCAAGGGAGTTAAACAACAGTGGTATAAACCAGCTGGTGAGAGTATCTCCTTAATCTGTATGCCATATTATTACATAAAGAACTACTAAAATACTGCTGAGACTGGCACATACTGCATAATGAGTATTTGCGGGGATATAGAAAGAAACTTTCTGTCTTCAGGTTTCTTACCAAGTGGGTAAGACACTGAGTCCATGGAGTCCCACCAATTTGAATGAGACTATTCATGAAATTCAGAGCAGATGCTGATGAGTATGGGAGGAACAGGTTGGCAGAACGGAGGAAAAAAAATTGTTGGGAGGGAAACTATTTTTTTATGGAACATCACTGGATTTCTGAAACATTTCTAAAAATTAGGGAAGGACATTTTAATAAAGCTTCCCAAATAAAACTTAACGGGGCAACCAAACTTATATGTACATAGTATGTAAAGCCTGCAGAAGTTATATTTTAAGGGTATATTCTGATTCCCGGGTAGAGTTAGTTCTGTACACTCTAAGAAATCAATAGCCAACTCAGTAGTGTTATTCAGCATGTGAAAGGTTGTGATGATGCACCCCGCATGGAAGGTTTTGCTCTGATGCATTTACACAAGTAATGTATTAAATTATGCAAGCAGTATTTTTAAAAATACTATTTGACAATTCTGCTTGAAGATATCTGGCTAATTTGCATATAGAGCCCAATTTTGCTTTGGGTTTATTAAATTTTCCCTTTCTGTTTAGCTTCCAAGTTCGTTTAGTGATGTGAGTTTGTATAAAAGAAGAAACATCTGTGTAGACTCCCTGTACTTTGTGATGTTCATTTCTTTAAACTTTGTATGCCAGCTCAGGAGCAATAATATCAAGTGACTTCAAAGGACAACTGCTTCCAACAGTCTGCAATGGCTTGTATTTCAACTCGGTAACCGGCACAGCTCCCCAGACCTGTTATTTTATTTCAAGGGCTGTGCTGCTCTTTTCATGTATTGAACTACAGTCTTAGTTCAGTGCAAATGAAAGGAGGGGAGGGAAAAAGCCCAAAGTAGTGTAGAATTTGGGAGGGAGGGGGTGTCTGTCTGCATATCTCTCCAAACGCAGGCACACAGACTATTTTGAAAGTAAACCTGGAAAATATGTTTCATGCAAGCAGTCAATAAAAAAGCTTGATTACATGTTTTCCATCTCTCACACCCACTTACTTGCTTCCCTTCTTCAACTCTATCTTGTCTGAAACCAAGACAGCGGGTTCTTTGGAAAAGGATCTGTCACTGTAAATCAACCAGACTCTGATTTGGCTGGCTACATGCTGCTTTAGAGTAAATGACAATAATTAATAGGTCATTCATTTTGCCTGTCAGTGGTGTTCATTACAGTAAATGTATTTGCCTCCCCTCTTCCTTCCCCATTTAAGGCTTCAAATGATATCCCTACAAAGTGCTTATTCAAACTGGCAGATCTCTTACATGTGTTAAGGACTAGAAATATATTGAATTTGACACAGAGTCTTCATTCTGATAATATTTCTTGATAGTGGCTTTCTGAAACGAGGTCAAGGCTAAAAGCTGGACTAGTTGACCCATTTGGGGTTTAATGTAGGTAAGCGTAATTGATGTATATGTAGCTTCAGCTCCAGCCTTAGTCTTCTCCTGGAAACCTTCTCCTTAGGCTGTGCGTGGGGGAAAATTTGCAGTCTGAGCAAAGCTTTTGCCAACATGCAAGTCAGCATAAGACAGTGCCCATTGCTGAAAGAAGCAGTTCCACCTTTCCAAGTGCCTTCAATTTCTCATTTTTACCACAGTACCTTGTCACTGCTGGAAGCATTTATGTGACTGTACATTGACCCACATTAGGAACTCACCTAAATTAAAGCTCATCAATTTTCTTCTGATCTGGTCCCACAAACTTGTGTATAGGCACAAAAGAAAGTGCCATGTAGGGTCAGAAAAATGTGGCCAAGGGTAGCAAACAGACAGGACCTGTGTAATAGTTCTTGATAATGCTTGTTTAAAGGGTGCCTGAAACTAAGGCCTGATTCTACTCTGATTATGTCTCCTGGACAGAACTCCCTTTGATTTCTGTAGGTACTGTGTCTGAGAGAGGCCTGGCGGCCTCGGTCCTTGACGTTTCCTTTGAGAAGCAGGTAGTGTGTGAATAAATAGGGCAATATATACACAGATCTATAAATCTAACACAGATTTATCTTAAATAGTTCATAATGCTGTTAGATAGCTATGAATAAAGTAAAAAACTGTATCTGCTTGTCTGGTCTTAGGATGGGAGAAAGATTAGACTGGACTTGACTCTGGAAGATAGAAGAGAATGGTATTAAAAAAAAAAAGGCAGGTGTTCGTTGGAGCTTTTACCTCTCTCTTGGTGATGTCAGAAGGTAGACTTGTGTCATGATGTTGGTTGGGTTTTTTCTGCTGCTACCTCTCTTTCGTTCGCTCACATCTGGAAAGGAGATAAAAATCCTGCCCTTCTACCAGTGACTCTGAATCAGCTCTCCTAACCTTTGGCTATGTGCCTGGCCAAACCAGAGCCAAATTCCCTGTCAAAGCCAAGCAACCTGTGGCTTGTCTCCATTATCTAAGCGAGGATATACAAGTCCAGAAGAGGGTGGGAATGGAGAAGTACTTGGTCCAATGCAAACAATTATTTCCTCTTGTATACTAATGTTTTAATAATGGTTTGAGAGAGATAGGGATTTGTGAAGATGTTTGAATTCAGTCTACATGCTTGAACAAAAACTGAGCCTGTTGCAATTGCATTTTTACCTGTTTAAATATAAAATAAATGTACCCAATTTCACCTGCACAATATAGGAGCACATTTAAGTGTGTCCTCGTAGGAAGTCACCGCAACTCCCACCAAACTCTTGAGATGACAGTGCCACCTGCAGTGTTCTCACCCCTGTCCTAATGGGGCAGGGGCCAGCAGATCAGCGGGGTCACGATCTCCTGCATCGTTATCTGGGGTACTGACAGGCCAGGAGCAAGTATTGCACGGTGCCCTACAAGCATGTCCTTCAGTGACCTAGAGTAAAAGTGGTTTTGTCCCCATTTTAAGGCTTTTCCTAGCTGAGGATGAGTAGGCAGGCTTTGCTTTACAACTTCGAATTTCCTGGCTTTCTTCACCTCATGCTTCACAGAATATCTGACATCTATATCAATAGCATAATGATGTACAGCCTGTTGCAGCTTATTTCTTTAATGTGCTTGCTTTTTATTTGCTTGGTGTGGCTAATGCAGATCTTACGTAAAGCAATTTCAGGTTTATAGCTTACATCAGTCACTGGAGAAGCTATCAACAGATACTTGCATCACCCACTTGCATCCACACGGGTTAATACAATGCAGTGCAACAATGTGACTCCCCTATCAACCAACTTATTCTTCAGCTCGACTTCCACATAAATATTTTTAATTGCAGAGTGGGGCGAAATTCCTTCCTCTGGACATGTGTCACCACTTCTAAATATCACTACACTACCTTTGCACTGACTGATCTGAGCAACTCACACTGTTACTTGTACCTGAGGGAGCACCTCGTGCCATCAGAAAGCGAGGGGACAATGCTGGCATGAGACAGACTGGAGAGGTCTGACTTGGTAGATCTTTCTACTCACTTTGCCAGAGGGTAAACGACACCAGAAGACAACACAACAAAATCCCAGACCTGAGATATATATATAGATATATATGTTTGTTTCAATCACACTCAATTGGGAACACTCATTTAGTCTTATTAAGAGTTTTATTAGCTCTAAAAATAGGTTCTTAAATATGAAAAACAATTACATAATCAGTGTTTAAAATAAACCAGTTTGTTATAACTGAGACCCATTCAGTGGAATAACATTTATCAAGAATGATAGCATATAAGGAATTGTACAGCCTCAACAAATCCACAGACAGTATTTCTCTGATTGCTTTCAAACTGACCAGTTGCAGAGTCTATTCTTCTGTTGTCCCACAGAATTCCTACCAGCAAGAACACTGCAAAAGAGTGGAACTTGGTCTTTGGGTGAGAAAACTGTGAGGTTTTCATCAAAAATAAAGAACTGGTCTATTGATGTAGCCCTTTTTATACTTTCTAACCATTAAATGAAAACTTTTATAAATAGCCTTACACAAATAATCTCAGAAGTTTTAAAAAGTTCACCCATCCACCGGACCTGACTAAACATTCTCTGGTCTCTCACTGCTTCAACTGTTTCTGAAATACAAGAATCCTTTATGTCTCTTACTCTTACACGATCTGCTCTTACAATAAGAGTTAAGCTGCAGAGGAAGATTTGGCAGTTAAATGAAATGCATGTTACAGCTGATGCCATATTTTTTTTTAAATTGGAATAACTGAAAAGATTAAGCTGTAGTGCAGGTAGGGCTTGAGTCATGCTTTTATTGTTGTATCTCTTGGCCTGATATGAACTATATTATTAAAAACAGTCGTTCAAGCTGATTCTGTATTTTGTTTATCTACAACCAAGCTCAGCTAAATATCAGGTAGCCTAGTGAAAAAAAAACGTTGTTGAAGGCTATGTACATTCAGGCACTGCTAATCGCTTTCAATGACTGTCAAATGCATATTGATACTAATAGATTTCTTAGTATGCCTTTAAACAAAGCACTCTTACCTATGCATAAGAAAAAGCACTATGCAGAGTTAATACGTTAATCTGTATTTTGATTTAGTTTGCCCTCTTTTTTTAAAAAAAAAAAGTGATTTATCACCCCTTTTGGTTGCCAAAAGGAACGGCAGCACCTTTCAAAAACTTATGCCCTGGGAGACGCCAGTGTCAGGTTCAGCAGTATTGACACCTATTTTCCTCCGTAGCTTTAGTCTCAGTGACTTTCTGTCTGTAAAGGAGCCAGGTGTATTTGTAAATGATAACCAGTACAACCCACCATCCGACTTTGCAGTGCTGAGGAACTGATAAGGAGATAACTGATCTACCCTACGGAGCACGTGCCCTGGGGTTTTACTTGCAAAAAGATTACGCGAAGTAGCCTTCGTGGGGAACCGCAGGATTAAAAGGCCCAGCGAGAAAACCTTTGGTGGGAAGCAGGCGGCAGGATTTAAGGTGCGAGCAATCCCAGACGTGAATTAAACACAAGCACGCTGTGGGTTTCTCAGATAAAAGTACCAGCGAGCCAGCCTAAACGCTGCCCGCGGATGACTAGTTGGAACAAGTTTAAACTCAGCTTAAAGAGCTAAAATTACAGCGTTTCCTCTGTGTGCCCGCCTCTTCCACCGGGAGTTTCCTCGGCACCCCCCACCCGCCCGCACCGCACAGTCCCGCACCGCCCCCCGCCGAGCCCCGCACGGCGGAGATCCTGTGCCGCGCTGCCCGGCGGGCGACGGGGGCACCGGGCAGAGACCTCGCCGGCCCTACGCTGCCCCGTTTCGCTGCGAGCGGCCCCCTCGGAGCCCGCCCCCTGTCCCTGGCGCTGCGGGGCCCGGCTGGGCGGGCGGGCGCTAGACGAGGGACTCGCAGACGGGCAGCGAGTCCGAGTCCTGGCTGTGCATGGAGCTCAGCCCCGTGTCCGAGTCCTCGTCGTTGTCGGCGCGGTCCTTGCGCAGCGCCCGCGCCTGCTCCACCCAGCCGGCCGCGCTGCCCCCCGCCGCCGGCCGCCCCCCGCCCGCCGCCCCGCGCGGCTCCGCCGGCGCCTCCGCCACGTCCAGGGTGCCCAGCGTCTCCAGCAGCCGCTGCAGCTCCCGCTCCTTGTCCTCCCACGCCCGCTGCGTGTAGTCCAGGTCGGTTTTGATGGCCTCCAGGTCCGTGCTCAGCTTGAGGCCGATGTAGAGGCTGGTGCTCAGCTGGGTCTTGACCCGTTCGTGCTCCAGGTGCAGCTCGCCCTCGCCGCCGCCACTCAGCTCCGTGGTGTCGCAGTCCGCCTCGGCCAGGCCGGGCCCCGCCGCCAGCTCCAGCTCCTCCCGCCGCCGCTTCATCCAGCGCTCGTTGAGCTCCTCCTGGATCTCGGCGGCCAGGTGCTCCAGCAGCTCCTCCTGCTGCGCCCGCTGCTCCTGCAGCTGCAGCACCTCCTCGCACTTCCTCGCGTAGTCCTCCTCGGGGCGGCCGGCGGAGGGCTGAGCCTCCCGGCCCGGCTCCGGCTCCCCGCTGCCCGTCCCCACCAGGTAGGTGTCCTGCACGTAGTTGACGCCGTGTCGCTTCATGCGGTCCAGGTGGATCTTGGCCTCGTACCTGTCGATCTCCCGGTCCAGCTCGCGGAGCCGCTGGATCTGCTGCCGGATGGTGTGGTCCTGCGAGAGCACCAGGTGCACCAGCGTCTCCATCCTCTCCGCCGCCGAGGTCTCCCGGGCCAGCGGCTGCTGCCGCTTCTTGTTGATCTTGGCCAGCTTGCGGAAGGCTTTCCTCACCACCCGCCGCTGCCGCTCCTGCGTGAGGGCCAGGCTGGCGCGGGCCGCCCCCAGGCCGTGGCCGGGGCGCTCCTTGCTGAGCACCACCCGCGCCTCGGCGCTGCGCGGCCCCGCGTTGGGAAGCGAGGCCTCGCTGCGCACCAACACGAAGCGCACGTTCTCCTGCTCGTCCCCCCACGCCACCCAGAGCCGTAAGATTTTCGTCTTGTTGGGCAGGATCCGCTCGAAGCCGCGCCACTTCTCCACGATGCAGTAGGATTGCGGCGGCCCCGACAGCATCCCGCCGCCGGGCTCGGGCAGCGCCGGCCGCTGCCGCCGGTGGTGGCTGTCCTCCAGCAGCACCCGCACCACGTCCGAGCAGGTGGTCCGCCGGGAGAGCCCGGAGATCAGCTTCTCCTCCTGGCAGATCCACACCGAGATCTTCCGCTCCTCGGGCTCCATCGGGAGCGGGGGCGGGCGGGCGGGCGGCTGGAGCCGCCGGCTCAGGGCTGGCCGGGCAGCCGCTCCATGGGGAGCGCTCAGGGGAGGTGCGGCGCCGCCCGCCCGCCCGGCTTCAGCATGGCCGGGATGCCTCCCCGCCCGCGGCTCCCCGCCCGTGCGCTCCGCCGGCCGCTCCACCCCTTCCTGCCCGGTGCGCCGGGAGGGGCCCGGCCCGGTGCGGCGCGGAGCCCGGCGCGGCTCTCGCCCGCACTCTGCCGGGTCCCGCCGCCGCCGGGTTTTCCTCTCCCACCACGTGGGCGCCCTGCGCGGCTCCCGCCCCGACGGCGGCCGCCGGCCCCCGGGCAGCGCCGCCCCGGCACTCCACGCCGGGATCCGTCGGCGCGGAAACTTCAAGGCAGGTCGCCGTCGTCTCTGCGGCTTCCTCTCTGCCCTGCTGCCTCTGCCGCGAACGAGCGGCGTCGAGGGACCTTCCAAACTGCCGAGGGACAGGAGCGAATCCTGGAGCTTCAAAGTGAAAGCCAGAACTAGTGAGGAATTTCCAGTTTTAGTAAATCATCCGCCTGTAATTAGGAAATTCATGTTTGTAAAGCACTTCGCAGATGAAATATGCAAAGGACGGGAACGTCTAAGTGTTATTAAAATACTAGCTGAGCCAGATTTTAATGGGAGCTTGCTGCATACTTTGATGGGAACAGGATCGGTCTCCGAGTGCGGATTAAAACGAGATGTAAGAAATGGTAATAAAACACAAGGTTGTGGCACTGATTTTCACGGTGCAATTCCACTGCGGGAGTTCATGGGCTGATGCTTTTCCACATGGCTAGAAAGTAGTATAATGGTTAGAGGGGGTAAACCTGCTAAAGCCTGAAGGCTGATCTGTACTTTCTGGGGGATTTTTAGAGCCGATAAAATTGGTGTGCCGTGGGGAGAGGATTTTTACCTGAATAAGGTTCATGTCCCAGTCAGTGGAACAGAATGGAGTTACAGTATTGTAGCTTAACTACTGTAATTTTGCTGTTTGAAACAGTGACGTCGAGGCACAGAAAATAGTGAGTTAACAGTTCTGCAGCCTAACATCCTCTTTTCCCCTAAAGTGCACAGCCTCAGCATGGGCAGCTGCCGCATTGGTTTCTCCTGTATTTACATGGAAGGAATAGTCCTGGGGAAGAACATCTGCCTTCTGCTCTGGCTGCATAAGGCAGCTACTTACCACAGTGGTTTCTGCCGTGCAGCCACCTGTCCCGTGAGGAAGTGGGCTGAGGGACCAGTGAATGTCAGCATTCCTGGAGCTGAAGATGTCGTGGATCATGTGCCTGCTGCCAACGTCCCTTTTCTGTGTTATTGCAGGTTAAATGATTCCAAACCAAGGTGGCCACTGCATGTTGCAATAAGGGCACACAAGGCAGGGGTGCTGGTAACAGGCTGAATTTGCTTCCTGGCCACAGACACCTTACATTAAAGTTGGGGTTTATTGTCCAACGGTAAAGTCCACCACTGCTAATTTCAGGGGCAAGTCATTTTCCTCTCGTGATGTGTCAGAAGTGCTATATCGCCACGCTTCCTTTGGATAGATGGAAGTGTTTCCTGATGGAAGGTTATTCCTGAGGTGTGCAGCCTTTTTGTTCAGTGTGTTGATTGTGGCTAAAAGCATCATTCACTCCAGGGCAAAGGAAGGAGGACCCATCAATGGCATTCCTGTAAGAGAACAAAATGTCCTTGACAAAGGTGGGTCATAAGGACTGTGGGACAAAGTCGACAGCTCACACAGCCCCAAAATGATAGGGTGTTGAACAGGAATGGGATGTGAATCAGGACTGTACAATTCAGCTTTGCCTCTGAAACGCTCCAGATAAAAAAACTCCAGGAGAGTAAGGAATGAAAAACCTTGTTGCTCTCATCAGGCTGGCAGAGACTTGGAAAGAAAGATCATTCCTTGTTTTTCTGCAGAATCGGGTGTAACAAAAGGGTTAATGAAGCAGTGAAAAATTGTCTGACTCCTTTAGTGGTGGTTCCTTGCCTTTCCCGTTTAGTTTTAATCTCATTTTACACATTTTACACATTTCCTATGGGAATGTCTGTACCTACTTTGTTCTGGCAAAGAACAAGACAGGAAGAGCGGGGTGTGATGTGAAGACACATCTTACACTCCCCACAGGTCAAGCTGCTCCAACTCGTTCGACTGCCTGTATCTATCCAGCATCCAAGCCTGGCTTTGTGCGATTAAATTGGAAGGTGATCATTCCATCTTTCCTTGACCACATCTCTGTACGGAATATTGGCTCTGCCTCTCCTGTGGAGCCCCCAAGGCAGCATTGCCAGAGAGAGAATGAAGATGATGGCAGTTTGGTTGGAGGAAGTAAGATTAAACAGACAAACACTTGACTTTGGTAGGATAAGCCTATCAGAGTAGTATGTATATAATCTGTGGTTAAAAAGCTGGCATTAGAAATGTACATTGTTAGATTTCAAGTTTAGCCCTCGGGAATTTTGCTTCAGGCTGTCTGCTGACTCAGGAAAATGTCACCAAAGCTTCAGAAGTTTGAGCTTAAGCACGTATAGCAAAGTTTGGGCCCTGCCATTTGGAATCCCAAAAGGCAACTGAATGCAGGCAACCCTTTGCCTTTCCTCCAAGGGTCTCAAAGCATCCTACAGAGGAAGGTAGTGTTATGATCTCATTTTTACAAATGAGAGTGCTATGGCATAAAGCAGTCAAGTGCCTCACCTAAGGTTATGTAGCGAGGCAGTAGCAATGTCACAAAACAAATCAGGTTCCTTCACTCTGGCACCATTAGTCACTATACTTGATTGTCTAGTGCTCTGCCTCCTTCCTCTCCTTCTCTCCTTTTAATCATTCTATGAGGAAGGGAGATGAGGAAATATTCATTAGTTCTATAAAAACAGATGATGATAATATGAAAGCGCAAACTCAGCAGGCAATATTTTCTACGTCTCCAGTGAGGCAATAGGAGGTAGTGGCACACAGGCTACTTCAGACATCTCCTGCCTGGCCAAGTCGAATCTGCTCCTTCAGTTGGCTGTGCCTGCAAACCTGCAAGCCTCATCAGTGGCGTGCAGAGAGGCTGTGCCATTGAAATACCAAACTGAAGGGGAGGACAGCTGTTCTCTTCACTCCCTTCCCCATAGAGCAGTGATCTATGAGGTCTTCTGTACTTTCTGAAACAAGCATATTGCACGATTTAAAACTTAAAACGTAATAAACATTATTTTCTCTAATCCAGAGGCTGCTTCTATGCTGCTGTATCAATGCGTGGCTGTCAGCAGGCTCTGCTTCTGAAGTGTAAGCTTCCTTGCAGGATACTATCTAGAACATCACTGTGTGGCATGTATTTCTTTGATTTGTTTTATTAATTGCAAAAATTCAGAGTCAATGAAACTCTTAAGAGATGCCTAACATCCAAAAGGATGTTTATGAGCTTAACATTTTTTAATGGGTTGTATTGTAAAGTCCAAGCCCAGGTATAGACTAGTTTAATTTTTACCCACTGCAGAAGAATTACAAGGCCAAGTGATGGGAAATTACATGTATTGTGGCATTTCACGTGAAGTTCTTTCTCTTCCTGCCTTTTCATTGAGGTGCACAAGTAAATTACCAAGTCTTTTGTGATAAGAACAGCATTTCCCATTGTAGCATTGGATAGTGAGATGTGTGTTTCTTTTTTTTTTTTCTAAGCTGAGCTACCAGAATGAAATTGCATCCCTGATATTTTTAATAAATAAAACGATGCAAGACTTTATCTTGAATGCTTTGAATCTAAAACAAACAAACAAACAAATTATTTCCTGCTTCCATAATTCATATAGCAGCAAAGTGGGAGAAGTCTTAGAAAACTGTATTTGAGACACAGAATTAATTTATTTCAGAAGCATTTAAATGGAAGAAGTGTAGGGATTCAGATTCAGGGTATTTTTCTTTTTTTTTTTTCCACAGTGAAGTTGCTTTTACTTTTTAGATCACTCTCAGGACAATTTATTTATTTTTCCTGAGGTTACAGTTCAAAAGGATACAGTCTTAATTGAGATGAAGAAAGGCAGGCTGCGGCTGGTAATCTATTGAGCCATCACTGTCTGGAGAAGTTCTTCTTTGTTGTGATGCTGAACACCAAAGCTGCTTTCCCTTCTCCTCCTCCTGTGTTCCTGTTAATCTTATTTTGTGAAAGTGTAGCTGTTGGTCCATTATATTTGTTGCTTTCTAACATTTTGTCTCAACAAACATTGACGAAGTCCTAGGGCACAATCTGACTGTAAATATTACAGGCTTCTGCAATGCTTGCTTACCTTTACAGATGTACAAATAGTGGAAGGAGCTACTTGAGCTTACAAGTCACTCTCTCATGGATACTTTTTTCTTTTGTACCTAGTTTTTCCTGAAAGTTTAAAGCTGAATAACCAAATCATGTTGGGAATAACCAAATCATGTTGGGAATAACCAAATCATCCTTTGTTAGCATGCACAGAATGAAGTGCTTGAAAAACTGCCTATTAGCAGGAGTATTCAGACTTCAGTCAAAACAGTTTGTAGACCTGGACTTTCATTTGAAATAAAGTTGTTCAGTTTGTATCTGAACAGCTTTAGACATGAGATAAAACGTCTTACTTTCACATTTTCTGTTGAAGCCACTGAAGGAATTGGCACTTTTGAAAAATACGACTTGTAAGAAGAGTAATGAACCCTTGATCTGCTTCTGTAAGCTACAAGCTCTGCAAACTCTTGATCTGCTTCCTTCTGTTTCTTGCATCTGATGTGTACTGTCTTGCTTCTCAATGCCCCTACGCAACCAGTACAGTTGACATGTACAATCTGAAGTAATTCTTTGCTTCATGACGCTGGTGATATTCACATGCTTGTGTGATCCACTTGGGAAGACTGTGGCGTGGTCTGTTTGAAGAATAGCTGCTGATGCTGGGTTATACTGCTTTGACTACTTTATCCAACAACAACTTTTTTAATGTTCGCACACCCATACTACAAATGGATATGTCAGGAAGAAACCATCTTCCAGTGAAATCAGTCAGGGCTGCATGAGTAGATCCCTCTGCAGTGCTTTGAAAATGCAGGTATGTCTCTAGTATACCATTAAAGAAAATTATTATGACAGATATTTATATTACAGTACAGCCTGGAAGTCTTGATGTGCTAGATGCAATGTAAATGCATGGGAGGAGACTGTCCCTGCCCTGAGGGCTTAACCATTGTCATGCAGCAGGTTAGGGGCGCAGCAAAGATCAGTCCTAAGAGTACCAATTTCCAACTTCTCGTCTTTGAACCAAGTCTTTAACAACTTGGTTTTGTTTGTTTGTTATGTGCCTATGACTCTTCAGATGGAAAATAATCCCTCTTACTTTATGCCTTATGTTTCAGATTTTCTTTTCTTACTGAATACTTTAGCATAAATTAAGAAGAACACAAATAATTGAACTGAGCAGGAAACTTTTCTCCTTACGATGTGTGTAATAGACATACAAAACTTTGATTCTGAGTACGTCATTGGAGACTCAGTAGTATGCTTTGGAGGAAAATATGAGAAAGATCAGACTCGAATGACGGCTATAACCTTCTTTCTCCAGAAAATGTTACATGTATTTGAAAATGGTTTTGTACTACTCTCATAGCTTAGTTTTAGCCTGAATACTCAGTCTTCATTGATCAAAAAAGGAATCAAGAATTAGGTATAGTCACGTTCCTTTCCTCAGCAGACATCCTCAGTGCAAATATGACAATTTTAATAATTTAACACTTGTAGCTTCTTTGCTTTTCTATTAAACAGTTCTCATATCCCTTGAGAAAATGTCTGAGGCTCTTACAGTGATTGTTTCTTTAGTTTTGACCATTAAGCTCAAAATAGATGTACTAGGCCATTCATTATCTTATTGAGATTTATCAGGAAGGCTTTTAACTATTTTAGGACCAAATTATTCTTGCTGTGGTTTTATTTGTTTTCTTTTTTGTTTGGTTGGTTGGGGGTTTTTTGTTTGGTTGGTTTCGTGGGTTTGCTTGTTTGTTTTGGTTTTTGTTTGGTTGGGGTTTTTGTGTGTTTGGTTTGGTTTGGGTTTTGGTTTTTCCCTGCTAACTTGTGAATATCTATTCAAATATACCTTCTTTCTGAGTGGCCTCAGTAACACAGATGATACAGAGTTTCCCAGGGAGGCACTCAGATGACCTCTTTTGCAGGTCAGTTTTATGTGTGTGGAAGGGACTCGAGCTTTTTGGCCGTAAGGGGGTGATGGTTGGTGAAAAGTTCTCCTGTTATTTTTCTGTACAGACCAGGTAGAGGAGCTGGTCTCTGTCTGCCGGGATCAATGACAAAACTCTTGACAGGTTTTGCTGGGAGCTGGCCCCGGAGTGCTGATAGCTGGCAACGTTAGTTAGCCAAGAAGCAAACATCTGTTTTCAGGCTGGGAATGTGAGTAATATGGTTCCTCAGCGTAACTGCTGTGAAGAAAGAGGCCCCAGATCAACCTCGGCATTGCATTTTGGCAAGCATGTCTGACTCGCATGTGCTCACAGGTATGCTGTATGCACTACATTTCTGTCAGGCAATTCTTGCAGGTACGAAGACAGGGTTTGAATTTAATTATATATTATTTGAGCTGGAGAACAGCTAGTGACGTATATTCCTGTCTGTGACGATGAAGAGTGTATTCTCATTCCACCACCCTACAAACACATTCACTCAGAAATTTGTAAGAATTGGAAGTTTTGTGTGCAAATGTAGGCACTGTATATGGATCTCTTTCATGTTTAGATTTAGTGACATCCTTTTCTCCAGAGAAATACATTGCAGGGAGCTTTCTAAAAGTGTCAGAAACCACCCTGAAGTGAGAGATGGTAAAATCAAGATGTATTATTGCAATAAGATGTTTTGACAGATTAGAATGAGGACAAAGGAATTCTCTGTGTTGGAATGAACAGAACTTCCAGTATTTCCAGTATTACTATGATATCATTTGATTTTGAAATCTGTTCTACAAATGTACTTAACAGGCAAGCCGTTTTACGTGTTATGTTTGTATGATCAATACTTGATTTCAGCTTTGATAGCACAGACTTACATTCAGGTAAGTGTTTAAATATGTAGCTATAAATCCATACGTAAGAAGTGTAATTTATTTTTCAAGTATAATGAAATCCTTACTGAATTAAGACAGTGAGATTATTATGTTCTCCAGCCTCATTCTGTCCATTTGTGATCTTTCTAACTCTTTGCAGAAAACATTCCCAAAGCCTTACTTCTAAACTTTTGTATTATTACCTCAAGACACTTCTATCTTTGACCCATTTCTAAACATTTTTCTTTTGTGTTCTTGGTAGATCATCACAATACAAGCCTTTGGGAGTTGTTCAAGTGAGTAAGTGAAATGCATAGATGAATAAGGATGCTTTACAAATTATTTCAACAAAAGATAATGCAAAAGGTCTTAAAGAGAATATGAAGCTGGATATAGACTGTGTATATTCATGTGGCCCCCGACCCCATTCTGACATTAACAGTGACAGCCAGAAATCTCTTTAGAAAGCAAGATGATTCCAATGATGCTGTTCTTTCCCTTGAGCAGATATGTCCTGGATGGGTTCCATGGATGGAAAATAAAATGAAATGCAAAGCTGCTGGAAAAATTTGAGTGGTAACGTGATGTCAGAAAGGGACCTAGGTTAAGGTAATGTGGAAAAAGCCCTGGAGTTGGGTGCGTGCAGCAGGGAAATAGGGTGTGTTATTCTTTGAACCATGGCTTTCCTGAGAGTCTCAGGAAGATGGTGTGATCTAAGGAAATGCTTAGTTTCCCTCAGGATGGCCCAGCACAGGCCTGAAAAATAACACTGTAAGAGACACCCAAATTATTTAGCATTTGTTACACTGCTATAAAAAAAAAATCAGGGGATGTCAAGAAAATCAGTCGGATCTGGCAGTTTCTAGAGTTTTATTTTAAAGGAAGTGACAACAACATTGATAAAAACAAGAATTGACAGAGCATTGTAAAAGATAGTGAATGATTCTGGCAGAAACGAGGACTGTACCTAGAGCCTGCGTCTGTGTAGTGGCAACCAAGTTTTTAGAAGACCTGAATCCTCGCAAAACCGTGCAGGTAATACATGTAACAAGTGAAAAGACTGGTTATTAATGTGACTGCCCTTCTGTATAATGGTGTGCTTTCTGCACAAGAGAATTTTCAGGTTAGCTTGCAAATCGATAACTGTATTAAAAGTGAGGTTTTATCTGCCTCATTTGCCTGTCACTCAGGAAAGACTGATACTCCATCCATCATCAGCTCTTTCTGCTGCAGTGGGCTGCTGCATTGTATTTCTCTTGTTATGTAAAGAACATCCAGTCTTATCCTTTACTTTATAAACAATTCTCTGGGAGTCTCATGGGGCTTCTGGGGTGGGTGTAGGTTCTGCTGGCAGCTGATTACTCTGGATGCCTTGCATGCATTTCTGCTGAGTGCTTGTAAAGTCAGTTGTCAAAAGCTGGTGATCCAGTGGGGAAAATAACACCAGCAGGCCACATTTACAGTGCTTCCTGTTGACTGGCCATTGATGACTGAAGAGTCATAATTTTTTAATGATTTTATATCTACCAGCTGAAAGCTCTGCTGTTGTAATGGAGCGTATATGTTTTACATCTAGTGAGGGCTTAAGACTTATGTATCACTAACTGATACATATAAAAGTTAATTTGAGTGGGTTTTATATGCAGAAAACAAATGAGTCTGTTACTTCTACTAGGAATATTAATCATAAATCAGATTTTTAGTAGCTTAAAGTCAATTAGCTTCTTAAAGCTCTGATGTCTTACATCAGCTTGCGATTTGGTCCAGACACCTTTTTGAAGCTGTGTTACCTACAGTTTTTTGTTGTTGTGATTCATGGCAAACTTTGAATCCCATGTACTTTGTTTTAGCAAGGAAACTTAACTTGATTTCATTTATCATGATAAAATGCATTTGTAACTCCAAAACATTTTCAACTACTTGTTTTTAAGTAGGAGGCACTGTATAAACTGATACTATTTGAACAGAAAAAAAAAAACTTAACTACAGATTTTAAATCCCACATTGTTATGACAAGTCCTCTATTCTTTTCGGTCTTTTATTCCTCCATTCCATTTCTGCTTGTACCAGCATCAGTCATTGGTTTTGGCAATGTTTCTTAACACAGACATGAGGAAAGAATGACAACTTTTGAGCATGAAAAGTTAAGTGACTTTTCTCCATCTTAGAGTTTTAACATTCTTGACAGCTTGAGGTCTATTCTTCCAAAGGAACTTGTCAGTGTTCAATGTACTACCCAGAGACACAGCCTCAGAGTTGTCAAGTTGCTTACCGCTTATAGCTCTGTGCTTTGGGTATCCAATCTCCTAACATGCTTCTTGGCCACTGCTATGCATGATCTAGCTCCACTGAACCACTCCTCCTCTGGACTGTGAAAGGTGCTATATAAAAATAACAAAGCAAACTAATTGATTAAAAAACAAAAAAAAAAGGAAAATTGAACCCATCACTGCTTTTTGGGGGTTTGTCTGGTTTCGTTTGTTTGTTTTTAAAAAGAGAAAAAAAGGAGAAAAAGAGGACAGGAAGGGAAGCCTCACATATTTGGCAGAAAGCCTAACATTAGTAGCAGAGAAGCAGTGTCAGGAGTGAAAAATAGACCTTACTGAAAATCCCAGGAGAATTACCTTCAGAATAAGTGAAGGTTTGATCCAGAGAGATCTTGGGTTGCTGCCACAGGCTTCAAGGGAAGCTGGAGATGCTCAAAGCTATATGGCACAATCCTCCAGTTTTCGTAGCCTAAGAGTTCAGGTCTCATCTTTCGCTTATTAGAATACATGCTTACTCATACTGCAGCCCAAGTTAGTGATATGAAGCCTTTGGGCTAAAAGTTGAAAGGAAGCTGAAATCCTGTATCGGGGTATTTGACAGTGACATTCTTAAAATACACCAGACTAAATCCTGAGAAGTGGAGCCTACCAAGTGCCCTGGTATAAATCAATGATTAGTGTGATAGAAATGTCTCGATATCCACCAGGCTCTCACCATCTTTAATGAGAGTATATTTGTACAAAAACTTCTAATCCAAGGATTGAAATGAAACCTGAGTGCAGAATTTGTGGAGTGATTTCCCCAAACTTTCTGGTTTATGTAGTTTTCTTTATTCACAGGGCTAATCATGGTTTCCAAACGGCAGGTTGGAGGCCTTCGGGTCAATAGAGCTCTAGAAAGGTCACAGCCTGGGCCAGGGTCCTGTCAGGCTGGTTACTGTGTAGGCACAGAGTTAAGAAATGTATATACCCTTTAGGACCGGGACTAGTTAAAGGTGTGCTGGGGGAAGAGAGCAACTACACTTCTGTTCTACGGAGAGAGAGCGAGGATACAGAAACAGACCAGGCATGTTTGAAAATGTACTGGCTCTGGACTTCTAAGTCTCACTTGTGCCTTCAAAAGCCAGCTTTTCAGTGGTGGACTTGCCTGAGTTGAGGGGTGTTGAGCTGGCAGCGCCAGGCACAGAGGGTGTGCTTTGTGCCCTGAAGCCAGAGGTGCCATCACCTTCCCTGCTGTTGCCCTCGCTGCACCGCTGCCGGCCGTGACAAGCTGCTGTGGGCCAACTAATGACAAGGCAGGGACCCCCACAGCTATTCCTTTGGGGCCCGTCACCCTTTAGCTGCCCATTGCCACGATGCTCTGGCATCTTCTGTAGCTGATGACAGAATCACAGAATGTCAGGGATTGGAAGGGACCTCAAAAGATCATCCAGTCCAACCCCCTCACTGGAGCAGGAACACCTAGGTGAGGTTACACAGGAAGGCGTCCAGGCGGGTTTTGAATGTCTCCAGAGAAGGAGACTCCACAACCTCCCTGGGCAGCCTGTTCCAGTGTCTGTCACCCTCACTGAGAAGAAGTTTCTTCTCAAATTTAAGTGGAACCTCTTGTGTTCCAGCTTGAACCCATTACCCCTTGTCTTACTGTTGGTTGTCACTGAGAAGAGCCTGGCTCCATCCTCCTGACACTCACCCTTTATATATTTATAAACATTAATGAGGTCACCCCTCAGTCTCCTCTTCTCCCAGCTAAAGAGACCCAGCTCCCTCAGCCTTTCCTCATAAGGGAGATGCTCCACTCCATCATCTTCGTTGCTCTGCACTGGACTCTCTCCAGCAGTTCCCTGTCCTTCTTGAACTGAGGGGCCCAGAACTGGACACAGTATTCCAGATGAGGTCTCACCAGGGCAGAATAGAGAGGCAGGAGAACCTCTCTCGACCTACTAACCACCCCCCTGCTAATACACCCCAGGATGCCATTGGCCTTCCTGGCCAATGCGCGGCCGTTGCCCGGCCTGCAGCCAGGTGTGGCTGGATGCGTTTGAAACCTGAGCTGGTTCGATGAGCAGAGGGTGGTGTGAGCAGGATGCAGGATGAATGTGGATGCAAAATGGAATTGACTTGAATTCTCTCTAGCATTATTTGGCTCCCTCCTCTTTTTTCCTTTTCAATCAGTACAGTAGAAAATTCTTTTGAAGGGAGATAATTTTACAAAGTGCTGAGTTCAGTGTTCCAGAGCCTCTGGCATTCAGCAGGAGACTTGCATGCTTTTAATCTGTCTCCTGTGTTCCTATATTAAAGGAAATGTTTTCAAAGTGATTTGAGCAAGTTACTTATATGAAACCTGTTAACAAAGAATAGGATATGTGTGTGTAACTGTTATTTTGCTTTCAAAGTTTGCCCTTAGGAGCATAAAAGATTTCTCATTGCTAGAAATACTTCTTTTTTTCTTTAAAAAAAAAAAAAAGAAAATATAGGTTCTTGTATGTGATTTTTCATTCCTGCCTCTCTTCTGCTGGCTTTAATCATGCAAACCTCCCACCAAGGTCAAGGGGAGTTCTGGCTGATTTACAGACTACAGGAACTGGAAAGTTGATTCGGATTTAGTGACTGTCTCTATAGGACTGAGGGACACAGTGGAGACAAGAAGCAAATCTCAAATCAAGGAACCTCCTCAGTCATGTTCCGTTCACCAGTGTTACAGCCCTTGAGAGAGAAGGTCCCCACTATTTGAAGGGAGAATTCTTTAAGAGATCCTGCCCACTTGCAGCTTTTTCCTGTCAAAGAGCTGATCTTGTAACCATGTGTTTGGGCTGGTGAACACTCCTATTTCCAAGTGGTTTGGAGAATGCTGAAATGATTTAAGTCCCACAGGCAGTTTTGATAGGCTGTAGTCAAGGTGAAAAGTGTATCATAAGTATGCATGTATGATGTGACTTTTTACAATTTCAGTTTTGCTAAGAAATGGGATTTCTTCAACATTTTATATCTACTGAAAATAGATAAAATTGCGGCTATGGCAAATTTTAAAACCAACTGTGGAATATCATCTATCCACGTGGTGCGTTGTGGCAAACCCAAAGTAATATCTCTTTCACAGAAAGGTTAGCCAGCTCTGTTGCTGAGGAGCAGCTGACATGCACTGATTTGTTCCCATATGAAGCAGCAGTTCACAGCTGCATTTCCAGCTGAGAATACAGGGCATGAGTGGGAGAGGAAAGAGAAAAATGGACTAGGAGTAATGTGGGCAGTATGAATTTTGAGAGAAAAGAATTCCTGGCTTGGAATATTAGGTAAAGTGAGAAACGCAAGGATCTTGGTATGTAGCACGAGGTAAAAAGTAAGAAAATGTGGGAAGGTAGTGCACAGGGAGTGGCAGTTGTAAGTGGTGGAGAGTAGATGATATGTGATGGGACAGTCATGGAGCAGCAGCCTTATTTGTGTCCATAAAGAGTGTTGCCCACCAGCAGACTACTGGAAAACAACATGTCACTATTTGTTTTCATTTATCATTACTTCCCATCAAGAGTACTTGAGCAAAAATACCCTTTTTGTGATGACTCTGCTGTTCTGCTCTGCAAAGTCCGAAGACTCAGTCTCTTGAGCTGACGTCTGTCATAGATCGAATAACTCCAGCCTGGTACTTGAAACCCTGATCTGTGTTCATTTTGGGGATGAAATGCCTGAAAACTTTTTAGGTAGTCAAAGCTTTTAGCTAAGACTTTAGAGATATTCAGTACTTAGCAGGATCTCATTTGTTCTCTACAGCAGAAATCTGCAGGGCTATGGACAATCTTAATGCATTGTAAATTTTGAGTCCTCTTTAATTTCCTTAAGTTGGTGGAAACCTCTGTAGAGGTGTAGTAGCGGGGAGCAAGAGAGATCAAGTGGGCGCAGAACGTGTTTGCTATTCTGCCTTATTCTTTTGTTCCGAGAAACTCCCTCTGCTTCCCTTACCTGTCTGTACTTAGCAGCGTGCTCTGCTCCAGGCTTGTCTCATGATACAGCAGGAGAGGCTGAGGTCAGAGATTTGGCTGTATCAAGAGCAATGTGACAGAGCTTAGAGGAGTTGTGTGTGTGAAGGAAGTGGCCATTCAGGGAACAAATGGTTTGCTGTCTGCTCAGCACAATGTGATGCTGTTTCTGTGATTTTGGTATAATAACAGAAAAGTGAAGGGTCCACAAAGAAAAACAAACAAACAAACAAAAAGCCAATAACAACAACAAAAATGCCAAAACAAAACAAAACAAAAAAACTGGGAGAGAAAGCAGTATTGCTAATAACATCACTCCTTGGGAATTCAAACTACAGTTTTTGGCTGAGTGGCGTGTATGCACTGCAGTTTAACTACTTTTGCATGACTCGTTTGACCTTTTCAGTTGCATTTGCCCAAACACATCTCTAGTGATAAAATGTGGCAATGTTACTTACCAGTTCTCTGCCCTGGAAAGAAGAGCCCACTGCTGGTTTTCTTACTTCACATTCCATCAGTACCTCTGCTACCACCCTGTTTTGTGTAGAAGTAATTTTTCTGCAAGTCTTTCCCATCATTAGATCTCCTTCTAATTTGAAGAGCTGTTCACACTGGTTGGGCTAAGATTCAGGCCCACAGTAAAGTAATAGGATCTTGTTCCTAACAGGTATGGAGGAAGAGGATTTCCCCTTTCCTCCCTTCCACTCTGTTTGACCTGGCACCTTCATCCCACCTTACCCTGCTCTGCATTTTTCATGTACTTCTGCAATATTCCAATGCACTTGCTGTTGTCTTATTGATTTTCTTTTCTCATTGGCTTAGTATGGGTTAAAAATAGGCAGCAATCCGTACCATTTCAGGTGTCAAAACAAGTTCACGCAGTGTCGGAACGAATGATGTCACTCCACGACTTCTAGATTATATCGACCTCTTGCTAAGCCTGCTCCGATGCCCAGCACAGTCACTGGGGGTCTGGTGGTGCTTGGGCCTGATCCATAATCCTCCTGCCACCATTGAATTAACACATTGATTCTAAGGTCTGTGTTTCAAGGTATATTAAACGTTTTGAATTCTTTATCACAGACTATACCGGAATGGCTCCAAATGTACCTTACTCTCACTAATTTTCTAGTTGTTTCCCAGCCAGCCCTTGGCTGAGCTGCTAGCACCACACCAGCATGGGCGGCATCAGCACGTCCCCTCCCTGTGGCAGCTGGCACCATCTCTGGTTGCTGCTATTCTCCAGCCACTTCCAACACCACTAGCCAGCAGGTACTCCTAGGTTTCTGCTTGGAGGGAATTTTGCCAACTTGCTGAAATATATTCCTTGCAGAGGTGTACGGGAACTGCCTTTCCAGGAGATGTGGGACATGGTGCCCAACAAAGCTTTAACTTGGTCCCTGTCCTTTTGATAGACATGATTTCTTCAGCAGTGCCCAGCGTAGATAGCTGGATGCACACAGTGCCGGTCTCTCATTTTGGGTTCCTGACAGAGCTCTGTGTCTCTGGTCCGCGGCTCCTTGCCCAGTCTCCGTGCGGTCACTGGCCGATGCTGCGGGCACTGGTGGAGCGTGAAGGCTGCAGTGCCCTGGCTGAGCTGCTGGGTGCAGCCTGCTGGAGTCACACCTGCTGTATGGCAGAAACAGAGTGGTTGGGGTTGGAAGGGACCTCTGGAGTTCTCATCCAACCCACCTGCCAAAGCAGGTTCACGCAGAGCAGATCGCACAGGAACGTGTCCGGGCAGGTCTTGAATGTGTCCAGAGAAGGACACTCCACAACCTCTCTGGGCAGCCTGTTCCAGGGCTCTGGCACCTCAAAGTAAAGAACTTTCTCCTCGTGTTTAGATGGAACCTCCTGTGCTTCAGTCTGTGCCCGTTGCCCCTCATCCTGTCGCTGGGCACCACTGAAAGGAGTCTGGTCCATCCTCTTGACACCCACCCTCGTACTCGTATTCTGTGTCGGTCTGCGCTCTGCTGTGTGGGGGCTGCTGGGGCGGCACCCCCTGTACCCGTATTCTGTGTCGGTCTGTTCTCTCCCGCCGCCGGGGCCGCTCCGTTCCCACGCGGCACGGCCGCGCTCCGGCACGGCCGCGCTCCGGCACGGCCGCGCTCCGGCACGGCCGCGCTCCGGCACGGCCGCGCTCCGGCACGGCCCGCCGCGCTGAGCGGCTCCAGGCGCACGTCGGTGCCCGGTCTCTGCCGCCCCCTGCCGGCCCGCGGCCGTTGGGAGCCGCTGGGGGGGTCCGTTGGGCTCTAGAAACAAAGATAGAGAAACAGATACGGAAACGTAGATCTAGAAATATCTTTCAGCCCTTACGGAAACATTAACATCTGGCCAGAGTGACAGAATGCTTATTGTGAAATATATTATTTAACTGTTTACGTTATCAATAGGGTGCAGATAAAAATCCACAGAAAGCCTGCATTTAGCACTTGGGAGGGTTTTTAAATGCCGTCCAGCGTGCCTCTGGAAATAGGTTCTCTGACACTGTGGCTACAGGCAGTGATTCCAGTTGCTCAAATCATATTGTCCAAAATACACTCCCCAATTAGCTTCCCATCAGGTTTGGGGAATTCCAGATTTTTATTCTGTAACTTTCTTACTGGTGAGGAGTGTTCTCCTGAGGTTCCCTGAATTAAAACCATTTTCCTTAGGAAGTTAATCCCCCTCCTCACTCAGTAAAGGCTTTTTTATCATTGAGTTTTGCTCTTTGGCTTTTTGCTCACTGCTTCCTAAGGACTGAAGGCACAGTAAGCCCTATCCTGCTACTCCCGTTGATACATTTGTACCGTGCTGAGGTAAAGGCTCCATGTTACACCCATACTTGGTTCGTTATCCTCTTATCAAGCTCTTTGCATCCCTTTGTTTATTTGAGGAGACAGGAAGGGATGGGAGGGGGCGCATGCCAGGCCATTGGGAGCTGTTGGGGATCCGTCGGGATGGGAGGGGGCGCGTGCCGGGCCGTTGGGAACCTTTGGGGAGCCACTGGGGATCCGTTGGGGATCTGTTGGAGATCCCCTGGGGATCCATTGGGATCGGAGGGGGTGCGTGCCATGTCGGCGGCCGCCGTCACCTCAGGGCTTGGTGCCGGGGGCAGCGGTCGGAACTGCCCTCCGCACTTGCCCTGGGCTTTCCTGGGGGAAACATGACGTTGCTGAAGCAGCTGGCAAGGCCAGGTTTGTGTCAATGAGGATTTAGGCTCCAGCAGCAAAGCCCTCGGTGGCCCGAGGGCAAAGGCACCTTGGTCTTTACCAGTGCTTCTGCATGGCTCTTGCTTTTGCTCAGATACAAAGTGGTCAAGCTCCTTAAAATCGGGGTGCTCCATTTCAGACTGCCCAGCAGAGAAACCCCCTGCATATCTAAACCCTTGCCCGGGATGCTGTGGTTGGCTGTAATGTGTGTTTTGCCACCTCCTGCATGGCCAGAGCACAGGTTGCCCACTTTTCATCTGAATCTTCACAGCAATTACTAGTTTTGCAAAACCAACATGAAATACAGTTTCCTGCTGTGACATTTTTCTCCCAGAATACTTTTCTCTTATAGATTCTCCAAATCTTCTTGAGATGCTGGGTCCTTGAGTGCATTTTCAAGGGCTGGGAAAGTCAAAGAATAAGCTGATGCACAAGGAAAGAGAAGGCTTGACAAGAACTGCTTGTGCTGTGGGGTTGCAGAAGAATTCCAGAGCCTGTCTCTCATCACAGGGCCCCAACAGGGATCATGATGGCTTGGGAGGCTCTTTGTTATGGTAGAGTTTTCCTTTTTAATCCGGCCTGGAGAAAGCTGTGGTAGTCAAAAGCTACATTTTTTCTTCAGTGTGTCTTCATATTGCTGAAAAAGAAACTGTTAGAACAAAGCACATCATCTTCTGGCATTAAATAACAGTTTGGTAAGCCAGCAAAAGAGTTAACTAAAAAAGCATAGTCTGGACATTTTGATCTGAACTCTTACCTTTTTATCAAATAAGTTTATTTTGAGAGCTTGTAAAGATGGAGAACTGCCTACAGGGCTGCATGATACAAGGAAAGGTCAATACAGTCATTACAGCACTGGAGCCCAGCTCTGCCCCATCTCAGCACCACAGTCCACCCATACACAGAAAATCAGCTGCAGGTTCCAATAGCTCCATGATATACTAGCAGTGGATAGATTTGCATAAATTTTACTGGTAATGAAGTTAAATAGAATGTAAAAAGAGGAAAACTAATTAAGTGTGGTAAATATGATTGCAAGAGAGAATTCACTCATGAAAGTAGAGAAGGGAGGTAAATTCATTTCTCATTTACAGTAATTTAACTTGTGTTTTGCTATGAGGATGATAAGTTCAATTGCAGACTGCTTTGATAGTAAGCTGATTCTCATTTAGCAGGATGTCACCTTTAAATCAAAGTAGGCTCTTGAAATTAGTGAACTACATAATTAAAATTAAGGATGTGATCAAACATTTTGACAGTAAGCCAATCTTTATGGTTTTCTGTTCGGCATCAGTGAGCATTTTCTATGTGTTGAAACTGAACTCTATGCTTCTTTTAAGTCATGATGGTTAAAACAAGTGATTTTACTCTCCTAATCAATTCTCTTCTGAAGGTGATGTGATCATTTCCCTTCATTAGCCAGCAAAACCGTTTGTGCCAGGAGCTGGATGGTAAGAGTCATCTTGCAGTCAACACTCATGTTTTGGAAAGGAGTGCCTAGAAAGGTGTTCATATAAGATGGGCAAAGGGTTCGGAAAGTGTCTAATATTTGCACTTAGTGTATTTTTTTGCAGAAGCAACCTCCAACTGTTTGTTTTTCTTCGCTCCATCTGCAGCTGCACCTGTGTTCAGTTTTGGGCCCCTCACTACAAGAAAGACATTGAGGTGCTGGATCACGTCCGAAGTAGGGCAACCAAATAAGTCTGATGAGGAGCGGCTGAGGGAACTGGAGCTGTTTAGTCTGGAGAACAGGAGGCTGAGGAGAGACCCTTATTGCTGTCTACAACTACCTGAAAGGAGGTTGGAGCAACGTGGGGGTTGGTCTCTTCTCCTAAGTAGCAAGTGATAGGACAAGAGGAAATGGCCTCAAGTTGCACCAGGGGAGGTTTAGATTGGATATTAGGAAAAAATTCTTCACCAAAAGAGTTGTCAGGCATTGGAACAGGCTGCCCAGGGAAGTGGTTGAGTCACCATTCCTGGAGGTGTTTAAAAGATGTGTAGATGTGCTGCTTAGGCACATGGTTTAGTGGTGGACATAGCAGTGTCAGGTTAATGGTTGGACTTCAGGGTCTTAAAGGTGTTTTCCAGCCTGAACTATTCTATAATTTTGTGACTCTTAAAAATTGACCACAGTAGCTTATTAAGGCCAGAGATGGACTTTAGCTGCAGTAGTAATCAACAGCTATGACATCATAATGTCAAGGAACACTATTTTTCATACTTCTTAGCCTGTTTGACACCTGACATAGGGGCAATCATTTTTATGTAGCTCCAAGTTCAGTGCCCCTAGGGAGTCCTATATGATAGGATTCAAAAGAAGTTTTAAGATTTCTCCCTCACACAGTATATGTGTGTTAAAGCTGGGTAGGGCAAAGTGCTGTTAGGATGCTTCTTAGAAGTATTTAATGGAGAAGCATTAGAAAAATCTTTCTTTTGTTACAGAGCAGGTGAGGTTTTCCACCCTTCCTTACTCCTCCTTCAAATCAAATGCAGCTTTCTAAACACACCTATTTAGGGTCTTAACTCAGAAAACTACATGTATTGAGACCTGCGAAGATGTATCAAGTGACTGACTGTCTGCAAAGGCTTATACTCTAGTACCCCTCCCAAATGCTGCCAAATACTGGAATTTTTCTCTCACATTCATTATCTATGGTGTAGATTTCCTTCAGGCACATAGACTTTCAACTGCCTCCAAATCCGTCTTATTTTGTGGCAGTACATAACACTTGCCAGTGGACTCTCTCAAGATTTAGTTGTCATATTTCATATGTTGTTGTGGAGATACACATAACTGAGCAAACTTTCTGGTAACTATTTAGGGGTAGTACTCCACATGGTCAGGGAGTGTCCCTTCCTTTAACTGGCCCTTTTACTGCTTGGTACTTCTATTAATTTTAATTAGATTTTCTAAATTATACAGGTGCTAGAGGTCCCTGCAGTGCTCCATTAGACCCTCTAACCTCCTTTAACACTTTGCTGTTGACCATTATCCTTGGTTTATAGAACTTCTGCCAATTTTCCATCCTGTGACGGTTTATGTCTGGGGCAGTTTGAACTGAATATGACAGGAAGCTGTTGTATCAAAATCCTTAATAAAATGCCAAAGCAAAAGCGTGTCGTACTCTTTGCATCCACTAATTTTGCAGTCCAGTAGAAGTGAAGTTTGTGCAACAAGATTTCTTCTCAGGTGCGTATTGTTTATTGCTCAGATCTGCAGTCTTTGCTAGATTATTTGTAAGTTTTTGCTCTAGATATTGTTGATATTTTACAGGTGCCTGAATTGCGAGGGCTACTGGTGCTGTATTTGCTTTATTCCCCTGTGGCACATACTGCAGTGCTGGTAATTTCTTTAGTGAATATTCCAATGAGATTCACAGTGATGTACTTCAGGGTTGGTGTAGTTTTTAGGAACTGACGTTAATGTGAGGTCAGAATTTCATCCCCTGGTGCATGAGTGTTTTTCCTGTTTATTTTGCAGTATATTTGACTCGAAAGAGCTTTGTATTTGAGGCAGAACTCCCATGCTGTTGTGCCTACGGTCTTATCAGCAGTTCTGATTCACTGGTTTTGTTGATTACTCTCTTGGGTGTTTTTTCATGACTATTTCACAAATGGTCAGATATAAGCAAAACAAACTTAATAGTCAGATGTACAGACAACAAAAATTCCTGCTGTTGTTCCATGATCCCCCCACTCAGAGAGCTTCAAATATTTAATAGTATTTAGGCTCATGTACTGCTTTTCATCTCAAAGTGCTTTATAAACATTAACTAATTAATTCCTGTTACTGGTTAGCAATCTACTTTTTTTTTCCTCTTCCCAACCCCTTCTTCTCTTCACTTGCCAAAACACACAGATCAATCTCTAGACCTTTCAGCAGAATTGGAGCTGGAGTGACTAAGCAGTCAAAATATTTGCATCACAGGTTTACCAATCTGCTCTGCCAAAAAAGGCACCCACCCTTTTCTTGGTATTCAAAGCACAAAGGTTACAAGACTGAATATAAGTAACATTGGCTCAGTGTCACTAGAGAATGGCCTATAAACACAGCCCTTGAGGGCTGGTTCTGTCTCTTTAATGACAAGCAAGAGATTTCAGCACGAGTTTTGTAAGTTACAGCTGCCATTAAGGATGTGTGTATTTTAAAATGCTGAAAAATATATCGGTCAAGAATGTACATGGAGGCATCCTGTAAAAGACTAGTCATCTTTTGTTAGATTGAATAATTTGGTCGATCAGGGTGTTTGTTTTGGGAAGACTTTGATACTCTGAATGTATTCTATCCCCATATCAAATACACCTGTATGAAGTACACACAGGTGTCATCTCTTCAGTTCCCTGCGTTAGGTAGTACAAAGGCAGAGCTTCCCCTTCCAAAGCAGTCATATCTTTGGTTTCAATTCGGATAATAGCGAGTGGGATTTTGACCATCAGGAGGAGAACTGACTGAGGCTGCAGCTTCCCTGTACCAGCTGGGCATCTTTGCTCTCAGCATGGTGCTTGTTCACAGGCTCCCATTAAATATAGACATCAACTAGGTAAGAATCCAGCATACAGAACATAGCAGGGGACTAAGAACTGGATAGTGCTATGCAGTGTGTGTATTTTTATTATGCAACATTTATTTGATCACACTGAGTAAATTAAACTATAGAAAGAAGGATTAGGTTAAACTTTATTTTACCTTAAAAAAGTCTTAACGCAGTGAAATGTTAACTTGAGAACCAAATTCGGCCCTCATGCAGATGATCGTAATTCCATGCAAGTGAATGGCTCGGGTTGGGTCTTAAGGCAGATGCAGTTTCATTGTGGCTGAATTTGTACCACTGCATGTCAATGTAGAATTCTCTTTTCTTTTTATGGTGGTGGGGGTTTGTGTGTGTGTATTTTGCTTGTTTGTTTTAGTAGAAAACCGACATTTCTAAATTAAACTTGCGTAACAATAACTTTCCCTTTCTTAAAAAAAAAAAAAGCATTGGTTTTGTTATAAGAGAGCTAACTATCCTAAAGGAAAAATATTTCCCATGTGTTTGTTCTGACATTGTACCTTATCAGAGCTGGACTTGGGGATTCCTGTTTCCTGCTCACTGTAAGGTGACATCAACAGCAGTATGTCACAGGTGGGGATGCCTGGGATGCAACTGTGTCTGCATTCTGAGCAGACACCTGGGATGTGTGGGTTAGGGAAGAGAGTGGGAAGAATGGGAGCACCATTGCTACAAGATGTGATGGAAATGTTTCCTAAGTAGAATATTCCATAATTTTTTTTTTTTTTCTTCATGGTGCCACCATTTGCCTTAAAATAAAACATTCTTAACCAGCTCTGCCTAAAAACCCTTTGAGAATCCCAATTTCAATCCCAGTAATGCAGTGATAGTTTTGTATGACACTTCCTGTATGTGAGGACGAATTTGGGTGTCTAACATGTGGGCAGCTGGCTGCCGTATTATGGTTATCACTTGTGCAGTGCAAGGCCAGGGGTACCTCAGCATCAAGACTGAAATAAATAAGAAAGTTTGCCCCCTCACCTGCCACATAGTGCCAAAATTTTAAGTAAATACCCAGGTTTCAGCATCATCAGGACACTTCAGAAGTGACTTAGGTTGCAAGAGCAGCAGATATGGGCAGTTACTAAACCTGCACTGGAGCTCTGTTGTAGCTGCCTTCAAAGTATGGATGGGGGCCCCAGAGTGTGAGGAGGCATCTCTGCCCTGTGTGCGAGCAGCCTCTGCTCCGCGTTCCCACCAGCCACCTCACAACCATTCAGCTTCTTACCAGATCTCTCCTGCCAGCATTTGCTGCCTAGCTGATAGGACGTTCTAGTTTATCTGGGCAAATCCCCTTTTTTCCCCCTGCTCTTGAGATATAAACAACCTGCTAGAGACCTGACCTCCTTGTGGTATATTCTTCTGTGCTGTTGCTGTCCAAGTGAGAAGTCGAGGGTGGGACTAATCCAGTTGGGCAGTCCTGAGTAAATTAAGGAAGAGATTAGCTAGCTGAATTATTGAATGAGGCCAACTGGAAGATTAAATAATAGCCTCTCCAGAAGTAAGCACTATTACTTTGGAATGTAATTTTCTGTCTTAGGACATGAATAGTGACAGAAATGTGACTTTTTTGGTTTCTGTTTGGTGGGTTGGGTTTTTTTGTTTGGTTTGGGTTTTTGCGGGGGGGGAAGTTTGGGTTGGTTGGTTGGTTTGTTTTAAGCAATTTCTGAATGGTTTTAGCAGCAAATTTGGAGATTCACTTTGTTCACATCTGAAAAACAGAGCACAATTAGGAAAGGAGGGTTCGAAACCAACCAAAGCTACAAAAATGGCTGTATTCATAGATCAGACCAGAAGAGACACTTGTAACCATAGATTTCATCTTCCAAGTGTTTAATCAGAGTTCAATATCTTAATGTATTTGAAGTAGAGCATCTCTTTTAGAAAATGCAACCACTTTTGAATTTAAATTTGTATTGAGGTAAAATTCATCATAAATCTTGCTATGCTTTTCCAAAGGTTTATACTTTCTTTTGAAAAATGTAACATATTTTTAGTGTGAATATTGTAGTGTTTTGGTTCTCATCATTAGATCTCTTTATATTTCTTGTTATCTTCATATGAGAAACTAAAGCATTTTTTCTCAGCCCTTTTAATCATTCTCACAGCTCTCCACTGGCTTTTCTTCAGTATATCAGCTGATCTTCTTAGCACTGGAACTAGGTACCATATAGTTGCTGTAGTGATACCAAATGTGGTAGTAATGTACTTCTAGGCAATGTTCCTCCGTTTCAATGTCCAGGTGTTGCATTCACTCTTTTGACTCACTGTAACAGCTTGTATTTAACTAATTGCCCATCACACACCAAGTCATTTTCAATTTCACTGCTTCTTAGAATGAAATCTTCTGTCTGTAACACTTGAACTCAACTGGTAAAAGTCTTGGGTGGTACAACCCCACGTTCCAACATCTAATATTAAGTTAGATTAAACCCTGAGCCAATTTTTTCTCTGTAATACCCCAGGCACGCTGACTGTGAAGTTTTTGGAAGCTCTGCGTGCAGCACAAGGCAAATAGCTCATGAACAGGTCACTCCTGGAAGCTTAAGACAGACATTGTCTGACCAGCCTGTCTGTGCACTTTGTCACTGCCTATGTGTGTTTGCAGTGGCCACTTTGCCAGGTGCCTGGCAAGCCAGTAAACTAAGTATCCAGAAAAGCAGACTGTGAAAAGGTGGCTATGTTTGACATTTCAGGTGAGATTTAGAGCAAAAAAGTGCAATTTCATGTGAGATGTCCACCAAACCATATATTATGGTCCATACTGGACCATACAGTCATTTTAAACTGAGAGTCCAGTGTGCAAGAGGATGCATGTCGTACTCGCTGCTTTGTGCTATTGACTGTTATCATCACTAGCTCAGAATAAAATAGTGCTGCATCACAGTCATTAAGCAAGAACTCCTTCTGTTGTATTTTTTACTATTAATTCCAGGAACAGAGCAATGGCTAGCTACCCCATTTCCCTGAAAGTAAGACCTACCCCAAAAATAAGCCCTAGCATGATTTTTCAGGATTTTTGAGGATGCTCAAAATATAAGCCCTAGTTACAGTTCATTTCGAAAGTCAATTTAAATAGTGTTCAGGCAGCTATACATGTAAAAAAGTAAGCATCTTTTGGAGCAAAAATTAATATAAGACCCTGTCTTATTTTCTGGGGAACAGGGTAATACATTCTTTCAACGCCCTCACTTGACAAGCAGGAATAATTTCCATTTTAGAAAGAAAGACACTGAGGTAGACAGGCAGGCTGCAGCATGTCAAGGGATGTCACCCACTGAAAACCTGCAGCATCTCAGGGTTAGAAACCAGGAATATCCTTTGTGTGCTCCCAGACAATTTGCAGAGGGGACAGGGTATCTTACTATGAGGCTGAAATCTGAGCATTTAACTGCACTTAAGCAGACCTATGAATGAATATGCTTAAGTGCGTTGGTGGAGAGGTCTGAGTGGGCAGTAGCGGGAGCAGCCCCAGCGTCACACAGAACTGAACACAGTGCCACGCAGACATGTGATGGTATTTTATCAGGCTTTCTGTTCCCAATTTGATTGATTCCTGTATGCATAAAGGGGGAGGACAGACAGACCTCAGGCATTCGGAGAGCTTAGTAAAGTAAATTCTTAACTTTTTTGTTTGTTTGCATATTAGATGTATCTGTATGTGGGTGCTGGGAGCTTTTCATGACTTCTTAACTCCATTGAAGTTTTCTTTTGGTCAGACATTTGGTCAGGTCAGACTTCTTGTCTTTCAGCACAGAGAAAAAGGTGGAAAACTTTTCCCTGAAAAAAGATGAAAACACTATCTTGGGACAGTGCATTCATCAAATTCTGAAGTAACCACGGGGCTCAGTTGAGTTCCCCTCACTGTCCTCCCCTGTATGGTTCAAGGCTTTTCGCAGCCTCTACTGTATCAGAAATCTTGCTGGAGGTAGGAGGGGAGAACTCTCAGTTCCAACACTCTGACTGAAGAGCCTCCAAAGAGTTTTCAGAGGATGACAGCTTATAAGCCAAACTTTGAACCTAAATGCAGACATTTACCACACGGCTCCTGCTGAGTACAGACTCTGGAATTTGGCATTGCTGCCATGGGCTCTCCAGGATTTCAACAGATGTAGTGCATTGATTTAATGTTTAAAAGGGAACCCTGCTGTGGCTTCCACAGCTTGTTTAATCGCTTTAGAAATCAAGCAGTAACATACAAACAATATAAGCAATTTTGTGTTATAAACAACATCCAATGTTTAGGGAATTGGCATTAAAATAAAACATCTTCAAGACTTTTGGCATTCCCCTATCCTCCATCTGGAGATAATTTTCTTTTTCCAGACTCTTCCCATTTTTGTCTATTTCTGAATTTTCAGTATCTTCCTTGTAACTATCTTCAGTTTGCATTTTTTTTTAACCACACATTCACCTTTATGGGGCTTGTTGTCTGCCCCAAATAATTCAGAGCTAATAAAAAGACTAACTTCACACATGTGACAGTACAGTGCTTGTGCAATGAGCACTCCATAGTGCTCATTGCATGGTACAATACTCATATGCAATAAGACAGAGCCCACAATAAGACCATTTCTGTATTAACATCTATGCTTTTGTTTATACATTCTTGGGACCTGATGCTTATACTAGGCACTCTCTGTATGTGGTATGGGGAGGAGGTCATCGTGCTTCTGAAAACGCTTCTGGAAACATAAAAGCACAGAGATTTGCTAAATCTCCTACCATTTGCTTTCAAGGAGTTGTTTTCAGAAGCATTCAAAGGAATTTGCAGAAATAAATCCAGGTTCCTTTACTACTGTCTCCTGACATGATTCCACCTTCAAAGAAAAATGGTAGAGCTAGAAAAGATAAAATATATAAACCACCTTCTGCGTTGTGCATGATGTGAGGTTTTGTTGAGCATTATATGAGGTTTTTAGCTTAGAAAGAGACAACTGAGTGAGGGTGAGATAGAAAAGTATAAAATTCATGCATGGAGTAGAGATTGTGACTAGGAAAGCATCATTTACCATTTCTCATCGTTCAAGAAATAGGTGGCTGATCTGGAAGAAATGAGATACTACTTCAAACACATATATGTACACTGAGAGCCTCACTGCCAGAGGGTGTTGTTGGTGCCCTAAGTTCACCTGGATTCAGACTGGACTCATTCATGGAAGTAAGCTCCACTAAAAGCTGTTAAACACAAATATTACCATCTCATGTTCTGGAAATTATTACCCTGTTTATCTCTGAAAGCTGAAAGAGTTTGTCAGGGAAAACAAACTTCTTCCATCCTCTTCCATCTGCCATTCAGCACTGTTGGGACAGGATACTGGGCTCTATCCTACTATGAAGTCCAGCAATTCTTACATTTCTGGTCTAAAACTTCATTTCCTTCAACTCAGCTTCTTTTCTCTTTGTTTCCTGCTGTTCCTACTGCTCTTCGGTTTTTCTATCTATCAAGCCATATTTTTTGCTTTCTTTACCACCTTTGCTATTTTCTACTTTCATTAGGTCATCTTCAGAGAGTAGCTTGTTTGACCACAAAGAAGGTCTTTTACCTTGAGACCTGGAAAAGACCTAGAAAAAAGTTTAGCAGCTTGACACCCATCTACATTTTCTAGTCATCAGTGACTTGGGGGTCTAAGAATGAAGTACCTCAAAGAGCAGTTGGAGTATTCACTCCTTGAAAAAGTGGGTTTGTTTAAAGAGTCTCTATCCAATTACCAAATAATTGTAATGAAATTCATTATTGCTACTATTTCACTTTTTCAAGTGCTTGTTAAATTTTTATGCCTTTAGCTGAGGGTTGATTTTTAAAAAGCAAGGTGTTGTGACTGCAATACTGGGCACAGTGGGGATCCTGAAAAATGCCAGATGGAACAAAATTATTCTGATTTTTGATCCACAAAGAGCCTAACTGTCAGTCATGCTGAGAATCCAGCAGCTCCCATTGAAATCAGTGGCCCCAGGCCAACCCTGCTAGAACTGTTTAGTTTAGTTCACTGGACTGACATTACTACCGAACCTGCCTCGCACCACAGCTGAGCTTGAAGAATACAGAAAGAGATGATAGTGTCAATAAAATAAAGAGATGCAAAGAAGCCCTGGGGAAAGGCGAGAGATTGATGCCCTGCTGTTCCTTCCTTTTTCTTTTGAAGCTCTTTAGCATTTTTCATTCAAGTGCTGAGTGTCTTTTCCATTTACCACTGCTCTACTCTGTCAGCTCTATTTTGATTTAGTAGGACCTGCCAGGAAATGTAACTGATTTGGAAATATAAATTTGCATCTGAGGTAGCAGTCTGAAGTCATACTTGCTGAATCCTTTGCCTGTTTTGTGGCACATTCTTACGTCAGATTATGGGGGAAAAAATCATTGTGATCATTCTTGGTTTTGGTACACCGGAGGGCAAGGCTACAAGCAGCAGAGCAGTTCCTAAAAATACACTTAGGATTCACTAATGAAATTTATACAGGGGATTGTTTAGTCTTCTGGTTTACTTTAGAGTATTTTTCTGCTGGCAGTTCAGTTTTATTCTGAAGCACATCAAAGCTCCAAATCAAAACACACCTGAAATTGAAACAGTGAACTTCAGACCCAAATGTAAGATTATTTTGATGTTTGTATCCATTTCTACATTTAATCCACTCTTGAGAACAGTGGAGCTGTGATGCAGATTCAAAGTCCAAACCTAATCATTTCATTTGAATATATTTCTGTGTTAAAATAGCAAAATAATTACTGATACATTTAGAAGAATAAGCATACATACTCTGTTGAAGGTGGTCTGTTTCTCTATCTGCATGAAGATAAACTGTTCGCAGAACGGAAGGATCCCTTCAAAAGTTTCACAAGCAATAAGGGATACCTAAACATCAAAGAATGAGGCTGGGATAATATAAAGAAGGAAACAAGGAAAATAACAAGGGACCTAAAAACTTTGGTCACTGTGTCTTCTGGATACAATTATTTTTCTATTTAATAGATGCACTCCAAAGTATTAACAGATTCAGATCCCTCTTAACAGAAATGTAATCATATGCTCACCTGTGAACAGGGAGGGACAGAAGTCTACAGTTCACTTGAAACACATCATGAATAGAATGCTTTCTTTGAAAAACTGACCTTTTACCAGAAGCCAGTTTGAATTCTGCCATCTACATGGTAAGACCCTTACCTGAGATGGCCCCATAATTCCATGGAAATCTTGCAAAAGCATTAAAGTGGTAGATTACTTTTTCATAATGTTAGATTGTGCCTTTCCATATTTAAACTGCTTACAAACATGCTGTTTAAGGTTCTAGCAACACCTTTCAGTCTGGACCACAATGCACTTAGGCTTGTGATGTATTAGTCTCCTATTTTGTGTTGCATAGAATGATGGTAGCTGAGAGAAAAGAAAAATTATAGGTGAAGTGGGAATGGAAAGCTATAAGTGAGTGCTAGGAGCATTGCAGGTATTTTCTTGTGTAGAGTTTGTCAGTCTGTGGGAGATGCCAAGGCTGTTAATAATGACCGTGGGTAGTTATTATTGTCAAAGATATGCAATTAAGCCGCTTGGACTGTCCAGCATCTCGGCCCCATATATACACAGTATTGGAGGTCCAAGAAGTTTAATTGCTGTTTTGCACCATATCCACAAATGTCAGTTATGTGCCTCCTGCTGTATGGCAGAACTGCATGATACCACACTGTCCGAAGATTCACAAATGTGCTGCCAGCCCAGGTTCGTGTTT
Organism: Caloenas nicobarica; assembly: GCF_036013445.1. Classification (NCBI taxonomy): domain Eukaryota; kingdom Metazoa; phylum Chordata; class Aves; order Columbiformes; family Columbidae; genus Caloenas; species Caloenas nicobarica. The sequence continues at coordinate 58,895,422 of NC_088249.1, read as the reverse complement.
TCTGTGTGCTAGAGATGAGGCAGTCATGGCAGGAGTAGGCTGGCCACCGAAGCCAGCAGATGGGTTTGTCCTTGGAGCAAATCAAGCGATGAAGCCAGGTGGCTGAGAATTCCCAGCTCGCCACCTGTAGCTGGGGATGGCCCGTCTGGAGGAGCCAAACTTGAAGCTTTATCCCTGAGTTTTCAGGGGCTTATATGCAGCTCCACAAGAGTCAAAAGGGAAAACAAATGGGAATTAGTGTGATAGCAGGCTAACATTTTGCCAGGCTGTTTGCTTTGCTTTTCTATGTCACATAACATCATGAACAATTTCTCTAGATGGTGAGGCCTCTTCCAGCTGTCCTTTGAGGGTGGACTATAGGAGAATGGGATCTTCTGGCAAGCAGTCGCAACATAGGAAATCTATCTCCTAACTGTCCACTTGCAATTTTTAACTGCCAAACTTAGCCTACTTCGAGTTTGTTTGTACCAATTCACAGCTTGGTGGCTGAGTTCAGCTTTGTCTCTAGCCGGTGGTTACCCCAGGATAACTGTTGGCCTTACCCTTTTGTCAGCCTTCCTCTGTGCCTGGAAAAGGTAGTCTGTGCAAACTGTTATTATCACAATGTTGTTAATGAGATTTTACCCTAGTGGGAGGCACTGAAAACACGTGTTTTCACCTAGCTTTAGTAAGTGCACCTACAGATGAAACACAGATGAGAGGAGATCTAAGTGAGAGAATGAGGGTGGTTGCTTAAGCCAATTTGCAATACTGATAGCTGGCAGCAGATAAAGAGATGACATGTTCAGGACTAGTCTTTTTATTATACCAGTTTGGATTTTGTTTTTCTACAGCAAACATGCAATTTATGCTACCAGGTAGTTTTTCCTTTTGTGGGAGACCTTTTCACTAGGTGGACTGTGTTTTGAACATTCAGATCAATTACTCAGGGCTTTTTCTGACTCTTAGCTAGCTCAAGGTTTCTATGTATAATAACGATCCAGCCCTCCAGCCTCTAGGAGTGGCTGTTGAAATAGCCAGGCACAAATCCTGAAGAGAGTAAACAAATAAAAATAAGTTGTCTATATTGCATAAATATATGAGCCCTGAACTCTCCACACAGCCAAGTAAATGTGCTGTCTCCTTTTAAATGCTCTAGCTGTATTGGTTGCATTGACATACCATGAATATTGCTCTGGCTCTCAGCACTGAGTGTAGAGCTTGGAAGAGGCACTCACCAATAAACTGGCTGCTGTCCAGTGAAGAAAGGGGGTTATTTGTGTCTGCCTGCATGGGGTTATTTGTCTCTGTTAATGTGCGCTCTATTCAGTGCTGACAATTCCCACAGTTTTATGATATGGCTCAATATTTAGTGCTGGCCTAACAGCCAGACCTGTGGCATTGTGTGAGATGTGTAGAGGTCTTATGAATATAAATATAAAGAGGGATGTTCTCCATTCTCTTGAGTACGGCAGATTGGAAACACCAAAAGGTAAAAGCAAAATTTTGCTTGAAATTGTTCTTTCTAAAAACTCTATCACATGATTTTTGGGTGCGTGACATGGTTCCTGGCTGGCCGAAGTGGACAATACTGCATTCATCTGTTTTCAGTGAAACCGTGGTGAAGTCAGAGTCTGCCTTGGCACTGCCTGCGGCTCTGAGCTCCATTACACACTGATGCATCACAGATTTAGCAGCACAATGTTACTTCATGGTGCTTTCTGCTCGCTGGCTCGGCAAATGGCTTGCACTAACCCGATCATGTATTGGCTGCATCTTACACTCAACACAAACGATGCTACTGGATGTGGTGGCTTTTGGGGCAGAAAAGCACTGACACAGGGAGATGCCTCCTGCCTCTTGACCTGCCTGATGAAGCACAACCGCGCATCTAGGGAGTCTGTTAACTGCCTCTCGTAGCGGTGTAATTTGTACCAGGTGCCAGGCAGATGAGAATCGAGGAAGATGGCCAGTGGGTATGGTGTCTTGTGCAATAAAGGTAGTGAGCACTTAAAAACAGGTCTTTCAGCCACTCTCATGAGGGGAGACAGAGAAGCTATTAACCTGCCAGCAGATGCACAGGTTTAAGGCCTGAAGGTGATACAGCAATAATCTAATCTGATTTCCTGTATAATATAAATTGTGGAATTTCCCTGGTTTAATTCCTGCTTCGTGCTCACCCTGTATGCCAATGAGAACACATTTATTAGCGAAGTTTCCGCGTGCAATTTAAACATTCCCGCTGATGGCAGCTCCCTTGCAGACCTTGACAAACGCTCGGACAGCGTGCAGCAGGCGCGGGGCAAGCAAGGCAGCGCGCCGGCCGGCCTCGCCAACGGGCAAGCGAGGAGCCGGGAACGGGAAAGAGCTGGGGAGGACCGGCTCCCGCCCCTGGCAGGCCTGCCGCAGGACCCCCGGGCCGTGTTTGCCGGGGTTTGGTGCCCGCCCGCCCCCGACACAGCGCGGGGAGCCGCTGCAGCCGCTGCCGCGCCGGGCCCGCGGGGTGGCGCTGCGGGGCCGCGGAGGGGCGGGAGCTGCGCGGTGCGATGGCTGCGCGGTGCGATGGCTGCGCGGTGCGATGGCTGCGCGGTGCGATGGCTGCGCGGTGCGATGGCTGCGCGGTGCGATCGCTCCGCTGCGCTCCCCGGGCAGCCGCGCTCAGCTCCTGGCACCGCGCTGCGCAGGGACCTGCAGGGAAGCGGTTGTACCCGCTAGAGGGAACAAACGTGAAGGGGCCAGATTCTGCTCTCCGTTATTCCAGGAAGTTCAGAAATTACCTTTTTGGCTACCACCTCATCAGAAGATTGGATGTGACGTTTCTTCCAGTGGCGCAATTTTAAACTGAAAGTCCGACTGCTTTTCCGTCTGGATCCCTGGGATAGTTATCCACTATCTCTATGATACTGGAGAAAAGCATGAGACAAGCTGATAACCCGGTGAGGATAAGGAGCACAGATTTCCCAGGCTGACTCCATTCATTCCCAGAAGGTTTCCTCTAGCATGGCTGTTTTCTAGGCCAAGTTTGAGGATTGAGGCTGCTTGTCTGGGATTTCGTTACAACAAAGTGGGTGAAACAGTAGTTTTGAGTGATGAGCCAGTCAGCCAGAGGTATTGGCCAAGCACTGCAAATGTGTGCACCAACACCAGAGGGTCTGGGGCAGCCTTGGATGTATTGGACAGTTGCTGCACAGATGGTCAGTGCTTGCAGAGTAGATATGATGCAGTCAGAACTAATCAGACTTACTGCACACGCTCATATTTCTGCACAGAAATACAACTTGGGGGTCCACCGAGGACCACAGTGACAAATTAGTTTGAGGGTCATAGAGCCAGTGTAACTGAGCCCTCCGGTGATCTCTGGGCAGCCTGGGTATGGTGGAGATTTGCAGTTGTAAAGCCGGTTTTACTCAAAGTGTTCTCAGCACTCATGGTTGTTGCTTCGCCTCTTGCTCCTGTGCCACATGGTAGCAGCAACTCATGTCCTTTGACTTAGAGTATGGCTATTCCACAGCCCTAGTTTGAAGCAACACATTTCTGTATTAGCTCTTAAAAAACAAAAGGAGCGTAAGTGAAAACTGCTCTCAGCTGGGCTTCTCTCAAGCTGCTCTCTCATGGGAGGTGGCAGTGGCTGCCAGCTGTGTGTTCTAGTCTGGTTCTACATCTCATGGTCTGGTCAAACAGAAATCTGAGGAGGACAGAGCCTGTATTGATTCCTATCCCATTGCAAGAGGTGGCACATAGTTACCAAGTAGTTTTGGTGCGTGGCCCGTGACTGTGTGTCTGTATAGAAAGTAGTTTAAATCTATGTAGATTTGGATTCCTCTTAGCCATGGAAACTCATAAAATGACAAGTAAACAAAGACTGATAATGCCAGCAACAGGGAATAAGATGTACAGATTTTTACCCATGTGTCCTTATTTTGTTGGATGCTGTAACTGTCTGATGAGTCTTGTGTGGCCCAGGTGAATTGATTCAGTGTTATAAGGTCAGGTCCTGCCTCGCCTTCCGCTCTGCAGCCAACAAGCAATCACAAAGCAGTGTGCTGGGATGAGTATCTCTATTTCTGAGGTATGTTGAGCTGAAGTGATATGTGCGTGGTCACACAGGTGGTCAGTGGCAGAGATGAGAGCAGATCTCTGTATCGTAGCCCTAGTCTGATGTGGTGGTTATCAGACTGTGCTTGTCTCATGGCTGTGCACAGGTGAGCACAGCTATAACCTATGCCAGGATTTCAAAATCTTCCTCCATATATTTCCTGCATGAGCAGGCTGGTAGAACCTCTTTTCCATTTTGTCTCAGTCCCATGGCCATAATTTTGCTTTGTGCTTTTTAACTTCCATTTAAACTTTTGTTTAACAGAGTTAAAAAAAATAATCTGTTTGTCACTATTTATCATAATCTTGCTCTCTGTTTACATCATTAGTAGAAACTATTGAAAACAAAGTTACTAACAAAAAAGTAAACACTTTTAGAAATAGTTTCTTTCAGGCTGTAATATTTTTTATATTTATATATATATATATAAACCCAAATGCAAAGGGCACAAGGAGTTGAAATAGGAGTCCATCTCAGTCATGTTTTTATATTAAACATATTTCTCAGCACGCCCCAGGCTTTGGCCGATGAGTGGCGTTTCAGTCACAGAAAGCCTGCTCAGCACAGCTAGCAGCACTTGTGGCACCGGGAATCGGGGGTGCCTGGAGGTGGGGGAGAGCGCTGCTGGCACTCAGGCTGCTCCTCACCAAAGGGGAACGCTGTGCTGGGTCCGCACCACTCACTGTACCGAAACAAAGCCTTTCAGCATCTGCGGCAGGAAAGTCACCAATTGCCATATGTCACTCTGCTGTGCATATGTTAAGTGGGCCCAACCAATCGCATTTGCACATTCTCTGTGTGACTTGTTGTCCCACACAATGAGTGCCCTGTTGTCACCAGTGCTAATGCTCTGCAATCTGCTTTACTGTAGTGCAGCAGGCAGCTCGCCTCTTCATAGCCTAACACATTTTGCCACATAAGCACAGCCCTGGTATCACCGGATGCTTTGCAATCTGTTGCTCCGCTGAGTGCAAGCCCTGCTGTCGTGTTTGCTGCAGCCTGTTGGGCCACAAAGGAGCAGGCAGGGGCACGCTCTGCTCAGCTGCCATCTCAGAGCCGCGCAGCCTCTGTACGGTGTCTGGGCTGCTCAGCAAGGATCAGTCACATAGCAGGAGCGACGGTAACAAGCTTCACAGCTCTATTGGCCGTAACGAATCATTCCCATTCCTTAATGATTTTTGTTTGTATTTGCTTCATGCATAACAAGGACATCCCAGACTACAAGTCAGTCCGACTTGCACAAAGGGAAGAAATGGGAGAAAGCTGGGCAATCACCAACTGTAAGAAACTTAACCAGAGTTACTTGAACACTTCTGACACAAACAGCTAATATAGGCAAGGTAGTGTAGTGGCCCAATACTTTTCTAAGAAACAGAGCTCACTGCAAAGGTTTCTTCAGAAACTCTTTGTGTCCCACCCTTTAATTCAAGTCTAGGAGACATATAAGGCTTTTACGCTATGAACTTCATTGAAACAAACCTTTGAGTGGCAGAGCCTTGATGAGGATTGCAGGCTGAACTTCTGCTCAGAGGAGCCCCAGGAAAACAAATACATGCTTCTGAAGTATTCACGTACCATAAAGGCCTTCTCCAGGATACAGTTAATGATCCTGGGGCCACCTCTTGACCAGGGAAGGTGTGGTAAAGTATTGAAAAGCTTGTGCTTTCATATGTACCACCAAAACCACTAGCATCCATTTGGAGACTCTACCGTGTAGAATAATGTGTATATACACGGAACCTAAATTAGGGCTGAGAGGACAGTTTTAATTTAGGCGTGCCCTGAGAGTGGGCGCTTGGTTCCTGGACTGTAATTCCCTATTGTAGTTTTCCTGAATGCAGAGAGCCATTGGCCCTCCTGCCTGTAATGTCTTTTGACATACAACTTGTATAAAGTCAGAAAAAAGCCCTGATTTAGCAATGTAATTTTATTCATTCGCACATCTGTTTCCACTGAGGGCTTTGAGGCCCAGCAAAATGGATGATAGAAAAGAAAAGACACGAAGAAAAAAACCTGCCCGTAGAAATATGACTAATGGCCCAGACCTGTCTGTACTTGTTAAAATGTGCTAGAATGACAATGTTAATGGCTTGGCCAAACATCACAAAATCACTACTTCATGTGATGCTATTAGCTGAGTTGTTCAGTAAAGGCAGAGCTGGAAAAATAGGGATGCCTCCCTGGGCCTCAGGGAGCGGCAGGGAGATCTCACAGGCGTGACTAAGAGGTGCTAATGAGAGTCTGGCCCTGTGCAAGCTGCCCCACGCTGCTGCCACCCTGCCTGCAGTGGCCTGGAACCAAAGCTTTCTGTATTTAACCAGTCGGCAATTTGGAAGGTGTGTAACATGAGGGGCCTTTCCTGGACAGCACTTCAGAAAGATGCAAAAAACGACACTCTGTGTTTCACTTGTAAGGCTGTGTCCAGGCTGTGCAAGAAGTGCCCCGAATCAGTCACCAGCCACCCCAAGAATGAGCTACGTGTCTGATAATTAATTGCTTTCCAATGTCCCACTTCCCTGAGGGTGGGATTTTTTTAACAGAAAGACAAATTGCCATCAGCTTTTGTAGTATATCTTGGACAGTTGTATTTCTACAGCATTGACACTGGCAGCAGGATCTGTCTCTTCGGTATTTACCTCTGCCTGTTCAAAGGCACAGCTTTGGGAGGCGAGGGAGTTGATCTTTGGATTTGTGCCTCACAGTTCTCCTAAAATGCTGTATGCTGCCTTCAGGTCTGCCTTCCAGTGAGGCACAACGCTCACCTGCCTGGCCGACAGAGCCGGAGATCTGCTGGGCTGTGTTTGTGGTAAATCCTGTCTAGTCAAGTGTCATCCCCTGAGCAAAAAGTGATGTAGGAATCTGTGATAAAGCCAGAGGTGCTTTATACTGCAGCTTCGCATTTCCTGGAAATGTCTCTAGGAATAAAGGACAATGCTTTAAACAACACTTGCCGTAGGCACGTACTTCATTATGTTCTTCATGCAAGGACACATTGAAATTCAGTTCAAAGAGAGAAGGAAAACCATTTTGCAGTAACCAGAGATCAGATTATTCGGTAAGCACAAAAACCTTTTGAGTAATAACTTTTCTGTGGAGAGTCAGATGGTTTCTATATGCTTAGTACTTAGTTTGCCTTGAACTGTATAATTCAATTGAGATGCCTCACTCAGCTTTTGAGCCATCTCATGCCAGTGTATCACAGGGCAGCTGTATTCCTGCACTGCCAAAGCCACTGAGCTTCTCTTGCAAGGCCAGTATCTGCTCTGTTTGGTCATGATCTTCTTCACAGGGATACAAGGACAGTCTGACTAAAATCCAAGTCTCTCTCCTCCACTGACCTGCCTTCAACGGTAGTTGGAAGCAAGGCTGGAAGTAAATCCGTGCTTCGTATTTCTGTTTGTACTACTCCAGAGGTACACAGATGTTTCCAAGAGAGACAGGGCCTCTGTTTTATGTTTCATGTGACATAGGGTATCACACAGGCCAGGCAATAGAGAATTCAGAACCAAGCTAAGAGGATACATGGCTTACTGTATTGGCAGCGATGTGAAGAAATACACAAAAATAAGCAAGCAACCTGAAACAGAACTAAAAGTTAGAGGGTCTTTGTTTTGGTTGGTTTGTTTGTTTGTTTGTGTTGGTTGGTTGGTTTTGTTTGTTTCTTTTTAAGTATATCTTAACTTCGCTGTCTCAGCAGAAGCCAACATGTTATGGAAACTGGTATAGTTTTCCTTCTTTTTAGAAGAATTTTGGGCTAACGCTTAATTGATTTAGCAACTGAAAATGACAGGATGCTGCTGGTACAGGGGAGAGCTTTGGAAGAGAATGGAAAAAAACTAAGTAATTGTTAGTTCCCTAAAAATACACATAGACTGAGGTAGTTGATACAAGCTATTCCCCACGTACCAAACTGTGTTGCTGAACCAGACCATAGTGAGAAAGAGGAGGAGGACGAACAGCTGGTTTTCGTAGTAGTAGTTGTTCAGGTGGATCAAATCTTTCCAGCCTTGGTGTTTAATTTATTTTGATGGATAAATTTCTACATTATGTATTCAGACTATGCACTAGAGAAGACTGAGAAAAACAAATATCTTACCAAATCCGGCTCATCTTGTGCTGAGGGTCCCACTCCATATTGTGTTAATTAGTGTGGTGGGTTGACGGCAGGTGCCCCCCAAGGCTGCTCTATCACTCCCCTCCTAAGCGGGACAGGGAGGAGACAATATGACAAAAGGCTCGTGGGTCAAGATAAGGACAGGGAGAGACCACTCACCGATTACTGTCACAGGCAAAATAGACTTGACTTGGGGAAATGAGTTTAGTTTATTAACAATCAAATCAGAGTAGGATAATAAGAAATAAAAAACTAAATCTTAAAACACTTTTTTCCCCCCACTTCTCCTCCACCCATTTCTTCCCAGGCTTAACTTTACTCCCGAATTCTCAACCTTTTTCCCCCCAGCAGCACAGGGGGACAGGGAATAGGGGTTGTGGTCAGGTCATCACACACTGTCTGTGCCACCCCTTCATTCTCGGGGGAAGGACTCTTCACACTCTTTTGCTCCAGCGTGGGGTCCCTCCCACAGGAGACAACCCTCCCCATTTTTCTCCACATGAGACCTTCCCATGGGCCGCAGTTCTTCATGAACTGCCACAGCGTGGGTCCCTTCCATGGCGTGCGTCCAGCACGGGTCCCCCACGGGGTCACCAGTCCTGCCAGCAAACCTGCTCCAGTGTGGGCTCCTCTCTCCATGGGGCCACAGGTCCTGCCAGGAGCTGCTCCAGCGCGGGCTGCCCACGGGGTCACAGCCTCCTTTGGACACATCCACCTGCTCTGGTGTGGGGTCCTCCCTGGGCTGCAGGTGGAGATCTGCTCCACCATGGGCCTCCCTGGGCTGCAGGTGGAGATCTGCTCCACCATGGGCCTCCATGGGCTGCAGGTGGAGATCTGCTCCACCATGGGCCTCCATGGGCTGCAGGTGGAGATCTGCTCCACCATGGGCCTCCCTGTGCTGCAGGTCGAGATCTGCTCCACCATGGGCCTCCCTGGGCTGCAGGGGGAGATCTGCTCCACCATGGACCTCCATGGGCTGCAGGTGGAGATCTGCTCCACCATGGGCCTCCCTGTGCTGCAGGTGGAGATCTGCTCCAGCATGGGCCTCCATGGGCTGCAGGTGGAGATCTGCTCCACCATGGGCTGCAGGTGGAGATCTGCTCCACCATGGGCCTCCATGGGCTGCAGGGGGAGATCTGCTCCACCATGGGCCTCCCTGGGCTGCACCACGGGCTGCAGGGCAATCTCCGCCCCGGCGCTTGGAGCACCTCCTGCTCCTTCTCCACTGTCCTTGCTGTCTGCAGGGCTGCTTCACATATTTTCACTTTTCTCCCTGGCTGCAATTGTGCAAGTTTTTTTCCCCTTAGATATGTTATCACAGAGGCACTACCACCATCACTGATGGGCTTGGCCTTGGCCAGTGGCGAGTCCGTCTTGAAGCTGGTGGCATTTGCTCCATCAGATGTAGGGGAAGCTTCTAGCAGCTTCTCACAGAAGCCACCCCTGTAACCACCCTGCTACCAAAACCTGGCCACGCAAACCCAGTACAATTAGGCAGGAAGGGATCAGCCCATCTCCAAAGGAGACTCAGAAGGAGTTGCTGTGCATAGTTATTCACGATGAATGCTGCAGCTGTTCTTTCTGAACACAGATCCAAAAAGCAGAAGGGAGACAACCTCTAAGATTTACAGCAGTTCAAAGGAAGGTCAGTGGCTGGCAGGAATATGTGAGGGGGGAAGAAAGGTGAGAAGTTTCTGTCAAAAAAAACCAGTGACCCCGCTCTGTCTGCAGGTTACCAGCATGTTTGCATTTGTAGTTCTTTTCCCTTGTGCTAATTAGTAGGGGCTATAGTGGAAGTGCATATTCTGTTAGCTTAAATTCAGTTAGCCGAGAAGGTAGGCTGTGCCTTTTAGGCATTCTTTTAGGGTAAATTCTTCTTATTAGGCACAATATATTATCTAGGGATCCATTCTTCACTCACACGAGATTGTGGAAAATTTCCTGTGTCCCAGCTGGGATCACATCCAGAAAGATGAAGAATAGATGCAGAATAGATGAAGAATAGAAGCCTATTGCTTTCCAGGATATCCTAGCAGTGAGTGCACATGTACTCAGACAGATGAACATGAGCCGGCAGTGTGCCCAGGTGGCCAAGAAGGCCAACAGCATCCTGGCTTGTATCAGGAATAGTGCGGCCAGCAGGACCAGGGCAGTGATCGTCCCCCTGTACTCAGCACTGGTGAGGCCACATCAGTGAATCCTGTGTTCAGTTTTGGGCCCCTCACTAGAGGAAAGACCTTGAGGTGCTGGAGAGAGTTCAGAGAAGGGAACGGAGCTGGTGAGGGGCTGGAGCACAAGTGTGACGAGGAGCAGCTGAGGGAACTGGGGCTGTTCAGCCTGGAGAAAAGGAGGCTGAGGGGAGACCCTATCGCTGTCTGCAACTACCTGAAAGGAGGTTGTAGCGTGGAGGGTGTTGGTCTCTTCTCCCAAGTAGCAAGCGATAGGATGAGAAGAAATGGCCTCAAGTTGTGCCAGGAGAGGTTTAGATTGGATATTAGGAAAAAATTCTTCAATGAAAGGGTTTTCAAGCATTAGAACAGGCTTCCCAGGGAACTGGTTGAGTCACCATCCCTGGAGTTATTTAAAAGACCCGTGGAGGTAGCACTTAAGGAAATGTTTTAGTGATGAACTTGGCAGTGCTAGGTTAATGGCTGGACTTGATGATCTTAAAGATACAATTCCAACCTAAAAGTTTCTATGATAAACAGAGCACACTGGATTTGTTGTGATTTGTTTGTACTACCTATACATGCTATATATATATCTATGTTTCTTATTTATCTTTATATATATTTATTAATTCAAAGACCATTTAAAATGATTCCCTTTAAATAAACATCCTCTAGATTCTATCTGCTTGTTTGTGCCTCCAGGAAAATCAATCTGTGTAGGATACTGAGCACAACTGTAATAAAGGAGAAAGAAATAAAATAGACAGTGAAATATGATGTGCTCTCTCCAGAAGGGAAAGTAGAAGCCTCAAGCCAAAGTCCAAAGGTTACGTACCATGTTAATGGTCTTATCTAACCTGATTATACCTAGTACTTGCAGGTAAACAGATTGAGACATGCTGCAGTCATGAAATGACTGCAGCAAAGCCTGATGAGACTCACTGCCACCCTATGCTCTACATTAGGCTGTGTTGCAGCAGCAAGCACCAGCATCCTTCAAGATCTAGCTATTGACTTAAGGCCATACCCTTCTCTTGGGCATCCCCAAAGATTCAGGCCACTTCAGTGGAGGTTCTCAGGAGAAAATCTGAACTGTGCAAAAGCCTCCCATGCTCCTGGTTGAGGGACTTTGTCAGATGTTCAGATCACAAAGTGATAGTTTGAGCACAAAAACCAACTTCGTTATTATATGAAGGCTTAAATCCAGGTATTGTAGGGATTGATACGATCTTGAAATGAAGGGGAGTAAGAATGCATGTTTCTTTTTAAAGACAGTTTGGGTTGTGTCTTGGGTTGTATCTTGGTCAGACTCTCAAGCTTTTCTGTTCACTTGCTGGCAGAGAAGTTTCTACCTTTTGTCTCTTATCCTGGCGTCTCTGTACGCCTGGTATTTCTATAGGATGTGGGTTTGTGTGCACTCTCAGCACCGAGGCTGTTGCCCAGTTTTCAGCAGAGCTGGGAAGTACATACTCTGAGTCCAGAATCCCAGCTTCTCGTCAGGTACTTTTCTAATGGGTGAACAGCATCTTTGTGTTTAACCTGTAAACAAAAGCTTAAATATTATACAGAATTCCTCTTTTGCTGTTTGTTAAAGAAACCAAACACCTCCCCATTACATGATTACATACCTGTTTGGGGACTATGAGGGTAACAAACCACCCACGCTGCACACATTTCTAAATTATGTTGTGCAGGTGTCAGTGTCCATAGATGATCTTCGTAATCATGACCATCTCTTATGCATCAATACTTGTCTGTCTTGTCAACAGGCAGCCAAAACCGAGCTCCAGATGACGTGTTGTTTTTTCAGCCGTGAGTGTTATGTTTGGAGAGCTGTTAGTTTCATGACTTCCCTGTCCCCCTGTTTTGCAGACACAAGCCACCATGCTGCCTCCTACCACCACACGCTCTTCTAGTCCAGAAGCACTGGTTGCTCGAGCTGGCAGACCACGGGTCAATACTCTGCAGCTCTATGCCAATGGCTTTTATTTCCTTGCCCAGCTTGACCTCATATCTGCCTCCCTTGCAGGGAACCTGTGGGCAGCCCTGATCTTGAACTCTCCATCCCCTCCTAGATCTTTTCTATCTGTAAATCTGTCTAGTGCTGCATCCACAGCTTTCCCATGCGTCTCACAGGCACACCCGAGAATGCCAACGTCAGAAGTTACCGCACAAATTAGGCTATGGTCACTCGCAACTATCCAGCCACTTGAACAGGCAGAGTTCTTGCACCTGTTCTTTCAGTATTTCAGGAATTGTCTGATGTTTTTCTCCCCTGACAACACCTAGTGGTTCTCTTCGAGGTTATTGGCTATATTCATATCAATTGATATTAATGAGCACCCTGTATGCTTTCCTCAGCTTGGTCCTTTTGGTTCATTTATCTTTCTGTGATGATTTTCCAGCTGCCTCCAGGTGATTAACACGGACTTCTGTTTCTGTTCTTTTATGTGTCTGACCAGAGGTAGTGGAAAAGCCTTCTCCTCTACAGTTCTCTGAAACAGCCTTTACCCTATCTCCTGATTCATCAGCTTCATCTTCAAACCATGGCTAATCCCCACGGCTAATGCTTCCTTTCCCTTAGTCTTCAGGTACCTTCAAGCTAACTTTCTCCACTGTGCTTGTACCTATTCCCTTGCTGCTACGTAAGTTTGCAGGGGTAGACAGTTCTCTTCCCACCTCCTCCCGAGCTGAGAAGCTGCACTGGCCTGGAGCAGGGCACATGGAGAAAGCCAGCCTGACTGCCTGTGGATGCCCTCTTTGGTTCCTCTCAGTGGCTCTTGAGTGCTTAGACTTGCTCAGAGTGGCCATTACTTTCGTACCGCTTCCAGGAAGATGTTTTGTTCGCGTGGAAAAAAAAGCTAAGCTGATGCCGTAGTTGTGTCTGAGTGCTCTGCATGCCCTGTGGTGCCTCACCCAGAGTGAAGAGGAATTGTAGTGATCCTAGTCTCAAGTAATAGCCTTTCAGAGAAGGAAGCAGTCAGAGAAAAATTCTGCAAAAATGGGGGGTGGTCCTCGGATCTCAAGACCCCCGTTCACGTGTTAGTTCGTTGCCCGCATGACATTGTGTCCTTTTGTTAGCTAAGAGATGGGTGAAAGTGGGCAGGAAAGCCCAAAGGTTTGGAGTGTGCTTATTTCTGCACCACATCTACCTGTTCCTTCGCGCTTATACAGAGCCTATCGCCGGAGAGTCTTGGGGCACCTCCCAAACATTACTCACCACCACCTCCCTCAAAACAGGAGATCATTGGAGGAGATAGAGGAGCGCAAACTCTGCTGAGACTAGTATTCTGTTTCCTACGTTATTGCCGCAAACTCTGGAGATGAACTGCACTCTCGAGTTTCTACCCATTATGGTATTCTGATGATAAAGCTTAGATTAAACCCAATTAAAAATACAATATAGTCATAGTAAAACCAACACATATAATTTACAATGAAGCCATCAAATCCTCTGTGCTATGGAATGGTGTAATGCGTGTGCAACGTTGCTGAATCTAGTATTTCGTTGGCTGACTTTGTCATATGCGGGTTCAATTTAAAACTAATGGAAAGGTCAAACATCACAAAGACACAGACATTCCCCCCTCCATCCCCTTCAATTAATGTAGAGCTGCATCAAAAAAAGGAAATTTTCTCAATAGTGTACTGAGGAGAATGGTTATAACCTGAATGCTGTTCTTATACATTTTGCCAAGTATAATACTCATGAAGTTCAACATCACAGGTGAAAGGATAAGAAAAGACAAGTATCTTGGAAAAAAGTTAATTCTCTGATAACACCTTAGAGAACATATGATCTTAGCAGAAAGGAATTTTTTAAAGTCTGGAAAAAGCCTTTATTCTTCAGACTCTGCCAACAGGAAAAAAAAAAAAATAAAAGAAAAAAAAAGGATCTTTAAATATGACTAATAAACTTACATGCTTGGGGCAGGAAAAAAAAAAAGAGTTTGTAGTTTGTTAATCCACTGGCAAAGTCAGCTGCACATACAGCTCAGCACTCTGTTCAAACAGAGAGTAAGTCTGAAAGCTGCTGCCGTATTCTGTCTTTGCTGGAGGCCCAGAAAGCAAAGCATTAAGGTGCATTGCAAGGTAAGCATGAGTAGTGAACTAATCCCCTCTTTGAACTGGATAAGTAAGAGGAATGCAAAGGAACATGTACATATTAATCATGGCTCCTGCACCCTTTGCTATGATGGCGCCAGCCACCCCTCTTAGCGCGACATTTGACTTCACCAGCGTTAGGGAAAAGCTGTAGTGCCTAAGACTCTGGAACTGCTCTCTGTGGGCATCTCTAACAGCTGATAAAGATGTTTGTTTGGTGTTTTTTTTGTTGCTGTGTGTATTTGTAGTTTGTGGTTGATTAGTTGGGGGTTTTTTTTGCTCCAATTTAATAAGATCAACGCTTCCTGTTCATGCTGTCAACGTCTAGGATAGAGTGAGGGACATGGAAATCTGAACTTCATCACGCTAAACTTATAATGGACCCTGTGCATACCCGCAAACTCACACACGTATGGAAGGAAGGTGGTTTGAGAAATGACCAGTCCTGGATAAATTGAGACCAGTCACTGATGCCCTCCAGTGTCTTTGCTCAGCTGATGGTTTCAGGTACTCTGCTGGCTGTTGCTCACGCTTGCTCGCTCTCTCTTGCTCTGTTTTCCAACTGAAACGAAGCCGACAGTTCTTCATCTATCAGGGAGGCTACAGGCTGCCTTGCTGCTGAGATTTTTGGCTGTTATTGATTCTCCACAGTGAGACACACAAGAATGGAGGCCTACAGCACCCTTAAGCTTAAAGAGGATATGTCCGCAAACTGGAAATGGCTAATAAGAACCAATATAGGAGGAATTAAAAAAAAAGAAAGAAAGAAAAAAAAAAAAGGGCACAATTCTATTCACTGACCTATAAGGTGAATGTTTACCTGGTTGGTTGTAGCCCTTTTCTTAGTCTTAGTTCCCCCTCCTTCTTTGATGGACTTTTTTGTTGTTGGTGGTCCTCAAAGGATCATTTTCTTCCTTTTTTCCTATTTTTCTCCTGTTCTCAGCTTTTCATTTTCATTGAAAAGCAATACCCTGCTCCTTTTTTTTTTTCACAGTCACTTGTGATCTGGGTTTCTACAGTTTTAGTACAACCCCCCCATCCACTCCCTCCTGCCCTTCCCACCTTCATCAAGTTTCTAGTGTCTCTAGCGCAGCTCCAGCTCTCACAAAACAACAGCAATCATATTACAACTTAAAACCATTAACCAATTAAGTGTCACACCTCTTTACAAGGTAGGTAATTATCTGTGAACATTGCTAAGCTACTGCTGTTTGGTGCAACAGATTGTTGAGCTGTTTCTGCTCAAAGGGTCCCAGACAACCCTAGTAAGGCTGCGAAAGGTCAAGGTTGGGAGGTAGAGCTGTGTGGGGGAACTACAGACATCTGCTAACGTGCTGCTTAGCGCTGAACCCTCCTGTTACTCTTGGGTTTGTGAGCATTAGATGTGTTCTGCATTTGTAGTCATTTTTGAAAACAAAACAAAAACAAACTAGAAAAACACAGAAAAGTCCACACTTCATAAAATGGCAGAGTAACTGGTCTGTCTTCTTTGTTCGCTGCCCCTGCTGCTGTGTTCATGTAAACTAGACTGTGCTTGGCCAGCGAGAAGCCATTGCTTCTGCTGAAGGCAGCTCCTTAATAAACTAATGGTGTGATGTTACATGGGGTCTCCCAACCTGAAATGCTGCATGACATTTTTTCCCCAAAGGTGGAAGATTTATGATTTTTAGCCTAAATTAATTAAGAAGCAGAACCTTAATTAAGAAGCAGGTTGCTTCTGAAACAGCTAACCCACTTCAAAGGGCTGAAGCCTTATACTTAATGGCGAACAAAGAAGAGAAAACAGGGTCAACACAGACAATAGCTTTGTGTTGTTCGCAACCCATTCATCTTGCACATGAGGGGGGTGCTCTGCTGGCATTTTAAAAATGGCAGCAGAACATCTGCCACCCAAAAGGAGAATTGGGGTGTGTGGGAGGGGCATGTGGTTTATTCAAAAGCTGCTGTTCCCCTTTTGAAGCAGATGAGCCAGACGTACTTATTTTTTTCTCTGCCAAGTCCTGGTCAAGTTCCCATTGATTTCAGTTGATTCAGAATATCCCTCTTATTCTCTTTTTCTTTTTTTCCTCTCTCCCCCCAGCCAGGTGGTTTCACTTCATGGATGCAGCAGGCATCCTGTTTCATCCACTCACCATATCAGGTACAGCTGCTAGCTGAGGGGCAAGTGGTTCAACAAGAAATGAGTCTCTTGAAAAATGTCACATTTTTCAGACCTCAGTTCCCACAGAGCTTAGTGTCCTTCTGGAAGAAACACCTCAACCTCAGATAACTACAGTGTTCCTCAGTCAGTTCCAGTTGGCAAGGTAGTGTTGTATTTTATACTGTGTATTACGTAAGATTTTGAATAGGTTGTTCCTGCTTCTGGACTAAAGGGGGAGGCGTGGCTTTTCCCATTAAAACGGTATGGTTTAAATGATGTTTCAAAAAAAAAATCACTGCCATTTCATTAAGAAGACATACAAGCTAGGGGCGGTCACCTCTCTTGCTGGTAAAATGCCAGAACACATATGGACTGGTTGCTGAACACGGCTCCCAGATGCGCCAGCCTTGAGTGCCGTCCCTACAGGTTTTTGTAAATGCGGCTGGATAGCCAGTGCACCTTTAGGAGGTGCACAGGTGCTGCTTTGGAAAATGCTTTCAAAAGTCGCACCCAACATCAAAAAGAGATTGATGTAAGAGATAAATGCACAAACCACTTTCATTTTCTTTATTTTCAATCGATACTGTATGAATACAAAGTTTCTAGAAAGCTACAAAAATTCTACCACTTTATCAAGAAGGCATCAAAATGTGTCACTTTGCAAAGACATGAAAACACCTGCAGTAACCGACACAAAAATAGCATTTTTAGAGTGATGAAATAATTGCACTTAACTGTCATGGATATTAAAGTTATCACACATATGTACCGCGAAAGCTAGAATACATTTTTTTTTTTACAAAGCACTTTATAAAAAAATTCTCTGCACACAAAACCTATAATTTTCATATTACTATCATACTAAAGATAAATTCACTTTAAAGCCAACACTTAAAACATTTTAAACAAAAAAAGGTACCAGTACCTACACACAGACAATAACAAATACAAGAATACTGTACTGCCAAGAGGTTTGACTGAAACTCCTTTTGAAAGCTTCTGCAAATATGTTAAGAAAACATTGGAGAACATTCACTTTTTTCAAAGAGCCTTCCCTCCCTGTCTAACCTAGAGGTACTTTATCATCAAAAGGCGAGTTCTACATCAAAAGTTACCAGCAGCAGTACAATATTAAAGTAACCACTGACCATATATGAATATGCTTAAGTCACAAACCCATTTTATACACATTACACAAATAAACATAAAGTGAGAATTCCATTAAGTCATTTACAAATGTGAACAAATGCACATGGAAAAAAAACCCCAAAACAAAACAAAACCCCAACCTGTTTTACATAAAATGTACTGAAGAATTAAAGGCTATTCAGGTTTTCAATGTTATAAAATTCTTTTGTCTTTTTTTTTTTTTTCAGGCACATATTGTATTTTTTGTCTGCAGTCATGAGCCTGAATCAGAGGCCCATAAAACAAAAGAAAACAAAACCATGTATTCTATAAGGAGGTAACAGGGATCTGTCTCCTTTTAGTCAACTGAGTGCATTTAAGATTTAATTTACACACTAAAACTAATTACATGATCTCACCAAGAATGACCTGAAAATTTAAAAGATGAAGATCTCCAAAGGGGATCTTTGTACTTTGACTTATCCAGCCTCAATCTTTTTTAGGGGGGCTAAACATCTCCTTATGAAAGATAAGAGGGGGAAAAAGAGATCATCCTGAGAAATTACAAAACTGGGCTCTATTGTACACATCTGCTGTGGACGTGTATCTGTATGGGTCAAGTAAAGGGTAGATAAAAGGTTTCTCAATATGAGTGAGTGAGTGATCCAGGAAAACTATAAGGGGAACTGCTTCAGAAAGCAAGTATGCCCTGGGACTTGCAGTGGAAAGAGAAATAGATACGGATTAGTACGTCAAATGTTGTATCTGCCTTGAACTGGCCAGTTACTTACATTCAGCATCAATGTACACCCTTCATTATTTCAAATAGCCTATACCGTGGAGGTTTTAACGGAAGAAGCTACCGCCAAACTTAATGAGCTGTAGCTGCGGTAGAAAAGGAAAATGAGAAACAGGCATTATATCTGCAATTCCTTCAAAATAGTGGTGCAGTACCTAAATAAAATAATTTTGGAATTCAAGTAAGTAAAAATACATCTGTTAGTAGTAATTTTTAACAGCCCCAAATGGTACCGTTATGCTTGCTTATTTTAGTATTTTAGTGAGACAGAAGTGTAGTTTATCACAAATATTGACTAGTACAGCTGAAATGTTTGGTAATAATTTGGTAATAACTGAAAATATATGCTCTACTTGTGGGGCTAAAGTGTCTTTGCCCTACCTCAGTCTCATTGAGTTGAACAGGATTACTTGTCTTATAGAGGTAAGTGAGATTTAGACCTTGAAGGAATAATAAAAATAGTATTTTAGAGAGAGGGAATTTGAATTATCACAATATTTACCACACAGTGTCACAATATTTCTATATATAAAAAGTTAATCTTAGCTTTCATCAAATACTTTAAAAATCAAGTTTAAATTGTATTCATTACTAAATAATCCCTCTGACAGCTTTTGGTTTTGCTGATATTTGTTCTTTCTAACGTCATTTTCTTAAAATCTTGCTCCTCTTCCCATCAGTTTTACTTGTACTGTAAAGTATGGCCCCTGTTCACAGAAGGTATCAAATACAGACACATTTTTGAGAGGAGCTATCTTGTTTTTCCAAGACATCATATGGGAGAAAAAAACCCAAACCAAAACAACCCTGTGTTTTGAATTGTGCTGGCCAGAGTTTCCCTAACAGCACCTTCATCCCCAGCGCTCACACTCAACATTTCAACGCTTAAAAACACACAGTTGCATTTACCCTACCTGTTGTCTGTTCTCCGTTTTCATCTTGTTTTATGCATCTGACTTTCAGCATGCACAACTTTGTACAGAAAAATCTTCTGTCTAAACAAAAAATCTTCACGAATACTGAAATACTATTAGAGGAGAACAATGAAGTCACATTTGCCCACTGTCTGAAAATCTGCATTATATGGATCTCTCGTTATGCAAATGCACAACTGGATGAAGAGAATATAAATGTGAATAACTTTCATTTTTATGCTGGTTTGCAATGCTGTCAGAAATGGCAAACAGTAGATTATTCTACAGCATGTTGATAGCAAAATTACATTGCTATAAATGGTGCTCTGTTGTGAATGGAGGCCTGTAGATTCAACTTATTCCAATAAACCAAAGGCATTACGGTGATAACTAAATATTTTTGGTCTCTCTACAAATTGTCATTATTATGGCAGCACTTTTCTAAGCTGGAATTTCAAACCAAAGGCACTTTCATGCTAGAGTGCAGAAGAGTTACAATTAATTATTTGGTCATGAAATTTAAAAAGGCAGCATTTAGTCATACAATTCACTTTTCACGGAGAACTAAGGATCTGTAACCTTTCCTTTTGGTATAGACACTAAACTGTGTAGTAATGGGACTGACTTGTACAGAAGGTTGGTTTAGACCAAGCAGTCAAAGAGCTTTTCTGTGGGAAAAAATACAGATATTTTTAAAAAATGGAACCAATTAATAAAACAATACATAAAATTTATGTGAAGAGGCTAAAGGTACTTCTAATATAATGCTAAGGCACTGCATATTGTAATGCTTTGGCAGCTCTCAATTAAAAGGTTCCTACAAAAAAGTAACAGTAACAAGATAAGTACTTCCAGCTTACAAAAGAGCTCACAGTTTACAGGCAGCCTGTTGGACTACACACCCCACACCGAACAGTTGAAGGATTAAGGCTTTTAAGAATTAACATGTACAGGGTATGGATCATTTACAGAAGCGTAAAGAAAAGACAATGGAAGTAGCTTCCATAATATTACATATGTGAACACCAATAAACATTGTGACTTTTTATACCCTATAGTTATGGCATATGTAGTGTGCCAGATTCTATTACAAAAACTGTACCTGGTTTTGCAAATTGATTTACATACTTTATATGCCTCAAAGAGTTTGCTTGTTATTAAAAAGAAAAAAAAAAATCACCAAAACCACAATTCAAACCCTAAGTAAAAGACAACTTTAGAACAAAAGAAAACAAAAAAGTAGTTTTTGACTTGTAACACCAAGTGCTTAGAATAAAGGGCTACCGTTAGGCTGTTACAATGCAGTGCTTTTCCTGATGTGACTGTTAGTGTTAAAAATGAGTGTTAGAAGAGACCTTACCATGGACATATTTCTCTGTTCAGTACATGGAATATAAACCGAAAGATCATCAGCCCTAATATCCACAAGCAGGTAACAGCTAGACATCACAGCAATCATCCACCTCCTCATGTTAGAGCAGGGGCAGGCGAAGGAATTTAAGCAGTCGCCTTCCCCTCGGTGATGTTGTCTGTCCTCTAAGTCCTCACCAGTGTTGAGCATGAACCTGCTCTGACACAGACGCACAGCAACCCGCTACCTCATCTAGATAATTCAACAACAGGCAACTTTAACAGAGAGTACTATGAGAAATATCATATGCAAAAATTAAGACTGACTTTTTTTCAAAGACTACAGCGCTGTGCTTGGGAGCAAATTCTACACTTAAATTGTGCGTGGGCACGTATCGGTAAAGGGCAGGGAGGAGGGACCTGCTAAACGTTAACTGCTTTGATTCAGGACTGCAAAAGACCTTCCCAAGAGCGCTCTTTGCTGGTAGCTCACGACTGATCCTTAAGGTGGCTTGTGCTTGGCCAGGCAGCCCTCAGCCTTGCAGACAAATGTTTTGTGCGAGCACCCACTGCTGGCCCAGCACCTGCTCAAACAACAGCTGCTTGGGCAACTGCGGGGCAGCGCTGCCAGGAGGAAAAGAAACTGAGCAACGCTCGCTGGTGTAGCCAGGAGGAATGAGACTACTCCTCTCACATGTGCGTACCTCGGACAATCACTCACACCCACAGCCACGGTTTGAATCCTTACAGTATTAAAATATCTCCAGCTGGACTTCACTTTCTGGAGTCTTCCCTGAATATAGCGGAAGGATGAATGCTACCACATCTGGATGCAAAAGGACATCAGACCCCACATGGTACCTACGTGTTTGTGTCAGATACGGTTTTTGCCAGTCAGAACTGGAGAGAAAACTGCGAGAGGTGTAAAGAGCACCATGATAAAGAAGGAGAAAAAAAAAATCTCCAGTTTCCAATCTTTGCCTGATGTTGGTTGTGATTTTCTAGCGTCTCACAGATATTAAAGCTGTTGATCCTTTAAGCAGCGTACATACTCTTCTTTCAAACACATTAGTGTTTTACTTTCAGTTTATGAATTACTCACGTCAGTTGTTTCCATTCGTCTGTTAAGTTCAGAGTTCCAAGTTTTTTGCTCAACTTATTAGAAAACATAGTTGTCCATATAAAATATAACTGCACACACAAGACTACATATAATGCGAGTCTAAATCTTCAGTATTTACCTACTTATTGCAAAATGAGCCATCTTTTTCATTAAATAATCAAATTTTCATATTAGTACAATACAACTTTATACTCTTTTAAAATACACTAGATATGTTAGGGATAAGGGATGATGTTTTCTTTCTCTGCAATACCTGTTTGAAAGTTTAATGGATTAGAAGATTAGTTTTAGCATTGAGAAAAAAATACAAAATTTGCCTAATTTTAGGACCTGTGTGTTTCTATCAGGCATTTCTTAAGGCTATATTTTTCATTTGGTTTCAAACAGAAAAATGTTCCATTTTAAAAAATAATTTAGTGAATTACATTCGTCCATATCTTCCACCCTAATTAGTTACAAAGATAATTCTATAAAGATTATTAACTTTGTGTACTCATTTACAGTTACAGCTAAAGATTCATTTCGATTTCACTTGCATCGTAAAACAAGTATTTCATGTCGGAAAAAAACCCAAAATAAATTCTTATAAAAGCTGTCAGTTTTTCCCCATGGCAAATGCTCTGTCATACATTTTTCTATCAGAATTAAAAATAGGCCTCCACAGACAGAGGCATTAGGTTCTTAAATACAGTCTTCCCAAAGAACTGTGGTTTACAAATTTGAAGAACACTTAGTTTTAGAAATAATTTTTACAACTGTACCAGAATTTCACAGCTAAAATTATATATGAACACATTAAAAATGACTTCACTAAAACAGGATTTAGAAAATTGTGGGTGAAAGGTGGGCCAGAGGCACTGCCACTTAGTGTTGAGGTTTACAGTCTGTGTTTTGATAAAGAAGTGAAATGAAGTGTATATATAAATAACTGCTCAGTCCTTTACAAGCCTGTAGATGTGATGCTGTGCTCCATGTTCGCTGTTCGACACTTCGAATACGCAAGCCATGCAGAGCAGGGTTTCTTGTGTATCCCTGTTTGTTACAACCTGTTGGAGGGGAAGGAAGAGGTAGACAGTAAATTACAAACTTGGAAACACCAAGGCCAAAACAAGACATGACTGGCTTAATTTAGACAATGTCTAGATGTGACCGTTTGAAATGTGTCTCCTCTCGCTCTTTCTTTGGCGATTTAATGTGCCCCCCGTGAGTCACCCGCTGTGCTCTGGGGCTGCAGCTCCCAGGAGGGCACTGAGACTCATCCCACCCTGGCTTCTGGACCATGAGCCGCCATCCCATGGCCTTGGCTTGGCCTTCCTCAACCTGAGCCCCACTTCAGCGAAGGGCAGCCAGCGCAGCCTTGTCACCTTGTGTTCGCTTGACAAAAGGCAGCTGCGAGGGTGCACATGGCTCTGCGCTCGCATCCCTGCCTCGGCCCCGTGCCGCCAGCCCCTGGCCCTGCCTGAATCCTACGGCAGCAGCGACGCACGGCCCTAAGTGCTTGGCTGCGGTGGAACGACAAAGCCAGAGGGAGGGCAAGCTGGTCAACTGGCTGAAACTGGCTGAAAAGCCACTATGTGGACCATTCTTCATGCTTGAGCTCACCTGTTGGGTGTACCCATTACTGCATGCTTTCCCAGCCCAAGGACTAAATAACACCACTGACATTTGCAGTATTATAACTGGCATCTCACTAAGAACAGAGCAGATGAATGGGATGGTTCAAAGTTACTGCCTCGGGCTCTCTACAAACACCGAATAGAGACTTGCATGAAAAAAAGAGAGAAGTAAGCTGACTTTTTGGGAAGTAACAAAGATGTTTGTTTATGTTCTCAGCCAGCTTTGCCTTTTCATCCTCAGTGTCTACAGCGCACAATTCCAAGAGGATTACTCTGAAGTCAATGGGCTGATTTGTTTAGTAAGCAACATGACTAAGGGATTCGGAAACTGGTTCTAAATATTACAAGTTAAGCAAGCCATACAAAGCCTGAGAGTATTTATGAAATGGAAGAATAAAAAGTGAGTCCATACCAATAAAATTGTAAAATTTTCCAACACGCTGTTCATCATGTATTTCTCTGGTAAATGCTTCAGCTTGTGTATGAAGTTGATCATATATTCACACATTGGAGAACGATTTATTCTGTACACGAATCGGCCATTCTCAAACCTTGCATATTCAGTCTAAAAAAAAAAGGTATTTAGAATAAGATTATTCAGAAATAGCAAAAAAAGTGAATACTTGATTTTTTTTCTTCCTTTGTATAGCCAGAAAAAAGAGAGAGTGGCTCTCAGACACACACACCTACTTACTAACTCCTTGCCTGAGCTAAGCAGTGCCTTGCTAAAAATTCAATGGCCCTTAAGTATTAAAAAGTTATAATATCATTACTTGCTCTCTAACCTGTGATTTAAAAAAATTGAACAGATGAGGATTACACAAGGTAGGTTGAAGAAAAAAATGAATTGAGCAGAAAACTTTGTGGTAAGATGATTTTATAGGAGTTTTGAGGCAACCGCCTGCAAAGGAAGCAGTAAAAATAAGCTTATATGTTTATGCATAAATATACACATACAAACATAGCTATATTATTGAGTGAATTAATAGGCAATTTATGAATTACAGAAAGATACAAGACTATGGGTGGAAGAAAACCAGACTGATTTAGGTTGCAGGGGCTCACGAGGGGCTGAAGGAGGGTAGGGCTGTGGCTCCTGGACTCCTGTTGCCCAGCCACCAATTGCTCACATCAGGTACTCCGTGGCTTGTGGCATTTTTGGCTTTGGAATAATGGAGATGATGGAAAAGCTCTTCATGGTCACCATGCAGAGGAAACATATTTAGTATACGAAGGCTTTAAAATCCACAGCTTTAAAATGTTTAAAAAAATCTAGACGATCGAGGGTAGCTTGTCAGTGTAGTACAGTTCCAAACAGGTTACATGGCTGGCCAAGCGTTTGGAAACCGGAGCAAAAGCATTTTTGCTACAGCTCTTTTCTGCCAGGTGATGGAGGAGGTGGCACTGCCGTCAGCTGCAGGTTCTCCACCGAAGGTGACACAGGCAGGGGGAGGAGGGTCTCCAAAGCACAAGGTAACCAGGATTTTACTTAGCTGTAGTGTAATCATTCACACGGTAATTTAAAATGAAGCTAAACACTGCTGGGAAGGAAAATACTCTTCCGGGAAGGATTAAAGTAAGGAAGGAAAAGACAGGTAAGAGCGCAGTAACGACAAGAAAGAGAAAAGCCTAATTAAAATGAAAGGGAACCAGAGAATCATCCCGTCACAACACCTACCTCTACTTTTTCTACTACTTGCTTTCCAAATGAGCAGACTTTGGTGGAGCAGGTGATTGTCATGTTTTCTGAGCTCTCATACTGACTAGTGACGCCGTAAAACGCTCCTGTATCATCTTGAATGTTGCAGTTTAAGTCAGCCTGTTGGGAAAGGGTAATAGATGTTGAAGATTTTATTTTTCATTTGGCACTGTCAGTAGCATAAGCTGTAATTAGTTCACAAGAGTGAGAGGGGGGAGTTTTATAGTGACAACAGTTACAGTCTGTCAGGAAAGTACCTGCCTAATTGTTGCAGTAAAAACCTCAGGGAAGCAGCAATTTCTTCAAATTTTAAACAACAAAAGACAACCCAGTATTTCTCTGGGCTACAGGCGATGTTCCTGCCTGGCAGGCAGCTGATGAAGTCCCTGGAGCAAAGGGAATGATCCCCTGCGAGGAGCCCGGCTCCAGAACCAGCCATCCCGCTCCTGAGGGGCCGTACTTCACTTGCTACTTTTCCTTTCTCAAAGCAACGAAATCCTCACGGTGAAGAGAGACAGCTGTGCAACACGGGAATTGATCTCTGATAAGACTCTGTCAAGCCACATGACTCTGATTCAGCAAAATACTTGAATTTATGGAGTTGTATGATGCAACTCACAGGCTCCACGTGAGCTGTGTGCGCACCCAGCCATGCCTACCACGCCGATAAAATATTACTGGAAGTATCTGATTTCTTTCAGTATTGCTCTGCGGCCTGAAAAACTATCCAGCTGCCTTTGATATCTCGCAACAGACATGAAGACTTGCAGGATCAAGCGAGGAACAGTGCTACCTTTAATTATTTATATCCAAATCCACGTCCTGTGCGCAGCACGATTAATTTGGCTACAAAGCAACAGCACAGGTGGCACGCCGAACCCGGCCTCCCCGGGCTGCAGCAGCCCTGAAGCTGTTCTGCCGCTGTGCCCTTTGTCATCACGAATCCATTCTCAAAAGCCCTTGACTTCAAAGAGCACTAACAGGGACACGGGCAGAGTCTGGGGATACCCACAGCTGGATTTGTTGATTCAGGCATTAGCTCTGCTGACATCTTTGGTGCCCAAGGAGAGAGTGGGCAGGGTTTTCTTTTTATGTGGAAATAGCTGATCAGCTACTGCAGCGAAACACCAAAGAATCCTCTGAATTTTTAACGTGCTCTGAGACAAGCATTTTAGTAGAGAAACGCACTTTCACAGCTGTTTCACTTGCAAGTCTAGCTCTGCTTGTTTCTATTGCTAATATGAAAATGTAACACAAACATTTTGACAGATACTTCCATGTCTACCTTGAGACTTTTTAAAAACCCCGTTTACAGGTATGTTTATTTACTAGTTAGTGTGGAACATTTATAATTCCTCCTTCACTACAGTTGAGGTCATTTGTAACTGCTATTTAATTTTTAACTAGGCAACAACTCATTAGCTCTACTTAGCGTCTTCAGTCCTTATTTGTGGTACAACATTCTGAGGCAATATGCTGATAATAGCACATACTGAGCTAGTTTGTGGTACGGAGAAGACATAGGTCTAAGATTACTCCAGGCTGGCTTTGGTAAATTAATCAGCGGAGAAGTCTCCTGAGGTTTACACACAGTAACACAAACAGCCCTATAGTCACGTATTTTGCATAACAGAAAGAAATCCTATCACTATTACACCTTGTTTCTTGCACATGTTTTGCATGAGGTCAGCAGTTAATGTTTAATGTACGTTCACAGCGAGCTGTAAGAAATTGTGCTGAGCTAATGGTAAATAAACAATTTGCCATCACAGCTGGTTTGCAATCGAAACATGACAAAGAGCTAAACATGACGAACTGTAGCAGCCATCAGCCAGGCCACAGCTGTTCCACCAGAATTTCTGAAGAATAGGGGTTCCTGATAAAACAATTGCATTGTTGTAAATAACAAACCCAACAACAACAATAATAATAACTTCAAAAGTGGTTATTCCTGCTGCTACCACAATTGCAGTTTTACTATCAAAACATTTTCTTTTTTTTTCCTTTCAGTTATGGGCAAAATATTTAAGAAATCGTAACTAAAATGCTCTCCACAAATTCATGTTGTCAAAAGGGTCAAGTGCACAGACCTTACATTTCAAGTTGCAACAACAGCTGTTTATAGAGTTAAAAAATAAGAGTAAGGTTTTATCTGCTGCCCTCTGGTTTTGAAGCCCACTGAAAAAAACCCAAAACTAATTGTCGTATTTCCATGCCGACAGTTAACCTGGAGAAGTAACACATGTGGCCATCTGTCACCCTGTTGATCACTCCCACAGCCCTTCCAGCTCTTGCTGAAATCACCAGGAGTCCTGTGTACACAAGAAATACAGGCTGGGGCCCTGATATTTGAATGAGGAATGCTTGAAATTATCACTCAAATGTCATGATTTACTCTCATGCGATCGCGACTTTGTTGAAAAACTCCCATAATGATAATATAGATGTCGATTATCTTTGTCTTACCTTGAAAACACCTTTATTGTATGCTAGACTAAAAAAAAAAAAGCACAAATAAAGCAAACAGAGTTTTCCTTTTAAACAACAGTTTTCATGTTCAACTAATTACAAACTGCTGAGGGCCAACGCTTTAAGACTCTTGCAAAAAGTGTAACACCAACATAAAAATCATAATAGTTGGCAATGGCAAATACTCTTAAATGAAGGCTTCACCAAAGCCTCTCTCAACACTGAAAGGATTTTGTCTGTTCTCGCATACTAAACCAAATCTTGCCCCTCAGTCTGGGTTCACATTTTCTCACTAGAAGCCGAGTACATGACCACTGGAAAGTAGCATGTGTCACTATGAGCAGGGGATTGTCACATCAAGGAAATATTCCGAGTCAGGTGTTGAAAGCTTTGGTCCATGCTGAATGCCTTCAGAAAAGAAGGAAAGACTGTAACTTCTGGTAAAATACAAAACTTTGGTTAAAAAATTATGGTGAGAGACTTGTTAATTATATTGTTAGAACTTATATAGTAAGGAGCTCGTCTAAACACATACCACTGAAAGCAAAATTGTATTTCTAGAGCTGACGAAAGCAGGTCACAATTAAAGTTGAGGTTGATTTTTTTTTTTACCCAAAAAGGTTATGAGACTACTTCAACCAACCAAGGAAAAGGCTGTGCTAAAAACAGGCACTGCAAATGGGCACTGCTGTGGCTATGGGACTTGTAGATGTAACTCTGAGCAGGAATGTGATCCATACCCCAGTGAGGTGAAGGGCTACCCTGGTATTCAGTTTTAGCAGGCTCCTTACTGCAATATTGATTCCAGTTCTTGTGTCCACATTTTAGAGAGGATGTTG
The DNA here is from genome assembly GCF_036013445.1 of Caloenas nicobarica. Lineage (NCBI taxonomy): Eukaryota > Metazoa > Chordata > Aves > Columbiformes > Columbidae > Caloenas > Caloenas nicobarica. Next base: position 58,866,881 of record NC_088249.1, on the reverse strand, counting down.
GAAAATTGGAGAAGGTTCAGAAAAGAATTACAAGAATGATTTCAGGTCTGGAAAACATCCTTTGTAGTGAATGACTAATGAAACTCCATCTACTTACTTTTTCCAAGGGAAGTTTTTCCACGACTTTGTCATAGCCTACAAGTTGCTACATGGGGAAGAGTCTTCTGATAGATTAAATCTTGCCGAAAAGGACATTAAAAGACAGAAAGCTACAGCTACACAGAAGCTAAATGAGAAACGAGGCAGAGGCTGGTAACCCTGATGGCAATGAAGTGCTGGCATAATTTTCAGATGTGGTGGAATCGCCATTACTGCAGGTTTTTCTTAACCAAGCTACCAGGGGTGCTCTAGTTCAAGTAGGCTTATTGTCCGCAGGCAGACGTAACTTAGTGAGGCTCACTGCCTATACCACAGAAGAGGCAAGACTAGATAAATATAATAATAGCAACATTGAAATATAAGAAACTATCTTATTAACCCAAATCAACTCTCCTTATTATTTCTTTTTTTCAGTGATCACAGAATCGCAGATCCCTGTGAAAATCATGACAAGAGTCAAGCTCCTGGAGCGCTGTGCTTGCAGCAGCTCATGCTGCAACCAGCTTCGTCTCATTATTTCCTTGGTGCTCTGTCTCTCGCTGTTCTCTTGCATTTCAGACTCAGATTGCATCTTCCTGGGCTGAAAACCAGTTTTCCCTTCTGTACAGCTTCTTGTGCAACTACGCTCTGACCAACGGCTCTGGGAATTAGGGTTGGTGAGCGCTGTTGTGGCATATACAGATAAAGAAACTTTTGACTGGTTATTTCAAATATATTGGCATGATTTCAAATATTATGGCATTTCAAATATTATGGTATGATCATGTGCATGTGATGAACAGGAGTCTATTTACTCACTGAATTTTAAAATACAAGATCAATACAATTTAGGAAAAAACACCAACAACTTAAAACCACAAATGGATTTTTTTTTTTTTTTACTTTTAAGAGTAAAACTCTGATTTATTTCTAAGAGCTGAGATTTATATTAGCTGAATGCATTTGGAGGCAGGAGAGGCACTCAGCTTTCTGGCACCCTATCTACAGTGGTTGTGTAAAAGCATGATTAATTCATTAATAAAGCATAGCTTGTCAATGGGTAGCACTGAAAATAATACATATTAAGAGCACCAAGTGTTTGACATGTCGCATGGAGGGGCCTCTGCCAGTGTGCCAGAGCAAGCACCAAACCAGAGCTGGCTGCAACTAAAATAAAGGGTAAAAATTAAGAAAAAAAATATTCTTCACATTCATTTCAGAAGAGCTCTCAGGCTCTGTGTTAAAGGTGGGGGGCAGAGGGTAGAGCGCTGTGTAATAATAACAGCTTTGGCTAACAAAAAAGCAACTCCAGCAAAAATTGCTGAGAAGAGTCTAAATCCTTCCTGCTGAGTAGAAGGAAAACAGCACCTACTGGAAACAGTGGGATTTGGGGAGGGCCAGAGCAATTTACCCTGGCATTCAGTAGTTAACATTAAGCACTTAAGGTCACTTATTAACAACATATAGCTTTTAACAACTGCTGAGGCAGGGAGGTGTGTTACTCATATGACCGCATCGTGCCTCCCCTCCTCCTCTCCAAAGAGCGATCAAAGAGCAGAGATTCCAAATTGTGAAGCAATTTTTTCCAGCGGGAGCATCTGGGTGGTTGGCACGTCTCACGGCGCGTTGGGCGGCAGCTCGGGAACCGCGTCCAGGTCTCCAGCTCTGCCACATGGTTGGGATGGGGACGGACGGGCCGAGCTGCTCCGGCTTCCCAGCTGCTCAGCCCCGGCCACTCATTATCCAGCCTCAAGCGCTAATGCCCTTGCATCAATTTGGGGTCCTCCGCAAGCACCACGTGAGCTCCCTGCGCCGAGTGGGTTGTGATGGGCAGAAGAAAATGGATGTCTGCTTTCTTCCATATCTAATTTGTTTTGCATACATTTGCATGCTGGCCAGAGACCCATTCGCGTTACGGATCCCATTTGTGAGTTGCAGATCATTACCAGTCAAAGCTGGCGAGTGTGCGTGTGTGTGTGTGGAGGGAAATCCAAGATTCTAGCTTGTGCGACATAAATTACATGTAAAAATAGAAAGAAAGAAAAAGAAAAAGGCAGTAGCCACAATTGTGTGTGTATGAATGAAGGGCACAAAGAATCTCTGCACCTTTTAAGGCGGCTGGAGGCACATGGGGATAAATTCAGGAGAGGGTGGGAGGAGACCACAGGCGTAAGCCATTTCTGAACACTGATTACATGGGTAAATTGTTTGTTCCAGTGTATCACAAAGAGAAGGAGCATTATTTTTCATGCCGCAGCTGTTTTGAATAAGAATAGGAATAAACTTAACCATCCTCCTCATGTTACTTACCACTAATTATGGCATATATTTACATCTATAAAACAGTGAAATTTTGGGGGACATAATTTAGTGCCCCTTTATTGTGTAGATTCCTTTATTTCCATCCCACATTTGAATTTCAAAAATGTTTAGGACTTCAAAGTATCTTTAAAAGCTTGCCCTAATTATAATATGCATTACTTTCTAAAACTCCTAGTTTGCATTGCAGATTCCTGCAAATAGAGGCATTCATTTTAAACATCAATTAATATCAACCATGCATCTTCAGATGAGTTTGGGTCTTTAGTTCAGAGTTGCACTGAGCTCTGACTAAGCTTTCCTCAGCTTGAAGAATAGCTCAAGTTACTGCAAACATTTAAAATGAAGCCAGAGGATCAGATCAGTAGAAAGCCCAACAGCCTAATATTAATTTATATCAGCTGGTTTTTTCCTGTGTCACTAGCTAGAAAACATCCCTCCTCCTTTCAGACATATTTGCTTCCCATATCTGTTCCTGTAGCTGCAGAAGTCCGAGTTCAGGCCTGTCACAGAGCATTTGGCAGTGTCAGAGAACAAAATCCACAGCCATATTATTGCAAGGTGCGATTATACCAGCACTAAGGATCCCAATGGAGGCACAAGCCCACTGCACGATACCGCAGGTTATACAGAAAAATCACGCAAAAAGAGAATCCCTGCATAAAGGGAGATGGAGAATTGTGCCTTCTCAGAGCATAATTCCCTTGCCGGAGTCAGTGGAGATGTCTGTGATCATAACAGCAGAGTCAAATGAAGGTATTTTTTGGAGATGTGGCTGAGAGATAGTGGATTCCAAAGGGAGGTGGTGTGAGTGGGACAGACGTACATCGACCTCCTGCCAGAGAAAGTGGAGAACCAGAGGAGGCAGAGCCCTGGGCAGGCAGCACTGCGGGCCAAGGAGGCAAGGCCAGCAATGAGGTTTTAGAGAGACATTTAGGGGTAAAGCTGGAGGTGCGATCTATCATTCAGTTTGAACTCTGTCAGGAGGCCTAAGTGTATTGTTTACTATTAGCTAATTTAAGAATAGTAGTAAGTGAGTGGGGATAGTGTTAGATATCAGTATGAGTAGGACTTCAACCAATAAAAGAAACCAATAGAGGCAACATGTGTTGACTTAGCTTTTAGATAGGCTAATCAGAACTTCAAAGACCAGAAAACTTCAAGGCTTTTCTCAAGTCACAGAAACAGTTTAAGTACAAACTAACTGACAGGTATGTTGACCTTACTCAGATTAAGATTGGATGGCATGAATCATACCTGGTTGTTTTACATGGATTGGGCTGATTTTGCTAGTGACTAAGGTAACAGAAGCAGGATTGTGCACTCAACCTGCAACCCCGGGAAAGGTTTCACCTGCAGATATTCTGCAGCCTTGTCTGAATTTTATATCTCTGTAACCTCTGGCTTCATATCACTGTCACGCAAATTTCCTATGCACGTTCCTTATTTACTCATCGTACTGAGTGCACAACATACCAAGTAAAACTCTTTCTATCTGCTACGGTGACAGCCGGGCTCTGGGGTCGCTTCCCTGAACTCTCTGGTTCCCAGTGGCTGCCCGGGACAAGCAGAAGAAAAGCCACTGCATTCAGGGTGCAAGACAAGCACCAGGAAATTGCTTTGCGGGGCTCTAAGGTGGGTGGTTGAGGTGGTGTAAAAGGAGAGATCTCTTCCTTTTATACCTCCTGCACTGTTAGGTAGGAAGAGGCCCAAAAGTGTGACATCCAGGTGTGTCACCAGGACCGAGGCCAGAAGCTCATCCATTCCCAGCATCAGGCTGTATTTCACAGGAGATACAATCTGTATGAACCAATAAACCTCTGCAAAGCAAAGCAACACTTTGCTTTGTACTCCATACCTATGATGCTTTGCAAAGTCAACTCCACAGTTGCCAAATGTCTTGCAAGATCTCAGACCTTTCCCTCCCTCTTTTTTGTAATCAAACCTTATTACCTTTATCACAGGGCAAACCATGCTGCTGAGAAGCCTGAAGCAGAACTAAATGTGAAAGAGCAAGAGAAGGACTCCTTCCAGCTACCAGAGCTAAGCCGCTTTCTGCCTTAGTCATCCTCAGTGTGAGTGCTCATCTCTGGTCTTCCTGTTTCCCATTTCTCCTTTTCACACTAGATTTAATGTCTCAATAAAATACTCTTTGTGCTGCCTCCAGTGGCATTCTGACTTCTCTTCAAATCTGTTTACAGGCTCACCATCCCTTCTGGCATCAAAACCTCATCTTCGCTTTCAAACTTCCACATGTTACGACATCTGCCCGCTTTCCTTTTCTGGTTTCCCTTGACTTCTTTCACTCAGTCCCAGGTTTTCTTTAATTGATTCTCCTTGCAGTGCTTTCTCACCTGTACTTACTTGTCCAACACAAATTCATGTTCTTTTTTTATTCATATTACAACCAAATTCCACCAAAACGTGGACTGTCACTGGACACTGATGCTAGGATGCATGAGCTGACAGTGCTCAGCGAAGTATCGATAGTCAAATGATAATAAAGGGAGAAGACAACAGAAAGGATGAGAAGTGGGAAATGGTTAAATAAAGGACGAGAGAGAGTATTGTGAGTAAGCGATAGCTACACAACATGAACAGGACCTGGGAGAAGTTGAACCTTCAGAAGAAGAGGAGGTAGCAGATGACAAGGAGAGAGTGGTTAAGTGTATACTTAATTTAAAAGAAAAGGACAAGAATACAAAAATTAATCTATTTTAATATTAATGAACTTGAAGTTAGTAATATGGTCAGAAGTATTTGTCAGCAACCTTTGCCAGTTTTACACAATCCCCACAAAAATAGGAACAGCATCCTTTTTTTCTGAAGAAATGTCCTGTTGGGGTGAAAGAAATTAAGGACAGTGGGCTGACAGTTTAGAATCGAATTCTCAGTACTAATTACACAGCCATCTTCTGATTTTCCTATACGTATTTCTAGATGGGGGCACTGGTGTGAAGTTTATTCCTAGAAGGGATCGTGCCTCTCGCTATACCCAAACACTGCCCCTGGCACCTTCCCTCTGCCTCAAACAGAAAATCCACTGATCTTTTTTAAGGTCATGGCTCAGGAAGGCATTCTTACCACATTTGTAATGTATAACTCAGAAGGATGTTAGCACTGTGTGTTTTTTAATCTCTAAGTTAATACAAGACAAAATTACATTAAAAGCCCATTATGTTGGAAGGCACAGTGAGGTTAGGAAATGTTGGACTGAAGTTGCCTGCACATCCTGGCTGCTGAACTGCATCATGATACGGTCCTGAGCTACACAACCGCACACTTGCCCTCTGAGCATCTATACAATAGCTCTTTGTCCTTATTATTCTGTGCGGCCCAGTCCCTATTTCTTGCACACTACTCAAAACATGTGCTGAACACTGAATTATTAATTTTATAAAAGTTTTCTTCATGGCATTACCTTCGTTCTGTATAAAGAGCCATGAGTTGGACTTCTCAGTGACCACCTGAAGGATGGTATCACCCCCATTAGAGATGGGGAACTGAGGCAAGTGTGTTAAAGGTGTGCACTGCTTGTAGAAGATCAAGCAGAGAAGGCTGGCACTTGAATTTTCAAAGTCATGAGTACAACACAGACCTTAATGATCCAAAGAAGATCTTTTGTGGATTGGCAAAGTGGATTGGTGAGGTGATGGTCCTCAGTTTAACCCCAAGTTTTGCAAGGAAATGTATTTAGAGGTCACAGACCCTTCACCCGTAAGTTCTATTCCTCTGCAGCCAGATTTCTTCTGCCTGTACGCTTGCCCTGGCCCCACCCCTCGCATACCTGTCTCTGCTGTGTGCCTTCATCCCTGTGTTTCCCCTTATCCTCCTTATCCCAAATGCTCTCTTCCCACTCTCTTCCCTCTTTTTGACCCTACATTCTCACCGGCCTTTTCCAGGCTCCTGGTGCCTGCTGGGTGTCAGCTCCCAGGTCTCCGCTGCCTCCTGTTCCGGGCTCTTTGCCCAGCCAGCCCTCAAATGATCAGTCTACAGCTCCCATGCCCTATGGTTTATCCCTTCTACACCCAGATTAGAGAAAAGAGAGTCTCCCTCATTCCCAGTTTCCAGTTCCAAATCTGGTGTCACAGAAACTTTTGGCAAGATATGAAGTCTGGGGTATGTACAAGGGGAAGAGTATTTCAGGTCACATGGATAAACTTTAACTGAAAGCAATAAATAGCAGGAAATCTGGTCATAAGCAGTGATTCCAGATCAACCTTTTCTGGTTTCACCATCAACCTGTCCATCCTGTAACTGGACACTGAATATGCCCCTTTTATTGCGGTTTTAACGGACGGATTTAAAATGTTTAGATCACAACTGTTGCTATGAAAAGGTGTATACTACAAAAAATACCCCAACAAATTAATGAGTAGAAAAAGATTTAGTGTAAGCATGAAGTCCAGCCTGGAGATTTGATGATCCTTTTGGATGAACCTTCAGCATCACTAACATGAGATTTTGTAAATGCAATAAGAAAAATCTGATGCATCAATAAAATTTATCACTACTAGATCAATATACTATATCTCAACCTTCCATTCTAAGTATTTTTTCACTCTTGTTCACAACTGATATGAACAGATATAATTTTTGGAGCAGAGTCTCATGGCTGACTAACAAAAAGGCAAGGGGAAAGCGATGTGCTCTAGCAGCTAGAAAAAGTTTAAGGAAAACCCTGGAACCCTCCTAGGCTCACAGTCGTTCTGCTGCACACTCATTTCAAATCCCACTCAGTCCTATCTGCATAAGTGTGGACTGATTGCAGGACTGATACTCGTACTGTTTACATTTGGCAAGAGTTCAGCCTTGGAAACACTGAAAAGCAAATCTCCAGTTCTGCAGCTTCCCCCTTTTTTGTGGGACCACTAGATGGCAGTTCCCCATTTCCAGCCAAGGGCTCTGTTACCTGCCTGCTCCTGCCCATCGGCTATGTCACGCACAGCTGGGGCACACATCTGCCTTTGCACGTCACATCTGCCTTTGCACGTCACATCTGCCTTTGCACGTCGCATCTGCCTTTGCACGTCACATCTGCCTTTGCGCATTGCCTGCAACACGGACTTCTGGTGAGCCGTCAACAAGAGTGGCCCTGGGCCAGCATCCTACCTGAAGCATGTACGGCTTTGCACTTCTAAATGATGACAGAAGAAATTTCCACAAGCACCCTAAATGGTAGGGAATTGTAAACACAAGCCTTATCGACAAGAGAGGTTCTCCGCATCAAGTCTTACTCACCCAGAATTTTACGAGGAAGAAAGCGTTTTGGGGCCCCTTCCCAAACAGTTCCTTTAGACCGCCCTTCTTTTCAGGAAATTTGTCATAAATCTGACGAATGTCCACCGATTCAAGCAATGGGTCACTGTAAGAATGGTTAGCGTGTCCAATGTGTACGAAGAGGTGTTTATTGTACTGCAAGAAAGAAACAGGAAAATCAGTGCTGTACAAAAAGAACAGAAGTTTATTAAGGCACGGGTCTGTGTGTGTTCCTGTGGAGGGTAGCATGCTTTGATGGATTAAATGACTCGCACATTACTCCTGGGACTGTGATTTTCTGCAGTATGATTTCCATGAACGACTTTAGTGATTGTGCTGTAGCCCCTTATGAACAAGGGTCAACATCAAAAAATCTGTGTTCCTACTGCAAACCACAAAACACGGTCATCTTCAAGGGAGTAATTTACAGTGAAAGACCCAGCGGCAGCACGGTGATAAAGAGCCCTTCGCAGAGCATAATAAGATGAATATGCTCACAAGGAAAACCCATTTCTGCCGCTTTAAACCATGCCTTTTAATGTCCCGTGTCCTCAGAGCCTGAATTTCTGCTAGTGCCACAGAGCCCACACATACACACCTCCTGCTTGTCTATTAAAAACCCCAAACCTCTATCTATAGCATATGATAATGACACTTAAGTAATGAGATAGAAGGGATTTTCTTTCAACTCTAGAATGACAATAACAAGAAGGCCAGTTACTCTGTGCTGCTGTTACTATACAAGTGGGCCTCATTCTGTGCCCCCCAGTATTTTGACCCACGTAATATTAAAAAGCCAAACTTTAACCACTTCCCTTGGGAACTAACCCTATAGATGACCATCTCTGCCAAAACACATCAACTTCAATTTCCTATTTCTTAACTTCATCCCATTGCACCTCATTTTAATCAAGAGAAACACCCCAACAACCCCTTTTCCTGCCTGGGGGAAATCCCCCGCGCGGTAATGTCCCCAGCAGCCCCTGCTGAGTCCAATATGGTCTTGTAGGTCTTTCTCCAAGACAAGAACACCTTCCAGCACCTGGAATGAAACCGAGGGACGAACCCCAAAGAGGCTCCACCAGTCAGTCAGCAGCTCACAGTGCCACGCCAGCAGAGTGAAGGAGCTCGAGAGTGGCAGGATTAAAGATTGGGGGTTTTAACCATGCAGATCACAAAACATTTTGCTAACTCAATTAAGGAAAGCTGATGTGCAGTCAATGAACACTAGAAAACTCTGTCATGTTGAACAGATGCTGTAGATAAGGGGCAATTCCCAAAAGCTAAGCACAAATAAAATATTTAAAACCCCAAAGCAGACCTCATTTAAGCTATTTTGTTTACAATATACCTGGTGACTGAACAAATTGAAATGACAAATCTAAATTAATTGGACATCCACTCAGAGCCTTCCTTCGGTGTAAGCAGAGTCTTCCCTAGCAGATGTCCAAAACTCTGGGGAAAAGGAAATGGACTGGCTAGATTTCTGCACTTAGGAAATTACACTGAAATCTCTTTAAAAATCACATAGCACAGTGAAATCTGAATTTAGAATCAGAGAACACTCATCTGGATATGGGGCCAAAAATGAGGTATGGTCCATGCTTTTTACAGCGCTGTATTTCTTTTTTTAATTCTGTGGAAGGAAAAAGGAAAGTGTAACACTTTATTAAGGTGTTTGCACAAGCAAGTCCAAGTCAGAGAGCATCGATTCCATGGATTTTCCTTGCAGCCCTCTTTCAAAATAATGCCATCCCAGCACCTTCTGTGCACAAGAGGAAAACTTGCCCAGCCTTTAGTTGGTGCATGTGGAGCCCAAAAGGGGCAGAGCTGATCCACAGAAGCTGTTTCTACCTTGAAGAGGAAAACAGGCATGGCAGAGAAATAAATGGGTGGTGGGGAGCTGAATGCATGTGTCCAGGAGTGAGTGTGCCCATGAACCCCTCACCCACACTGGTTTAGCTCACATGCTGATCATTTAGCCACGACACAGAAACTCATTGTACTGGTTGGCAACCATGAGTGCCTGCGGTCAGATTTAGCATGTTACTTTACCCAGCAGTGGTAAAAGTGGACTAAGGAGATATTTTAACACGACAAAACAAACAAAATTCAAAAATGCGAAGTATTATGAGAAAGAACCATGGCTCCTGCTTTTGGGTTTTTCACACTGTTGTCACATATTTAAGCTTGCAGGACTGTGAGTAAATAACTAAAAGTCACGCTGGACATTTCTTATGTATTTGGCTGCCTACTGAAAAACTTCAATTTCAGTAAAATGTATCAGTGCCCCATATACCTGGGAACTGCCAGGAACACAAGAAAGAGAGTCCAGAAACCTGCTCCTGTCGCCTTCCTAAGCTACCAGGGTGAAGTGCAGGAGGACGGGGCACGGGCTGTTGACGCAAGCCTATCACGATCAGGCAAACATCTCAATTTTTCAAGAAGAATGATGAGAATTCCTCAGTAGAAGCACTTCGGCCTCCTCTGAAAAATTAAACCGAAACATTTCCCTTCCCCCAGGACCCCCATAGCCTGCCTAGGAGTGCCCAGCAGCTGTGCTCTCCCTAGGGATGTGAGATGTCCCAAAGCATCCCTCTGTTCCCCTCTTCAGAGTAAGGGCTTGAAAAACCATCCCCGCTGCTAGCGACAGGGTTATTATTTATTTTCAGATTGTTTCCTCTCAGCCTTTTCTGCTGGAGTTGTTCCAGGTTGTACAAATAACCACATTTTTACAGGGACAGAACAGAGGGCTCAGGTGCTCCTGTGCCTGGGAAAGTGTCCTCCCCAAAGGGTCTCTCTCTCTCCCAAGCCCAGAGGTGGCTGTGGAGATGGGAGAGCTGTATTTTATAGTCTGGCAACTGCAAATTCCCCAAACAATTCACACGCTGCACCTTATTCTGCAAACCAGGAAAACGCACGAATTGCTCAGTATCCAAATTTTAGTGAAAGTAAACACATTTATAGGAATATGGAGCATGAAGTCTTAATACTGTTTAAATGTAAAAGCAAAGTTAAAGGCAGCTGTAAAGCTACCACAGTTGTCTGCAGAGCTCGCCAAAGTACCAGATGCTGCTGCAGCAAAATTTCTGAGAGGGTACAGTAGGACAGATGGTATGACATCACCTGACAACATTCTTAGGACAGAAATGTTTATTTTCATATTGCAGTGTGTGATTATTTTCTCCTTATGTTGCTGCAATTCCTATGCTAAGTACAATCATTACTAACCTAATTAGATATGGCATATTTCTATGAACTAACAAATGATACAGTATTAGGAGCAGGGTAAATGGATTCTGAAATGATCTCTTTTTTATATAAACATACTCCATGACAAGAATTTATGCATAGATAAAAGCAAAGAAGCTAAGTCTTATGCCTACATTTTCGAGCCCATTAGTGTCTGAAAAGCTTAAAACCATCCTCAATATACTGAGAATTCACTGTTATTTTAGACTGAGTATTCCAGAGTCATTAAAGTACATTAGGTGCTGAGGAATTTACTCATACTAGATCATTTAAAGGACTTGCATCCAGCATTGGGGTAACAACATGCTTTAGATGCTGTAAACCATCATAGGTCAAATCCCATATTTTCTGAGGACAAAAACTACATAAAAACACAAAGAACATTTTCAGCTATGTCTTCAGCATCTGCATTACACGATATGCCCTGGAGATGGCTGCCTCTTACTGAGCTCCTTCCTTAAAAAAAATTCTAACTATCCAAAGAATGCACTAAAGCCATGAAATATGACTGTTGTCAAATAATACCACGAGAAAAATCATAATCCACTTACGAATTTAAAAGAACCAAGACAAATTGCCAATGGCAGGGGATGCAAGTATTTAAGCTGGTGCAGAACAAAGACAAATCACCTACATTTGTTCTATCAGCCAGCATACCATAGCATAGCATAGTTTGGGCTGGAAGGGACCTTCAAAGGTCATCTAGTCCAATACCCCTGCAATGAGCAGAGACATCTTCAACTAGATCAGGTTGCTCAGAGCCCCCTCCAGCCTGACCGTATATATTTGTATCAGCTCCTCACCAATTCTGCGCTTATATTCTAAGGCAACAGCCTTTCTGATCCATGAAACGCAGGTTGTCAAATCACCACAGCTCTCTCTGCTGCATCCCTGTGCTTCCCCACACCTGTGGAGCCAATGCCAAGCCCTGACAAGCCTGTATGGGACCAAGGTTTTGAATTAACAGTGGTGGCCAAGATGCAGGTGGCAGTGAGGCCAACCCTGTCATGGTCCCGGTGCAGGCAAGCTGGGCATGCAGAACTGCTCCCTCACTGCTCGGGTGCATCAGGGCTCTGCAGCCCTACATGACCATATAGAGCAGCATGTGGGGGATGAATGGCTCCTGATTTCACCCCCCAGAATCACACTCGCATGCCTGGGAGTCATCCCCACACAGGCGGTGGAAACTCCTCTGCCAAACACCCTGGCCCTGCAGCAGGACAGAGAGCTGGGGGCTCGCTGGACCTCGCACACCCGTGGGGCGGTGGAGCAGGACAGGGAGGCAGCAGCACTCCTTGCTGCCTGGTGTGCCCTGCGTGGCCCAATGACAGCCCCTCACTCGCCAGGCTGCTGCACGAGGCCTGTAGGTTCCTGCAAATTTCGAGCACAACAACCCCGAGGGTGAGGTCCTCTATATCATTACTTGCACCGACAAATCCCTGCTTGAGAGAGTCCAGTGCAGAGCAACGAAGATGACGGAGGGAGTGGAGCATCTCCCTTATGAGGAAAGGCTGAGGGAGCTGGACCTCTTTAGCTTGGAGGAGACTGAGGGGTGACCTCATTAATGTTTATAAATACATAAAGGGTGAGTGTCAGGAGGATGGAGCCAGGCTCTTCTCAGTGACAACCAATGATAGGACAAGGAGCAATGGATACAAACTGGAACACAGGAGGTTCCACTTAAATATGAGAAGAAACTTCTTCTCAGTGAGGGTGACTGATACTGGAACAGGCTGCCCAGGGAGGTTGTGGAGCCTCCTTCTCTGGAGACATTCAAAACCCGCCTGGACGCCTTCCTGTGTAACCTCATCTGGGTGTTCCTGCTCCAGTGGGGGGATTGGACTAGATGATCTTTTGAGGTCCCTTCCAATCCCTAACATTCTGTGATTCTGTGAGAAAATACTATGGGGAGAGGCTGGCAACATGAAGAGATCACAGGCTGGTGTGCCCAAAGAAACTCCACCGCCCAAAGGTGAAATGCATTGAAAAGGCTCAGCTGCAGGTCTTCTCTGTCCCTGACACAGAGGGACAGGTGAGCAGAAGGCAGGTGGGACAGTCTGAGCTTTGGCTGAAATGAGAGCAAACAGCACTGCTTACGTGCCTGGCCCCAGGCCGTGATTCCCTCTGCACCTCCACAGACCAGTCCAACATCTTTTAAACGTATATCACTGCCTGTGCAGCAACTGCACTTTTGAGGGAAAAAGGAGCCAGGTGGGTGGACTGATTAAAAACCCATCAGTTGTACATCAGCAGTCTGCGTGTGGCTCTAACCTGCACAACTACCCAGCCTCAGCTCTGCTGTCTCGCTGTATCTTGTAAATCTGATGCTCTTTAATTTCCTGCTGATGGAAGGAAATCACTTGGTCTGCCAACGATTTTTCTTATATCTACCAAAACACTAGTAACTGAATATTTAATTCCTGTTGCTGTTATCCTCCACTGAACCAGACTGGGAATTATAAATACAACATTTTTATGCTACAACTGGAGTCTGTACCAACTCCTTTTATTAAGGTTTTCACACTTCCATGTGAAACATTAACCAGCCTTTCTGTGCTGGTATGCTACGATACAACTGCCTGGTTTCCCCAGTCTTTCAAGGACCTCCACCCATACAGACTCCTGCCTGGATCTGCTCAGGGATTGAATCAGCAACATGAAGTAAAAGGAGATCTTTGGCTCCTTTATGGTTACAGAAATGGGGAGGCAGGTGATGAGCAAGGGCAGTCCCCAGCCCTGACACATTAATGTTGCCCAGCACTTCCCAGATACTGCCACAGGAGTCCCAGTGTGAAACTGGGACTTGCTAGTTGAGCAAGGTGGTCACGTAACATTTTCATCAGCTTTCCTGCAACACTGAAGATGCCTCCTTTGGTTTTGGCCTGGCTGATTTGAGATCCCACGGTCCCAATTCCAGAAGTGCTGAGTGCTCTCGGATGGGAAAATTATGCCTGAATATAGGAAGCTCTCAATAATGCTAAGTATTCTGCAAAATCAGGCTCATAACAAATCAGAGTGGACCCTCAAAATCAGTGGCCCATTCATTCTTTTGCACCTGAACTTCTTGGTTTGTCAAATGTGAGTAATAATGCCCCTTCATCTAAAAAATGACTGCACTAATACATCTGTGAAATGCAAATGGGGGGAGTTATTAATTCCGTTTGGAGGAGAGGTTAGCGCACAGCAAGCAGGGCACGGGGCCACGTATTTCAACAACAGAAGAAAACAAACTACTGAATAGTTGCTTATCAAAGAAGGGCCATCCACGCTGAATGAAGCAGGAACAAATAAACATGTGAGCACGTAATTAACTGCTGCACTGTACAGCAGGCGCAGAAGGACATTTCCCAACTTCTGAGAGCTTGGTTTTGCAGCTCGGCTAAGCAGTTTTGGGGTGGGCGGAGGGGTGAGGGAAGCTGCAGCAGAACGAGATGGGCAAGCACAGGGCAGAGGCAGAGTTGGGCACGAAGCCCCTCGGGTGGATGCTGGGGGGTCAGCACAGAGGCAGCGCAGGGCGAACGCAGAGCCACGGCCCAGCGCCCTGCCGATGCCAGCCCACCCCTGTGTCCCCCGCTCCTCCTCCCCACGCTGTGCAAGGCTGTGGGAGGTTGAGGGCCCCCCACTGTGATGAACCCCCGGATTTTACGGCTCCCCCGGGCTCATCGCAGCGTCTGTATGCCCGGGCTCTGCTACAGCTGCCCCACAACCTCTAGCACTCACTCCTTCGCTCCTCCTCAATTCCACATTCCTCTCTCCGTCAGCCCCGGTGCTACCCCTATCCCGGACATTTTCAGCACTCGGGCTTTGTGTGAGCATGGGCTGGGGCACAAGGGCTGTTGGAGGGAGCTGCCGTGGCTGCTGGTGCTGGCAAGCCTCTACGGTTATGCAAAAGCAGCACTTCTAATTTTGCTGGGAAATTACCAGCAGCAGTGGTGGATTCTGAGAAAAGGGAGCGAGCGCACAGTCAGGCCCCAGCAGTCTTTCCACCCAACCTCAGTGCTCAGCGTGGGCTGACTTCGAGGAACAAATCATGCTCAGTCTCTCTACCCACTCCACTGCATTTTCACCCCAGGAAGAGCCCATGTCCTGACCCTTCAATGGGGCTGGGGAGCTGGCCCAGGCCTCCTGCCATGCGTCCGTGAGGTGCCTTGGGAACACCACCAGCCCGGAGCTCTGCTGTGATGCTGGCCCAGGTTGCCCAGAGAGGTGGTTGATGCCCCATGCCTGGAAACATTAAAAGGCCAGGTTGGACGGGGCTCTGAGCAACCTGATCTGGTTGAAGACGTCCCTGGTCATTGCAGGGGGCTTGGACTAGCTGACCTTTGAATGTCCCTTTCAACCCAAACCATTCTATGATTATATGACTGGAGTTTGGTGTCAATACTAAACCCCCTTTAAGTGGTTTCTTGGCACTTCTATCTACGGACAGCTGAATATGAACATTTTACAGAGCATGACATTTGCTTCCCATGGCCAGCATGTTGCTCTCCCGCTCTGCAAAATAAATGACCCTTGCATTTAGTTAAACGTTGCCTGATTTTAGATTAAAACGACCTCAAATCCTGACTCTGCCATGCCAAGCCATTCATCCAAATATGGGTTTGCTTCCTGGTCCTTTCACATCACAAAGATGACAAACCAAGGACTTCCTTATGACTGAAATGCTGAACTGCCTTTTATACTGCTTACAGGGAGTACAGAAAAGATAAACAATGCTTGTAACAATGGATATTGTTCAAAGATGGAGGGCTTCTTTTGAAAAGACCTCATTTATTTTTCATCACTTAGGTGGTTTGATTAACTTTGGTGAATTTTACTGCACTTGGCTAATGATGGCAGGCTGGTTTTATGGCCCTTGAGCAATCGCTTTCACTTTCTGGTTCTCAGGCACAATTCTCCCTGGACTCACAAAGCCCTTTTTACAACAACAATAAAACCTGAATTAAAACATAAAGAATATTTTATTTCTTCACCACTTTTTAAAATACGTTTTGAAATTTTGACCTAACACAATCCGGCAGTTTGGATAGGTGGATTAATTCTGAAAAAGCCCATCAGCCATGCTCTTTATAGCCCTATACAGGTACTTTAGATGTAAAGCTGCCTGAAGTGCTTGCAGTCAAAATGAATGTGGCAGCAAGAATGAGAAACCTTGAAGAGGAAGAGAAGAAAGCACTTTTTCCTTGGGTAGTGGCAGAGTTATTTTCCTGATTGGAAAGCAAGCTTGAAAAAGATATATATAAATAAAATAATTGGAATCATTATCATTTCATTGTTATAATCTTTGAATTTTATAGCTATTTGTGTAACAATCAATTGCTTCTAATCTGCTTGCACTCTCAGTTTGTATTTGTTAGGAAACATGGGATTACTTGATTTAACCATTTGTCTTGAACTTTCACAGAACCACCACAGTAAAAATGGAAAGCCCCCATTAAGGAAAACCTGTCCTCAAAACAACAGATGGGTACATAAACTTGTTAATCTGCTGAGAATGTAGTTATATATGGTAGGCAATAATTAAAGGTAACTAAAACACTGATGCTTGGACCTACGAAGGGCAGCTTCTATGTACCACTTAGGAATTGTACTTGAGCACAAAATGTCACAAAATACAGCTTGACATTTGTAAACTGCATTGATTTTCATGTAAAAGGAGGACTAATTTTACCCATCCTTAACTAGCTGAGTCAATATTCCAAAATTTTGCAACTGTGCCATCTTCTGTCACCCAGACTTACAGTGAGGGTTGCTTTTTGTTTCCTTTCTATAATTTTTTCTTTTGTAAATGGAACAATTCTGTGGCTAGGCAAGGGAAAAAAGTCAGCAGCCCTCCACAAGTGACAGGACTCTACAGAGCACATTTCCGACCCACCAGAATGCCCGCTCTAAATTAACATAACTGCCTGACATTGAGGGGCTTTTGCACTTTAAAACACCAATTGCTGTTGGAAGAATCCCAGAGATGTTTAAGGCCCCACTCCCACAATAAATTCCCTGCGGATGGACCTTTGTGCCCATGCACAAGCCCATTGAAGTCACTTGGAGTCACCATGGGCAGACAGACTTAAATTTCTAGTTGCTGTACAGGAATATAGAATGCAAGGGGCCTCCTGGGATCGTCAAGTCCTGACTCCAGGTGCCATGTCAAATAAGCCCTTTTTCAATAAACTTCCAGTTTGCATTATAAAGTGGAATTCATCTATTTGCCCCCACTACTATGAGACTTTCTGGTCTGGTTTTGGTTTAGGGGAGAGAGAGAGGAAGGGTCATCTCTTTTTCAAATGTTGGAAACACATTTGAACAAAATAATACTTTATGCCATTTTCTGTTAAAAAGTCAGAAGTGTAATGAACACATAACTATAT
Source organism: Caloenas nicobarica (assembly GCF_036013445.1). Lineage (NCBI taxonomy): Eukaryota > Metazoa > Chordata > Aves > Columbiformes > Columbidae > Caloenas > Caloenas nicobarica. The sequence continues at coordinate 58,849,605 of NC_088249.1, read as the reverse complement.
TTTTTTGGAACATACATGAGAGCTCTTACACGGCTCTCACATAGTAGTGTATACATGTATTTGTTTCAGAGGTCAGCAAAGGCACATATAGGAGATGCTGCAACCACAGCACATGCCTACACAACTTCACATGCACATCAAACAAAACATGCATCTTGCCTGCCTTGCTGATTTTGTTATTTAAAAACTAATAAACCCCCATACTTTCTATGATGTGCAAACTGCATCTGCAATAAAATGTCACACCATCACAAAGATGTACAAAATCGCAGGCAGAATTCCTATTTTCTTCAACAGCACTGAATCAGGCTGGGGGTTGGCTCTCACCTCCAAGGAGGACTTTGGGTGCTTGCTGGAAAAGTCCGTGTGCTGGGGACAGGGAAGGCTGGCTGGGGACAGGGTCCCTCAGCGCTGTCCCTACAGACAGGCGAACACCAGCACCTCTGCCCAGCGCCTCTCCAGCAAATGCCCTTCTGCATTTGCCCCGGGAACACCTCACACTGCCGTGTGGATTTTTTAATGCCCTTGTTTAAGACCCAAATAATCAAATGTATTTAATTTGATCTAAACAATGCTTCCCCTTCTCCTGAGTCCCCTTTCCCAGGCAGGTCCCCGTGGCACCGGCCGGTCCAGGCTGTCCCTGCGCAGCGCTGCCCCACGGCGCTTGCAGCGTGGGTGTAAAGAATGATCTAAATTGGGACTAATGCACGACTGGGAAAACTGACTTTTCTTTGTGTCTCATTTTTGCAATGTTACATCACGTGAGTCACTGTTTTTTTAAAAACAAGTCTGGGTAGTCTGATGCTCTGCATTTGAATGGTGGGTTTCTTAGCTGTACCCTTGCAAGCTAGGACAAGCTCCAGTGGGCCTCACTGCACCTGCAGGAATTTCAAATAATATTAGTTTACTCCAAAAAAGGCTTTACAGTATTTACAGGGCCATCCTGGGTAACTGCGTTTCTATTCAGACCTCCACTCGTTCTCTGCAATGGAAGCAGACGTGTTGCATTCCCCAGAGCCTGCACCTGCCCGAAAAACGAGAGCCCCAACACGTCCTCAAGGATCGGCCCACACACCACGTGTGACCACAGCCGGCTCTGAGCAGCACCCACCGCTCCTTCCAGTGATAAAGCAGCATCTTCTCCTCATTTTCAGTCTGCCAGTCGTGTTGCAAATATATTAATGTCACTCAGCTGGTTTCATGTCACATACACCAGCGGTGTGACGGGCAACCGCTTGTTATCTGCTAACAGCATACATTTGAGGGAGATTTTTCTTGCAGGGAAAGACATAAAGTTGCTTAGCTGCTGAACTCTTGTTCACTCTCTTTTACATACGGCCATGCAGATACATGGAGGCTCTACACCATATAAAGCCATGGGTTTTGCTAATAGTTTTGTGTTATAAAAAACTATGGAAAAAGGATTATTAGGTGGTATACTGGCAAAACAGTAAATCAAAATACACTGAAATGCCATTTCATTCACATACAGCACAGAACGTCCTGGTGTGTGGCAACCTGGATACGGCAGAGCCCATAAATCAGCAGGACACGCTACATGGGGTCAGCGAGGCAAGGATTCCAAAAGTTGCGCACCGATAAGGCTGCCTGGATGTTGTGTTTCTGCATGGGAAATAAAATCACTGTCCAGATTGGGGATGGAGAAGGTGTTCCAGCTGTGGATTAGTCCAGAGGACACTCAGATGAGGCTCTAGGTCACTAGAGCCAGGATTGCCAGGAGAACATGGGAATCACAGCCACGGGAAGGCAGGGGGATCCCAGAGAAACCAAGCAGCATCTAACAGGTAAAGTGCTGAGGGGACCGTACCTGCTGCCAAACATCCCCTCCCTCAAAGCTTATTCGACCTGGCAAAACGTGACATTTAGCAAACCAATAGACTGCCGCATATTTAGTACATAAATAGCTGAGATACGGTCCATTTTCAATGGGATGTTTCTCTGTCAGGAACATTCCTCTGTTGTAAGGTTTCTGGGCTATGTCTCCAATCTCCATTACGCAGGGTAAACACTCTCTGGATAACACTCCTGGCCAGAGCCCATAAATGCTATGGTTTCCAGTGCTGAATTATAAAGAGCAAGCGATAGCTTCTCTCTGCTCCAAGCTACTGTATTTTACCAGGAATCTGAACAAGAACGGCCCATCTATATGACCCATTCATTACAGTGTTTGCATTTCAAAAATTATCTCAGTAAAAATTCTCAGGTTCAAGCTGAAAGAAGCTCTTTTGATTTATTTGCAATGCACTAGAAATAGTGCTAGGCTACTAACAAATGTTCTTGGTAAATATATGAAGATTAATATAAAGGTTCAAGGCTTACTGGAGTAAATGAAACATTACAGCCAACTTCATAAACTACCCAGCAGGTGTAGTATGCGGATTAAAAATCAAAACAAACCCAAGAACTTCCTAGAAAAAATAAATTTTAAAAAAATTAAAATGCTGGATTTGACTGTAAGACACGATTAAAGATCAAGGAATGAATGTTTGCACATTTAGATCCCTAACCCTGGAAAGCATCCTCAGAGGGTAGGAAGCAAAGGAGAAAAGCTGAACATCAGTGGGCATGAGGGCAACACTTACTGATTCAGGATCCCTCTGCTGTTCGAGGAAAGCCGAAAACTCCACCAGCCTGAGCTTGGTCGTACCAATTGATCGGCCCTGCCACGCAGGGACTGAGGGAGCTGGAGCTGACGTAGGCTCAAATCCTAAAATAAAGGAACCATTTTCATGAATAAGTCGACAATTCATCAGTTTATATTTTCTGAATTAAATATAATTGGGAATTATGCACGTAGCCCTTGGATGTTTATATTAATTTTAGCAAATAATGAATTCAGAATGAGTTAAAATTGGAAAAACACAGAACAATATGTAGGAAAAAAAGGTCCCAACCCAGCAAGCTAATAATGGTGCAAATAAAAGATCTACTTCTTTGTTTCCTTGGGGCTGTAACTCACCGTAGAATTTTTGTTTAAATTATATACTAGATTACAGAGATTTATAGAGACTTCATGCAGACTTGCAGCTGACCGTTTTTTGGAAACTGGCAGCAAGACTCACAGGAGATATTACTGCTTTGGGAGTCAAGAGAACTGGCCTCCATTTCTGGTTCCTAATGTGCCACATGTTACAAGTAAATCACCTCTCTTTTTGCCTATTTCTTCTGCCACTCTCCTCTTTAGAGTATACGGTTTCCAAGGCAGGGACTGTCTTCTACTCTGTATTTGCACATTGGGTCTTTAACTCCTTTTGGAGCTTTTAGGCAGCATTATATTACAGATAATAATAAATAATTACTGTAGAGAGCTGGATCATACTCTAAAAAGAAAAAGAAGGTCTTAAATTGATAATAAAGAAGGAATGACATGATCTAGAGTGAGAAGGGATGTTAACCACCATCTCTAATTCACCTCAAGAGAAAGAATAAATGCTATCTTTTGCTCCTCATCGTGGAAAATTAGATGAGAAGGAAACGAAACAGTAAAGGAAGAAGGGAAAAGCAGCAGCTCAAAGGCAAAACTGATCTTGGGAGAGACACAGGTACAAGGAAGGCAGAGGTTAGAAAACTAAGATAATCTTGAGCAAGGTTGAGAACCAGGGAAAGGTCACAAGGAGTGAGTGTCCACATCCCAGAATGGCAGTATGGTACCTGATGCCAGCCCTCAAATTTAGGCAATGAAGGTGTGAGGCTTGTACGAAATATAGAATTACAAACACGACTGGTTAGACAAGAACAGAAGTTCTAATGAAGCAAAAACTCATCCATGAGTTTTGACTGATTTAGAAATACTAACAATCATATTCTGAGAGAAAACATGGAAGAATAAAAGAATGTCTGCATTAGAAAACAATGTTATAAATTAGGAATATCAAGGAAAAGGAGATAATCAGGGATGTGGAAAGATAGCCCTAGGTTTAAGCATTAGATAGCAGCAAGTTAGAAAATCATAAAAAACTGGTTAAGAGTCAGAAAACTGCAGTTCAAACAGTCAGAAGCATGGTGTCATTAGGAAAGGGAGATGTAAAATTAGTTATCATCTGCAAAGAAATAATGATATTTCCTGAAATTAGCCATGAAACCAACTTGGGAAAAGGAGCAGGGAAGAAGCCATGGGAAGGGCTGGATCAAGTTGAGCAATGGAAGTCAGAATAAACATTAAGTACTTATCAAAGTGGTACCAGGCACAGCAGGGCCTTCAGGAGGGGAGGAGTTATCAACAACCAGATACACAGAGATGTTTTATACCTAAGGCTAAACATATATTATTTTGGAAAAATTCATAAATTAAGGCTTATTGTACTTACAAATGGAAATGAGATTTAGCTATGCATCCTATTACTAGTTTTTTACAAAAGCGTTTTCCTACAATATGGAATGCTGATGGGAAATCATGTGTCACAACTCCTTGCATATGTATTAGTGCTTCCTACCTAAACTGTAAACACTAACAAACAAAAAAATCCCCAAACCCAAAGATTTTCCCTCATCAGGGGATAGATAATAGGACATCAGGACTAGTGTTTTGTTTGGCTGCTGGGAATGTTAGATATGGAGTAGTTGCTCTGTCCACCTCAGGAATCAATACATCACATTCAGTACACAATTCAAGTCTTTTTAAAGGAGAGTATAGATGGAAGAATTACCTGAAATGGGAGCTGTGACTGATGGCTGTATAGGATAGGCCTGCTGAACGAATGGCTTTACGCTGGAATAAAGAGTTACACAAAAATCACACACTATGCCATCCACAGTAAATTCCATTAGAGTCATATAGTATAAGAAAATACATGGTTTATGACCTTTACCCACAAATAAATCTCTTCCTTGCATAGCATATTTAACAGACAGACTGCAAGGAGGTAATAGAGAGAAAGCGGGGGATGAGAATTACAGCCAGCATCTTAAAGCAAGGAGCTCATCTGTTCTCAGCCACACCACAGGACTGTAAAGGCATCACTGTAAAGGCTTTTCCTTTCCCTACAACTATCTTTTCCTCCTTTTTTAGAAAAAATAGCAAGTTCTTGCCTCACTGATATCCTCTGGCAGCAAAGTGCACAAGCCAGCCCCACACAGCACATAGAAGAGCATATTTTAGTTTTCAGACTTACTCTTGTGAAGATCCAGGCTGCCCCGTTTGAATCATGCCTGGCCAAAACTGAAAGAGAAAAAAACACACAAACAAACACACAATTGTTTTCTTTGTTGAAAGATTTTGGATATTTCTGAACAGGCATGATTCCTTTTGCAAACACAAGTGAAAGCATTAATCCATTCATTCAACCTTAGTTTTCTACTGAATATTGTTAGAGAATACAGGGATTTTTTTGGGACTCGGCTAACAACTTACCCCAGGTGCCCCAGGAAATGTAGGACGGGGAATTCCTGGCAGGCCCAGCTTGTTGTGAATAGCAGTAGCTGAGACTATCTGAGCTGATGACATTGCTGCCATGTGCTGGAGTGCTTTGTCCTTTGCTGTCTGATCCTTTAATATGACAATTACACGAAGTCTTAAAACATTTGGCACAACAGATGATGTCAAATAACTGCAGCTACAAGCACATAACTATAAATTTTAAAAGCCACACAGAAAATGCAAAAATAGCAAACCATGCAGGAAAACAAAATACAGCACGGAGGCTAACACACTCAAACTACCTCCAGGCAAAACCTCCTCTCAGACATGCATGGTACACCTGAATTCTCACAGTCTGCTCTGCCAACACGCAGGAAGTGCTGGGAGAGCAAACTACTGCCCACTTGTCTATCTGGGCAAATTCTGCTGATTTTAAACCAGGCTGGACTAAACATGTCTGCTGCTAAGGCTCTGCCTGCAGGACAGGGAGCGCTGAGATTTGAGCTCTATCATTTAGATCTAAGAGAAGTTTGCCTTTTGTATTACACTGTAAAATGAGAACACAGAGCTGCAATGGACTTGCAAACAATGACAGATTTTTCTTCATGCTTACAGGTTTAGAAACATTTTGGATTCTGTTTTACGATAAGTATTTTAGAAGTTAGGCCACAAAAATGCAAATAACATTTTAAACTTCCAATTGTGGTATTTTACTGATTTACAGTGTTCCCAAAGAAAACAATCAGCTGTAAAATTTCTGCTGTTTTCAAGCACACAGGAACAAGTTTAGGAAAAGATGGGTTGTTATCGATTACTTGTATTAGAGCAGCGCTTTGAGTCCTAGTCACTGTCAATCACACATGACCACAGAATAGAAAAGGAAAGCCTCTTAATGCAACAGAGTAAACTAGGTGGATTTCTCAGGTCAGGTAAAATAAGTAAATAACAGACTGTTACTATCTGGTAAAGTGGGGTTCTTCATCCAGAAGTACTGTATTAATAAGTGCTAATACTTAGGTACGTGACTTAGAATGAAGGAACACAAGCAGTATTAGGCAAGGATATTTTTTTTCTAGTTTTATTTTACAAGCAAAGTAGCAAGCATGCTGGCAAGATATGCATGCTCTTTTATATATACATATATATATATTTGACTTTGCACATATGCTCCCTCTAAAGCTTGTATGTAGTAGTACTATAGGTGAGCAGTTTCTTCCTTTGAATAGCTCCTTTAGAAACAGCACAGGCTGAAAGTACAGGAAAAGCTAGCCAAAAATTCTGCCAAGCACAGCTAAGGTACATAATACTTGCTTTAGTTAAAATACTTACCATGCTTGTTACCTGGATACAACAACAAACAGTTTATTAAAATGCTTGTGTAGAATAGCAGATTCTCAGCAAAATATGAACAAAATCGTAAAAGACAAAGGAAGAGCAGTTTGCTCAACATTAATATCAGCTTTAAACAAATGCATTATTTTCACCTGGGGACTGATTCATTAAAAGAAAAAAAAAAAAGGACAAAAAACTAACAACAAAACACCAAGGGGGAAATAATCCCCACCTCCCTGTGTGAAAGCTGCAGATACTGAATGAAGGGAGTTGTTGCTGGGCTTGTTTCCCTGAGCTGTGTGAGGAGCCCTGGCAGGTGCCTCTGTGGGACGCAGCCTGGGAGAGCGGCAGGTGGAGCAGGGGAGTAGCTGCTCCAGCAGTGTGCCTGCTCTGCACCTCATCCCTGCTCTGCACCTCGTTCCTGCTCTGCCCCTCATCCCTGCTCTGCCCCTCATCCCTGCTCTGCACCTCGTTCCTGCTCTGACCCTCGTCCCTGCTTTGCACCTCATCCCCGCTCTGCACATCTCGGGATGGAGCCTGGAGTGCGGCCGCTGTGGTGCTGCCCGCAGCAGCATTGACACCTGCGACTCACCCGCGCAGTTCCCGCACAGTGGCACTGGACGCTGCTTTCTGACCTGTCCAAGCCTCAGGACCACCTCACCGCAGCTGAGAGAGCATCTACAGAGCAGCTTCTGTCCTGCTGCAGTGCGGGGGGCAGGAGGCAGGAGGACATGGTATTCATCAGTGTGTGAACGAAACTTGGTTGTTTCTCAAACTTGTATCTTTCCCATATGAGCACAATCACTTCACTGGGTGAGAGCTGGAAGTCGGCTCTGGCTCTGCCCGCTGCCAGTGCTCACCTCTGCCTGCCCCGGGGAGGAGGCTGCGCGCAGGTTTGTGCACGGCAAGTTTCACTGGCTGCCTTTGGATGTCTGCAGAACACTGGGCTACGAAATGTTTTTGTGGGTGTTAAGAGGTGGCATTATCTTGAGATCCACACAGCTCCCCAGAAAGCCAACCCCACTACCCTCCTGCACAGTAAGAAGGACCTTCCATCATGAAAGCATGAAAATGAAGAGATGTCCTTAAGCAATAACGGGATGCTAGCTCCACTAGACTTTTCTGTTCCTTTCTCCTCCTTTTTTTATCAGGTGAGCTGGCTTGGAAATGCCAGACTGTGCAAGTCTCACTCACAGCCTACTGAATCATAACAAAAACTAACATACAGTGGATTGATATCCTGCATGTGCAATGCACGATTGAAGAGACGTGCGCCTCCAGGTACTAGTAACCTCCAAAACTATGTGGGTGCTGCTTCTGTGACTGCCTTGTTCTCCAGGACTGCTGGGGCATTACAGCCTCCTCTCCCGCTCTGCCTCGGGGCTGCAACCAGTCCCACCAGTGCCACCACGTGAAGGTGCAGCCAGTGTCTGTGCCAGGTTCCCAAACTCATACTGCTCTGTTGCTATAATGGCCTTACTGTTAGGGGGATCCAAACTAAAGGAGAATCTAAAAGTAAAAGCTTTGTTAGGGATAGGAAAGTCCATACCTGGGAGTTGCATGAGCCCTGGGTAAATTATGTACCTGTGCAACAGTTCATCCTGCCTGGCTTTAGCCACCTCAGGTCTCCAGTCTTAGGAGCTGGCTAACCCCTGCTATTGTTCCTGCATAAGCACCTACAGGAGACAATGCCTTTCTCCCTTATCAGGCATTGAAACCAGCTCAAGAGCATTACTTTCCGTCATGTAACCGCTGTCCAAGGATTAAAATAGGAGCCTGGACACCGAACTTCTATATGGTAACAGTTACAGCAAGTAAATCCCGCTATAACAGATGAAGAAAAATTTTCAAATATTTACATTTCCTTCAAGATGTTCTGTTCACATAAGGAGGGACACTTGGACTGTCCTTTGGAGCTCTTAGCCACTATCAGAAGTCAGTCTGATGATCCTGAACTTTAGGAACAACTACAGGGATTTTTGGAGGGAGAAAACATCTTTTGTTTCATGACATGAGAAGGGATGTGCCTCCTTTCTTGCCAGTTGCTGCTTTTCACCCTAGAATGTTCTGCATTTTGTGGTGGCCATTCATCTCATCCTCTGACCAATTACATTTTCAGGAGGATGGAGAGACAGCAAAAATATATAGGATGACAGCTCAGAAATACAGCCCTTGCAATAGGGCTAGTCTTGAGGAGTTTCAAGGATTCCTACAAAGTTTTCCAATGGTGACAAATCTGCCATCGCCACTGGACATGAACAGGCTCAGGGCAACACACATCGACGGGAAATTTCACCTTTTGTAGGCTTAGGAACCTCTGCATAGTTGGAAGATCAGTTTTTTCTCAAAGTAATTGTAACTTCACATTCAAACATGAAAGAAATTGTATTCAAAACCAAATAAAAATATATAAGAGGTCCTGACTTCTGTTGGCAAAAAGGCACCTTCCACTCCAGGAACGTTTTGGAGAGCTGCAAGGTGGTGGCCTATGCTTGTATAATCAGGCAGACTTCATAGTCTTCAAAAACAAATGGGAAAACCACATTTTAAAGCTGTTTATTTAAACTGAAACATTAGCTTGCCTGCCACTTAAAAAAACCCCAAGAATACATTGGGGTTTTTTACACTGTAATAGAGAACACTTGTAACCAGGAGGGAATGAGCCTTTCTACCTATCACTGCAACGTGGCGGCTTCTGGGATGAAACTTGGTAACTGCTTAATAACACACAATGGTATTACATCACAGTTTAGGCTGCAAGAGAAGTAATATATCCAATTAAAACGGCAGGGGTAATTTAAACAGGCAGATTACAGTAATTACCCAGGTTGGAATTCGGCCAGGACAAATGGGTTAACACCCCTACTCTGAAAAACAGGAACGTTGTGGGATTTTTAATGACCACAAATAGTTAAGACTTCGATTTCCTATCTTGTCCAAGACAGAAAGGGTTTTGTTTTGCTCTCGCTTGTGCTGCTGTGTAAAGCTGGAATAAATCCTTTCAGGTCAATGAGGTTTATGCTGATGTACATAAAATAAAAGTTTGGCCCAGCGTGCTGCAGAGTCCCCTGCCAAGGTTCGGCAGAAGTTGGGGGACAGTATCTCCTACTGAATCACCAAATCCTGACAGTGCTTAAGGTATTCCTTGGATAGGTCCCATCTGGCCCTGACCTGGCTTGACCCTATTTAATTTATGACCTCTGATGGAATTGCTGCTGCCCAGGAACGACACTGTCATGAGTAACAGACTGCACTCTGAGACTGCCGCCTGCCTTAGAAAAGCCTTCTGTGCTGTGGTACGTAATTAGTAATGAATGTTACTGAGGTGGATTTAGAGTACAAGCAGTGGAAATCTGGTCTAGTTCCAGTAAACCCCTAAAATGTCATCACTGTAATGGAGATCAGGGTCTGCCTCATGTTTTAGCTGACTGCTTCTGGCTGCAGTTGCAAACACTTTAGTTTTGGAAGGTGTAAGAGCTAAGAATCTAATGCAAGGAGACTATATAACTTTTAATGAATCAGGCCCCTGAGGTTTACTTTTCACCCATTAGTTTTGGAATGCAAAATACATAGTTAAATTAGATAACAATAATTCCCCAGTATCATCCAATTATAAATCTTAATATCTATAAAGGCCCCACATGAAACAAGAGTTCTACATGACAAGCACAAAAGGATTTGTGCTTGACTTTCTTTTAATCCAACATAAACAGAAGAATAATTCAATCAATCAGTTCAAATGAGTTCTACAGCAAAAAAATAAAAATTGTTATCCTAAGATGATAAATGGGGCTTTGAATACCATGTTATCTATGACTTTGGGGAAAAAAAAAATCTAAGACAGTACGAGGAAAAGTAAGTACAACAGAACACAGTATTAATTCAAGAAGCCCTAAAACCTGTACCTATATTTAAAATACAAAAGTTTTCTTGTAAGGGAAAAAAAAATGACATAAGACAAGAAATAACAATTTGCTCACAAAATGGATATTACAGTAACACTAACATAAAATAGACTCCTAATAAGCAATTTTGCAGATGTTATTTCGGCTCAGATCTCGTATTGATTCAAATAACCTTTGCAATAATTAGCTGTAGCTCAAAAAAGATAAACAAATCATGAAAATATACAATTGTTCTGGACAAAAGATAGAGAGCACTTCAGTGTTTCTAGCCCTGATCTCCAATTTGCTTATTATTAGAGAAGACAGGAGTAAATACAAAAGCTGGCTATTTCAGCCAGGCAATAGCTAATGCCAAGAAGAGAATGCGCATTCAAAGCTGTCCCAACTTGCTGCCTAATGAGTAGCAATTAATACATCTTATTGTATTTCAAAATGCTGAAGACTCCATTCACATCAAAGGGAATTTTTCAAGGCTTTTATCATTGTTCATTTTAAAAGTATAGAGCTATCTTTAGCATTTTATAATTGACAACAATATTTCTTTTTATCCCTCAATGTAGAATGTAGAATAATGGATTTTAAAACATGTAATACATGTGAACTGTAGGCATTTTAATGTTTTTTTTGTCTTTGTCTAATTAATCTTGCACTGTGAAAAAATATCTGAAATGAAAGTCTAAGATAGATGTATATCCTGCTGTGAAGACCTTTACTCTCTATTTATTCACAACTTCCAATCCATCTTTTCTCCTGAATGGACAGAGGTGACTTTGGCTCCCTGTCAGTGCAAAGGTGGGAAATGCTGCAACCTAACACTATGGACTGGTGTATTTGACAGGGAAATACAACACTAGAGTGTAAAAATTCTGCTTTTTCTCCTCCAGTCTCTGCACGAGAGGAAATGTCACGAAGAGGAGCCACCTTTCAGATCTGTCTCCAGGAACAGCTTTATCTCAGCCTCCCTTTCCGTTTTCATGAAACGGAGTTTCTCTAACTTCAGGAAGATTGTAGTAATCTCAGAAAATTAAGATTAAAATCTGAAAAATAGGAGTATTTTCCTGCTGTAAAAAGAATTAAAATGTACAACATCCCTGGAAGGGCACATTCTTTGCTGGTGTTCCATCTTGAAATGCAGTGATAGCATTTACAGGCAAAACTTCTCTTTCCTGCAGGCTAAGGATCCATCCATCCAGAGCGACTGTAGGCATTTATCATCAAAGAAAAGGGACTTTGCTGGGTCACGCAGACTTTATGGCACACTGGTGAGATTTCAGTCTATTAGGTAAGCTTCAGTATACTCTATCCAATGCCATAGGTGCAGATAACTCTGAAAGCCTTCCATTCATTTGGATTTTGCAGGAGATTAACACGGGAAGATTTGCGCAAGTCCTCTCCTCACCACGAGCAGGATTCAGACCAAGGCAAGACAAAAGATCTCTTGGTATAAAATAAATTCAGCAGGTACTTGGGGAACAAGAGTTGTACTTGGGGAACAAGAGTTATTTGTTATATTATTTGTCAAAATAAGAGAACAGGAACTGAGGTCAACGGGATAGATGGGCCACATCCCGAAAGATCAATAAGAATCAGAGAATGGTTGGGGTTGGAAGGGACCTCTGGAGATCATCTAGTCCAACCCGCCTGCCAAAGCAGGTTCACCAGAGCAGATGCTTTAGGCCTCTCGTCATCTTCATAGCCCACCGCTGGACTCCCTCCAGTAGTTCCTTGTCCTTCTTAACCTGGGGAGCCCAGAACTGGACGCAGTACTCCAGATGCAGCCTCACCAGGGCAGAGTCGAGGGGAAGATGCACAGAGGGGCTTGTGGTGGCAAGAGGAAGAAACACAAGAGATAGAGATGGCCTCAGCTTGGAGCTGACTGAACATGTACCTACGGACTGGCATGACAGATCTCTGTATTAATCCACAGAGAGCTTGCCTCTCATGCTGTAGGTAGGAAACCTGACATCAGATGCATGTGGGTTTTTTTAAGGTAGTAACTGCTTCCCTGGATGCCACCGATCACAGGTTTTGCAGAGTAATTGCAAGCGCCAGCTCATTGTTAAAAGGGTGAGATTGGCCCAGGTCAGAAGCAGTGCTTCCCTGGGCTATCTTCTTCTTGGTCACTGCTTCACCAGTAAAGGTGGGCAGCACCCACTCCAGGAGAAGGAGAGCCCATCATCTTCCTGGGGAGGTTGATGGGGCAGTCCAGACTGCTGCCCAAATGGCCACCACTGAAACAACAGGCACTCATCGATGTCAAAGTGTATTCACTTTGTCTTACTTTCACATCAGTGATATCCTTCTCAGGCAGTTTTCAAAGGATGCTGGACCATACAGATGGTTCAATAGAGGAATAAGAAAACAGTCAGTAACACTAACAAGATGTCTGGAGCAGAAAGGTTCCTTCTCAAGTCCAAAACCAGCAGCTTCTCCCACTCCTAGGGAGTAACGGCAGCTCCCCAGCAGAAACAGCGAAGGCTCTTTCTCATAAAGGCAGCTCCCTCACGGCACCTTCTTGCATCAAAGTTTCGTCATTTCCATGTGGGGAGCGCATACTCTGTCCTCACCATGTCGTCACAGAGAGTCAAAGCAAATGTCTCTGCAGAGCATCGGGGCGTGGAGGTGGGAGACTCTTCCCGAAGCAATTGATTCCTTTCACCAAAACAGCGGCTCCCCCGCTTTCTAACTCAGCCCTGGGGAAGCAGCAACCCACTGACAAGTGGGAAGGGGCAGCAAGGTCTGAAGCCCTTATGAAATATTTTGCTGCCCTAACGGATCTTGCCTTCTTCAGGTGGCTCCTTAACATGAAAAATCCCTCTGGATCTCTGTTTACTGCAAATGGCATCTAGGCTAGACATCTCAGATATTATTAGGGTTTATCTAGCTTCTTTCGTCCGTGGAAAGTGTTGATAAAAATCAGATAGCAGGTGCAGTACTTTAAAATATTTTTTTCTTTATAAGTGTTTTCATTTTTTAAGCTATTTGGGACATTCAGAAAAGGAAAAATTTTAGAAGAGTAAATCCAATGTTTTTGTTAGGCTTCTAGGCCTATATTTTGTATCTAAGTGGGCTTCCTGATTTTTGTAGCCCTGAGCGCTCACCAGTCCTGTAAAACTCCATGAGAGCTGCTGGTGCTCAGCACCTCTGAGAGTAAGGCCACCTATTTATCTACTTAATTTTAGGCATCAAGGATCGACAATTTAAGCTTAAAATGCTACATATCTCTGCATTATTGCACCCTGGGTTAAAAAGCAGTATGTTTAAGTTGTCTTAGTTGTTCTTCACGAACCCCAACTGCTCAGCCAGTGCAGCTAAAAAGCCAGCCACCAACAGCCAGACAAGCTTGCCAGCATGCTGCCCACTGCGGACCAAAAACCCAGTGCTCTGTCAAGGGGGCCTGTTACAAAGCCAGGCTGTTATTTATATGCTGCAGATCCAGAATTGTGGTAAGCATCCGCAGCGCTCACCGCTTAGTATTGTGAAATTACTTTCGGAAACGTTTTGCTTTTCAGCTGGAACAAAAACGTGATTTGTTCTCATATGGGGGGAAAAAAAAATTTAAAAATGAAAAAAAAAAAAGGAGGGAAGTAAAAGATTTACAAGTTCCTTTGCTTTTTATTAAAAAGAAAAAAAAAATCAACAGCAAAAACTGGAAAACCCCCTCTTCCAGTTTTAAGTAATGTGAAAACAAACCAAAAGGGTCCCAAGATATCTGCTGGAAAACTTGAAAAAACAAGCCATCCAAGAAACCCCTATTAAACATTTCCAAGAGTTTCTTTTTAGCCTTAGAATATATTTTATGGAAGCCAGGGAAAACGGGGACATGTACAATTTGTCACGTCAGATTAAGAAAACATACTTAATATTCCCTGAACAGGACTCTGACTGAGGCTCTCCAAAGATTAAATGTCAATATTTTACTTTAAAAAATAAAATTTCAGGGAATTTTGTAAATAGTACGTAACTTGAGGTGATACTAGATTGTACTCTAGAAACACCTTATGGTTAGAGCAATCTTGATAAGCTGTGCTCGCTGGCACTTGGAATAAACAATCTATTTTAAGTATTCTTGATAGCATTTCAAAAGCACAGACGAAAAACAATTGGGAATGGAAAACAATTACCCCAATTACCCTTCTTGAAAAAGAAAAATAAAAAAGAAAACGTGTCTACACAACTGCATAAAAACCCAGTGTATTTAAATACACTCCTAGCAATTAACTGTTAGGAAAAAAAAATAGACTAACAGGTTAAAAATCAGGTTTAGGTGCTGAGCTGTTACAAAGAGTAGTTCACTTGGCGTTTGGACAGTGTTAAAACAACGTTTTTAATGTGGATGCTAGTGCAGAAACCGGAGATTAAACACAAAGAGACGCAGACAGCTACCACATGCAGGAAAAGGAGGTTACAGGCACGGCAGCACCAGGCGCTCGCCCATCACCGCGGGGAGGAGGAAGGGACAGGCATAGCAACCACAAGCCCAAAAGCAGAAAAGCGCATACCTTCAGCTTGGAATGAAAATCACGAGATTTCCTTCTGGCAAGAACCTGAATGTGACTAGACACCTGCAGGGTAGGGGAAGGGAGGAAACAAAGGAAAAGCCTGTAACCATGGAGATGAAAAGCCCCCTACAACTGGGCAAGCCAAACGTACCTTAATGGCGGCTTGAATTTCTCGAACTTTCTTTCTTGCTAAGACCTGTATGTGACTAGACACCTACATTGTTCAGGTTTATAGGGGAAAAAAAAAAAACAACAAACAAAAGAAAAACAAAAGGCAAATCAAATTTAAAATGTCTATTTTTTTCTTAAAAAGAAAAACCAAAAACTTTTCTGAGGGGAGGAAGTTATTTGCACCTTCAGTAAGCTCTGCTGTTAAAGATACCACATTCCCAGCCAGATACCAAGCTCTTAGAACCGAGGCTTAACAATACAGGTCATCACTGCTGCAACTTGATTAAGGAAAAAAAAAAAAAGAAAAAAAAAGAAAAAAAAAAGTGTAACCCACCAGGTTGTGCATTCAGCTACAAGACAGAAGACACAGTTCGCAGTTGGACGCAGCCCATGTGCTTTGGTACAGATCCCATCCGTGGGCAGTCCCTGCACTCTCGCACGGAGAGCCGACAGGATTTCTGCCCCATCTGCCAGGGATGCAGATGCCCACTCTGACCATTTGCCACTAGGCTCGAGACATAACTTGGCACCGAGGAGTTTTATCCATTATTTATTGTGTTCTGCAGCTCCAATGAGGAGCCTCAGGCTGTGCTTTCACTCCACTGAAATGCTCTAAATTCTGGAACAAATGATAAAACCCTGGCACGACACAGGTCCCTGAACCTGTGCTGGCTTCCTCGGTAATCTCAGCATTAACTCTACCCACAAAACACTCATGTAAGTGGAGACCAGTAACTTGACAACAGCTTGAGTGATGTCCAGGTTTGGCCCATCATTTTGGTAAGAAATTTGTATAAACCCCGTCCTGCACTAGACCAGTTATTGGTCAGAAGTTGTTGCCTGTGCAGTGAAGGGTCTGGGTCCAGATTCACATTCCTGTTTACTCAGGCACATACTGAAATCCATGCTATTGATGATAAGGGTTTAACAATGCTGCCCAGCATCACTCGTTAGCACTCAGCACCCTACAGCCCTCTGCGTGAAGGTTTAAAACCTGCAGTGATGGTAAAAACTGCTAAAGAGAAATCTCTTATTCTTATTTGACCCGGGGCATACCATATCAAGTGTTGTACATTTTTCCTAAATTAGTTACAATTCCTGTCTGGGAAACAACAAAGCAAAAGAAAAGGAGAAACAAAACTTTATTTCCTTCCTCTATAAGACTATTCCACAACAATAGTACCAAAAAGCCTGTATTTTTAGTAGAGAAGCAAACAGTAATGCATAAATGAGCATAGCCCCTGGAGGCCACCTTCAGAGACTTCTTCAGGAAGCAGCTCAGGAATCAGTTTGCAGTAATTCAGAGTTAGACTACTGCTTACTAAGCAATTTTGTAGTCAAACACGTAGACCAAGTTTTCACACATGTTCATTTGTTTTGCTTTCAGTGGGATATTAGTGGTGTTAAAGGTTATACAAGAAGCACAATCATAACGTTTAATTGCTCAGTGGAAACTCAAAAGTAACGACCATCGAACTTTTCCAGGCACTCAGTGTAAAGTGATTCATGAATCGCTATAGAGGGATGTACAAGTAGAGAGGCAGAACATCGCCACGTGTGAGCCACAACAGCTCTCTTGGTTTCAACGCAGCTCTACCAGCGGACACTGACCAGGGACCTAGCCCCAAGTTCTGCATTTCGACTCAGATGTGACTTTAAGATCCCAGCATAACCCCCAATTACTGGAGCCAGCATGGGCATAGCAGGGAAAAACTTAAGACCTTGTAATTTTTTTTTTTTCCCTAAGATTTCTTTGCCAATCTTTCGTTTGTTCATTCTCCATGTGCTGCAGTTACCCTCCTTTCTCACGTCTTTTTTCATCCTTCGTACATATGTTTTCTTCCTGACAAAGGACACCACTCAGAGCAAAACATCACCCAGTCCAAAGTGCTTTAAATCCGAGCGCTGGCAGCAGGCCACCTTTGTGTGTGCTGGCTCAGCATCACCTTTCCCTGCATCATACAACATGTGTAGCATGCAAGCGTACGAGCCTCTGCCTTCCCCTTCGCCACGCACCTGGACGGGGAGAGGGGGAACCTCGCGCTTGATGTTAGAGAAAGTGAGGGGACTCTCTGATTTGCGAAGCATTTTGAAACAGTGCAAAGGTTTAGTAACCACCACATAAACTACACAGAGTGTGTGCCTTCTGAGAGGCTGCTGATCACTGTGGATATTATAAATTAAAGGATTTAGTCATATAAGTTAAAAGTTATATGATAATCATCTCAAAAAGACTCAAGACTGGCTAGAGGTTTATTGTGACTCTTTGACGAATGAAATCTTACTGTGGTCACAGACCAGGAGCCTGAAGGCTCTTAAGGGAATTTTATTATTTTTTCATACTGTAGCAAGTACTGCCCATGACCTGAGCGCATGATTAGGATCAGCCCTGCTGGATAGCTTTTATTTATTTACCTCTCATATTCAAGGATTGTAATCTCTATTATATAGGTGGATTGGCTGGACTTTTAGAAGTTCCATTATTCACCATCTCAAAATAATCATTATATTCTGTAATCATCCTCATAGAGGAATAAGGCACAATACTTTATGCTTCTGCTTCAACTTTTGATATTTTTTTTCCCCAACTACAGGGAATAGTAGCTTCATGTACACATAGCTTAATAAAAAAATGCATCCTCAAACCGACACTGAAATGATGCACAACATAAAAAAAGGAGTTTTAAATATTTTCTGAACAGCATGTATTTAATCTGAACAGTGAAGTCAATACATCATCTCATCAGAGCTGAAGCACAGACAGCCACTGCAGCCAAAAATGCCATGTTTTGTCATTCACTGACATGCATACTTCCCCACTGGGTTATTTTACCTGCTTCCTGGTCCGTGTCTTCCCTGTTCTAAGTTTGATGTATCTGGCTATCAATTCATTCCTACCTGAAACAAAGAAAAAATTCATTATGAAGGACAAGAACATCATATCCACAAACACCATCAAAATACCACATTTAAACGTATGAGTTCCATGCGTATGAGGCTATGTTTTCTTACATCTAGTCTGCTTTTCCTTTGCGAACTATTTATCAGTATTTCTCATTTTTCATCAGTATTTCTCTTCCCTCTCCTCAACAGACATTGCATGCGCCACACCACAGAGGGCTGTGGGTTCAGGGTTTTCCCACTGAAGTCCTGCAGCTGTTTGCAGGCAGAGAAGCACCTCCATGGCCAGTGGTGATTGCCATGATGTCTTGTTGGAAAAATCCCTGTGCTGGGGGTTGACACAAGGTCTGGGCTCCTCTGGTTTTGCTTCCAACTGTGCTGGGTGGCGTTTGCTCCCCCAAAGCACCGGGACCCTGCCGTAAGGAGCAGCTGCTCTCAAGAGGGCAGTGTGTCACCCGAGCCCAAGAGCCAATCACCCAGATTTTACAGTTTCACATCAGCTTTCCTCCAAGTTTTAATTCTATGAGAAAGATGGCAAAATCTGTCCTTCCTGCCAAGAAGCGCTCTGCCTGCTCCACTGACCGAAACCACTGTCCCAGTTCAGCAGGTTATCAATCACACCCTTAACTCGACGCACAAGAGCCGTCACCCTGTGGTGACTAAATTCCTGCTGCAGTGGGGTCGATCAACACAGTGGTTTGTTATTTAGAGCTCTGTTTCTCTTGGAAATGTATAGTGTTTCCCAGTTTCTAAAACGGCTATTTGACTCTTCTTCAGTCACATTTTATGCTACCTAATACAAACTAACATTTTCTTTCCAAATAATTTCCTTCCGAAATATTGCTGACATGGAAGATAACAGAGTTTTATGTGGTGCCCTGTTTATTTTCACTGCATATTATGTTATTTCTCCATGAGTTGTAATAACTTAAATATACTTGTTCAACAAGTCCTAAGTTATGGAGTTATTTGCATTCAGCACAGGGGATAAGCAGACTGCGTGCAGAAAATGAGAAAACGGATTTAGCAGCAAGCTGCAAATGGGGAAGTTAAGAAAATAAGTTGTAATCCACCAACTTATTTTAAAGTTGACGAGTGCATAAATGGAGAGTGCGGAAAGATATTATATCAGCTGGGGAGTCAAGCTCTTTCAGTTCAATGTTGCAGAGGAGAGACGGAGAAGTTTTGAAGCAGCATGCCTATGTCAAAGGGCATTTGGTTGACTGGAAGACTGAAAACGATTCATCAAACTATACCTTCATTTTCCTTTTTCATTGTCTTCCGACCTGAGCCTTATTTTACAGCCTTTGTCTCACAGCTCCCCTCTCTTCCATGGTTTGGTGAATGGGTACTACAATATGAAATATCAACATGCTTCAGAGTAGAGCTTTGTTTTCTCCAGTTCCCTTTTTGTTTTGGTCTGGACTGGGGGCCAGGTTTCCTGCAATGCACCACTGTAGAGGCAATGTGGGATTTGTATAATAACTCTTCAGCAGGTCTCTTCAGGACAAACTTCAAGAGGTAAATTTTGCATGAGCAAACAGCTACACGAGCAAGCAACATTTCTGAACACAAATGAGGGATTTCTGTATGCAAAAAGAGCAGCTAGTTACCTAATTTCATGCAAAGACCTTGTCTTTTGGCAGGACAGCAGTTCTTCAGCATCGTGCCCACAAGGTACTTGCCATTTCCAGTGAACAAGAGCCTTTGTGTTCATGGGGTGAATCCAGGGAATGCTCAATCTCTGGATCTCTCTATTCTTGTGTTCTTTCTCATGATCCAAACAGTTCACTTCAAATATGGAGAATGAGTTTTCATAGTGGTGGCTGTCCTGCTATGTCCTCATGCTGTAACAGCAGCTACCTCACAGTGACAGGACTGCAAATTCACTTGCAGGTGTTGGACATGGGCAGAATGGAGCTGCTCTACTCTTCATTAATATTAGGTGGAAAAGTTCTACAGTGGAAAAATATCATACAGTTTGGGAAAAGGAAGCATCAGAGAGGTTGAGAGCCTGAGGCCACCGCGACGAGAAGGGAGAGAAAAATGTATACAACAATAGCACATAATACTAAATGTGCTCTGGACAAGAGTTTTCCAAAACCTTCTTGCTCGGTACTTTTTATGCCTCTGCGGTATCCCTTTAATGAGTACTAGGCTAGTAGACAGTAAACAGGTGCACAAGAATTAAAAGAAAACAAGGAAAATGCATTTCGCCACCTGCCGAGGGGGAGTCTGAAGGGGTGGTAGCCTGTAACAGCAGCCCCCTGCGATCTGGTGAGATTCAGAGATCACCATATTCCTGCAATCACTGGTGTGGTAGGTGGTATGAACACTTTACTATTTCTAAATGTATATTTTTATTTAATTGAGGAATGTTATATCCACTCGTCCCCCCTGAAAGTACCTTCTTTGAGTATCTTTTAAGTATGTGCATACATTAAGCATCCAGACTAGTTTCTTGGTACAACGAGGGTTGTCAGGTTGTCCTTAGCAGCAGCTGGTGACTCTGCAAGGTCAATGACTCCATAAGGTGATCTAAAGGATGCGTTACCACCTCTTGTCCCTCAGTCTGCGTTGAAGATGTCTCCAATACACGGTCACTCACTCCAGCCATCCCTTGCCCATTAAGGCAGCGCTGTGCGGCCCTCAGCTGTGGCTGAGGAAGGAAGAGTTAAACCTTCTCATGGTTTCACGGTTTTCTTCCCCGTTAAGAAAGCTAAAAAACTATTTTTAAAGGAAAGCTCAGATTCCCAGGCAGCCACTTGACAGGAAAAGCAGCTTTATAAAAAACACCAAGCACTGAAAGTCTAGGTCGTATTATTCAAAATACCAGTCAAGTGCTGCTTCCAGTCGAGCCCCAGTCCATCCATGAAGTGCTTTGACTTGCATCAAGAGGGGGTTTCTTCAGCCGTTATCTAGCCCGGCAGGGGTATGACTAACAAGACTGTGGTTTTGCAAAGTGATCGCTTCCCCTTAAGGTGAAGTCTAGCTGGAGCCTAGCTCAAGAAGAGTCAACAGGGTAGAATAATTTGACTTAAATTACAGGGAGGAGGAACTCTACAAGAAACCATGTAAAGTGGCTGCAGCAACAGCGTGATATTTTCCTTAAAGCCATGTTTTCAACACAGTAAAGAAAGATGCATCATGTTTGGCCAAAGCAGGAGATGCTGTAGCCTGCTGAGGCTCACTGAATATCTTCTGCCCATCCACAGTGACCTAAAAAGACATGACTTACCAAAAAGCCATAAATACATACATACGCACTGTGTGACATCTATGAGATGGACGTTCCCAGCTAAAAGTTTACGGCCTTTATGTTATCTACCAAACACCGGTGCTCTTCTTTACCAACCCGGACAGATACTAACAGAAAAGATCTTATCTCCCAATCAACTAAGGTCTAGAGAGGATTTTAAAGAAAAGAAGGCTGAATAATCCTAGAAACACCCTTTCCTGTTCTCAGGAATGAGAAGAGTCTGAAAGAAAAGGAGGCTCAAGGAATTTCTTTAACTGGCCAATAGAAACCTTAGGGTGAAAAATGCTCATTAATAAATACATCTGTTTTTCTCTAGGAAGAGCTCAGCTGTGGAAATACTTTCCATACACACCCTCCCTCTCTCTCCCTGTCATATATATCTGGGAAATTGCCTGGTAGAAGAGGTCAGGTTTATGAACTGTAAATGTTCATCTCCTTCTTCTTGTCATCCCCTGTGACAGTCTCCTGCTTTGAATGTTTTGGTTCAGGTATCAAAGAGAAGTGTGGGGAGGTGCCTGGTCAGATAAAACATCTTCATAGCACAGGAATCTTTTCTGAGGATCTTGAAAAGATCAGGAGAGGACCACCACAAAAATTTTATACAGGTTGTCTTTTCCCCCCCCCCCTTTAAAATTCAGCCTTTATCTGTCATGCCCTTCTGTACCATCAGTGTAATTGCAAACTATAGTTCTCCCTGGACTGATGCTGAGGAAGAGGCATTTTATACAACAGAAGATCTTTTAAATCACGGCATGAAAAGGGGTTCAGCTAGAAAACAGTGCAGATGCTAGAAAACCTGCGAGGCTTTGTGGGGTGCCAAAGCATCACTGTGGCCACTCCGAGGGAAAGGCCAGGCCCTCAGGGCAGCCCTGCTCCCGCCAACCAGCGCCACACGGCCTCCCTCCGCCTTCCCAAACTACTGCCCCAGCCCTGAGGAGCATCACCCTCAACAAGGGACTGCGCAGTGATCCCAGACACCTCACAGGCAGCACAAAGGACTGACATTTCTGCTCTTCTTGTTCAAAATAAGTCGCAGCAGCTGCACAGTGGGGAGGCTCCCGCCCGCCTCGCCCCCGGGGAGGCAGTTGTTGCTCTAACAGAGGCCCCTTGTGCAGGGAACCCTCCCCCACTAACACTATTCCAAAACCAGCCTAAAGCAGCCAAGCATCAGCCCCCACAAAGGTCTCCATGAGGGTCCCGGTTGCAACCCTTGGTGCTGAGGGTGGGCAAGGCCCCCAGAGATGAAAATCACCCCATGGATGAGGAGGGCATAACCAGCAACCCCTTCGCGGGCCAAAACCAGCACCACCACCTCTGCATAGGAGCCTCCAGGCCACCACAGGCAGCTCTACCATGATGTGCGTGAGCTGTGGACGTGTCCCCAGCCATGCCGGGTCCCTTTCCACAGGTCCAGGCCACAGGCATTGCTGCTCAACCCTGGTCCCCACCAGCAGCGGGGCAGCGAGCCGGTGCATCACCTCCCCGCGGAGCCACCGGCCGTCTTTATTTAGAACATTAATGACACAAATTAAACCTACGCCCTCACAGCTCCCAGTAACATGCACCATCCGAATGCGATAAAAATAAGCAAGTGTGGGAAATCAAGCCAGTTAGCAATTCGGAGGTGAGCAGCTAATTTTAAAAAGTTTTCATACTCAGCAAAATAATTCAAGTAATGACCAAGTCGAAAAGCCTATTCTTTTTAGATAATGCCGTACTACGACCTTCTCAAAATTCTATGAGATTATGGCTCAAAACAGGTATTTCACATCCTGAGCGCAAAGTCTGGGGACAGACCTGCACAAACATTTTATCCCCAAAGTCATGTTCACAGCCATATTTTCACCGTGGCAAAGCTTTTCAGCTGGTTTTGGTAAACTCCACTTCTGGTTGACTCCGCTCGAAGCTGCTACGACAACCTGGTGATCACAGAGTGCTGCACATGGTCCCAGGGGCCGAATTTGACAAGCTAGGGGGAATTTTGCTTGATGAGGAGCCTGACGATGAGCTCGCTGCACCCCAGGCCGGCACTGTCCTGGGACAGCCCCTGCGAGCGGCACCGAGCCCTTTGTCTCGCTGCTGAGCACAAGATGGATCCAGATCCCAGCCGATGTCGCAGGGGTCCGTACACGGACATCGTCAGCAGGAGCGGGCTGGCTGGAACGCTTTCTCCATCAGAAGGTGGCCATGTGGCTCTTGGACAGCCGGGCTCGCTGCCAGCAGATGAAGAGCCGCTCCGCCGCAGCACTCGGCCCTGGGCGCTTTCCTGCTCCGTTCTGCCGGCAGAATATCCGGCTTTGGGAGAGCTCGCCTAAAATTCGCGGGTGCCGCTTTCCGAAGACGCTTTAAAGCTAAATTGGCTAACAAAAAGCCTCTTGTAGATAAAAGAGCTCTGCAAGTCAACAACTGGCTAAGCAGTTTAAACCCCTAAGTAAGGCATCCTCTATTTAAACGTTATAGGCAAATCTAATTTAAGCTTTTAAAAATATTACGGGCAGGTGTTTAAGTCGTCGGCACACTGGGTTTTGTGAGGGCTTGCGAGGGGGCTGGGCGGCGCTTCCCAGGCGGGCAGCATTTTGTTCAGACAAGCTTTCTGCAGAAGGGCCACGTGACACAGGCCAAATAAACAGCATCTGGGGATTTTCAATTACAGACCTTCACCCAGCATGCCTGCACTGTAATCTCTACCAGATGAGGCTCAGGCCTCACTATTTTCAATAATTCACACACTGTGTACACATAACATGACAATAAGGGCATTCATGCAACCGCCTGATTCGCACATCAAAGCTCCCAAATGGCCAGCTGTAAGCATGCTTACTGCTGAATAATTCATTCTTTTCACAGGCTTGAAAAAACGCTCAGCGGGAGTTGGCAAGCTTGTGTTCTTTCCTGTGTGGTATGCTAAGCTCAAATTTTGAAAGAGGTACAGCCCCACTAAAAAGAGTCAGAGATCCAACTATTTAAATGTGCATTTGCGAGCTTTCGGATGGCTGCTCACAAAAAAAAAAAAAAAAAAAGGCACTACATTTCCAAGTGGGTAGCGGAGATAAGATGAACTAGCCTACATGTTTTCTGGGGCAGGTGTTTAATAGAAATAGAATGATAAAACTGTTTTCTGGAAGGTAGAATATTTTTTACACGTATTCCTCACTAAATATCTTAGATATACCAGATACATAATAGTTAACAAATTCAGCAAACTTGAAATTTCCACATACTTAGCATAAATTTTCTACTATACGACAAAGAGGGTTTTAGTTAAGACTAACACGTATGAAAAAGGCAAACACAGAAAGACCAGAGCTAATTCTGTAACTCCTATCTACTGTTCTTACAGATATGGGTTGAATACTGATTTCTAGATGATATTTTAACAACTTCGAGTTTGCAGCTATGTCTCTGAATCTTTAGCTTGCAACTGGTGGGTGTTCCAGATTTTGAAAATACTTTGGTTTTACACAACAGAATCATCATTTCTTTAAGAAAAAAAAAAAAAAGAAGGGTCTGCTTCATAATATCAAGTTTTCTCAACTGTCAATCAATGCCAGAACCAGCAGGATCAACTAGTCGTGACCTCTCCTTATAGCAAACACATGCTGCTTACCAGCTGTGGACTGTGTTTTTTACACCCTTTTCTCTATCATTCAGAATGGCTTCCTCCTAATCACAATAATCCCAAAAGTGCTAAAACATATCAATCGTCCTTTAAGCCCTGCCTACAAAAGGCCAGCCGTCCTGCCTTTATGGGCTTGTCCAACAGCAGCTGATACTTCATTCAACTACAAATCCAATTTAGCAGTTACAAGAGGTTTAGCATCACTGGAAAAATATTGGTGTTGATCCTGCACTCTTAAGTCAGCAAATATTCCTTTGCCATATTGTTTAGCTTTTTCTGCCATATTTACACTTCTGCTGGATTTCCCTGAATGACTTCAACAACAGCATTTAACCTCTGAACTGGTAATATTTACAGTTGATCAAACAGCAATTTTAAAAATATGTTTACCACAATTACAGAAACATAAACCTATTTGTATTCCAACTGTTACGATTCTGAAAAAAACCCCAACCAACAACTCTAAAAACAAACACAGTCATTTCATTCAAAACCATAGAGCACACTTTATGTACTAGTTATGCAGGATGTTATTTATTATAGCCCTTTGGGCAAGTTCATGGCAATTCTTTCACTTACGCATTTTTAATTGCCAAGTGAGCCAATGCAAACACTCCCTTGATCCCCCTCCGCTTTTTTGTTGTTGTTGTTTTTCTTTTTTTCCCTCTTTGAGGAGCAGTACCTGTAATGCCTTAAAGATGGGAGAACCTGTTTAGGGAATTTACTATTCCCTAGCTCAAATCTGTGGGACCACTCAGTTTAGGCACCCTTTAATAATGGGAATATAAGGCAGGAGATAACTCCTCCCGCCTCGTGGAAGAGAACAGGAGCTGCTTTTCACGTGCTTTGTAGTGAAAATAATCAGCTTCGAGCCTGCAGCGAGGGCAGGATTTCCATCTCTCTGCACAGGCACTTGCTGGAGGGCCGGGGCTGCCCACAGGGAATGGGGTGGGGGCAAAAAAAAAAAAGAAAAAATAACCAAGTGTCTTAGACCTGCTGGAGCTTGTTGCATAAATCTGCACCCCTTCCTTCAAGAGCCAAGGCTCAGCTTTTGGGTTGGGACCATGCACAAAAGTGGCCATCTCAGGACAGGACCCGGAGGAGACGAAGACGGCGGGGTTCCTAAAATGGGTTATGAGGGCTGCCCGAGTGGTGAGTGTGTATGGACGCACACACAAAAGATTACAATAAGCCACTTAAGCATTATTATACACAAATTAACTGCTTGCAAAGTGTACTGTAACTGGGTTGCCCAAGAGGACAGGGAAAAGAAAAGATCCAAGAAACAAAATAACCAAAATAATCCCTTTGGATGCTAATGAGCAAACAATTACAATGACTCATTGAAGTTATATCATAATGATACTCCCAAAGAAAAGAACTTTTTTGTGTATTGTATTAAAAACAACAACAATAAACTGATCCCAGATTGAAGCAATACCACAATT
The DNA here is from genome assembly GCF_036013445.1 of Caloenas nicobarica. Classification (NCBI taxonomy): domain Eukaryota; kingdom Metazoa; phylum Chordata; class Aves; order Columbiformes; family Columbidae; genus Caloenas; species Caloenas nicobarica. The sequence goes on along the minus strand of NC_088249.1, from coordinate 58,823,091 downwards.
TAATTTATACAGAAAAGGGAAATGACCTAATAGTAGCATGGGAAGATATTCTCCTCATGTCAAGTCCTAACCTTTGTTTTTTATTCCAGCTTCAGTTGCAAAGAAAACAACAAAAAAGACCCATAGACACATCTGGTTCAGAAGTCTTCATTGACACTAATGCAATGCATTGGATTCTGTTTGGCAGCTCTTCATACTGGGAAATATTCCACATAAGCAATGTTTATTAATTTTCTTCCTCTGAGTTTTTAAAAACACAGACAGCACATATTTCAAAGAGAGAGAGGAGAGATCCAGAGATCTCTCTGAATATTCATTAATTAATATTTTGTCAGTGTCAGTTGTCTCAACAAAAGAAGGTTTTATAATTTACTCTAAGCCCCATTTAATTAAAATTTAAATGCTACAAAAATACATGGAAATTTTTTGCTCCCTTGTAATTATATTATTTTCTACTTATTATAAACTGTATTTTACCGCAACCAAAAATGCATTTCAAAACAAACAGCAATTTTTAGGCTTCAGAATATACAAAGAAATCCCCATAGGAAAAAAAAAATTCCCCAAACTTGACCTTTAACATCTCTCTGGATCAGCTACGGATGTTTAGTAGATTATACAAAAACCTAGATGTCCTTAATCTGACATTCTTTTTTCCCCCCCCCTCCCCCTGCTATGATAGGAACTCTTGGTAACCTATCTGCGAAGGCTCTGTGTGACTTGCATGTGCATATGTAATTGCTGTGTTGTTTTCCAAAGTACCTGCAATTTTTCAGTGACATGAACAGCTCAGAACAGAGACTCTTACCCAGCGCTACTGGCGGAAAGTCTCATTTGGACAGGAATCCTTCAAATACACAGACAATGGGCTGGCTGACCTGTCATGCATGATGGATGAGTTAAGGGGATTAAAACCACTATTTGCATTAGAATAGATAAAAATTAGCAAAATAGAATTTCTCAGTAGGTGGCTTCAGTTCTGTTTGTTGTCTTAGGCAAAATGAAGTTCATTTTTAAAGGAATTACAATTGTTTAAGCAACGCTTATTTGCAGAGGAGAAATTTTGGATGCTGGTTTGCTTTCTATTGTCTATTCTTTAAGAAATACACTTTAACTATCACTACAAGAGTATCTTTTTTCCCCGTGTATCATATTAAAATATTACACAACTACAATGTTCTAACTGCTTTAAACTGTATGTATATCTTAATGCTTACATGTTTCTAAGCTGCATATACCCAAAAAAGTGTTTTGAATTCTGAGGGAGATGATCAAAAAGACCAAAAAATTAGTTTAAATTGTGTATTGATGCTTCACTGGGGTTCCGAGTACGAGCCTGTGACTCAAGACTTGTAAGAGACTGATGCTTGAAATACTGCATGTTTCTTTTGACTAGATTCATATTGCACATAGTGATGGTACTTAAAAGACTCAGAAATGGCTGCACAAAGTAACAGAATGAAAGACTTGCCTTACAGAATAGCATTATATTGTTTATACTATATAACTTTGAAAGAAATGTGTATGAACAAGTGGGTCCACGCAAGTAGGCAAGCAGATATAGAAACTCCAGAAACATCCACGGTCCATCTGCCCTCACTCCTGCAGAGAGCAACAGGGATTTGTCTGTCGAACAAGAGCTGTAAAAGCAATGGAGGTCCCCTCTTTGTAAGGCTCACACATCCACTTTGCAGACAGTGAGCAGCCTCCAGAAAACCCACCACATTTTAAAAAACATGCCTGTGGACTGCCCAATATGTTTTTGAAGTCCTTGTGCGTTTCAACGGTGGGCTGCAGTCGGACTGGTGATAGAATCCACTTGCCCCATAGCAGCATTAATAGAAAGCAAAGCTGAGGCGTTAAGGAGGTAAATTTCCTCCACCAATGACATTACAAACGGGAAAAGCTGTGACATGATTTCTCGACTCAGCGTGTACTGTAATGAGACTTTAGAAGAGCGGGTCACTTCTCTTGCTCAGCGACGGGGGTTCTGGCCAGATCCAGGATCTGTCTACATCAGGCCAATGCCAGGGCCCACAGGCAGGTCTGGGGTCCCACCACGCAGCCCCCGGGGAGGGGACGTTCATCTGCAGGCAAGGGAGGACCGCGCGAGCCGCCTTCATTTGCAGCTCCGCAGAACCCTGGCATTTTGTGCAGATCTGTGCACTAACTGTTTATTTAGCTTATGAATTATTTGGTGTTTGTGTCCCATGCAGTTAAGATGCTTTATTTTCCCAGCAGGTGCAAAGAAGTATTTAAATTTGCATTATATCCAGGGTATTTGGACTCAGTTTGTGTTAAGATGACAGCTTCTGACAGCAGATGGGCCAAGTGGAGAGACGTTTGACCGGCATACGAAGGAGCTTGGGATACATCCAACACTAACCTTGGTTTCCAAGTTATTTCACAAGCACAAAGTAACATTTTGTGGAGATTTTATAGCTAACAATGTCGTTCTAGCTACAGTACAGTAAATATTTTGCTCTAGTTATGAACCCACAAGAGAGACCCACAACATACTCGAGCTACAGGGTAAGTAATTTCTTGCAAACTCAATCTCAAAATATGCTTAAAATTTGGTCTCTTTTAACTCTTGTTTTAGCCTAAAGAAAGACCTGTCCATATTTCCAGGTGTGATACGAATCTGTCCAGATCAGTTGCCCATTCCTGCCTTCCTGCTGATCCCATCGGGGTCACTAATGTCTGAGCTAAAGTGGAGGAGAAGAATGATATCTCTGCACTTCTGAAGGATCCCCAGGACACCAGCCCAAGGGGAGAAAAAGAAATCTTAATGCCATCCTGAACTCAGGTATGAGAACACAACAGCCTGTTAAAGAATGGAAGATGCTACTGCTTATTTTGAAGCTCAGCTATAAGGGACAGCAATGAAGAGCTGAGTAATCAAATAACACTGCACCATAACGTATTTTGTTTAAATTTAGACGTGTTCCTTGTAACCTACTCATTCATCAGAGTGAAAAACACCTGCCCGGCTCTTGCTGCCCCTCTGCCCCAGGCTCCGTGGCCTCCAGAGGCTCCAGCAGTCCACACTATATGTCCCAAGCAGTGTAAATACTGTGCTGCTGACTTCATTATCATTGAAAACACCCATTTGGGTCTTTCGAAATCTGCAGGATTATCCCGAAGAATCATAAGGAAATTTTGCTTTGTTTATCCACCAAAGGCATGAGAGTCCTAACATTTGTAATTTTCTTTATCTATTATTTTACTTAAAGTGGGTGCTTTGGATGACGGAAGGGCTCTTTTAAAAATAATTTTTAAGGGGTAGGATATGCCATAGAGCCAAAAGAAAATTACAGTTATTTATAATCTTTTTACCACTTATTTGTTCCTATAATAAATCACTACTTTCTTTCCCTTCCCAGCTCATGCCTTTACTTTACATAACATTTATCCAAAAAGCGTACATTTGGAAAACCTTTTCTTTGTTTATTTTGGCTAAATGAGTAATGGAGTGCAGGCACAGTTTCATGCATAATTCTTAATCACACTTTCTTTAGGCCTGATGCAGGAGAAAAACTTGACAGTCAGGTTGTTTTGTGGCTGAGTGCCATTGACATGGGACTGGGAGAGGAGACTGGGCTTCCAGCAGCAGCTCTGCCGTGTTTCCTGGTTCAGTCTCTACATTCTCTTCACAGTTTTTGGCTCTTATAGAGGTTAGTTCTCTAAAAATTGTGGTGAAAAGTTGCATGAAAGAAGGACTTTTCTTCTCAGCTCCAACAGGCCTTGCTGGGGGCTGCGGGTCCGGGGCTGGCATTGGGACAAGGACAGAGGGACACGTCCCTGTGCAGTGCCCACCGCTAACATCACTGGTCTCACAGCGGGTGCACTGGCAGGAGCTGTGAGCATGTCAACCTCACACATCAGAGAAGAAAAAGCTTAAATGCACACAGATCTGGAACTGCATTCAACATTCATTAATGCCACTTACAGATTTCTACCCCTACCAAGCCCCCAGTTTGCTCATGTGACTTTATCGTCTGTTTAGTCTAACCTGCTGATATGGTAACCTGTAGTCTCCAGTACATAAAATAATTTCATTTTTCTTTTGAATGATGGCTCTTTATGCACTTTTCTCTATCCTCTTTCAATGCTCTCTCTGTCTCTCTCTTTCTGTTTTTTACCTTCAACAGTAAGGACAAGCATTACCAATCCTTCCCCTTCCTCAGTTGTTTCCAGGATAACCCTCCATCCCACATTGCTTCAGCTTTAAAGATCACTGCCCATCCCATACCGTACAGACTCTACGCTACTGGACGCTCAGGCTGTCACACACCTCAGGAAGGTTATTTTGCAGGCGCTACCTCCTAATGGGCAAAGCCCTGAACAAGACTCCTGCATCCTACTTCTAACTTGGCCAGTGGCCAGATGGATGCATCTTGACACATGGAAAATGCAGTATCGAGGGAGAGAGTGGTCCTGAGCTTCACTGTATGTAGCCAAGACCAACAAATGAAAAAGGCTTTTAAAGCGTTAAATACTGTACAGTTGGTTTCAACCTTCTGACACTGGTATGAATTCTAATGAGTCCCTTGGCCAAAGGGTACTTCAGAGCAGTGGCAATGAGACCAGCATCCCTCTTCCTAATTCACAATTTTCTGCCTATGCAAGCACAGAAATAGTCATCCGGTGCTTTGCTAAAACACAGGCAAGTGTTCAGAGTAGTACACTGTACCTAAATGTCTGTCAAGTCCACCTGGCACGAAATTTCTCAGTTTGACAAAACTCCAAGTACTCTACTGTATTTTGATCTTTTTCTAGTACATGTATTGGTCATGAAGGCATTTTTACTGAGGCAACTGGCAAATCCATCCTGATCCTGGCAATTGCACCAGTATCAACATTTTAGCACACACTAGATTTTTGCTCTTAAAAGACAAAGTCATTGGGTTGGCCAGAGAAATTCCACCTGACATCAGGCAGAGCTATAACATATGCACAAAGAGGTTAAATTAGTGCTGCAGAGACTTATCAAGAGTGCTTGCAAGAGTGACATCCCTTTCATCTTTTGTGAGATGCATACGAATATATCAGTACTCACCCCTCCAGACACTAAATTGAGCCATAAGGCTGATTTTCCATGAGGACTGGTGGACTTGGTAGTGTTAGGATAATGGTGGGACTCAATGATCTTAAAGATCTTTTCTAACCTGAATGATTCTGTGGTTCTATGACATAAGAACAAGAAATAAAAATACATTTACTTACCTCAGAGGCTCACAAATGTTTATATGAAGCTATTAAAAAGCTGAGATTTAAACCAACACATTCATTTAAAGGAAAATGAAAGGTTGTTTCTGGTATGGCTGATGCAGTTATATGTTTTCTGTTGGGGGAAATTTATAGCCACATTATTGCTGTCAAGGAGGGTAGTGAGTCACAAGGATTTCCAGATGCCATGTGTGAAGTTTCTCATTTCCCTTACTATACTAAAGTACATTATCACCCAAACGCAAACATGCTTTAAAAAGTATCTGTGTGGCCGCCTTGCTTGGACTTAAGAGATTTTTTTATTTGTTTTTTCTTCTCCTTTCCTTTCTTTTTAAACTAGATAGGAGACTGTACTGCAGCGCTCCCCAGGGGTCTAATACTGATCATACTGATGCCGACAGTCATGCCTGGGGCTGCACCCCTACTGCACGCTACACCCGGACAGTGAGAAAACCTGACTGCCAAACAGGAACATTTCACTTGCAGAAAGTCAGTCAAAGGAGTGGAAGAATTTCTGCCACGACATTTCTCAGAACAGCTATGAGTGTGAAAACAGGAATTTAAAAGGAACACAGAAGATGAAATGAAAAACATGCTGAAGTTTCTCCTGTACTTTTAAATACAACTTTCCACAGCAGCAGGGAGCTGAGGGCCCCGTCCCGCTGTGTGGACACCAGTGAGCAGCAGGGATGGCGTCCTGCACAGGTGGCCACCCTCAGATTGAGCAGGGCATTCCCAAAGACGGCAAGCCATCCAAAGGCAGAGACCACCTCCAGGACAGCTTCAGCAAGCCTGAAGGAGAACTCTCTCTCTTCTGGCTGCCTGGGATTGCTGCACACTCAGGCATGAGGCTTTCAAATGGGAACGGCTGCAAAGGAATGCCTTGCAATTAATGACCTTTCCAACTCTTCCTAGGAAAATTATAGGAGAATTAAAGCTAGAAAATCTTATTCAAGGGAATAAACTTTTGTTCCCAACTGGATTTGTTTTTTAAAAAAGAGAACACAGAATTAATGCAAAAGTACAGCACAATGGTGCTGAAAATAAGATACAGGTGGAACCATCAGAAGGCTGATGCTGTATAATCCCCACTGATTTTTTTATTTACAGTGAAAGCCAGTGTCTCAAAGCAGGTGTTTGATCTTGAGTAGGAGCAAGAAAAACAGTTTTGCTCAAAACCCAGAATGCAACAGAAATTCTGTTAAGGAAACAGGGACATGCCGGCATCCCTCACTCCAGCTGGAGAACTTCCCTACCTCTGTAGGGCCAGGGGACAAAGTGGCGCCCGTTCCTGAGGTACGCTTAGCGGAATGAAGGCTGAGGAGAGCACCGGGCCAATGGCAACTGAAATGATTGCATACCAGTTTTATTACATGAGCTTTTGTCCATGATCTCAAGAAACAGTTTCCATGTCTTCAAATCTTTCTTATTGTCCTCCCACGGAGGGTATATACAACATAAGCCTCAGATATCAAAAAGACACTCTTAGAAGCATTAAAGCAAATCCCTGAAACTGTGTTTTCTTAATCACACCAGATACTTAGCTTGCAGTACAGCATTTTCTGAAAGAAACATAAATATGAGTAACAAAAGTCGTCCTTCATAAGCTCTTGTGCTCCACATCAATACTTCAGAAGAGAAGAACTGAATCTCTGCTACAGCAACCGCTGCAAATAGTTGAAGACTCAAGGTGCAGAGCGTGCACGTTTGATCAAGCAGAAAACATCCAAAGCAATTACTTCCATAAACTTAACACAAGTCAACGTGGATGAACACCTTTTCAAATCTATACATGGCAAATCATTGCCTTGCTGTAGGATCATGATTGAAGCGGAACCACCTGAATCCTCCTGGCACTCACTCCTAGCTGAGGAAACTCCTCCAGAGCGCCCATGGCCTCTGTCAAGGCTTCATACTCCAGTCTTGTCAAAAACCCGAGTTAATACATTGAAAACAAAAGTGTCATTACGGTGCTTTTAAAATGATCACCCTGGCTTCTCCTTCATCTATTCATTTCCAGTAGATTAATTAAAGACTTAATTAAAATGTAAGCCAATTTATAAAAGTTTTTAAAATTCAGTAACTTGGATCCTTCCATCCTAGTATTTATTTTCTATTGTAACATCTGCCATTATGGCAGGCTTTTGTTTCCATCTTTTCCCATTATTACCTGGACAAAGGGCTCTTTTTTATTCTCCAGATTAAAAAAAAGTGAAGATGTCAGATATTTCTATGTGCATAAGTAAGGCCTTTCAAGGGTAAATATGAGCTGAACAGCCTCAGCAGCTCTAAAAATTAGTTCACAAACTTTTCTGCCTGAATTATTTGCCGACTCTCTGAGCACTGGAAATACTTTGTGCGTCTGAGAATCTCCACAGAAATCAGATCTCGGTCCATCTTCTTTCTGTACCTTCCCAAGCAAGACCCCCAAAGGCTCCCACCTGCCTGTTGAGAGATGTAAATACCCGAGTGTTTGCACGAGAGAGAATGCAGTCAGACTCACCTATGTCTGCCAGGCAGATGGGGGACATGGGGGACACAGGACTGTGCTGTGGCAGGATCACGGTCTCTCACTTGAAATGGCTTTTCTTAGTCTCTGCCTTTGCTGAAGAGCTGCCGACTGTTCCTTTTGCTACGGCCCATCCTGCCGGCATTATCTCTTAAACGAAGAGTTGTCCTTGCATTGCTGCCAACAGTAGCTTTGAACAAGTAGGGAGGCCTGGCTTCCTACGGCTCTGGGTCCCTCAACAAGCTTGTGCACGGATTCTGGCGCCTCACCTCCTGAGGGCTACACTGAGCCTTTCCCCAGCGAGATGCTCATAGGGTCTCTCTCCCATCTACCCACTTCCCTGTTTTACATTTCCTAAAGAGCATCACCTTTCTCTCCAGTTAACACTGAGCAAAGGATTTGCAGAAGTGACTGGGGAGAACTGGCAGGCAGACGTTTGTGGCCTGCTTTGGAGCTGTGGACAAAAGAAAAGTTGAAGAGAGAGACAGAGTCCCATTCCACTGTTGTATTCAAATTTGAATTTAAAGCTCAGCTGCTTGTGACATTTGAACATGATTGAAAACTGTGGGTGAAGAAAACTCATCGCAGCCGTCTAGATCCTCTGTCCTTGCAGTAACCAGTAAAGATCCCATGAAAAGAACAAGAGAGACCAAAGTGGATCAAGAAGTTTTCCTCTTCAAAAAGATTTTCTCTTCTAAACTTGTAGTTTCATGGCTGTGCTTGAGCACAGAAGAACACAGAACCTGGGATAAAGCTCTTTATGCTGGAGACAGTGGGCAAAAATAACAAATTCGTTCCCAGTTCCTACATCTGGTCTTCTATATAGCTGATGGTTCACACACTCAATACATATATCTCTTACTAAACTTGGGTTTAAAAGAGTTTTAGGATTAAGTAGAAATTATTAATATTTTACAATGCCAAATGTTTATGGGTGAAGAGACTGAGACAGTAAAACTGTTATTGACCTTATAACTTTAAATAAATGTTTATCTGGCTTTAGGAAAGAGTAAAGTACACTAAGTTATGTTAACCATTACAATTTATTCTCATTTAGGACACGTAAAACTAGTGAAAATTATACAAATTAGGCATATTTATTCCCTGTGCTTAAGATCCCTTAAAGTCAATCTTTCTCCTTGGAATTTGAAAGGTTTTATGGAAGCTGTTAGTGGCATCTTAAGGTGTGTATATAATGAAGAACTTGATTTTAAATACAGTGATTTTTTAAATTGCTGTCATAAAATAAAATGTACTTCAAAAAAATCCTGTTTTCTTTCACATAAATGTATTTTCTTTTTCTCCTAAAGTGTGGGAAGTAAAACAATCTAGCATTCAATACCGGGCTCAGTAGAAATCATTGGCCCGAAAGTTCAGCATTGCTTTCTACAACATAAAATCCAATACATCCAATAACAGATTACATTAAATTTGACCTAACCAGTGTGCAGGGTTCTTTATTGAGAAATAACATCCTTTTGCACAAAACCGGTATTTTGAAGGATCATAATCTTAAAGTGACCTATGCAAATGTAACACCTCTAGTGTTCCCCAAGAAGATTACATTACACCTAAGGATGATATATGCTTATGTCCAAGAAGGTTGAAATACCTACTGAGCCATGTAGGAATAGGCCTCAAGTATGAACTCCCAACACTTTTTTCAGGAATAAAGAAACTATACCATTTCATCTAGGAACAGTCTCATCCTAAAGTAGTTCAGTCTGTAAGAATGGAGAAATGGACCCATTTCACAAGAAACGGACACATTTCCACAAGACTTTCTTTGGTCAAGATTTTCCCATTTTCCCTTTATCAACCCACTCAACCTGCAACACAAATGCAGGGTTCAGTTCCAAAAAAAATACTAGCATGTTAAAGGCATCTGGAAGAGCAGTAAATTACTAGTAGATTGGAAAGATTGATTTGTGAAGAAGTTACAACGAAGTGGAGACATTGCAATCAGCATGTACATGGTGTAAAGATCGAGTCTCTCAGCAATCTCCGAATGCCCTCAATTCCCACTAGCAGACTGAAATCAGTGGGAGCTCAGGACATTCAACAATTCATAAAGGTTAAAGCAGGGCAATGACTGTTTTTATTGTTTGTTCTTGGCAGTGCCCTCTAAGAGGTAGATGCTGAAGGAATGTAAGACCTATGTTGTGGCAACTTTGCAATTTAGAAAGACTTAAGCAAAAGGGATAGGGTGGCGAAAAGGGGTGTAACAAGTGAATGAAGTGATCAAAGCTGGTGACGGCTGACATTCTCTAGTATTATAATACAGCAATCTCTGTATTACGCATAGAGACTATTCCCAAAGCAACTCAACTTACCTGTTATTGACATACCCATCTCCTACAAATCACTGTAAAAGTGCTTCTCGCATGCTTCGGGAAGCTGTAACCTAGAGGACTGCGGGTATTGTAGGTGGAGAGGTTTGGGGGCCAGCCCTGGCACCACATCGCAGCCCCGAGGAGAGCCCGTGGCACTGGGGGAGCCGCAGGGGCTGCTCAGGGGAGGTGGGGGCCAGGGGCTGCCTCGGGGCGCAGGCAGGACTGCTGCAGTTCGGAGCATGAAGGAGGACAGCTGAATTGCATAAAGACAAAAGAGAAGCAGAAGGGGATTGGTTTTGATGTAATACGTGAGAATATACACAGAGGGATCATCTTAACAAAGTTTAAGTATTAAGTGAGAAAATACCTTCCAGATTTAAAACAAGCTCCAAAGAATGTCCCATGTTGAGGCAATAAAAACTAAACTGGGCAATGCACTAGAAAATATACCAAGAGGAGGAATATTCCAGCAATTCAGGGTTTTTTGTTTGTTTTTCCTCCCCAGCGGATGTACTTTCTTCTTGTATGACCTAAAAATCTACACCTGTAACAGGGCACCAGGTGATGGGCACACCATAAACCGTGTGATAGGCCTGCAACACAAACACCTCGGAACCAGCCCAAACACAAAAACTCTGTGGTACCAATACTATTATTTACTTCGACTCATATGGTTAAGTTTTAGGTGTCCTGTGAGGAGCAGGGAGTTGGACTCAATGATCCTTATGGGTCCCTTCCAATTCGAGATATTCTATGATTTTATGACTCTTTTCAGTCACATTCCTGTAAACCCAAGTGTTTAATAGCCACACCCAGAAGGCACTCCTTATCTTTCTGGTTTTCTTACACAAAACAGAGAGTAAGAAAAGTAAGAGGTGGCAAATCACGGGACGATTCCTTTTTAAAGAACGGCTGCGGCAAGTTAGTACTTTATTAATAAAGTCACTCTTCTTGTTTATCTCACTTTTTCTAACAAATAACACTTTTTACTTAAGCATAGAGTCTGCATTTCTTATACACTTGGAATATGTCAAAATACTTCCCCAAGTCATCTCCTTTTCTTCGAGGGAAAAGTAAAATAAGGACCTACTGTAAAAGCAAGAGGCTGTCCCACCTTTAACTTCCTTCTAATACTTAACTCCAGGCTTAAAATTGTACCATATAAACACACAGAAGCTGAAACACCATGAGCAGCCCTTCCATCTACTTTGCTTTACACATTAAACCACGATTCAAACAGAGTCCATTAAGGCATCTAAATGTGACTTACCACATGCGTTAATTGGGTGGGGGAAATAAAAAAAAGAAAACACAACCCTCAAATGTGGACATTTATGTATTCCCATTATTCAGACCCTCTTGATGCCACAGTCTCTCACTTCTATAGTTTATAAATGTTTGATTTAAAATATAGCCATTTTATCATTTGTACCACATTTACCTCATCTTACCACTGTTCTGACTGGATGAGAAGCTAATGTAGCCTACACTGTCTGGTCAATTATTGCATGGACACCAGGGACCAATTAATGCCATCCATAAAAGCCTGAATCATTCTGTCAATTAACTAGAACTAACTATGTCATCAGATATATTACTGGTGAGCAAGTCTATTTGGTTGCAATATGTCTTGAAGGAGAGCAGCATCAAATGAATCACAATTGACTTGGACAACTGCTAGCATAATTTCAGAAGATGAAAAGACAAATGTGGTAGTTATTAGTGGTCCCCTGAGGAATTACGGCCAAGCAATTGTAATGTGCTAAGACTGAACTAGCAGGTGCCCACAGCACAAATCAGGCAGAGGGTTAAATCAATATTTTCAATTTCTTAGGATCAATCCAGTGTTTGAACAAGATGGAAACTTGTTAGCAATTGGCAGAATGTGTAAATGAGAAGTCAAACTTCTTATTATTTGTTAAAAAGGAATCAGTGCTCTGCATCATGCCCTTGGCACAAGGTAATGCTTTCATGATCCAGTTGCTTGGGCATTCACTAAAATATCTAGCAGTTCTTAAATTTTAATAGAGTGCAAAAGGTTACTTTAATACATGCTGAACATTCAGGATCTTTAAAAATGATTGAAGTGTCAATAGGAAAGTTTTTGAGCTGTGACAATAGCATAGTTATTAATGATTAGTGCAAGAAGCAGAAGAAACCTTGATGGCTTTAGGAAAGTCTCACCAGGAATGCAGCTCAACGTCTTTGGTACAACTTCACATTTATTCTGTTTCTATACAGAAGAACCTTAAGATCATTAAACGTTCCTTTACCAACTGAACAAGAAAGAAAAAAGTAACCTTACAAATGGATGTAATTTATCACTGCTGAGTTTAAAGATGCCTATAGCAGGACGTAAAGAGTTTGCATCATATTCTTTAGTTTTAACACAAAGGTATCAAATGCATCCTTGCATCTTATTATTGTTTTACAAAAAGAAGTCCCTGAAAATTAGGTGAAGTTTGGATAATAAATAGTAATAAATTTGAGTTAGGGGAACATACCCTTGAAATGATACAATAGACTGGGCACAGCCAAATCTCTGGGATTTGGAAGCAGATGGTTAATTAAAAAGAGGAAATACAACAAAACACAGTTTTGACAAACATATGCCTAAAGAAAGCACCTATGCTTCAAACATGAATGCATTTCTCTGTATGTTTGGCAGGTATAGGAATTCTTTGTATTGTTTTCAGTGTTTGGACTTCAACTCATGGGCACAGACAAGTGAAGAGGTAGGTAAAGCTCTTCTTTCACAATTGCCAGGAATAGAAATATTGTTTTTAATGTTCTTTGTTGGTCGTTGTTTACTTGTGAAGATCACAATAATTACAATATTGGAAAAACTGTTCATCTGACTGGAGTGCCTTTCACCCAAAGGATCTCAGAGCACTCGCAGCACCAGAGCAGGGAAATGATCTCTCGTTCAGCATATGGTCAACCTGTGAACTCACTGCTTCAGACAGTTATTAGCAACACTTCTATAGCTGCTGGTTTTTAAATAATAATTGCGGCTTTCACTGATACAGACCAAAATAATAAAGAGCACTTGAACTTTAAGAAATTGCAAACCCTTTTAAATCTTTACATTAGATGCTGCAGATGAAGGAGGAGATAATTCTTCTTTCTCAGCCTTTTCAGAGGAAAACAAGGGTGCAGAGCCAAATGAAATTTTAAAAATAATCAAAGCAGATTTCCCTATTTCAGGTTGGGTCCAACTAATCTATTAGTAATGACTAATTCACTGCAGTTTTGTCTGATTTCCACAATATGTTTCGCAAGACAAACTTTTTCTTGATCTACATTTAACACAATATGGGGGGGCACACCACGTCACAAAGCATTGGGTCCAAAGTACACAGATACGCCAACAGTGTAAGAAAAATACAATAAACCTATGGGAATGCAAAACATCGCAGTACTACCTACTAAATTAGCCTCTATTAATTACAAAAAACTAAGAGAAAGAACCCATTATAGTAATGATATAGTTATTCTTTGAAGAATAATGCAGCACAGATAAGCCCTTTAATCCAGGATACACAGCCAATAGATTTTTTCTTGCCTAATCCTTCTATCTATGCACTGTGTATCAGTAATAATGTGTGTTTTTGGCTGCCTGTACACGCCCCCAGGTGAAAACCATTAGCTGGCTTTATAGAGGATACAGGGTACATGTACTTCCTTGTGTTGGACTCGGGGAGCTGGAAGAACCTACACGTTTAAGACACACGGCGAACGAGCGCAATCATTTGGAACTACGGTTCAGCAAACAAGAGGCAATAAAATATGGAGTAACTTGAAACCAGCCCACGCACTGCCCAAGAGAAATCTCCAGCTTGTCTCACTCTCAGACACACCCTTGCAGCTCGTCTGGAAAGCTGTGCCCTATTCGCAAGACAAGGAGCTGATTGATTCAGTCGTCTTCTGTACGAGCAACTATAAAATAAAGTGCATAAAGAACAGTGCGGACATACAGCTCAGCTGACTGCATTAAAAGACTCTGCTGTCTAACACGGTGCTGATCACAAAACAAGCGCAGCAATTGTTCCAGCCAGACGCCGCGGGAACGCATAATTTCAGCACTCGTGTGTCCTACAGTAGGATATATTGGCAGCAGAACAGCAAACCGGCTTTAAGTTCAGCTATTGTTAACGTTTTTCTCTATCATCTATGGAGTCACTGAGACAGTACAGAAGGGGCCTGGTCCACCCTCCGCAACCAGCTCACACACCTGCCAGAACGCACACAGCAACTGATTTTCGTCTTCACAAGTAGCATTTTTTGTTCCATCTAAAAATTATATTCTTTTAACTTCCTCTGCAACAACCTTTGAGCTGGGGTTTCCACAATCAGCCAGAAATCAGGGAAAACAAATTCAATCCTTTCAGACTGAAACCAATATATCACTCAGTACCTCCATTTGATTTGTTTTACAGTGTGATTTATGTCACAGGCTTTCTGGTTCTGACCCAGTAAAACTCACCAGGCTGGAGGAAAACTCTTGACACTGGATCTATGTGAAAGTTCCCAGCAGTGTGAACCAGTTGTCTGCCACAGAAACATAAGGGAGAATTTTTCTGCTATACTCAGCCCAAGGTGACAGATGTAAGGGCTCCACCATTTCAGTTCTTCTGAACTATATGCTTAAAAGCAAAATGGGATGAGATGCATTTCAGGCAGAGCTAGAAATGTGCTATCTTTGTATTCACGTGGCTATCTTTCTGCTAAGCAAAGGCATCAATAAATTCCACTAATGATAAAAGGGAGAAATTTTATCAGGGCCCATTCTGCAAACTCTGAATTCAAACACTGCTCTTCATTCTCAAACATAACAGAACTCGCCATTCATTAAGAATGAGCTATACAAAGCTGGATATTAAGTAAGTCTAAAACACAGGGCTCATGATACCTTCAAAATGTTATTTTTTTCCACCAGAAATTATATGAAAAAATATTTAGAATATATACTTATTTTATGTATGAAAAACTGTATTGAAAATTCTGAAAATCTAGGGAAAAACATACAGCAGGAAAATAATTCTAAGCAAGTTTCCACAAAGTCATTGAGCATCTCATATCAGTTCTTCTGGTTTAAATATGGAGTAATTTCACCAAACAGGGTAATAAAGTCAAACTGATGTAAAACTGGGGTCTGTCTGAGGAGAATCAGCTCTAAAGTATTGATCAGATTCCACAGATTTTAGACATATAACTTACAATCCCCATGAATGCAAGTTAGTGGGGAACCTGCAGTTCTCTACCAGGTACAGAGGACCTATGATTTTGGTCAAGCTAGAAATTAATTTCCAGGTTTTGGCTAGATAAATTGAGCAAATCAAAAAGATGATAACAAACAAGTGAGCCCATTAATCTCAAGCCCTTTGCTTTCTGACAAAACCAACAAGGAGCAGTATCTGGCCAGGCATCGCCATGGACTCCAAGGCAGGATTTCACCTCAGGGTCTCAGTTGTCCCTGCCCCACAAACAAGTGACTTCTCCTGAAGTCACTTGCAATGCCATGATTCCATTCAGTCAAATTCTTGCACACGATTAAATTCAGTCAAATTCTTTCTAGAACAGAGGCAGGGTTCAAGTACCACATCACAAGAGGACATATTTACGTGTTACATCTGATTTCACGTTGGTTTAAGTTCACTGAATTCAAAGGACTTAGTGACAGTTTGCTCACAAAAAAGTGACCCCATGTTCTTCCTTTCCTTTCTCCTTGCTCAAGCCCTGAGCCCTATGCTAACGAGATAACAGCCCGTACAGTTGGCCATACACTTGATACAAAAACTTGAATCCGATCTGCTATTAATGCTCTTGTCCTTAACTCATCTTTAATATTCACTGATCTTTAACATACCTGAGGTCTGAATCTCCTCTCAACCCCCATTTCATGACTCTGTAACTTTGCGATGACTCAGAAGACCCGTAACGAGACTTCTCCTTCCTCGTTAACCGGCCTTACAGACCAACTTCTTTTCACCTCCTCTGATATCAACGGGATCCATCTTGGTCTTGTTACAACATCTGAGTAGGGTGTTTATAGGATAACGAGTGTGGGGGACAGAGCAGGCAGGAGGCAGGATTCCTCTCCAAGGTGGGAGCACAGCACACCTGCCCTCAGCCACGGTCACCCCTCAGGTGAGCTGGGGGAGCAGCTCCCCTCATCGCGATAACCAGCAAATAGGCCTCCACATTAACACCCAAAAGAACATTTACAGAGAAAATAAAGGCAAGATCCTCAAGTCCATTGCTAGACACAATCTATTTTTTTCCTCATATTTATCATTATTATTATTACTATTGTTTCTATCATGTTACCAGCGTACTTCCACCATTTAGAAAATATACCAAAAAAAAAAAAATTTAAATCTTCTCTTTCCAAAATTACATGCTTTGAAAAGCAGAATCACAACTTTGTACATCCTTCCTTCAACCAGAATGTCTCTCCAATAGTGCTGTGAAGTAGAGAACAGTATTTTACCACGACCTGTTAATGTTTTGCTTGGATGTGGTGCTGCTGTTAGCCAAAATGGAGGGCCGCAAATAATCCTGACTGATCATCACTCCAGAAAAGACACCAGAACCAGGAAAATAATCACAACTAAATAACAATACAAAATTAACACAATCACTTTGTGATCAATTTTGTGACGTATATTTAATTAGAATAGTCAAAAAATGTATCTGGTTATTTATAACTGAAATCTAGCATGCAAGACCAAAATGTAACCTAGGGCATCCTAAATTCTGCTTAAAGAAAGAAAAGGAGACCTCTGTAGTTTTGAAATCAGTTGAGAAGTTGCTCATGCTTCTGCATAACTGATTCTGAGCCCCACATGGTTTTGTTCAAGCAGACACCCTGAACAAGGGCACTCAGTACACAAATGCTGGTCAATACTTATTCACAAGGCAGCATCAAATTTTAAAAAATGTGTTGCAAATTATTCCGTGATGTTGACGAAGATGTTGAATTGCTGCCATCATGTTGACGGTGCTCTGTAAGACAGATGTGTATAGCCTGCACTATTTTTATGTTAGATCAGAGTAAATCAGTGAAATCTATTCTATCTAAGGCAATGAAGTTGTCTCCCTAGACTTATTCACAGAAATATGTCCAATCACTTTTGGACTCATGCAGAATTTATTTTTATACAGAAGAGGTGACTTCTTGCTTAAACTGAACTTTGCAGAAGTTAAATCTCCAGAGGAAAAAAAAATTCCATAATTATAGGTGCAATATCATTTGCTGAAGAACACAGCTTTTCAAATTTAATTATAAACCCTAAACATACTTAGCTAATCGGATCAATTGCAAGTCACAGCAAAGCACATTCTAATTTTCGAGACAGATGAAATTTTGCCACCTCTCAGCTGCTGTGAGAGCCAACGTCAGGTGAAAAGTAAGATAAACCAGACAAGCATGTTTTCCAAGCGCCACATTACAGCAAATTTTATGACTGTGTCTGCAGAGATGTTCCCTGCAGATCTTTGATTTGCTAAGGCTGGTTTTATCTTGCTCAGCCTCTTTTGAGCAGCAACCACCCTTTCGAGGAGGCAACGATACCTTTTTTGACAGGTCCCATCATCCTTTCTTGGTCCAGGAATGCAGCAGGCCAGTTCTCAAAAGCCTCTTTATGAATTTATGGGGGCAAAACTGAACTTCTACATAGAGAAACAGAGGTGAAATCTCGAGGTAGCTCCATAGAGATCCTACTCCATATCCTAATTGCTGCACTTACTCCAGACTCACAGCAGAAACTGAAGTCAAGTCTTTCTTCAGGCACTCACTCCAGCAACATGACTCTGCCACTGTTCTGCTGAGCTGGGGAAGCTGTAGTGTCAGTCCAGCTCTGCGGTACCTCTGCTGAATAATCAGCCCCTCACGACAGGAGGGTGACTGATGTGTTGTGACTCGGGACACCAAACCCTTCTGGCTTCCTTCATCTTTTCTGTAATACCGAGCTCTTCTCTTTTCTGCAACGGTGAGTTCTTTCAGATGGAGACCACCTCCCCTGTGTGACTGTGCAGTGGTTAGTATAATGAAAAATAAAGCTTAGAGTACTGCAAGGCAATATTTTCAGTGCTTCAGCTAGGTAACAAGCTACCAGACCATGCAATATACGGCATCTCTCTTCACAGGCGCCTGGTAATTCTGCTTTGGTTGCACATACTGTCATTCATATGAACGGTCTTGAGGGTAACTCTGGGCAAAAAGGGCAAAACTGAGCCCAAAACAAATGGTTTACAAACGCTGAGATCAATACTGCAGTCAGTCTACTATAAACAGAAGCCAAAATCAGCATATACAATAATTGCCAGTTTGTTTCATGGCTGTGTTTCCTTTTATTGTAAACATCATCTTAAAAGCTCCTGATGACACAGCAGTTGCAACATGAACCACTCTAATCACAGCCCACTCTCAGGTTGACACAAAGGCACTCTTAAAAGGAATTAGTATCACATTATAATTACATAGCTATAATATTATTCATTATTTGCAGTTACTTTGAGGTCTCAGTTCCATGGTACTGGCTGTTTAAACATGGTTTCTCAAAGAGCTTGCTTAGCACAGAAAATCAGAGACAACAGGTAGATGTAATGGACAGGCGAAAGGCACAGCAGAGAGGGAAGAATAGCCTGACAGCTGCGCCAAATAAAGTAACCAGTATTTTCCTCTTTTTAAAATAAATTTTGGCACATGTAGGGGCAGGCAAATCAAAGCAATTCAAACGCTGCCAGAGCCCTATTGACATCTATGCAGTGTGCTGCTTCTCTATGGAAAAACGAATTTCCTCTAAAACACTCTACGACCACCAAGGACAGGAACGTGCCCCAGCATCACCCTCTCTAATCTCTAACAAACAGAGGAAGTCTGGGCTGGGAGAAAAGCACTGAGAAGCACGAGGACGCCGAGGAAAGACAAACACGTGGATGATCAGGAGCAGAACAGCAAGGAGACCACTGGTTGTGCAAGAACTGGTTGTCCCAGCCCCGTGAGATGGGTTGCTGGGCCTGGCCAAAGCCCAGTGAGGCCAGAGTAAAGAGGTGATTTACCTCTGAGTAAAGGAGGGTGAATGTGGGGACAGCTAAAGAGAGTTCTCCCAAATTCAACCAACTTGCAGCTCAACAGTGTCCTGAGCCAGAGGCAGTGTCTCTGGATATAACATGGGATTTTTCTCCTGCCCATTTGCTTTCTGACTCCATGCAAGCATTTAGCTTCCACTATATCTTCCAAAGAGTTTCATAGCTGAACTAGATCTTGTATTGAGAGTTACAGCCCTTTGTTTGTTTTGACCCTCTCACCTGAACTTTAAATTGCTGCAGAAGAAGCAGCAAGCAGCTGCTCCTCATTCACCTTCTTTGTGCAACTCCATTCTACAGACTTTGACACTATTCCCCTTGAGTCACCTCTTCTGGACTGAAGAGCTGCAGTTCAGTGAGTCACCGCTTGTGCTGAAGCTGTTCATAGGGAAATTCTTTGATCCTTCTCATTACCCTCTTTGAATCTTATCCAGGTCTGGTGCTCTTCTTTTGGAGAGGAGAAACTGAAGGGCACAGGGAACGCAAGGCTGCCCTGGTGTCCAGACACAGCAAAACTCCTCAATCCTGCAGCACCAATGAAAAGCCAGACTTCTCAAAAAAAAATCCCGGAGTGCTTTGTGCAGTGCTGCCACAAAGATTCTCACTTCTATCACCTAATAAAATTTAAGGCTAAAAATCGAATAATCACTTGCCACTTTTATTTCCTCACCTTTTTTTTTTTTTTTTTCTTACTTGCAAGTACGGGAACATTAGCGGGGACTGGATTGTTTCAGTTTTTGAAATGTGTAGTCCTCTCATAATGTCTTTCGATGTTTTATGGATCTCCAGAATTCACAGACCACGTGCTGAGTAACGCTGCTGTTCAGTGCTTCAACAAACAGCCGAACTAGAGTTGAGGGGACAAAAGAAGTTTGGCTCAAACTGCCCTCTACGGCACGACTAACTGCTCGGCAATTTTCTGTGTATATTCAAAACCACTTACACATAATCTGATGCTCATTTCCCATGCTATAAATTCATACATGTACGTTTGAGTGTGGTTCACTGTTTGGGGCCTGAGGCACAAGAGAGATTAATGCTTGCTTGTGAGGATGTGTCTTAATATGGAGGTGAACCCAAGAACCACGGAGTTCATAGCTGAACTAGCTATGAACCCCGAGACCAGCATGAAAAATATGGCCAAAACCCTCTGAGAGACATCATGCCTGTGTTTTTTGGGCAAATACTAACAAACATGAACTGTTTTCTCACAGTAGCAGACCTATGTGCAATTTTTTATGACTCACTGAAAACTTGGAACTGCTGTATGAAATGGTCAGTAAATTTAAGCGAGACCAGAGTGGATCTGCAATTGCACTGAAACAAAACATGACAAACCTGAGTGACAAATTGTATGAGATGCCCATAAGGGAAGGCTTGAGGCTGCTGTTGCAAAGGATCACCCATGAAGATGGATTCACTGGACAAGAGACAAAGTCAGTATATTCCTATGGATTTAACCATTTTATTTCTTCTAACTAGCCCTACTTAACTTCGTAGATCATAAACTGGAAAAACTCTGATTGAAAGAATGAAATTTTCACAATTGCTTGAATTTATTACTAACTGACATCACAATTCCAGAAATTAATAAATTTCCATGCTGGTCAGCAAGCTGTGACCTACAGTGAAAATGTTATGCTGACTTCACTACAACAGCAATGCTAAAACCAAGAAGACACAGAGTTATCAGTATTTTAGCAGTGACGTTTAGATGGATTAGTTGAAAAACCAGTGTGATGCTCAAAGGTAAATGTTAGAGTTGTGGAAAATAAAGTTTTTGAGTGTATATGTTGTGGAAAAATACATGGGATAACAGCTCCTTGGGAGAAAGGCTGCAGAGACTAAATATGATACGATCTATATATCTAAAGATTATAAATATTTATTTTATATTATTTAGACTTGTTGGTAGATCTAAGGAAGCCACAAAGAAGAAGTTTATACTGACAGAAAATCTGATGAAAGAAAAAAATCCACACGAAATCCCCAAAACTCTACAAGGGAGGAATATGGCAACATTTTTCACACGTGATATCACATAGTCCCTTGGAAACATAAGAACGCCTATTCTGCCTCAGTCAGTAGCTCACCTAGTTTAATACCCTGTTTCTGTCAGGTACAAGCTTTGGATGTTCCAAACATGGTTCAAAAACACGACAGAATAACTTGCCCACAGCTTCTTCCCAGTTTGTGACATGAAAAATATAGTTTATATTCCTTATAAAATGTTTATTTTCTCTAACATAGTTGCACGTTCTTACTATCCACATAAATCTCTGATCTTCCCTTGTATCTCACATGCTAGAGAGTCATAGTACAGAAGAAGGACCTCCACTTCCTAGGATTACCACTGGATCCTTTTAAAAGTAAATCTGCTTCCTTCCAGCTTTACAGTTCAGCGGCCAAGTCTGAAAGAGTCTCCCCAAAATATTCAAGTGCACATGTGACTTGGTTTCATTAATGACCCAGGTATTCCATTCTGCAGGTCTCTTTGGCACCTACAGATCCAGTTTTACTGACTTGGTGGCAATTAAAACCAATTCCTGCCTTTCCTCCGCATTCCCCCATTTATGTAACTTCACACATTAAATTCAATGGGATTACTCCCACGGAGCTACTCTGTTCTGTCTGTCCCAGAGGCACAAGAAGAGACAACGGGTGGAAGTGCTCAGCCATGCCTGAACACCCCGTAGTCCATCCCCAGAGCACTGCAGGGAGAGGGGAGGACCCTTTCAAGCCTTCCCACCCCAGGGAGCCACGCAGCATCGCCACGGCGGGTGCTTTATTCCAACTGCACACGGACAACCATCAAGCCATAAATAGGGACGATATTTCAAATCGATGAGAACACAGAAGCATCCAGTAACAAAGTAGTCATCCCAAATGATAACTAATTAAAACACCACCATCAGAATTGTCTTTGGGGACTGGGGGACAGAACCATCCTCATGAGCTCCCGGACATACAGAGAGGAGGGTGAGAAGGGAACTGTGGCACACTTGCTCACAGCAAGCCAAACCCCAGAGGTGCAGACAGCAGGAGCACCCCACTCCCCTTTCAGGAAGGTTTATGCATGTTTAATTATAGGCATGTGCCAGGAGAGAGCTCAGCATTGACCTTCCCCCTTTCTTGCCTTGTTATATTCACAATACTTAATGTTCCATAATTGATTACATGCAATCTGTACCAGCTGTAGCTACAAGGCACTGCAGATTGACTTTGGATGTAGAAGCAGTAAAATTAGAAATGCTCAGGCCAACAGTGCAATTCAGTGAATACGTCTTGAACTGGAGACTAACCTTTCAGGTACAAGACAGTTGTACTCTGAGCATTAATTCTGAAAGGAATGAGGTTGTGGTTTCAGTTCAGTTTTTAATAGTCTTCATCATGAAAGCACTACAGATAATAGCCCATAATCACCGATTTCTGATCAGGAGAGTCCAATAAGCAATTTTCTAGCACATACTGGAACTAAGTTACTGCTGTAATCTGGAAAAAAACAAACCAAACCAAACCAAAAAACTCCAGCCTACATATATCAACAGAAAGCACAGGCAAAAAAACATTTTGGCTGTCGAGAGATTTGACAGTCTAGCCACATCTTCCATTAAAATTTGCAGCCAAAATCTCCAGAATCTACTTCGAAGCACTCACAGTTTTCTTAGTGTGTACAAAACATCATCTTTTATTGTTGCTTAGTAGTGGTGACTCCCTCACTATCAGTCTTGGTCCAGAAAAGTAAAAGTATTACAATTTAATGTAAATTAGATTTTTATCTGTTTTGTTGGAAAACCTGGTGGAAAAAAAACCAGTTTGAATTAAAATCAGTTCATCAAGAAAGTTCAATTTTACATCTCCTCTTTAAAATTAGTGTATATGGTTATTATTAATTTCTGAATCACACCATGTGCTCTTTCCTACAGTAATTGCTAACTGAAGTCAACAGCAGTACTGTCATCCATTTTAATGGGCTGGGATCACACCACAAGACACAAAATAAAGACATTTCTTGTTTCAAAATGCCTAGGATCAAAACAAGAAAAACACAAGAGACACACTAGGAAACCCAGAGGGATGAATGACTAGGAATTTAATTTCTCATTTATTACTAATATTATTGTTGACTTGCTTGTTAATGTAACATAGCACTTACATTAAGGGATCTGTGTCAGAGTGACCCACTAATGATGATTTGTATCTGCTGCCAGGATAGGCAGACATAGGAGAGACTATTTTGGTGGTGGTTCAGAGGCTATTTCCCTGTCATTTAGGGGATTTAAAGCTCTTCAGCAGTTACAGGCTTGTTTATTTTTTAATAATTAGAGCTGGCTGAACTGTAAGTCAAAGAAGACAGAGGCAGGATAAGGGGCCTCTGCTATCTACAGTGCAATCGCAGCACAAAGGAGAAAGCAGGAGCTACAGAGCTGTTTTTCCTCCACTCCTCACCAGGTGGGGAGGGTGGAAAAGTCTCCTAATTTCCTTGTGCAATGCCCCAGCCAGCACAGCTATGTCTCTCTGCAGGTAAAGGCAGCTCCTCACCTCCAAAGCAAAATGAAGGACAGGATTTTCCTAAGCCAGAGCCCTCTCTCAGTGCGGGTGATGGGTGTTTATTCCTCTCGCAGGACTGAGCAGACCTCCCTGCTGCACTTTTTCTGTACGGCTGCGTCAGGCACCGTCACTAGCCGTGTGCTTGGCCTCGTGCTCACAAAGCAGCCGAAACAGTCTGCTGGAACTGAGCTGCCACACCCTGGAGCAAGAAGCTCCCTGCTTATAAATATATTTCTTTTGTGCCACGCTGACACGTCGTCTTGGCTTGCAGGTTAGCATGGCCGGCACTGTGAAGCCCTGGCAGCGGAGCAAGGGCGGGTGGGGAAGGGGTTGTGGGGGGACAGGAGGGAGAAACCTCAGCTTTGCATAACTAAACCGGACCCCAAATTGGATCTAGTGAGGCCGTAAGTGCCTAGCAAAAAAAAAAAAAAAAGCCCTGCAGTGGATACACCTTGTCTGAAGAACAAGCACCAGGCAGTAGCAAATGCCCTCTTTCGCCGGAACAAGCTGCATTCCTTCCCTGCGGAGGGCTCATCAGCACAGCTGTACGTGCAGTGCAGACCTCTCCCGGCGCACACAAGCCTGAAAGAGTCACAGGGATACACCACTAGCCCAAGCTTTTCAAAACACCTCCCACCAAAATTTATTCCTTATTAGGGGTCGCTGGTCATGACTGCATAACAGAAAGCACAAGGGGAATACATACTTAGAAACGTCAATTTGTAAGGCAAGGAAAAAACAGCTGCTTGTAGGGGCAGGCATGGGCGGATGCACAGGGAGGCTGCCCTTGTACCAGTTTGGTTTGGTTTTGCCTGGTTGCTTTTCAAAACATTATACTTACTCTATGATCTTATTGGTATCACAGAGACACAGTATAGTGGCTCCTGTAACTGGGGTGTTAGAAAGGAAAGGTACAGGTTCTTTAGGAAAGAGAGGCAGGGGAGAGGAGCCTCTATGTCGATGACCACCTGGAGAGCATGGAGCTCCACCTGGGGATGGATGAGGAGCCGATCGAAAGCTTCTGGGTCAGGATTAAAGGAAGAGGAGGGAGAGGTGACATTATAGTGGGGGTCTGCTACAGGCTCTGTGACCAGAAGACCAAGCAGATGAGGCCCTCTATAGACAGACAGGAGCGGCCTCACATTCACAGGCCCTGGTGCTCATGGGGCACTTCAACCACCCTGATATCTGTTGGAGGGAAAACACAGCAGGGCCTAAGCATTCCAGGAGGTTCCTGGAATGCATTGATGATAACTTCCTTCTCCAGGTGATAAGAGGAGCCAACACGGAGAGGTGCTATGCTAGACCTTGTTCTCACCAACAAGGAGGGGTGGGGGATGTGAAGCCCAAGGACAGCCTTGGCTGCAGTGACCATGAAATACTGGAGTTCAAGACCCTTAGGGCAGCGAGGAGGTTGAACAGCAAGCTCACTTCCCTGCACTTCAGGAGAGCACACTTGGGCCTCTTCAGGGATCTGCTTAGTAGAGTAGCATGGGATCAGGCCCTGGAGGGAAGACGGGCCCAAAAAAGCTGGTTAATATTCAAGGATCACCACCCTCCAAGCTCAGGAGCAATGCATCCCAACAAAAAAGAAGTCAGGCAAAAACACCAGGAGGCCTGCATGGATGAACAAGGAGCTCCTGGACAAACTCAAAAAGGAAGCCTACAGAAGGTGTAAACAAGAACAGGTAGCCTGGGAGGAATACAGAGAAATTGTCTGAGCAGCCAGGGATCAGGTTAGGAAAGCTGAAGCCCTGATATAACAGAATTAAATCTAGCCAGGAATCTGAAAGGCAACATGAAAAGCTGCTACAGATACGTCGGTGATAAAAGGAAGACTAGGGAAAATGTGGACCCTCTCCAGAAGGAAACGAGAGACCTGGTTACCTGGGATATGGAGAAGTTTGAGGTACTCAACAACTTTTTTGCCTCAGTCTTCACCAGCAAGTGCTCTAGCCACACCACCCCAGTCACAGAAGGCGAAGGCAGGGACTGGGAAAATGAAGAATGTCTCACTGTTGGAGAATATCAGGTTTGAGACCTGAAGGTGCACAAGGCCATGGGACCTGATGAGATGCATCCATGGGTTCTGATGGAACTGCTAATCCACTGTCCATCATATCTGAGAAGTTGTAGCAGTCTGGTGAAGTTCCCACCGACTGGAAAAGGGGAAACATAACCCCCATTTTTAAAAAGAGAAAAAAGGAAGACCTGGGGAACTGCCAGACAGTCAGTCTCACCTCTGTGTCTGGCAAGACCATGGAGCAGATCCTCCTGGAAACTATGCTAAGGTACATGGAAAATAAGGAGGTGATTGGTGACAGCCAATATGGCTTTACTAATGGCAAATTGTGCGTGACAAATTTGGTGGCCTTCTATGGCAGAGTTACAGCATTGGTGGGTAAGGGAAGAGAAACTCACATAATCTACCTGGACTTGTGCAAAGCATTTGTCACCACCCTACACAGCATCCTTGTCTCTAAACAGGAGAGATTTGATGGATGGACCATTTGGTGAATAAAGAACTGGCTGGATGGTCACACTCAAAGAGTTGTGGTCAATGGCTCCATGTCCAAGTGGAGACCAATGACGAGTGGTGTTCCTCAGGGATTGGTATTGGAACCAGTGCTGTTTAACATCTTTGTTGGTGACATGGACAGTGGAAATGAGTGCACCCTCAGCACGTTTGCCGATGACACCAAGCTGTGTGGTGCGGTTGACATGCTGGAGGGAAGGGATGCCATCCAGAGGGACCATGACAGGCTGGAGAGATGGACCTGTGCAAACCTCATGAACTTCAACAAGGCCAAGTGCAAGGCCCTGCACATGGGTCAGGGCAATCCCAAGCACAAATGCAGGCTGGGTGGAGAATGGATTGAGAGCAGCCCTGAGGAGAAGGACTTGGGGGTGTTGGTTGATGAGAACCTCAACATGACCCAGCAATGTGCACTTGCAGCCCAGAAAGGCAACCACATCCTGGACTGCATCAAAAGAAGCGTAACTAGCAAGTCAAGGGATGCGATTCTGCCCCTCTACTCTGCTCTGGTAAGACCCCACCTGCAGTGCTGCGTGTAGCTCTGGGGCCTCCAACATAAAGACATGGGCCTGTTGGAGAGAGTCCAGAGGAGGCCACAAAGATGATCAGAGGGCTGGAGCACCTCTTCTGTGCAGACAGGCTGAGAGAGTTGGGGTTGTTCAGCCTGGAGAAGAGAAGGCTCTGGGGAGACCTTATTGTGGCCTTACAGCCTACAAGAAAGCTGGAGAGGGACTCCTTACAAGGGGATATAGTGATAGCACACAGGGTAATGGCTTTAAACTGAAAGAGGGGAGATTTAGATTAGACATACGAAGAAATTCTTCACCATGAGGGTGGTGAGGCAGTGGAATGGGCTGCCTAGAGAAGTTGTGGATGCTCCACCTCTGAGAGTGTTCGAGGCCAAGTTGGATGGGCTTTGACCAACCTGGTCTAATGGACGGTGTCCTTATCCATGGCAGTGGGGTTGGAACTAGATGATCGTTAAGGTCGCTTCCAACTCAAATCATTCAATGATTCTAGTCTACCTAGGAAACTGTTTTCACTTACTGATGACATTTGTAACCCTTTACTACAGTGAGCATTCATGGACACAAGCATCCAAGCAGAACAGGCTGATTAAAATAGGCAGCACATAAAAATATTTGAGTGGCAACTAAACAACTGCTGCTTTTAATCATGGGTGACGTTTATATCTGTGCAAGTGGGTGTAAAATTCTTCTGTTATTAATGCAAAGCAGTGGGGAACCACGCCTGTGGCTTGCACTGCAACAGCTATCACGTTATCCTGTCTCCCATCCTTGGCCTCCACTATGTCTATGAGAGCCAATACCAGCAATAAATCAATAACTCTCTACTCTTCACATCTGTGTGTG
Source organism: Caloenas nicobarica (assembly GCF_036013445.1). NCBI lineage: Eukaryota > Metazoa > Chordata > Aves > Columbiformes > Columbidae > Caloenas > Caloenas nicobarica. The sequence goes on along the minus strand of NC_088249.1, from coordinate 58,795,464 downwards.
TGTTTGTTTTTAAATCATACAGAAGCCCTCACATATCTGCAGCAAACACTGGAAGAAGGACCGGGCAACAGATATTATCCAGGCCCTTGCAAAGCAAATGCAAACCAACAGTATTTCTTGCCGTTCTTTCCTTAACTGGGCTGGTGCTTTACCCACTCCATCCACTATACTACAACTATTTAGACTGCAGGCTCTTCGGGCCAAGGACCACCTACTGTGTGCGTGTTTCTACAGTCTCCGGAACAAGGCTTCCATTTTTGCTGGTTCTCCCTAGGCTAGACCATAATAAATATGATTATTTTAACAATAACACACATTAATAATCGTTAATGCATTGCTTGAATTTTCCTTTGAACTGCAATCTGTGCTCTCTTCCCTCTCAGCAGTTTAATCGCTGGCTGAACTTTTCTCAGTTAACTGAAAGTGCCATAGGTAAGATTTTTTTCCATTATCAGCACTTTTAATCTTTGAGTAATTTAAAGCAAATACATCTTTCTCTGTGATTGCAAATGAGACCAACTGTTGGGGGTTTTCCTTGTGGCTTTTTGTTTTTGTTTGGGGCTGTTGTTTTGGTGGGTTTTTTTTTTTTACTTTTCTGAACTTTAAAGTTATTTTCTAACAGCCACCATTCCTGGCAGCGGTCATGTCACAGACAGTACATAACTTTGGCTGTGAATGGCTACCTAAGCCTGACTGCCAGCTCTCCCCTCACTTTTGATGAGTAAAAATCTGTTTCGATGAGTGCAACTCCATTTCGATGAGTGCTCTCAGACCCTCTTGTGCCTACCAAACTCACCGTGCCCCTGGGCTGGGCCAAAGTCCCAGCTCTGGATAAGACAACCAGCTCCTTCCAAAGCCCGTGTCTTCCCAGACTCAGAAATGGGGCTCTACCTCATCTAAGTGCGCCAGGCTGGCTGCTCTTTCATAGACATCTTCAAGTTCCTGGGGCTGTGGGAGGCCACACCATTCTCAGCTTTCCAGCACATGGCTGTGGGAGCGGGTCCGTGCCGGCAGCACCGAAAAGCGTGCGGGGGCGTCGGGGGGGCGCGGGGGGAACAGCTGCCTGGCGCAGGGCGATCACCTTTCCGGGCGGCCAGAAAAATCTGCGTAAATGTTATGAACTTCGCTGGCACGCTGAGGGAAGGGGAGTCAACCATCGCCACCCCGGCCCCGAAAATAGCCCGGCCGCCGGGGCTGCAGGTTGGCGTCTGGCTCCGGCCTGCCTGCGGGAGAGCACGGCGGTGTCGTGGGGCTGCGCTCGCGGGAGAAAAGTCCAGTCCCCTCCAGGAGAAAAAAATAAAATCCATCATTTCAGCTGGCTGTTTAGGTTTTAAGGAACTATCTTCCTCACACAAAGAATTCCTCTCATCTTACTCCACATCAAACGTGATTATTTATAGGAGCGGTACGTATGACAGGGCGACTGAGGGGCCCCATCACGGACCAAAACCCCACTGTGCTAAGCGCCGTACAAATACAGAGCAAAGAGATCATCCTTTCCCCAAAGAGCTTACATCTAAGCATAAAATGGAAAAATCTCATTATTGACAGATTAATGACAATCTGTCAGAGCAACCATTCCTATGAGGAGTATCTTGTGCAGAAAAATAGTACAGGGCCCTTATAATCAGCTAAGGACAGCTAATCTCATGTGAAAATTGAACAGTTAAAATTAAGGACTCACCTACATGGTAACATTACATTAGAAATGCTGAGTGTGATATGAGTATACAGAAACATTTTAAACAGAACATGGAGATGTGTAGCTCCCAGGGAAAAGGCCAATGGATGGATTTCTTTTGTGAACTTCATAAAAACATGCAACATATATGTCCTTAGAACTAGCGTTTTAAATAACATCTGCGGATTTTCCTCTTTCAGCCCAGTTTACTGAGCTAGTTCTAATACTAATGCCAGAAAAATAAATCACTGACAGGCTACGAGTTGTGGTTTTTTGCATCCTAGTGCCACCTTACATATATTTGTGAAAAGAAGGTTTTCCCCAAATTAGTGCTTCTTTTGCATGATAATTCCGTTATTAAATATTAGCCAAACACAGTGCTAAACTTCCTGAGTCACAAAGCTTTCATAATTATAAGAATTTAGTACAGAAAAGGTCAGAAGTATTTGTTCTGCATGTACAAATTGCATCCACACACAGAGCTTGCAACAGCCTAAGGACAATTTCACACTACTCTCGTTCTGTCTCACAGTTGCCATCTGAGATGGAGAAGCCTTTTGATATTCAATACAATATTTGACAGTGTCGGCACTTAGATGATATCTAAGTATATGTCAAGAAACACAACTAGAAGGAGCTTGAGGAAAAAAGATCTTACATCCTCATGTGGTGTAAAGGAGCACGCACTCATGCATGCCAGTGAAAATCACGCTGATTAACACGATGTGAGCATCTGGCTCTTTTCCAAGGGTAAGGACTTACTGCCCAAGGGCAAGAAACAGCCCATGACGTTATTTCACGTGGGCACACGATTTTCCCTGCATTATTACTAGGTAACTCCCACGTTGCTTCTCGTACCCTCAGGAAGGAAAGATTCTGACCTTGACTTCAAATGAAATTATTCAGACCTAAATTACATTGGCCACAAAATGTCTGGGCCTACAGCTATGGCCCAAAGTGCTACTGTTGTACCATCAATGTCTAACCCAAGCATTAGGACTTCTGAATTTTCACACTGTGAAAATGTTCACACAGTGACCAGTCTTGCTATTTACTCCTGTGACACAGTCACCAGGATACACAGTGTTTAGGTCTAGTCCTGCAGTCCTGACATTAAAAAACAACACAACCACTCAAAACTCAGTTTCAATACTGCATTAAGGCCTTCATTACAGACTTGTAAAAGGTGTCTAAAACCAAACATCACAGCAGCGAGCAAACTCTTTTGTACTGAAATGCAAAATATACACATTTTCAGTGGTTTAATAAAAAAGCAAGGCAATTGTTCTAAAGTGCTTGCTGATCAATAGGATTAAATGAGTGTGCTAAAAATGAGAAGAGAGAGCTTGGAATTAACTGAAAACATATGATAGAACACAAATGGGGAAATTCTACTTCTCTAAAAATTAAGATTTGTCTAATTTGGAAATGACAGCCATTGGTACTTAAAGAAATCTATTTATGGCTTATGCGCTGCTTTAATAAACTTCCAAAGATGAAGGAGAAACTGTTCCAGATTCCATAGGGCTAATGTATTATAGCACAAAATGCTTATTTTTTATGTTTTTCACTGACACACACTGATATACATTATGTCATTTGAAAAAATGGCAGCTTTGTCTGTACTTAATAACTACAAGGCGTGGGTAAGAAACAGCTAAAGCATAAAACCCTAAGGACAAGGCTTCATTGTGAGCATTAAATAATTATTACAATGCAAAATTAGTCAAAGTACTATCTCTGTTTTACTTCAAGTGATGTGAAGTCTGATCCAGAGCTGAATTTACTGTCAGCTCTAGTTACGATGGCATTTCACGCTCCGGTTTTTTGCTTATAATTAAAGGGGCAAAATCCATTTTATTTTTTAACCAACTAGTTTAATTTGTTAAATTCAGTTCCTGATAATAATTAGTTTTAGACTTGAAACGTGCCCTAGTTTTATTTGTTAGTGTATCTGAATTTGTTTCTTGTTATGGAAAAAGCTCTTTACCGTAAGAAATTGACTACACAGGGGAGATACAGTGGGGGGTTTCTGTCTCTCTTCCCCTCAAAGTGACAAGTAGATATTATTAGGAACTTTGCAATTAATGATTTTGAGAGGAAAATAATGATCTTTTTACTACCATTATAATTTTTATACAATAATAGACGCAACATAGGGTCTTGCAGCTGGCACTATACTTTCAAATAATGCCTATATTCAAATTCAGTCAGCTTCTATATTTGCGAAAAGAAATCTGCTACATAAATTCTTGCTAGAAGAGCTGTGGAAATGGTTCATCAAAAATGCTGCATTAAACTGAATGTTATCATTAGGAAACCTGTTACACATCTATCTGATTATTATTTATATTGAGTAGTACCCTCCATTTCAAATCCAACAACAGAACCTCACTGTGCCAGTTTAAAAAAAAAAAAAAAAAAAAAAAACAAAGAAGAAGAAGAAGAATAAATACAATGCAGCAGGTCCAATTGGCAGGGCCAGCAGGGCTAATTGCCTCCTACTTCTGCCATGGCTATAGAACAAAAAAGCCCACAACTGAAAATAAGGCAAAAGAATCCTGTCGGTGTCTATCACATGTGGCCCGCCACCCAAAGCCTCTTCTGATGGGTCTTCCCCTCCTGCAGCATGGGTCTTTTCCTTGAGGAAAGGAAAAAAAACACTTTTTTTTTTTTCCTGGAGCGTACGCAGATCCAAACCGACAACAGCTGAAATATATGTCATTCTAATGGGTTCTGTCATAACTGGGCAAAACACAGCAATGTTAGAAAGCATTTATCAAAGATACGACAGGGCTTTCAAATTATGCTGCCTTTCAACCCACTGCTTAATAAAAATGTGCGAAGTGATAGAACACTTTACCTCGTCAACATCACCAGCAGCAATAGACTTATTTTCTTTGGGAGCAGCTATTCAAAAGTGACTTGACTGAACTTCAGAGTCATAATTATAGGAGCTACAGTTGAGGCATTAAAAAAAAAAAACCAACACCTGTGCAACAAAGTAATTACATAACACAAACCTATTACCTTTAAAACAAACATTTCAGCTCTAATAAAGTTACTTGCTTTCCTTTCCCAAAGTGGGCAAAAATTCCCTTGTTCAGTTCAGTCCTCCTGCAGCCGCCAGGCACCTCTCAAATGGCCGCAGCTGAATAAGACTTGGACAGTAAACTATCTCACTCTCTCGAGCTTTCTACTCCGCTCAGTGTTTCTTACCTGCTGCCTTAACACATATAAGAGTAAAGAATATATGACTAAGTTTTCAAAAGTTTGATGTGAGGACCACCCTTATGCCCTCAGAAGTCAAGAGCAGCTTTGCATTGGTTCGAGTGGAGTCAAGCAGCCAGAGGAGCTTGCGTCCCACTGAAGACATGAGTTTCCACTCATCTCAGCTACAGAAACAAGCCCCCATCTTGTGTCACCTTTCAAGCACACACCAAGCATCGCTCAGTTTTTACACATACACAAGAAACCTCCCTCAAAGTCCGCAGATGTCAATGAAACCAGGAGCTCACCAACTGCGTTTTATTTTGCTAGACTGCAGTTCAGCAAAGTATGCAAGAACATGTCTGGCATTAGTTGCTTGGGCGTCTTCTGGCTGGCTCTTGGCATGTGAAGTGTCCTCAGCTACAACCCTGTACGTAGCAGTTATTGGTAAAGCTCTGGTTACTGAGGTGGCACAGCAGCTTGCTGTGAGCATCCCTCCCTTTTTAGTTCTTGCCTGTTTATGGATTTAGAGGCCTAGATTCAAGCAATCAGTGTTTTGTTTTGTTTACTTGGGGTTTTTTTTTGCCTTTTGGGTCTGAGTCTGGCTGTTATCACAAATATTCACTGTGACTTACAGTATTAAGAAATACAGCCCATTAAAAAAATCTGTTTATATCTAAGCTTTACAGAGCATTTCAAAAAGATGAACCCAATTTCAAATGGCAACTGATTTTAAATTGGGTCCATCTTTCTGAAACACCCTGTATATATGAAGGACTCTGCTGCTTATAAATATACTTACATTTCCTTACCTAGTAACAGTGTATTATGGATATCTTTGTCTGTTTAGTACTAACCTAGAGACAAGAACCCTAAAACCAAATTTCCATTGCTTAAGTTCCAAATGCTTTACATTTCTCTCATGGCCATTTCACTCCCTGTCTTCTACTTACAGCACAGGAACAGAGCCAAAATCCAAATTCACCTCAGTTTCTGAAATTTCCTTCTCCAGTTTCCTATTTCTTTATTTCTACAGTGGATTTTTTTTCAGCTTGTTTCTACGTTCCATAACTGACAAAGCAGCCATTCCTGTTTAACCCGCCCTGACTGCTTCTGTTAAAGCCCTGCCATCCAAACTCCACAAGCCGCTGGTTACAAGTACAAGACGTGACCCATCAGCTGCCGCAGGGCTTTCTGCAGGCACCCTGTTATCTTCCTGCAGGCACTGATGGACCCAGCTGCCCAGTGTGGATGTCCCACCACGGAAAGAGGTGACCTCCTTAGCGCCATGGGTATGCCAGGAAGCTGAAGAGGACAGCATTGTTCTGTCGGGGCAAAATGGCTCTCAGGCTAGACATGAGGAAGAAATTTTTTACAATGAGGGTAGTAAAATACTGGCCCAGGTTGCCCAGAGAGGTGGTAGATGCTCCATCCCTGGAAACATTCAAGGCCAGGCTGGACGGGGCTCTGAGCAACCTGATCTAGTTGAAGATGTCCCTGCTCATTGCAGGGGGGTTGGACTAGACGAGCTTTGAAGGTTCTTTCCAACCCAAACTATGCTATGATTCTATGATTCTAAAATCTTCCCTTTGAACATCCTTTCAGAAAACTGTCATGGAGCCTAAAATCCCACTGGTGACCTAGAAATCTGTGAAGCTGCCCATGATGTGGAAAACTGAACTCAGGCACTTGAACAGATAACGCTATTACAAGCCTTAACTAGAGTGGTACTAAATGATGTACTGCAGACACAAAAACTATGTCTCTCCCTGGGCTTTCACGTCTCCCCAGGGGTACCAGCCCCTCCTGTCCCGAGCTCACCACACTCACAGATCTGGGGATTCGCTTTTCGTCTCACCAGACCACCGTGCTTCAGCCTCCACCACAGCCTTGGTATCTTAAATTACGAATCAAGAGGGCAATGCTGTAAAATAAACTCACTGGTCACATGCCTCTTCCTTGCTGATTTCTCCCAGAGCTCCTAATAAAACCCATTATGTTAAAACACACACAAAGTGGTCAGGCGCATACAGACACACACGCACGCACATCTCTATTTATTAGGCACAGTGGCTTTATATTTAAGGTAGTATATCAGAGCCCTGAACAGAATTTTTAACTCATATATTGAACAACTATTCCCGTGGCAAGAAATGCATTTGAGCCTCCATTTTCAATAAGTTACCGATTTTGTATGGGTTCTCCAGGGGTATTCAGACTAAACCATGCATGGCACAGGTGTTTGGCTGCAGCTGCCTGAAGGGACCTCCGGCAGAGCAGCAGCTACACAGACAACAGGACCACCGGGCAGATTGTGCAGAGCGGGATGGGTTTCTCATGCGTGCAGCCCCCTCATATCAACAACCCTGATTTGGAGGGAATGCCATTAAAAATAACCCATGACCCCAGTTCAATCTTCCATGGCCACACAGTTTTGCCTGAGAATATATTCAATATGTGAAATGAAATAACCCACTTTCCAGTACAACGTGAAATTCTGGCTTGTGACATCCCAAAACAGAACAGTAAGAATGCAAAAAAAATTCTTGTCAGCGCTGTCCTGACTGCAGTGGCTACAGGCCAGAATTTTCATGATGCAATTTCCCAGAGATGGTTTTCAGGCCAGAATCTCACCTCATCTGTGCTGAAGAAACTCCAGTGGAGCTGCACGGGTGAATCTGGCTTTTTATGTGTAACCTGCTAACACTTATTTGTCCAGAAAAATTTTGTTCTGTATTTTAGCATCATTCTTCTTAACAACCTGCAAGACAATTTTCTTCAAAGAAAGCACGTATTAGGCTTTACATCTACGGACCTTAGGTTATCTTTTATAGTTTAATCCACACAAGCTTAGAAATCAAGTTTTGCCTGTGGTAGCCAGCCCGTCAATTCATTCGATTGTCCGGTACAACTTCCAATTCTCACAAGCAATTTGACAATTGCAAGTATTTCTCACTGCATGTTATGAAGTCTAGTGCTGCAAAAATAATGAGACCTGGAATTACATACAGTATTGCAAGTCTAGTCATTTAACCAGGAATTTTCAGGTAATTTAGATGTTTCGATAACAGGCATACTATAGGCCAACCTCTCATATTACTCTTATCACAAAAATGTCATGTGCCTGTCTCCTAGCTTGCACACACGCCGACTCTGGGACTCCCATCAAACTTTCTCTAATTCACAGGATATATCAGCAAAATACATCATTTTTCATGGATAGTTTCATAAATAGCAGAGCCCTCCAGCCACTAAATAGCAGTCTCAAGTTATTTACTAAGGTTTGGAATTCATTAATAGGGGACATATGAATCTTCCTTGATGTGAAAGACAGAAAAAACTGGGTCAACTTGGTCCAGAGCTGGACCCTCTGCTCCTGGTGACTTCTGTCACGAGTGAGCGAGGAGGGAGGTGCCCACACGAGAAAGGTCCCTTGCTTGGCTCTCCTGAAGTCAAAAGCGGCACAGGCTGGAAAGCTACTGCCTGTGGCCACCCACTCCAGCCCTTTGCGGCGGCTTAGGAGATTTGTCACCTGCTCAGGACGAGTGGACTGGCCGCAGCACGTCCTGTGCACGTCCACTGATGCGAAAATAACTTCCCGCAGGCAAAGGTGGTTCATGATGAAGGAGGGGGCAGTGACGGCAGGGATGTCTGGGACATGAGTCACCGCGGCAGCGCAGCGAGCTCCTGCTCCTGCTGGGGACCAGGGAGGAGACACCTGGCCCCAGCTGCCAGGACGGGGTGCCCAGGTGCCCATAGTGGGACTGGAGCTCCTGGTGGCAGCGATGCTGCAGGTGGCGGCGTCATAAATAAAATAAAACATAATGGATCATAAATCAACACGATTTACAGAATGTGAAGCATTTATGAAACATCACATGATCATATGAAATCATAAAATAAATCATAAATAAAAATGAAACATTAAAAAGGCGTCCACCCAGCTCTGGCAGACCAGAGAGCGGTGTGGCCTGGCTGCCCCCACGCAGCAATGGCTGGCTGTCCCACACCACCACACACCCATTTCTCTCCCACTTTCTCCTCCTTCACCTATGGGCTAAATCACTGCGAGCCCCAGAGCGGGTGGGAGCAGGGACAGGCTGCCCACACATAGCTCAGCGCCTGCCCTAGAAATGTGACTTCACAACTGTTTGCACGGCCCAAGTTTAGCAACCTGTAACAATATCTCAAATCCGTCTTACTGCTGTATTTAAAGTTAGCTTTACTTCTCACTGCTTTTACTTCTGCAGTTAATCTGCAGCTTGGAGCCAGTGGACTTTCAAGCCTTGCAATATGCTAAAGCATGGAGTTAACCTGCAGTATCTTCTTAGATTACATGGGTGGTTTAATTCAAAGAAAAATGAGCAGGTACAGAAAAGCTGGTCTGAAAGCAGACTGTAAACACTGCATTGCTTTCAGCAAGTTCAATTCACTTTCAATTCTGATCTGATATTTTTACAGATTTAATGAATCTGTCAGGCTGGTACCATGCAATGGGATAAATGAGCAGTCAGCTTTGTTGTTCAGGCTTTGTTTTCATGTTTTCAATTAAATACAAAAAAAACCCTCCAAGCAATTAATGGGAAACATTAAAATGTAAGAATGCAACAGCTTTTAAACATATGGGAGCTTTCATCTGAGCAAGAATTTTCCCTGGAAAACATTGAGGTGAGCTCACAACTTTCAATCAAAGATCTATTTCTAAAAAACTTTGTTGAGGTTGGTTAAGGTTGTCACATAATAGGTGAATTTACACAACTTTAGAGACCGGCTTTAGTAGAATGAAATATTGATGTCTTACTTTCAGAAGTGAATGACTTGCAAAAACCAGCATACAGTATGTTTCACTGCTGCAAGCTCTGCAGACTTAATGCAGCTCTAGGAAAGCAAGTCGAATTCTTTCTCTGAATTGCACGTCAATGAAAACAAGACTGTTAAGGATATAGTTACTTCGGAAATGGAGGAGTCTTTAAAAAGTTTAAAACAATTTCTGTACCTGAACCCTGTTGATAGTTTATATGGCCTTATAACTGTTTTTCCTGTTTTCAGAAGTTTTTCTCTTCCCTGCTAATTGACAGAAGCTGAACATCTATTTCAGTGGCGCCCTGCCAGTTTATACAAGCTGAGGATGTGGCCCATATTTTTCAAAAGGGAGGTCCTTTCCACTGTTTTGCCATCTGCCAGGCTCTACTTCAAGCTAATTAAATAACGTCGAGTTCCAGTAGGTGTTTCCAGGCCATCAGAGTTTTCCATTTCTGGAGCCCTACAGGTACCTAGTAAGTCTGGCTTCAGGAGAACCCAGCCATAGATTCAAAAGTGCTGACAACGCTAAATGCCTTTTTAAAAAAGTCGGAAAATATCCTGACAGTTTGGACACTCTCTGTGGTTTCCATCCAAAGCACATTTGTGTAAGATCTGTGAATGTGAGCAAACAATCTTACACATTTGGGGTTACTGAGCAGTTGACTTCAAGTATCTGTTGTTCCAACTGCGTCAGTCACTAAGTTGGATAGCACAGCAAACAAACCTGTGTAATGCCTCCCGGTAGACTGGTGGGTGCAGACAGCTCGCTCCTGACAAACAGTGAGGATGTTTATCACGTTGAATGGTTCCCCCCTCTTCAGCAGTCCTCGCGTTGCCAACCTTGCCTTCCCCTTGGTCCAGCCCCTCCACAAGCAGCTCTACCCGTTGCCTCTTCCCACCCTGAGCCCTCCGGCTTCCCCACAGCTGGAGCCCTGACACCATCCGCGGGGATCAGCGGCAGCAACTGCCCGCTGGGAAGCAGAAAAGCGTTTTATTTACCTTCTACTCCACAGCAGCAGATGTAACAAATGAACAGTCACTCCATGCAACCATAGATTTCCTGTCATTTTTAGCATTTTCTTTCCCTCTCTGCTATTCGTATGATAAACCCACTTACGCTACTGGTCTTAAACCAGACTGTAAACAGCTGGAGCAGAGATTGTCTCATCTTGTGTGCACAAGACCTACTACAATGGAGCCTTTATCCTGCCTGCAGACTTTCAGCAATGCTATAATTCAAATACTACTAATAATGATAGTGGATGTGGAATAGTATGAGCGAGACATTAACACGAACAGAGAATAACCCTCCATCAACCAGACGCTCTATAGGAATAATGGAGTACACCAGCAATACGGGCAGGGTTTGCACACATTCTGCTTTTTACCCTGAAAGAGCCCAAAACACCTTCTTAAATCTATGGAAAGACTATTTCAAACAGATCATATTGAATGAAGCCTTTTTATCAAGATGCAGCAGCCCCACATGCCATCTGGGGCTAAAAAAGAAAATGATCTTTGCCAGCTGAAACTGCCACTGGCAAAGGGAAGGGAGGTCTCTGCGTAGCAGCACAGCTGAACAACAAGCTCTGGCTTCTGGTTTGACTAGGATGAAACAAGAACTACCCCAGTCTAAATCAGCCTCTCATCCATTTTACTGCCCACTAAGAAGAAAAAAAAAAACAAAACCCCGCAAGCATTAACAAGCAAAATGTCCAGCAAACAAGAAAACGGTACTTCTCACATAGCCCCTCATGCCAGGAGCATCCTGGTTTCAGGCCAGACGTAAATGTGAGATGAAGACATCAGTAAGATTTCACTGTCGTTTCAATGACACACTCACACCTTCAAGTGAGCCTCTATAGAGGTGTGTGTCTTTGTGGACACACCTCTGTATAAACTTCAAATGTGATTTGGGTATGTCATCCTACACTGACAAAGTCATATTAGTACAAATCTGTGCCTGTTGTAACTGTCTGAGTCATATGAGTACGCGGCAGGTATTTTAACACCACTTTAATGGCTAATATAAATAAGCCTAAATCTCCAGTGTACTTTGACTTATATGACCACAATAGCTCTTCTCCTTCCCTTCCTAATTAATTTATCATACGGAACCAACACTCACAGATCTCCCTTGAAATGACATTACTGTAAAGGAAGAGGAATAGGATTACAATGTTCAACACAGCTGACGAGTGTACAGCAATGTCCTCTTAATGAACAAGCTGGAGCTGCCTGAAAGGGCCCAGGTTTGGGGGGAGGCAAGTTTGGGGCTTGAGAGTGTGTTACAGGCAGGGTAACACCGCGTGGGTAGGCTGCAAGATGCTGTGAAAAAGGCCCAGAAAGCAAAGCAGTATTTTAAAATACACAGTTTTCCTGGCAAGTCACATGCTTTGAAACTGGAAGTAAATCATTCCAAACTTCAACTTTTGTTTCCACAGAACTTTTTAAATGTTTTTGCTTTCACACACAGGGCCCTGTTCAGCATCTTGCTGCCATGGTGTTTTTCTATCTTGACAATTCACTTCCGTGAGCAGGCACGCAGCCAACTCAAATGAGACTCAACGCAGTGAAAAGCCCTTCAGGTAAACAGTGTGATAAGCTAAACTGAAAAAACGAGACAATGTTTTTGGACTATGAGGCAGTTGCTATGGAGACGGTTGCTAATTAACTGCATTCAGCCAAGAGAACAAAGGGTTTAAGGGCAGACAGGACTCTGTATCTTAGCGTGAGCAATGCATAACGTCTTATGCAATCTGCACATCTATCATATCTGGAATACCTGAGCCTTTGCTTAGGTTGCAAAATACTTCAAGAAATGACAACAGGGTGTTTTACTCCTTTAAATTTGAACTGATTTTCAGATAATTACTGCTCTATCAGTATTTAAAAAACAAGCAAAATCTATACTTAGAAGTCACAGGTATCATGAATCAGAGCATCAAGTCAGGACTGTATTAAACATTGAAATGATTTACGTTCATTCAGAGTTACTGCTTTCACAGCTAATAAAAAATGCCATTGAAAAATCACTTCTAAGACAATATAATGTACCTAATCTATCATCCTCTCTTGCATCTGAAAAACGATTAGGTTACAATCCTCAGAAAGCTTGGAGTAATTAATTCTTCAATTCCTTCCTAAACAAGGTTCTTGGAAATATACCCTGGACCTAAATACTGTATTTAAATTAAAACGGGCTATTCTGAACAGACACTGAACTACATTATTTTGAAGTGCTTATATTTTGGGATAGCTATGTATTATGATTCTTTACTATTTCTGTAATGCACTGTAGGCCTACAGTACTCTGTAGAACAAGACACAAACTTGTCAGAAGTGACATAAACCCCAGAGCAACAGAGTTCCAGCTTATGGAGTCCCCCTGTTACTGGGGAACGTGCCCATGCACACAGCAGCCCCCCGCAAACCCAGGGCGTTCGCCGAGACCCAATGAGCCTCGGGCTGGACCAGGCACTTGTGCACGGTACACGGGCACCTCCCAACTCACTTCTCAGCCAAAAACTCCAAAAGTTGACTTATTTTCCTAAGTAAAAGCTGAGAAAACCAATGAAGAGTCAGTCGCTTATTAGAAAGCCCCTTCCATTAGAGATGATAAGCCAACGGATAAAATACATCTGTGCTAACACAAGATTTATTTAGGTCTAGATAAATAAGGCAACATTTTTCATTTTTAAGTCAATAAATATACGATTTAAATAAAATCAAAACAGGGATTTTTTGTTTCATGATTTAGATACTGTTAGGATTTAAAGGGTCACAATCAGTTTTGAAGTTAAGTCCTTACAAATGGGAACAGGATGAGTTCACACCTCATATGAGGCTCTTAACTTCAGCAAAGCTTGCTGCACACTGAACAAGCAGTATATTAATTTACTACACGAAAGCCTAAGGTTTGGGGTTTTTTTGACATTTTAAATTATGAGGCATCTGCAAACAGATCCTAAATCTGAATTGCACATGGATTTTCCACACCAGCCAATTCAGATTGCCCCTAGACATCCCCTCCAGCATTAATCACTCACCCACACCACTGTAGTTCATATTTCTTTTACAGAAACAGAGGTCTGCAAGATTCTTAAACTCTTGCCTAGAAAACAGAAATTATTACTTATGTGGCAAACTAAGTTTTAAACATAAGGGACCCAATTCTGCCTTCAGTTACACTGCCATAAATCTTTAACAACTCCATTAGATTTATAACAGTGTAACTGAGGAGGAAACTGAGCACGAGCTATTTTCTAAATCGGTAATTAAACAGCAGAATTTCAGCTTGGCACAGAGTAAAGACCTCTTAGATTATGTCTTTGGATAAGGCCACATATTTTTTTGTTCCTTGAATAATGATGTTACAAACAAATTAAATAATCTTATTTTCACCAGCCTCTATATTACTCTGTGGAAGGGCCACATTTCACATCATCTCATGGAACATCAACATAGGGCTACCTATTGCCTCACTCTCCCATCCACTTTCTCTCTCTCTTCTCCATATAAAGTTTTTGACTCTTTATAACTGTCCATTATTTGGTACACGGTATATAGGACCACAAGGACCTTTTCTTGTTTGGTTTCAAGACTACTATACCAAACAAATGTTGAATAATAATAAAATGGCATTTAGCCAGCTCCCTTATTAGAGGTGGAAGGCATCCTGTGGTCGCATTATGCAGAGATTGTACTTTTCCGAAGCCGTGGGCTCCTCTCCCAGCGTGCAGGATGTGGTGCAGGAAACATGGGTTTGCCACACTTGCCCTGAGCTCCCCAAGGGTCACCGGATCGACTGTGAAAGGGGCCCCTTCAGCATTAAAACATAGATGGCCCTGCGGGGAAGAGAGCTCAACTCCCAGCTCTGCTATAAACCTCTTGATGACATCCAACAAGTTATTTAATCTCTCTAGACTTCTTCTCTTCATTGGGGTAAAGGCAGCTTGTAAAACTTCCTGTCTCATGATTTTAATAGAAGTGGGGTTTTGTGGCTATTTTACCTCATTTTTATCTTTGCTCAGTATTTCCAGTTCTAATGCATCTTTCTTATTATTTCCCGCTTTGCTAACCCCACACGCCAGAGCTCTCGCCATCCCCACCAGCTCTGTGTGTGTTGTGCTCATGGGGGCCGGGGGGGCTGTAATGTGGGACAACTGCTGCCAGATGGGGGCTGAGGGAGAGCAACAGCCTTTGGGGTGGCCAGGCCAGGCCAAGGGGGTTTATGAACTGTCCCACCTGCTAAAGGCACTGCTCTGATAACCCAGTTATATAGCTCCAAGAGGGTTTTTTTTCACTGCCTCACAGGATGGAAAATTCTGCGGGTAACTCCTCTATATGCTATCCTTTACTGTAATTCTCAGCACTTGCACAGCCTCAAGTGATTAGACCTCCTATAGCTAAAAATGCACCATATGCAGTCTAAATATGTAACACACAATATATGCCCACACGCCTCACCTCGCGAAATATACACCTACATAACCTAATAACTGCTATGAATATGAATCCTAATATTTCTTTGCAGCTAGCTCTCACAGCAGATTGCATTCAGTTGCCCAAGCAAAGAAGGAAGGTCCTAGCCAAGAGGATCTCCTTGTTGAAGTCTTTTAAATACATTTTAATTGGCTGGAAGGAAACACATTATATCACACGCACACATATTTGCACATATATATGTGTGCATATATGTATGTAGCTATTAGTAAGCACTTATTTCACCACTAATTGTACTAAGAGGTTTATTGCTGACAGTCTATCCAAGCAAGAACTAAACAAATGAAAACACAATTTTTGTTCAAAGAATTAAATGCTGAAGTTACCATATCACATGAAAGCATCTGTTAAAATGATTCAAAGACTACTTTCCCTATGGAAAATTGTTTTACTACATATTTACCATCATCAACAATATCCATAGACAACAGTAAGCCTGCTGTCCCTGACCACCTGGAATTGGAACCATTTGGGTTACCATTTTATTTTCTCCAATGTCTATTACCTGTTAGTTTAGGGGTAAAAACGATGCTCAATCCAAGTGACTGAAGATGCTTTTTTCATCTCTGTTCCCTACTCGCATTGCTAGCATGACATAAAAGGCAATTTAAAGTATGATTTCTATAATATTTAAGTAACGCTTTTCTTTTCCATGCTAACCAAACACTAGTTGATGATAAGGTATAAGCAAGCAATAGTGAAGCAGCTTCAGGCAAATAAGTCTGAAATGTCTTAGCTTTGCTGCAATGATTAGGCAGGCTGAAAAAGCACTTGGTTCCTTATCTGCAAATATAGTATAATATAACTCACCTAGTCCCACACAAATTACTGGAATATGCTCCCTAACACCCCCAGGCATATATTCTGTGACTCTGTTCTCCCCTAAAATTATCAGACACGAAGTGCAATGCAGTTGCCGACAGACAAACCAAGATTCAGCTCCAACCAAATCCATCACTGTCTGTTGGGCTCCCTGTCTATCCCCTCCAAGGAGGGCAACCAAACAAGGAACTGGGTTGACAATCTGATCTTTTTTGATGGCTCATACAAACATTAACCTCTGGCAAGCTCAGTGCCTCCTTACAAAGGCAGGTCAAATTTTGTGCTAACTTTAATTCTGTGCCAAGTTCCTAAATTCTATCAGATTCTGTGGGCCCATGACAGCCCCAATCTCTGAATTTCTCTCCCCTCAACAAGAAAAGACCTCAATAAAAGCAAGAAATCTGCCTATATCCAGTAAAATCCTCAGGAGGCTTGACCTAGTTGGAGATGGCTGTTGTAGAAAGGCTGCCAGAAAGCAGTTGTGATAGTCACACCTTCTCACACCGGAGAACATAAGTGTTGACCACAGTGTCTATTAACAGTGCTTATTTGAGCCCTCTGTAGGTAACATTGTAATGGCGTTTGACTGACACCCCTGCAACTCCCACGGTGTGCAATGCTCTCTCAGGGTTTCAATTTCGTTGTGAATTTGGGATGCGTTGTTGTCCCTTTTACAATAGGTCTGACAAGCAGTGCTACTTCCCTATGTCTAAAAGAGCATTCATGAGATGGAATTAGCACATTTAGGTTCAACTCTCTCCTCCTTCCACAATGTGTATTATTTTGCTCACAAAAACATGTCCTTTAATCATCCAATGTTAAAATTTCAGTATGCCTAGAACAATACCAGAAAAGCTTCAGAGGAGGCTTTTTCTAGTAGCTAAATCATGACTTCTACTGAAAGTCTGTAAACTGTTAATCCACTAGTGCCCAATTCCTTAAACTATAGGGCCAGACTAAAATCATCTGGAAGCCCAGACTCTGAAGTGCTTCTCTCTGATGTTCCAGACCAAATGTCCCACATTAAATTGTTTGTAGGGTAGGAAAATATTAATGCAATGGTATGACTACAACTTCTCAAGGGCATCACAAAAAAAATCCTGCATGCATCTATGAGGAAATCCCTGTAAGGCACAGTTAAGATACATATTAATTTTGAATAGCATGGCCCTCAGGGAATTGTGTAAGACTCGTGTCACAACAAACCACAGCATTTACTCTCCAACAATTAGCCCAGGCTCGCTCCTGTGTGGTGTGGGGTGGGATCTAAGCCCACTTCTCGGGAGACTGCATGTCCCCAGAAAAGCAAAGATGCTGCATAAAGTTCTTTGTGCTGCCACTGCCCCTTGTTGCCTGCAGTGTTATTTGTGATCACACCCACACTGAGCAAACCCACTAGGGGAGATGGGGAACATGAGGATGAAGTTTCCTTCCCAACATGGTTCAGATGCCCGGCTTTTACCATGTGTCTCACTGGCCTCAGCTCTGCCTCGCTTCAACAGCCGGCTGGGAGTCTCCAGTTCCAGCAGCTCTTGGATGCTGGTGTGAGCCATGGTGATGGTGCTGACTGTGGTGGTGGGTCCTTGTGGTGAAGGGTTCCATCATTTTTTTTTTCTATTACTGGTCGTGTAAAATGCTCTCTGCACTGTCCAAGTCTCTCTCTTTAAAAAATAACAGCTTCTATGTTTTCTTACCTGTTCTGCTTCCGCAAGGATGCCCAGAACAGAGGTGTGTAACATGAATATAACTCATCTTCCACACCCCCACATAAGCACTTTACTGGGGTCAATGGGCTGCTGCTATGATCGTGTGAGATAATTCAGCCAGTATTTGAAGCTCATAGGAAAGGAGACACTTCTATCATGATCTCCTACTGGTCTCATGGAGCAGAATCCAAACCTGTCAGCCCAATATAACCATTAAGAGCATGTGGCCCTTATTTGTCTAACTCAAGTTGTCCCCAGGTTGTCTGAGCCAGAAGGTGTTCACCCTGAGATGCTTCTAGGAAGGATCCCAGTTCTGCAAGGAATGAGATCAAATAAATGAGTACGTTTTATTTTGTGCTACCTACATGCAGGATTTTCAATTCTCTTGAGCTCTCAGTACTGTGCAACCAACTAACACACTAGATCAGCCTAATCATGGCTGTTTTAACTACCCCCTAGCATGACAACCCTATTTCTTAAGGCTGCAAAAATATGCCTTCTGCAATTGACAGGATCACAAGTTCATCTTGTGAAATCAGTGATGGAAGAAAAATGAGCTAATATAAATCATACTAGACAATCACCTAAATGTATCCTGGATGTTCTAGTGAGGTTGCATCACTTCAGTGCTCTCATGCTAACATGCATCATTTCTAAACAAGGGCTTTACTCAAGGAACAATGTCATAAAGGAAAAACATCCTCTCACTCTGTTTAGTAGAGCCAATTGGAATAGGAGTAGCCATTAAATGATTTTTAAGAGGTCAAATGCCTGACCTGAACCTGCCCTTGTAGCTTCCACTTAGTGCCAGGGAAGAAGTAACGTTGCTGTAATAGTAACTCCTCTATACAAGCTACCCACTAAACACTGGAATACTTGGGCAGGAGCCATATAGTTTACTTGACATTGTTTCTCACAAACAGGCTATAAAAAACTTTCTGCGAGTTCTTCTTTATATGGATGACTGAAGAGAACATAGTAGAGGGAGGACAAAACCCAAATTGCTGGAAAACACTTCTAAAGGATGTCCTGCTCTTTTTGATGCATGATATTTGAGCAAAACTTTCTAGTCTAACTTCCCATTTCCTTTGGAATACATCGTTCTCCTGACCCGACACAGCGGAATGGAGTACTTGACCGCTGTGCTGCGTATGACCTTGCACACACAACGTTACTCACGCTTTCAGATGTGGTGCTTCCCACAGCCCGCTCACTCCTGCCTGCTCCCCAGGTAGGAGCTGATACCCTTATCATGCACAGCTCTGACAGTCGCGCTTAGATTTTTCCCTTGAGGATGGCAGCTTAGGGCAGAGGGGGGGGAAAATAAAAAGAAAACGAAAAAAACCCCAAACCTATCTTCATGAAGACTCTACCACTTTATCCCAAATCATTAACAGTTTACTCTTGAAAGCCCCAATAGAAAGATTAAGCCCTGTTCCCCCACATTTCAGAAATCCTCGACAACGAGTAAGCCAAATACCCTTCATTTCTAATGACTGCAAAGCCTCTTGCTCAGCTCACAAAACCAGATTGGCTCTTTGCAAGCACAGCATGCTGATGTTACAAGAATGTCACCAGACTGCAAAAATAAATATAGGCAGATTTGTTCATAATCTGAATAATTTAAGTAGTACATTTTCCAATAGATGCTGTATCTTTGGGCCCTCGTTTTCTTCACGTTAACCGATTGCTCAGCAGCCGCTTGCAGCGGCCTCCATGCCTGCGCTGTGCCATGACGTAACCCAGCGAGCAATCGCAGCATCGCAAAAATGCTTCTAGACAGATTTGTTTACAATCCAAGAAACCCAAATAGTCACTTTCATAATAGGAGTCTTGTCTCCAGTGCATTTTGTGTATGTTGCTGTGAGACCAAAAAGAAAAAAATGAAAAAAATAAAGAATACAAGAGTGTATCTTTATACAATGATTGCAATAACAGATGAATAAACATGCAACCTGATACTTCACATCTGGTATTTCATCACTCCAAATACCTTATTCACATTCAAATATATTTAATACTGTGGAAACTTTATAAGGTAGTGATGTCTTTATAGAGGCAGTAACTTGTATGGAACTTTTAAAATTAAAAGCAACAGTAAAAATAATTTGTAACATGTTACTGTATTCTTCATAAAGCCAGTTACCTCGCAGTTTCCTAATAGAAATCCAGAAAAACACCTAATAACAGCAGTTAGCTACAGAATCACACAAACCTACAGAACAGGATTTCTTCTGCCAATGTACTAGTTCAAAGTTCAGTTTTATTATTTAATTTATATAAGGTGCTTTGGAAATGAAGAGTATAACTCATCATGCAAAAATTCTATCATCTAAGCAGAAATTTTCCCTTTACTATCATGGTAATGCAGGCCAAGAGATTTTATGCATGACCTAATAAACATATACAACAGTTTTGAAAGGCTGGTATGCACCTTCTCATGTTAATTAGTACTCATTCTTCTCTATAAAACAACTAAACACGCTACAAAACTTCCTTTTAAAATAATCATTCATATACTCTTAAGTAGTTTTGTTGCAGAGATGAATACCTCCAATGCAAATCACAATGACCGATTTCATTCATAACTGAAGAGCTGTTTACAGGTCTCAAAAATTAAGATCAAACAATTTTCTTGTCTTAAAGGCAAAAGCCACCTTTGCTACCTCAAGGCTAAGTTAGTAATGCTGATAGTAACACGTCTGCAGGCATTATTACACTTGCTACCAACTTATGCTACTTTGGCATTGTCCCTAGAGCTGCACTAAAGCTTCATCTCCCTATAGCTAAATTTAAAAATAAATTTTAAAAAATAATTTTAAAAAATAAACAAACAAACCAACAACAAAACATGCACAGAGGGCCAAATCCATTCCCGTGGTAACTCCAGTGACTTCAGTGTTACACCAGGGATAAAAGTAGAGCATTTCACAGCAGCTTTCATTCTTGTAATCTTTTCCAAAAGACTCTCCCAGGAGCAAAGACAAGCACAGGCAACATCCTGCCAATAAGTGAGTTCACAGGAATTGCTACGAGTAACTAAACTGTCAGCAGTAAAAGACCAACAACTGGAACAAAGTACAAATGCAGGATAGCCAATGCCCTCTAATGGGCTGGAGTTTTACTATGTGCTGGATAAACGAGGACACAGAAATTCAACAGAATTTATCTCAGAGAGGGGACACAAATTATACGGTGTCCCACTTCATACTAGTGGATGGTATTTGCGTTTTATCAATACTTCTTTAGAAATGGTACAGATGAAAAAAATGCTTTCAATACCTTGCAAAACTTATGAAAATGGGTCTAAGAGTCGAGTCTTTCCTCCATGGGCTACGCTTAAATGCTTCCACAAAGAGTGTGAGCATCAATTTATAGATGTGTTCCTCTACCTTCCTTCAGGCTTTCGGATTTATTCCCTCCTCATCTGTTTTTAAAATTTTATTTACTACTAGTCAATACTGTGTTGGGAGCAAACCAAAACTGTAAGAGCACTGCAAGCACACACATGCACAGGAAAGGGGAAAAGAAGTGACAGCACTTATCACTGGTCCCTTGACCTTCCAGCACACTCCCTTTCTCTCAAGAATTTCCAAACTATAGTTCCTGGAATTTGCCCCTCTGAACCAAAACAAGCGTCTTTACTTCTTACCCAATCATTTCCTATAAATGTAAAAACAAGAGTTTAATTAAGCTCTTATTTTGCTTTCTGGGGGTTTCTTCAAGGAGCCATAACCCCGTACTGGTGGCAGGGTCAGCGGCAGCCTGAAGTGCTCCAGGTCACGGCTTCATCCTTAGAGCCCAAGGATGCCCCAGGGCCAAAAAAAAGTCAAGACACCCCCTTGTCCCTCCCCAGCCACAGGACCTGCAACTCTTTCCTGTGGGGATGGGATCGAAAGTCTTTTGTTCTCATCATCCTCTGGTGCTGCAAGTTACTTTTTTGGGAAGGCAAGGAGAGAGGAAAACGCCCTCCCCTTCCCTTCCCTCCTTCGTGGAAGATCACAGCTGTAGAGGAACAACTGAAGCGATGCCGGCTGCCCGGAGAGCTCGCAGATGTCCCTGGGTACCGCTGGGGCGGCTCTGCCAGCGCGAGTCCCCCGGTTCCGAGCCCCCCAGTCCCGCTCGAGCAACCACCCGGGTGGTGACACCCAGCTGGACACAGCCCTCTTGGAAATGCCACTTTTAAGGACAACTTCAGACCACCGCAAAGAACAGTGAAGAAACTCTGGTTTCTGCTAACATGTGAAAGTCACAAAACTCTCATTAAATCAAAGGCAGAAACTTAAAATATTTCTTCAAGCAAAATCTCTGCTCTTCCCAAAGTCTCTCTCCAAAGATAAAAAACTACAATTGCTTAATCCACAGGGAGTGATCATTATATTTGCCTCTGTAAAGATCATATTTGTACAAGTGCCTATATCTAAGGTAATTTCAGTCAGAAAATGAAATGGTGCTCTCTTGACCTTTGTCTTACATGGTTCATGAATTACTGACACATTACAATATTTCCCAACACTATGGAGGCTTAGAGATATTGCAATGTCTCTCCTGTAAGTGAAATAAACTTGGTATGCCACTAAAAGGCATTAAATTATTTTCATTATGCCACACAGAATCTAAAACACTTACACTGTTTTGATTTCAAAATCCTTGGAGAACAATTATGCTCTCAGGGCCATAAGACTCTATTAGAAAGTCCTCAGAAATCTAGCATGGTTTCAATAAATCCTCAAACACTACAAAGCAGTTACTCAGCTTGAAGAATGAAAACATGAGTTCATCCACTGTAAAGTCAGGATGTAAATTCTGATTATACAGTACCCTGCACTTCCTAACACATTTTTTCTTCCCAGTCAGGGCAACACTTCAGGTCAAGTTTTCAGCATCATACATGCATACCTGCTTCTTTGATTGAAAATAAGCAATATTTGATTTAGGATGAGCATAAATATATGAGATGTGCATATATGCTTATGGTATTACTAGCTAGCAGTATTAATCGGCAATTAGATATGCATAAATGGTTTTCTACATATATAATTTAACAAATGTTAACATTCAGGATTAGAGAAACATTAAATTAAATCAGTGATTTTAAACATGAATGGATAAATATGTTAATTTCTTTATACAAAGGCACAAAGAATCCTTTGAAACACCAAAAATCAGATTTGGGGAGTGATTACTGTGGTTGTAGGGATCCCAATTTAAAAAACTGCAGCCACCCTTATTTTGGCTGATGAGGCTGTTCAAGCCTAACTAGAGCTTTTGAGCATAAATACACAATAAGCTTGTTTGTATATGCACGCTTACGTCCTCCTAGAAAGAGCACAACCTTCTAATTAAGCCAATCATCTCCCCTTTCCAAAGGAAAGTAACAACATCGAAACGCAATCCAAACAGGCGGAAGGAGAGGAATTATATTCCCTTGTGCAGGGAGAGAAGGGGATGGGAGGAGGAACAGAGGAAAAAAGCAAACACAAGGAGGAAACGGGGCCCGTCAACTTTCCGCCCGGGGCAGCTGAGATGCTTCATGCTGGCTGTTTTGTGCCAGAGCCGGCACGGACGGGGCGGCCGCTGCGGGGGAGGCAGTGGGTTGGGGGGCAGGTCCTGTGGCTGCGGTGGGTTGGGGGGCAGCTCCTGTGGCTGCGGTGGGTTGGGGGGCAGGTCCTGTGGCTGCGGTGGGTTGGGGGGCAGCTCCTGTGGCTGCAGTGGGTTGGGGGGCAGCTCCTGTGGCGGCTGTGGGGGGAGGCGGTGGGTTGGGGGGCAGCTCCTGCCCGGCGGCAGCAGCACCAGCAACCGTGGTGTCCCTGTTTCCATGAGCTCAGCCAGGGCGCGGGGGGGGCACAGCTGGTGGCAGCTGCAGCACCATCTGCTCGGGGTGCCCCCCCGGGCGGCCGCTGCCCCCACCGCCCCCTCCTGCAGGCAGGGACAAGGTGGGCTGGGAGCCTGGTCCCCCCTCAAAAAAGGCACCGCGGAACGAGAGGCCGGAGCAGGGGCAAGTTTACAAAATGGAAAAGACAAAGCGACGGAGCGAGAGAGCTCAGACGAGAGGGACGAAAGCAGAGGAGCCCCGGAGAGCGCGTGCAGATGTCAGTGTCCTTCGGCAGAGCGTATATTTATGGAATGCTGTCAGCACGTCATCTGATTTATAGCAGTTTGCACGAAGAGAAGGGGAAAGAAAAAAAAAAGGCACAAAAGCACCCCTAACTCGCCTCTTTCATCGAGAGGCTTCTGAATGCAACAAGAACTTTATGACTTCACAATTTAACATTACATATTCTGCCACGCCATCACGCAGACTGTATTTCCTATTTCTCTTTCTGCACCATTTATTGAAAAATACTTTTTTTTTTTTTAATGCTCAAGGAGTGACACATTTAAAAGCTTCTTTTAAACATTCCCATTCAGTCACAGCATAGCACTTATTAAAGACGCAATTCTGCATCAATATGGCTTCCTAGTGCCAGTGGCGAAGGCAGCAGTTCGGACGGTCCCGAGCAATGCATCAGCCCAGCTGAGCTCCCTCAACTTCACAGATTTCTTCAAGATTTACTCCATACCAAAATCAGTGCCAGGGATTTTGTGTAAAAACAAGCTGTGCTTTACAGTTCTCATTGGGACAATTATTTCCAAAGGGTAAATGTGTACCACTTACCATACATTTTGCCTTCATCTGATAAGATGATTTTCCTCCTCCCACATGGTGGATAGATAGCTAGGGCCTCCTGAAAGCTCTGTTCAATGTCAGGGCTCCAGACACCTTCTGCATCGTTGTCAATAGGTTTATCTGCAGAATCACTCATTCTTTCAATATCTTCGGCAGGACTCTCGCTGCCGCTCCAGCTGCTGGGCTCAATGGTGATGGCTGGGGTCTCCAAGCCTAAGCCTGGAGTCTTAAAGGAAATAAACCTACAAAACAAACAAACAAACAACCCCAAAAGGCATTAAAGACATGGAACTTCAGGCAAACACTTCTGTCTACTTCTGATACCAAGTTAACAGCAGGTGAGCGGCAACGGCAGTAACACAGGCATGGGAAGCACCCAGGAAAAGTAAAAAATTAATAACCATTCTAGCTCAAATCAGCAGAGGTGGAACGATAAGGAGTGTCAGAAAGGGTACTCTTTACCACATATTTTCTGCGGGCAACTACATGAAAGCATACAGCATCAGTTCATTTTCCACAGATAGTCAAAGTGGTTCTTAACACTGGGGAAAACTCTGCAGCACATGACACATTT
Organism: Caloenas nicobarica; assembly: GCF_036013445.1. Classification (NCBI taxonomy): domain Eukaryota; kingdom Metazoa; phylum Chordata; class Aves; order Columbiformes; family Columbidae; genus Caloenas; species Caloenas nicobarica. The sequence goes on along the minus strand of NC_088249.1, from coordinate 58,770,493 downwards.
CATCTGGCTGAAGACTGGCACCCTTAAAACAACAAGCCAGATCCTCAGGCAGGGGTAAATCAGCATACTGGCTGGAGGGCAAACACACCAGTTATGCCACAGTGACCACCAGAGCCTAAAACCACTTAAACCGAAAAACAAAAGCAAAAACTATTGTTCACATCCATCCAGATGTCAGTGGAGTAAATGGAATTACACTAGAGATGACACAGCTCAATGTGATTAACCAGAAAAGGCTGTGATTTTCAGATCTTACTGAAATAAATAAAACAATCAAATAAATAATACAATCAGAATCTGAGCTACATACAAACAGAATTTTTTAAAATTATAATACCAGAGTAAGGAATTACAGTAAAAGACATACACATTGCCTGTTTAAATGGTCTCTGTCACAGAACCATAGCAGAACAAAAATTACAAGCTTCAAGTTGTTGAATCAATTTAATAAGAAATAATTTAATATAGCTGCACCTGCTCACACCACCAGAGCAGCAGATCCGTCAGTGTTCCGTTTATATTTTTGAGAGAAATACAACTCTGCTATAAAGACTTGCTCCAGGCAAAAAAGCTGCTATACCAGACCAAATTCATCTCTGGTGTAATTCTTTGGGAAGTCTGTGAAATAACACCAGGAACAGATTTGGCTCAACATGTCTAGGCATAATGCAGTTTTATTTTGAAAAACGAAGAAGTTTGGTAGCTCTAACTGGTCCGAGTGGATGGGAGTGTTCAAACACGCATGCATAAGCTGCACATGCACTTCAAAATCCAGTTAGTTGGCTAAACACACAAAAAATCCTAGACTATGACATTTTTATTCTGGTGGGGGAGATGAGGCCCTTTCTGCATGCAGAAGAGAAGGGTGTCCCCTTCTGCTCTCCATTCTTATGCCGATACGCCTCTCCGGGGCGTCTCAGTACACTGTAAAATAATAAGTGAGAAGTAGCAGAATAGCATTCACCCCATGGAGAAAGAAGGGGAGAAAGTACATGGGAGGCTGCGACAACTCTGGCGAAACACCTTTGGGCTGGAGAGCTCCCTGAAAGAAGAAATATTTACAGCAGCCCTCACCCGAACTAACCAATCAACCAGTCACTGGAGATAACCAAAACCTGATAGTCCGGTCCCTCGGAGGCTAGAGTGCACTGCAAAAAAACAGAGCTGAAACTGGGGAAACTGGGAGTAGTCTCTCAGTTTCACTAACCAACATTACCGGTTTGACGCCCAAAGTACAGGGTATTTCCACTTCTCCAGACTCTAACAGGAGCTCTGAGGGATCAGTACATCCAAAATGGACTCCCAAGAACTCTATTTTCCTTACTTGCGTGTCTGTTTCTACAAGGAGGCATTTCTAAGCTTCACATTGGTTTGAACACTTCAGCACAGTTTATGAAAATGTTAGTGCCTACCCACCAGTAATCTCAAGGCTAAGCAGTGTCTTGAACTCCTTTTAATAACTGATAATGAGGGAGCAGATGGATTCAGAGTCAACCACACACAAACGATAAGTGGGTGGGAAGTCTGGCCAAGTGCACCACTTATTGTCTGGGAAATCCAGAATGTACAAAATTTTTAAAGTCTCGTCACAAAGAGGGAGATGTAAACCTTTGTAAAACAATGAAACACCATCCTTCATAATTCTTAGAAGGTTGGTGGGTTGATTCAACCCTTGCAAGTTTTGAACCTTGTAGGTAAGTTTTAGCCAAAACATAAACACAGCAACACTGAGAACACACTGACAAAAACAGTCATGCCCACTTAAGCCCTCAAATACAGGGGGAATTTTAGGTAAATGAGATGTAATTGAATGTTGACTGGGATAAATTGGGGGGTTTCAGTTTTACTGCCACAGTGCAGGGAAAAATGGCTGCTGGAGATTTTATTGCCCCACATGATCAAGACCACAGTTTAGCATTTCACCAGGAGACTGTTTACTGGGGCAGTTTTTAAGATGACTCAGGGAGGAAATCCTTCCCCTGCTATGATCCCGGGCAATGCACAGCACAGCCACCGGCACCTTTCCCTCAGCCCAACCACCCTCTGCTTACAAAATCTGCCACAGTCATAGCCTCAAGTCTTATTATCGTCCTATAAACCAGCCCTTGTTATTACATTATGCTGAAATAATAATTAAAATGCACACAAGGAAAGCAGAGAGGCTCTAAAGTAATTAACGTTACTTGATATTCATGTTAGATCTTGCATTGTGTTTACTGGTGAATTTTCACTAATGTGCTATCTCCCTTCCCATTCCTTTTTACCTACTTGGATATCATCTTACGGCATTAGTAGCTACTATTCCAGCCTCTAAAATGTAAGAGAACCAAGTGTTTCTTCCAGAACATCTGTATGATAGGGGCGGGAAGCAACCTGCTGGAAAAAACCCCTCTCATGAACTAAAGATTGCTTTTAGTTATTTCCATTTTGGTGAATGCTGACATTGCAGATCAAGCTGGAGGACCAAGGAGCAAAAAACCTTGTATTAGAACCACTAAATGGCTCCCCCTCTTATTTCAGGAAAATAACGAGCTACTCAGTTAATCATTTCCAGCTTAGTTCTACATATGAAAAGGCAATTCCACCTCCTCCTTAGCTTGAATTCTAAGGACCCAACTGTGATGAAAAATTTCAGACCTGTTATGCTGGAGTTCAACATGATTATCAAAAATAATACAAGCTGTCAATAGATGAGCTTTGCTGCACATTTCTAATAAGCTACAAATCTCATGTGAAGAATGTGGATTTACAGTCCAGTTTTAATTTATTAAAAATAAACATAAAAAATAGCAAGTCTTCCTTAAATTAGCAAACTCGAAATCTTATGACCACAACTTTCAGTGGAAGAAGAGTTAACCTCCCAGAGACAATTAACCACTCTCACGCCGTCCAATCCCCAAAAGCAGAGCTTGCACACATGGCAGGTCACGTTGAAGAGTTCTGTATTTGCTTTCTATCGTGTTAACTGACATAGAACGAATTTTGTGCTTGTACTTTCTGTTAACAAAACACCTCAACATTACCCAGAAAAAAAAAAAAAAAACAACCAAAAAGAAACCCACCAAAGCCAAAACCAGACTTTGGTTAACCTTTTTGTACTTTCTAAGATTGCTTAAAGCACACTACTGCAGTTTAGGAGGTCTCTCTTCAGAGTTTCTTCTTTTAACACCAGTCTCCCTCTGTTATGCATTTCAAGACAGCTTCCCCTGCACAAAAAGCGCTTCTAGTTGCAAATGCATCTTTCTTGCAGTTGCTTTCTACTCTCTCCAGTTAAGTCAATTCTAAGTACGTCTGTTTTTCTCATTTAGTTATTAAGACACTTTTTCTGTGCATAATGGAGGTATATTCCCCCCTCAAACGCAATGTTACATCCAGCAATGGAGAAATTATTAGGGGCAATACCGGAGTTTATAAATACATTTTATAGCTAATCCATTCAATACAGCTTCATGAGGTACAAGGTGTGACTTATTTTCATTATGATGTTTACCTGGTAACTCGAAAAGTTACTCTAAAAACTCAGAGAAACAAGGGTAGCTGTTGTCAGAGCTGATCAAACCAATGAGTTTAACTAAAACCAAATGATAGTCTGCAACATCTTATCAAGGGAATGATTTTTTTGCTTGCATAGAATATTCTCTTATGCCCTTACTTTATGAGCAATGCAAACCCGGGCTTGCCCAGAAAGTTGCTGCTCACAGACCAACAACTGAGATCAATAGCTCTTCACAGGGGTGTAGGACAAGTGCAGATTTAAGGCCTTGATATGCTTCATATCATTCAACGCTTCCACGATGAACCAACACGGAAACATTGTCTTTCAAGAGTCATCAGAGCCGAATCTTATTTTACAACGTCCTGCAAAAGTTAAACTATTTTCTCTGTTCGTTCAATTAATTTACGTTCCTGAATTTCAGCGTATGGGTGCCGAATGGTGCCTTCACTAAGGTATCACTTGTATACACACATAACCGCTTGTTGAGGATTAATATTCTGCAGGTATTGGTGCAGGAACATGAGGAAGACTAAAAACATGCCTTGGTTCTGAGAGATGTCTGAGAAAAAACTATTATGCCTCCCTGAGCCTTCTAAATTCTGTCTGCTTGAATGAAATCAAGTGCAGATAATTTTGAGATAACCTGCAATGGCCCCTGCAAGAATGTGCAGGTGGGAAAGCACCAGTGTAGTTATCCACACTGATCTGCTGGCTATGAATGGCTGCAGGAGGCTACCAAATAATGCTTAGAACAAGTCAAATATTTCTAAAACAGGTCATTCAGAAAAATCTTAATTCTTGAGGTAAAGATTTTGAGTGTTGAAGTGTTAAATTACACTTTAAAGAATACATTTTATTTTTACTTGTGAACAACTTCATCTTGGCTTCAGTTGTATAAAAACAATGGGATGAGGAATCCAACAAGCTTTTTACAAACATCAAGATGATAATGAGTAGATGAGTAAAAAACAACTAATTCTAAATTTGCAAATGGCAAATTTTCTCTCGAAGCTTGAAAAGTTACAGGCCCATGGGATTTTCCCTCTGCTTTGTTCAGCAGTGCAAATCCACAGCTGGAGCGCTAAGGCTTCAGGAAAGAACTGCTGGAGAGAATCCAGAGGAAGAAAGTTATCAGATCTAGAAAACATGACATACCAGGAAAGGAATTAGGTTTGTTTAAATTTAGAGAAGACTGATGTGAGAAGATAATCACTTTCAAATAAGGAAAAGGTAACAGCAAAGCAGAAAAGCAGCTCTTGGACATTTCTAAGGAGGATAGGACAAGAAGCAAAGAAGTTAAATTGCAGCAAGAAAACCATAAGTTGGGCATTTGCGAGACTGTTCTGACCCTGTAAACAGTCACACACCAGAAGCGATCAGTCTGGGGTAGCGGGGAACTGCTGGGGGTAGAGGTGTTGGTAAGAACCAGTGACACAAACGTTTCTCAGGAGCGATGCGGCTATGCTTAACCCTGTCCGACGTAGAGGAACAACCTAGATGACGCCATGAGACTCAGCAGGCAAAACAGAACATAAAATGCCCCAGCAGAGGGAAACCTGCAGTGAGAGCACATCCTTGACTAGTCACGGGGGAACCCAGGTGCGCAAGAGACTTCACAGATGTCCTGGTGACCAGACAGCTTTGTCAGCTGCAGGGCCGAAATCCAGGGGAAGCCAGGCCTCTGACCACCCATGCCCATGGAGATACATGCTCCTTCTCTCTGGGTGGTTTCCTCGCACAGCTGCTGGGCAGTCTGCTGCGTGAACATCACAAAAACCACCGGGGAAGCAGCTCATCAAGACAGCAGGATGGGGAAGGAGAGCAAACCAGCAGGCTGGGGAGGAGACGGCTCCGGCTCCCGCTGGTGCTCTCCGTGGGAGTTTTGGGAGAGGAGGCTGCCTCATCCCCAGCCACCCTGTTCTCCTTCCAGATATCGGTCAAACCGCCCGACGCCCTTTATCACATCAGGATTTCTCAAGCTCTTTCTGCACCAGTTAAAGCAAATATGGAATTGGTGGAAAGCTTGAATTTCACTAGGGCTTTATGTTTTCCCTAACAGAAAGTCAGTTTAACTTCCCAACTACAATAAAAACAGTGCTGCTGTAAATCAACAGGTCGATTTACTCCTGAAGGAGGAACTCAGCAGGAGAGTCACGGCGTCTCCAAGGGCATACGGAAAACTGCTGCTGACTCTCCCTAACAGAGCACCCCTAGGAAAAATGCCAGATAGGAGCCTTCTCCCAGTCTAAAGCAGCATATGGCATTGCTAAGGATTAAAAGTGGAGCTTTTGTTAAACTTGATTTAAAAAAAAAAAAAAAAAAGCTGAATTTTCTACTTTGCCAGTAAAAGTATCTTTGCAATGTTTATGCAAATCAAGCAACATGCTCAAGCCTTTAACAAACAAATTACTTTTTTTATTTAAAAACAAATTCATACTCTGGATTCTGTAGCTGTAATGCACGTATATGGATTTTTCTGATTCTTTGAACTATTCAAATGGCATTACTTTCAGGAAAACATTATATATATAGTCAAGCCATTTTATATATATCACCTAGTTTTATAAGGAAAGAACACAGTACAAAGAATAAAAATTTAAATCATTTACAAAGCATCCAATGGCAAAATCATTAGCTTAAAATGACTTTATATTGTATTTTTGTTATAAGGTCTACTTATCAGCAATTATTCCCTCTAAGAAGAAAGAGCACCAGGAGAGAGAAGCAGCCCACTTCTCGGATAAAGTATTCCTTTAAAACTCAGCCAGACTAATTCAGCCATTCACTTTTGCCATTGAAATGAAATAAAGACTTTTTCTCTGACTGCATGAACACTTCAGGGAGAAATTCTGATGCTGTGCTTTTTTGGTGATCAAACAGTTTCATGTAACGATGCTTCCAAGTACTTCCTATCATTCATATAAACTAGTTCTGTTCTAGGATTAAAGTTACCATTTCTCGCTCGGGATTCAACCTATTTACTAATTGCAAGCGACCTACTTTGGATTTGTCTTTGGGATCTATGGAGGAATAACATGATCAGTTTATCTACAGCTACAGAGCACCTGTGAAAAGCAGCACAATGTTTTTCTCTGAAGCGAGTGCATTGTGCAGGGAGTGAATTCAGGCGTTACTTTCTTCCCCTCGACTACCGCACTCAGGGTATGCATAAAAGTAGCAGGAAGACACACAGTGCCGTGCCAGCGTGTAAAATACCAAAACCAGGGAACTTAACATCAGCGAAGTGACAGTTTTCTTCAAATATAAACTCTGTACCCCGCTCATCTGAGAAGATTTACGTGTGTATTTTCACAAACTGTGAGGAAATTTACTGAACAAAGAATGACTTAGATCTGCAAGAGTAGGCAGCATATAGGCCTAAATGTGAAATTAGGATTATAGGAACTATTTCTAAAAAGAAACAATGATGCATTCTCCTTGAATTGCTCATTTTTTGCTTATAGAAACAGATTACTCAGCAAAGAGTGGGCTGAAGTTAATACATGGGAATTCTTCCCTTTGCAAACAGCTTCCATCTCTCTGTGCTCTTTATGCAACTGAAAAGAGTATTTTGTACCATTCTAAGGGCCTAATTTTTTTTTTCAAAAGCTGCTTTTGTCGATATATAATTGTTGTTGTAAGGATGCTGAGTCATTGACTCCAGACGAATTTTCTTTTCCACTAATTTTAATTTCATACAATTAATAAAATGGTTCATCTTCTCAGTGGGGAAACAACGGGATTCTGACTGTGACTACACCGCACGCAGGCTCCGTCGGCTTTGTGCCGGCTCACCACGACGTCCTCTGCAAGCTGCTACAGCTCCAAACCATCCACAACATCCAGCTCATGCCCAGCAATCCAGCATGCAAGTGCTGTGTAAGGGCCTACACACGGTGGTGCATGGGCTGCACTGATTACCAAGTTATTACCAGGTAGGTGAATCTTACTATACCCGTTGTGAATCCCTATCTCATTACGGTCACAACTGTTTGAGAAACAATTCCTTCCTCATGCGATACTGAGGCAGTCACATTCGTCCTAGGTGCTAGCGCTCATTTACACCCAGCTGGTTTCAATTATAAGGGTGTTCCTGGGATTTAACCCAGCTCAAATACTGCATTGTGGTGGTAACCAACGAAGATTATTCTAAATATGACTTGGCACTCTGTGGAGTGAAGAATAGCGAGCGTCGCGTCTGACTTGCTTCTGCTAATTACCAACATGAAGCGAAGGAAAGGATAAAATATTTACCAGCTCTAGAAGCAAAAGCCATTCTCCCTGTAACTGCAGGAGGCGACTGTGCAACAACCCAGCTGCTGTGCTCTGCAGCGGGAGCCGATCGTGCACCTACCGTCACCCAACGGGGATGGCTTGCGAACGGCAACAGCAACATCTATTACCAGTGTAACGCCGTGGCGTGCTTACCCCAGCTGTATTCCAGCTGTGACTTTTCTATGGCAAGAGCTGCTATATTGTGAAGTGGGGATTATTAATATTTCACCCATTCACTGATAATCCAGCTTCTAGAAGAATGCCCTGTGACCGAGGGGGTCTGCTCCCACCTGGGGGGCTCCGCTCCTGGGGCAGGTGACGTGGCTGGAAGAAACACCCCCCAGCCTCCAGACCTGTGAGCAGGGGCCACAGCATCATCCCCCAGGGCAAGGTCTGCAGCCACTGCTTTGCTTGGGGTGTGTTTGCAGAGCAGTTTGGCAGTTCACTACAATTCATTCTGCTGCCAACACATGTAAACATAAAATAAAAACTAATATATGTAGCTATCAGGACAATGAGCTTTTTTCTTTTTTTTTTTTTTTTTACATACAAGACTGGGAAAAGGGTCCAAAAAAAAGAGGCGGTTCTTGCTTGCATCTAACAACTGTCTATTCCTTGAATGCCTTATAAATTCAGTCACCCAGTGGGGGCTGAGGCAGGGGTTCAGCCTGCACAGAGGCTCCGTGCCCTCCCAGTGCCTCCACAAATTATGAATTACAGTATGAAAGCCCAAAGAAAAGAGACACCAGCCCTCCTTCCAGTGGTGTTCATCTCTCCCTATCCCTCCATACACACAACTTTGTCACCTGGACCTGGATACACACAAAACACACCCCAAAAGCCTTCACAGCCAGCCAGCTTGTGCATCTCATGGTGGCTTTGCCACTGTTTGAGCCTCATCTACCTGGGAGTATGTGAATGGTGTAAACACAGTCAATGGTTTTCACATGCACAAACAGACAATCTCTTCTTTGCAGTTTGTCGTAACTGCCTTCCCAGAGCATCACGGAGCGCGAGCAGTAATTTTGTACCCCAACAGCCAAAATAGAACTATTAATACCACGTAACTAGTATGATAAATATTAGAATTAGGTACGTCCTTGATCTCTGGTGTGTTACTAGCTTCCTGCTGGGACCACCTATGATCCACTGCTGACACATATGACGGACACGGCAGCAAGTCGTTCTGTCCAGACACAGCCCTGAGACTGTTTATTCCCCTAACTCCCTAATCCTCCCCAATTTTATTGGAGTTCCCATGTCACACAGACATTTGCAAAACCAGATCGAATCCTTCCCATTCATAGCTCTCTTATTTTATCCCTGGCATATGACTAACTAGTTTTCTACACCAATATTAGATTTTTTTTTTTTTTTTAATTAACTTGTTTTCAGGATGAAAGGGTTTTTTCCACAATGGCTGCAAAACTATCAGTGTTCACTCTAACAGCTCTGACTGAGGTGGGAAAAGGGACAGAAAACCACCTGCTTGAACAGCTTTATATAAGTTCAGTCAGGAAAGGGAAAACCAACGCTATTTGAAGGGTGGTCCAACGTCTGACTGGTTCATATGTAACATAAAACTTTCGTCTATATAAAAAACATTTTATATAATGATTTAAGTATTCTGTTAAAAAGGTACAAAAAAGGCACAGTAATGTAAAAGGTTCATTCATTTACTCAGGTGCATTTGTTTAAACAAGAAATAGCCACAAGATTAACCCTTTCCTTCTGCCAAGCTAAAGAAGGAGCTTTCTTTTATGAAGCAGGAAAAAGGCAAGTTTCGGACTAACAACTGCAACAACCAATTGGCCAAAGCCACCCCTGGAATCCAGCACTGGCAACATTTATCCCTCAAGTCCACTTCTCTGCTTTGCAGATGTTATACGAACACTCCTTTGCCTAAGTGCAAACACACACACACACATACTTTCTCGAACATTCACTGAAAGAGCTAAATTTTAGTTAAAATTTATTTTACAAATTAAGAAACTCTGCAACACACCATCTATAAGCTCTATCACTCTAAAGCTGCTACAGAAGGTTGTGAATGCCTCGTGCTCACCTGAATGTGCCAATTTGGTACCAGGTAGAACCAAGAGAAAACAGTTTCATTCTGCTTTGGTGTTACTACTTGAGCTACTGCCTCGGGCTCCAATTCTGCCAACACAGAGCCATTTTATACGTATGAATAATCACTCCAAGTTTAATGAAGCTCCTCACATCTCCATTAGCAATTGTTTTGGCTGGAATTAGGCCCTGCCTATCAGCCCTGGAGGAGCCTGGAAACAGAGGAGTGATAACACTGGGAGGCTCACTTTGGGAAAGGCTGTGGTTTTCTGGTGATAGGACACAGAATCACAAGACCAAAAAAAAAAAAGGAAGGAAGGGGAGAAATCACAGCACCACGGCACTCAGCAGGGCTGGGATTTAATCCCAGGTTTCTGGCCTTGTTCTCACTGAGTCTAAACAGAAAGAAATTTCAGATACCAGCATGTGTGATCAGATAGGACTTGGGGTCCATGTCGACTAGTCACAACATGTCTAGTGGCTTGTCTTCATCACAAGCCAACACTGGAAACCCCACCTTGTGTTTTTGTGTACAGAGAAAAATCAAAGCAACAATTTTGTTTGCAAGTGCAGTAGTTGTCAAATTAAAATATTTTAATTAATTTTGTTTTCGAACTGCTAGCAGTAGTGTTATGGACAAATTACCTGCCAAATTAAATTTCAAGTCTGAGTTGTTTATCTATGTAGTACAAAGGAAGCCTTCTATGTAAGGAAATGAGCATTACTAGTACAGCACTTCTATAGTCAAAATTCTTGCTTCCTTCTCACGCTTGCCTCCAACACCTATCATCCCATATGTGGTGAATACCCTGGCATCGGCTTTACTTTGCCAGTATGACTGTCTCATACAGATAATGACAGATCTATAGCTTCCATTTTGTCTGTAATCAAAAATTTATTTTGGCATCTCAAGTAAGATTCCCTTGAGAAGTACAGACACTTTTATGCAGCAGGACTTGCATCTTCTACAAGGGAGTAGAAAATATTCTCCTACTGAGATACAGACACAATCCCAAACTGTGGCAATCTTTAATTGCTAAACATAAGTAACACCTACAACGACTAACTATAGCATTTTCAAAACTCAATATAATAGTTATGTAGTTACTCTGCACTTCTCTTGTAGTTATCACCTGTGGAGGAAGCAATTTCTGTCTTAAGCTCCAACTTAGGTTTCCAGTCTTTTTCAACTCCTTGTTCTCTGTAGTTTAATCCTGCTTCAGGAGGTGTCAATTTTCCACAAAAATAACTTTGCTGGCAACCATTAGGATTGTGAATTCACTGGACACCGGCAGAGTTAAAGAAGATATGGCAGGGTCCAGGCAGCAGAAAACAAAACATGTATAAAAACCCAAACAAGAAAACCATACAAGCCTAGGAACTTAATCCTCATAATTCTACTGGACTTGAATTGAATTGCTGTCATTTCTGCCACAGCACCCCTTCCTCCCCTCCGCTCCCCGCTCACAGTTTCACGGGCAATCACCAACACCTCACGCTCTGCCTGAAGAACAGCTTGCCTGTCCAAGACTTCGCCTGTGCGGTGTGAAGCACTGGAGCAGGCTGCCCAGGGAAGTGGTGGAGACACCATCCCTGGAGGTGTTTAAAAGACGTATAGAACAGCCTCTTAGGGACATGGTTTAGTGCTAGAGTTAGGTTATGGTTGGACTCGATGATCTCGAGGGCCTCTTCCAACCAAAATGATTCTATGATTCTTATTTCCCGCTCCGTCAGCGGGCCCAAGAGCCTCTCAGGAGCTGCCCCGGTGAAGCTGTGCATGCCTTCTGCTGAGCTGGCCAGGAGTGTGGGAGCAGGGCCGTGTCTACCTAACCTTAGCAGGCTCCTGCCGTTTTCCCCCACGTGAGTCACCCTTCTGCTGCTCTCCAGCTGGAGCTGTTTCTTGGAAGGGGAGTGTTGGACTCATCCAACTGGGAGTATCGTCTGTCCCTGCCACATGTGGAAGAGGCGGGTGGGAAATAAGCACGAACAGAAAGCCTTGCAGAAAGGAGCCCGTCCAAAGCAATGAGAGAAACCCACAGAGTATATTAGAGAAAGGGAAAGGAAAGACAGGGACACGTGTTGTGCCTTTACTGCTCTTCACTCAGGACCACCCACCTCCTCCCCGTCTGTCAGTCCTCCTCCATTTGGCAGGAGGGACACAAAACGGGACCGTCCCCTTGCAAGGCTCGTTTTAGTTCTCTCTGCATGGGCAGTTGCCCCAATGGTTGGGTCACGTTTTCTCCTTTTTCCTGAGCCAGAGCTGCTGCTGTGCCCTCAGATATCTGCGTGCTGCAAGCCCGGGGCTGCGCCGTCACTGATTCGTGAAGGCCACGTGCCTGGCCAGGCTCCTGTGGCCAGAGCACACCCAGCTGTCCCCTCGGCATCTGCTCCTGCACCCAGGCCAGCAGCCACCCGAGGTGCTCACCGAGGATCCGTGGGCACACCTAAGCTGCGGGACCCGTGCTCTCACCAGGGTGATGTCAACAGCCTACTGGAACTCATTTTGCTGGGTGTTTCCTCCATAAGACTGTGATGGGTTCAAGAAGACCTGAAGCGGTTGAGTTGGCCACACGTTGCACGTGCTGCCCCTGAAACGGCACAAGCACAGCAGCGTCCAGCTCGGTTCTCTGACCAACATCTTTCCCAGAACAATGCTGTTATTTAGACTGCAAGGTGTCTGAAGGAGATAGAAGGTGGTTTCTCAATGTTTTTGATATAGTTTTACCATCCTAATTGGGGTCTTCAGGAGACAGTTTTGTAGTAATATGGAAATATATTAAATTCTACAGACTCCTCAGGGGAAGAAGAGTATGCAATAAAATTCCAACAATGTCTTCAATGACAAAAGGAAAGTGTCTGCTCACAGTGGTCAAGAATACCTCACTAAAACCAGCTGAAAGTTGCACTGTCTAGTATAAATACAATGCTTATAACACAAGCATTATTTAGTATCTGAAGGTTAGACAGTATCAAAATTTGTTTATGAACAACAGTTAATGCTCATGAATGCAGCTCTATAGCAGAATGTTTTGTCAAGCTCAGAAAATGACAAATAGACTCAATTATTTATTCTTTTAAATACATTAAATCGCATTTGCTCATCAAAATTACCTCTGTTTTTCATAACGTTGTCTATACACAAAAGTTCTTTTAACTCAATGAATACTTTTGTTGTAGGGAAAACTGAACAGTTCTAGCTTCTCCGGTGTTTCAAATTAGAGGCTAAGGGTGATTTCACATTGATAGCTGAGTCTTCAAATTTCACAATTTAATTCACTCCCACAAAACACCATTAAAACCCTGCACTTCTTATTTTTTAAATCCAGCGTTGCAGGCTTCCCAGTCCTTGAAGAGTAGACCTCTCTTTAAGCTAGAACCATTTCTGGACTTGCACAGTAAGCCAACGTCAAAATGGCAAGTTTCTGGGTGTTCCAGCTACTGATCTGGATCTATCTAGTGATGTTTCTACTGAATCCAACACTTCAAGAAAAGGATTAGAGTTCCCTTGATTCTTCTCCTACTTAGCCATCGAGTTGCTACACGATTCTTTACACTTTCCGATGCTTTACCATTTGCCATATCCCCTTTGCTCAGAAGCTCAGCCTGGCTGTGATCCAGTACCTCCAAAACCACGCAGGCGTTTTTCTGCTTACTGCCAGTAACATCCTTGGAAATCCTAGGCAAATGGATTTCATTTGAGTATTTTTGCTATTATTATTAACTGAATATGAAGAAGAAGGAGAGAGTGACCCAGGCAAAAAAAAATTACCCAGAAAGGTAATGAGCCAGGAAATTACCCCAAAAAAAGTATTTTAGCTTTCTTCCTTAGACTAGCAGTTGGTTTCTTCAAGTGACATTTTTTAAATTTTATCTTAAAGTATAAAAAAAAAATGCTGATGAACATTACAATAGAAGCAAGCTTGGCTCTTGGTAGAGAAACATTGTGACTTAGAGCCAAGGACATTTATTTTTCACATTTGAATTATTTTTTGAACAGCACTTCCTCGCTCAGTGTCACTGCAGCACAGACAGATATGATAGCAGATAAGTGTTTGAGATTTTAGGTGAATAAGAATGTTTCTTTTACAATGAATACATTTGTAGTCAGAGCTCAAAAGTGGTTTTATTTTTGCTATCCATGGAAGATGTTGTATCATACGCCGTTTTACTAATACACTTTTCCTTTTAAAATGGAATGTAATTCATATTCTCTGACACTGCAGCTGCAATTCGATAGTTGGATTTACTAACCATATGGATTTATAGTAACAAACTCTTGAATTTTCCTTCCCTTTCTAGCTCACCTTCCTGCCACCTTGATTTATTTCTGTTTCACAGCTGCGCCTACCAAATGATTCTTGCTCTCACTCCACACTTTTCCACATCTACTTGCAGCTGATCCAAACTAAAACACAATTTCTCTGGGAATGTGCAATTAAAGATTTCTCACAGCAAGAATACATTGCCCAGAACCAAAAGGAACAATTTATGTGGGGGAAGGGGGGAATAAATAAATAAATCTGAAGGCTAGAGGTTCAAACTTAGAAAAGTTTAAAAATTCTCGATTTAGATTCCACCATCGGTAGCCACCACTACACACCAATAACTCTCCCACTGATTCTACAGAATTTATCCACCTCCAGTATTTACAGCACTAACCACTGTAAATAGTAATTGCTTGAGTTACATAAATATAATCACAAGCCCCAAATATCTTGCTCTCAAAGTTGGTGTTGCCACTGTTAAAACTGGCACCAGAAAACCTTAGTAGCACAAATACGATCCAAAATACAAACCAATCCAAATAAATAATGAAAACCAGATCAAAACAAAGCAGAGAAAAAGCGAACAGTGAAGACCAACAAAAATGAAATTAATAGGTAAAATAATGAGGAGAACTGAGGGAGCCCGCTCTCAGCTCCTTCCCATGTAAGACCTCTCCGCAGCTGTGCAGATGTGAAGGAGACCCAGGTGCAGGCATGGGGGATGCTTGAACCCTTGGGCTTGTTCAGCCCTGTGCCCCATCCGGCAGAGCTTCCTGTTCGTAGTGTCACACGGGGATCCACAAAGGCAGAGCCCAGGATGGAACTGTAGCTCTGTGTTTACGTATTAATTACTGAAAAGTTGCTTAACCTTGACCCATATGCTAAGGTAATGAGCTTGGGAATTCTTAAGTCTCTTGGAAAGGGAGCTTGAAGGCAAACCCTCTGGCTTGTCTTTACTTCTGAGTAGCCCTGCTCTTGGGTCTTTCTTTACAGGTACTCTAGACGCTGCCCATCAAAGGCAGGCTCTGATGGACCAGTAAAATGTGCAAATTCCAATTACAGGGACTCTGCGCTTCCAGTGCAGCCAGCTGCTAACCACGCAGAGATCTGCAGCGATAACAATTACACTTAAAAGCATCGCTACATGTTTGAATGCATTTACACATTCTCCTTTTACTCCCTATTTATTATTAATGGCAACTCAACTAATATCAAGACCCCAGTGCATTTGGCACCCTAGGTGTACAGAAGGACAGCAAGTTCCTGCTCTGAGGAGTTTACAGTCTAATTATAAATGACAGCAGATGGAAGGTGAACATCATGAGCTGTTCTGCTTTTCATCAAGAAATTTAACCCAGGTAACAATTTTTAACCGGATAGAAACAAATACACAGAAATCGTGTACCACAGACTAGACTGCAGGCATATCCTAGTCAATCTTACACACTGTGGTGACAGTGGCCATTTCCAAGACAGACAACCAGGTCCCAGAAGATTCAGGGCTTTACAGGTGACCACCTGCATGGAGATTTTGCAGGAAGCAAAAGGGAAATTTATCTTTGTTCAAGTAAGTCACGCTCACTCTTACATGCAAGCATGTATTCAAATCCATGTCTATTCACCAAAGAACATAATATGTAAGCCCAGCACAAGCATCTGATGGCATTTTGCACTTCCATTTTCAGGTGTCATTCCTAAATCCACCATACATTAGCTGCCTACATAACTTCATATTAATCCAGCTGGGACATCATAAAAGTTACAGGTGACTTACAGGTCTCCACAAAAAAGCATTTTGAAGCTGTAACTGATGAAGTTTGCCTACCTGAGGACTACAGTGGCCATTCACTGGGAAGCTGTGGCCTTATCTGGTTTACACACTTTGAAACATTGCACCCATCCTTGCTGTGGCAGCAGAGCCTGCAGACCCGTATGAGAGGCACCAGGCTCTGTGTGGCTGTCCATGACCGGCATGCTGCCATCTGAGGAACCCCTCAACAGCCATCGTGTAGGAAAGCACTGGGTGGTGGACTGGAGATAACAACAGCACGTAGGGGAGCAGCTCCCATGGCAAGCCCAAACATAAGGGAATAGGCTACTACAACACAGAGAGGCCCTTGTGGCTGTAGCTTCAGAAATGGGCCCAAGTGAGCCAGGACCCTTGAATCTCCTAGACTGCAGCTGAACCTTGCTTCCTAGGTGGCAAACACAGTTCTCATCTCATCTCAATGACTGGAGCAGGATGTCTGCATCTTGGAGCCCTCTTGGAGGCCATACCTCAGTACTGAAGAGCACCAAAGATTTAGGAGCTGTCCTTTCTATATAAAAGATTAATGTCATGCTGAGACTTCATCTGCTGCATTTCCAACTGCTTGACAAGAAGACTGGGACTGTGACTCTGCAGACTGTCCTGTAGGACCAGAGGCTTGCTGAGCCCCTCTCGGGGCCCTAGGAGTGCCTCTTGCGCAGAACCTCGTGCTCGCCCTTGTTCGCAAACAGCCGCCAACCCAAGAGTGCAGGAGGTGCCAAGCGCCACATGTTCCACTGAAGCCAACTGGTATCACTGGGGACTCACCACCCCTCACAGACAAGAACAATTCAGCTCTTGCTAATGTGAGGTACAGGATCACAGCCGCTGCTTCCCGGATTTGACAGAAAATGGGCATGTAAAGTTCCGATTTCCACAAGTGCACGCAGCTGTTTTAGAAAGCCAGAAGTACCTAGCAAGCTACTGATTACCAGTCATGTCCATGTAGAAGAAGGGTTATCTATTGCACCACACTGTGGGAATGACTACATCAGCTAAGAGTCCTGGGCTTAAGATTTGTTCCCACTTGTAAATTCACAAACAACTCAGAACAGGAGCAAAGGTCTTTATGGCTCCCTAATTTCCAAGGCCTCCCCAGGCTGCCTTTGCCCACTTTCCACAGTTAAGACACCTAAAGCTACTCTGACCCTTCCCTATGTGATGACAGCACTACGTGTCCGACATTGCCAGGAGATATTTCTTTATCCAGGAGAAGTACAGCTATAACACATCTACGCCAGCTATGGATACTGCGAGGACAAAATTCTGTCTGTTTTTCACTCTCTACGGCTCTCGCACACATGAAGGTTCACACAGGAAGATCTGCTCATCACTCCAGAAGGCTCTATCTACGTGTCCCACACTGTAGATGCAGGCGAAGGAGAGCACGGTGCTCATGCACACAGAAACATCCAGCTTCCCACGCTCAGTGAAGGGTCGGCATTCGCACTCAGGTCTGTTGTTTTGAAGTGCAGATGGGGAGTTGTTATTCTGGAGTAACAGTACAAATAGCGGATACACTTCACAGCAGAAAAGGGTCAGAAAACTACTTTGCTACTGAAAAAAAAAAAAAAATTGACTTATGACAGAATTGGACAATTAATCTTTTAGGATTCAGTCTAGTCAAAAATAGCTTCTGTGCCTGGTAGAGGTTCTGCAACCCTCTTTACTACATAGCCACAAAAAATGATAACTTGGTGAAAAACACATAATATTTCAGACTTCCCGTTCCTCAAAAGCAAAGTCCTTGATGGAAGGACTTTTATCCCAGCCAGACTCACAACAATGACATACACGGACTGCAGAAACTCCAGATATCTCTGAGTATCCTAATGATCCTCCCTCAGAGAAACCACCATGGATCAGCTAAAGAAGAAATCTGAGGAGACAACTGTATGTCCAGATTACACTCCTTCCTTGACACTATGCAGAAGGAAAAAAAAAAAAAAAGTTTATACCCTCAAAAGACAGAATAATAATTTGAATTATAGGTACTTCCTCCCAGGTAACATCAGAGTTTGACAACTAATGTAGAAAACAGAAGTAGATCTGAGAATAGTTTGAGGCTTTCCTATAGTAAATTTATAGTAAATCTTGAAAAAATCCTCAAGCCACCCTGGAATCTTCTACTTCTTCAAATGATTTCAGATATTGTAGCAGGCCAAGGGAGAGGGCAGTGAGCACATGGGGGTTGGTGACACCAGAGCTGGCTGTACCACCACTCAGCGCCAGAAACAGAAGGTGAAACCTCCAAGACAAGAAGAGTGTTTCCTATGTCCCATTTTGCATTGGTGAACTAGATTTTCTGGGAGGCTCCTACCTCTGCCATGACACACAAGCCAGCTCGTGGCAGCCCAGCTCACCACCAGGACCGATCGGGATGCAACATAACTTCACTTTAGCACCTATGAGAGGGTTTTCTCACCAAAACCATGAAGCAGAGCTGCACAGTGGGACCTGGTGATGCAGATTAAGGAAGCTGTAAGTGGCTTCTTGTTGCCCTGCACTCTCCGCTACATCAGTTAGGAGCTGGCAGAAAACCTTCCCCTCTGGCTGTGTTGGGCTTTCGGCGTATTCCAAGTAGGGGAAGGCACCCTGGCTCGCAGTATCACATGCCTGGCCTCCTCTCCTCGTTCAGGTAATGAAGCTAATAAAGTACTATCAGCAGCGAGTCAGGGTTAACTGAGCATAAAGTGTATAACAGTGGAAGAATTGGGACAGGAGATGTCTGTCACTGGGCACTGAGGGTCGGGGAGAGTCAATCCTGAATGATTCCTACTGGTTTCAGTGTGAATTCAACAGACGATACAACACTTTTGAAAAGCAGCCCAAGACACACACAATACCCTCAGTATGGGACACTAACGACCTCCACTTAACCAGGCAATGGCTATCGGGGCACTCAGCATTGGCAACGTGTAAAGGTTTTACTTAAAACATGCACTGACTTCACGCAAAAATACATACACGCGTTCATGCACAGCTGGAAAACATGATGAATTTAATCCAGCAAAATGAATAAAGTGTCAGATCTTGTCAGTGACTTCATACTGTGGAACACAGAATATTTCATGTCTACATCCTATTCCAACAAAGTTGCTCTGATTTTCAGGGAGTTTGGCTTTTACAATTGGACAGACGTGATTATGAATGATTTGCATGAGGGACTTTCCCAGGCATGCTTTATAAGCTCACTAAGAGTCCTGAAACTCTGTCGGTCTTTTCTGTCTCACAGTAAAACTTTTAAGATTTCTTTCCCAGGGACTTGGAACTGTGTGCACAGTATTTTGCTATTAAGTGAAAACCTTTTCTATTAAAAAATATGCCCAAATCGGAGTATCTGTATCCCTGTATCTTCTCCTTTCTCATCTTTCTAGTGTCTTTCTCCCACAGTCTTAATGCTGTAAGTTCTGCAGACAACTATTCCTTGGGCAAAAATTAGGAAATGTTCTTTCCAGGCATTTAGCACTGAATCTTTATCTGTGTCTATGAATCCACTGAGAGTTTCACATAAATTCCAATTGCTTTTCCACTCCACTCTTTTTCCATTCTTGAAGATGGTTGTTGCATAAAGGAGTGTAGGATTGCATTTTATTTTATTTTATATTTATTTTTTCTGCTATATAAATTATCTATTTCTATCTGGTACTCTTTTCATTTCAATTATTTACTTTCCTGTGAAAAAGGCAGAAGAAAAAGCAAATTTCAAATACGCAAGTAAATACCTAGATAACTGCAGGAATAGTTAGGTAACTACACACCACAAGATGGAAATCAGAAACAAAAAGAACAATATGTAGATAATAAAAACTGTCTCATTAGACACATCAGGTGGCTGCTGTGATCTCAGAGCTGTGGTCATAGAAGCCAAAATCAGTTAAAACCTGCAGAGAACATTGCAGATTCTATTTAAGATTTGCACTGAGATCCTCACATTAGAAACTCTTATTATTTTCATTCTTGATTGATCTTTGAATGTTTAACTTAATTTTGGCTTTTGCCTTTTTTTTTTAATGAACACTAACTAATGGTTTCATTACAGTCTTAAGGATGGCTTTGTTTCATGTGCAAAGCAAACATTTAGTAAAGTGTGCGATTAAAGCCAAACAAGTAAATGTTTTACAGAGATAGCTTAGAAGCTAGAGCACAACAAAACAAGTAGTTACTTAAATGCTGAAAATCTACTCAGCGTGCATAGATGCCCATCTTGACTCCCCCATCGTCTTTATTTTCGTTCTTTTCTTTTGTTTGCAATTTTATTCAAAACCACGAAGAAATATCCTGGGAGCAATGCACCGTTTTCAGCCCCAAAACAAGTTCTGGTGCCCAGTTTTCCAAGAGGATGTTGCTATTAGTGAGCAGGTTAAACAGAGTTTACTCAAACTGCCTTCAGCAAGTATGGCAGAGTGTAAAAGGGGCAAGGGGGAAAAGCTGTATCCTAGACTCAGCAACTGCTGAAACAGCAGAGCATGCTTCTACCTCAAGGGTTTACCCAATAATTCACCAGGAAGTAAACAGAAATTATGACCTCTCAAATGGACACTTATGCCCAGACATCAAGCTAGCAGAGGGAGGGAAGATTTCTAATCCACCTTCTAATCCACTTCATAGCGGAGCAGGCAATCACTGTTCAAGGTGCAAAGCCGCAGAGCGAAACAGCAGATCTGGACTCTTCTCCGGCTGTTTCGGTCTGCCCCAAAGCAGGGGACGTTTTGCCAGCACATCCCAGCCCACAGCCCGGGGACACGTCCAGAGCCTGGCACCAACCTCGGCCAGGGGCTGGCAGGGGTTTGCGGCAGAGACGCTCCCGGCACCAGCGGGCGGCTGAGCCCAGGCCAGGTACAGACCCCGCGCTGAGCCATCTGTGCAGTGAGGATACACCCATTGTACGGGAGCAGCGACCCAGGCGTGATCTTTCTCTGTAGGAAAAACTACCCTCAAGATAAAAGGGTGGTTTTCTGCTAAACAGGGAGAGTAATCATTGGGAACAAAACCATGCAAACCTATTTGCTGCGCTTTTAAATCTAAGGCGTTTTCCTCTCTCCTCAAAAAAGTTTCCAAAAACTCCTCGCTGCTCCTATCTGTAAGTGATAGTTTATGAAGAGGAGAGAAAACGGGACAGGCGGTAAATCATCCTACTAACTGATCCACAGTCCAGTACCAAATGTTTTTCATTACAAGTATGGCTTCACTAATTTCTGCAATGCATTGTAGGCTATTTCTGGAAGCTTTAAAAATGCATGATGTTTCTGCATTTTAATACTTAACAGTATAGTTATTTCAGTTTATTAAACAAAAAAAGGGGGAATCTGCTTAACTGCAACTGGCTTTCATGTCACAAAAGGACTAAGCCAGTGCAAAAGCAGCCAAGCAGGAACCCTATTTGAGTCCAGCATGAAGAAAACCTTTCCAACCTCCTACACCAATTAGGATAATCTGGGTCTTTTGATGTTAAAATCCCCAAGAATCATATGGAAATCATAAAAAGCACAGTATTTAAAACAGATTCAGAACGCAGATAAAATAATTTTTCCTTCTTAGCATTTCCACCAGAGCTGGGGGCACCATCAGCTAACAATTCTTTGTAAAGCTTATGTCACTTGTACTGTAAGGTTTGCTTTTGGCCATGGGCCGGCAATGTGCGCTTGCAGCCCAGAAGGTCAGTCGTGTCTTGGGCTGCACCAAAAGCAGCGTGGCCAGCAGGTCAGGGAGGTGATCGCGCCCCCCTGCTCTGCTCTGGTGAGACCCCACCAGCAGTGCTGCATCCAGCTCTGGTTCCTCAGCACAGGACACACATGGACCTGTTGGAGAGGGGCCAGAGGAGCCACAGAAATGACCAGAGGGATGGAACAGCTCTGCTGGGAGGACAGGCTGAGAGAGTTGGGGTTGTCCAGCCTGGAGAAGAGAAGGCTCTGGGGAGACCTTATTGTGGCCTTTCAGCACTTAAATGGGGCATACAAGAAAGGTGGGGACAGGCTTTTCAGAAGGGCTCTTTACAACAGGACAAGGAGTGATGGTTTAAAACTAAAGGAGAGGAGATTCAAGTTAGACATGAGGAAGAAATTTTTTTTACCATGAGGGTGGTGAAACACTGGCCCAGGTTGCCCAGAAGAGTGGTGGATGCCCCATCCCTGGAGACATTCAAGGCCAGGTTAGACAGAGCTCTGAGCAACCTGATCGAGTTGAAGATGTCTCTGCTCATCGCAGGGGAGTTGGACTAGATGACCTTTGAAGGTCCCTTCCAATCCCAACCATTCTATGATTCTAACTACGCAATGTGATCCACCAGCCAACTTGTGGAGCCTAAGCTCTTGGATGCTTTGGTGGGCTTTGTACAGACTTCCCTAAATGAATGGCATCCTTCATGAACATGAGCAGAATGTACAAGCATTGAAAGGACATGCTTGAATCTGTGCAATGAGTTATCTTCAGATGAAAAGCACTTAAGCCTTACATTTCTTCTTTATATTGGACTATCTCTTAAGCATGCAAATTTCTCTAAGTGTCCTGCTTCCAAGGAAACTTGGGGCAAGAATTCTGTTTGCCTTGACAATTCAAAAAAAGACCACGGGCAGGAAAGCAAGGGATGTTTTGCTATATGCCAAACTGCAGAGCTGGACGGATGTTTTGTTTTCTTTAAATAAAATTCCGATCAACAGTATTTTGCTGTGAAATCTGACACAGCAACAAACCCTTACCAAAACCATATCCATATGTATGGAGAGAGAGAGACACAGAAGGTAATTTTACAGCTTTCTTCCAGACCGCAACATAGTGTTTTCTGTAATGGGAGGGCTTAAACACACCTTCTTGTGCAATATGAAGCATCAATATGACCTCCCTATGGAACTAGTTACGCACTCCCTACTACACGTGCATAAGAAGTTGTACAACACGGTTCCCTAGAGGCAAGGAGACAAAAGAGGTGACAAGACCGCAGGGGCACACACACGGCTCAAGAACCTTACATCGGCATTTGAATAAATTGAAAAGTAAGCAAAACTGTTCATGTTTATACAAGCAACTTGACTGTACTCTAACAGAGGACAAGGGTATGAAACTATGTCCTTATAAAGTAACGCTCATCTTTTACTTATCTAACAAAGAGAAACACAGGAGTGGGTCAGAGGCTGCTGAAGGAAAAATATCCAAGTGTTAAGGCCAGAGAAATGGAAAACAAAGTTTAACGTAGGAGTATTTGCAGATGAGAGCACAAAACACCCTTAAAGACTGCTTATTTTTCTATAAAAATAAACATTTAATATTGTTGTTAGTAGTCTGCACACCTCTGTGAGAACCTGATATTATATTGTCAGTTTGACAACCAATAAAAATGATATTAAATAAAGATTAGCATTACAGTTCTAGTACAGCTATTAAAAGAAAATTGGTAGTAGTGTTACATATGAATGTGAAATCAGCCTTTCTAACTAATCATCCTGATTTTCAGTTATGTGTTATGAAATTCTCCTACAGATTTTGAGTTTCCTTTTATGTCTTATGGTAATACTGGAACTATAATTAATATTAATTACAGCCTCCACAATTTCATAATGCCTGAATGGCTTGCTATTCCTAGTGTTTGTAGGAAACGAGCCGCGTAGTTCCTGACACAAATATTATTCCTTATTAGTTTTGCAGCTGAATAATATTCAGGCTGTAACAGAATCCTCCTAGGACTGAAAAGTACTCTTGTGCACACACGGATACATGCACAAAAACAACAACTAAAAGCTAAAAGCAAACTTGCTGAGAACTTCTGGGTCAGCTTTTGACATCACCCATAGGAATGAAATCAGACACCAACCAATCCGGCACCATGAGGCTGGCAGTACAAAATAAACAAAAGCTGGGCCCAGGGCTCTACAATGAGGGAGGGAAGTGGAAGAGACTATTGTTCCAAAAGCTTTTAAATGATGTTGCTTTATTTATTTCTTTCGACAATGCCTGAACGGAATCTTTAAAAAGGGAAAGGACCCTTTCCTCCCCCAGGATCTGTTAAAACAGAGTTGGGGGGGTTCTTTTCCCTGTTGCTATTTGTTCTCTCCAACAATGTTTTGCCAGCCCTGTAAAGCGAACAGCACTGCCCCGGCGCAGCGTGGGGGCAGGCAGCGTTCTTCCCAGCATCTCCACAGAGGCTGAGCACCGACACTTGGTGCCAGATTTTCTGAAAAGCTGGGCAGGCTGGGTGCTAAGCTCTTTTCAAAATCTGACCCTTATTTAGGTGCCTTCCAGGAAGCTGAGGTCTTTAGAAATCTGGCACCAAGCGTAGATACTGGGCATTTTGGGAAGCCGGGGCAGGAACTGTGTGATGAAACCACCTCTCGGTGTGCCCTCCCCAGAAGAAAAGCATCAGCTCATTTGGTCTTTTTCCTCTGTGCGTTGCAGAACCTGTCTAAGCCGAAACTCCTGCCTCAGACGGGACTTACTTATTCACACGAGCAGGCTGAGGAGGACAATGCCCCGTGCAGCGTCATCGCCGCGGCCAGCGAACAGCCGATGATTCACTTCTTGGACACTCTAACCTGTCACTGAACTCAAAAGATTTAGGATTAGGCCCAGAGTTCACTAAAAGCACACATGGTGTGGGTTTTTTGGTTTTTTTGGTTTTTTTGTTTTTTTCCAAAGTTCAGCTCAGCTGAACAAAGCTAGCTGAATTACTTCAGTCCCCTCAGTGCTTCCCCAAGGGGAAAAAGAAAAGGAAAAAAAAAGGCAACATATGTCTACAGTTTGGACCGGACTTGCCGCCCCTTTCCCACTTCTATCCATGCCGCACAATCAAGTGTATAGGGACAAGTAAACGCATTCCAGAAGTAAAAGATAAATGTGTGGATCCTGGAGTTGTACAGGTAAAGATTATCAGTCATTCTTACACCTTTAGTAAAATAGACCTTTTTCTACTCTTGCCAAGAAAATTAGTCCTAAGGTGCACACAAATAATTACATATTGTGGAACAGTGAATTATTACAGATGTCATAGAATTCAAGCAGCCCTAAGACCGGGCCGGATTTTCAAATGTTCTGCAGATGTTTATGGTTTGCTGCAAAACTTTTGTCAAGTTACTCACACAACACAGCATTTACTGAATAATCTTGGCACATTTTCTCTGCGCAGGTGTTGCATTCCAGAAATATTTTGTCTTCTTACAGAAGACTGCTGGAATTCTACTTTAAAAAAATCATCATGAAAGAAACCAGATCCAGTCCCCCTCCCCGAACTCTGTTCATTTGTCTTTTCAGGTAAAAGAAAACCCTCTTACAGGTAAAAAAAAAATTCAAAATACGTTACAGGTATCTGGTACTTCTGCAAAACTCACAAACTGGAAAGCACAGTGGACTACCTGGTGAAGCCCCAGGTTGTCTCCGATAAAGATATCAGGGTATCAAGTCCCAGGTAGTGTTTCGCTGGTTAATTTTACTCACTGGAAGCTCACGGTTGGTGGGACTACTAAGGCCCAACCCCTGACCGCAGCAGAGCGTCACGGGAGGAGACTTTGTCCCACACGACCCTGGCAAAGCAGCCCCAGCGGGGACCCTGCCGGCGCGGGCAGCGTCTGCGTCCCCACGTGCATCCATCGCCGTCCCCTCCACCTCCGCACAAAGGCACCACGTGCACCCGCAACGCTCCCTTTTGTCGTGAGCTTTTATTCCACACTGCGTGGGGCAGGAAGCAGAACACAAAACGGGGCTGTGCAGCACTTTGGACCTTTCCTTGACTCACAAGTTGCCTGGAGGCGAAGCGAAATGAAACCCTTGGGATTTAACAGCTTTCCCTTTTAAGCATATGGAAATTAAACATTAAGCCTAAAAAATTTTCCAGGAGCAGATATGAATCCAGATATAATATCGCTTTGTAGATACGGAAAAATACAACCAGCTATCTTTGACTTCCTAGACATGCAAGCCACTAAGTTTTCCTTCAGGGTAGGAAAGCGAAGATGAAAATGCCAAAGGACTGTTAACCTTTAGAGACACATTTTAAGAGATAACATGACTGAACCCAGATAAATCAGAATTAAATTTAATCAACCTCCTACTCCCTAGCTACACTATCAGAGGAGAAAAATCTACAATTAGGAAAGAAGCAGAAGGAAATTCAGACATCTTAAACTGAGTAAGCTCCTATCTCTGCTGTGCAACTTTCCTGATGATATAAACACTGCAATTCCCACGTGCTGTATTACAGACTTGCTGTCTTAACGGTCCTCTTATGAGTAATCAGTGGAAGAACATTTAAATAATGTTTTGGAGTGCATATTGTCTAGATTTGGCTGTTGTTCTCTCATTTAGAGCAAAATGAATCTAAATTTACAGTTTAAATACTTTGCATCAAATCCTTAAATCACCCTTCTTATTCTGTGAATGGAGGTGTTAACATCTATGTGGTAGCTATGACCCACTAATTCATGTGCTCCAATATAGTGGCTAAGAATATATAATCCTTTAATCTTTCGTTCTGTGACTCCACCTACAAATCCCTGGCACTAATTTAGGAATACAGACTATGGCGCTTCTAATGAACAAAACATTAAAGTAAGATTGACCGTCACAGTCAGCAATCTGTTGCCAAAAATGTCATGGAAGTCAGATACGTGTGAAGGTACGTACAACAGGAATCTTAATTTTTAAGTGACAGATGAGGGGTCTTCCAGCATGAATATAAAAGCCTATATTTTTTAAAAGTTTAAATGTATTTTATTAAAATGTACATACTTCTATTGAGTGCATTTTTTGTCTTTCTAAATAAAACCATTCAGTTATGATAACCTATATTACATTTTATCTTATTCTAAACTTTTCCAAAAAAAATGTTTGTGTGATTTTATGTTATATTGAAGCTGTATGCGTGTCACTATTCTATCTGTTAATTTTTCTGGAGAAAGCTAAACCACTGAATAGATAGCTGTCGCTGCCTAGGCATCTAAAACAGTTTGTTGAAGCTTTACCCTGTTTTTTTCCAAGCAATATTTTTTTTGCAACAGTTTTCTTAATTTTCGGCTACTTCAGTTTATAATTAGTTCATTTTAAGTTAGGAAAACAGTTAGGAATTCAGAAAGCAGGAAAGTTTTCCTCTTTCCAGTCATGAATAAAATTGAGATGTGCAATGACAGACTACTTAGGTAGTTCAAAAAACGTGACATGGTGTCCAGAAAGAATCGGCACAATGCACTAGCTGTAGCTATTAGTTTTGTGTAACAGATTGGTTTTAAAAGCACAACACGTTCCAGTATAAACTTCTGCCTTCTATGCCAGAACATCAAACATAGTTAGACCACTAAAGCAGTCTTGAAATGTCACTTTTGTGTATTTTAATTGAATTAAAACTACAATTTTGCTACACATGAATCACATTATATTGAAAGATCTATTATTTCTATTAAGAAATGTGATTCACTATTTTCTAGCATAAGAACGTAAAAATTTAGAACGTGAGTAAATGTATATATGCGGTACACATGTTCTTAGAGAAATGCAATTGTGTACAACTGACAGTGCTGGTTGGCAAATACTACTGACCAATAAAACTGAGCCTTTGTTCAGGAAAGTAACTGGAAAGCAAAAACGCAAAACAAGATTACACTTAATTATTTAAATCAAAGTGCTCTGCTTGTTGATTTAAATTATGATTAAAATCAGGGATTTAAATTAACCCACTCTGGATTGCATAAACATCACCTTAACAAGAGGGAGCAGTAGCTTCCTCACCCAAGAAGCCGTTCAGGAAAAGCATCGCGAGGGAGCGCCAAGAAGGACGGAGGAGGGTCAGTAGTGGATTTCCATCCCTCCGCTGTCCCAAATCTCTGGTTTCTCCCACAGAGAGAAAAAGCAAACGCATGAGTGGGAGGAAGCGCTACAGGAGTGTGCACGCATGAAAACATGCACAGGTACTACAAGGTAAAATATTAATGATAATTTTTCATTAAAAGCAAGATTTCTCTCCTCAAACTTAAATAAACCAGACTACTCATAGGTTCCAATTATTTTTACTTGTTTTATTTCTAGGGTCCCCAAGAACAGTCCATGTTCTTACTTTTCCGCCATTAGCAGGAACATGGAGCACGCTCCCTGTTTACTGGATGCTGGCATTAACTAACATGTTGTTTAAACGGAAAACAATACTAAATGTTATGTTGAAACGGATTTAGCTTTCACTCGCATACTCACACCCAACTCCTGTTCCAACTCACTCTACATTTCTTCCTAGATAGCGGAGAGGTGAATAGCACAAACCAAGCCATACAACTGACTGTTGAAGGAGACCAACTCCAACTTAGCAAAAGTCTAATGCATTGCCAAGGTGATCAAAATACCACTATAATGCCAATGAGGCTTAAACTATAGTACTTAACAACACAATCTACAGCATATTTACTCCAAGGGTGCTTTAATTTAACCTTATATGAGAACATCCTTTTAAATAATATGATTTATTTTTCAGCTGAGGTCTAATTACAGTTAAAATAAATGAAAGCAAGTACACCTTTCTTCTTTCTGCTTTGCAGGTTGATTGTGAAGGACAAACTACTCTGGTTGAGCCCACTGCTAATAGGAACTACTTTTCTTTTTTGATTTTACAAGAAAGTGTTTTACAATCCAGAGAGGATGAGTCATCAGAAAATCCTTGTCTAGTTGCCAAAAACCTGCCCCTCTTCATTATAAACATAAAGATAAAAGCTCTTACAGTACATTAGCTGGCATACGCCTACACAGACAGTACAAATAAATTAATTGTGCTTAGCCTCAAACATCCAAAGAGGTGTAGTAGGAGCTCAGTCCATCTTGTTTCATTAACAAATTAAACTGTAATAGAGCATCAACAGTTCTCTTATGTACATAAGCTTGGCTGTTGCACAGAAAGGTTTTGCAGGTATCATGCTTTCTTACATACATACCTGGTAATTCTTTTAGTATTTACATTAGTTTGCATATACTGCATAAATACCAACAAAAATTGTATATACTAAAAAAAACAATAAATGTTGGAGTAACCCTGTTGACTATCCTACAAAACTATTCAGAAATTGCAGTTTTTTGGAACCCAAGACCATGGTAGTGATGTTTACTAAAAAGGGAATTTGGGTATGACAGAATTTACATGCAGAATTTACAAATTGTTTTTCATCTGACAAGAAAATGCAAGTATATTTGGAAGAGTAAGGGGACTGTGTCTGATCTGGTATGTTCAGGTTAATCAGAAAACTCCACTACTTGCAAACATCGGGGCTATTTCATAAAAATATATACACCATGAATTTTAAAACTCAGCCAATGAGAACGCAGATCAAAAGGAAAGTCACTATATAAAGTACTGTACATGGACCAGGGGCCAGAATTACTGGAAATAATCAACATTTACCATCAAACCCCTGCTACAGATGAACTGTTTTCCTTCTGGAATGCTCACAATCTTTAGCATGAGAAAGTTATACACAACCAACTTGAAAAACAAGTTTAACTCTACTTAGCCACAAGCTAAGATTACACCCTCAAACACACCTTTCTAAGATTTCTTGTGAGAGGTTTGTTTGTGCAATCCAGTTAAGGGCAATTTGTTAAAATTGCTCTATGATTTTCTTTATCCTTTAACTGCATAATTTAAGCAACCTGCATTTTATAAGTTCAAAGAATTTTTTTTGTAATTACACATTTCTGTCTGGTTTTACCTCCTGAGAAATGAAAAGTTGTAGGGAAAAGACGACAGAAAAAAAAAAAAAAAAAGAATGGAAGAGAGAGATTGAGCTCAATCGATGACAGAAAGTAACTTCTTAGTTAATGAGAAAAGAGTGAGTTAACGTAAAATACAAAGGTTCAAAACCATCTGCAGTCTGTGTCACTGCTGCTCTACCTTTTCAGCTTCTAAGCCCAGGACTGGAAAAAGCCAGAGAGAAAAATCGCGGCACCGACTCCTCCGGAAGCCACGTACCGCTGATCGCCACAGGCCAACAGCTCCCACCCGTCCGCAGCCTCGGTGATCCCTGCGCCGAACGTGACCCTCGGTGCTCTGGTCAGGCGTTGCCCCGTCCCTCCCAGGTGCACCGAGGCATCACCGCGCTCTGCCGTGCGCTGGCTGCATCTCGGCCGGGGCTTCCCTCCAGCTTCCTCCCTAAGTTGCACTTGATATCTTCAACCAGAGACAGTATTTTCCTTCTCTTCCTACCTCAGAAAGCACACTGTCTCACGTTAGTAGCTGTTACGTGGTATTACGCATGCGGACGCAGGCTCAGTGGCTCCCGAGCAAGCTCCAGACCACATCTGTGGAGGCCAGTGTTTCTCCTGAAGCGTAGGGCAGCGTGAACCAGGATGCAGATGTGCACCTAACGGCAGGCTGTGGCTCACTACTCCCATTGCACATGTATTGTTTTTTCCAGAGATCGGTTTTGACAGGCGCCGAGGCCAGTGCAGACATACTGGCCCGGACTCGTGATGTCACCTGATTAATAAATCCAAGGAAGGTTTGGCAGCTCTGGCTATGGGCAGCCAGCCCACGGGAGAACGGCAGCCACACATCAGATAATGCGATGCTAACCCACTGCTCTATACAGTGCTTCAATCAATAAACAACTTTCTTGCAGGCCTGCTGTACTACCCGTCAGCCTGTATGGCCCTTCTGCAAGCCCCCAAGGCCCAGCCAAAGCATAGGCCAAACCTTGCTGGCCACCACGGGAGCACAGAATCATAGAATAGCTTGGGTTGGAAGGGACCTTTAAAGGTCATCCAGTCCACCCCCCTGCAATGAGCAGGGACATCTTCAACCAGATCAAGTTGCTCCCACTTCTGCCCTCCCGGCCTAGAGATGCGCGGGACAGCGAGGCCGTTATCCTCAGTAGCGATGGCAGCACCGCTGACAGGGAGGTGACAAGGAGCCCGGGGGCTCTCTGAACAGAGGCCGTGCTCTGCCCCGGCTCCGCAGCAGAGCCCTGCTGAGCCCCTCTGCCCCGCCGGAGCACAGCCGGGCTCACCGCGTGCACAGGTCCTTCTTTTAATGAATGGTGGTGCCTCATTACTGCAGAATGATGTGAGCGCTTAATTAGCGTTATTGGTTAATAGCTCTGCCTGAAGAGTTTCCCTCTCTCTCTCGAACACAGGAAGCCAGCCCAGGTTCCCGTTATCCAGCTACCAGCATCAGCTCTAATAAAGCTCCATCTTCGGCCAGAGTCAACCACAGCCATCACACAGACACGTAATGTCTGATGTGCAACTGTAGATACCCTTTCTTTTATGGGGTTAATACTTGCCCTTGGGGATAATTGTGCAGGACTTTAGATGAGAGATTTCCATAAAAGGCAGTAAGAGTCACCCAGCTAAAACCACACATAACTCAAGCTAGTTTACCCCTTTGCATTATTTAAATGTCTCCCTTTAATGTGAATGCATCAATTTAAAGGCACAGTGCCGCCAGTGCTCCGGGCAGGCAGCTCTTCTCTGGCAACCAAATGTGGCTCTTCAGAATTTAAATTTGCATGCATTTCAAAAATGTGCCCACTCCTAGGCCTCCTGGCTGTCAGAAAACAAAGGCATTTCCCAATGCCGCCAGGGATCTTGCGGCGTGAGATTTTCTGCACCCCTTTACCTGGGTGTCAGGCAGGTGGGGGTTGTGCCCTGTCTCTGAACCAGCTGTGGATAACGAAATCCAACACACCGCGATTTCAAACCGTTGGCCGCTGGCGATTCTCCTGATGCCGAATGAGCACCTGGTCACTTTGTGCGCGGACCCAGAGATGCAGGAGGAACCACCGGCCGCTCCAGCCCTTCCACCCAGCACTCCCTTCCCAAGTACTGGCTCTGGCTCACGCCTTCCTTGAAAGTGCTTCTGCTACGTCAAAATTTACACCAGTACATGCAGGTAACCAGAGACTTTTCCAAATCACAGCTTAGCCTTCCATTTTAAGATTAGAATTTTTTTAAGGTTTATTTTTAGTGTATATTTATACAAAGAACACCAGCAAGGTTCAAGTTACAGCAGTTAATGAAATTTAACTACATTAATAGAGAGAGCGCCTTTTTAAAAACTATTTTGGTTTTAATGTTAAAAAAATGCAAACAGTAATAATAGCGAGGTAGAAATATTTTCATCTGATTGCATGTTTCTTTCTCCAGCTACGCGTACGAACTTGTTTCCTGGTCAAGGGGAATTTTTGTGGGTAGGAAAAAATAATTCTGCCATCCACTCAGTTCCTGAGTATCTTGTTTTTCTAAGGCAGAAAGGTTTTGTCAGTCAGGTTACCTAGGAGTGAAAGTTATGTCTCATAATCCGTAATTCTATTGCCCATTACACACCATCTGGTGACACAGTTAAAGATAATCTGATTTTTGTCTTTTAAAAACATCACATAACTGTATCATATGGTGCATGCAATATGAAAAATTGCTATTTAAATATGGTGCTTCTGTATAGTTTACAAATCCACGGTCACTCTCAGTTAACATGAAAGCAGTTTTGAGCAGGGTTTTTTTGTTTGTTATTTCAAATGCCTGAGTCCCTAGGTTTTTACCCATTTGCAGTTATACCTAAAACTGTACAATTAAACAGCTGACATCTAATCTAACCAATCCTTAAGAAGCTGTTATTAGAATTCAAAGCTCTGCATCTACAGTGGAATGAACACCATGACAAAGCTGTTTCATGTCCCAAAATCAGCAATGTCTTATTGCAGTGTCCTTACTGGGAAGAGCCTGATATAATTTAATTATAGACTACTTGTTCAACGTGATGCAGCAGTTCTCCAGTATTTCAAGTAGATTCTGGGAGTCTACCCATAAAGAGCTCCTTGCAAGATAATGGTCCATCAATACATCTGCAGGTTTGCAGCAGATTTGCTTTTGTCACTTTATTTTCAGTCTCCAAAAGTAATCAAAATAGTTAGTGGGTTGCCACAAAAATTGTATCCTCACAAAATAAATCAAAAAAAGAGAATCAGTCATGGTGGGCAAAAGAAAGCTCTTACACAATTAACCTGGTGACGGGAATTAGGCCGTTTGCCATTGCTCAACTCTTTTGCCAAACTATTTCAGTGGCCCTTACATTCTCCAAGGCCAAACCTTCAAACAACAATCTCATCCCCTTCTGATGCACAAGACACACCCAAAACATTGTCAAGAGGGGTGGAAAGCAGTAAAAGAAGATTTCTGTGATTTGCAGTCAGGTTCTTCTGGGAAGATTACATATTTCTAGGAGACTATAATGTACACATACATCTGTACCTCTGATACAATCATTTAATCAACATTCACATCTAAATAGCTATTTTTCCATGCAGATTTTTATCACTTTCTCTTCCTGGAATAATTAACCACTTCCAGGATTTTTTTTAAAACTTAAGAAGTGAAGACTTAATTTTCACTTGAATCTTCAATGTCAGTTCTGAATAATTCCCATTTTTCTTGCAGGCCAGCTTTAAATCAGGCTGCTGTGTCCTTCTTGCACTGGCAGGTTTTGTTCCCACCAGAGCCTCTGTGCCAGCCAAAGCCCATCCCTACAATAATCCCATTTAGCGGTACACCTGAATCACTCACCAGAAGTTTCCACGGTCTCAGGCTTCGTTTGGGAAGAGGGAAGCAGTAGGGCTCTGATGAAAGACAACTCCTCTCAGAGCTTCGGTGCCGGGACGCCAGACCACGTACCGTGGCGAGGCGGGGAACATTTCCAAAAGCTGGCAAGCACAGAGATGGCACACAAGCCCCAGGTGCAAGGTCACAGGTGTTCCATTATGCTGCTCCTCTCACAAACATCTGCAGAGTCCTAAAAGCACCAGACCTCATCCACAAAGTGTGGCAAGCTTCTCCCATTTCCTCTGCCCTCTAAATCCAGTCATCCCATTCTTGCTCCCTCTGACCAGGCTGTCCAGCTGCCTACGTCTATCAGGTATGTTCTGCTACTAGAAGGGATTTGAATAAAGCATTTAAGTATCTGGCAAGCATGTTCTTCAATGAAGGCATGCAATGAACTAGGCAATCATATTTTCAACCATGCTGCCTGCCAGAAAAGTGCACAAACTTCCAATAGCAAAGAAATGAGGTCATTTTGGTCAACTGCCAAAATCAGCACATTTCCTCTTTTGGTTCTGGATGCTTGCTGCACCTCCACACTCCACGATCTGCCACAAGTTGTGAAAGAGAGGTGCAGTCTCTCAGAAAAGGAAATAAAAATTAAACCAGTGGATGTTATTAAACAAAAAAAAAAAAAAAAAAAAGGCAGGAGGAGGAAAAGGGAAACAAAAAAATCAGGAAGCATCCTGATGTCTCATGACCTCCTCCTGAGGATCTATTTAATTGGAGCCCAGTTTAACCCAAGAAGACTTGGGTACCTCGTCTTGATATTGCAGAAATGTAAAGCCTTATCCCGTTAGACGAATTAAAAAGGCTTACATGAGGGATGCAGCTTTTTGGTTAGAAGGCTGGACTGGAATTTAGCAGATCAGGACTAAATCTTGGTCTTGCCACAAAGTTCCTGTGGAGCTTGAGCAAGACTCCTAACATCCCTTGCCTAAAATTCTGTCTTGTGCCTGGTCTGTGTATTTAAAAACTAAGTTTTCCTGTGCTGGAAGTATGTCTCACAGTAGAGCCGAGTCTGGAACAGTGGATTTTGGATGCTCATTTCGGTCTCTTAATGCTAATGCAGCACAAACCAAAATGACAGTAGTAGTCATAATAAGAATAATAATAGTAATTATCTCTCAGTCTTTATTTTCAAGTTAACGTCTGCCAAAAAGTGTTAGAAGTTTCTCATTGTGGCAACTACTATATTTATGTGTGTAATTTACAAGCAGCTCATCTAAATAATCTGAATTTTTTATTAAGATGATTTTCTCATTTTCCATTGAGAAGCTTTCTTAGATACTGACTCACATTCAGCCTTGTAGGGAGAAGTGCCAAGCATTTGTTTTTCTTATGTCTCCAGTAGTTTTTTGACTCCTGCATTAAACTCAGCAAAGCCAAAACTGAATAGGAACAATCTTAATTTAATTATTAAAAATATTTCAAACTTCAGTGTGATTTTAAAAAGGTCTTTCATGTGCGGCAGTGGAAATGTGCCAGGGAAATCTGAAAAACTGTACGTAATTCTCTCTCCCTGCCCCTTCCTTCTTTCAGCCTCTCTCAAAAGGAGGTTAGGTGAACTCAAATCCAGCAGAGCTAGAGCGAGTTAGTTTCACTTCAGGTTTGCTAGAAAAAATAAAACAAAAAGTTACCAGGGCATCATGCAAAACCTGCCACTTTTGAGATAAATATGACTCTCTTTTGGGGCTGTTTTATGAGGGGCACAGCAAGAGGCTCATATACTATGGCAACTCAATTGCAGATTCAGCCATGAAGCAGCTGCCACTGCTTCCTTATAAACAACGGTTTGCTCCAAAGTTCTCTTAAAAAGTTTACAAAAGGGACAGTGTATTTATCTGATGTCTGTTACAGGGGTGCAGAGATACACAGGTGGCCTTTGACTCCCACCTTCTGCGTCACACAGAGCCAAACTCAGTTCTACAGAAAGGGCTAGACCTCAAATGTGCCTGCTCTTTTCCTGATGACACTCCCCTTGTCTATTTGATAATCACAGCCAGCTTACTTTCCTTGGGAGGGTCACATTGGCAGACGAACTATAGTGAGGAAAGGAAACGTGTTAAGTATGAAAACATTCTCCTAAGCTCTCACAGGAAAAGGATGTAGCTAACAATAAAAGAGAATACTGCATTTCTCTGCCAGACTTATCACACAAGATTACGCATTTCCAAAACTTACATTTATACCAGTTAAGTATTGGTGGCGCTACATCTACAGAAGGCATATTCTGAAATACCCTTCCTATATTCCCCATAGTAAGTGAGTTCTGGAGGTTTCTTTCTGAGGTTAGCAACAGCCGGATGTATCACCACCTCACTTAACTCAGCACCCTACCCGAGTGCTGGGAGTCACAAAGTGACCTGCCTCACCGCTGTCTGACCCGTCCCATGGGTGATCCGTCCTGGAACACCTCCAAGGCCATCATGGACCACTGGCAAGCAAGCTTCAGTCACCAGATCCTCACCCCTCGTACTTACGGCCTGGGCACCTGCCAGCCACAAAGACAGTTCACTGTGCGGTTGGAAGGCTAATTACTTAAGGTTCATCCTTCCTCCTCCAGGGTTTTTCCCCTGCACTTCTTCAGTTTTGCAAAGCTGGTACAGTAAAGCCAAAGAGCTGATAAAAGTATGGTCTGAACATGGCTTTGAACTGCATGCTTTTGCTTGGATCAGAGACCATATCATTTGCGGTTTCACTGAAAGGCTTCAGCTCTGACTGTTGTGGCCAAGTTTCATGGTTTTCCGTACCTTTCCAGGGAGCAATCAGAATGAGCTTTTTGATGGTCCATCCCTAGACCAAGCATTATTCCCAGAAACACACGAGCCAGCAAAGACCTATTGACCTTCGCTTGCTGGCTTCAGTGCCATCAGGGCAGCTGGTTTGAACTCATTCCTCATTTTCTTCACCTGTGGACACATCTGCCCAACAGGCAGCACAGGTGACAATTCCTCCACACAGGCTGCTGGAGAGACATTCACAGGCAGCCCTCGGTGTGTGCTCGGTGTCATGACTGCCCAAGTCAACTTTACAAATGCCAAAGAAGAAAGAAATGCTGCTGGCAGGCCATGCTCAGAAAGGGATACGGAGACTCTGTAACTTGCCTTATGCTCACAGATCTGGAATTGCCGCACATGATGAAGCAGTCGATTAACAGTCCATCATAAAACGTGCTCAGAGATCTCACGTCCTAAATTATGTATGTGATTGTTTTGCCTGTTTGGTGACTGCTAGTGTAGTGAGAAGTTTAAATCATTCTTATTACACCTCTAAGTAAGGATTTTTTAACTATCATTTACATTAAAAAGACAAAAAAGGACAAGTCCTCAGCAAGAATATTTCAAAAAGCTGTGATCATTCTGTGAGCAGCCTTAAATACTGACTTGGTATTTCTTCTGGTCCTCGGATACACCAGTTTGAGCATGTTACTTCAGAGGAGAATCAGCTTTTCTGCACGGACTGAGACATATGCATCAGTTTCACCGCTTAAAAATGGTTCTTTGCATACATTTTAATAATAAAGCACTTTATAACTATTACTCAATTATTGCTTACAGCATTAAGTAACAAGGTATTATTACTCCAATTTTACAGAAGGGAGCAAATCATGAAATCTGAAATACTTATTCTGCTTTTGCGTAGGCTTTTTCATATTAATTAATTATGAGACTTAATTACCCTCAATCTCACCGCTCCAAGCCAATTACAGAAAATTGTGTAAAGCAAAGAAGTAGGGAAATCTCTGTCTCGGAGACAATCACTTGTGCTGACAGCACTTTCCACATAGGTATATAAAAGGAGCTTGCAAATATCAACTGGCATACCAAATGCAATGAGATGAGTTTTTCTCTGATTTTTCCCCAACTGCCCCTACACCAGTAATCTGAGCAATGAACACTTCTCCCAGCTTCCTCACTCAACTCTGCCCCAGAAACCAAAAGCAAATCTCTGCCCCTGACTAGTGCCTTAATCACATGATCACCTTTCTTCCCAGAAGCAGTAAAAAAATCCCCAGGCATGTTAAAATCACCAGATTCGAAGAGCTCTAATCCAATGACTTTAAATACATGTTCATAAGAATTGGCATATGCTATATTTATATGTTTCAAAATATTTTTAAGCTTTCTATTTATTTTGAACCTACAGCAATTTTATTTACTGAAGTTTAGCCTGCAAGGGGAACAGTAAATCCTCTAAAACATGACTTTAAAAGTTTTTGTTCCACTGAAGTATCTATGAACACTTCCGTACCCTAAGTTGAAATGTTAATTCATTATTTCCCACAGCACTTAGACACAGGGATTCACAACATATTTCAATGCCTTCGACAGCAGCAGCGTTCCATGGGGAACTGTTCTCCTATTTCCAAGTCATGGCTCTTACAAAGATGGACTAAGCCAACACAAACTGGCTTTTTTATGTTAATACCAACTGATCCTCCCATAAAATGTGCACATTTAAAATCAGGGAAAAACAGGAGCAGTGATCATCTTTGGCAGTTTGTCTAAAGAAGGTATATCTACTTGATGAAAACCAGGGAGAGACACTGAACTGGCAAACATTAATCGGAATTTTCCTTAATTTCTTTACTCTGTTTGCCAGTGACTGAAGGGGGCTCTAAAAGGCTCATTGTGAATAAAGGTGTACATGTTAAATGGTGGAGACTCCATTCATTTATGACTTTGACTTCTTTGGAGCCAAGATTTCCCCCCAGTCTTCACAGTTATGACATTTTGTGTTCAATCTGGCCTATTCCAGCAGAATATTCAGTCTGTGCTCCTCGCAATTATGCCTTGTTTGCATCACACCATAACAAGTGTGCTACGAGAGCTTCACACACTGGAACCTACCACACTGTCTATTTTAAACACTCTCTAGTTGTCTCAGGCAGCCTCATGGCACGGCAGCAGAATTACGTAGAATACAATGGGACCTGCTGGCAGGCTGCATTCACAGAACTGCATTGTAAAAAGGAGGCGGAATTTACCTTTTGACTGTTTTTTACAATTTTTCTAAATACTCTTAGGTAAAACAGAAATACCTTGTCGAGCCTGAAAAACCAAGGAGTTTGCAGGTGCAGTTAAATGAGGCACCTTTCAAATATCCATTCTTCCCTATTGTGCAAAGCTTTCCCTTCTTTGCCCAGTGACACTTCCATCCCCATCAGGCCAGGAAAGGGCAGCTGTAGTACAAAATAGGCAGAGATAACCCGGGAGTTCAAATGAGACAGATGCTCAGATCCACACCTGAATTTCCACACCTAATGGCAGCTTTACCCCCACCCAAGTAAATTCCTACTTTTCCCTGTTGAGACAAGGGAGATGCCATCCACCTCCATTTAGGCAGAGGGTGGATGACTGGGATCTCCCTCTGGAAACCTTCAAAGACACACAGGTCTATCCTCTGAATATACAGAGGACTAGAAAACTTTCTTTAGTAAGACTGGCTTACCAAGCACCAAAAGTTTAGCACCAAATTAAGTACCCAGTCCTCTTAATTTGGACCCTGTTCTCCAAGCTTCAGAACATTGAAGATGCAAACTATGAATTGCAAGCATGACATTAAGGTACAAACCTACATCTACCATAGTACTGTTAAAACAAATATCAGCACAAATTCTTTGTTAATGACAGAGTCATGTATTTTCCATGCTTTTAATACTAACCCCTGAGTTTAATTATTATAGCTAGTGTCTGGGGCAGCAGCACTTCCTACCCAGCACCCATCGTCAGTCCAGCAATTAATTGCATACCACTGACCTTCATAGAACACCATGGAAATTTTATTACTGTACAACTCAATTGCATTTCATACAACACTGCCCCATTACTATGTCTTATTATAAAAAAAAAAAAAATCATGTGCTTACAAAAGGGATAGTTGAGCGAACTGAACTATGTATAATTTGCAAGAATAAAAAACATTTCACAAGGTTTGCAACACACATTCAAAAAACTTTGCAGCCTTAAAACAAGACAAACGTTACCAAGATTCACATTATAGACAAACACGGAATGGAAAATATTCCCCGAAGTCATAATGGCAGGGTTATGCAGTATGCTATTTAAAAGCTATTCACCAAAAACGTCCTTTTCCTTTTAGCCAGAACCCTATGGTAGAAATTCAACTGAAGAAAGTAAATTAATTGAAATTGCAGTTCTGCAACTGAGGAATTGGATGTGTAAGATGAAGCAGCTGAAAGGACGGACTACACTTCCATAAACTATTCAATGCCAGAAGAGTGTGCTAGCAGTCATGGCCTGCGTCTTCTGCCTGCAAGCTACCTCTCCACAAGTTTGCTGTTTTGAGGGGGCTACATCCTGCTTATGTCCTGCCTTGCTCTCATTTTTTAAGAAAATGCTACTGCTCAGCACATTTCTTCCAAGTCCACAATTCTCCTTGCTCCTTTCCAAACCAAAGGGTTCACAAAATAAATAATTATTGCATGATGACTCTAATTTCAAATTGGCACGCTAACATAAGAGCTAATGTAAGTCAGGGCAAGACGACTTTCTCCCTGGATTCGAGGCCAGTGTCCAGGGTGAAAAAACTTGTCACGCCCAGGATTTAAGTGCTAGCTTCCAAGTTCCCAGACGCAAGTGACCCAGCAGGATACAGCCACGATCCTCCACACTAACACATCTGTACCAGCTGCAGACTTAGAGAAGGAAAGGGGCTGGTGCAGCAGGCAGCATGGGCTTTTTGGAAGGTGCACATGTGCACTAAGGAGCCCCAAGATCTGCTGGTTTGGTAGTTTGCACTGTCCGTGTGCACTTCTGAGTCGTGCTCCAAATTTCTTACTGGAGCCATTAGTAGGCAGCAGGCTGGCAACTTGCCCACATGCAGGATGAGGTGAATCATCCATCCTCCAAAGTCAAAACCCAAAGAATATCAAGAGATAACTATGGAGTAAACTGGAGGTCACCACCAAGCTTCCTTACAAGTCCAATGAGTAAGGTATTACACTTATTTAAAAATATTGCATCTCTCAAACACTTTGTTCAATTTTCCACAAGCAATTACAAGGCTTTCTACCATGGCAAATTCCACACGTCTCAGGCAACGCATTTAATTTCACCAAAATCCAGTTACAATTGGTTTTACCACGTCGACCCAGTTTCAGACCTTTTTTGGTTAAAGATTTGTAACCTACACTGCCAATGACAGTAAGATTACCCAACAAACAAAACTTAGCAACAACGCTTTGCTTGAAGAATTGCCTACGCATGGAATGGATGATGCGTCCAAGGCAATTCAGAGCTATATGATAGTAGTGGGTTTGTTTTGTGGGTTTTTTAAGAAGTTCATTAAAATTTTTCAGTTGTTATCAACGATTTATTACTGTTTTCTCAGATTCTTCCATTTCTACAATACAGCAGAGGAAATGTGATGTGAAACTAGCTTCATTGTGATGAAAAAGGGATCTCATGATTAAATTCAGTTTGGTCCCTCATCAAAAATGTGCAGAGAGCACTAACTAGGCGAGAAATATGTACAGTGATGCTACAACATAGCATGCACAATTTAAAATCTCCATTCCTGCAGGAGCCTGTGTTACAAATCAGATTGGAGAGCACACACATCACTGAGATTACTGAAAAGCTGTGGGCAAGGCTACGATTTGGAGGCAACAACCCTGCTCTGTTTGAAACTAAATTCAAAATCCCCATTGATTTTGCTGACACCTTGGCCTTAGGTATTCTTGAGACCTGATCACAAAGCATTATATATATATAAAAATTAAAAAAAAAAAAAAAAAAAAAATATATATATATATGCCTGGAATAAAGGAGTTACAAAATGAATGCAAAGATGACAGAGGAGCCGTCCCCTCTCCCAGCCAGGGAAGCTCTTCTTGCCATGTCTCCAACACTTTCACTG
This sequence comes from Caloenas nicobarica, assembly GCF_036013445.1. NCBI lineage: Eukaryota > Metazoa > Chordata > Aves > Columbiformes > Columbidae > Caloenas > Caloenas nicobarica. The sequence goes on along the minus strand of NC_088249.1, from coordinate 58,729,149 downwards.
CAGCCAGAGCTGCCCTCTGCCCACGTGGCCCCTCCAGCTGTCCAAAGTGTCTCCCCCAGACAGCGCTGCTGAGCACGCGGAACGTGGATTAAACAGTATTAGATGTTCTTTCTGTCATTTTGCTTTCAGTAATTTGGAAAATTATTTTTCTTGTTGTGCGTATTTTTAAATGTGGTGGGAGAGATGTTACAGAAAAAAAAAATAAGACTGTCCAAGATCAGAACATATCAGAAGATGGGCAAAATGTGTCTCTGTGACCATGAATGTGGACACAAACACACGCACATGCATGCGCACACACATTAAGATAAAAGTCAAGTCTTTTAGAAGAGGCTCACAAAAAAAATTTTAAACCCCCGTGTTCAACAGGAAGAGTCTGTTTAATGTAGGATTTAAGCAAAGCTCTTTCATTTGCATAGATCACAAACAGCAACATCAATTCATGAAATTCTCCCATAAAAATCATGCTGTATTTTGTCTAAAGCGACACATTCCTCACAGATCACAGTGCCTTTCTCATGCTGTTAATAAGATAATCTGTTACATGAGGCTTACAAATCCATTTAAATTGATTTTAATTAATGAATCAATCACTAGCCACTGATGACTTGGTCTACAGACAGCAAGCAATTCAAAGCCCCAGGCCTCTAATCTCAAACCAAAATCCACATTAGAGCAACAGGACATCTCTCTGATCAATAGTAACACAAAGATATTCAGTTCATACACATTTAAAGTGTATGAACTTGATCAAAATGTATCTCCAGATCTTATGCATTACAATTCCCATATTCAGGACTGTTCAACTAGGAAAACAATATTAAATCATTTACATCTCTTTGCAAGTGAAATAAATGAAAGCAAGCACAACTATCACCTGCTTCTAAACTTCTATATGCTTATTCCACTTTGTTTAAGAACAAAGAAAAAACCATAATCTGTTGTTTAACATTAATTAATAGAAAATTACACTTCACGTGGTCAAAAACATGAACAATACCTTTTACGTATGCTTTGATCCTCTGAAAATTCTCTGCTGCTAAACTGCTTAAATTTTCCCTTAAACAGGAAACAAGAAATAATAAAGATTTCTGTCCCAAAAGCAGCACGCAGAAGCGGCATGAAGAACATCCTTATTATTTCAGTAAGTTAATTATTGTAATTATTGTTATTACAAGAAGTTAATTACAATGCAGTAAGTTAAATCCACAATAGGTGGTGTGATGCTGAGCACTGCAATCCCTATGGCATCAGCATCTGGCTCCCCATTGCAGGGGGACACACCTGAGCAAGGTTTCTTCTCCTGTGTACACCAACAGCAGGGGCTCTACCACAGCATCTGTGAATAAAGCCCCACTTAAACCAGCCAAGAGAAAGGAAGAAACGATGCACGCCTCCCCAGGAGCATCCTGCTTTCCTTGATGTGAGCATCTAGCCCTTCTTTCAAATGCCGCTCCTTTTTCTTCACATGTGACAAAGAAGGAAGGGTGAGACAGGCCAGCCTGCCCCCAAACCAGCCTGGCTGTTTATACAGCGACACTGTGCCAAGCCCAGGCCACTCTGCTCACACGATGCTCTGCACAAGCCTGGTGGCACAGATCTCTGCTTGCCTGGGACACGACTCTGTCCCGAGCTCCCTCTCCTGATGCAGCCTTGCCTTCAGAAAGGGAGCAGCAGGTGCTTGGGGCAGTTTAGTATCAAAACCTGCCATCTCTACAAACTTCCTGTGCCAGAGGAGCTGGTGCTGTGAGAATTGCAGTTATGGACCAGTTAGTCTGTTTACATTTTTTTAAGTGCTACCTGCACCTTCATGGCTCAATAGCATCCCATTAAGTATTCTATGAGAAATCCCAATTCTCTCCAGCCAACAAAGCAGCTTGCTTGGGTGCTCGCTGTTGTGCTGAAAGTCTCAGCAACCTCAAGCACAACACCGCTATGACCAAACACACCCCGTGGCCTGTCCCCAGGTGGATGCTACCAGCCTTGCTGTGGGGAAAAAGAGCAGATGGCATGGGCCACCAGAAAAGTGCCCATGAAAACTGTCCTGACACAAACCTGTCAGCCAGAAGAGTCTCTTCCTCTCCCTCAAGAGCAACCTCACCCATAGCTCAAAACAGCCCCTCAAGGGCTCCATTGTCATTGTCTGAGCCAGGGACCGATCCTCTCCAGGTCTTTCCCATGAGCGTGAAGTTGCACAGACTGAAGGAGGAGGTGGGAAAAGTCTCTGTTATAGATATGGGTCTCCACAGGAAAAGGATCTCAGCACCCAGCTGCCTTCGAGGCGCTCCGCGTTCCCTCCTCTTTCCCCAGCCCCATCCTCTGCCGTACCACCTACAAACACGAGACGCAGCAGCACCAGGCTGGACACCAGTATGGGATCACACCATTTGGCTCCAGCACTCTAGAAGTGGCCATTAGTTACACAGAAGTCAATTTACAGACACTGAACTGCACCAGCTAAGAAAGAATCCAACTTGTAGCTTGCTTTATTAAAGCAATTTCACATTTATCTAATACAAAAGATGTTGTTGCTTAATGTGCAATAACCGTTCTGTCTGTTTAAATGATGAGTTCTGTATTTGTTTTTAATCAATATCGCATATACAGTTTAACCAATGCTGTGAAAAACAGTTTTTTAATGCAGCATCTCACTAATTTATTGCTCTCAATACTTGTGTTCTTCCCAGTTTATTATGAAAAAAGATTTTTTGGAGGGAAGAACAAAAAGAATAGTTAAAGCAGGTAGGTTTGCCTTGCATGTGTTGCTAATTACTGAGAGTTAAATTAACCAAATAATAAGTACAAGATACCAAACTATCTTTCACAATATTTAAGAAAAACATAAAGGGTTGAATACTGTCCAGGTCTAAACACATTAAGATCAACATTGTACCAAACGTGAATCTGGCCCGGTTAGCTCAGAAAGGTAAATTGTGCATCGTCTTGCACAGATGTTGTGGTGTACAGGCACTCTGCATTTAAAGACACAGGTTCTGCAGCCAACAATGCTCCACTAACATAGAGACAATCAATGTGTCCTTGATTATGATGAGGCAAACAGTTTTCACTACAAAAAAGGGAGACTGAAAAACAAATCATGTGTTTTTATTTTACAAGTTCCAAGTTTGGGTTGGTTTTTTTTCCAAGACCTTTTGGAGCACTGAAACAGAATAAAAATAGTTTGTTGCACAAGCATAAAACAAAGTAACTACTAAATAAACATTTTAAATTTACTCCTATGTGTTCGGTTCTCATTCCCATCACTCTTCAGGAGTTCGATGACATCACTAAAATATCTTCCCGTTTTCTGGTAAACTGATTAGATGGGGTTTGTCCAAGAATTGTGCCATGATGTGTTCCCTCTATTTCATATTCTGAATATCAGTGCTGGAAAATGTACTGCAGCACAGAATGTAGTATATGCCAATATATCCTGACATTCAAATCAAGACCACAAATTATAAACAGTTTCAGCAAATTGACTTGAGTGCCTTTGTTCCTCAGACATACATCTTCCTATTGCTTACAAAAGCAGCATATACTAACCACTAACACTGCTATAGCCAGTACTGGGAAAGGAAGTTATTGAAGCCTGGATTTCCTGCTTTCAGTTGTAGCCAAGAACTGTGAGGCTTGTAGTGGTTTCAGGAACTGACTCATCTAATGATTCATGGATAAGATACTGGTTTTAATATATTTCTGATCACAAGACTCAAACTTCAAAAAACAGTGATGCTTAATTTTTATTTTAAAGTTTAAAAAAAGTTAATAAATCAAGTAAACGATATTGTCATGGGACTCACTGGCTAATAATTATAAATCTGTTTTTACAGTGCACTCTGTTAAAAAAAAAAAAGTATGTTAAACTTCCTGGAAACTCATTTAAAGAAAATGTTGACAATGAATTCAAAATCCACTGTCAAAAACCTGAGTACTTGTGTTGCAATTCTGTTACAGCTGAACTTAAGTGGAGGACAGATGGGACATAAATTCCATTTTTAGACATACCCTTATGCACACCTATATCTACTGCTACATATTAATCAATGAATCCTAGAGTTACTATTGTTAATGCACGTGGTTTCTGCAGCTGTGTATAAAAAGTATAATCGAAAGATCGGCTGGTAACAATACACCTGGGTGTTCAAAACAACAGGAAAGTTTTGTTTCAGGGGTGACTGGATCTGCAGGGGTCAATCCTAAAGCAATGATTAACACTGGATCTTAAGCGCCCAAAAACACGTGCGTTTTGTGCTAATTCGGGATTCACAACCAGCCATTTTTACACATTTCGTTCTTCCAGAGGGAAGCTTGCCCTCCAGTGCATCAAAACGCTTTTTTGCCCACAACACAAATCTCATCAGTATGCTGTAACTTGAACTGCCAGGCTCTTGCACCTAAAAAATAGCTTGAGATAGAAGCTTAATTCTGGGAGGCTCATGTATGGAAAAGTACTGGTTTACTTTTTCATTTCTGAACTGCAAACTGCAGCTACTCACACGCTACATACAGTGTTGCAGGGGGAGGAGAAGGGAAGAGATGTTAGCATTTCTATATCTCACCATGTGCACAACTAGCACAAAAAAGAAAACAAAATGCATGTTGCTTGGAGAAGAAAAAAAAAAAAAAAGGCAGTTAAAACAGTTGACAAGAAAAGGCCAAAGTGCGCTCAGTGGCTGGCAGTCATTTTATGACTATAGTCCTACAGCAGATTTACTTAGATGACGTCAGTGGCTCCAATCCAGCTTTTCTTTGGTAGCATTTACCACTTGCCTCTTGAAGCCTCCACTATGCTACAGAGCAGTAGACCATAATCAAAATTCCCTTTGTGAAATAGAGTTTACCTCAGGGCACAGAGGCATTTCGAGCTGAATTGCAGGCTCTTCACCCTGTACTGCATGCCCAGAAATAAATAACCTACAATACTGTACTTTCCTTAATACAGAAGAACCATTAAAAGCAGCCTGCTACCTTAAAAAGGGTTCTTTAATTTGTTTCCAAAATCTCAGAGGCCAGAATATTAGTTAATTTTCCAAGCAACCAATAACTATGATAATTCTACTACCCTTTGGAATTCTTTGTGTTGTTTTTGGAAGATAAAGTTATTTATGGGTCATTGTTTCGCCAACAAAAAAAATATTACTAATGCTAGAGGATAAAGTGAATTGGTATAGGAAGCTGCGTATTTTTACATTGTCTTCCGAATGCACCCCTTCAACTGCTCATCTACAACTGGTTACTAAGTATATGGTAAACATGCCAAGAAGCAGAGCAAGAAACCACTAGGCATAAATAATAGCCAATGTAAAGAGCAAAGTGCACATTATTGGGAGTTATGGATTTCCTATCACAAAATAATGACTGGAACCAATGAAACACTAGCAAAGCCAAGTCAAGCAGATACCAAATCAACTAAAACTCCACAGGCTCTGAGGTTTATCACTCCCCCACCCCATCCCCTCTCCCCCAAAAAAATCCATAACCATATGAAAGATGCATCTTATTGTACTAAACAAACATAGATTTGTTATGTCTTAATTGCCCCATCAGTCCAAAGACAACCATACTCATGATAGGTGATAACTAGACACATTAGTGAACTGAAAATTGGCTCTAACAGATAAGCACTTACATATTACTTATAGGGGAGATGCGCACATGCCTCACAGAGAACTGGAAGTCTCAATACCGCTCTTTTCCCCACCTCTTCGTTTACCTTCCCCCCAGTCACACCAGAATGAGAGATCACCAGTCTAATCTGCAATGAGCCAGAAGAAAAAAAAAGCGCTATTATCCAACTGCACCCGAGTCGCACCACGGACCTGAACTCTAAATCTGAATTTAAAACTTTAGGTCATCCCCAAACCAGTTCTAAGTGGACAGACGCTAGCATTTCATGTCCCTGCAGAGAAACTAAAAGCTAGCAGCCTCAGATGACAAGCCAAGGGCAGGAAACCTTTCTGCAGGTGTCCGTGTTCACTCGGGCACAGCAGCGGGGTGGGAGCATCACCTCTCGCTTCACTGCCTGCCCGGTTGGCCTCTAGGTGCTCTGCCAGCTCCTGCACTTTTCGATGCAGTTCATCTGGGTGAACTTCAGTGGGTCATTAAAGAATGGCCACTGTTCCAGACTGTCACATTACTCTGTCCCAAAGGCACAGGAGAAAAACTTTCTTCTTTTTGACCTCCTTTCATTACTAGAAAAGTGGTGTCAGCAAACAGATGATTGTAGAATTCTTTGAGAGAGAATCTGGTTCTTTTATTGGTCATTAAGGATCCCAGACATGAAAGGCATTGTACAAGCACAAGCGGTTCTTTCTTTCTGACAGCCAGGGCAAGGAAGGAGTGGAAGCAGCGCAGCGACTGGGATGGGCAAAGAGACCCAACGGCAAGACCACGGCCCAAGAGACAGGACAAGGAGGACCTGACAATACAGGTGGCAAGAGGAGGGAAACAAAAAGCCACCATGATCCAAAGGAAGGAGAGCGCAGTCAAGCGCTGCCCAAGTGCATCCCCAAGGCAAGAGGCGGGTCCGGGCAACCAGAGAGGGACGCGGTGCCCTGTGAGGAACAGCAAGAGGGGCCTGTGGGGCAGAAGACACCGAGGAATGTGCTGCAAGGTCAGAGAGCAACACGAACGGATCCCACCCTAAGGACATTGCCGCGGCGTTGAATGGAAGACTTTTTATGGTTTGAGACTTTTCCTGCAACAAAATAATTACAGCCAAAGAAAGGCAGGAAGGAGGGGGAGATGATGAAGGAGCTTCCATTGAATCGTCAAGTCTTCTACAAGGCTTTCAGTTGATCGTGGAAAAAGCAGAAATTAAAAAAAATAAAAATCTTCAAAGATCAGCTGACAGCAGATATAGGGACATAATTCTTTTTAAAGGTTAATTTTTTTGAAAGAATAAAGGCAAATCAAGAATGTGGAAAATGAAACTCTTTAAAGTAAAAGGCTAAAACTCTGTAAACCAGCTTTAGAACAAGTGTACATGCATGGTGGTGGTGGCTTAAATATTAATAAAATTTCCTTTCTCCTATTAATTATGCCTCCAAACACTTTATACATATTTTTCTGAGATACACAAAATAGAGGCTTTAATCCACTAAACATCTATGAATTTACCTTTTCTTTCAAAGTCTGTTCTGACATTTTCTCCCCTCAAAAGCAAAAAGTCATTCCTGAGTTATAATCTCCCAACAGAAAGACAACCGCGTAAACGAACATGCCAGCTAATTCCAAAAATAAGCACCATTGTTCAGGGCACCATGAGGTGAATGAATGGAGAGAGATTCCACCAAGGGAATAACTGTGATGTCTATAATGTTAAGGAATAATTCGGCACCAAAAATACCCAAGGCCATACTGGTTGGTGATTCAAACATGAACCATATCAAAACGCCACTGATAAGCTAAATTAACAGATAGCTTATCTGAAGCATATACTAGCCATATGGTGCCACAACTTCTGTTGCCTGTTGCTGGCATAACAATAGGCTACTGCAGTCATAGACTGGAAGCACTATTTGACAAACTGTCAACAGCATTTTTTTTTTTTTGCACAGCTCTAGGGCAATGGTGCACTCGCCTATTTGCATTTTTTTTTTTAAACAGGTGAACAAAGAGTAAACCAGATGTCAACTTTAGAAATCAAGCTGTCTGGATCAGGAGATTTAACAGAGGAAGGCATACTGCTACAGCTCAAATCTAGACAATGAGCTTTTCTAAAAACACTCTGGCCTAGGGGAGTGGCTATTTAAAACACTTGGCTTCTTTTATTTCAGCACTATGGAAGTGAATTCTGCTCTTAAGTGCCAGCTCAAATGAAGTCATTTTGTTTCACTGGGGCTTTCTTCGCATTTTAGAAATGTAGCATGTACTGTAGTAAAGAAAAAGACAAGTAGGAAAAAAAAAAAAATCAGATTCTTTCTTCAGCTAGAAGGTGGGTAAAATGAGGGGATGGAAATCATTAATTACATTTAAAAATAGATATATATTTTCCCCTCATTAAAAAAAAATATAAAGAACCCACAAACACACACTTTTGAAAGCTTTAGAAAGATTTTGTATTTACAACCCTCAAGCTCCACAAAGCCAAGGTGTGAATACTGACAGATAAGGAAGATTTACAATGCAACCTTAATACGTTACAGAAACACAATCCGTTAATTTAAAAAAAAAAAAAAATCATTAAAGTTATCTTCTTGCTTAATTTAAGAAAATTAAATCTTTGTTGCTTATGTACTATTTGAGGAAAAATCTTTTAATAACAACACAGTAATCTCCTCAATTAATCATTTCAAAAATTGAAGAAAAAAAACAACCACTACTGTCAATCAATATATAGTAGATCTGTCTATGGTATTCAATTATGAAAATGTGGTTTTAGTTGTGTTCTGTACGAGTGTGAAAGACATAATGAGAAAAATAGATAACTTTCTGTTCTAATAATCTGTTCTGCTTTGATAGGCAGTTATGGGAACATATTTATTTTCTGACTTATACCCAGCTAAGTATGTAGCATTTTTAGATTATCTTTTTAAATTGTTCTTGAACATTCTCAGTTAAAAAAAAACTCCTTTCATGTTAAGTTGAGATTGCACTTGAACTCTTTCCAAAAGCCAGAGCTGTACTGAATTATGATAATTAGAAAGCTGTGCGCATAAAAGGCAGCACAGTTGATGCATTTTAAAAAGTTCATGCCAGAGAATATAAGTTCAATATGTTCTCACATAATTAACATTTCCCATCATTAGCAGCAGTTTTCAGTTCATGTATCTGTAAAAACAACAGCACTCGTCATTGTTTTAGATTCCCAGTCAATAGCATTTTAATAGTTTTACACATAATCCTAAACTTTCCTTCCCTTCCCCCTCCCCACACACTGAGAACGCACTGAGATTCTACCTCCCGACCTGCTAGCAAATAAACTCTTATTTTGTGCTCATACGCCTCTGCTGCCGCGAAAACTACCTCCGACCTGGAACTCTAGTGAAGAGCTAACAGGGGCTGGAAATCTAAGAAGGCCATTTGGAAAGGTACAACAGGATGCAGAGGGAGTAATCGCGTTGTTCCAGTAAACAATGGCGAGAAGACAAAGAACAAAAAGTTGTAGGTGATACCTTGGACTGGACGGGAGCCAAACGAGCAGGGGCAGCCTCTGAGGAGCCGGACACCGGCTGGAGGGACGGGGAGCCGGGCCTGCAGCCCCGCACCAGCCGCGCCGCTCCGCGGGTTTCCATCGCGGCCTCGACGGACGCGCAAAAATTCATCCAACAAATAAGGGCGCGCAGCACATGACAAGTTACTCCCTGAGACATTCATAGACTTCCCGTGTAGAAAATCTCAAATTATTAATAGTTGTTAGGAGCCAGATTTTGACACAGGCCTTCTTTCTCTCCCCTCCACTTCTTAAATCCCTGTATTTTAAAATTAATATGATTCTGGTGGAACTTTATTAACCTGATATGGTATAAAAGCTGCTGGATCTGCATCAACACAGAAATAAATTTTGGCTTTACCAATAACAAGATAACACTCACAGTGATTGCAGTGGGATCAGGAATCCCACAAAACAAGAGAGTTTCAGGGTATTAAATTAGAAAACTCCTAGGTGAATTTTATGCAACAAGTCTGAGGAGCAGATTTGAAGCTGGTGCCCCAAAGGATTGAAGTCTGCAACTTTTCACTCAATCATTAAAACCAAACACAAAATTATTCCAGGAAATATTATTCCATCCTTATTCCACTTGCAAAAGTCAAAAGGAGTTTTGTGCAAGAACAGAGAGCAAGATATGGTCATAAAGTGGGAATTTATTGCAGAGATTTTTCTTCTAAAAATGTGTCTTCAGTGTGGCTTAGAGTCAGTTGGCTTTACAATAAATAACGTCATTAATCCGTTCATATATCACAGGATACAATTTAAATTATACAGTACTTGCGCAAACTGCCACAAAACCTCCAACAGCTATTTCTTTCAGGGAAACAATTTCTCTCTTGCAGGTTCTAAGATTTTGTTGAGACTCACTTAAATTATTTTTTTAATAGTAAATGACTGTAGTTTCGGAATATAAAACATTCCTACTTGAAGCAAGCACTAATGGCAAAGTGCTGCATGGTGACAAAACAGTAATTAAATCTCAAATCCCAGAAATACATAACTACTATTTCTCTCATACAAAAGTAGGTCCCTCTGATGAACTGGGGATTTCAAAATCAAGTTTAAAGGGCCAATTTGTATCCTCATTACAGCCAACATAATATAGCAACAGGCCATATGAAGTTGATGGAATTAACCTGAATTTACACCAGATTTTTTAAAAGTCAGCCCTCACCTCATATTTGCACATGCTGTGAATAGGGATAGAAATGGAATGAACGACCAACTTTTAATAGAAGTTTGCCTGCAAGTTTCAGACAGATTACAAGAAAAGCAGCACATAAGCCCCGCACAAAAATTTGAAAAAGCATCTGTGTCAAATCTGATATTCTTTATTAATCAAAGATACAGAATAGCACCAATGTCTTTCTTTAGACATCAAATATCATACTAACCATGTGCATAAAGCATATGCTGTAAATATCTTAGTATTTGATCCAGTGAATGTTTATTCCTATGAGTCATCCCAGTCACTTTAACCTGAGTAAGGACTGGATCTAGCAAACCTTTTCTCCTTAAATAAATGGAATCACTTGAGAAAGACAGTTTTTAAACCATGTCTGGAAAGATACAGCATTAATATTAACATCATGAAGAAATACCAGATCAAGGACTGACGTATGCCTGTGTATATACAGCCAGAAACCATGCGTTCAAAACATAACATTTGAAGGTAACCTCACAAACACACATTCAGAACTGTGCACAAGATCTTTGTGCTTTGGAAACAGTCTCAGGCACCTTCCAATAAAATCCGATTACTCCTAGTGAAATTGTTCCAACAGTACAACCATTCTACTTCATAGATTGAAAACTGACAGCTATATCATAATACAAAATTACATCTTTTTACCTTTCACTTTTTATTAAGTGAATTTCTCTCTAGCTCCTGAAGACTTCATTACACTTTTCCCTGTACTATATCTTGAAACTTTGTTTGCAATATGATCCACAAAAGTAGCTTAAAAAGAAAGAAAGAACAAAAAAAAAACCACTTTTTTTCCCCTGCATGTGACTTAACTGAGCTTAACTTTTTCAGGCGTGGACAAAGCAAGCCTAAAAACCACTTCAACGACATCCAAAACCACTACACTGTCCAGCAACAACAACAACAACACACTAGTTACAAATTACACCAAACATGTTACACACATGCTCAAACATCACAATACACTGTCGCTTCTCAGCTGGAAACTCATGGCGGGTCTAGTTCATAACTAAGTTTCTGTTGTTCTTTTTTAGCTGCTAATTAAAACTCCTTTAAGCAGCGGCCGTCTTTACGAAGACTCCTGTCAAATCAAAATTTTTCCTCTGCTTCACTACTCACATACATCCCACTCAGCACCAAGTAAGAAACTGTACAGAATATAAAACCGTAATTTGAATCTCAAGAGCTGTTGTTACACTCTCCTGGGCGCAAAGACTAATAATATTTACTTCACCAAAGCAACATATGTAAAGTTGGTGCTCAAAATACACCTAACATGTTTAGCAACAAAGTGCTTTCCAGAGGTATTTCTAGATTACTAAGAAGAAAAATTGAAATAAATCCTTTGCATCCAAAATTTCTGCTTGGTCAGCTAGTAAAAACCTGCAGCAGCCAAAATGCAGAATTATCCCTACTGGTATAGAAAACGCCTTACGACTAATTAAAAATCAGTGCAGTGTGAAAAGACATGTTTTACCATGAAGGTGAAAAATAAATGCACCTCAACAAAGTATAGCCTTGATGAAAATATTTTCAAAAAGTTGATTTTAAAAACTTGCAAGTTCAAAATGCGACCCAAATATAAAATCTTCAATTTTGTTTTAAGAACATTCACTGTATTAATTCCTGTATTTCTGTTCCCAAATAAAGTATGCATACGTGTGTATATAAAAGTATATACACACACATATATACAAACAAACATTCAAGCTTCTCTCCTGCCCTCAGAAGTAATTTAATATACAGGTCTGTGTCATTTTTGATAGCACCATCTTACCATCAGTACAATCTAATATCCCTGTAATGGTATTCCCCAACTATTTATAGAGACAGAATACATCATGCATTACAGACATGCATTCCCAATCTAGGGTTATAAGGAGCAACCTACATAATTTTAAATTAAGTTCTAATGTAATTATAAACGTTTTTTATTTCATATTCAATTGCAGGTAGCACTTAGTTATTTACATGAATTTTCCTGTAAGAGGCATTCCCACAGAGATTTCCATATTAGAGGTACTGCATAATTACTGAACATTCAGCTACAAAAACCAGTATTTTATCCGTGCAGCTCCAAACTTTGCCAGTTATCTAGTTTAGATAGCTCTGTAAAACCGCTAACTGTCAATACTGCATTTCTAAACTTTATCAGCATTAAGGGAAAGCAAATATCCTTCTGTTAGACGGGAATACAGCTGTATAGGTACTTTTTATCCCTGAGGCTCTGCCATTTCATCTTACGTTTCTTATTATACCACTTTACGCCAGAAAACGCCAGTACAATCTGATGCGTCTTGGCCTTTCTTTCCCAGATGGTGTTCAACAACGAACAGTCAAAAAATCCTGGGAGCCATTTACATTCAGAACGCGTAGAGCAGAACTGCTCCCTAACTTCGCAGCACTTCTGGAGGTCACTTTTCATTTCTTCATATCAAAGGCAGGCACTTGTTTCTAATAAGTTAACAACTCTCCTGAGAAACATGGGTGGCTGGTATTTCATTGTTTCATAAATATTTTTATACTGTAACACCATTCAACTAAAAACAGATTTCAAGAGGAGAAAAATCACGACTAGGATTGTGTTCAGCTGAGGTAGGAGCGTAAACTTTTTTATTTGGTAAAAAGAGATTTTTATTTTTTACCCCCCCCACCCCGCTTTACTTCTCCTCGTTGTTTCTGTTTAGTTGTTTGGAAGGGGCCGCTTTGTTTTAATTTCGTTACAAAAGCCGTACTGTACAACTTTTTCCCTCCCCCTTAGAAGTGCACTTCCTTTGAAAACGCTCCCTCTGTGAACAAAGGCTGCACCGGCCTCCGCAGCGGCGCTGGGATGGACAGCTGGGGAAGAGAGCTCCTCAAAACCTCACGGATAAATTAAAAAAACCCCGTGGTTCCTACCGAAAGGAAGTTTTCCAGGGACAGTCTCCTCGGTGCTGTTGTTAACTGCGACTTTGTCTTTTTTGGATACAATGTTTCTGCTGACTCCCGAAAATTTTCCACTTGAATGTGCAATTAACCAGCAGCAGCGGCAGCAGCAGCTCTGGAGAAGAAGCAGCGAAAAAGGACATTCCTTCTTTCATCTTTTAGAGGAAAATAAAAGGGGGGGAAGGAAAGCAAAACTCGGGGCAGCAGCGCACCGGGCAGAGCGCCGAGCCAGGCCGGGCAGCCCGCACCGCGGGGGATTAGCTCCTGAGGGCTGCGAGCGTCCGCGGAGAGCCCGGGGCCGCTCCGAACTTCTTGCTTCCCCGTGGAAAAAAATGTGAAAAATGCCAAGAATCGGTGCGCGTGTGAGCGTGTGTGTGCGCGCGTGTGTGTGCGCGCCCGGCCGCAGAGCGGTGACTCAGGCAACTAAGTGCGAGCAGCGGCGGCGAGGGGGAGCGGAGCGGGGCGGCGCGGGGCGGGCGGCAGCCGCCTGTTGCAGCTCCGGCCGCGGCCCCGCAGCGGCACAAACTCCGCGGGAAACAACTTCTCCCCCTCGCCGCGGCCCCTCGCCCGCCTGCCCCGGCACCTGCGGAGGCGCCGGCCCCCCTGGCCGACCCCGGCCGGGACCGGCCCCCCGCCCCGCCGCACAAAGCGCCGGCGGCGCGGCGTGCGCGCCCGCGGCCCCTCTTACCTCCGCGCCGCGGCCCCCCTCCGCGCACCGCCAGCGCGCCGCGCTCCGACGGCAAAACTTCGCCCGCCGCCCCCGGGCCGCCCCGGCTATTTATGGCCCCGCGCCTATTTTTAATCCGCCGCTTGGCTATTTATACCGCGGTGGTAGGTTGCCGCGGGCCGGCGGACGGAGCCCTCGGAGGATGAGTTGCTGCCCGGCCGGCGGCGGGGCGGGCCGGGCTCCCGGCCGGGCTGCGCGGCGCCAGCGATGCGAGGAATGCGCGGAATGAGGGGAGGAATGAAATGAACGCGGGAGCGGGGCGGCCGCGGGGCGGAGCGCGGCCCGCCGCCCCCTGCGGCCGCGGGCGGGCGGGGCCGCGGGCGGGGCCTCCGCGCCGCGCTGACCTCATAGGGGAGCCCGCGGGAGGGGAGCGGGGCCGGGGGCCCGGGGCCACCCACGGGCGCTGCGCTGCGGTGCCGTGCAGCGGGGACCCGCGACAGGGCGTGCAGCGCTTTGGAACGGAGTTGCGAACTATGGGCTTGCAACAGGGATCGGCTGCGAGGGTCTGCGAGGGTTTGCCGCGGGAGCTGGCTGGGCCCTGCACCCTGCTGGCTTGGGGGGCGCCCGCGGAGCGCCCAGCAGGCACACGCACACCCCCGCACACCCCCAGCCCCTGGGTGCGCTGCAGGGCCCTGCGCAAACCGAGCCCTGCCAGTCCCTAGGAAGTGCTGGGGCTGTGGCCAGGCCGCCCGCAGCACCCCAGGGCCCAACAGAGCCCCGGAGCAGGGCTGAGCAGAAAGGCTTTGTACACGTCGCACCCCAAATGAACGTGGATATAGCGTGGCCCGAGGGTCCACAATCTTCACTCTGAATCCAGGTCACAACCTTTCTCACAAAACTGGCCCCAGCTTCAGGTTTAGCAACGGAAGTTCTGCACCACTCTAGTTGTGAGCTGAGGTGCTGTTAGATTATCTGTAACCTGCTTGTACTGGTGCAACCTGTCCCCCAGAAGCACCCCCAAGCATTGTGGTAAGCCATGGCTCCTTCAGTTAACAACCCACTGCCTTATGGAAATAATCACAGGGCAGGCACAGCTGTTGTGCTTGTGAAAACTTGTATTTGCATAAGCAGAACGGATAACTGGACACCTCGGTGCCTGTTTGTGAAATAAATTGCCTATTTTTATGTGCAAACATACAGTTCTATCCACCTTTGAAAGTTTGCCCAGCAGGACTACCACTTTTGGGGATGTCAGGAAAATCACATTACAGCCTCAGAAGAACTACACGTTGGAGTCATCAGACAGCATTGATGTGCTCACATCTCATGTAACTTAGTGCCACGCTGGTGGAATTCACAATAAATGCTCTGTAGGTTACTTGTGTACAACATTAACAAAAGACATCGAGTGTGTCTCTCTGTGAATACCAGAAACATGCTTGTCCTGGTGCTTTCCCAGCACCAATCTTGTAAGACAGCCATGCTGACAGCAGCCACCATTTGAGCCTGCGACTGACCCAGGAGCCTCTTGAAAACAAGTCACATTGCAGTTCACCCAGAGGCTGCGACTGTTTTTTACCTTTGTGGACCAGGCACAGAGTGTGTATGATACACAGTGCAAGCAGAAGATGCAATGATACTGACTTAAATCCACAGCCCAGCCCTACAGAAATGGCATGCAACAAGTAACAACATCAAAGGGAGCCAAAGTTTGAGCAGGTGTTGGTCAAAGGATTAGGAGAATGCAAAAATGAATGTATTTTAAGATACTTTTCCCCCCACACCATTCCACGCTGGCTGAAAAATTTCTTCCCCAAAGTATGCTTCAAGGAAGCCCCTCAAACAAACACACAGTTTCTTTTCTCTTCCCCTCCTCCTTTCCAAATAGCTCTAGTAATATTGTCTAATAAGTGTCTAAGTGCCTGCACAATTGGTAAAATTCAATCACTTTGCAGATGTCCATACAAAAGCCAGTCTCTTGAGTGCACCGAAGCTGGAACAAAAAAACAGGAAAAAACATTGCCCCCTCACCTCTATACCATAGATTCTTTAGTCACTAGACTTAAACTCACTCCACTATGTTCACTGCGTGCACAGAAATGTGAAAAAAAAACTTTAAAAGCATCAGATTTCTTTTTTCCATAAGGCTCACAGAGAAAGTACCAAGAATACTGACTCTAGCTTATGCCTGCACAGGGCTCAAAAGGTATCATAGCTCTGTACACATGGAGGGAAAATAGAGAATTTTTGGACAATGGATAAACAGAGTTTGAAAACTCCTTTACCTATAGCAGATCCCACAAATGAAAGTGATGAAAAGTTTGCAGGATTATGCTCTCCTAGTGGTAAAGAAAAAAAAGGGGGTTGTTTCTATACCCATGATCATGGATGAACACAAATCAAACAAACCAGGTTGTACCCGTTTGCCCATACCTGCAGACAGACAGTTCAGTAGCTCTTTTGCCATTCAGAACTCTTTAAAGAAGAATAATTACATTTAACTGATGCCTGCACATCTTGCCATTAACTGTGAGCAGCAGGGAAAGCTCACAAAATACTGATTATGTCTCAGGTTCTGAAACTTTGTACATTAGCGTTCTTCACAGGTGGTGAGGTCTCAAAACCAAATGTTTGGGGAAGACTGGAGGTCTTCCGTTAGCACAGTGTAATCCACAACCCGCAGTTTCCAAGCCAAGGCTGAAACGCTGTCCTGACTGTATCTTGCTCACAGGCAACTAAACCAATTAAACTACCAGAACTGAGGCTGAGATGAACAGCAAACTAGTATGGTGACTAAATCATGGCACATAGATCAGATAAAACCAATAGCCTCTGAAAATGGAGGTAGGGAAACTCTGTCCAGTCTTGATATTCCTTGGCTCATGGATCCTGTAGGTTGTCATGTCATGCCATGTCACACCACACCATATTGGCAGTCAGTTCAAAAAACACATACCTGGGATCCCAATGAATTTCTGACAGAAAAAAAAAGGTTGTGTGCTGGCGATAGAGAGGTCTGCGTGTTTTGACGGAAGGTGAGGATGAGGAAAGACACCATCAGCGTCATCCAGCCTGTTAGTCCGGCCCTTGCCTTGGAGCACGGGTGGGCTCCTTTGGAGGCCCTGTGAATGAAGAAGGAAGGCACATTGGAGGCACATTCATACACAGAGAACGTGCTTTGACTAAGTGCCTGCCCTGTGTTTATTGATGAATGGCTTCTTCAGGCACACAGGTGCGCTGAGAATTACAAAAGCTGAAGAAAACAAAGGGACATTGGGACAAGCCCAGACAGGGGCATGTCCTGGGGACAAATGCTTATCTCAGCTAGAAAGGCGACATACAAGTGGGGAATATGGGAAAATATGTTAAAAAAAGAGAAAGAATGAGATTCAAGAGACAGACACAAAAGTGTTTCAGGGAGAGAGACTGGGGAAAGAAAAGAGACTCAGGAAAGAGGAGAGAAGAGAAAGTGAGAGAACTATTTGTGACTATAGAAAGCAGGCAGGAAGAATAAAAAGAAAGTTTAAAAAGAGGGATAAAAATGAAGAAAGGGAAACGTGCAGAAGAAAATGAATTGATGAGACAGACAGAACAGCTGAAGGGAAACCAGCCGGGAGAACAAGGGAGACTGTGGTTTATAAGAAGAAAAATAGGAAGTTGTAGAAAGAGGAGATGGCAGCAAGGAAAGGGAATTAGCTTAACAATGAAAGGAGTAAGGTAAGGAAGGCTAGAATAAACAAGCTAAAGACTGTACAATTAGAGAATAAAGGTCTGTAGACTATTCAAGTCTTGCATTTGTTGGTAAAATTCTATTTTGAGTGTAAGTCCTATTGAGACCAGGGTGGAGACAAGTGGGACCATACTTAAGATAAAATGGAGGCTGGATTGTGGTTTACATATATAGGAACCACTTTTGACTTCATTAATGAGGCCACTGATAGCAAGGGGCATGAGGGAACCCAACAGAAGAGTTGTAGTTCTTTTCCTCTTTGCCCTTAGCTGTGCCAGGTACAGGGCACATAACTTACATGTTTCATCCCAGCCACCCACAGATAGATGATGCTTTTAAGTCTTCGAGACATGAAATGGTACCCAAGAATACAGGGCTAATAGAATTCCTAGTTTATTCCAGGAATAAATAGACTCCTAGCTGCCTAGAGAGTAGTGGCAGATGTAAACAAGATGGACTTTGCAAATTCTAGATCCAGACCCCATTTTGGACTTGGAATGAATCTCAAAGCTCAACAATGCTTGGATACAGCGTTTTGGTTACAAACACTGAAAGAATTTTAAAACTTTGTATTTGGACCGCAGTTCAGATTAGGAAAACCGCTAACCTCAGGAAGTGCTTAAAAGCACTATGTAGATTAGGGTTTATCTATAGTGTCTAAAGAATTAAATACCCAAATCAATGTGTTGTTGAACATGCCAAAAAATACTATGGGGAAGCTGTAATGTAATGGAACAGAGCTCTCCATATTACAAATCTAGCTGCTGAGCTTTGTAAAGCAGCAGACAGTGTAAAGAATGAAAACAAATAACAGTTTAATAATGAATTACAATAATTGAGTCAAGAGGAAGCCAGGACATGAACCACGGCCTCAGAGCCCAACTGAGTTAAAATAGTACAGAGAATGGAAATATATAATTTCAGACAATTCTGGTTGCTGATTTCTAAAGGTGAACTGAGAGCTTTTTAAAATTACACGACCAGAGTCCAGGGCTCTGTATTTCTCCCATTGATGAAATCACTAACACCAAAATGGTGTGGCTCTTGTTCTGCTTTAAAGCAAACAATATAAGCACAGCAGCCTATTCCTTCTACTGATAGCAATAATTCTTAGCACCACTGATTGAAACAAGTTACTGTGAAAACCACTTGGGTGTTCAGGCTTTTAAAAAATTATTTTGCACTACAAATTTTGTTGTGTTACCAGCGTTTTCTGCCGAGGGAAAAAAAATCCTATTCAAATTTCCAAAGAATCTCTTTTTTTGATTAATCAGAATTTCAGGTCTCTGAGCACTTCTCAGCCTGCTTAATATGCAAATGGTGTATTTTGCTGCCTCCCTTCACTTTGGCCCGGATTTCTAATGGTATTTAGATGCTTGAAGTTAGGTGTAGGTATTTTTAACCCTCTTCAGCACTTAAGTGCCCAATTTCCTTTGATTTCGGTGGCTTTTAGATGGGTACGTATTCTGGGAAATCTCAATACTTACCTAGTAATATCAAAAAATAACAATAATAATAAGACACCTTAGTGTTTATCTTAAACACCCCAGTACCATTAGAGGCTTCCTTTGGATCATGCTCAAAATCTACATCCAAGGAATATTTAAAAGCCCCATCTGCCATGAGATCTGTTGTACAAGGTCATTCACAAGCACTCGTTTATCTCACCAAAACGACTCCACAGGTGACTTCTAGAAGGAGGGGCAGAAGCCAGACTTTCTTCTTTCCAAAATGAATTATTTCTAAGTAGGTTTTTTCCAGCCACCCAGAAGGACACACAAACACCATCCCTGGTGTCAGTTTGTCCCAGCACATCCCCACGGCAGCCTGGCCAGGTCTCCACCACCTCCCTCCACCTCAGAGGCTGTGGCGTGTCCTTTCAAGGGTAGGTCTGGTCTGCGTCCCCTGCGATGCTGCTGCTTCCAAATTAGCCCACGGCCACCTTGCCACCACCACAAAGGCAGTGGGTCCTACAGACTCGGCTCTCTACTAGGCCTGGTCTGGGCATCTGTCCACACCATTTGTAAGGAAAGCAGCCTGTTGTGGGATGCTAAAGTCATTAACCAACCTAACGGCCAAATTTCAAAGAGCAGCAGCAAACGTGGGAGCTGTTACACCATCTTAACACAAGAAATGGAAGAAATTTCACTAGAGAAAGTGCCGGCAGCGTCACAAGAGATAGCGACTCCTTCTGCAATAAGACATATTCCACTTTCACAATTGACTTTGCTGAGACGGCAAAAAGTATAAATCAGTGCAGCATCTGGACCTATCTGTTTATAAACAACTTTGGGTCCAAGCGGGCACTCAGGTGACACAAAGCTGCTGGCAAAACGCTGAGCTGCAATTCCTGCAGAGGCTCCTCAGCCCCAGGTCAGGAGTGCAAAGGCCACTTCGCTGTCACAGCCGGGGCAGCTGCGATGGTTCCCCTGCCCGCTGCTCCACCTCAGCCCTGCAAAGCCACGTGCTACGGGAGAACTTGCCAGATATCAGGAAAGGCTGCCAAAACCAGTGAACCACAAGTGACAGTGTCTAAAGCGAAAACAAACTGTCCTAGACAAGGAAGAATTGTTTAACGCACCTTATCCACAGAGTCCAAAGTCTCACTGCAAGTTCTGATAAATACAAAACCGAACTTCGTCTAAAGTGGAAGGGATATCTGCAATATGACCAAGGCAGGTAGGACAGATTGCACATTGCAGGCCCAACTAAAATATAATTGTTATCATACACTGATTTTTTCCTTTCTCCATTCATAATGCAGGTAGAATCACACACGATAAATAAAATTGGGAGAAAACCAAAGTGAGAAAGTCTGAACTTTGCAAAGATATTAAGGGTGACATTGCTAAAAAAAAAAAAAAAAAGAAAAATTTGGAAGAGATCTGTCCTCTTGTCACACTCTCTTCTATGTCATCTGCTTAATGAGACCTTCAAAAAGTACCTGAGTTCCTCTTGCCTCATTATTTCTCAGTGCATATTCTTCTGGTGTAATATAGAAATTCGTTCCAGCCACCTGCAAAGCTCAGGGGTTTTTCGGGACAGAGCTGGGGAGCTGAGAGAGCACAACACTCTTTCTGAGGCAATTCAAACCTAGCAGGATTCCATCTTCCTACTTTTGAAGGGGGGTGGCAGGAGAGGAGAGCAAAAGGGACTCTCAGAAGAGCATATTGCTGTTTCCTGTTAAACTTGACTATTTGAATGTTCAAACGAGTCTAAAAGGAAATTGAAAGAGAGGTAATGCATTCCTTACTGAAACTAATCCTTGAAAGCTAGGCTTACATGGCTTTTTGGTAGGAAAATTACAAAGAGTAATTTGCAGTTGGTTGGATAATGAAAGAAGAAAAAATTACCCAAAGCTGCTGGGAAATCATACTGGTGTATGGGTATGTAGTTAGATGGACTCAGTTCACAGGGACAAGAACTACTGAATCAAGTTTCTGGAATGGCCATTACAGAATTTGTAGTAGTAAATATCACCATGTAAATCACGACCTTTCCTCATCCTTCCCAGGGGGAACCACAAATGCTTTTCATCTACCCTGTATTTAGGAAGGCAGTTTTGGAAATAGGAAAAAGAAAAGTCATCTGAAGATGGAGGAGCCACTGAGGCTAACTGGTGCTCTAGTCTATCAGAATAGGATCCCCACCTTTAATTTTAATATTGGACTGTCTTGTCTTTTCCTGCTTTTTCTCTGTTATGTTCCAGTAACGACAAACAGTAACTAAACTGACAGTGTTATTTACTTGAAATTAAAACAACTATTTAATGCTCTTAAAATTCAGAGTTTTGCAGCTTTGCAAGCTCCAGTGGATGGACCGGCTGCTGTGAAGTTTAATCCTGATTGCAAATGCTCTCTTTGTTCTGGCTTTTCTACTTATATGCTTATGATGTGTTACATCCCACGGAGAGCCAGTCAGGATGCATTGCCAGCGTCTGAAGTGGACCATGGAAAAGGAGGACCACCTCAAAGGGGTATCCTGCAGGACGAGCAATGCCTCCCAGAGGTGGGGGAATAGCTGCCGTGCTGGCAGAAGGCAGACAGGGGTGGCCACAAGTCGTGCGGGTCCGTAGGTGTTCACAGCTCAGGGCTGTGTCACCCAGCGCATGGGGCAAAGTGGGTGTCACAGGTAGGTGGGACATGTGAGGAACTGTGAATCACAGGTCCTGCAAATGGTCATTAAATAGTTGGGTAGAAGCGTGTCAAACAATGAGGTGATGTAATGGACAAATGCTTATCATAAACATAGAGGATCCTGACCTCATTTCACATATGATTTCATCTTACATGACCTCACAAGTGCAGTTACTCTACTACCTGCACAGCCTCGTATGTTTTATATGTTTTTTACCCTGTAGATCCTGAAGAAATTAGTTAATTTGTTATTTTTCACAATCCGTCCCAGATGGAAGATGTCTGTCTGCATTTCCTGATTTACATAACACTTATCATTTTCAAAGCACTTTACAAACTCTAAGCAGTTGATCCTCACACCACCCCTGTGCCCTAGGCATTAGTACTTCCTTTTTACCAACTGGAAGTCGTTATGGGAGGTCAAAGCAATCCTCACAGTAGCAAAGGTAACAGCAGAACTCAGTACCATCCAATTTTTGAACTGCACTTTACGCCTCCAGCACATCACACTTTCCTGATGCAAACGTGTCTACCACACTGCCCTCTGGTAGTTCTTTTTTCTGTCTTATTTACATACAAAAATCCTTTCCCCAGCTCTGTTAGTTCTTGCAACTTTTTGGTCTCTGGTATAGTTGAAGAGCCAAGCTCCCACCTTGTCCACAAGTCAGCTTTCACAATACCCAAAAATCAAATGAGTACAGCTTTTGTGCCTTAAGATACTGTATCCTAAATGGCTGTCAGGTACAATAAATAATTTTTAAAAAGTAATATTTTTAATTTATTCACTTAATATGAGGTCACAGAGTGATCTAAATTCCTTGTGGGTACAGAACAGAAGTTCACTGAAAGTCAGGCCCCAGCTGAGCTTTGGTGAATTTTTAAAATAAGCAATTAAATGGCTTGTAAAATAGAGGTATTTCAGAACTGATATCCGTAACTCTTGGAAAGAACTGAAATGCAGAACAGCTGAAATAGAGCATTTAGCAATATTAAACTCCTTCCAAGCACATACAAAGGGAAGTAGTTTGATTTATTAATAATAATGGCCTTGCATACATAGTTATAGGCCAGTGAAGGCTTTTGAGTCACTTATAACTGCCAAAGGCAAGTAAAAAAGAAACACTGGGTAGCACTTAGACAAAATTAGAAGCCTGTAACCCCTTCCTTGGGTAGCGTTTCTTTGTCTAATCTTGTCCGTACTAGCAAAGAGTAAAGGGTACATGGCCGAACTCTGCTAGTACACCATTACCTGGCAGCCCCTCAGCACAAAAATGCCCTATGAGCCCCCTTGCTCATTTGAGTCATACCATTCACTCAAAAAAACCAAAAAATCACCCAAACAAAAACACAGCACAAGAAATTTTGTTTATGATATTGTCTTTTCCTTCCTTCCTTTTTAAAATGTTTTCCCCAGACTGGCATAGGTGACCCCAGCCCTGATGCTCATAAGGATAAACCTCCCCACCATTCATTGTTGCAATTCATGACTTACGGGTTTGCTTTCACGTTGGATGCAATGGACACCGCGTGGGAAAAGCCAGGTGCCTAAGACTCACCCCAGGTAAGTCAGAGGTACCTAGAACTAGCTAAAAGGGAAATCCTTAGGAAAGCAGTTAGAGTTCTGCCTCCTGTAAGCACGAAGACACCTTATTTGTCATAACACGAGGTGTTCTCTTGCCATTCAGCCCCTAGATGCCTCTGCTGAGGGTGGGTGTCTCTGCTCTTGCTGTTCAAACTGGCAGCTGGCATCCATGCATTACAGGAACGAGAGGAAGAAGGTGACATTACCACTCACTGTCCTTCCCTGGTAGCAAAGTAGATAAGCTTTGGTCCACTCAGGACTGAAGGAACTTGAGTTTAACGTCCTTCTCTGCCTGAGGTAAACACGCTCCTCCAAGCCCCACGGAGGAAGCACTGTCTAGCACGAGGCAGCTGCTGCAGAGCAGTAGGTTCTCCTTCAGAGCTATTCGTTGCATTTTGCTGTGTCCCTTGCAGAAGAAAGCAGTGGGTCTGCTCCAGCTTTTGTGGGCGAGCCATTAGTGGATGCAGCCCTCCAAACGAGGAACTGCAATGGCACATGATCTTTCCACAAGACCAGGAGCGCTATCAGCTGAACTACGGCTGATCAGTTATGTCAGAGCTCTTGCTCTTTATGGCATGTATGTGAGTCTTACATACGGCATATGAACGAGGCATCCAGGCTGCACTGCTGGGAAGAGACTTTTACTCCTGCCTACATAGTTTTTAATCTGCAAAACCATTAAAGGAGCTATTACAGTGTGGCAAAGGAATAACTGTTTGACACGTGTTGTGCTGCTTCTACGGCACCACTATTTACAACTGATGGCTTACGTTATTGGTGAGGAGGAGAGTTAAAGTATTAAAAACCTAATTTACGGCTCTTTCTTCACCGTGTGACTCAAACCAGTTTTGCAATCTGTTACAGGTTAACTAGCCAGGGTTAGGTAGGGCGGGGCGTGTAGCAGATTGCAAAACTGGTTTATTCGATTCTCAGAGCGAGAAAAACATCCTTAAAAATAGGCTTTCTAGAAGAAGACCAGATACCTTCCTGTCAATTATGCCACATCATGCAACAAAACAGATTTTCAGGCGCCTCGGCCTTTGCTGCTGCGTTGAGACACTGTGGGCAGGTCCCGCGCGAGCGGAGGCCACCCGGAATGGTGCTGCAGCTGAAGAGCGTGCCCTGCTTTCGGCTCGGGGCTACACCGGGAGGCACACCCTCACCTGCAGCCTCCTCCTCTCCTCCACAGCTCCCCGTGCCAAGTGCAGCTGGTTAATAGATCACAGATCAGACCGAACAGCTGCTTCCAGCATATGGGGTCGTGGAGGAGGGGAAGCTGCAGGGCTGCTCTGCAAACGTGTGAAATGCAGACCTGGAGCTGTCGGGAGATCAACAGGTGATTTCAAGTAAGGAAAGAGATGGAAAAGAGCTGTATTGTCTTCAGCAAAAGAGAGAGGGAATGCAATCTGTTGTGTCCTGCAGAGTTTTGCTCTTTTTGAGAGGGTAGGCAGGAACGCAGATGATGAGAGCTGCAAGCTTACCTTGTGGGGTATCTTGTACAGCTTCATCTGGACATGGGCTGTACCACACAAGGCAGTGACACAGGTGTACCTAGAAGCTCTCTTTCGATGTTAAACTGAGGAAGATAGAATACACAAAACATGGGGAAAAACTATTAAATTATAATACATCAGAAGTCTATTGTATACATGTTAAAATGTGACAGATGGTTTTGGAATTTTGCACCCTCCCTTGTTATCAATGCAGTTCTTTTTATTGCTTCCAGACAATTTGGATTCTGGCGCTGTACAACACCGTCAGAGAAGAGATGAAGTATATGTTCTACTTTTCTTTACGCAGCCAATACCAGCATTGTCCTGGGGAGTTTTCGCAGTTCACAGCCACAGAAAAATCACCAGAAACTGAAAGCCTCACTTTTGTTTGCAGTAGTGGGCCCTTTATGTTGCTCTGGCAATATAACAAGGTCCTGAAGTTTAAGTTAAACCTAATGTGAAACTCACTTTAGCAATCCTTTACATTGTCATGGCACTGTAACTTTGTCCCTGCTATAAACATAACACAGCCATGTTCTGGATCTCAGTTATTATAATAGTGAGACACCAGAATAGACCAACTGGGGAGCCAGAGGATCTTCCTTTATGGGAAGTTTTTGAGAAGTTAGGATGTGCATGTGCCACGGTGATCTGGGAGTATTTGATCCTGCCTCAGTGCAGGGCTAGACTGAGGGATTTTGTTGAAATCCCTCCTAGTTCTGCAGTTCTAAAGGTTTATGTTTTCTAAAGAGAAGATTTCTTTGTGTGTCAGTCAGTGTGGTCTGGTCTTATCCCCAGAACGTTACTCCATATATTTGTGAAGGCTATCGGTTTACTCACTGTAGTAGTAAAAATTAAAAAATACATTCCTGAAATTGGCTCATTTCCTAACAACATACTGAAGAAAAGCAAGCAGAAAAGGTATCACACATAATTTAGTTGATTGCTTCTTTTGTATTTGCTACAGTGTAAACATATATTCCCTTCTTGCGCTCTCAAACTGTCTAGCCCAGCTGAATTGTGAACTGTGGTTCTAAGGACATCCAACTTTCATGCTTTTAAAAAATGTAATTAAAACTTCCCCCTTTTCATCTGCAAATTCCTCAAAACTGCTTCAAGTCCCACTCTATCTAGATGGAAGACTCTTTTTTTCTCAAAAGATGTCAATTTTAAAATGAGGCTGTTACCTTTGTTCCTGAGCATGGTAGCCCCTATTTGTTTCACTCCCCTATTTGTTTCACAGCAACTACTGTTGGGAAGGGACTTTCATGACGTGAAACTCCAGATTTAACACCTAGAACCGAAATGAATGTTGATGTCAAGTGTTAATCCACAGCTCTCCTATCCCTCCTCTACAGAAGTGGTGGGTTTCAAACCAAAGCTGTTCGAATTTCCTCGTGCTGCCCCACAGAAGAGGCACAGGAATGCCCTCACTGCAACCCACAGCGCAGCAGAGAGCGCCAGACAAGCAGTCTGGCTTGGGCAACACGAGTCGCTTCACTGTCATCCCACGAAGCTGCTTGTGGGGTAACCAGCTCGCATGGCGGTTTGGGTTGCCATGGCTGGGCTACCTGTGGTACTCACACAAGCTCTGTAACCCCCTGCAATATCAGGTGCCTCCTAAGCACTAGTGTAGCCCTGCTCCCAAGTTTCCATGATGAAAAAGAAACTTCAGTTTGCGTATGTGTTAGTGTCAGCCTCTTGCAGTGTCACATCCGTGCTAGAGGCAATCGTCCCCAAGGAATCGGCCTGGAGGTGGCATTTCCCTTCCCTGGAGTCGATGGAGCAGCTTGGTCAGAGCCGCGGGCTGGTGGCTGCGGGAAGGCGGTTCTGCCGTCCGTCGTTTTGCACTGTGCATTTCCTCCCCAAGGAGTCGCAGGGCTGGTTTATTGAAGTCACACACAAATAGGTCTTAGTGCATTTCTTAGCAGCTGATATTAGAAAAAGCTCAGATAGCCTAATAGTGAAATAAGCTGGTGGAACCTGCAGAAATTTGAGCTTTATTTCTGTGATCAGCTGGAGGGCTGACTTCAAATATATCTTTTAACCCCTTTGTATTTCAGCTCCCCTCACCTGTAGAAGAGGGATGCTCACCCCTCTATGCTACTGCCACGTGCCGACACAGGGTGAGCACATTCTGGGCAAGCCCATCCCACTGCCGACCTCCAACACCTGCTCCCTGGATAACTGGAGAGCTTCAGCTCCAATGGCAGTCAACGCCAAGACCTTTACCAGCACTCTATTCACTAAACAAACATGTCTTTTTATCGTTGTTGTGATTGCAATTGGTTGACAGAAATCCCACAAAACTTGATGTTGTAAAAAATAATTAAAACATTTAACGTTACGAAAAAGTTACTTTGATGCTAAACGCCAAGTTGGCGTGACTAAGAGCATAGTGTCACACACAGCAAAATTATCAGTACTCTTTCCACTCATGGAGAGGCTCAGGCCCCTTGGGTCCCTGCACCCCCTGACCACACACCAGCCAGGAGAAATCCTCAGCAGACCCTTCACCCTTCACTCTCAACTGAAGTTACTTTAGTATTTTTAATAAAACTGGCTCTGGGCTGTGCTGCTCAACTCCGGTACAGAAACTGCACTTGATGAGGCAAAAGACACTTCACTCCTTGCCACGACTTGATGCTCTGGACCACAAGAAAACCTGGCAGTGACACGGCTGTCCCCACTCTCTGTCCATGTAATGGCCGTATCTCATCATTTGCCGTAAGACATTTTGTAAGCTGAGGTCCTAAATTTTAAACTGCTGCTCAGCAGGCCAGTCATTAGATTTGATCTGCAGTTATTTTGTACCTTGGGATAAACTTTTGTAGCATGTGAAGTATTATCAAAGTTAGCATTTTTCCAGGGCAACAAAATTTGCATTTCAGAAACTTTTGAATAAATATTTAAGAAAAAATATAAATATGTTAGGTAAAGTTTAGTTTATTTTAATTTTTATGACTCCTCTGGATGGCAGGACAGCTGTATTGGCTGCATAACGTGTATTTTTCAGGGTTAGAAATATATAGCCATCTGTTCAGCTTGTAACATGTGTTAATAGGTATCTCAAATTTCAATTCAAGAAATAACCATCTTAATAAATAACGTAACAGCAGGAAACTTGGGTTAACTAATGGAGACCTAACTGTAGTAGTACTACATCTGTTTAAGTTAGTCATTACAGAAATATTCAGGTAGAAAGTACTTGGCTTAAATGGGACCTTTAACTAAAAAGCATTAGAAAACTGCATTTCCTGGAAGTTTGGGACTGAGACTGAGAAAAAGACATAGCCAAAAGATGAGAGATCCTTACTAACAATATACCCACCCAAGCTTCATACATTTCTCCTAGGGACTTGGTGTGCCAGAGTTGGCCCTTTAGATAATTTCAGACCTACCTGGATTTGAAGTTCAGATCACTAACTCTAGAGAAAGAAAAAACATCATGCAAAATGCCTGAGTTAGGACAACCATAAAATTAATCTCAAATTGTGCAGCCCCTGTAGGACAACATCCTACTTAAGTGGTCTCAGTGCAGATAATGGTCAGCTCTGAATTTAATCTGAAAGGTGAATTAGCACTGGACGATAGTACCCGATA
This sequence comes from Caloenas nicobarica, assembly GCF_036013445.1. Taxonomy (NCBI): domain Eukaryota; kingdom Metazoa; phylum Chordata; class Aves; order Columbiformes; family Columbidae; genus Caloenas; species Caloenas nicobarica. Next base: position 58,700,649 of record NC_088249.1, on the reverse strand, counting down.
CTTGCATGGGTATGCATGAAGCAAGACAAATTACAAAATAAAATAAAAGTATTGTTTATTTTTTTCTCTGCTCCAAAAGGCTGCTCTTGCTGCACAGTATAAAGGGCTGTAACTCCAGGCCTTTAGTTGCCAAGACAAAGAAAATGTCACTCTGAAGCAGATGGTACTGCTGATGCAGAAGGTCACGGAGTTGGAAATTAATTTAAACAACCCAAACCAAATGCAAGGGAATGGTAGGGATAGTTCGTTATTATCTTTGAATATTGAAAAGAAAGTTGAGAAAGTAGAGCAAAAAAGGAATGCCAGTTTATACTTGCATTAGCCATAGAAAATGCATTTGATTTCCTTAACAAGAACTAGAGGGAAACAAGCCACCCAAGAAATCATGGTCAGATCCTTAGACCTCTACAGATGATGATCTGAGTATGGGGACCCACAGAGGACACAGTGGCTTTGTAATTAATGGTCCTTCTGCCGTGTTCCACTGCAGGGATGCATTCCACTCCCCCACCAACCAACTGCAGCTGGAAGGCCCTAAGCACCACAGTTGATGCTGTTCCTGGTTCAGCCCTTAATTTTAGGACTGAGAAGCACAGAGAATAGTTGGCATCTTCTCCCATCTCTTGTCATCTTCCAACTATAGCTCAGCAGACTGGTGAGTTCCAGTCCTTTGTGGCTAGCATAGGGCAGATGTCATACTAGAGAAGTTACAAGAATACGACTTCATTATTTCATAAAGTACCTTCGCAGGAACTAATTGGGCAGTAACTTATTAACGGAGAAACCACCAAGTTATGAATGAACTGTCAGTTGCTGTGCCAAGTAACTTGCATCAGCAATTAGAGTCATAAATGTTCTAGGTAAAAGCACACTTAATGGGATCCTTTCACGGGCTGCGAAGTCTCTCTTGCAGGAACAATTTAGTGGTTCCTTTGTGCCAGCTCCAGAAGGGCCTGGAAGATCTGTGATCTATATTCAACTTCTGTGACATGAATTTGCACCCATCTTTGCTATTCATTAACTGCTCCCCTCCCCCAACTTTTTAGCTCTCATGGCTGCAGAGAAAATGTGATTCAAACATATTTTGAAACAGCAAGATCTTCCTGAGTCTGTGGAGAGCCTAATAAGATGCTTATGAATATGAACTGCCCTATTCATATTCATCAGTAGCTTCATTGGTCTCACAGCCATGGAACTGGTAATTTTTCAACAATATACTAAAATTAATTGAATTTTTCATGTGGGCTTTGCTGCAGACACAGGACTTTTCACTTTGTTTCTATACTCTGCTGGAATCTCTCAGCAGCTGTTTCTGTCTCAGTGCTCTTCCCTTAAGGAGAAAATCTGGGGGATTACGGTACATACATCACTCCCGCTCTCTCCATTCAGTTAGGCAGCTGTATGTATAACTCACCTCTGGCTCAGCCCCTGGTAATGTGGCCACACTGAAGTGACACCAGTAACCTGGCACCATCCCCAGAGTTACATCTCTCAGCACCCACACCTTGTCTCTGTATCTTTAAGCTTGCTTATAAACTGGTATTATCACATGACAAATTGCAAAAGCATCTATCAAAAAGAGGCAAAATCAACCAGTATGTTGTATTTTTTCATGCTCTCCTCGTCACTAGGACAACTTGTAAACACCTGAGCAGCATTTAAGAATTGCACGCTAGAACATACAAACCTGACAAGCTTTCAAAAATGCACAGCCCCAAACACAGAAATGCTCCCCGCACAAATAGCCTTCCATAGCTCAGCAGCAGACATGGCATCTGACTGGAAAGAATGGCTTTCCATCTCAAATTTAAAGCGGGGCAAAAAACCATTTTTATCTTCCATTCTTGACTTTCTCTCCCAGATTGCATTTTATATCTGTCCCTTTTTAAGAATCACACGAAAAAAAAAGAAACACTCACCTTAAAGTTTCCTTAGTAAGAAACTAGCTTGTTCGTATAACATTTTCTGTGTGTTAGTATTCAAGGACTTCCAGAATATGATTAAAATATTATGAGCTGCTTTTATGAGAGCTGAAGTCACGTAAGGAGATTTATATAGGCCATTGCAGCCTTCCTATCAACTATAACTTTGCTTAAGGCTACTGTTTATGCTTTCAGAAAATGTTGGAGATATCTGAGGTCTAAGGCACCAAAGAAAAAGGAAAGGGAGACAAGCATCTGTCATGGTACATAGAAAATGAATCCTTCTGGCAACTCCTGCCCAGCCCTAGATTAATATGGATTTACAATTAACATCATCAGTGAATCAAGCAGCGTTGTAATTGGTTTTGCAGCTATTCCAAAACTTTCTTCTGCACAGACATAACCTAATTCTAACTTAGTGAGACAGAACAGCTTGACACATTTGTTATCTAAAGACCACTTCAGCCAAAGAACATAATGACAAAGCATGGGAACTTGACTCAGGAGCAAAGGCTCTTCTTTAATATTTGTTCCAAAAATAAAAAAGCCTCTCCCCACTACATGTCTCATTATTTCTTATACTTGAAGCTCTAATTTTGCCCCAAGGACTGCTTCAAAAATATATTCTCTTTGATAGGGTTGCTTAATACTGCTCAGTCAAGTGGGATTAGCGCCTTCTGAAAGAACATATTTCTTATTCATTTTCTTCATTTTCTTGACTAATTAGTAAAAATTACTTTGGGAAACCTTAGTTGTAGAAGTATCACTCACCTCTTCTTCACAGTGGGATTAATAATCAGCGTGCGCTACTGCTCAACGCCTGAGCGCAGCTGGCGAGCAGTTCTGCAACAGCCAAGGGTAGGGAATATACCTGTGCCGCAGCTTCTGGAAGTAAAGTGGCAGGAAGATGAGCTGGAAAAGACCAGGCTCAATGACGAATTCAGTTTTATGTCCTTCCTTCTCCATGATATGGCCAGACATAGCCAGTTTTTGCTGAGAATTAATTAGCTAAATATTCCTCCAAAAGCCTGTAAGTTTCTTTCCTTCAGCTCAATGAATTTGTTGAGACACACATAGAAAATAAACAGAACATACCTGAATCACGCAAACGTTGAAAGTCTACTTCCATAGTTTGTTCAGCTATGAAGTTTTAGGAGAAAACAAGGACTATCACTATGCGTGGTACTGTGATTTCACTGTGTATTACACCATCAATATACTAAGGTATTGACACTTGAAACCATTTCCAGTAAGGCTGAGACAAGACAAAATCAAACCCAGGGATGTGAATCTACAGTCCTTGCTAAATCAAAAGCAGGATTGTTGTTGACTTGCATGCAAAATAACAACTCAGACCTTAAAAATCCATGATGTTGACTTATATTTGTGGGGTTTTTTTGTTTTGGTTTGGTTTTTTTTTTAATACACAAGACTGTATTTAGTGTTCTTTACACGGGTTCAGGAATATGGCTTGGCCCTTGCATTTCCTACAGTTGATTTGCTGGAGTGTTTTTGTAGTCCAGTACATAAAATTGTCACCGCGTGATGCAGAAAACCAGACTTTATGACAGAGCATGAGACCAAATTGAAATGAACTTCCCAGCAAAGGGAGAAAGGCGTATTTCTTGTTCCTCAGCACCACTGCCCACCAGCTGAGCTCGGCTGGAATGGCTGCACTACAAACAGCCACCTCAGACGTTTGGTCGAGCCATGAAGCCACAAAGCGTCTCTTGACTTCCGTGGAAATCTGTAGCTCTAAGCATTTCTCTCTGGCTCTCTGGGCTGACTGTGGATGTCAGAGCAACGCTCAGAGTTAAGAGAACACAGATTCTGCAAGAGGTGTTAATCTTTTCACTGAGAGAGAAAAGTATTCTAGTACAAAACCCCCATGCTTTGGAGCACACTTTCCACGCTGCAGTTACTGAAGAAAGAAGGATTTCTTCCTTTGTCTAAGTGTCTGGTCATTAGGAACACACTGAAAAGTGGTCGTTTTTGTGTAGAACCACGTGCATCAATCTAGGTAATGCCAGGGTGACAGGGAATTGGCATTTCCTCATGCCCAACCAGCATCTTTCACTTGCTGTCACAAGTCAATAGATGCAGCCCCCCCCTACCAAAAACAAACAAAAAAACCTCACCCAAACCAATAACCACACACAGACAAAACCAAAACCCAAACAAACAGAAAAACCCCCACCCAAACAAGAACAAAAACAACCCAAGGACATCATTCTTAAATCACAGCCAGAGCTTCCACTCAGACAAAAGCAGTTAAGCCTGCTCCAGCAGGTAATGAAATCCACTTCTCTGTGACAAAATGGGACTTGATCATACAATTTTATTGCTTATTTCTCTTTCCTGAAGAAGTCCTGTCCTCAAAAATGGTCTCTGAGCTTGGCAATATCAATAATATTGCTTCTGCTTGACGATATTTCAGGACTTTTGCAAAAACCCCTTGACTAGAGCTAAGCTGGAAAAAAATCCTATTTTTTCAAAAACGTAGCAGAATATGATGTGTTGCCATGTCCACCAACCGTGAACATGACTTTTCATCAGCTATAGGGATTGATTTAATACAGCTGTAACACCATGAGGCTTCTGAAAAGCACAATGGGACCTCTGGGACTCTGCAAGCCTCCTTGACACTTTGAGAGATGCGCTCTGCGTCCAGCTTTCTCTCTTAGGACTAAGACCATCACACCAGGCAAAAAGGAATCTGTGACCGCTTCAGAGCAACTCTGTTCCTGAACAGAAGTGCTGGCTCAGGAAGGTGGGAGTGAGAAGCACAGAGAAGAACAGGCTGGGACTTACTCCCTTTCTTCAACAGTGCACAGCAGAGACAACATCTGCAGAGCGAGCCCAGGGTGGAGCGCTGGGCACAGATGCTAAACATATCCCATATGCCCAACAGAAGAGTCACTTCACCTTCACCTGCTCCACCAGTACTTTGGAAAAGCGTGGGTAGAGAAAGTCTGAGCCTATGGGAGAGGTGGCTTTAGGGATATTTCTGGGCAGGCCTTCAAAGCCTGTTTCTCGGCCCCATTTCCACATGTATCTATGAGGACCACGATGAACAGTCAGCTATCTTGATCTGTCCCTGAGCCAACACAAGAGAACCCAAGGAGAAGGGTCTCACTTCCAGATTCTTTTTAGAGCTAATGGCATCTCACAGTTGTTTGTTCCTCAGACCCTGGCAGCAAGTGTTAGGGAAACGTATGACCCTGAGGGCCTCTCTCCCTCACTATCCCAAGATCTCCATCAAGAGATGAAGAGTCAGTCAGTGCGGGGTGGGAGTCAGTAGCAGTGACTCTAGGAGATGACCTGTCTGCTTCTCTGTGTGTGGCATAAGGAAAGGGAGTAAGGACAGGCCACAAAGCTAAAAGTCAGTCATGGACTGACTCTTCTGCTTCTGGTGGGTAGAGTAGCTTCCCATCTGTAGTTTGTTAGGCCCGGCAAACTTATTCTGAGCGTGCTGAAGATGGAGAGACCAGGATCTTACAGACTGCACAAGTCTGAGAGGCACAGGCATGTGTGCAGTCCACTATCTGTGCTAGTTCCAAGTCTGAAAGATTCCAGTGCAGCGTTTTACCTTCCCTCAAAATATCAGAGCTGCTCTGAAGAGGCTGCTATGTAAACCCTTCACTAATACACCTGCACAGAGCAAAAGAACATCCATCAGGGACAATATTGGAAACACCGTATCACAGGACTATCCCAGCACCACTCGAAATGTGCCGTGTGTTGCTCAGTTTGGTTGCACACTCACCACAGATCATGTGAATGGCTCTGAGTTCACCGCTGCGGGAGCACAACCGGCATCTTTGAAGCTTGCTGCTGCACTCCTCAGTGTCGAGGAAGAGGGGAGTCCCTTTTCTTGACAGCTGTCCCCCTGACACGAGGCTGCTGTGGCACAGGCTAGCTGGGCTGTCTTGCTGGCTGTTGGCAGCCCCTGGCTCTCCATTGTGCATTAGCCAGACTAACACGGGTGTGTTTGGAAGGGTGATGAAAGGGCCAGGTTTTTGCTGAACATCCTATGAAACTGCGAGGAGTTAAATGTTAGTGAATGTGCATATTCACAGGGTTTGACCTTCAAAGATGCTGAAGTGACAATCCAGAGGGCTATGAAGGAACAAAGACCTAGTTCTTCACAATATTTGGGCACTTCAATCCTTTCTGTGTCAGCAAGCACTAGGTCTTCAAGGATGTAGGACAGCGGTTCAGATTTATTTAGATCGGTGCCCACCACAGTCCTAGTGCTTCAGGCTCCTGGTTGACTAAGCCTTGGAGCCAGACAGTAAGGACTGCTTGGCATTGGCAGTGAGGTGGACATCTGACACGTCCAAGTAAATTAGCCATGGTCATGGGGGAAACAGGGTGGCAGAGTAAGGAAAGGAAATCATCACCAGACACATGGTTCGACACCTGAACTACGGTACCATACTTCATTTAAAAGGTCATAAGCAGTCCTAACTGAAAAAATAAACCAAAGTCTTCTCAAAATATTTTACAGATAATAATTCAACTGGCTGGTTCGTTGTTGCAACCAGAAGCCAATTTGAATAAGAATAATAATATGATGAACTGATGGTACAAAATAAAATTATAACAGTAATTAATCACAGAATTCTATGTAGCAATGCAAGTTTGGTTATTAATCTTGCTGGGTTAACATTTTAGCTAGGAGGCAGTTACACTTTTGTATTTTCAACTTGATCTTGTTTTGTCATGGAATGAATTTGAAAGTTCTATAGGTGGTATCTATCAAAAAAACTTCCAGTCTGAAGCACACGATTAGCATAGGACAGATTCTACATTGATATGCATTTGTGATTCCACTAAAGATTTTCCTTAAATCAAGACACTGTAATACCCACACTTTATCTAGCCACTGGGAAGCAAGTCCTGTGGGGTCAGGTAGACCACTCTGTGCTATTTCATAGCAAAACAGTTAATCCACATCACAACAGTCGTGCTTTAGGAGAACGCGGTTCTACCATGGTGTGTTGTGAATTACAGACAGGCCTCAAACAGTCTCCACAGATGCCAATTCATCAGTAGCCTGATCCAGATATCCCATCTGTCTGCGTGTCTATCGCATTTCTTCAGATCTTTGGGTACATTAAGAAAAGTATTTTCTGCTGCCTCTCCTCCTCCTCTCGTCCCCCTTTAGGATATAATGCCCCCAAATGGCTTTGGGGCAGCTTTTACAAAGGAATCCCATTTTGGATGCTGTTCTGACTCACCACAGAAGAGTAGTCTTCTCCCCTCTTCACACAGTAGTATGAACTCTTAATTTTGTGATGCAAAAGCCCTGAATCAAATCCATCCCTAATGCTACTTTACCAAAGTCAATGAAATGACTCCAAGAATTGGTTTGTCTCTTGGTTTTAATACCGGAAAAATGCCTCATCCAGCATAGAAGTAGAAACTTAATACACACTTCGGTATGTTAGACAGCCTCGTCATCACAGCACTGCATTTGCTTTTGAATAGGTTTATAACCCATATCTGTGCTACTTCTAAATCTGGATATTGCATTTGTTATGCAAAGAAAGAAAATTAGTTTTACTACTAGAGATAGGGACTGCTGAGACAGCTGAGCTTCAGCATATGCTAATAGTATCACTGTCTTCATTTAAACAGATATACAAACCTTTAATAAAACTTTCATTTTTAAAGATTTTGTCTACTAAAGTACACATAACTACCATGTACCATTGCCATCTAGTGGAAAGGTAAGTAAGAACACAGGTCTCCCTCACTTTAATAGCTATCCATGATGATCACTGGTGATTGTTTTAGCTAATTTGGAAAAACCTCTTGCAGGCATACTGTAAAGTACATATCTCTCTCAATGCCTGACCTGCTTTCAAGGAAATCAATAGCTTCCTGTTTAATTTATCTTTTGGTATGGTAAAAACAAGTGTTTGATTGCTGTTAGCAATCTTACTGATGAAGAGTTTTTCTTCTGAAACAGAGGAAACTTAGCTTGTTTCCTTATCTTTGATTAAACGTAACATTTCCGAACTTAATTGAAATATAGCATGTTCAGTTGTTCATGGTCAATAAGGATGTATTTCAGAGACAACTGCTGTGAAAGGGGACGAGGTGGTACAGCAGAAAGAGAAAAAAATGCCACAGTAATGCAGCTTCTCCTTGGGTTGTCTGAAAGAATGAAGTTAACACAGCTTTTTGCAATTAAAAGCAGACGCAAGATTTGGGAAGGCTGGCAGATTAAGCATTAAATTGAGCAGCTTCTACATAAAAACTCTGGTCAGGCTAAAAGACTTATTTCTTGTAGCCATTTGTTTAATGAGTTTACATCTGCTGTAACATTCAAAGAAGTCAGTAGAGCCCAAGTGTTTGACAGCTGCTCTTAAAAAAACCAAGAATGATGCACTTTGCTCATCTTCATCACAGACTTTAGATAAGGATGAGAAATGTTACAGAGATCCACTGGAAAGCCTCAAAGGCAAATACATGATATCTAGTTTTACTAGATTCTTGATCATTTACAGTTCACCCTAAAACTCCCACACATTTGTTTCTTAATGTCCCTCATGCTCCGTTAAACCTCACTGCAGCAATGTTCCCATAGGAATGTGGCCACTTGCCAGACTCTCTCATGAACATTTCATTAATCTTCTTGGCTCTCATACAGACTACAAAACATTATTTGTTAGCAATTTAACTGTTTTGCTCCCAAATGTGGCAGAAAAGTGATCTTTGCTATGCTTTCATTCAAGAAAACATGAGGATAATTATAGAGTAAATGAAACGAGTTTTTTTATGTTTAGCAAGACATAGTGCCAAGAAAGGTAAACTAATTGTATCTTGTTTCTGGAATTAATTCTCATGCTATCCTGAACACCCAAATCATTCGCAAATGTTAAGATCTAACTTATTCTTAGCAAAATACATCTTTTGATACAGTTTTATTTCAGTATGTTACACAATGATCTCTGACTTCTTTAATAATTCAGACCATACCATATAATCTACTAACTTAGGAAGATAACAGAAAAGACTGACTATTTCTGTTTTCTGGAAGTCTGGCCTGACCCACGGCAATGATGTTGAGATAAGACCATCACTGGCTTTGCAATAATTACGAAGAGTCTGTTAGCATGCAAAGCTTGGAAAGCACACGTGAGTTGCTAGAGAGGAGGAAAATGATTTAGTGAAAAGTAACTTCATCCTCTGCAGACCAGGGAGGACTTAATTCTAGATATACAGATATATAACTTTTGTTTCATAAAATGGGAAGCTTCGGAGTGGTATCAGTGGATAAAGCTGTCCTCAGGTGCATAGGACACTGATAGTATAGATGCAGATTTTATCACTCTATTTCATCTGAGCTTAAAAAACAAACTCACATAGAGACATGCAGATGCAACTCAGCTTCATGTGAGAAGTGTAACATCTCCATTTTCTAACTTCACAGTATTGCAATGAATAACCTTCACGTGTCAACTCCGTGGGTTTTTTTTAATCTACAAGAAGTTTAATTAATTAATCAAATCCCATTTTCACTTTGCAATGTGATTTTTTTCAACAATTTGCTTCCATGGCACTGTATGCAAAGACATGGTATGCATCCACAACTGAGGGGTGAAATGAAGAGTAAAGAGTGATCAGAGACCTGCAGCCATGTAAAAGGACGGGATCCGAGAACTAAAGGAGGAGAATGAACAATAGCATGTTTAGAGGTCTTTCTGTTTTCTCTTCTGACTTCTGCAAGAAACCCAAACATTTGGGATGTATCCAAACTTAGGCACTTCTGAGGTTTTCCCAGCACTTTTCTGGCTTAATATTGTTCTGCAATGTGATGGGCAGAGACACGCAGCCATGCTCTCCGTATTGTGCAGTCACTAAATTGCAGTCTGTGTGAACACACACATATTTGACCAGACGTGAATGAAGCAATGACCACAGGCCATTTGCTGGGTCAGAATTTGGATTTTTTTCTTAGAATTATCCTTATGGGAGAAGAAAAAGGTCTTGCAAATTATGTTGTAGAATGTGCTGGATTGTGGTAAAAAATGATTGATACACGCTCTTTCAATCCTACCTTTTAAAATTGTAGCAGGGGGATGAGCGGAGAAGTATTATGAATGTGTCCGTGGAACATGAGAGGCTGATGATAGAAATAAGAAGCTCTATCAGCTGTTGCATGCAGCAAGATAAAGAAACCATTCGAAGCTTTTAATGCTGCTAGGAGAAAAGGAACAGGAATGACATAGTGCTTAAGATCAGTTGGGAAAAACAGGTTTTTGGTGGGACAACAGCACGACCAGCAGCATGATTTTGATTGTTTGGATGTTGGGTTGATCAGCTGCCTTAACCATGGAAAAGGGACACCTAGAAGATGAGGTAGGTGATAAGGTATGATTAGATGAAAGGGGGTTTGGGAGCTGGGCGTTTTTGAAAGGTTAAAGCAGGAAGGGAAAATTTGGTAGAAAGGCTCATACAAGATTTCAGGAGAGTCAGTCAGGAAGGAAATAACCAATGGAGGAGGTAAGTCCCTCAGGAAAGTGTCTGTTGTTTTCAGATGGTGATCAGAGAGCTGATGCTGCTCTTCTGGCTCTGGATCAAGAGTACTCATCTGCGGTGTTGCAAGGGTTAAAACCAGTCCAGAGACAAGCACGTATGTAATTTGCCATTTGGAATGAGCATTCCCAATTTAGCTTTTAACCAGTGGCAAAGGCTAGTCATAGCAGTGAGATGCCAAATATTAATTTCGGCAAAGCTACGCTGCTATATACTCTTGGAAACTGTATGATTAGAAGAAGTCAGAGTATAACTGACCTAATTTCTTATTTTTATTTCATAACTGAGAGCAACTCAAGGGAACCCTGAACACAGAGACTTGCTCAACCCACACCATAATTGGACTGGCTGATTGAACTAGCTGGTTAGCTGAAATTGTATTCTGATTAAATTGTACGACCTTCTTTTCCAAATGGCAAAGTTCTCCTCCCTGTAATTCCTGAGAGCCCCATCCGAGAATTACAGTGTAAAGAGAAAGAGAGTGCACAGTGTCAGGCAGCCTCTGTTGTTCCCCTCAACAAGTTATAAATAAATATAGGATATTTACAGTGCTCTGTACTAGAGAAAGCCAAGATCAAGGCCAAGTGTCACAGTCCTCCCTGAAAATAATTGCAGCATGCAATCTAATCCTACATACTCTAGCAATATGTAGTCTAAATAGAAACGAACAGGATAACGCTGGATTGTGGGTGGTGGAACTGTACCAGAACCTGGGAATTTTATGTTAATTAAGAAATGCTGATTAATAGAGAACAGTAGGTTTTAATAAACTAGTAATAAAAGAGAAATTGTGTTTAAATAACAGGCATGTCTTGATTCCCTGGAACAAATCTTCTGATTTTTAATAGGGGGAATTCACCTAATGGAAAATTTCGCCTGACTGAAGACAGCAGAAGTTTTCTGTTGGGTGTTACTCACTGCGGTTTAACTCCCTATCCCAGAGGTCTGCCTGGCTAACTGAGCCATTGGGAAAGAGGTCTTGGCAACAGCAAAAGCTACAATCTTGATACCAAAATTACTGGGTGAGGTCGTGTCATACTAGAAGAGAGAAGATCACAAGACTTCTGGGGTTAAAGCGTTAAGGTGCACGCAGAAGACCCAGCAACACAAGATAGCTCAGCTGATTTCCTGAAAGTGCCCAGAGTGCAAGTTACAGGTCTGCCAGAAAGAGATAACTACAGGTGCTGGACTGGGCTGCGCCAGCAAGATCCATCCTCCATCTCACATGCAACTGCTTCTTGACCCCTTCTAGTAGTACAACTGCACATAACTTCCTTAACCGCAAAGTGAAGGAAAGCCCTGGGGCTTTTCAGTTACTGAGCACAAATGGTAGCAGGGACATCCTGAGGTTTGACGCAGGTTTCCTTGTACGTATATCCCAAAAGGAGGCAGAGCTGACTCAGAGAAACTTGCCCATTAGTATCCCACCTCCACGTCACGCTCTGCATCCTGGCGGATCATACAATACTTGGTAGCTTATATAAAGGAGCTCTGTTCAACGGAGGGACACTATTGTAAGCATGAAACGGGAATCCAGACAGTTTCGGTAACCCAATCTCAGACAATGTGGGCATAGAAAATCTACTGTGGCTAATGAAAAATGAAAAGCAAGGTCTAGTTATCAGCAATGAAATTTCAGTAATTAACACTCAAAACTTTCAACCGAGGAATATGTATGTTCCTGAAAAGCAGTGTAACCATTCAAAATATCAGGTAAATAAATCTGTGCCCTAAATCTGCTTCCTACCAACTTGGTAACTTTCCACAGTGATGCGAAGTGCTTATTGTAGCAAATTCATTGCCAGAGTATCTTTCTTGCATGGGAGAACCATGTCCCTCCAAAGCAGAAAAATCTCTGAACCTGGACATGGAGCTCTAGCTAAATGAAGCTGAGTCTGCTACGTGCCTCTAATTTCTTTGCTTTGATGGAAGTCCTAATGTCACCACTTAGGCAATGAGAAGGCGAGTTAGGGCTTTATCAGGACTAACTGGCGGCAGGCAGAGTTGAAGGCAGATCTTGATTAAGTGCTCTGAGCAACTGGAATTAAACTGTGGGACTGCAGAGTCTGGGAAGTAGTGGTCCACATGCAAGTTTTCATTTCAGAGCCCCTCAAACTAAGCCCCTCTCAAAACCTGACCTTTTTCCTCCAGCTCTACTCTTCAGGCTACAAGTAAACTCATGGAACCTGCCCAAGTAGAAAATGAACTTATTAGTCACAGGACAGTTGGTGGCACACAGAGCATACTCCTGATTAATTTATCAGTCTAAGTTATTTTACAGCCAGCTGGCCCACCCTCATTGCGTTATATGAGCATGTTACAAACTGCGAAGTGTTCACACAAAGATACATTTCTCTCTCTTCCCCTCACCCTCTGCTTCTATTCTGAGCTTGTTTCTTTAGAAAGTGGTGGTGTGGGAAGGCTCCTCCAAACGCTTATATGCCTGCTTCTCATCTGCATTAAGAGTCCCTACGGTGCCATGAAGAAAGTTCAGTGTTAAGTAAGATTCAGGCCTTGATTTCTGTGAGGGTCAGAGAGGGGTGGTTTTGTTTTCTCGGTTTTAATTCTTTTAAAAATGTGTAAATACAATTAGTATTGCTTCCATTTTGATAGACTACACTCAGTAGGGGCTCAGATTACCCTCTCTGCAATTTATATTTGAGGAGTTTATTTGATTTTGGTATTGCTTTGTTAAGAGAAGGCACAATGACTCAATTAGACATACTGGTAGGGATCCTGACCAATTCTATCTTTACATTGTATCTTAAAAAAACAAAGAAAGGAAAAAAGAAGAGCTCCCAGATAGCAAAATTGTGAAAATCAAAGACTGCACTTCCATTGAAAGTGTAACCACCACAAACTTGTATTCCACTCATCTGAATCAAGACTGGGACTAATTTCCCAACATGTTAGAACTGTGCTTTCCTTTTTTGTTCTCTTAGAGTTTGTAAGGCAAACAAACAAACAGGACTAATTACAATACTTTAACAGTCTGTCAAATAAAGTAGTTCTGTCACTTACTTTTTAAGCTAGTGCATTCATGGGAATCTTCTTTTCGTATCATTATCTCATAAGAATACACATGTAAGTTTAGCACAAACCGTAAAACTGTGTTGTAGATTTCAGCTAATCTAGTATCTTTCATTTGTAAGGAGGATTTGGGTGGAGGCCAAGTTAATTAAAACCAGAATAGAACTGTGTTCTATTCATATGAGTCATATACCTCTGACTCACAATAGAGTCTGTGCAGCTAATGGGTTAATTTGTCCCGATAACGCAGAAAAAATGGAGCTAGAGGTTATGGCACTGTTTGAACTGAGCGCTGGTTTCAGACAGCAGACGTACAAGGTTTTTATGCAATTAAGAATACAGATCCGCTCTAATGATGTCCTTTCTGTCTATTCAAGTGCTACTACAAACAGTTCAGAAAGATCTGGAGGTACAGGAGTCTTAGAAATCCAGGACTGACACCTTCAATATTATTGCAACAATGCGCACATGAAAGTGTTTAAGCTACTACCACACAGGGGAAAGTCTAAATCACATGCGTGTAGCTTGTAACGCTGGCAATTTCCTCCTAGCTGATAGCCCTGCAGCACTTCAATGGGAAAAATTCCTCCCCAGGCAACCTAACAAACCCACACGCTCACTTGCCTCAGTGGCCTGCTGCCGAGCACCTACATGTTCACTACAAGAAGCATGGTAAAAGTGGTAATCTTTTCCGCTAACAGCCTCTGGAACTCCCCTGATCCCCTTTTCCCTGGGGACTGGCATTCCACACAAGCCTCACTGGTAACTTCCCAGCTCCTTGTTTCACACCACAACTTGAAGGCACACACAGGGTACAGAAAGGGGAACCCGCTTCCTAATCCACACCTCTCGTGATCTTCTGTGTAAAGTTAGAGAGGTTCACTTACCGCTTTCCTCCTCCCACATTCCTGCAAGACTGCGAGCCTTTCAAGACAAGGACTGTTATCACAGCACAAATTCATGGAACTGCTAGTGCAACAAACCCCGTGGGCATGGCTATAAACCAAACGGGAATAACAAGCACACCTGAGTTCGATCTGCCTAAAACTTAGTGCCAAGGTTGAAGGCAGACGGCAGCATTCTGCTGCTCTGGAGCTGATTTAGTTATCTCATCTCCAAGGGCCTCTCAAGAGAAGACATAAATTATACTGGTTTTTCAACCCTCATGCAGGTGAAACTCTTAATGAATACAAGAGTGGACAAGAAGCATATATCTTTTATGAGCTAATTTACACAGTTGCTATAAGGGATCCTTTGAGGAAAGCAGGCCTTAAAAGTAATGGTTTTGTGGGTGTAATTCTATAGGATTGTGATAGGAAGTGAAGACAATACAACGCAGGCCTCAGTGTAAATGTGACTGAGGTTTCCCACAGTGATACGAACACTTATCCATTTCTAAGTAAAACAGACTCAAAGAAACCACAAGGACTTTTCTCACATATTTAAAGTTAATTCAGTATTTTGCTGAATTGAGGCTACAGTCCTCAGCACCTTGCAAGTTTCAGACTGTGCACGGGAACATAGTATTACCTCCCTTACCTAAGTATTGCCACCCAAAAAAAAAAAAGGAAAATTACATTAAAAAAAAGAAAAATAAAAGAA
The DNA here is from genome assembly GCF_036013445.1 of Caloenas nicobarica. Classification (NCBI taxonomy): domain Eukaryota; kingdom Metazoa; phylum Chordata; class Aves; order Columbiformes; family Columbidae; genus Caloenas; species Caloenas nicobarica. The sequence continues at coordinate 58,685,545 of NC_088249.1, read as the reverse complement.
AAACAGCAAGTTCTGGTCACAGTGATTTTCCCTCACCCCCCTGTATGTAATTTAATAGACCTCATCTGTTCATCTAACATAACAGTTATAAATTTGGCATGTGATCCAGTGGACTAATCATTCAGAGACATGACTACAGTCAGCACCGTTCATTCCTCCCAGCATCAAAAGCCTTAAGCAGTGGATGGGGCTGATTAGTCACAGCTGAAGACTTTAGAGCCTCAACATGCTAGTTTAGTATTAATTTCCACCTAACTGGAACAATGCAAACATCCAGGAGAGGGAGGAACAGTTAAAGCATGTTTTCAGGCTTATTCCAAATAAAATTAAACCGAGTCAAGTAGGAAAAAGTCTGTGCAGTATGTCACAATATGGAGGTCTCAGAAGGGAAGCAGAAGATGCTCTTCTAGTCCTCCCTTCCAAGACCACATGTGTGCATAGCCCCAGGCAGATTTTCTGCTCTTCGCCCAGAATACAGGTACCAAGGTTGCAATCCTGGAAAATCTGTTTGAGCACCACCTCCCCCTGAAGGCATCTAAATTTCACCCTTGATTTTAAATTGAAAAATCCCTAGCATTTTATGCCTGCACATGTTCGAAGCTGACCCAGTCTCGACGGGACTGAGTAGTTCTAGTTTTAATCTGGCTGGGATCCAAAAGTAAGATGTAGCACTTAATTCAGTACTTGTGCTCAGAGGAGGCCCAAGAAACCTCAGCTGGCTTTACAGACAAAATGGAGTTTTGTCTGTCATTTTCCTAACACGCAAAAGCTTGCAGATGACATGGCGCTCACTGTCCCTTGTGAGCTCACTAGGGATCAGGTAGGAAGCAGGGGATGAAGCTGTTATTTGCTTTGCCTGAGGAAATGCAAACCCACCTCAGGCTGCAGGCTGTGTGGGTAGGAAGACCTTCTCTTGAGGCTGTTTCGACAGCAGAGTCCTGAAGAGAGAAGTGAGTGACCAAAGCTCAGCAGGAATTTTGCATTGAAACAGAGATGATGGTAGTCTCAGTTCAGCTCCAAAATGTGTTTTGGTATTTTAGCACCCTTTGATTGTCTAAAATACAGAAGCAGGCTTTACAGGAGGCCCAGAAGACAGGTTCTTCCCCCAAATCCTCTTCTACCTCTTCAACAACCTAACCACCAGCTATGCTCCCTCTTCTGCTCTCCTTTGTCAATGTGGAATTACTTTATACACGGAATTGCAACTTCAGTTTATGAGTCGACAGTGCCCCTCCAATAATGCTAAAAAAGCATGTCACCTCAAATTCACATTGCAGGGTACAGCATTCTTCTAAGAAGGAGGAAAAATAACTCCCACAGGTGAGAAGGGCATTAAACTCAGATCTTTTACTTTCTGGGTGAACAACAATGAAGAAATTGAAGTAGCCAGATGGTGACTTCTTTCTTGTACTGCAATGTTTGGAGAACAGCAAGTCTACTTGCTCTTTAGGACAAAATCCATAAAATTCAGGACAAAAGCCATAAGTGCATATGGTGGGGCTTAAGACTGTGCATCCTTAGCAGAGAGCGATACTTCTTTCCAGCCCTGAGTAATAGGCTAGGACTGAAGAATGGCATTAAAACTCACCCTGTCCTTAGTGTTCCCTGTTGATTAGGCAGCTCTGCTTGGTGGTTTCAGCTCTACAAGCAGACCTAAAGATCAAACACCTCTTTCTGGATTCATTCCAGTAATTCAGTGGCTAAAAATGCCCATCTGTAGCACTTTAGATGCCTGTATTTTTGACTGGTCCCAAGTTCTGCACTGAAGCTCCTGCATTAAAAGGTCACAACAAAAACAAGTTTATAAAAAACAGACCTAAAAAATCTTCCTAAATGCAGTTATTTTCTGAAACAGACAGTTTAACTTCAATCATTTTAACAATTCACTAACATTTTGTTAAATTTCAGATTAACAAAATTACTCTGCAGAAAATTGCATTATACCCAGCTGCAATACCACCACTACAGTGTTCAGCGCAGTAATACTAAAGCAAAGGTATACTTTACTGTTTTGAGTCAAATACAGCATTTTCTTGACCTGCTGCTGTTAATCATTTCAAGCATATGTTTACACGGCTGTTTTTGCCAACCCACTTTCAGCTGTCACCAGCCCCCACAGAAAATAATAATAAACACCAAGTACACCCACCAAGAGGTAATTGAGAATAGGTTAGATGCATGGAAATGTCTGGAAGCTCCGAGAACATAAACCATAAAGCCTTTCTAATTTTTTCTCATACATCTCATACCATGACCCAACAACAACATACAGTGTTGATTTTCAGGTGCAAATTTTATTGTGGATCTTAACAAAGGTTTCAGAAAAAGCACAGGAAAAAAAACCAGCAAGAGTGTCTCTTACAGAGTACACAAAATATATTCTGTGAAAGCCACTATCTCTGCAGTTGAAGGCAAGGCAGCTTACTTTAAACTAACAATTATTTTCAGATACACATGTTAAGAAGCAAATTTTGCAAATATCCTTTTTTCTCAATTAGTTTGATATTGAAATTGAGAACCAAATATTTCAATGACACTAACATTGTTGCAGTTTGTGTAGTATTAAACTGTTAGACAGAAAAGAAAAATTCATTATTGCAAAAAGAAATAGTAACAGAGAAAATATTGTCAAAATACATAAAATTAGCCCTAGTACACATTAAATGACAGAAAATCTCTTTGGAAAATCTGTGGAAGCTGAGGTATGCATAATTTTGGAATTTTGGTGCTGCTATCTCCATTTTTCATGTGATACATCAAATCAAAATATCTTACCTAGAACTAATCATAAAACTTTCTACAAAGGATTTCTTTAGTCTTTAACTGTACTTTAAGAGTAAAGTGAAAACCCACACTAATTCTTACAGTCTATTAGGGAACAGTGTAGAAAACCTTGCAAGAGGTCTTCAAGGCACTGTTTTCTCTTTGGTGCTTGGCACACACACAGGCCATTCATGAAGAATGTTTTGATAGGAAGACAAGAATAACAAAAACTAGACCTAAAGCTAGTATCTAGTATATTAAATATCATATATATCTTTCTCTAATGAAATAAAACCCATTACTTTTAAAATCCCTTCTGCTTTACAACACTGTGGTTTGCAGTAAGGTTTCTGCTAAATTAATCTAAAATATGAACTAAAAAACACACTTTAGGAAAACAAGAACAAAAGTCAGCCAAGTAGCATATACCTCAATCTATATAGTCTGCCTGAATGTAAACCATTCCCAAGTACTGTAACCCTCTGTAAAACAGAAAGGACCAAAAGCTCTGTTGATTTAATGCCACTGGTTTACATGGAGACATGTCAATCAGCAACTTGGTCCACAGTCAATCGAAGCAGATGAGGACGTTCTCCAGCACTCGCTGGTCCACTTGAATTCCTAAACTATTCAGCTGCAAGGGCTGCTGCCCCCCTCTAACAGAAAGGCATCTACTGACTAAGAAATGTAAAAAACTAGATAATCTGCAATCAGCTTCATTCAATAAGAAACTTGGTGCATCTGAACTCCATCGGAAATACAGAGCAATCCAATTCTGGACTCTATGTGTGTGTCTCAGGTCAACAATTCCTCCAATACCTTTTTTTTTTTTCTTAGGCCTGTTCTTTATGGCAACTAATTGCCAGTCAGCTGGGAAAGAAATCTGAAAGAAGTTGATCTCAAGATATTACGATTTTACATAATTATTTTGACAATATCTTTTTGACATACTATTAACAATCTGTAGTTTCTCTTTGAAAAAAAATAACAGTTTTGTGTGGTTGACAGAGATGTCCATCTCCAACTACAAGACAAATCTGGATACCATACTGCTGAATGCAACGGACGGATTGGAAGTCAGAGGAGCACAGGGAACTCTGTTCTTTTGGCAATTTCATAATGCACAGCAGCAGAAGTGGTTTCTGTTTGTTTGGTACTCAAGGCAGGCTAATAACCTGCCAGCTTGCGGTGGACTCAGCTACCTGTGGGCCTCCATGTGCCTGAGCACGATAGACAAACACACTGGTCTGGTGGATGAGATCCAAATACCACGAGATCTTAAGGCAGTGGCTTGGATTCATACTACCTGGCTTTAGAGCCCAGCCAAAGCGCTGAGATAGCTGCCTCAGGACCAGAGGCTCCCTCTGGGACCAGCAGAGAAACTGGCCTCTCCAGGTAGCTGTTCATATCTTACATGGACTAAATCCATCGATTTGGATCTATTTAATCATTTAAAGTAATTATAAATAAAAGCAGGATTGACCTAAAACTTAAACAACTTCTACTTTAATATAAACAGTGAGGAAAATTCTGCCTTCAGCTGTACATCAGTATAGACCACTCTGTATCAAGAATAAAAGCATCACAGGTGTCAGCAGAATTTGGCAGAGCTGACTTAACGTTTCGCTTTCCTGAAGGAAGGTGCTGGCCTACACTGATTGCTGAAGAGCAAACTATCTACAGTAGTATTCTATATTTCTATAATATTCTGTATCAAAGCAATAAATATTAGATATAATCTCTATATTAGATTTCATAGTTATCTCATAGCTATTTAAATCTACACTGTCAAAAATACAAGCAGTGACCCGCTCCTACATGGCAGCATATACTATTTGTGTAAATGTGTTAAAACTATGAGGTGGGTCTATATTTACATAGGACACTCTTGTTTATATAGCAGATTTTAATTTACATAAATTCTTACCATAGAATAATGATGTAAAGGTTGGCTGTTGTTTACATGTTTCTATAGTTCTGCATAATTGCATTTCAGCATGAGGATTTCATCATTCTGTCTCAGTTTCATGGTTTTTAAGGATCGAAAACAGAGTCTGATAGACTTCAAAATCTCCAATAACGTTACATCAATATAGCACAAGAATACTTATTTTCAAGTCCAGGCAAAAACCAGTTTCACTGTTCCTAACCTTTTTCCTTTACAAATATAAACCTACTCTTTAAAGAAAGTGCACTCCTGAAAACAAGGACAATCAAGATGTTTTGGCATTGCTAAGATGTAGAAGAATATTTCAGCTGAGCATGATCTGCAGAAAAAAAATAATATATTTTTAAATTAAAAATTACAATTACTACAATCTAGGTGTGCAAATTAAAAACTTACATGTGAAATATTAAAATAAGGTGAGAATGCTGCTGGTATATACATGAGAAATTCTGTCTAAGTTTGCTCCAAAAATGCTCTGTTAATTCCTATCATTTAGCTTCTCTGATATTAAAGATATAATAAAAACATGTTCATTTTCACCGAAGTTGAAATACCCAGTTGTTTACCTACATAAAAGGAAAAGAATTGTTATCTTCTGCACCTCTAATTTCAGAAACTCAGTTAACAATATAGAGGTAAAAATACTTTTAAAAAGATATTTAGAATGCTTATAACAATCAGATAACAATTTATGAGTTCAGAGAACATTCAGGTATTGTCCTTGGAATTAAATATTGCCTTTCCTTTGCAAAAGTTGATGTTTATTTCTGAGAATAATAATTTCTGTGTCCCCTCAGCAGAAGTCAGTATCATCTCATTATTAAACATCAGACAGTGTTCATCAAAGACACAACATAATTGCTTGCCTTCCCTTTATGTTAATGTTGCACTGGAAAACTCTACCTTAAAAAGAAAAAAAAAGCCCTGGAAAAGTGAAAAACATGCAGCTTTATATACTAACTAGCTGTTAGTGACTGTTCTTGCCAGCACTGCATTTCTTCAGATGAACAGACTCAGAAGCTGACAGATCACTCTCCCTTTGACCTGTACCAGTTCTGCCACCGCTGGGTGACTATTCACAAACCTCCTCCCTGCACTGGGCAGGCCAAAGATTTCTAAACAGTTGTCCAGTAATTCCTGCCTAAGGACTTTTTTCCTTACTGTGTAACCTGGGCTCCCAAGAACCTGTGGTTGCATTGGAACAATTATTTTAGAAAGGTATCTAATACTAATATCAACTGACTTCTAGGAAATGATTAATTTACTCTTCAATTTATGTTCGTCCAGTTCTCGACAATTAACACTCGTGTCAAGCAGACTATCAGCTTCTTTATGGAAACATTAACTGGTGCCTGATATCAAGCCTAAGGGAAGAACCAACTCCTATTTCTCTTTTGTGTCTTTGTTAAAGCTAAACCCAAACAGATAACAGTCTACACTTAGTTATAACTAGAAAAAAAGTCCCTTTCATAACCATGTAAAATGACCACGTAGCCTTACAGTGGGACAGAGTCTTTGCAGATGGGACTAGTTTTGACCTAAAAGCAGTGCTTTTTGTATCTGAAAGGCTATGTTTCTGGAAAATAAATCTTATTTTTTGTGTTGATCATTATGCAGTAAAATACATTCCTCATAAAATCAACCAAAGGGACGGATTCTAAACCCTATTCAGCAATAAATCTATACCTGCAATCTAGTAATCCTGTGTTTAAACTACTAAAATAAAAACAACCCATTCTTCTACTTTCTAATGCTATGTAATAATACAAATATTATAGGAAAACTGTATCATACAGGTATGTATGCAAAGTGTGCTTGTGTGGAATGCTCAATAACACATATTTAAAGCAGAGTATCACATTATAATAAGTCTTAAGGAATGAGTAGCCACTTCAGTTTGTACCCATAAAATTCAAGCCTAACAGCACTGGAAATGTAAATTAATCAAGTTAAGTGCTTGAGAAAGTTTCTTCTTTTGAGCTGAGAAGTGAACAAGAATATTTTACTGTATCTCCCCATGCACATTTCTGATAATTAGAATGCAATCACCTCATCATGGGTAGAAAATACCTATATTAGAAAATATATATGCAAAAAACATTAAAATAGATACTCAGTGCCGAATCTTCCTATGATTAGCTTCAAAGGCTGATTTCAATTGAAGTTAAATCTTTTTTTCATTCTTGCTTCACCTATTACAAAACAGTGTGAGAACAGTCATTACTGAGAGATGAATTCTCACAGAAAATTCCCTAATACCTTCTGCCAAACCTTTTTCTTCATAATTTATATTAGTTTTAAATCTACTATGAAAATAGCAGTGCAAGAATAATCCATTAAAAATTCATCAGATAAATGTTTTAGTTCCTTTTAGGATAAAGATCCAGAGGAATACCAATGAAAAATATGCTATTTATGATGCTTGCTTTGTTAACACTCCTTTATATCCCAAATCAACTCTTCATTCCACGTTCCTGTATTTGGTAAACAAATTGTACAGTACTCTCAGTGTAGACTTCAAGTCACAATTTACAATATCTAGAAAAAAAAAAAGACAAGGGGAAAAAAACATTAGTAACTTCATTAGCTCAAAACGTTTTCTGGAAAAGTGCCTATTTTCTACTCCCTTTCCTTGCTCAGATCCATATCCATGAACATGCGAATCACAACAATACTGAGAAAGAGCAGAAATATAAATAAAGCACGGTTGTTAAACTGGCAACACAAAAATTGTTATTTCAACCACTTTTAGTTACGGAAACAAATGGCTAATGGTGCTGATGTAGAAATGCAACCAAGGTTTAGATGCCCATGAGACAAATTGTGCTTAGGATTACATATATTACTATGACTGAATCTTCACTCGGCTGTGGCCAAAAAGTAATGATTTTGAAAAAATCATCAGGCAGGAACCAATGGAACTCTGCTCTTATGTAAGAATTGCAGAGCTTGGCCCATTCTGTGCTGCAACATCCTTCATTAGGCCTGATTTCAGCAAGATAGCTAGAGGCAAGTATAAATTTTCTCAAGCGTCTAAAGAAGCTAGGTATACAAGTGCCCCTTGAAGGCACTTCTGAAAATGCTTTGGGGTAGCTGATGTACATGGCTGAATCAGTCCTTAGAAACTCAACATCTAAAGTAAGGGATTGATATAAAACAAAAAGCTAATGAATACCTGCTGTTTCCAAGAGAAGCTGTTGAGAAAGTCAATATTATTTCACAAGAAATCTATAAAACAAACTGACAAGTACTACTGCAGCAGTCCACACAGCTGCTTCAAGGAATATTCAGTCTCAAATAGGGACCCACAATTGCCCTCGGAAAGAACAGAACAGAATAGAATAGGATTAGAATTGTCCTATCTCTTTCTGCCGACTGTATAGGAACTCCATCTCCTAGCTTTGGTTCTTGGAATTGGCCATGAAGGTGTAAAGCAGACGGTCTGCATATTCCCACTGTCTTCAAAACCTCCAAGTAAGCCTAGGAAATTGTGTATGTAGTCACCGAATAGTTTTGCCATAGTGTTTATCTACACTAATGTTTCTCATAGACTGTGAAGGGGTTATACTTTGAAGAATGAATCCAATTGAACCTACACATGGTGCCTCAAATTATGCAAACTTTGAAGGGAAAAAGATATTAGCTACATGGCAAACTGACATCCACAAAGGGTGAAAACACTTAAATGTAGATTTTATGCTGAGCCTATGCACCATCATGAAACCACGGCCACATAGTTTTCTGGCTCTTAATAAATTAGATCAAAAATGCTTGTTATAAAATGAAGAGAAAATGCCAAAAGCTACAGGAAGGGTACATTGCTCCCACAACATCATGTTACACTCCACAGCACTGTTTGCGTATAACTTGGGAAGCTTCCCCTTTCAGGCCAGCAACAAGCTGCACAACACTCTTGTTTCCTAACACAGAACTTCAAATGAACAGAGACAGCTCTGACAGGTCTTCGCAAAGTTACCACAAAACTCCACCACCACAACGGAATTCCACAGAAAGGTCCAAACAAAAAAGAAGCACGCTCCCAGGGAAAGACGAGTTATTTCCATTGCTACATGTGTTTGACTAACATGCATAACATTTTACTGGTTGCAATTTTCAAAAAGAGAAACTTGAGTTTGGCTTTGACATACACATTTCAAGAAGTAATATGAAAAAGCTCAGACTGCAAATTAATTTGCTATAGACTCCGTACACTGATGTTCCAGCCATTTTTAAAGTAAAGGTCACGGAAAGCTTTTTAATACCTTTTCAATAATATTGCAAATAACCCAAATAAACTGTTGACCCCATAAAAATCATTGGGTTTCATACTCATCTATTTAACTGCATTCTTTTTTCCACTAAATATGTTTTTCATATTCTAAAGCACTTTTCAGCATATTTTTTCCTCAAGAACCTCAAAGAAACAGTGTAGGAATTTAAAGAGTATTTAGTATACACATTTAGGGTAAGATCCTTTTCAATACTGTTTTGCTCACTGGAAATTTTAAGCACGGGCATTGTGCCCAATGTAACAACACATAAAACAGATGTGTTTTTCCATTCACATTGGGCAGGAAGTTTCATATTAAGCATTTCAATAATTGCACAAGAAACGTCTTATATATGTGCTGAAATATCCTTATGGCTTGATTTATATTGGAAAAATTAGCTGTCCCCTAGAGCAATAAATACCTGAAAAATTAAATGCCATAAGAATTTTAAACCTCCATGGGGAGTAAGGGATCACAGATACTCTCTGTTTTCCTTGGATCCCTAGATTTCACTATTTGCCCCTTCTCTCTCTGACTATTTCAAACATAAAAGCTTGTGACACAGTCACCACTGGTTTAGTGAAGCATGGCTGTGGATAAAAGTTCAAGCAATCAAAAGAAGTGAAAAAATAGGCTTGGTGGGCCCAGATGAAATGCATAGGCAGCACAGGCTCAATCCCGAGACATTTTTTTGTGTGAGTGCGTATGTCTGCTGCTGTTATGATCTGGAAGCTGGGAGAGATGGAAAATCAGCAGAATGGAGCAGAACTTGATTCAGTGATGTGTGCCTGAATCTCCAGGGAGCCCTTACTATTAGAAGGAAAACTCTGAGCATGAGCTTGTATCAACTCCTCAGGGAATGACAATCCAATACTACAGCAGGAAAAGACTGCGTGCACCATACACTGCGAATCTGCGATGGGTCTTGAAAACACATATATATTGATTATTATGGTAGCTAACCAGCAGACCCAGCTACCACCCCTGTTGGGAAGAGTGGAGTAGAAGCTGCATGTCCAGCTCCTGAATGGTAAAAAGTGGTAACTTCTCGTGGGAGGAATCACAAGAGTACCCTATAACATGGTGAATCGAGGGCCCTATATCCAGACCAAAAAGCTGGATTTAAACCCTGTATTTATACGAGCAGAGGAGCGGAATCCTGGTCCTGCTAAAGTCGGCAGCAAAATCTTTCTCTTCCCTCAACACACATTTTTACTTTCAGTTTCCAGCTCTAAATCTAATTTTAATACACATGATTACGTCCTGCATTCAAAGGCATTTATGTGAACATCTGAAATTCTTCTCTCACAACATCCACCTCTTTTGTAAAAATGTTGTAAATTACACTGGAATACTTGAGGGTCAGTATGAAGATGTGAGATGGGGGAAGATGGAGCAACTGGAGCAATTCTCATCTGCCAGTGACACCATTCACAACTGTATTATTTTTCTCTCAGTGAATATCTGAGTATTACTGCATATGTTGGGTCACACAAATCTTACTGTGGCCACTCACGAAAGGAAGCCTTGCAACATTTTAAAAAATGTATCTATCAGCAATTTAAAATACAGAGCTACCTGAGAACTTCAAAACATGTCTTGCCTTTCACTCTTGGATTAACATTTTAACCTTCATTTAGCTATACCATAATCCTGCGAGATAAGATCTGGATCCAACACAGATTTTTAAGGGGATAGCAAAAAGTAGAATAGATACCTTCTGGTCTTGGCTTTGGTTTTTCCAATCCACCATCCTGCATGAGCTCAAACGCAAAGGATACATTGAGGACCTAGTAATATAATAAAGGTACTCATTATTGTGAACTATATACAGTATAAATAATATATTAAAAATATTTTAAAAAAATAAATAATATATAAAAATAATATATAAATGGTCTAAACAATGTACTCAAAGCTGCAGACCCAGATTCTCAGACATAAAAAACAGTCAGGGCTCCATGTATCAGTGAAAGATCTGGTCCATGGAATCCAGATAATCTATTGTTTTTCCTGGGTGGTGATGGTGCCCACCTCCCACAAGTTTAAAAATTGGAACACGATGGGATAAAGTGCTCTTGTCTTGAACAGAAAGCTGAATTGCCTGAATAACAATAGACGCTGTGTCTGGTAGTGGTTGTTCTTAAAATGATAAATAGTACACAAATGACTTTATGCTTCCAAAACCCATGAAACCTTTCAAATGTTAAATTATTGGATTTTGGACACAAAAAGTCAGTTCTTTCATCAATTCGTGTGTATAATTCTTTATACACTTAATGAACAGTAAGTCTGGTTCAATGACAGCATCACACAGTGGCTGCCAAAATCAGTTAATACTTCCTAACCACCCCATCATTAATATAATTTTGCCTTTTATTCCAGCTAAACATTAATACTGAGATCCTAAAAATGCTTAGAAATGGTTACCAGTACAGTCCTATCTTGATTTCAGCTATTTACACTAAGCTTATGTAGAAAAGTTTGTGTCATTCTTGTACTGTTAGACATGTTTATTTGTTTATTTGTTTTTTACAGAAAAATGAAATCTAATTACCTTTTGTTCAAAACTATCGGGAGTCAAGAAAAAGCTGTGCAGAGGAACAAAATAGCCTTCTAGGAGACCCATTAGCAGGACTAAGTACACACCATCTGCAAACTGTAAAAAAAGGCATTTCTCAGTACATTTTCTGAATAACTCATTGCTTTGCTTAATGGACAAGATATATATTTTCTAATGCAGAACTGTCAACAAGCTACTAATACAAATATTTTAAATTGCAACTAAAAGACCTCATCTCACTTCTTTGATTCCTTTTATTTAGTTAGCACATTCTGTTATGTCTTCTCCAAAACTGACCTAATGCTAAAATATACATTCAGAATACGGCTCCTGGAAAGTGAGGTGGTCAGTGGCTTTGATCTATGCCTTTGCTTTTTATTCTAGTATTTCTAGTCTTTTTATTTCTAGTCTTTTTATTTCTAGTCTTTCAAGCCCTCAAATGGCATGCATTGCCTGAGCAGAGAAAAGCAGAATGAAGGTGCAATCTTGTGACTGCACTGAAATTCAGTATATTGCAGGAACTAGCAGAACAAAGAATCATCTTTGTCCATGTTGTGCAAGTTTGAGTCAATCTAATTTTAAATGTACATTATTACAGATGGAAGATCTCTAACTGCTATGATATGTGTTCATTTCTATCTAAAAAAACCAGCAACATCCATAAGATTTTGTTAAAGGCCTCTCACTCACGCTCCTGTGGCATCAGGTCTATCAGTGTCCTGAGATATCCTCACAATCGAACTGAATTATCTTCAGCAACCCACCACCCTCCTGAGGTAGATAACTTTCTTTCAAGTGACAGAAATACAGTCTCTCATCTTAGGGAATACTGTTCCAGACAAATGCTTAAGGGGTTTCTAGGTACATTTGAATAATATGTTTTTTCCAGAAGTAAACGATGCAATAAGCAGGCATAGAGAACACCTTTGTGAAAGCCCTTACACATTATTTTCATCTAAATCTTAATTTGAAAAATCTCTATCTATCAGACTGATAGCTATTTAAATAAACTAGATTCATACTAACATGAATCAAGACATAAAATAAAGCCTGTCCTGAAGACACGGGGGTTTTTTTGATAGTGCTGATACCATCCTGCCTGCCTGACCTTGTAATTTTTGTATGATAACTGCTGCAATTGTTTGCATGGAGAGGTATTAATACAGCAGGATTAAGCTTCTCTTTTCGTTTCTGTCCAGCCAATTTAGCAGCTGAGAACAAGAAAGACCATGTAGCACATTATTTCTGTGGTGCGATCAAGCCTGCGGCCCAACTGTACAGCTGCCTGCACACTTGAGTAGCTCTACTCTCAAGACCGTACCTCACTGAATAGAGTCATTGTAATCCCATGCGATTGCGTGCTTGTCTAAAGGTAGACAGGAAACAACTGTTCAGCTTGACATTGGATCAAGCCAAGCGGACGGAGTTCTTTCCTGACCAAAACAAGCACAGGTTCTGCTTACAGCACTTGGCAGAGTCCAAGAGGTAGCATCTGTTAATTAATTTTTATGCTAACGGCAGTACAAAACTGTTTCAGAGAAATTTAGCTGCCCTCATTATTTCTCTGCTTAATCGCTGAGGGTCTGCTCCATACAAACATATTTAGAATTGAAGTGTTTCCCAGCGAAATAACATCTTGGAATTCAATCAATAATAATTCAATGAAATTTCTGGATAAAGTTGGGGGCATAGTGCATAACATAGTGCGACTATCCCTCCCTCTTAAGAAAGGCTGTAAAATCCTACCTGAGTCTCCAGTTCAGTAACCTCCAAATTCAATTTATTCAGATGCTTGTTCACAAAGGTGATGAGAGTCTGAAATATGAAAACAATGTAGTGAAGGCCTATTCAGCAGGGCAGCATGGACTCCACTCAGAAGAGAACCTGCATGAGTCAAAAGACTGCAACACACTTTCCCCCCAAGGATGAAGAATAGAAATAAAATGAACATGATATACATAAATAAAAATACACTGTTAAAACATAATAGTTCTTAAAAAAACTTGTAGCAGACTATAGGGAAGTAGGTAACTGGACTCCACTCAAATCTGACAGCAGCCAAAATAGTCTAGGTCAGACCCCTGGCAGTTGTGAACTAGATACCTCTTTGGCATCAGTACACTCAAGCTACCAGCTGGGTTCCACTCAACATACACTTTGTGAGAACTACTTTTTGATGGGAACTTTAATAGCTGCATGTTGTTCTGTGTTCCAAAGTTAAGTTCATGCTGCTAAATATTAATTAAAAGTAACATTACAATAACAAATTTACATATTTGTTTAAGCATAAAGCCTAATTGTATTTACTGTATGCAAACTATGCCAATTATATATATACACACACTCATGACACATGTACAAACAGATACATGCAAGCATGCACATGCACACCTTATGTATTTTTAAAATAAAAAACCTTCCAACCTTTTTCACCACATTGAGTTTGTCTGGAGCATGGTCAAATAAAGTATCAAATGCATCTCTTTCTGAAAAACATTCAGAGATGTTAATAGACTGAGCAGCAGTTGTCTAAATGCAGAATAAACACTTATTAAGGCACATACTCGTTTAAGACAACACACTCAGCAAAAGGTTTCAATATAGTTTCTTTGTATTCCAAGTACCATGTATTTTGCATACTGCTCTCTTGCTAGAAGCTGCTAGTAACTTATTGTCTATTATTTACAAAAAGCATCATTTTCAAGTACGATCTGGATTACCTAATAACAAACAGCCAGATATCAGGAGCTAAGTAACCAAATAATTTTCTACAGAAGAACATGAGTTTACATCTAGAGTCACTACATCTGCAGAGGAAGATTTTCCCCATGGGCCACTGATGCATGGTAGTGTGCTATACTATTAGCCACCTCAAGCATGCTTATGATTACACAGCTGCAATACAATTCTTTGTATGGATGTTTCTGGGCCATTTTGATTTGCAGTTTAGGACTTTATCAGCAGGACAGGCAACCTAGGGTAGCGTGACTGGAGTGCTCCTGTAGTCACCTTCTGAAGAAAACAGGGGAAAAAAAAAGGCACCAGAGCCTTTTCTGAGCAATTTCCATTTTGACGATCACCTGAATGATAGTGAATGACTCCACAAAAAGCTACATTCATATTCCTCAATACATGCAAAGGCGCACTTTATACAAACTAAGACTGCTCAGAGATATCATAGGTCATGCATGCAGCCTGTTAAATCAGCTGTGAGGCAGCCATTGAAATAACACAAGAAGTGAATGCTAAATTCTTGGTGGGACTCCACCTGGGCTCCTCAGATGGGCTTTCTGCTGGCCAGTCTCAATACTAGCAGTAAGACATACAAGGCACAGGAACGTGCATGCTGTTTAGGCCTGCTGAATAATGACTCAAAGTCATTAAAGTGTACGTAGGTAATGTATGCAAGAACACCAGCAAATTCACCAGCAGGTTTATGATAGGACATCATTCCATATTATGCTGGCAACTTATGACCATTAATACTATTATAGTAATGTTCTGGAGGTTAGACCACAAAGCATCTGCAAATTAACACGTGCTGAAAAGCAATGAAACGTGTTTTAAAGATGGTCAAACTGATTTTAATGCTGCTTTCCTTTTCTTAACTGCCACAATAGCCTGCAGTGCATATATTTATATATTTGCCAGGGCAACTTGAAATCTTCCGCTTCCTTGCAATTTGATCAAAGTGACCACCCACTGCAGAACTAATGTATACCTGGGCTGCCCCAAGAAAAAGATAATAATTAAATTAACTTACCATGCCTTCCTGATAATGCCCTATGGAAAAAAAAAAAAAAAAAAGAAAAACACAGTTATACATAATTCACTTGCAGACATTGTGCTGCAAAAGAAAATAGCATACATGGCCAGATCTTCGGCTTGGTGAAAAGTGCATTAGATCCATAGAATTAAGAAAACCTTAATCAAGTTACTCAACTGAGAACCTGTATTACTCTGGAGTCCATCAGTAGATCATCTCCTGGCTTCACTAAAGCCTCATGGGAGGCCAGATCTCAGACTTCCTACTATTGAGCCAAACCAACACACTTTGCCTGAGTGAAGAAGGCTTTTTCATGTTGATTTTGTGAAAACTTTTCCCTTTGCTTTAAAAGATGCATTTACCATACCAACTACAATATAATTCCAGCCAAAACAATGCCATGACTGGGTTCTTAAGAACTGCAGCATTTTGCTCCAGTTGATCCCTCATGTAATTATTACAGGTAAATAGACCCACAAAGATTAAGAAGAAGTCAATAATAAGCCTGGCTCCTCTCCATTCTACTAGAAACTAGGATATTCTATTATTGCTCTCTGTTGGTTTGGAATAACTTTTCTGTTATAATTTGTTCATTGAGATGACATATACAGGGATTACTACCATCATTCTACATCCCCAATGTCCAAACACCTAAAAATAGTCATATCGCATTCCTTTTTGAAAAAAAATCTAGTTCTCTATCAAATAAATAGCAACATAAAAGAATGAAGCATATCTTTGTTTGCTTGAAGGGCATTTGAATAAAATAAGAAATATAATAAATACAGAAATAAATTCATAATAGACGAATACAAAATAGAGATTTTGTATATCTTCACTCTGTCTTCTGTTTTATCCTGGTCTCCTGCTTTTAGTTCCCCAGCTCTGTATTTCCTCACCCTTTTGTATTTTTAGATGCATGTTTTCAGCTCTTGAAAAGGCTAAAATACAGTCACTGGCTGATGCATCATCTTCCCTGGAACCCCAATACCAAAATCTAAATATCAGCAAATGTTTCAATTTTTGAGACACATCTGTGTTCAATTACTGAACTGTTGGCAAAAGTGGTGTTGACATACTCAGTGTTACCAGTTATTTCCTCTTGGATTTGTCGAGACTGGAGGATTCCTTCTCGTTTCTGGAAAAAATAAAAAAGTGACATTTTTCTCAGTAAAGCTTAATGCTTAGGGCACAGTAAAAAATTTGTGATCCACAAACATAATTAGATAAGAAACCTGAAAATAAGAATTTTTAAACAAACTTATAGTAATATATTATTTCAGCTTGTAAGTATTTCAGAAAACCCTTTTGTACATTAACAAGAAACTTGAAACTCCACCTGTAGAAGGAAGTATTTCTTTTCCTTTCTCCATTGTTCTTAATTCACTTTTCTTTTAAAGGCCCCAATTCAGCAAGCCATTTGAAACACCTAAACACATATGTAAGTATTTTAGTAGAGGTGTATCTAGGTGAGTTGAATTAAACCTTGTATTTCAATGAACAGCTTTGGCAGATGGTGCCTATGCTTCTCTTTTGCAAAAATCTTGCTCCCAGGCTATCTGTTCTTTCTGCCTTGTTCATATACTTTTTTTTTTTTCCTCAGTGTTTTCCTTTTCTGACTTCTCGGCACACAAAGAGCTCCATTTGCTCGTGATGGAAAATCAAACTGGAGGATAATCCATTCACAGGCCCTAGTCATCTCAGTGTTAATATATGCAATAACTCCAATGTTCTTCAGATCCAAAGAGCCTTTTGTACCTGGTGGTGAGTGGCCTGTGTCTAGAAGCTGTACACAAAATGGCAGAAGCCAACTCAAATGGTTGCTATTTGAGTCAGTTGGAAAATGCAGGAGTTTAAAAATCTGACATTGTTTCCAGGATGCTGATCACAGTCATCTGGTGGTGGTGTAAATACCGCGCATATGTTTTGCCTCTCTTTGTGTTCTCTCTGTTAATTCTATTCACTGGAATTAGCAAAATTTTGCAATACAGAAAGAAAAGTCAGGCAAATGCTGACGACTGCATGTAAAGTCTAGACATTAGGCAATTATTCATGATTCTTCCCTCCCTGTCATAAAAGGAAATGAGAAAAATAAATCCATGCTAGTCTTAGACTTGCCTTCTGTGTGGAGAAAAAGAGAGAATAACCTTTTGTAAAAGTCCCTCATGGCATGTGAACTGCGGCTGCTGCTCTTCCCTGCCTTGGAGAAGGCAGCACACGGCTCCCTGAAGCAGTCAGTCCTTGGTCTCTGATGTGCTGAGGATTTGGCCAGGCTTGAGTCTATTACTTCTATACTGCATTACTAAAATACATGAGGATCAAACTTTCTGCAAAAAGCAACACATGGCACCCTCTGGGTCACTCCAGACCGGCACTTGGAGGAATCTGAACTGTCCATCTAGCTAGATGATAGTTTCAGGAGTCTTCCATTATATTTTTTAAAGCCCTGTTACCAAATATCTGCACACCGTTAAAAATGCATTCAAGGAGGACCTTTGAACATTAAAAAGACAGAGTGGAGTCCAGTGTGTTACATATTGAAAGAGGGGGCACAGAAAAGCTGACGAGGCATCTTCTGTCACACGCCCTGAAAGTCTGAAGAAAAATGACATCATTTAGGGCTAACTTCATTTCCAGCTTGTGCAGACAGCAATAAGAATTTGCACTTGACATTACAATCTCGTTCATGCTACCTCAAGTTAGAATTCCACTCTGTTTGGGATTTTTGTTTATTTTTATTTTTGCTTCAGAGTGAAACTTTTATTTCCTCCTGATGGTGACTCTGACATGCCAATGATGCCTTCTGGAGCAAAAGCCCTGTCACTCTTGTCTCCTAGAGAATGTGAGCATCATAGCAATGGCAACTGTACTTCCCAGTGCCCAGTCCAGCGACACGGGAGAAAAAAAAATGCTTCTAATACCCTACTTTGCCTTTGCAAACATGCAAAAATAGACATCAAGCCCTAGTTTTGTGCCTGGCATCTGATCACTAAAATTAATGGGATTTCCACACTGCCCAAATACAACATGGATCTGCTGGACACTTATTTGACCAGCACATGTCAAGACAGACTTTCCTATGCTTTTGATTTGTAAAAAAACTGGTGAAAAAATCCCAATGGCAACTATCAGAAGGGACTTCAGAAACACCAGTCTAAGTACCTTCTCTGTGAGGGCTGCTTCCCATATATACATCTGTTGCACTTTAAAATCTCTCCACCTCTATTGACCCTAACACTGATATCACCTGATGTGAAGTTTGTTTTATACTAGACAAAGAATGACACAACATTCCTGAAAATGCAAAGAAGTGCTACTGAAAACTGAAAGACTGTCCAGCAATGTTCCTTAAAGACAACAGTGGCTATGACTGAAATAACAAATTATAAAAATCAACATCTACTATTTGAATGTCACTGAGAAATGAGGTATGAATGAAGATTTCCCGGTAAAAAGCAAAGCTGGACGCACATTCCAGCGACCACAGAAGACATTACTTGGACAGCCTTGGCATTTTCTTCCCTCACAGATGAAAGACTCCACTAAAGACCATGAAAGATCTTCCTATTCACTTATTTTAAATTGCGAACTACCCCTAGAACAAAAAAATACATCTGAAATCTGGGTAATATGTCTGGAAATGGAAAGGGTCTCTTCATCTTTCTTCACACCAGCTATATGTCAGCAGTTCCATGTAACAGAGGGCCAACTGCTCGATTTCACACACCAAGTCCCACTCTGAAAACTTTCCCACTATTCGAATGGCTTTTGCCTATGTATTGTTGCCACCCCATTTCATCTGGAGGATCACATTTTATAATTGCCCAGCCAAAATAAAATGCAGAACTATTCTGGAGCTTAAAAGAACAAATACATTTGCCACGGGTTCAAAAAAAGACTTCTTGGGAACATGGAGGCGATGCTGCTCGGAAACATTTGAGACCTTCCCAGGCAGTGGGACTGATGATCTCAGAATAAGCTTGTGACGTACACCTTCTTCTAATCTCATTAAATACCTAGCTTTGCTTAACAGTAGCTTATGCACCCAAGAATTGCTGACCCAGTGCTCAGAATAGGCTGAAGCCATTCTCATA
The DNA here is from genome assembly GCF_036013445.1 of Caloenas nicobarica. Taxonomy (NCBI): domain Eukaryota; kingdom Metazoa; phylum Chordata; class Aves; order Columbiformes; family Columbidae; genus Caloenas; species Caloenas nicobarica. The sequence continues at coordinate 58,666,140 of NC_088249.1, read as the reverse complement.
CTCTCTGACTTACATTTCTTGCACGCAATCAATCTGTCATTTAATCATTTGTGGATGGCATAAATAAGTAACTTTTTTAAAGGGGCAAAATGATAGCAAGATCCAGCCCTCCATAAAAGCTCTCATTTGCTTCAGTAGAAATGATCAAACAAAGCCTGGGCTTTGTTCAAAGTTATTCATTCTATTAGTATGAAAGGAAAAGAAAATAATATAACAAAATAGCTAAAAAAGGCCCAACTATGACATTTTTTCCCAAATCAGCTTAAAACCCAGATTTCGTATTACTCTCATTGCTAACAGCTTTTGCACAAAACAGCCAAAGGAAACAAGCTTTCGTAAGAACTGTGCTGATTACCTGTTGGGCATAAGCACATTTTTTGTTTCAGAAGTATCTTTGTTTCTATTTCAATACCCTACATCCAGCCAACAGAGCAACTCTCACATTTTGTGTGTTTCTAAACCCAACAGAATCATGAAATGAATGAAGGTAGTCTTCATTAAAGACCTTATAAAAGTACTTTGGTCTTTTATTTCTCTCTCTCTCTTTATCAAACTGCTCAGAGAAGAATTTTAAAGTAGCTACCACACAGTTGGTTAAGCTTCCCTAGGCATGACCTTACTTTACAGAATATATGAGGGTTTAGAGCATGAGGCGCACAAGTTTGAACACTAAATTAGGCTTTAGGATCTGCTGACTGTTGATTAAAACTTTCGTTGAGTTCAAAGCGTACATGATGATTTATACAGAACCAATCCCACAGGACATGACAGACAGATTTAAAAAATAAAAATAAAAATCCCACTCACCATAAAATAAAAATGAAAAATGTCTCAAACACAATTACAGTAAGAATACTGGCCTCCGCCCTCTGTTAATAGGAATCGGCATAGCCTTGGAGTTCCACTGACTGGTTTTCACCAAGGACTGGGTCTGCAGGACGAAATCTTCTGCAACACTACTTGGATTTTATTCTGGTGCAACTGCTTTCTCTGCAATTCACTGGCGCCTGAGCTACAGCTGTGTAGCTAAGAGGCAAAGCAGTGAGCCAGATTCTCCCACTGCTTATTGTTTTTAAATTGGTTTATCTGTACTGACTTCAGTGGATTTGCTGTTGAACTACATTAGCCTATTAAACAAGAGTACAATTACATCCATTGATTTCAACAGGAATTTCGTCTGGACATACGGAGTGACAGCAGAATGTAAGATCTGGGTCTTTATTTTAGGACTATGTTCTGTTCCTGGTTTAGTTTCTCATCCCAAAGATGCCCTCACTGCTGCACTCCTGACTTCCGACGCTGTTTTTGGTAGAACTTTGAGATAAAGCAGTGTAATTAATGTATTTATAATATCCAAGGGCAAGTACTTGAAAATTATGTTATGTTGCCTTAGACACATAAATGCAGATTTGCTGGGGTTCTCTTTCACTGTCTGTAGAGAAACCCATGAAGCAGAATCTGAGAGTCAATGAGTCATTATCAGGCGTCAGTGACACATCTACCAGAGATTCTCCTTCAGATTTCTCCTCGAATTACAAAACTTGTCAGATCTGAATGCTGGAAAAAGGAACGGTTACTTTCTCAGATCTGTCCCACAGATTTTCAGTCACTCAAAACTTGAGCAATAGCTCTTTGCACCAGATATGTCAGTGTAACAACAATTAAAACACATAAATACAGTTACAGTGTGAAAAATAAAGGCAAAGTTAATTGGAAAGAAAGAAAAGGGGATTAAATGGGAAGAGGCCAAATAAGATGGAGCAAGCACAAGTCCAACTGAAAGAAAAATGATCAACAGAATAAGAGTTTGGATGGATGAGGCTCTACTAAGGAGACTGACCGACACAAAAGATTTAGTTGATTGGGTTTTTTTGCATGCTTATGAGAAAGTCAACACTGTAATCAGACTAAATTAGCATGTACAAGGCTCAAAAAGAATATTTAGTCACCTAACATGAATCTGAATGTAATAAACAATGACAATTCATCATTCAGTGCCAAGAATTATTTGAATCTCTACACAAGAAGACTGTCAAAATGGCAAAAATAGTAATTCCAGAGATCATACTGGGTGATAAACAAATTCCAACAATAATAATGCTTCATATATTTTTAATGTCAGAGTCTGGCCATTTCACAATCAAAATAAGATATTCTGAGCCACAGCTCAACCTGGGAAAGCAATTCTGCCTTTTTCTGGTTGAAGCATTGTCAGCAGGAAAGATGCACGTGTGTTTCTTGTCAGCCAAAGAGACGCACACACACCCGCTCAAACAGAAACTCCAGATGTATTTTTCAAGAAACCCCTCAGTCAATCTCACACCACTGCCAGGAGCTGTTTAACACCTCTCTTACCTGCACAACGACAACCTGAATGGACACGTGGTCTGGGAGTCTGATTGGTGCTCGAAAATATTGTGATAACGCAACTAGAAGATGAAGTATTGCTACGAGACTTTTAGCATGAACAGCTGAAATAGATATTAAAAGCACAAGTTACAAACTGCAAAGTAACAAGGGCACATATTTTTACTTTTTAGGATGTAGGGATTATGGGACCCTTCTCCTCTTGCCACTTGGAGCCAGGGGCACTTTGAAGGCACCTCGTGTTTCCTGGTCTCCTCCTGCTCAACAGGTCATGCGAATCCAGCCCAGTCAGTAATATGCGTCAGCAGCAAAGTGTTGGTTTTTGCAACATGTCTGGATGCCATAGGCTTGTGTAGATGGAAATCTAAAGCTAATCCAAAAGCCAGATTTCATGTACGGCAGTTTAAGTGCTGTCTCTACATTCTCCTTGCCTTTCCTTTATTCCCTTTATTTCAAAAAGGATTTATGGACTATCAGAAAGATATTTTTGTACTCATAACATGCACTTATTCATTTTTAAGTGTCACAATGTCTGCAGGATGATAAATGAGCCTATTTTGGCAGAAGCCTTAAGCAATAACTTACTAAACTCATTGACTCAAACATTCCTCATGAAGTTGTTATAGTTCTTGTTATTGAAGCTTTTTCACAGCAGGTTTCATATGGGTAGTTAACACTAATACGACTTACAAGATATCAAAAGCCATACTGTAGGAAATCCTTAATCAAGTATCAAACCATTGGCATGAAAGTGAATCACTTCTAATTCTTATTATTGCCTTTCTTCTTCTTGTATTTTGTTTTTGCATTTATAATCTTCCCCAGAGTAGTATTCCTAAATTATCTTTGATAGCTACAGTACAGTGCACTTAAGTTTTTTGTACTTGAGTTAACCAATAACTACTACCTTACTTCACTGGTAAAGCAGGATCAGTCACTAAAATATCCTTCTTCACTATCTTCCAACGCAAGTCTCAACCATGCCATAGAGATAGCCGTTCATATAAAATGCAGCATCGCTGTCAAATTTTGCTGGGGTGCCAGTGGTCAGGGCCGAGGTCCTTTAGCAGAACACTAAAAAGATGCCTGTCTGCCCAGCACTGGTGTGTGCTACAGCTGACTCCAGCTGCTGCTGTCTCTACTTCAGCTTTAAAACACATGTAAAACATTAAATTAAAACTAGAAGTTAAATTGTCAGACCACTCCAAACACCCTGCCTCCAGCTGCACAACAGAGAATGGAAAAACCTGAGGGGAAGTTGAAGAGAGATGAGGATAGAAAACTCAGTGGGACCACACGAAGGGGAATGTCAGAGATGCCTAATGTTCATTCTTCCTCCCTCAAGCTATTTCTCTCCCTCTCACTAATTTGTTGTGAATGGAACAGGATACAAAACAGCTCAGCTCAAGACAGGTACAGGAGACAGGGAAACTGCTACATACTGGTGAAGGTATTCACCAGTGTGAAATGATTCTGGATATTAAACTTAAACCACATCAAGAGGCCTAATCTTCTAAACCAGATGATAACCCACTTTTTGCAACACACATGTACTAAAATGTCTTGTGTTGCGTCACGGAGGGCATTTCTATTAGATATGACTATGTTCATTTTTAATGCAATAAAACAGGTGCAGTCCTAACCTTGATGAGAGTTTTGTACTCAAAATCCATGGTTCAGATTTAGCCTTAAATGGTCAGAAATATTATTCATATCTACGTTGCAAATTTTACACAAAGAGTCCTAGGACCTAACTCTCCTTCTGCCTATCTACTACATTTATGCAGGTACTTGCCCATTACAGCAAACCAATTAATTTAGTAACAGAAAACTTAAGGTAGTATGCATATGGACTTAAGAGCAGAAACATCATGCTTTGACAGACTCTGAAAAGACAGTTTATTTAAACTGGAAGTTGAACACCAGTAAAGAGGACAGAGTGTACCACGTCTGGAAGTGCTCTGCAGAGCAGCTCCTACCATAAATGCCAGGTTTCAGCCTCCCCTTATCATTCAATATTTCAGAATTCTAGATAGCCGCTATAAACTCTCGGCTGTCAAAAAATGAGAACAGCATGGAAAACACACAACTTACAATCAACGTTCCATTTAATGTTTCTTGGAGAGACTTTTAGGGTTTCGTTGATCTTTTCGAGCACTGTCTGTAGCTTCTGTTTCTGAGCAATTTCAGACTGAGTAACTTCAGCAACATTCAGCTTCTCACTTTCAAGTTTCTCTGAAGTGATAATAGAAGAAAAAAACAGAAGAAAAAACATTGTCAACTACATGAAGAACACAAAGACATTCCATGCACCAAGATGTACATTCAAGAGATATTAGACTTTCTAGTTCCAAAATTATCTGGGTTTCCTTTCAGGGCCACTTTTCCCCACACTTTTGAAATACTACAGTTCACAATTTCCCTTTTTTTAATCATTGCAAAGGGGAAGGCCAAGTATTAATGAAAGTCACACTACTGGCTAACAAGTATTTGCTGCAACTCCCTTTAGGGAACACCAGACTCAGAGGTAGAGCCCATTACTTCCACTGCTACTGGGTAAAGGGCATTCTCTATGCGAGTGACTTGTACAGCAGCCCATCAAACCTAGGAAACAGATACCAACTTTAAGAAGATTTGTTTCATCAGTCTCAGCCTCACGGTTTCTCCCTCAGACTCAGAAGACTCAGGCCTGTTCGTGATAAAAGTGAAGTGACACCATATTCACAGAGGTGGAGGATGCATGCAAGAAATGTGAACAAGTATTTCTGGAAGTATGAAAACCACTAAAACCTTGGGCAATTTTTTTCTATTAAACCACAGCCCTTTTCCGCACTCAAAATTTGCAGTAGATTTTAAAATACCTTATGAATTGGTTTGTTAATGATTAGTACAGATTGCTAGGTATATACATACATGGCTTAGTGTTTACTATTAAACAGTAAGCAAAGGAAATTTAGCAGTAAAAGCTCTCTGATAACAACACCAGAAACAAAATGCTTGGTCACCTATCAATTTACTTCTATGAAATAATATCTTACTAAGAGATATCTTATATGGTAAGACCTGACCTTGCTCTCATCAAAGCCAACTGAAATTCTTCCCAAAGAGAGTGAGCCTGAGCCACCACCCTATGAACCCTGCCAAAGGGACTGCGATCTCCTTGAGCTTCTTGTGCCTCCACAGAGGTCAGTCTGTGCATAGTCCCACAACAAGACCAAAGTCTTTAGCATAGACCTGATCCATATGGAATTCAGGGTAATGGAAAAGATTCCACTGAAATCAATAAGTGCTGGATCAGTATACACGTATTTAGAGTCGGGCAGTATCTGATACGCATGTTTTGGATTTTGGGTGAAGTCACTGGAGGTTTGCCCATGAGAATCAAATTGCTCAGTCTGGGGCATATCCAGTCCGTCACAATATATTCAATAGCTTAACCATTCATAGAAGGGAATAGTCTGTGTAGTCTTTATTAGAAGTGCTCATATGATGTTTCAAGATTCATTTAAGATACTGAAAAGAAATTTACTGGAGACTTTATGAGCTGTAATAACTAAGAAAATGGCTTCCAAGCCAACAGTTAAAAAAGCACATGCCAGCCCTGCATTAGCAGTTTCTTTTCTCTATCTGTTTCTCAGCTGAAGCTCAGTTTGCAGTCCACTGGGTATCATTATCTCAGCAATGTTAAAAGCCAGACATCAAATCAGAAAGGAATTCCAACTTTCCAGAGGAACTTCGTGATGTGAATAAACTACAATATGGAACCAGCAGAGATTAAAAACATCCACTGTTGTACTGAAAATACCTTTGCCTTCAAACTTACTTTCCACTTGTAACACGGTTAAGTTTGTACAGCACATATGCAGAGAATAAATTTAATTGAAGTGAATACTGTTGCCAAGACAAGAACCCTCCCTTTCTATCACCCCAGGTAGGCTTTATGCTGTTCTCATCAACTGCAGAGTACCACACATTGCACTGGAGCTACAAGAATTGCGCGTACAGCCTATTGCTCAAGGGTCTCATAATACAATGCTATTTTTATATCACTTAGTGGCATAAATGTAAGATGATATCAAGGCTCCTAAGTAGGAACAAGTGATCCACTTACTGACAAAGTGCCCCAACAGCATGCACATATATTTTTTCTTACCAAATAATTTCTGCAATACTTGTCCATCATACAGGTCTTCAGCCAAGTCTTTCACAATAATCCTCTCTCCTACCAACACATCATTAATCCAGTCAATTAATACCTATATGGGAAACACAAATTTGGCAGTATTATACACTATTCATTTGCAATTTAAAACACATGTCATTTTGTACAATGACAAAAATATTTAGCAGAAAGAATATTGAAGCTGCAATGGCTCAAAATACAATCAGCCTGAAATACCACCAGAAAAAAATAAGGACAACTTAGGAAGGACTCTTTTAAGGTGGCTGCGTCAATGCAACAAAAGATCTAGACAAATACCACATTGATGTAGTGCTTTTTGGAGTGAAATCTGTCCCTTGTTTTCAGTAGTATTTTAACATTTTATTGTGAATTAAAAGATGTTGAAGTCGATTCTAATGAAGCTTTCTGCTAAAATTCTAACCCCCCAAAATCACAAAGACTACAAGGGAAGTCCGTGTGATGTTAGATCGGGGGTGTTATGGGACTGAGAATCTGGACTCGGCATTTTAATCCAAATTCTTAAGTCGCTCTATGCCATACCTAGAGAAAGATACTGCAACAAACAACCTGCCTGTCTCACTGGGATGTGTGCACCGTGTGGTTTCATTTAATTAATATCTAAACAGTGCTTTGAAGTGTTCAAATGAAAGAGGCAGGGACAGCATTAAAAAATAGTTTCACTTTCCTGAAAGTGTTTACATGCTTTTCATTACCTTCATTAGTTCTTGTAATTTTGGGTCATTTCTTGAATTTGGATCAACCATTGTTCGGACTTCATTTTCCTCTGGAAGGTTTAAAAGAAAGATATTAGAAACTATTATAGGCATGACACTTTATTTTACGTCAGGCTTTTATGTTGAGATGTAAAATTGTTGTGAATTACCTAGCATAGTGTCCTCAGGGTCTAGTTCGAATTGAATTGGACTGAGAGGTAAGTTAATGGCATTCATTCCTTCTTCCTGTAATTCAGATACTAGGAAATAAAAAAAGAGAAGCTTGGTCAAATTTCAATTCAATTTACTTACTATTTCATTCTTGCTAAAAGCAGCATTAATTGTCTTAATTTCTCTATAAGAACATGACTCTATTAGACAAGACACCAGGTATAATTATAGCAACAAAATACAGCTAACAAAAATGGGAGGCCCAGCCAACAAACCTTCACTCGTAGGAGTAGAATTTTTGTGGATAATTGTACTAGAACCAATGTGATCTCCTCAAATACTTTCCAGGATATGGCTCATTGTCCTCAAATTTTAAAAGTCTCACTCGCATTTTAATGGTCCTGCCATTTTAACACTAATGAATTGTTTTAGCTGAGGGAAATGATTATTGCTTTCAGCTATGTCGTCCTTGCTCTGGAGATCCTTCAAGTTTAGCTGCTTGAGGAGGGCTGGGTCTGGCTATATCCCCACACTATTTAGGACCGAAGGTGCAGTCACAGCACACGGCTGCTGCTGGTGTTCAGGTCAGAGACCAGCTAGTGCAGCCTGGGGGATGCTTCTGGCCTGTATTCTTGGCCTTTCTTTAGCAGAAACCACAGCAGCAGGACACAGGAGTAAGGCGATGAACCTTCAAAAGTACTGCTTTAGTGTGGAGCCATAGCATGTCCAGACATGGGGTGAGAAAGAACTCGGACACAGGAATGGGGAAGTAATCCAAGATCCCATAGTTTGGAGGTACCCACAGATGTTAGGAAATATGGACAAGTTCTTACTTAGCCAATGCTACAAAATCAATGTTCTTGTAATACGTGCTCTGAGAACAGAGAGATCTGGAGAAGTGTAAAAGCAGTTCTGCCACTAGTTCTCTACAGGTTCTGTACCTGGTACAGTGCAGAGCAAATTCATTCTTCAGGGTAACCTAAAGTTTACCCGGTTGCAAAGACAAAACCCCTTCCTTCACTGCCCAAACGTGCCTCCATAATAGAAGAGAATACACACAAGCCAGTCCACTAATCCCACGGCTATGGAAGAACAGGCAGCACTGTGCAGGGAGGGTACCCACTGTGGCGATCAGGAAACTTCGTATCTTGCTTTGTAACCGAGACATCAGTGCAAAACTGATTTACCAAACCAGTGAGAGGCTCGCTGTCTTATGAATGACAAGTGTACAGACCTTTAATAGAACTGGCTGTTAGCACAACTGTTCCAGTCAGAATTTGAACTTAAATAACTTAATTCAACCACCCTACATGTATCCTAAAGATTCAGGTGGCTGTACAGGCCTTCTGACATGAACTAAAATACATGATTTATGTGCAGATGCAAGATTCACCATCTAACACTTCAGATGTACTACCTGAAGCTTTTCTCAAGTTTATTTTTAAAACTACAGAAAAAAAATTAGAGAAAACAGAACAGTAGGAAGTGACAGTAGAAATCTTGTGTTCTGTCCCTGGCCCCACGACTGCCTTGTAAGTTAGCTTTTGAAAACAGTTTTACCCCTCTGCCTTAAGTTCCTGTGTGCAGTAAGTCCAGCTATGTTTCACATGAACACTGTATTAATTAGTCGGTGTGATAACAGCACTTAAAGCTTTCCAAATATTTTATGCGACTTGTGAAATGTTTTGTGCTCTGCCAGATGAAATGCCTGTGCACAGTTCAAGAGTCTGTTTAGCTGTACTCAGCCATCTAAGATTCATAGTAATAATGGCTGTTAGAATGCTTATTACTTTTAATTGTACAATAACTTCGAAAAATCCACTATCTTCAATACTGAAACAGTAACCTCATTCCATACACTCACCCTGCTTGTGTATCTGTAAAATACAAATACTGAGCAGCTCTAAAGAATCATAAAATAATGTTGACAATAATAGTTCCCTTGATTGTTGTATATCCTCTAAAACTGATGGCTGAGAGCAATGGACCAAATTAATCCCTCATGTAACTCCATTGAGTTCTGAGGAGTTATAGCATGGATGAATTTGGTCTAGCATGTACAATCTCAGGAACTGTTTACACTTAATGGCAATTTTTCGAACTGCTAGCACTCCTTAGAGAAAATCATTGTTGCTTTTATTAACCTCTGATTTTTTTTTCATCTTGGTTCAAAACATTTATGGGCATAAAAATGTCAGTGGCTAGAAAATTTCCATGTGGAGGTCCTTCTGTTCTGAAATGTTTAGTTCATGGAAGACTTACTCACAAAGGTTACTAGGCAGAAAACTTTTTTCACATCAATCCCAAGAGGGAGCACAGTAAATAAAATCAGTTCAAGCCAACTTGCTCCACCGGGCTCTCCTATCCCAAAGGGCTGGATGCTCCGCTTGAGCAAGACACACTGGAGGAAGCAGTCAGCTCATTTTCCTGGGGAAGGGTCATGCGGACAAGCTTTTGGCTCCTTGCTGCGGGGAGCAACCCACTGGCAGAGCTCACTGACACTTCTCAGGGACACGGAGTGGACCTTTCAAGGCTGAATGTTTTGGAAGGCATTCTTTACCAGACGCACTGAACCTCCCCGTATTTGTCCTCCAATGTGCAGAACTACTACAATCGACTTTTAATAACATGACCTTCATCATATTATCAGAGTTTCTGAAAATAAGCCAAACAAAAACCCACCATATCTTCACATGGAAATGGAACATAAAATATGAATAACATAATAATAAATATTCATGATAAACTAATACATCATCTGTTCTGGAATGCATTGCAAGTGTTGTATTTACTGTACAGCAGAAGCGAGGCCCTGCTTTGCTGTACGCAGGTATACACAAGTGGTGCTCTTGTTCCCACAAGCAGCTGACCTGAATCACACACAATTCCCACACCTGCCCAAACCACCTGCAGAACCGACCCAACACACTTCCAGATGATCCAAAGATCCCAGATGGATCCAGTTTGCCAGAGAGGACAGGTCCTCCTCAGCCACTCCATTCTGCAGCGCACAACCCCTGCCCAAGGTTGGGATTAGTCCTGTAACAAAGACTCCTCCTGCCCTCCTGTTCCCTACAAGTAGAAAACACGATGGAGAAACCCTGAGCCTGACAGCATCTTTTTCACTTCTTTCCCAATACTGAAGATAAAAGATTTATCTACAGATTAATACTACTAGTAAAAGGAGCACATAAGAACACACGTATGATATCAAGTTGTATGTAAAGGGAGAGGAAAATGTACTATGTAGTATAGCCTCACTTTCTAAGAATTTCCACCAAAAAAGCTCCATGACAAACCACTATTATACACTTAGGTGTTTATAAAGGAACCACAAAACGAGATTGAGGTTAAGAGTTTGCATACCACAGTTTCAGCAGAGGAATCCATTTTTCAGCTGCTTTTCATTAATTTGTTTTAATTAATTTTCATGAAAATCACTTCAGCAATTTAATATTTTAGTAAAAACAAAGTACACAGGTTTGGGACATTTTTTGCGGCAGCTGAAATTAAAATAAAATCATCTAATTTCTTGAAATACTTTGAGGAATGACTTGGAGCATCAGCAAAACCTCCACTCCGAGTCTTTCAGTGCACAGACCCGGGAAGGGAGCAGAGGCCATGGCTGCAGCAGTTCATCTGTACCAGCCCCATTGCCAGACCGGTGCCCTGGGACCTGTGGCCGTGCCTCTGAAGGACAGTATGCACAGAGTTGCCCACTTGACACGGGGCATGCTTAGCCACTGGACCACCCCAGCAATTAGAGTTAAAACACTTTCTGCCGCAGCCCAGATACAGCCCAGTGTGGCAGTTACCATGGGGCTTGTTCTCATCATGCTAATATTGGCATGATTAGGGACTTTGTCCTTTTGGACAGGAGAGGAAAATTCAGGCCTTCATGGGTTTTTTTACAGTCATCATGCTGATTGGAACTGGGGTTGAATGTACTTTTAAAACAAGACCCTTAGAAACAACAGTTACACATGGGCCAGACAAATCTCCATGGACTGGCAATGTGAAAGTCCTAGTTTTAACTCTAGATAAGGAATAGACAGTTCGGCTCAGACTCCTGATTCAGCTCCACATGCCAAATTTGTTATGATGTAATCAAGTGCAACTCCACTGCTATCAGCTGTCAACAGACTTCCTCCTGTCACGCCAGCACCAAATTTGGCCCCAGAGCTGGGGAGCCCACAAACTTGTATCGACAGCAACTACAGCAGCTATTTTAAGCTGGATAGAGCTCTTACTGTTTTCAGTGCTTTAGGATTACAAGTTCATAAACCTACGCTATCAAATCCACACGGGTGCTCTGAGCCAGACTGTGCCCTTTGATGCGTGCATCCAACTGCCAGCAAAACCGCTGGACGCCGAGCACATCTGAAAGTGGAGTACTGCCCATACGGTTTAAATTGGCTTAATTCCTCTAGTACATGCAGCCTGTTGCTCCACATTGTATTTATTAGACAGTTTCATTTGTGTTTTTTACTTGTTTATTTTGTGTGCTGAAGGCTTTTTGCTGCCCTGTTTAGTATTCAGGGCCTAATGTTATTCTGATTTGAATAAAACACATCTTATTATTTAACTGAGCTCAGAAATGCCACATCACCCAATGCACTCTCTGTGGTTTAGATGTATTTTACCATATCTATCCAAAGAATCATAAAATAAATACAGCAAGATGTAGTGTTAAATGGTCTCTCCTCTGAGTGCTACAGCCATGACTTTCCATATAATTGATTCCATTCTTACAAAACTAAAATTACTCAAGTGATACAAAACTAATGGATCGATTCTGAAAGTCTGTGATTAACTAGAACCGAACCCTCATGTTGGAGTTGGAGGAGCACAGTGACACAATGCTTCCAACCTCAGTCTTTCAAAACCAGGTGATTTAAATATATGCACATACACCTACATAAACACATGCATACACACTTCTGCAGTTGTTTAACTGCCTGCCTTTCTCCCATGTAAGGGTTTTCCAATCAAGGTCTTCTCTGCCATTTTTAAGGTTGCAAATACTCTGGCTTGTTTGTGGTGGTTTTTTTAATTTGTTTTGGTTTTGGTGTTTGTCTTATTTTTTTGTGGAAGCTGAGATTTGTTGACATTCACATGACTCCACAAGTTAAAGCTTCCTATAAAAAGCCAAAGGACAAATTCACTTGATATTGTAAACTACGATGGTAGACAGTAGCTTTACGTGCTGTGTCTCCATCTTAAGCTTCTCTTTGCTGGAATAAGCACAATGTGGAAGGCTAACTGCAGGCATCACATTGCCAGAGTAACACTGGATATTTGTGTGTGTGTACGCCCACAGGCAAACGCGCATGCTTGTACTACGTATGTTTATGTATGTAGCCAGAAATTACAGCCAGTTTAGAAAAATGCTGATTTTCAATAGGAAATGTCTTTACTGTTCTTGTATAAGACAGAGACATTCACTCACTTACAGCTGAACCAAATTTAGATTAATAGTTTTTGGTTTCTTACTCTCTTTACTGGGTGCAAATTTCTGATAAATGCTCATGACCTTGATGAATTGCTTTTGTAACCACTTGTGCATGAGAACAGCTTTACTTCTTCTACTGACTTGATAGCCTGCAATGCAGTGTAAATGGCTGTATCCACATAGATTTTGGTGGATTTATGCTCAGTGTGATTTCTATTTCCCCTCACATACTCCAGTCTTACACCCCGACATAATTCCAGTGGAGTTTGTACTGACAAATGAGAAAAGAGATCCAAACTACCTAAGATGGTCAGAGAATGAGAGAAAAAACAGCAAAAGCATTTTCAAAAAGTCCTAGTTTAAGCTTTTACAGAATAATACTATTTAGTCAAGCGAACTTATGCAATTGCTTTCTGGGCCATCCATCCAAAATGTTATTTTCTAATGCTTGTGTTTGTGCATCTTAAAAGCCCACAAAGGGAAAAGAAAATATTAATCTAAAATGGTACTGTCTAATTTTCTTGAGTACATAATTCATCCAATATGGATTCTGGCAGCTCAGCTTTAACTCTGAAACAAAAGAAATCCACACAAAAGACAATAAATCTGCATTACACATGGTACTAAAATGATCCAATGGATTTATAGATGTTTACAAGTTTGCAGAGTGTGACACAGCGTCCACCAGAAATTTGATATTCACAGCACAAAACATCATAAACATATGTCTGCAACTACAAAGGGGCCTTTTTATGTGGGGATCATTGTTAAAATTGTCTTCAGAACATAAACCTTAAGTTGTAAATGCTACTCCCCATTTATTCTCCAAGACATAACAAACGAGGAAAGAAAAGCAGAGATATGTTTGTAATTGAAAATGTTTCTCAGGAAATGATCTGTACAGGAACATCATTCTCATTCCATTAACTGCTGACTCCAAGCCAACCATTTGTAAAAGTAAATAAATATGCAAACTGGCTGACAACAATGTGCCTGCCTTGAATGTTACTGCATTAGTACCCAGTCTCCAAAAAAGAATCTATTTTCTTTCCTCATTTCTCCATTAAACCAAACATGGCATACACACAAAAAGAACAGAAGAAATGGTGTTCACAAAAAAGAATGGGAGAAATGCTATAATTTCATTTTGAGCTATGCAATACAAATTAAATGCGTATTGCCTTGAACTTTCCTTAAAGTCCAAAGCTACTCTGAAGTACCTCAGTGACTACCTTGCTGTTCCTTTCCTTTTTTGCAATTAGCAGGGAAAAAAACCCTCCATAGATTGACAGATGTCTGGTCTGAGTAGGTAAAAAACAACAAAACAGGGAGCAAACTCAGTCCTTTTAAAGAGTACACGTGACCTTCTCTCCCATGTCACAAGTAGCTTCATTAAGCCTTACAGGCTTTCCCATTTCATTTGAGATAAAGGTTCTTCCCAGAATTTTCCTGTAGTTTCTAAGAGGTAACAAGTGGTGCAGTGTCAAGCTAACTCAGATGCCAGTCATTCCATTCATTCCTTCAACACATCGCCTCAACACATCCTTTAAAATACATAAGCAGTATCTGCAGATGTTTTGAAAAACCTGTCACCCTATAGGAGTGTTTAAAAAATAATTGGGGAAAAAAAAAAAACAAACAAAACAGCACAGTGTTTGGAACAAATACAGACAAGAGTTCAAATGACACTGATTTTTCCCCCACTGAAGAACAAAGGATGCATATGAGAAATGCTGTGACCATTCCAAGTCCTTATCAAAACGTTCTGAGCTGAATTTGATCCCAGCCTGAAAACTCGAACAGCCTCAGATATACTGGTAAGGTCCCTCTGCAAAAGATATCTACAGGTTGTTAGCTGGTCTGCACATGGTACCCCTACATGCAAAATATTTTCTTGAAACAAATCCTTTGACAGTTAAGATTTCCAATTTATTGAGATATTTATTGTGAGATCTCAGAACTGATTTATTGAGGTATCTCAGAACTGCATGGAGTGCTTGGGGCTATATAGAGACAAAAGGCAGAGCATTTGTACCCTCCTCAACAGTATTTCTTGAGTTATAAAAAATCTGCAGGTAGCAAAATCCAGAAGAGTCAGACAGACCTCTTGGTGTAGTCCTAACTCAAAGCAAGTGGAGGTAATTCTTCATCCTATGTGCTCACCAGTTTGCTGCAACAGGTTTTTTCCCCAAATGTTGTGGAGTGGAGAAGCTGATTTTATAGGACTGGCTTGCCTTGTTCTCTGAATCACCAACCAGCTCCGAGTAGCTATTCCAACATCAACAAGAGGCGCTCATGCAGAAAAGACAAAACCAAGGATCTGTTCCAGTAAGTCTTTCCCAGCTCAACAAGTTCTAGCTATTCCTAAGAGAAAACCCAAAAATAGTTCTTAGGAATGTGAGGGCACACCAGTAGCAAGTTGAGGATTTCCTGAATTTCTTGTTCTTTTCTTCTTGTGTATATAAGACTTGTTTTTGAAGAAGAAAAAATTAAGTGTCAGATCCACTGCACCTCAATAACTTAGATGACTGCTTCTTCTTGGAAGAATTAGAAAAATGACTACATTTACTGGAAAGTTAAAATTCCTTTTCAGGGACTGTGAACTGCTTTATGTATCACACAGGGCCACTATTTTCAAACTGTAGTTCCTAGAGCTACTTGTGTTTTAATATAAAAATCTGGTTATCCTCAAAGAATGACTTTGTGAAAAAGGATCGAAAGATTTGTAGTTAAGTGGTCAAATATTTCTACATCCCAGAAAGAAAGAACGAAACCAAAACTACCTTAATATCTTCTGAGAACTCCCCATGCTTCAAGATCTTTCTGTCATATCAAAATCAACCAAGGTAAAGTTTGAGGGTGACACCAAGGCTGGACAAGTAGCAAACACAAGGAAGATGTGATAAGGGTGAGCCAAATAAATTAAAATAATAATGGATACAAATATGCAGATGTATTACTTATTTGCATAAGTGGTGGCTTGCAATCTCTGCTCTGCTACCTTCTGCATCGATCCTGAGCATCTAGCCATGGTTCTCAGATTGAGTACAACAAATGAGAACTGACTTGCAACATCTAATGCTTCTCCCTCTCATTTTAAAGATTTTCCATTTCTTGTTATGTTTAATATTTGTGCCTAACACAGAGATGGTTTCTAAAAGTGTCTACAGCGTGTCTTAGGGAACTGAAGCTTCTTGTCAAGGACAGAATCAGATCTAATTTGGGAACTGGGATATAAAGACAGGCTTTCAACATGGAAAAACTAGGCTGTGGCTTTGGCTGGATCAACAGAAACCCAGCTACATTCTTAAAGAAAATGGGCTGGATTTGGTGAAGAGCAGAAAAATGAAATCTTAAAATGGCAGAAATATATCTTCTAGCATACTGAAGAGTAAATGACCCTCTAAGGTTCTGTTGACCAATATGGAGGTCAGCGTGCATTTAACAGCAAAAAAGCTTCAGGCTTAGACTATTAAAGAAAGGACAACGGAAAAGGCAAACTTGTTTTCCCATCCTTATTTCATAGCAATGTGCATCATCAAGATGCACATCTGAGGTGCAGAAGTCCTCTTATTCTTACCCAGCCACACCGTGTGAAGGGTCATTTCAGGGATGGAGAGGAATGAATTAGGGCTGTGGCAATCCCCAACTAGAGGGAGCACTTTGGTCAGCTGGCACAAATCACACTGTGGGGTGATGAACAGTATGGCTGTGACATTCTCCTAAACCACATTTACACAAAAGCGTAAGATGATGATGTAAGACACAACCTTGGTAGCACTACCTGGAAACTATGTTTGGCTTAGGAAATCAGAGTGAGTTCTCGATTTGCACAGAAGATAAATCAACACTTTCCAGTCTAGGTTCTCAGATCCCTTAATCAGAATTAATTAGTTTAACATCCCACCAACAGAAGAAAATAGCATTATCCCCATTCTGCAGCATAGAAAGTGATGCGCATCTAGATTAAGGGATACATTTACATGTTTCCTTTCTGGAAACACAAATTGCACTTGTAAAATGGAAGCTAGGCACTTAAAAATACAGCCTTAAAATCCTACCTATAATATCACGGCCTGATGTGGAATGGACAGAAATACCCATACCTCTTGTTTCCCAAACCCATACCATACCAAAGAGAACATCCTTATTTTCATATAACCAGTAGTAATGATTTTCATCCAGCCCCATGCCTTGCCCTCCACGGGCACTGCCTGGTGCCCTCCTGTGCACTCCTCATCTTGCTCGTTTCCCAACAAAACTCAAAGAGCTGCTCCAACTTCCAAATGCACTGTCTCAAAAAAATTACCTTACTGAACTGTTCATCTGATTACGGTGTTCACATGTTTCTTTTCAGGAAACCAGTTGCAAGCAACGTAAGCACCTGCCCTGCAAGGGTAATCCCACAGCTCTGACCTGCACATGCATTGCAGCCCCCTTTTCCAAGAGATCTCAAACAAGCTGTAAGTTCAGAGCAGCATTTGCTACCACCTGTCAAGAGCTGTCAGACACAGGAAACACCTCTGGGTAAACTCCTACCTGTTAAACACATTTAATGGTTGGCTGTCTTTACCCATGTATCCATGTCAGCATACAAAACATTCATACCAAACAGCTGTGGCTGTATTTCCTGCTTCGCAGCTGAACACACCAAAAATTGCAATTCAATCATCCAAATAAATAACCTTAAACGGGTTTTACTTCATAGCACTAACACATTCAGAGTTTTCCAGAAATAATCTGCAGACTCCAGTTGTTGATGTCATAAATGAGTTTATGTTCATAATCCTACAAGAAAGTGTTTAGTACTACAAAATTTTCATTTTAATAAGCATGAATATTAAAACTTATCTACTGCATGATACATAGCCTGTTTGAAAATGGCTATCTCAAGCATGCTTTTGACTACAAACGACGATTTTCCCAGAGTGGAAATTCAGCTGATAAGAATCACTGTTTTCACACTGGATCCAGTATTACTTAAGGACTGAATTTGTACCAAACTGAAGTTAATAGAAACCCATACTCTTATGAAATACCACTCAGATGAAACAGCTACTTCTATCTCACTCATATTGCAGAAATACTTTCATGGAATAGCATTAAAAATTAACAAACTACTGTATTTCTTTCCTCTTTTACCCAGGAAAAACAAAGTCTGACAAGGGCAAGAAGAAAAGAAACTCCCATTCTTATCCTCCAAATAAACAAAAAATAACTATCATTGCATAAAGACACGGTCAGAAAACAATACTCCTAAAGTATCACAGAAATGAAGATGAAAAATAACTGAACGAGTGGATCTAGTCTCCTACCTTTAGGGCAAAACGCTCCACAGCCCATCGTAGGGTCGCTGGGCCACCCGCATAGTGCATCCCCAGGAGAACCGCAGTCCCTGGGGTGTCAGAAGCCCCTTGCTCTGCAGGCCCCTTTGCTGCTGCTCTTCAGAGAAGCTGTAGTAGCTTTACAGCCTGTTTTCCAACAGAATGGTCCAAGCACATCACAACTCTCAGCTCAGAGCATCGCAACAGAACAAGTGACTGACTGCCTATATAATTTAATATGATGCCACAGGAGACTCATAGACCATCTGCAAAAGAAACTAAATCTGCTTTTTGCAGCTTGGTAACTTGCGTTCTGAATGCTGGGATGCAGTTTCGACTGTGTGCTTTTGTTGTCAGTCATATAACTGAACAAAATGCTCAAAAAGCAAGTGTAAAGCACATGTTTTTACCAACTGCAGTCTTTTCCTACTGTAGGTAACTTGTACCTTTTTCCCTCACAACTGAATAAAGTCACAATTCCCCTCAAAGCGTAGAGGAAAGGTCTAGGCACAGACATGGCAATATTGGAAGTGAAGTTTCCTCCTTTTTTGTTTTCCTCTCTAAAATGAAGGATGGGCAGCAAGGGCTACAGAATCCTTGAATCCTGTTGCCAGAAATGAGATGCACATGTGGTGTTACCAAATTCAGTACTGGTCACAGTACTCCTTTCTCTAGAAACACTTCCCTACTGAAATAATTAGCAAAACTCACATGGAAGGAGGATTAAGCTCTAAAACAGACAAAAACATATAAAAAGCTAAAAAAAACAGAGAAAAGGAGAGGTATGAGCCATCGAAAGGATAATAAACTACTGGTAAGAAATGAATTAGTTTTATGGGGTATGGGCCCTTCCAAACATGGATAGTAATGAAAAGATAATCTAAAGCAATTACTTACTTGGGCTAAAAATCAAATTGCTATTTAGTTTTCTACAGAATAAACCTTTCAGAAGCTGTAAAATGTTTAAGTCTCTGTTTCAACTTGGAGCAGGATGAGGGAAGTGACACATCCCTGGCTCATTTCTAAGTCATGGAAAGTGGTTACCTTTCTAGTTTCCAATTGAACCTCATTTAAAATACCACTGCCAAAAGGTGACTATGGAGAACCAAGAGGTATTTATTGTTTAGGGTTATTCAGCTGTACTATACAACATTCCTCCCCCAGGTTTCGTATCAGATGTGATTCCTTGTAGAAGACGACACAGAGCTCTCATCACTCTTCTGAAAACACATTCTTTACCAGTTCTAAGAAGCCTCAGATGCACATCAGTCTGCAGCTACCGGGTCACTCCAAAAAGCAGCTTTCCCCAGCCAACAGTCCTGTTTCATGCTCTACTCAGAAGTAGTAATGGGGCTCCCCATTCTGCCTCCTGGAGCCCCACTGCTTTCTGGCACTGGGAAACTGAATTGCTGAACTGCTGAACAACAGCATTCAATTACAGGACAACACTGAGCTGGCAATTCTTTACCAAGCTTTCCTTTTCTTAATTTCTGAATAGAACCATAAGTGTCCCAGATATTTTATTATGGCAGTCCCATTTGGGAGGTAAGCACAGCTAAATGAAAACCACACTCCACTCAAAACATCAAGAAGGATGCTGAAAGATGGTCATATGTTAAGAAAATTCACGAAGTTTGAAGCCACAGCAACCTGCATCATCAATTCGATGTATTTTATAAGTGATTATTTATACGTATTTACAAAGTTGCACTTTTTGGCATGCATAAAAATAGCTATTTTACAGAAATAGTAAATGAAAGTGTTTCTTGTTTTGGTTGGGTGTTTTGGCTTGGTTTGGGGGGATTGTTTGTGTTTGTGGGTTTTTTTTGACAATGAGACTTTATACCTACAGTAGCAGCCAAACAATCACATCCAGGCAAACAGTTGTAATAGGTGTAGTTACAGTAGAGTAAGAAAGCTGTAAATTAGCTAATGCAGAGCTGCTTTCTCAGAGGGCGCAACATGGCAGGAAGTTGACAACAGCAGGTCTGAAGTGCATAGCTTGAGGACTGAGTAGAGGAATTTCTAATCATACTCTCTGTATCCATTTTCACTTGCCATAAACACAAATTCAAGTGGGACTTAATTTCCAATTCCTGTAATCTAAAAACAACAACAACAAAACCATCATTCAAACAGCCTGTGCGCTTCTCCCTTCCCTTAATGGAGATCACTGCAGGGAAAAACCAGCGCATTGGTAAGATGCTTTGGGCCTAGAGTTTCCCAAACTGTTCCTAAGGGTTCACTTTCAACCCCGCAATTTTCAGCTTTGTAAAAACAAAAGTATAGCCAGGGAGGACTAAAGTCTTTTTCAAGTGGTTTTGGCCATCAATACAGGAAACAATTCAAAGGCAACATGACACTGATAGCTTAATTTGTGAAAATGGATAAATACCGTATCTGCCACATAGCACATTAACCCATGTAACAAATAAATACAGAAATAGCACTGCAATACTTGGTTAAAAGGTTTTGGTTCACAGAGGAGGAAATTTAATTAAAGCATGTAATGTCAATTACTGTCATTTGTAATTTTATCTTGCTTCTCTAGAAACAATACAGATGCAGGATTCTAAAGTTACCTGCATGTTTGATGCAAATGGGATAAAATTATCTAGGTTCTGAGAAAATCCAGATAGTAGTAGGAAAAAAAATGCGTTTTTACCTAACCTCATTCACAGATCTTCTTCAAAGTGTTGACTACATGAGGACTGACATGCCTCCAATTTAAACATATAAGCCAACAACCCAGACCTGAAACAAGACTTTTATGTTTGAAAAATTGTGTTAAGTCATCGGAAAGGTTGGGAGGGGAACAACAGCCTAATTCTCAGCTACTGCAAATGGGCACAGCCTTACCAAAGCCAACAGAAGAGCACTGATTGATATCGGAGGAGAATTTGGCTTACTGTTTATACTGATTGATTTCAATTGGAAAATTACAGGGCTGGGTTCTCAATGCTTCTGTCTCCTTTGCTCTGCTCTGTGCAAAAGTGACAGAGACCTAGGAGGTATGTAGAAGACTCCAAGTGTCTCACCACCACAGTAATAAACATTGCCAAACCTCGTCAGACCTTCTTCTTGGTGATACACAACGCACTGCAGTATCAGCATCCGCTTCTGCTTTTCAGCAGCAGACTTCAGTGCTGCACAAAAGCATCCTACCCATACTGTATTCTGTTGAAGTCAGGAAATAATACCAGAAATGGACGAATTAAGCTTACTGTTGATAAAATATACATCAGATACACTTCTACCATGCAAACTATGATCTGAGCTACCACTAGAATCAGCAGGAGAAAATCTGCTGTAAACACCTCCGAGCCATTTTCCTTTAAGTACTACCTCTTCTAAATATGGTAAGCATCCTGCCTTGAAAAATCACACTTTCCTCAATAGTGTACTGCTACAGAAAAATGGTGATTAGAATTATAGGGAAGAGCTAACAAAAGAAAGACGAAACCAATCAGATGCTTCCTCATGTCTCTAAATGATACACATAAATTGTGTCTATCAGGTTCCCCCAGGCTATTTCAGGAGTATGCAGAACACAAAATGATGCAGATTCATTACAAAAAGTCTAAATCTAACCTACTTGAATTTAAAATACCAGGAATCACATAAATGGAAGATGAGAAGACAGAACTCATATGTTATACATAAGCAGAAACAAGAGTCATACAAACTGAGAGTCACATAAAATGCTCAGTTACCAAGAAATTACTGGTCAGATTTTTGGCAGTGCCCACGTCTGTCGGTGTATAAGTGCAGTGAGGAACGATCGTGTCTCTAAACTGCCTTCATGCCTTCCCCAGTACTCAAAAGGATGACTGGAGGCTGGCATCTGGGATTTCAGGGGTGGCTTTGGGGGTATGAGTGACACCCTCCCATTCACCAGGGCTAAAATCCAGAAGTGAAGAATTCCAAAACAGACTGTGTAATGCAAAGGGAGGAGACAGATACTAGAGTTATATTTTTAGAGGTGCAAATTATCAAACTGTGTTGTTCCCAAATAATACTGGTGAATGTTGACAAATGTCATTCAAAAGTGGCAATTCCAACCAGACCTAGGTGGCAAATGTGAAAAATTAGACTGTGACAAAAATAAAATACCATTGACATGACACAGTTCACCTGTAACTTACAAATGGCTAAAAATATGTTGACAAGATCCTGAGCAACTACAGCTTCTCTAGTATGTTACTATTATTTGTAGTGTACCTTACAAGATCCAAGTATTACTAAACGCAGGCCCACTACCTTTTTCCTTAAACACAGAGGAGAAAGAGAATGATGTTATAGCTATAAATATACACACTTTTTATGCTTTGTATCATAAACAAAATCTTTAATACAACCATACATGCACACAAAATCAGATCACTTGGAACGCTCAATAATACAGCCTCTCTCTCCTAACAAGCGAGTCTCATTCCCTGCCATTAAATGATGACACACTCAGGTCTAAAACTTTCACCCGGAGCCAGGTTTCTTGACTTGTTATGTGCTGACATTTTAAACTGAATGCAGGAATTACTCTCGTCTCATTTTCTAAGTTAGTTATCTTGGATGGAAATCTAAACATCAGCAATGCTACTGAAAATACATAAACAGCCTTAAAGTCAGCAGAATCCCAGCAGCATAAAACTAGTATGCAGATCAGACCTAAATCCTAACTCCCGCTGATTTCTCTTGTGGCACAAAAATATTACTCAGCAAGAGTGAAGACAGCACAATTGGTTACCAAATATCTTACTCAGTGTTATGATATTGTTTCTCAAGTGAAAAACTACAGTGTACTGATTTACAAGGGTGTCCAAAATCAGCTCAAAGTTTGTGCTAGAGTAAGGGGAAAAAACTCTTGATTTATAGACCTGTGCATTAACAATCCCCTCTTTCTTGTTACTCACTCTCTGCCTTCCATTTAGTCTTCCCATGACTTGAGCTGGATTTCCTTTAGGCCTGGGTCCTATTCACTAAACTGCATTAATATACCAATTCCATCTTGAGATCTCCTTTTCTAGAATACTGCCAAGCTGGCAATACGGTTCCTGAGAGACTACTTTCCCTGACATGCAGTAAGCTATTTATTGACACACCACTGTTCCCATGCAGTTTTGCACCTAAGCAGTGAACTGGATAGCAGTTCCATATGTTGGAGTTGTTACACTTCTCTGGAAAATCGTATTACTTTGGGTAAATAAAAAGCTAAGGCAGCAGGAAAAATATCATAAAAATGCAGCTGAATTTGTTTCATCCTGCCTCCATCAGCAAATTTGGTCTATGACCTCTGCATATGAGTCATGCAAGTGCTTTAAAACTTGCAGTGATTTATATTTTCAGGATAGGAAGTTCAAGGCTTATATTTCCATTCCCCAACCATACATTATTTTTCTGCATACACAATTTCTTGATAATTATCTATGAACTAAAATATATAGGCATATTTTTTTCTACTTTGTGGTGCATAATAACCAAAACCATTCATGTCAATAACCAGTCTCTGTATTTTTGGCAGACTACAGCTGATGTGTAGGTTATTCCTGGAACCACAGTAGGTTGATGCTCTCATTATAGCTTTAGTCATGGAAACAGGCTTCTACCAAGACAGGCATTGTTTGTGAAAAAGGAAATTCCCAGCATATCTGTTAGAAACAAGAAGCAGTAGGGTACACCACTTTAAAAATAAAAGTATTTAATATTTACATAGTGCTGTTTGTCAGAGGACCTCGGTCTGTTCTACAAATCAAGTATTGCTTGTTAGAGCTTAGGGCTCGTGTCCCGCTGAGGAAAACACTCTCTCTGTTCACAGTCCCTCTGCCGCATGGCTTCACTCGAGTCCTACGTTTCTAAACGGATGAAGAGCAACAAGTCAAAATACCACACAGACTCCAGAAAAACAGAGATCTTCTCTCCCATCACACGTACACAGACTATTTCTGATTCCGCATTCAATAACCTAACTTTCAATTAGTTTTTCAGATAAAATCATTAGTACACACGCTACTGTTTTGCTGCCATCCTGCTGACCAGAACTAGTGACTAACTCCCTTTGAGGCAACTCTAAACCAAACTGAATTATTTCTGGATTTCTGCAGGCTGCTACAGAATTGCATGGAAGTTTCAGTGAACTGGTGAGCCTATTTCCAAGAGTTTACAGCACTTCTATTATGTGGGCACACTCAGAATGGTGACATGGAAAGTAATTCTACAACCCACTGTGTAAGGTTGGTACTTATTCTACATCTTTGAGATCTGGATTTTAATCCCAGAAATAGTGGTGCCAAGCTTCAAAGCACATGGTACATTCAAGTAGCAATCTGGTGGTTGGTACCTGGGTGACCTAACACTTCCATCTACTTGAACTCATAGTCTGCTTTGAAGAGAGCTAGCAGAAGAGGCTACTTTTCAGTTTCTCTAAGCATTACTAGAAACCGGTGTCTTCTATGGTCTGTTCAACTTGTATAACAATACTTGAAAGATTACTAGAAAGGTCTCATCGACTTAAAACAGATCATTTGCTTCCTCTGTGACATGGGCCTATAAGAACCACAGTAGAGATCTAGATTTAGATATGTTGACTTAATCCTCTAGGGACCAAGTTAGGAATTACTGTATCAGTTAGCTGCAACTGATGAAGTACTCTTTGTCTTCTTCCTATAGAATTTAACAAATAATCCCTTCATTGAGTAAAGGTGTAAAAATCCATCTCTACAGCTAAATTCTATGGGGCTCTGTGTCTTCAGCATGTCTCTCTATGATATTTAATGACAGCAAAAGCCAAGTGTCTCGCACATCAGAGTCTTGACTGTATTGTGTGGCCCTCCTGCTCTTCCTGTATGATCTCTTCAAGTGGTCCTGCCCAGACAATGCAAACTTTTCCATCTTATTTCTCTAGAGTACTAACAGTGATCAATAGCTCTGCTTTATCTAATGAGTAATCTCTGGAGTCTTGTGAATCATGTGTTGGCAGCTTAATCTAGATGGAAATCTGTGTTCATCCTTGGAAAGCCTTGCTTTATAACTATTTTCTGAAACATTCAGACTTTATTTGATCTTAGTATTTATTTCTAGTCTGAATATGTTAAAATGCAGGTGAGGCTTCCATCTGAATGGTCAGCTCAAGCATAAAACCTGATCTGTCTGACAGATCCAGATCAGTTTTAGAACTCTGCTGCAAAATGTTACATCTGTGAACAAGTTAATCGTGGTTTTTCCTGTGGGGTCTCCAGAGATAACCAAGGACCTGAAAGCTTCTGTTTTTCCTCAGATGTTTCCATTTTCATTAATACTACAGGGCATGTCAAGTAAATCCTGCCCTTTGTTACTTGTGCAGCCCAAGTGCAATTAAATTAACAAGTCTGTTGTAGTAGCCACGACGGTGTCCAAACCCTTTTCCATAGCTGTGGCTGCTCTGTAGTGTTAACAGGAAGAAGAAAGCAAAACCTTAATTCGTCACTGAGGTAAGCACCTATTGACTGTGGGCACAAATGAAGGTCAACAAACACATCTCTGTTGTTTAAGAACTGCAACGGCACTGTAACACTCGTGCTATCGCTTTGATGCGGACAATGGTCATTAATGTTGTTTTATGGATAAAACAAAAAAAAGAACATTTGCATGCGGCCTCAGAACAGAACCAGGATTAGCGCTAAAGGGCTGCTGGCTCCAAGACGTAGGCTTAGTCCACTTCGGCAGCAGCGCCCCATCCTGTCCAAGCTTTATCAACTCACCACAGCATCACTCTCACTCTCTTTATCATGGTTTAAGCTGGTCACCTCCTGTCACCTTGTCCACCCGCCAAGGCCCTCCTTCGTTGTCACCTTTCCACTCTCCCACTCTGGTGCTGCTGCCTCCCCACCTACACTTCCATGGCCTCCCCCTCTCCACCCTACAACTGCAGGCACAGAGCCAGAGCTGGTATGTCCATTAGATCTTGTTTTCTAGATGCTACAGGGAGTAAAACCAGAAGTGAAACCACGAAAAACAGTGCCCCTGCTGCCAATCCAATTTATCATACTTTGAATGCAGGTATTAAAAACATTAAAACGACATAAACTCTCTCTTGTCCCACTTAATGGCACCTTAAATTGACTATTTGAACTTTGCCTTAGATGTGCGTTTCCAGTGCTAACTGCTGATTTTACATTATGTTCTAGATTGCGTAGTTCTCAACATAATCTCCAACCTCCTGTGATTCATATAAAACACTTTTTCAGGACAATTTTTTAAAAAGTCTTCAAAAATATTAGAAAGAGAATCTGAGAGTCTATGCTTCTAGAAACCAATTCTGTCAGAATTAAGTTTAAAAGCACTGCACAGGCAAAATAAAATATTCCCTGGATCAATCAAGGCTTAGTGTAATAAAGGGAAGATGTTGCCTTTACTAGCCAAAGGAATCTACTATCTTGCTAAAAAGTCCCAGCCAGCTCACCCGTGTTGATGAACAAAGTGGCGATGTTCAGCTTCTGGGCCCTCACACGGCAAACCTGTTGGTTTATAATGCCAGCTCTTTGCTTTGCCAGGGCAGGGGAAAGGGCAGGCGAGGGCTGTGCTCCACCACAGCAGCACCTGCATGCAAATGCAGCCAGAGCGGCTTAAGGGCTCTGAAGGGAACCACTTGCCGTAAGTAAATGCAGTTTGACAGCAGCTCCTGGTAAGAGGAAGGAAATGAGGGAGAGAAAGAAAAGTGATAGGAGACAAAAGGACTTTATAAAACAGGGCATTACTGCTTTCATTTGTAGCATTTTCTCTTTGTTCTAAGCACCAAGCCTTCCAATTCCAGATACTGCACAAAGGAGATACCTGTCTAAAAAAAGTTTATTTCCATCTGGAACTGTCTTGCAAGATGCTTGACAAACTCAGCAGTCCATTATTAGGAGTAACAATGAGCTGCCTCTAATTACTTTGGCATAGCCTTTGCTTCTGATACGAATGAAATCAATATTAATGGGGAGTTTGTGCTCTCTCGTTACAGCACAAAATGGGTACCAATCTTCTCAGGAAGACTTTTGGACCATAAACTGTGTTTGAGGTCAGCGTAGTTGGCTTCTTCCCACCCCCCTTTTTTTCAACCGGGATGGAAAAAATATATAATGATGTGCTATTTAGTACCTGGATAAAAATCTACATTCAGGCTGCCTACACTGAGAGACTGAAACCAGTTCAATATGAAGAAATTTCAGTCTAAGAAAATAAAGATTTTAGTAGCTCACAGAGCTCAAATTAAACACTTAAATAGGTAACACTAGATATTTCTCATGCTGCCTCACATTTCTCTATTTATTTTTATCTGCAGGATCAGGCGTGTTAGAGAGGGAGGCCTGGTAAGAATTGCCTCAGCCATCATTCTTGGTTACTTACATCTGTGGTCAATTTTCCACACTTTCTTCCATAAAAGGTAAACGAGGCACTGTACTTGCAAC
Organism: Caloenas nicobarica; assembly: GCF_036013445.1. Lineage (NCBI taxonomy): Eukaryota > Metazoa > Chordata > Aves > Columbiformes > Columbidae > Caloenas > Caloenas nicobarica. The sequence continues at coordinate 58,638,505 of NC_088249.1, read as the reverse complement.
AGGATAATCTAAACAATATGAACAATGTTACTGTTAAAGACCATCTGGCTCATCAAGCACAGCTCCAGACTTTTAACTCCTTGAATAAAGTGTGGAACCCTGCAGTGTATTTTTTTATCCAAAATTCATTTTTAAAGTGGTAAAACTAGAGCTCCTGGAGACACAAGGGATTCAGAGTGCGAGGAAATTAGTTTTCTGGTTTTATTCCTCTTGTATCTTACACATGCGGCAATCCAGGCTAGAGACAAACACTCAGACGTCACATTTTTCTACAAAAAAGCCCTCTAAAATTATCCCCAAGAAGCCTCTGTGCATAACTGGTATGTGTGGGGTTGGCATTTCACAGGGGAGACAAGAGGGTTAAGTATTTCATAATTCACTTCAACTTAATGGCCTGATCCTGCCACTTCTTACAAGTTAATAGAAGTCAAAGTAGGGTCACCAGGAATTAGAAGAAAAAAAGGGGCGGAGGGGAAAGGGTGAACGCAACCAAAGAAGGCTTTTGTTAATTGTACACACAATTTCTTATCTGTTAGATAAATGAACAAGTGGCTGGTCTCTAGGAGAAAAATGTTAAAGCAATGCAGGAACAAAATAACCTGAAAGAGGGTGAGGCAGTGGGGAGAAAACAGCGTGATCCAGGAGGTGCAGAGGAAGCAGCGGAGCTGGCTGTACTCTGTGCCCCAGCGCAGGGCACGGCTCTGCGCCTCAGTTTCCCCACCCACACGCGGGGGAATGCACCCCAGCCCAAGGAGGGCACTGCCTGGGTGCACTTCAGCTCTCTGAAGTGCTCTGAAATACCAACCAGCAGCATGGCCCGTGCCTGGGAGCAAAACAGCTCCACAGACATCCAGGAGTTAAATATTCTCATACTTTTAATAGCCTGTGGACTTCAAAACACACTCGGTTTTGAACTGAACAAGATAGAATTAAATCTTGTCATCGGTCTGTGTTCAGTTTTCTCTCAGCTCTAACTCTGTCGTCACTGCACGGAGCGGGTTAAACAGCCCTGCAGCCCTGCCAGTGCCGGCTGTAACGGAGGGCACAGCTTTGGTCCTCAAGAGTTGGGGTTTTTTCCCTCCAAAGAACTTTTCATGGCATTATAAAACAAAAAACACACAAAAACAACAACAAAAACACACCAATAAAACAAAACAAAACCACCACCATCAACCAACTGGTTAGTTGAAATACTTTAATGCTTTTTATTTAATTTCTAAAAATATTTTTGGAAGGCGAAGCAAAGAAAATTAATTAGAGCGTAGCTGGAGTTTTTCTTTTTGGGTAAACACAAAAATTAATTTTCATATTCATTGGTTGCTTGCTTGCTTTAAATTCCGCATCTTGCTTTAACCAGAAACATCACCCTATCTGGTTTCTAGGTAGAACGCACACATGACTGAACCTTCCCCTACAGTAAGTTCTTCCAGCCACTCCCTGTAACGTGTGCCCAAAACCCTTTTCAAAGTCTACTCTAATTTGGATCTAATTTTCATTGAACCTATTATATCATAAGCCCACTGCAATATATACTGACATACATATACTAAATTCTTAGCTTACAAAGTCTTGTTAAGATGCAAGCAGAGCTTTTTTATGATTTTTAAAGAAATTGCATCTTATATATGCTCATGACTCATCAATAAAAAAAAAAAAAAAGTAGTGTTTCAGTCAGCACGCTAGGTCAGGCAGTTTTATGATTAATGGGGTCAAAAAGTTAGAATTCATATTTAAAACTTCGGTTGCTCACACTGAAACAATTAACCCTATCTACTCAGCACCAACAATACAGCAGCCAAAAAAACCCAAAAACCAACATCAAATTTCAGAAAGAAGCAACAATATATTGCAAAACACCTATTTTGGTGTGTGTTCCCCTACTTCCAAAAAAAAAAAAAAAAAGTTTCCAATTTACCATAAGATTTTCTGGGTGTAACTTTTCCAAAACAAACCTAGCTTTTAAGTATGAGTTACTAGAGTACAACGTGTCAACTAGACATACCCTAGTGGCTATTTTGCTGCAAAAGTGTCCCATCTTCTGGTGTATCGACTTGAAGTCCCTTCCTTCATACTAAGGCTAATATCAGGATTTGGATAGGAAAACAAAAATCATTTGATCAACAAGGAGTCTTTTGCCAAAACCTCCTGTACGAGAATGATAAAGCATCTGCCAATTACATTGTACCTCTGAGAAAAATCATTCTTATTTTAAATTTATTTTTTCTGCTAACTTGACTGAGTGGTCATGATAGTAGAGCATCAAATGCACTGAAAGCAACTACTGGATTTTAATTAAGAGCATTCCACAGGAATAATACTAACACGTGCTGAGTGATAAGTATATATGCGCTAACACTGTTCCACAAAGCCTTAAATTACACGCTTCAGTGCGTTAGATTTAAATCCTAGAAGACATTGGCACCAATTGCTGGGATTACAACTTTCAATTAAACCTACAACTAAATTACTAGATTTCAAACCATTTCTTTAAGCCACACCTGTCTGCTAAGCCTTGCACCACATTCACACTTAATAACCCTTAACATTTTTCATTTAGAAAGCTCAAACGGTCTTTCAAATTGAATCCTTGTCACTGTTCCCTTTCACATATCAGGAAACTGAGGCACACAAAAATTAAATATCCAGACCTAACAAAGGAACCTGTGCCATAGCCACTGCTTTTGCAAGGGGTCATTGCACCTTGTTCCCAAACTTGTTGCTCATTCTCACTCCCACTTGATCACCATCTCTTGCCCAAGCATTCAAATGGCCTTATGATGAACTACATCAGGAAAGAGCCTCAGATTAAATCTAACCAACCAGTCAACTAAAAAAGGGTAGTTTCATCCTGTGTCAGTACCCAATCCCATTAATTTCACAGCCACACAAACACTTGAACTGGCTCAAGGGAGGTGATGCCCCAGTGCTTATGATCGGAGTGAGGTTCCATCTTTCAGTCCGGTTGTAAGACTCATGAAGATGCAGCATTAATGCTGGAACTTTCTAAAATCCAGCTGTGCACATGAAACCACGCACACTCAGGACCACATGATCATTCAGCCGAGAAGGTGAAGAGGGAATGCACAGTCAAAAACCAATATTCCAGAACTTACAATCAACATTAATGGATGGGTGTTCGGAAAGCTCATGGTAAAACTGAGAAACTCCTTATGTAGCACACTGAAGGTACCAAAAACTTCACATGGTCAGAGGCCAAACAGGAAAATTCACCCAAGAAAATATTTGGAGAAATGTTTAGTAAACGTATATAAAAAGAGTTGCCAATGACAAATTGTTGGAAGCTGGTAGAGCATTCTGGAAAGTCATCATATGTCTCATACTCATCTACACCTGTTCCTCTCTGGCCGGTAAGTGCTGAGCTGGTCAGGCCACTGCTTGCCTGTTTTTGTGTTAACTAGCAGTTAAAAGAGAGAGAGTTGCCACTTATAAAAAATGCTTCTTAAGTGAAATATTAAATTAACAAAATAAATCAAAATCTAACATTCCTATTTAGATTACGAATATTAGAAAAGTGCCAGATGATTATATCCACTGGTGTAATTCAGCTTTTCTTTCAAGAGCTGAAAAGGTAAGATTTCTCTGGAGCCCTTAGATGGTCTTCTCCAGTGAGACACTCAGAGGAAATATGTTTTGGGGTCAAAGGGAATAGAAATTACATCCTGGTCCATGCATGTAAATGAATACAGATGAGTTTGTAGCCATTATTTAAGAGGCGTGCTCTAGGTGGGTGCATTTCGAGTTGGGATTTTCAGAGCCGAAGAGTAGACTTGGCAACAGAACGTTATATTGAATCGGCACAGCAAAATTCTCTAGTTGGCTTTGAAAACCTCCATCATGTTTGCATCTAACTGAAGAAAAAAAGAAAGAAAAAAAACCAAAATTATTTCCTCCTGATCCAGGACTATTCTGTATTTGAAAAAGTGGTTAATCGCTCTTCTAAATAATGTTAAGCTTACTCGGACTAAATCTCATCAAGAAACATTTGGCCAACTTCATATGCATTTCGTATGGCAACATACTCAAATCTTCTTAAAACCTCATGCCCACACTCTTGGCCAAGCCATAGTTGAAAAGCCGCATGGTAGAAAAGCATGGTGGAGGCACAGGGGAGAGCTTTGCTCGTGCACATTTGACACCTGGAGTGCTGTGCCCTGTTCTGGACTCTCCTGCGCAAGAGACACGTGGAGCTACTGGAGAGAGTCCAGTGAAGGGCCACAAAGATGATTAATGGGCTGGGGCAACTCTCATGAGAAGAGACTGAAAGAGCTCAGACTGTTTAGGCTCGAGAAGGCTCAGGGGATCTCATCAATGTGCACAACTATCTGGAGGGAGGCTGTAACAAAGGCAGAGCTATACTCTGTTCAGTGGTGCCCACTGACAGGACCAGAGGAAACAGACACAAATCAAAACACAGGAGATTCTGTCTGAACATCAGGAAAAACATTTTTACTGTGAGGGTGACCAAGCGCTGTTATAGATTGCCCAGAGAGGCTGCAGAGTCTTCATCCTTGGATATATTCAAAAATCACCTGGACATGCTGGCTCTAGGTGGCCATAGTTGTGCAGGAGGGTCGGACCAAATGACCTCCAGAGGTCACTTCCAACCTCAGCCATTCAGTAATTTTGTGACTCCAGGAACAGGTGATCTCTGTAGCTCAGCAGTCACACTGTCATTAGCAATTGTGAATGGATGGAGACACATCATGTACCTCCTATCACACTGCGTGTACGAACCCAATGTCCCAAGGCTCTGGTACACACAGTGATTCTCCAACTCAGAAATGCTTGGAAGGTTCAATTATTGACATAAATTGGAGAACAGGACTCCCACTGCAAGAGCAAAGAATTGAGAAAAGAATCCCCCAGGCCATGCATGCCCTCAACCACTCTTTACACACACAGACATCAAGTAAATAACTCACGTTAAGGAAATCTAAGCCATGTGCATATACAGGAACACCTCATTCTTTTCTTGAATTCCTACAAACAGTTAGATTCCTTTAGTACTGTGGTAAAAAGTGGCATTGCGCAAATATGCTCTGGGCATAGGATCTGTTACAAATCAAAACTATTAACAACTATTTTGTCTTTTATCTGATGTTTGATATATTTCAATAAGTATAGCAAAATCCTTGTACACAGCAGGAAGTAAATGACCTGTGTACTCTGAGAAAAAAGTGTGAAGCTAACATAAATAACTTCTGAATAAATGAATGATCCTCTTCTTTTCTGGAGACTGACGCTACAACAGTGGGTGGTTGTTTTTTGCAAATGAAACCCCTAAAGCTGCACATTCTAGCCCATACTCTGTAGTAACTGCTTTGAAGCAAAAATAAAAACACTTGGGTTGCCACTTCTTCTGCAAAGGTTTCAATGACAGTAACAGCAACGTATACTAACACTTTTAAAGCCTCATGAACTAAAAGACAAGGAAGACTCTGCTAAACATAGGATCCTCTACAATGCCTGGATGAAACAGCCGAAGAAAACTGCTGCAGCTGATTTTACTGTCTCTAGGTCTTGGCATTCATTATTTAAGTTCTGTGGAAACTGTTCCGCCTTGAAGTAGACTGACTCATGCACTTTAACTTCCAATTTCCTGCAAACCATCCATTAGTTTTTGGCAAGTTTCATACTGCACAGTACTTCCATGAAAAGCGCAGCTCCCAAACTCTTCTGATTTCAACAGTGGTTTTTGTAACAGAGTTTAATGAAATTTGTACTCATGCCCTTACAAAACTGAACGTGATCCCCACCTGGAGATGTCCGACACCCTTATCAAAGCTAAATGAATTACACTGTTCCTAAATTTTCTCTTCAAATGTACTTGTTGGGACAAATCCTACTGGGCTATACTATACCCCCATATGAGACAGTGGGAATTTACCAAAGAACAGAAGCTGGGTTTAGCTGTAGTGTTAAATTTTAATCAGACAAGGAAAAATATTTTCAACCTACCTATTCTTCTCCCAGAAATGCACTACCTACTCCTACACTTGACTGGGTTTAAAACGGCTGGAATGAGCCATTTGATAAGTGAATGCTAATTCCATCATTTGCAACTACAATTGTTTTTAACTTTACCATTCCCTTCAAATATTTTGTCACAAAGTGGTATCAGAAATATGTTAGTAACTCAAAATGGAAAATAACTGTGGTATCTCCTATGCCACCATTTGGTAACTGTAGATAAATGTGGTCTAGTAAATGGTGACTAGTAAAATTCTTCTTCCATCCCCAGGATATCATTATTTAAAAATGAGAAAAGAGACAAAAGCATCAACATACACACATGTGAATACAGCTTTTAAAGTATTTGGTAGGATTCCAAATCCAGATGTGCTCCAGTTCAGCTGATACAGTAGAAAAGCTTTCCCCTCTAAAATTAAGGGTTTTAATTTGTGCACCTTGCAGAGTGTGGGGTTGGAGTCTTGTGTTTATCCAGCTCTAAGAATGCTACAGTAAACAGCAGCACGGATCTCCTCGCCTCAGCATATTGAATCTCGATCTACAAAGTCAATCATAAACAGGTTGCAGAGTTTGCATATTCATTCAGTTCCTCAGCCCTTCCTCCTGGGACTGTCAGCTTGCACAGATTATTGAGGATGCTCTTTGTAGGAACTGACCCAATCTCATCCAAATAATTTTACTTAAGTGATATAACCATCAAATAGCAGTAGATCTTAGCCACTATGTGAAAGTTTAGATGCAACAACCTAGGAAAGATGGTCTAGTAGCCAAAATGTTTTAAAAAACAGAAGCTCCATAATATTTTGAAAGGCTTGGTTATAAGTGTTTAAAAATACCTTTTGTTAGACTAACAAGGGATTAGACATTCAGGGAACTTAAGCAGCTATTTGGGCACCTAGGCCAGTAAGTATTTGGGTGTCCAGTGATACCTACCAGCTCTACAGGTGCCTGCATCTCAGCTGTCCAAATGTCTAATATCTTATTTCCTATTGCTGGACACAAACGTAAACCTGATTCAGAAAGCAGGTGTTCATTTCCCAGCCTCCTTTCCCAAGCTAGACTTTGCACAATTATTTCCACTATAAATAAGATATGCGGAGAAAGTTATAACAGTTATTACCTACTGCAGAGGGTTACCTTACTTTCTGCATAAGCAATGTGGCTTTTGATGTTTCATGGCAACACTGCCTGATTTTCTTGGTATGTAAGTTATTATTCTTCACTCCAAAAAGAACTCTCTCCTACCTTGCTGAAACTACTAGCAAGTATCCCCAAAGACTGGTTACATGCTCAAATTATTAGCATCAACCTAACCCCCTCCTTTTTTTTTTTTATGGACGCTAATTTCCCCCTTTTTTTAAAATGTGCTATTTCTTGCAGCTATGCTTCAGGTTCAGTCTGGCAGAATCTGCTTCACTCTTTCTGCTACATTTTCAAGCCTTCACATAGCATGTGCCTGACTTAGTCCTTAAGCTTTGCGTGCTCTGATTTGATCCATGTGTGCACCTCTTTCACCACACGAATGGTTTCTTGACTTGTCTACTTGACTTGTCTACTTGCATGCTTATTGTTAAGCGAGGAATTAAGTGGTTTGTCAGACTGATCCCAAGCGCTTAGCATCTGAACAGCGTGAATTTTTACTCGGTTGAGTAAGAAAACCTTTCCCAGTGCTTCACCTCTCTATCCATGCTAGCTGCCTAAATACAACTCTACTTTCCTGACAAAAGAATAAAATTTACACACATTCTTATCTCACTGGGATTTATTACTGAAAGTGGAGACCAGTGGTTTAAACAGGAGAATCAAAAGAAGCTGGTATACTAGTCATCTAGGGGTTAAGCTAATTCGTTAGTGCTCTCGCTGTTTCTTGCCGTCAGCCACTAGCAACCACTCTTTAAATTCTGAAAAGAACACCGACCTTTAATCTGTGGTATTAGTTCCTTTGACAAAATGGAAGATTATGTCTTTTTCCCACAAGCCTTCATGCAAAGCTTAGCCAGCTTCCATCTGGTCTGGCTAATTAAATGTAAGTTAACATTAAGTTAAGAGCCAGCTCCAGCCCACAGACCTTCTATTCTGCAACTGCAGATTTATTAATTGGCCAAACTATTTGAGTATTTAATTCCAATTTTTGATTGCTTCTATTTTCTTCACTCTCTCATGAAAACAAGGAAATGTTTTTGAAGACATATTTGCATAATTTCAGCTCAGAAACAGAAAACATTAAGACATGCTAATAAGATTCCGAGAAGCCATAAAATTGTCAGGTTTTTTTCTTCAGTATTTGACATTTTAATAAAGTACCATCATAACAGTGTGAAGGATCTGCCTATTATGCACAAGATCTGGAATCACTGGAGCTGTAACTTTTAAGCTGGCCGTGACCCACAATCTGACCCTATATGTACTAAAACTAGAACCAGTTGTTGTATTCCTTATTCAGTCAAAACTTTCTTTGACCTTAATGGGCGTTCTGTGTGAATGAAGAACAAAGGAATGAGATCTAATATGGGGAGTTACTAATTGTAATCATACCCACTGTTAACTTTTGATAAAATGCCTGTGTAAAACTGAAAATACAGATAGTCTACTAAGTCAAAACGGTGCTTTGCACTATTTTTGTTTTTAATATTAACTCTACATAGGTCTTGCACCTAATCTGTTTTGCTGTATGTAACATTAGATGTTAGAGAGGAAAACTATAAGCTTCAAGATTTTAAAAATAAATAATGTGGCAAAGTTAGATTTATGAATTTGTTTTAACACCTGACATTACTTTGAAAAAGACTGTTATGAAGTAACACAGCTTAAACCTCTGAAACAAATCCTCCTCCTTCGGGATAGAGGCAAAGATCACATTAAGAAATGCTATTTCTTCATATATTTATCTAATATAATGCCTGCTGCAACAGTATGTAAGGCAAATTTTAAAATGCAAAATCCAGAAAACTTTTCCCTAGTTCACACAAACAAAAAAACTAAACACTAGACGAGTTGTTGTTAAAAAAAACAAAACAAAACACACACACACAAAGTTCAGTTTCATATAAAAATCAAAACCATATCAAGACATACAACACAGTTAAAAACAAAGAAACAAACAACAAACAAACAAAAACCAAACCCCCAAACAAACAAAAAACCAGAACTGTGAACGGCACAAAGCACTATCTAATGAAGCAAGACTAAACACTGACATTAAGAGACCACTGCATATTTCCACTTCTTATCCTGCAGAAGTTTACATAAGTAAATGGACTCAATTCACCTTTTTCTGCCTTAGTTGCCCCAGGCAGATGGTACAGGTAGAACAAATATTTTTCCATTTCTATCCTCTCTCAAAAATTCTCGGGTGAAGATGTTCTGTGTAAGGGCAGACTACTAGCAGCTATTATTATGTTGGAAATAGAAATGGACAAGTAATTAACTTCCAAGAGACTCTGAAAACAAAAATGCTGTTGTTACAGAGTGCAAGACCAACAACAGACATAAAGCATTTTTTATTAAGTTCGGTTATAAATGTGGGATTTTATCTACTTATTTTGTTCTTTCCTGTACCCATTAAATTTTAATGACCTCCTTGATAACCTTTCTCATGAACCTTTGAATCTCTGTTTTATCCTCTCCCTAGCTTACTTTACATTTCTGCTCTTACTGTACACATCAACTCTGTTTTCTCCATAGCTGAATGGTGTTCTGCACAAACAGCTGTTACCTTCTACTCAGACAAAAGCAACTTAGCTCAGAATGTCAGATAAAATCCACCGGGGTAACTCGTTCAAAAATGAAATATGGGGCGCAAAATGCAATGTAAATTTACTAGGTCTACACTAAGACTAGACACAGTTTTCTCCCAAAGACCCATTACGGTTCAGTTCGCATTCAAAACACCAGAGCTGCAGCACAGCGAAATGCTGCGCTCCATCCTGACACACTTGTGGGCCATCCCTGTGCCCCAGCTCCTGGCACTGACTCACACCAGCTTTCCCCGGCAACTGGAGCCACCTTGTGCCCTGCACAGCACCTGCACCCTGCTGGCTGCTCAGGAAAAAAATTATTTCTAAAGCATATTGGCATTCTGGGCATGAGACAACAACGCCTAAAAAAATATTTATTTGGGGTCTATATAAATTATTTCATTTGTGACTGTTTCAAGTCAGTTAAACATGAGCAAAATAATAAAGATGCAAATGAAGTGGATGCTGATAATTTTTTCCAATCCACCACTGCAGTGAGTTTTTAGGAAGTATGCAAAACACTTAAGTCACTTTGAACACTTGTAGTATAATGAGGAATACTACCACTATTTTCCAGTTTATTATCTCTTCTTACCTACAATTGAGAATTATAACTAAGCAGTGACCAGAATCCAAGACCATGAGCTGCTTTGCTGCAGGTTTTATTTTGCAGTAAAACAGTAAAGTCTCTTCCTCTACAGTAATGAATTTGAGTGCACAGCATACGACCTTAAAATGTTTACAAGTGCTACAGTTCAGATTTGGCCTCTAGCCATAAAATTCAAATCCAGCTTTGAAACATCCCCAAACCTCAGACTTAAATTTTTTTTGTCTCATTACAAAATATGGATCACATGCATCAAATAGATCTGAACATATTTCCAGAGGCTACTGGGGCAAATTCTGACCCAGGGGCAAATCTACTGTATTCATGTTCTTTTATTGTAACACGACCAATACCAAATGTGTTGAGGGTATGAGCGTACTGAGCCAATACATCTTTCCTTCTCAAAGCGAGGGTGATTTTCTTTATTCCAAGTGAGGAGGACAGATGTGATCACTTCTTCTAGTAAAATCCATACATGTCATTGAAACACATGAGACCTGACATTTCTGCTTAAACCTGAAAGCATAGGGCACAAAAAAAACCCCACAAACCCACAAACCCTGAACTATATAGTTACAACAAAAACTGTTCTGGCCTTTTACCATTCTTCTTCTTCATGCACTCTGACGACAAGTTAGGCATATCATCTTTTGAATCCAGTACTGCAATACATTATCCTGCATTTACTCTGAGCACTCTGACATTATCATTATCTTCTTTTGTGCCCGACAGCAACTGCAGCTCCTATAATGCCATTATTGTAATTAAGAACAATCTGAACCATTGACAGCATTGCCTCGTTTGCTCTAGAATCCCCTGTGCATTAGAGTTCTTCTAAACCAATATTTCACTATTAATAGTTTGCTGCTTTAGAACTGCCTACGGTTAAAAGAAAAAAAAAATTATTAGGCCTCAGCCTAACTCGATGGCTGAAGAAGAAACTTGTAAAGAAAAAATAAATGAAAGGCTGTACACCGGCAAACTGCTATCTTTTCTTTACACACATTGAAAATGGATTCACACCCTGCCAACCTATTCAGGCCGTTACCCAGGTGAGGAAGCTTATTTTGGCTTCCTTCAAAAGGACCACCTGTACAGATACAAAAGAAAACATCTCTCTCTTCTCCCACTAAATGTACCCAAAGTACTGCTCTGTCTAAACTCTCCCTTTCATTAATCCAGCTCACAGTTGGATAAGTAGGGCACAGCAATTCAGACATTCTTGCCTGGGAAATTCTGACCTTAACATCCTTGCTGCACACGTGCTCTCTAGGCTGCCTGTACCCCGTCCATCTGTTTGCAAAGTATGACGCCTGCCCGTTTGCTGAGCCAGGAAGGTGGCCCACCATAGCCCTAGGACTGCTTAACACCCAGGTCTTTGTAATTCCAGGGAAACAATCATCACCAAAGAAGTGCAGGCACAACTGGCAGTACAGCACTGACACAACACTGTGCACGTCTTAGAAGCTGGGGCCAGAAAGCCCATGGCCAGGCCATGCGAAGAAACTTACATTTTCCTTCTGCAGTAAATGCAGACTTGCACTATTAAGTCCTAACATAAAAGAAACCAGCAGTCATTGCCTGCACAATATCTGTAAAGGGCTGTGTTGAAGTCTACCTATAGAACATCACTGATAACAGGGAGCTTTATCTATTTTTACTCAACATGAACTCAGGAAAGCACTATATGAAAACGACCAAAGAAATATGGCTAATGGAAAAAACTGATATCTCCAAAGGATCGTGCAGAAAAACATGTATTTAAAAAAAAATCACAACTCTCTTTCTTTATTCGGGTTCTAGCATGGTTAACTTCACTCAAATTGTTTGCTTGTGCACTGCTGCAGCCACTGAAGCAAAGAGGCCAGTGCTAATTAGAGCACTTAAAAGTTGTCTTACTGCACACAAAGGCAAGCAAAAGAGGTTCAAGTACTGTATGAGACTTCAGTACAAATACCAAAGATGTGGTGATGACTTTTTCTTCTGTGAACACACATTCCACTAAAAAAAATTATCAACCCTATACCAAAGAAACATTCAGGAAATTATAATGTTTAGACTACACTTAAGATTTTTGATGCTTTCAAAGCTTTTGCAGTATGAGATTGTATTTTCGTGTCTGAGAAATCCCTACTGGTGTGGAGATGAAGAGCTGCTCCTCACTCTACCACGCCCTTCAGTATCTGCTCACAACTTCTGAAGGGTAGCAGTGACCACTGACAATTGTTGCATCCCCTCTCCTATCACCCTGACTAAAGTCCCTTTTTCCAAGTGGAATTTCGTAGGTTTCACTATGAATAAGGGTTAATCTCACACACCAGTGGCTCAGTGTCATAGGCTGCTTTATCACCCCACAGGAAAAGAACAGAATCCACTCTATGCTAAGTAGAAATCGCAGAAGCCAGAAGGACTTAACCATGACTACAACTACCAAGAATGGCTCACAGAAATATATATTCCAGGTGTTTTCTTTTGCAAAAATAATTATCTAAGAAAAACAAGATGAGTAAGATATTGTCTACTATGGTACACTATGTGGTGCTTAACACAAAGATCAATAAGAAGTCAGGAAGAGAAGTACAAAGAATAAAAAAAAAGCAGTACTGCTAACTCATGACCAACGTGCTCTCTTTAATTTTGTGTTAAATACACACAATAAGAATGTTTCATAGCACCACATGCAATTATTTCACAGAGAATACTACAAAACTAAAAAGAAAGCAGAACATTTGGGAGACTGTAGAGCCTTGTTATTTAACACTGCAATTCTTCAATATTTTAAGTAAGATCATCACTTGGTTGAACAGTGGCACAGTCAGGTGCAGGATTTGGGTGAAGAGATAGTGGCTAATCTTCCTAAAACAGCTCTGCCAATACAACTCACTCTTGACCAGTCACATCCCTGTTTTTCTTTTTTTTTTCTGGCCCTTGGTTTTCTCTGGTCTGACCACAGGTTGTCAAGGAGTAGTTCCATGGTTGGCTACAGATTCACATAAGGCTGCTGATCTGATTTTGCTTTTGGTTCAAGACATCTTTTCTTTGTATTTCAGTCTGGTCACCAAAGTGAATTAACTCACTGATGCACTCAACACTCCCACACCTAGTCCCAAGAGCGACACGGGTATTCGATCCAAGTAATGTTATTTATTAATAAGTATTAGCACACCAAACAGAATATGTATGATGATACGTATAAAGAGCAAAATTCTGAGTGCCTTGCTACCAGTGCTCCGAGTACAGCTACATACTCACAGAAGCACAGGAACTACTATGAGCTGCACAAGGAATACACAGAAAGCAAGCTGAGCCTTCAGCCCCACCCCAGCCTTGTGTTTGGAACAGTCGCAAATGAAGATGTGAAGCACTGCAAAGTGTCCTGCCTTCCAGTTCATCTTCTCTCACGCAAAATGGCATCACAATGCTGCCAGCACAGCACTGACTGCACCCAGGGCAGTGTCAACTGTCCTTTCAAGGGTCATCTCTTCTTGGTTTTGGCTGCAGCTTAACAAAGAAAATAGTCTAGCATTAGGAATACAAGTCAACAGCACCGTATGTTTTAATAGGAACTGGTGTGGGGAGGAAGAGGACAGAAGCAGGTGATGCAAAAGCAACATTATTTTAGGTACACCTCAACTACTGCTTTTCTAAAGTTTCACTTCACAAAGAACTGTGCCCGTAAAACCGCTGATTTCATATTCAGCAACATCAGCATTTTGCTGAAAAAGACTGAAGAACTCTGTGGATTTAGTTAATAGGAATCACTTGATATCAGATGCAGTGAAGTAACAAAATAATTGGACTGTCCATATCCCAATCTCAGTGAGAACGGCAGAGACCCCAGTATTAAACCACCTGGTCTGCAGAGAGGGAATCGTTTAATGGTTGTGGAGGCATTAAAGAGAGATAAGAAAAAGTATGATATATCCCAGAGATTCTGTCCAAGGAGATTCGCAGAAGCACAGATCTGTACTTATAGGAAGCTGCCTTTAAGCTGAGGGGTTTCAGAAAATGTGGAACCCCACAAGTAGTAATCAAACCCAGTGAGAACTTTTCTTTCAGTCAGTCTTGGTCTCTTGGTCTTCTCTTACCTTCAGGGCAGATTCCTTAAATGTTAAGAGAAACACTGGAGTTCTAAAATCACAGATTCTTTGGACAGCACACTCACTTTACTGAGTACGAGAATGAGAACTTCGTATTTGCTCTCTGGGACAGCTTCACTTGGTTATATCCACCTTCACATTGAAGACTGGAAACATGTTTTTACGAGTTTGATATTGGGGTTAGTATATTTTAAATTTGGAGATGTAAAGAAAAAATTAGCATTGAAAGAAGGGTACATCAGTCTAAGCTGGTCTCTAGCTGTTTTTTTGCCTCTTTCCATGGCTCTGTCCTGTAATTTGGAAGTAATGGAGACTCTTCAACCACTTGTTTAAAGCTGATTTTACTTTGCCACTTAAATATTTTTTACTTTTCATTTAGATTATTGGTATGCATCTATCCAGCTACTGCAGATACTGAAAAGAACTGACAGACTATGTTGTCACCATACCGTCATCACACCCGGCCAGTCACAGGTATGAGCTTGGTGGACTAGACCAGTTCAACTCCCCTCAGCTGAGATCCTGAACCATCAGACACCTGAGTCTTCAGATGATCTCCAGGGGTCCTTTCCAATCGTAACTATTCAGTTCTGCAACCCAAGCTTGTCAGTCTCTATGACAGCATGGTCCAGCTGGCAGCTTGTGACCACCCCTTCCCACAGATGGGGAACAGCTGCTGTAGCAACAAGCACTGCCAAACCACCAAGCACCCTCATCCGTGTCTGCTCACAGCACCCTGAAGAGCTCAGCAGTGACCACTGCAACCAAGGCAGCACAAGGAGAGGGGGAGCAGCTGCTGCTGAAGAGAGGAGAGGAAGGGATGGACACAGACGTAGGGGCAGACATCCTGCCTCCCGCCACCCCCCAGGTACAGGCAGACATCCTCCCTCCCGCTGCCCCCCAGCCCTTGTCCCTCCTCCCAGCCCAGCAGCACCTCAGAAAGCAGCTGCTCTCTGCAGCCAGACCCCTTGCTCTGCTCCTCTGCTCCTCCTCACTGCGCCCCTTCCTTTAACCCGTTCCATGCATGCTCAGTTTTATCCTGTATGAAGCCTATAGGCTCAGACGATGAAACTGCTCAAATGGGAAAACCACAGGCAATAAACAGCATACTTCAGTTAACTTGTCCACGTAATCTAAGGCTGCTTTTGGAAGTCAAGTGCGGACAGAGTTCAGTGGCTCTATGCTCACATACAGATAATCAGAGCACAACAGAATTAATGGTTGTATTGGGTCAGAATGGCAGATCAAAGTCTGGGGTCCTGGCCCCTGGCAAAAATGCATTCTTAATGATACAAACAGGGAAAGGCAAATCAACGGAATTTTCTCCCTTGGTATAAGCTTCCTAATAGCTGTGGATTTCATGATAGGCATTTAACGAATTGTGCATCTGAAATACCTGTGATGGCCTACATGATTCGCATGTGGGCCACTGCAGAC
Organism: Caloenas nicobarica; assembly: GCF_036013445.1. Lineage (NCBI taxonomy): Eukaryota > Metazoa > Chordata > Aves > Columbiformes > Columbidae > Caloenas > Caloenas nicobarica. The sequence continues at coordinate 58,622,633 of NC_088249.1, read as the reverse complement.
ATTTTTTTTTTCATCTAGAATCCACCAGACCTCCCCTTCCCTCTTTAAAAAGTATTTTGTTGTCCAAAACATCCTATAGCAATACATTTCAGAACTTAATAATGCATAGAATTAAAAAAAAAAAATTCGGTGTCACTTTAATTAGTTCGAAAGCAACTGGATGGACTTAACAATTGCGGTGTTCTTCTGGGAAGAGGCAGGAGTGGCTCTGTGTCCTCTCCCTACACATCCCTACGGCATTCTCAGGTCCTCCTGCCTCCAGCGAGACAACACCACCAGCTCCTTTCCCTCCTCTCTGGCAGAGAAGAGGTTGGCAGTGCTGCATTTTGTGCTAATCCCAACGCTGTCAGTGCATTTTCTGTATCCCATGTTTTACAGTCCTCTGTGATCGAACCCCTTCACATATGTTCACACATGTTAGGAGACATTCACATAAAGCAAGCACTGATACGCTCAGCTCTACAATAATAGGATACCTCTGGTTATAGACTCAATAAACTGTCTGGCAAAAATGCAGGCATCTGGGGCTCACACATTCCCACGCATTTGATTGCTGCAGATGAAACACATGGACCAAGCATAACTGAACTGGGCCCTACACGAATATTTGGTTAAAACAACAACTTTTTTGAATAAGTTTGGGATTATCTGTGACTTTTGAGATTCAGAAATGCATTCACAGGTAGTACTTTCATCTTTCTCTGAATCAAACAGAACCAAAGCTCCTTAGAAAAAAGAAACAAAGAGAAAAAAGGGAGAAAAAAGAAGATAAAAGAAAAAAGAAGATAAAAGAAAAAAGAAGATAAAAGAAAAAAGAAGATAAAAGAAAAAAGAAGATAAAAGAAAAAAGAAAAAAAAATCTTGAAACCAAAAAAGCAAAAATGCATTAGATAAAATTCCCAATGAAATCACAAGGCCTAAGAAAACTGAAATGCCACAAATAACGTTAAAATGCAGAATACCGGAGGAGAAAAGCCGGAAAAATCTGCAAGAAATACAGTTAAGAGCTTTATGTTGCAAATTACTGCATGCAGGGGCTCTTTGCACTGTTTGTGCAAGTATAGTGCCTAACATACCAGAATCTGGCCCTGGATTTAGCCACACGTATGTGTTTATAAACAATAATAGATGCTTAACAGTGTCTTACAGATAACAGCTATCAGTGCTGATTAGTTTCTGTTTATTGCAGGGAGCAGCCCTTGTGGAAAGAGGAGGCAGAGGCAGGAAAGCAAGAGAGGAGCAGACCCCAAAATCCATCAGAGGCTACAGCAGTTGCTCTTTTACACTCACAAATCCAGCACAACCACGGCTTGACAGATGACAAACAGCTTCAAGCATGTCGGAGCTGTCATTTATTTACATATATGCCCAACAGTTGCATCTGGAGGGCTATTGCCATCACAGGACGAGCAACAGTCGGGTGTTCTGTCTTGTGCTGACAGAAGCATTTCAGAGGCAATTACCTTTCTTTCTACCAAACAATCCCTTCAATGGTCAGAGCTGAGAGGCCTCCCTAGATATCCCCTGACAATCTGGATTCAAAGGGTGGAAATAAAAACCCAACGTTCTCCTCTTGAGTAGTTTCTCTTCTTTTGATACACTGTAGAAGGGCTCAGAAGGCTCATAGTAATGAAATGACAACAAGCAAAACGAGTCTTTCCTCTATTTTTCTTTTCGCTTTCCACGTTCCTTTCACTTAAGAGAAGTATTTTATCTATTTAACAGAACTTAGTCCAAGGCAATAACTTGATTCAAGGCAATAATTATTTAAATGGTGGCACTATTAGGTTTTGTCCAGCATCAGCTAGGCAGCTGTCTATGACGCGTCTGACAGTACACCAGGGACACAGGAATACGTAATGCAGTATATAGGGGAAAGATTATAAGCACATTTCAGTTGCTACACACTAAGGTTGGAGATAAAGTGCATTACATCAGACATCAAAACCAGCTGTTCAGCTATTCTGATGGCGCAAGAAGGCCTAGAGTTGATATAGTGATATGCTGTAGTAAAAGATAGAAATTCAAAAGTACTGATATGAGAGTGACAATAAAGCCTTTCCCATGCCATCTCCTTTTCTACTATACGCCATCTTCAAAGCACCAGTATGAAATTAGCACTCAAGTGGTGCACACAGTTAAAATGAGCCACTATTAGGAAACAGGACGGCAAGACATATATCCATTCTTCTTTCAGCTTCGTCTGCATTTTAAATTCAGCATCAAGTGAGAGCGGTAGAAAAGAAAAAGTCTGCAAGGCACTGAAGATAGTCTGGAATCTCTCACATGAGAAACAGACAAGCAAAACAAAGTCTACTGATATGAAAAAATAGTCCTTTGCAGCAGTAGTGCACTACTCTACTAAAAAAGAAGTTGCAGAAATGGGGCAAAAAAAAAAATTCAAATATGTCAATTAAAATTCAGAAGAACACTTCTTGTATACTAAGAAATACATTTCTTTCATAGTAAAATGCCCACAGCCAGATCAAGGCATGATCTCTTTGTCAATGAGTCACACAGCAAGGCATTTTAGTCATGGATTCCAGAAAGCCAAAAATTTTACTTAAAACACCTGAAAAGCTCTTATCACCCTACACTTATTCTTAATTTGTATTTTTAATTTGTTCTGATTTCATATTATTCTGTGAAATGCATATGGCAACAAAGCAAAGATTAAGAAATTTAAGGTTATTATCAAGAAATAGCAGAGTGTACAATATTTTACACTGTTAACATACTCTTCCCTTAGGCATACAGAGAATAGGGCCTACTGTGACCTCACATACCAAAATTAAATCAAAACAAGACATACAAAAGAAGAAATACTATAAGTGGAAGCTAGAAGAAAATTCATTCCTTCCCCTGCCCATCAACACCAAATAAACTAGACAGAAGAGCAGTCAAATTACTGAAATTGATGTCATATCTATTGGAAAACCGACTGAGCGCATACAATGAGCAGTAATTGCTCTCTACCAAATTCATGGGTCCAAGCTGTCTGTTTCCCATCTGCTCCTACGCAATTTAAGCAATTCTGAACTTTGCTCTCCATTCCCGAATGTGTCACAGATTTATTAGCATGTCAGAGGCCAATTTTTAAGATTCTCCACTAAGGTAAGCTATTAGGAGTGAAATTTCTGTGTCCATAATTGCCAGGCCAGGAAAATTCAAGGAAGACAATCACACACAACCTTACTGAACCCAGCATGAAAAATTCATAAGGTAACACAACACACACCCCTACACCAAAAAAAAAAAAAGAGGCAATTCTGTTCTCTCCTTGCACTTGTATAAAGACATGTCAGACTACTACAAGGAGCTCACAAAAAAATTTATTTGTGGTTGGTTTTTGCTAATACAATGAGCTCCACCATGCAACTTAACTCCTGCTAGATAAGGACTGGAATTCTCCAGTATCATATATGGGGTGGCTCAGTCTTTGAATGATTTTCAGGAACAAAAAGGACGAAATCTTACCATAAACTACGAAGAATTTTTGTATATGCCACTTCAGTTGTAAACAGGTCATCAAATACTCCAGTATTATCTCACAATTTTCTCATTAGATAAAAAGCTAATTATAATTCATTCCAAACATATTTAATCATTCATAGCTTTGTTACCTTAACAGAATTTATACACTACTTAAACATGCAGCTGCTTGTGCTCTCACAGGAAAGACTGAAGTACAATGTTCTCACCCTTGAATTACACCAATGGTGATGAGATACTATAAACAAAAAGCAGGCTAAGACCCTAAGTGACAGATGACAATATAAGCAAATTTGAGCTCCAAATTTCACATTTTATGAAATATTTAACGACAATGTATTTTCCAGATTAACATATGTCTTAAGGTATGTCCAATCCCTGCTCATGATATCTCAAGTAATAGTATCTCGGGTTACTCTCTTTGTTTTGGGCAACAACTTGTACTGTGATATTAGAGAATTCATTTCACTTGCCTAGAATATTCTCATCTCTAACATGGGTGAAAGTTACCATTGTCAAGAACGCTGAAGTTCATAAGGAAAGTCTTGCTATGTATTTTTATAGATACTTATACATATCAATTATTGTTACCACAGAAAATCCATTTTTATTGTATTACAAGCTATTTTTGCTACATCTAAAACTATATAGACTTTAGCCTCTTTACAAATAATCTGCATTAGTCTTTACCATAATGTCACTTCAGATGCTAACAGATTTTCATTTGTTGGAGCATTTTGACACTGGCTCTATCATTGCCTATCATAAAAATAGCACTTTGACAATGATCAAAATGCCTGTTAATGGCATAAATACAAAAAACATATAATCATATATCATCTACAACAGTTAACTACATATACAACACAGACAGTACTAAGATGTGATTAGTATACTCCTTACAAGAGCTAAAACATTTTTGCACTATTTAAAGACACAAATTCTTAGCCCTTGCGGTAAAATACCCAAGTAAATCAGCAAGTTTCTGTCCTCCATGTAACAGCAGAACTTATGCCAACTAAAAGATAGGGAAATTTTCAGTTGCCCCTTATTTATCATAAGCACACCAAGTCCCTCTGACTCTCCTGACTTACTGCTACCCTGTAATACTCAGGTATGTTCCCGAGTCGTTGATTCCAGGTGTGCACCCTGAGCATGATCTGGCTTAACACAAAGAGAGGAACAGAATAGAGCTGTGTGTGCAGCAGCCCCTTGGTAGCCCCTGAGGGTGCACAGGTTGGAAAAAAAAGCCATTGTAGTTCTAACCAGGTCTATAACCCAACCGATCACGAGACTGGAATGACAGGAGCATCTTCTGCATAGTCTATATTCATCTAAAAGAATAACACTTGTTCTACTGCCCATATGTTCAAGATAACAATAAATTGGAATAATCAGAATTGTTGCCTCATGAAGAAATACTGACATAGGTGAAATACAGAAGGTGGATTTAACTCTACTGGAGTATTAAAATCACAAAGCACGAGACTAAGTAGGTAAAAGGGGAAATGAATACCCTATACAGAAAAAACCCCACAGCATTATTTCTAAACAGTTACTAACAGTTCATCATATTTAGAGATCTCACATGATTCAAGATCAACATGCACAACAAAATGGGGTAGATATCTATGTCAGCCTAACTCTTTTAGAGAATAGATGCTGATGGTCTACAAAAATATGAAGAGTAAAGTTGCCATCTAAGAGTACTTCATTCTAGTTTACAGAAGCTGAAAGTCTAAACATAGCGAGTGGAAAAAACTTTTTTTTCAAATGCCTATGACTTATACTTGAACAATTTCTCATACATTATGTGTGCTAACAGTTGAATAACCATGTACACTCCTTCGACCAAGACCTGTCTCTATAGGAATCCTGCTACTAGATAGGTAAATTAAAGCAGGAAAAAAAAGAAGAAGCAACCTGACCTCCTATACCAAGTTCCTAGCTAGACCTCAAATATACCTGTTTTGGAGCTGGTATGAAAAGAAAAGGAGGACTCATTGATGTTTTGGCTGTTGCCAAGGAGATGAAGGACTTCTTCAACTTTCCAGCTGCACATGCCCATAAAACCTGAGAGGGAGTGCAACAGGACAGCACTCAGACTGACATCCAGGCTAATGAGATGTTCCCTACCATTAGTGTCATGTTCCATATATAGCTGGAGCCACCTTTTCCAGTTCTGCCTTTTTCTCCTCACTTTTTCCAGGATGAGCTGTTCAGGTTGCTCTCTTTTCCGGGACCAGCTGTTCAGCACAATCACATTCAAGCACGAACTGCTGTCTGGGTCTTCATTCTCCTGATATTGGCTGTACAGGACCACAGTTTGCAGTCGCTGCTCAGGGACAGGCTGTGTATTGATCACCAGGTGGTGAGCAATTGCATTGCACACTTATTTTGTTTATGTATTGTTGATATTATTTGCTCTTCCTTTGCTGTCCTATTAAACTGTTCTTATCCCAACCCACAAGTTTCTCCTTTCCCTTTTGATTGTTTCCCTCATCCCACTTTGGGAGGGCAGGGACTGAACTGGTGGCTGCATGGTCATAGTTGCCAGTTGGGGTTAAACCACAACACCATTATTTTGATTTAGAGAACTAGGAAACGCAAAGGATGAGGACAACACCAACATTGTTCCAAAATTTCAAAAAGGTAAATATCAGCATGATGAGAGAACAAAATGGCAGATGCAGGTTTTAGTCAATAAATTTAATACAGACATAAAGTAACAAGAATAAAATATGATATCACAGAATACATATTTTTGTAAGATTACGGATGAAAGTAACTGCTGCTGCTTCTAACGATTTGGTGGAGATTTGTGACTTAACAATATCTGTCACTGAAGAAAATAGCGTTGTTCAATAATACTGGACATACTAAATCTACTAAATATAGGCTCCACTAAAGATCTCTACCCATATCTACAATACAGACTTGTCACAGAAAATTGTTGCTAGATGAATGCTGCTAATATTCATGAATACCCAAACAGAATAAAATAACAAAGTGGGTAACTAATAAAGTTCGCCATTTTTTACTGTTTCACCAACTTCTGGGCCATCTGCAATGACCAGAAAAAGCCAAATAACATGAGCATGATCGTGCAACATGTGTTTTAATTGAAAAGCGAGACCATGCACCTCAGAAAGACGTGATAGTTACAGAATGAGAGGCTGTACTTGCCAAAGTTTTATTATCCTTGTCCACAGCACTGGTGCCACTCAGAAATACTATGCCTGTTTTCAATACCCAGGTATATACATCAGGAACAAGGGTGTGCTGAACATAATACCCTTCTTCACATTTGTAAGCAATAAACATTACTTGGAAAACTGTTTTAAAAGCGAGACTGCTACTTTGGCTCTATTTGCATCATACTCAAATTAACATCAGCTGTGAAAATGATGGGTGAGTGAGGTTAAATTCCAATTCTCTGTCTCATGGGATTTTAAATAGGCAAATTCAGTAGGGGGTGGATGTTAATTCACATGTATGGGCAAAGAACCAGACTGTTGTACATGCTCAGTGTTCTTCAAAGGTCTGTTGTCGTGAGGCAAGGGGTTTTTTGCTTAGTACAAGAACAATCCAGTTAAGCCTTAAGACTCTGAAGAACAACCACAATTATAAACATTAACTCAGTTGCGTGCATCACACCAGCCTCTCCGAGCAATGCATACTAAGCATGCCGTACATCAATATAAAGCAACACATTACGAGTCAAAGAGGATTTGAACATCAAGTTTTTGGGTTTCTACACCACAATTTAAAAAGCAAATAGCCCCGGGCTGCGAGGCGCGGCCGAGGCGCTCAGCGCCCACAACCCGGACAAGCGCGGAGCTCGGACCCGCAGGCCTGGCGGGCCCGCAGGCCGCCGCCCGCCAGGGCGCTTCACCCGCTGCGGGGAAACGCTCCCCTCCTCCACTGCGGGCACCCCAGCCCGTCCTGCCCTGCCCCTCCCTGACCCCGTCCCGCGGTACGAACTCCTCACTGCCCCCCACACGGGGGTCACCGCTCGCCCGGCCCGAGCTCCGCGGTTCCTCCCCCCGCAACCCCGCCACCGCCTCCCGCCCCGCGGTGCGGCGGGGCCGCCTCGGCCTCAGCGCCCAGCCCGTCCCGGCGCGGGAGTCACAAGCTGCGGCGGCAGTAGCACCGAGGGTGGGTGCGGTGTCTCCCGGTCGGCGCCCGCCCGCGCTCCCGCGTCTCCCCGCCGTGCCGCGCTGGCCCCGGGCAGAGGCGCCGCGGCCCCCGCCCGGTCCCGGCGAAGCCGCGGGGACACGGCGGCGCGCTCCTCCCTCGCCGCTCGCCTGCCCACCCCGCACGTCCTTCCCCCGTCAGCCCCTTCCTCCCGCTCCCCAGAGCCTTTTCCTCTCCCCCTGTCTCCTCCTCCTCCCCCTCTTCCCCCCCCCCATTTTAAGGTAACTCCCAGGAAACGTGCAAACCTGTAATTTTTACCTTCTTTGGCTTTTTTCCTCCTCGCCAACGTGCCGCCGAGCTTGCCCAGGAAGGAGTCATCTTTCTTTCTGGACGGGGGAGATTTCGGGGTGGGGGACTTGGGGGAAGAAGGAGACTTCTGGGGGGAGGTTGCCATGATAGCCAAGCCGCCGCGGGCGCTCCGGGATGGAGGAGACGGGTCCGAGGCCTCGATGCCGTGGGAGGCTGCTCCCGGCTCTGAACGGAAGCGGAATTATTTCAAGCATTTGAGGCAGCTCCTGCTCCGCTCTCCCGGCTCTCCCGCTCCTTCCCTCCCTCCCGCCCGCCCTCCTGCCCGGCACGGCCCGCTCCCCTCGCACGGCTCCCGCCGCCGCCGGCCCCCTCCTCAGCCCAGCGCCCCACACACACTCCCCTCAGCGCCACGGCCGCCCAACGCCACCCCCGGCCCAACGGCCCCCTCCTCAGCCCAACGGCCCCCTCCTCAGCCCAACGGCCCTCTCCTCAGCCCAACGGCCGCCCAACGCCACCCCCGGCCCAACGGCCCCCTCCTCAGCCCAACGGCCGCCCAACGGCCCCCTCCTCAGCCCAACGGCCGCCCAACGGCCCCCTCCTCAGCCCAACGGCCCTTCCTCAGCCCGCTGGCTGCCCAAAGCCACCCCCCAGCCCAACAGCCCCCTCATCAGCGCAATGGCTTCCCCTCCTCAGCCCAACGCTGCCCCTGCCTGCCTCTACCCTCTCAGGGTGCTCGTTTCACCTCCCCACAGCAGCTGGTCCCTCCGGCTCAGGAAAAGGGTGTTTCACACAGCCCCGCGAAGGAGAAAGCCGGGTAGCGGGAGCCAGGCTGGGCCTCGAGGAGGGCTGCAGCCCCAGGGTGGCGTGAAGGCCACGCGCCCCTCCCGGCTGGGGGACCCGCAGGATTTCGGGTGGCCGGCTGTACGCACAGGCACAGGACAGTGCCTCACCCGTGGTCTGTCCACCTCTGTGCTGCCCTGCCGGGGAGCAGGTCACTAACTGAGGCTGGTTGGTCAAAAGCACCAATGTGGGTGACCACACGCTGCTTAACACGGGTGCCAAGAGTGAAACACAGGGACCAGGGCTCAGCTCAATTCATCCATAATGATTCGTAAGTGAAGGCTCTGGAAGAATGCGGGGGTCACAGCTGCAGGCAGATGTTTCTGCACCCTGCTGTCAACACCAATAGAAAAGGACTAAAGAAGTATTAAGTTTTGTGCAAAGTTAAAGATCAAGCTTACTACATACACTTCAGTCTTGAGCACACTTTGCAAAGGAGCTCTCCTGCCTGTCTGTTTCAGTTCCATCTGTGGTCAGAGGCGGTGGGAATCCACATATCCACTTCTACAGAAGAAACAGACAGTTGTAGTCAGACCACTATAAAAGCCAGTGGGAAAGAAAGGTGGCTTAGCATGATAGATTGCCTATACCAATCCTGCTTTGATTTGCAGATGAGTAGCTGAAGAAAGAAGTATCTTTAAAACTGATAATTTGCCGTGACTGGTTCAGGAGGCACCCAGGACTGGAACAGCAATAATGTCATCTGGATGCACCGCTTTCACTTACCACTTAATCACTCGATTAACAATTCAGGCAAAAAGCCACACACACTTCATGCAAATATCTAGCTATCCATTAGGCATAATAAGTGAAATGAAATTACCATGAGGATATTTCTAAATCAGCTAATAATTGTTGTGTTTTTACAAGCTGGTAACATTGGTTAGCTGATGAGAGCTAGACATCAATGCGTATTTGTTGCATGCAGTTAGTATATGCCCTGGAGAAAAACTTTATTTCTCCATACTGCCATCAGTTAAAAGCAGGAATGAGCCCAAGCCGTTAGCACAATCTCTCCTTTCCTTGTGTTTGCTCTCTGGCTTGTAGCACCAATTGCGTTTTGGGGCTGTACGCAGAACAGTCCCAATTTCGCACATTATTCTCTTCTCACAGAAGTGCTGCTCACACAGTGTATGGATTAGGAGATGAACAGTTTTGAATATTTTTTAAGAATGTAACAAAAGACTTTTCAAAAGAAGAAGAAATAAACATGTCAAACCCTGTTCTATATGCATGTGAATATGTGGCATTTACAAACAGAACAATGACCCAAGTGAATCTCCATTTGAACCCAAATGACCATACGTAGATGTCAACATGGGATTTTGTGGGCACAGCAGAAGAGACAGCATTTTGGCAAGCACGATTTGTACCGCTATGTTTGTGTTAAAGACGGAAAGAACAAGCGAGATACCTCACGAACAGTGACGGGTGCTGGATTGTGCAGTGTGGGAAAGTCAGAATACAACATGGATTTGCCAAGTCTCACACAGTATAGCTGAAAAGACTCCGCATCTTTTTTTCCTATTTCACTGCACTCAGCATAAGTAAATTAATGACAAATGCAATATTACTTATTTAATAGCCTCATGAGCTATAGGTGTTTTACATCACAAGGAGAAAATAAATTTAAAAGTAAACTTAATGTGTTTATAATCAACTTTATCAGATCTGGAAACACAAACATTGTATGCTTTAAGTAATCATGCTAAAGCAACAGGGAGACTTAAGTTTACTGGAATTTTTTGTGGGTTTCCTTCAAAATTTATTTGCAGTTCATTGGGTATAACATTATTGCAGGGTTTTTCCACTTAAGATGTTTCTCTTTGAGGATAGTTACAACATTTTTTTCCCTGGATCTTAAATTTAGAACTACATATACAACTTTTTTTTTTCTTTTGATCTGGGAATATATATGGACATATGACCTTAAATTAATATTGCATTAAGCACAAAAGGCCTTATAGATGCACTCGAGGTCTAACTTATGGCAGATATAGGAATGTTGATTTTAAATGACTAGCTCTTATTTATACAGTATTTTAACCACAAATAAAAGATGCATATAAATTCAGCAGGGATTTTTGTTTGGCCAGGTTTTTGCTCTGCTTTATATTTGATAATTGAATACTTTCATGATCATGCTCAGTGATCCCCTGCATGGGACACAGGCTGCGTTCAGGCTGGCCCCGCTGCATCTGGCATAGAAACAGAAATCTGGAGCCGACCACGAGAGCTCTCACCGTGCTCCCTGTCAGCGCCTTGTTCTTACAGATAAGCCAACCAGTAGCTCATATTAATTGTATCCTGATCACATATATACTATTGCCAGGCAATAAAAGAGGGCTAAATTCACATATTCAGATAATTCCTATCCACCTGCATATCTGTCCATGCACACCTGGTTTTTATTTCTTTTACTGTGAGACTCTGAATGATCATGAACAATCTTTCTTCCTGAATGAGGCAGAAGAGGCAGGGTATGTAATATACCGACCATGGGCTAGGCTAGTAAGAAAGAGTACTTACTGCAGCAGCCAAGCTGGTTAGGGTCGTGCAATACGTATTAATTTGTCCTGGAGTTTTCTCCTTATGTTTTTCTGCTCTAGCCTTTTGACCATTTGGTCACTTAAAGACTGAAAGTAGAATTTTCAAAAATCTTTCATCAACCCTCTGCTATTGCTGTGATTGCCTACAGAAACAACCTTCACTGACTTCAGGAAGAACAGAACTAGACCAAAGTCTATCCTCTTTATTTTTCTAAGTACTTGCAGTCAGCTTTCTGCTGACCTGCCAGTTCTGTGTGGTTAACTGCTGAACATGCCCAACCCGCCCTGAGTAATAGTTAACAGCACATTAAAAGAGCCTGCTTAGAAAAGAAGGCATTTCCATACAGATTTCTTTGCAGATGTTTAACATCTATATCTTGATTGGGATTTTCCTGGGAGTGCCCCGAAACGCCTGGAGATAACAGCTCGGGCAGGACCTGGTGCTCTTGCACACGTCTCCATGGCAAGACATGCCAGGTGCCTGCTCCCTCGGGTGAGGTAAGGTCATGGCTAACGCCAGCACCCCCAGAGCTTGGGAAGCACGAGCTGCCTCCAGCCTTGTCCTGCAGGGAAAGTGGTTTTTAATTTCTTTCAGGAAGCCCCACTCCTCTTCACGTGGCCGTGGGCAGTGGCCGCCTCTCGTGCTGCTGAGAGACGGAGCAGAGCAAAGCACAGCCATACCTGGCAGGCATTTGTACATCCACATCTCTCACTCCATACCCATACAAGAAAGTTTATATTATACATCCCAAAGGACTTTGCTGCATGTGATTTCAGACCCTAGAAGACAGACCCAGGGTTAACATATCATCCCAATATGGCTATATTATAACAGTGGAAAGCATCAGTATCAGGGGTAGAAGGGCTCCAAGTTTTCATTGCCACCATCATCTAAATCTCACATTTGAGGATAAATTAGTTTCTAGCTCACCAGGTGATTTTAAGATGGAGCATGTGCTTATGCTTGAATTTAAAATAGAGCTATGCTTTCTACTCAACTTTCGACTTCTTTGAGATAAGAATCCTCTCTTTAAATAAATAACAAATAATATAGTAGTTTCATAAAGATACTGGAGTATTTCCAGCCAGATTCTTTAAAAGTACAATGTATTTTTTGTTGTACATCAAGGAGCAAAAAAGATAGACTAAGATGCAATGTGGAAAAATGTACATGAAAGATGAAAGGTAACATTGTATACAGTCACAGAGATTATTTGCAAAATTGCAAAGGAAGGAAAGTGGGGTTTAAGCTTTTCAGTAAGTTGAGGATATCATCCTAGCTTTTAATGCTTCTGGTAATGTTTCATTCCATCAATCAGTTATTTATAAATACTGGACCAAGTTTACTTGCATTTGCATCTGGCCTTGTTGAGATAGTTCTAGGGAAAAAAAAAAAAATTCCTAATAAGCTTTATTTGTGCCCTTCACTTGTACCTGTCATTTTGTACATCTGTGTTACATGAATATCCCAGCAAGCACATTGCTGGCACACAGGGCTGTCGGATCTCTTTCTGTAGTTCATTAGAGCCAACAGAAGAAACCACAATTTGTTTATAAACATTAGGCAAAGCTTTAGGTGAAATCCAGAAAATACCTTACTCATCACAAAGTATTTGTCAAGATCTAGATTCATGAGATGCGGCTGCCATGAAGACTGCGGGGACAGTATTTACATGTTAATACGGCAAACCCTTCACGGTAAACTATGTCAAAACTGTATGGTCCATGCAAAACCAAGCAGGGACAGCTTTAGATCTTAACAGTAGCAGAGTCTTAAAAGATGTACAGAATCTCCAATCTGCTAAGCCACATCCTGTTACTTGCTCAAGCAGGAAAGAAAACAGACTATATCATTCTGGAAAGAGTCTGCTAAAGTAAAGTGAAATTCTTAGTTGAAATCACGTACACATTAGACTAAAAAGCAGAGGTTTCAAGGCACAAGACTTCTAATTTTGTTGCCTCTGCCCAGAGAAACCTGGCCAAATACTGTAAAAAATCAGTGAGGCATTCCTTTACCTTGGAGGCAAATGGATTGATCTTGAGTTAAATAATGGCTTACAAAATCTTTTTCCTGACCTTCTTGTCCAACTGAATCTCTTCAGACCTATAATTGTTTGAAGTCAACTGCAAGGTTTTGAACATGGATAAAAGTCTGTCGTATTACTTCCAATAAACCCAGGAGGCAGGTAATTACTGTGCAGTCCTGAGAACATATGTCTGGTATTACCAGAGGAGTCACCACCATGCCCATCTGCCTCTGAGACACACAAGATGAAAGGGAAAGGACAAGACAGTAGAATAAAAAGCTCAGTTCAAATATGTCAAAAATTACCTTGACCTCTGAAGAGAAGCAGCTGTTCATCTGTCCTCTGAAGAGAACTATCAGTCAGTTGGAGTCACTGAGCAGGGTACAACTGTGCAGGCACTAACATAAGCCCAAATCTCGCTTATCCACTTCTCTCATCTCGAGTAGCACGTTGTCTTGCTCTGTAAGTCTCTCCCACTGGTAGAATGCAACAAAATGAGATGACCTAGTAGAGGTTAGTGGAATTTGAAAATTAGCAGTTAAGGTTTTGATCACCAATTCTTAGTGTTCCATGTGGTGCCATTTTTCCTGCAAGTCTTCAGGGAGCTGTTATAATTTGTATGCCATGCCTAAGGAAATGAGGTAGTGAATTCCTATGGAAAAATATGAGGAAGTAGTTGGTTTCATGGAGTTTGCAACCCCATGTGTCAGAGTTGCATGCCCTGTAACTTCAGGGTGTCATTATTCCTAAAATAAAAAATGAATCTGTGAACTGCAAGATGGTGTGAATTACTTACCAGTGTATGAATTAAGAAATTGATATAATTTCTTATCTATAGATCTTTCCTAGACACACGTTATTACATTGTAGATATCAGTTGAGAGAAATTACTATGGAAATGATTGAGGGAATTCCAAGACTGAGATATAATTTTATTTTTCTTCGAATGGAAAATTGCTCACATCTTGTCCATTTAGACATAGTCAATACACTCCAGCACATCACATTATACCCAACAATGACAGCGCCAAGGACTTAAAAATGAACAACTCTATTATAAGTTAGTGAGTTAATTTACAGAAAAGATTGAGCAGCAAGAAAATTCATAACCAAACCAATGTTTAAATACATTTCTAATACAAGCCAACCATATTAAATTGACCTGTGAGCAGTGCACATAGCTTATCTTTTTTTTCGCTCCTTTTTTACACTCACAATATATGAAGACTTGGTTTAGATGACTTAGGAGTGTCTTATTTTTCTAAGTCACCTGCATAGTTCATTTTTTGATCTAATCTTGTGCAGTACTTAATATCAGGCAGGACAGCAGCAGCCTGACAGGTTTTCCCGACCAAGAGCGGACGGACAGGACACCTGCAGTTTTGGGTGGAGCATGTGTTATGACCACATGGCACCCAGAAAGGTATCTTCGTAAAACAAATAATTTTGAGATCCATAAAATGCTGATGGCCCTCAGCTTCTGTTGACTCTAGTACTCTCAATAACTCAAATCTTGGGAGCTGAAAGGAGAGTGCCCTCTCGCATTGGTCTCCTCTTCAGGACTAGAGGCATCGCGTTTCAAAAAAAACCCCACAATCTTTGAATGGTATGACTGGAGGTTTCTGTGCTGAATTCCTGTCTTGTACAATGCACCATGAAGTTTGCTTTAAAACTTTTTAAAAATACCTTGAAAGCATTATGACTCTGTTTTCTACAGAAAACTGGGATAGATGTTCTAGACAGTCTTGTATGGGATTACATGAGGCTTCTGGGAACAGTGATGAAATCCAGAAATTTTCTCCACAAAACTGGAAATACCAGGAGATCTCAACAGAGAAAACTGAAATATTTATTGCTGCCCTGCCTGTTCCTACTTTGTGTCAATCTTAAGTAATAGAGTTAGTTTTAAAATCAGTCACTGCAATCCATCTTAATAAAAATGTAACTGAAGATCAGGTGTGCTTAGCCTACAAATGACAGGGAAAAAAAGTCCAATAGTAGTTTTGGAACACATTCAGGGATTCTGCTATGTCTTTCCACTGAGATGAAAAATAAATTATATTGTTGAAGCCCTACATGCTATATTTTAAGGGTATCCCTTCACGTGATGGTAACTAAGAACACTGTTTACTATGCACAGATTTACCTATACGTAGCTGTTAGAAGTACACATTTATCAATCAAAATCAGAGACAACATCCAAACTGACCAGACACACTAATCCTCTTTAAACAGTCTAATAAATAAATATAAATACATAAATATTGCAGAACAATAGTATGTTCCTTGCACCAATAGAGATGTATTATTTATCTATTGTCAATAGTAAAATCTTGCTTTTATCTTTAGAAAGGGTATTTTAAATTTCTTACAATACAGCAAAATCTGAAGGTCATTCATAAACTACTGTGACAGGATCCAGCATGTCTGTTACCCTACAAGTACTTACCAAAAGGTTTTTTTAATTTAAATCTTTGGTAACATGAATGCTTCTGGCTTGGGCTGTACCACAGGCACCTGCTGCAAATTAGCACCGTTCACAAAATAACGAGAACATCAAATTTTCTCAGAGCATGAAGTAAAATGAGCTTCAAAAAGAAACAGTCTTTCAGTTTCTCCATGTTTTTTCAGTTTGAAAATATAGTGCATCATACATACAGTTGGGAATACTACCAATCTTAAATTGCAGAATTATCTCAGATTTAAGAGAGTATTTAAATTACATGGAATACTAAGGGGAATTTCTGCTCATCTGCTTTGCCAATATCTACAGATGTATGTACAAAAAAGACAGGAGATGGTTCCTTTAAGCAAAAAATATGCATATATATTCTTGAGCAGCAAGATTAATGTAGTTTAAATATACCTGTAACACTTTCTATCAAATGTTGACACGAACAAGTTCAACATTTTTTGCAACCCTTCTGAGGAATTATTCTCAGGGAGATCTTTAACTGCTGTACCACTCATCACATCCTGTGATACTATTTGTGATGTATTTTATCATGCAATTGTAAAGCACTTAGTCTGGATTACTATTTTTAAACTACCATTTAGCATATTTTAGAAAAGACCTTAATCTCTGACATACAAAAGCTTTTTTGAGCATGTCACAGTTTTAAGGGTAGGTACCCCTTTGATAATCCCTTACCATTTTACAAAATGTAGGGATTTAATATTGCTTTAACTTCTTGTTCAAAAATACACAGTGCACTAAAACTTACAAATACCTGGAAAATTAATTTGACATTGCATTTACAGTATTTTTAATGAGTGCTTCTATGCAGTTACTAGTCAAACGACCCTTCCTCCACCAGAAACAAAAGCTAACCTTATTTTATATGAGATGCTTGCTTTCTGACCTTTAAATAGTTCAACATGGGTTGGCTGTGCCCAAGTAGTAACAAAACCACATACAGATTCAGACAAAAAGATGGAAGCAATGCTGTCTCAAAAATACTAAGTCATGTCATCATGTTTCTCAACAACTCTGTTCTCAGCATTAAAATAAAATTCCAGGAAAACAACAGAGCTGATTTCCTTTTCACAGACCCAGATGCCCATCAGACATGTAAATTCAGTCCTATTCCATATTCCGGTGATCCTTTTAGCTGACAGTGAAATGTCTCACTACAGTATGAGCAGAAGAATGGCTTAAGAGCTTTTGGTAACAAAATGACTTGTTTCCCAAATAAACTGAGATTAAATTTGGACTCCTTTATTTTTCAGAAGACTACCTCTATAAATATCACTGAAATCCTGTTTATTTGCCTGTGGCTGTTTAAATCCTGCTCAGCTGATAGCCTCTAGATAATATAATGCTTTCAAAGTGCTCGTCGTCTTCTTTTTCTTTCACTCTTTGCTCCTCTAAGGTAGACATGAGTTTGTCCCTTTCTTCAATCACTTTCATCACCTCAGTAAAAATTTCATCCTCCTCATTCAGATCCATCTCATCTTTAAGGCTGTCTAAAAGATCACAGAACAAGAGGTTAAAATCCAGATTACTCTGTTAAATGCTTTGCATTTTAACTGTTGGTGTAAAGGTTGAATTAATATTATAGTCAATAACAAATGAAGTCAGTAGCAGTTAATATTTTTCATGTTACAGCTCAGGGAAAATTTCTCCTTCATTTGGGCCATCTAAGGTTGACCATTAAGTTTCCTAATGTCTTAAGTAGATCTTTTAGCAGAACTTGGACTGGAAGGGACAGGAAGAGCACCATGTGTTTATAAAAACATTTAAGCTGGGTTTTAAATTTAGTTTGTAAAAGGTAAAAAGGCCAACCAGGAAATGTAGTACCTAATGGAAAATGGAAAGTATTTTCCAGAAAATGTTATGAAAACTGCTGTCACTTAAAATCCATGTGTTTAGAACACAACAGGATATTTTTGAGTATTCATTGCTATGTAAGCCCCCCTTCTCCCTGCATTCCTCCTCCCCATGCTCTCTTTTCTAATACCAAATGAAAGGACAAGCCCAGGTTGTAATCCCAAGTACCTAAAAGCAGTTCCAAAATACTGCGGTAGCCACTGCTGCCACAGTTAACATAAAAGCAGATAACCTCCTCTGTGTTTAGGTGGTTGAAGAAATTACTTTCCATTGCTGCCCATCATCTCCTGGTAGCTGGATGTTGCTGCCTGCACAGTGCGGTTAGTGGAATTACATGCGCGAGTGCTTCTGACCCAGCTCCGTGTAAAACTAGACAGGTCAGCTTAGCTGTCTTCACTAGAAGCCAAATGAGAAGATCTCACAAGTTGCATTTTGCTGGCCGAGCTGCACTCGCAGAAGAGCATGGGAGGAAGAGCCTCAGCCACTTTGGTCCTTTTTGGAGCAAGCAGGGACTCGTAGGATCATGGTCTATCACTGTGGGCTGCAGCATACGCTCCCCTTTGACTTACCATCAATGGCCATTTTCTCCCTCAGCTTTTGTTCCAACCTGCTTTGGTGGTCCTCCAATTCTAGCTCTTGGGCTCTAAGCACAATAAAAAAAAAATTAAAGAATAAGCTTTTTTTAATAAGGACAGATATGTTAATATTATTTCAACCAAGAGATTCCGTGTTCTGTTTATCCCGGCTTTTCTCCTCACGGACAGCCAAGGCTAAAAGCTTTGCCTGTGCCTGTGCTGCCACAGCAATGCCAGAAGCACCACTACCACGTTTTGCATTGTGGACCAGGTTAAGCTCCCTCATACATCACAACATTTAAGGCTTTAACCAGCTGTACTTCGTTGGTGGCACCCACAATGGGTGGACTGAACACTCCCACACACAAAGACCCTGGCCAAGGACATCTGAAGGGAAAAGAAGAGGTTTGGCCCCTGACAGCATCAGCACAGCTGGGGAGAAATTGGAGGCAGGCAGAGCTGGCGGCTGGGCTGCAGGTCGGCACGCAGGGCAGGGGCTGACTGAGCGATACGGCAATGATAAATGGCAATGAGCAGCCTGCACTGGTGTGAAATCCAGGGGTAAGCAATGACTGCTGCAGCTCTCATCACCTTCCCATATTGCCCAGAAATAGTGGAGAAAATAGCTGAGAGTCACCTCCGCCTGCCTGCTGAGTGTGTTTCCAAGGAGGTGAGGAGAGGGAGCTGCAGCCAATATTGTTTCCATTAACCACAGACAGTGGCATCTGAGACAGTTTTTATTTGCTTGGTGTATCTGCTTGTTTCATCACTGTAGTGAATTCCTAGATCATTTCTCCTATGTCCAATAAAACCTGAGATAAACTTGTCAGACTATTTTTCTTCCACAGGAGAAAGTGCCCCAGTGTTCAGTAACTGCACATTATATAAAGGCAGAACATCTATATGCTATACTGGTTTAGAGTACTGTACGGGATTTAAATAATTGAAACACTCAGAGGGAAGGATGAGGAGGGCTCAACTGAAAAATCTGTGTTCAAAACAGATTGTAGCTATTCTGGGTGCATTTATTCCAAGACAATCTAAAACTGCAGCACGCAGCAAAGTGTTCAGGTGTAACATGAGTACAATTTTCACCTCTCCCCTCCCTATCTTTGGTACTAATGCTTGTCCTTACTTACATAATGAGGAGCTGAGACTCATAACGCATTAATTTATTCTTCTCCAGGACCAGCTCAAACCATTCATGTAGCATCTGAGTTTCATCCTTTGTGCTTGAATCTGTTTAAAATAGTAGAGTTAAGTATGCAGCATCGGCTTTCCTTCCAATGCTCTTACAACTGAAGTTCATATTAAATAGTCCTCATTTTTAAGCCTTGATGAGTCCAAATGGAGGTGGGGTTTTTTGCTTATGTAACTTACATCAGTAATGTCTGCATATGACATTCTTGTCTACATTTGTTTGAATATTGTAGTTCATTACAGATAAGATGCGCTAGATTTAAAACCATTTTTGTTTTGGAAGTTTTTTTTCTTTCAAATGATCATATAGACTTTTTTAATGGGAACTTTTTCTTTCTTTTAGTTCTGCCTTTGATAACAAGTTTCTCTGTTGATACTGGACTCCAGCAGCTGAACTGTATGCATAATTGGCAAGCCCATTAACACAATCAGACTTTAGGATGTACACGCTGGCAAGCATCAACTTAGCCCCTGCTTGCAGTGGGCATCAGATGCACAATAACATCCTCTACAAATTTCCATTCATTTGCCAACTGGCCTCTAAATCTACATATGCTTTGAATGACAGGAAAGGCTGTGGGACATGACAAATCTATGATTACTGGGTGGTAGGCACTATGCAGACACGAAACATGAGATGGTCTCTCTCCCAGAATGCTCACGGCTTGACTCTGCCTTGCTGAAGAGGAGGATCGATTTCTCTTTCATCAGGTGAGGGCCTTTGCTGCTCCTAAAATGCTGTCTGTCCAAAAATCCTTGGCAAAGAACCACCCCTGGGTGTTTTCAGTGGCAAGTCGGAGCACATATATATTTATTTTCCTTGCTGTCACTTTCGACACACTCATCACTTCACATTTTCCATTCATTTTCTTCACAGAACAACACCAGCCCACTACCCTTCAGCAGAAGCGCAGCAGCAGCAGCGCTGCCAACACGTGTCCCACAACATCCGCTCTGCCCACCCACCCTCCGTCGCTGCGTAACAGTGACCACTTGCAGGAGGCAAATATCTTACACTACCCCAGGCTGAGGCAACGGTTCAGGTGATACCTCGTTCAGAAGCACAAAACCAACAGCCAGCCCATGCTCCTGCCTCAGCACGTGGTGGTTACACACCCACCATGGGACAGGCAGAGCTGGGACAAAGCAAAAGGAGGTGCCGCTGGCAGGTAGGGCAACGCAGTGCTCCTCTCCTCAGTCCTTACATCACGCTGCTAGACAACCAGGCATCAAATCCCCATGAACCAGCCTGGCTATTTTCTGTGGATGGAGACTTACACGATTGCTCCTGTTTTAAGAGGACTTCACCTTTACTTCAGATGACTGAGAGCACTGAAATTTAAGCCCAAAGGTCTCAGGTTCAAGCTCTAGAGATGAGAGTCACAAGAGTATCATTAAACTAGGTTACTGAGTGGAGAAATAGCCGGAGTCCTGCACAGGTCGGCAGCATTTTGGATGCTTTTCTGTTGTCATTTTGAAACGCGCTTTGTCCTCGGCCCCAGGAATTACCATCTTGCCTCTGTTGCTTCAGTTGTCCCTCATTTTAGTGACAAAGTAGATGTGACTCGATCGAAGAACAGCAGTTTGTAGACCGTCTCCTGTGGGCAGTAATGATCTCGCCCAATGCAGCCCTTTAGCAACCTTCCTGAGCAGGAGGGAAATCGCTGTGTTTGAGATGGGTGCCCATTTACATGCCTTCATCAGGCACTGTCACCCAGAGAGCCTGGGTCACCTCCTGCCAGCGTCAGAGGAATTACATGGGCCCCCAGGCCAGGGACAGGAGTCACACTGGTTTGGGCGCATGTCTGTGTTTTCTCATCAGGATTTGACCCCAATCAAGGGTTACCATGAAACAGGAAGATAAAACAGCAGGAAAGGGCAAAGAAATCTGCCTGATTCCATTAAATCTTGGCAGTAATGGATTCGTTCCTGTGGGATCCTGAGGTCAGCAAGCAGTGATAAAAAAAACCCCCATCTTCTCAGAGTGACTGCCGGAGCAGTTCTCACTGGGACATGTCAATGGTAACTTCTCACAGATTCAATGCAGGGATGTCACATTTGTATGCAGAACCTCAGGTCTTCATATGCCACCATCAGAAGTTATCATCAAAATTTGATTTATCTTACTGTCAGTCAAAACACTGCAACTGCGGATATGCGTATGTCCTGAACACACACAGAGGGTTACTATGTCTTGTTTGCCATTTTCTTGATAAGGCAAAAATATTCTTTTTTTTTAATGTTTCCTCTTTACACTCTAAAATCTCTATATCTCTAACAGAAGACTGTGTATCCTAGGTTGATTGAGGTAGGCAAAGAGTAACGCGCTTTGTAAAAATGCAACTCGTTTTAGCAGAAACCTCAGTGCAAGCTGAAATTAAAATAGCCCTTGTTTTTTCTCCTTTTCATCCCACAGAATGCCCCCCAAGAGTCCCCAGGGACCATTTTTTCCCTGAGCTTTTCAAATGTTTGCTAATATTATAATAATGTTAATAGTTATTTAAGTCCGATGGAGTGCTTTATGCCTTCCAAGGGCAGAACAAGCCAACGAAGTATTTTGCATGACGCAACACGACAGATCTGTTTAAAGGTTAGAGGGAAAACAGCTTTTGAGTTTGTTTTGTGAGCCTGTTTGTTTTTTTTTTTCTTACAGGATTGCTAAAGCAAAACTTTCCTCCTGGTTTACCTAAGTCTCCTTTAACCTAGATCCCATCTGAAAGTCAGATATTCTTCTAAGTACATTGTGGCTGTTTCTATATTCTTCACTTTTGGGGGAATGACAGACTGCGGAGGAGCATTTACTGAACACTGTTCTCAAAACTTCAACCTTTTGTTTTCCAGAGTAATGCTAACGCTGTTCCTCCATACAGCAGTCACACAGAAAGGGGGTTTGGCCAGTTTGCTCCTTTTTAGGAACAGCTAAACCTCATATTCCTTATTCCCACAGCTTTTCAACGGATCTCTATTAACTCTGTTGTAAGGTCTGAGAAGCCTTGGATATACTCCTTCCGAAATTAAAAACTAGCTGCAACTTGTGCAGATATTTGTTCACCTTCCAAAACATGAAGAGATTTGTTAATGTTCTCTCAACACAGATTTTCGTCTTTATCATCATTCTTCATCATTTGTTTAGTCAGCTGATCAGTTATGCTAATTTCAGGGGAAAACATGTTTTGAGATTTTTATTTCCGTATTTTCTTGTAGGCAGAAGATCTCAATAAGCCTCCACAAATGTCAGTGGAAAACAAAGTGATGGTACATCACTGATTTATTATTTGGTATTTCGAACCAGAATAAAGGGAATAACGGGCATGAAAAATTATTCATAGGACTGATATTATGTCTTTTTTTAAATGCATGAATTGTTGTCACTACAATTAGAAGATCGTCGAAGCCTCATTTTGCTCATCAGTCTTTATGGCAGTCATTTCACACCCACACATGTTCTCTTCTAATTCAGTTGAGGAGCTAATGAATAACTCCCCCTAACAAAGGGGCCATTCATCCCAGGCTTGCAGAATTATTAGAGGAGAGTTGCGTAAATGTCACTGAAGACTAGTGTTTGCAGCCCTGTCTCTAAATTTGGTTATTCACAACCTTTGCTGCTCAATATTATTGCTGAACTGTGATCGTTTTCTAATTACCTTAATAATACCTATTAAATCACTTGAATTACATAAGCGCAGACCTGCTTAAATACAACTTAACCTAATAAACACTGGTCATTCATTAAACAATAATGCTCATTATTTTTAAGAAGGTTGAACGGAATATTAAACTCACTGATTCCTGCATCATTACACATACATTATTACAAGCAACAAAGCACTCCCATTTTGTTTGGGAAACTTACAGCTTCATGGTTTTGCACCAAAAGAATTATTGAGACACAGTAACATCCTACATTTCAGTATCTGCCCTATTTGTAACTGGCCACCTACACACAAACAATCAACAGGGATAAAAAAAATAGTACTTTCACCTTAATGAGGGCAATCCAATTACTAAGGATGGGAAGAGAATGAGAAGCATCAATCTCTTGGCAGACAGCCTTCTTTAGGAAATGTGATTGTCAAAACAGCAAAAACAAGAAGTGGCTCTAGGCCATTTATTCTGGTATTCAGTGTCCATCCCAAGAGCTAGAAGCTCTTATCCCCTATATTTTTGATGTTTCTAAAAAACAACCACCCTTATACAACTCAGCAGTAAAGAAAAAAGGTAACACTCCAAATTCTCAAAGTCTTTTTAACAGACTTTCTCACAGGTGGTAGGATGGGGGCCATTTGATAAAAGGTTATGTTTTCATTTAAGAAAAAATATTCTAGCCTTTTAAATAACATTTGAAATAGGTTGACACTATGAAATATAGGAAATTAGTTAATAAATATGAAAGGTTGGGCAAATGCTCTCTTGCTGAACTGATTAGTTCAGTGTTGGAATAGGGAAGATAACTGCTAAGAAATATGGCATTAAAAAAGCCATCATGTAGAGACAGTGCTGGGCTGCCTAGCTAAGACAACAACAAGATCAGATGCCAAAACACATCCAGGTTTTCAGTGTTGTGCAACTGCCTGTCATGGAAAGCACGAGGTTCAGCTTTCTGAAACAGAGGTAAATAAAGACAGGTTTGCAATCGGGCTGTCAGCTCCTATCAGCACAGAACCACAGCCCGCTCTGAAGTCCCTTACACACGTGATCCACACCCTCATCCCCGTTTTGAGCCTGGCAGGAGCCCGCAGATGTCCCATCCCTCTGCAGAAGCTCTCCCCAGCTTCCCCCATGAGCACTGGGGAGCACTGCTCAGACCCGGCTGGCAGGAGGACGCCGCAGTCCGGGGTGCTTGGGACTTGTTGGTTCAGGCCAGCGAAAGCCTGTCCTCCAACTGGGGCCAGGACAACATCCCTGTTATCTTCCACCCAGTGGCCAAGCAGTTCAGGGCTGCGTGCCTGTGTGCTGCTGTCACCGTAGCGTGGCCACCGGCTCTCATCGTGTTAATGGCGTTTCACACTCCGGGAGAAGTCATTAAGGACTCTGTTACTAGGCACGGGTGCTGCTGACTTGGTAACCGAGATACAGCTCCTGGAAACCGCACTGGTTCCCTCCAGAAGATGAAATTAAGCTCAGGATGGGATTTTTAAAAAATGGGGAGGGGGAAAATGTAGATTCAGGTTCAATAGCAAGGCAAATAATTCCACATCTGTGATAGCCGTCAGAAACTTACAGCATTCAGTGTAAAGGTGCATGAGTTAACAGAGTTTGACCAAAAAGGTAAGCAATTTGTTCTTCCAGTTACTCTTCCATTTCAGATTTTGCACTTAGCTCTTTCTATGGCAATCATTAAAAACCCTCTGGCTTTTAAAAAGGTTAAAAAAACACCACCAAACAAACACTGATTCATTTACCCGATTCTCCTCTTAGTTCTCTTTCCAGTTCAACACCAAAAATCTCCAGAGCTCTTTGTCTTTCCTCCAATTCTTCTAGTTGCCGCTGGACAGCCTGCAAAATTGCAATGATATAAAAGCTATAGCAATAGCTTAAAAATTCAGAGACAAAAGATGGTCTCAGTGGTTAGAGAAACACCTTGAAAAGGGCTCAGAGGAGCCATGGGATTTGCAAACTCACTGAGGACACCAGGCGCCTAAGCAAATTAATAATTCCACTAGGTATCTATCCACATTTTTATGTGGGTAAACATCATAGGTGCTAAAAAACCCTCAGTTTTTCTGAACTTGAGCTCTCCCATTGTAAAACAGAGACCACAACGTTTCTATGTCTCACAAGGTATGAGAAGTCAATACCTCACACATTCAGAGACACATATTCTGAGATGCTACATGAATAAAGCCCATATAAATACTGAAGCAAAGCTGGAAAGCTTTGCTATTTTGTTGTCCATGGGATTTTGTTTTGCTTTTATATTTCACAAGCTTTTGACACAGGGAGGAAAGGATCTAATGGCTAAGAAGTGATAATTCAGTGGTACTTCAGGAAGGACTTCAGCATTCACTGGTCCATCCCCTTTTAAATAAAATTTTCAGAGGTGCCATGTGGATAACAGGCATGAAACACCTTAAAAGGTTGAATCGTCAAAAAGAGATGCTCGGCAGTTCCCATTTCGGGCTGTGTTAGGACATACCAAGCCAAGCCCTCAGGAACAGCCTAACAAATGTGAAAGATGGTTCCGAAAGTTTGGACTTGATTATTTCCACAAAGCAGTAAAATAAGAGAAGGCATGTATGTGTCTAATTTTACCTTGAGATAATTTACAATTCTCAGACAAAACTATAACATAGTTGCTCTTTGGATTAAATAAGATACTATTCTTCTTTCCCATGGGTTTTATTCTGTCACAGATTTTATAGTGATGGGTAGATAATTAGCATTTTCTAAAATCCACTCTCTGGTTCAAACAAAAAATTTCTTTCCTTTTTAGTAATGCTTTTTGCAAAAGCAGTGATGTCTACAAAAATGGAGATTTCAGGTTCACATCTGAAAAACGACTTATTGGTTTTCTTTTTTAATGCGATTTTGGTCCAGAAATAGCAAGTGGAAGCTCCATCCAAAATTGTCCACCTGCTATAGTAATACAACAGAAGATTATGGACAATTCTGCCTTCAAAAAGCCTGCTCTCCTCACTACAATGTCTTGACTACTATTACAACCTGAATTAAAGAGATTAAATCTAGCTTGGGTTTCTCTGTCCTGTGCTACAGTACAGGCACACACAAAAACTGCTAATGGCCACATGAGCCATTAAGTTTTATAAATATATATAAATATATACATGCATATAGATAGGTATGTGTCGTGAGTGAAACAGAACAACCTGAAAATTTTGACACATGAGAGAACCCAGTCTGAGATTAAGTCATGCAGAAGTGCATTCCCGAATCTTCGAACTGTAACTGGAAATAATAAAACATTAGCAGAGGCCTGAGATTTTTCCAGCATTTTCCAAAGAGTGGGGCCTGTACAAAGTGAAGTGACTTTGCATCATTAAGAAAGAATATGGTTCACTTTCACTGTTATGGCAGAGAGAGAACAAGACCTGTTACTGTATTTTCATACTCTCCTGTAGTACATAAGAGTGACATCCGAGTTTATTACATTCTCAGGGGCTGACGCTATTTCCCCTTTCTATTTCTTTCCCTCTTGCTCAGTGTATTCTTCTGTTCCTTCCAGTCACTATCCCTCTTGTTCTTTATACACAACTATAAAATTCAGCTCATGTCCTGGGGCACATGTGGATTTGCCACATATAGAGATGCAAGGCCCTGCCACACACATCTTCCTGCTCCTGATGCTTTGGGTGGACTTCGCCGCAGAAGGCAGTGAGCTGCATGAGGAGCGAGGGGAGGTGCAGACCCCACACGGGGTACCCCCATCCTGGCTAGTCGCTCTTGGGAGACAAACGGGACATCTGCAAACTACGTTTTCACCTGTGCTTTGTGAAGCCTCTTCAGCTCCTCTTGTTTAATCAATTGCTTTGTCTCCTTCTCCAGCTTTTTTCTCCTTCTGAGAGTTCTTTTTGCCTATGAAAGAGAGAGAGGGGGAAAAACAAAAACAGGCAAGCCAAGCATAAGTATGCCATTACTGGTTTCCACAAGCCTTCCCCAGAATCACAGAACCATTGAGGTTGCGAGAGATCTCTGGAGATCATCTAACCTGAGTCCCCTGCCCAAAGCAAGGTGAGCTACTGCAGGGTGCCTCAGGCAGCCTAACTGGAATGAAAATGTTCGTGTAGGAATACTTCCATGCATTCGCCTACATGTCTGAAATATTACAAACTCTTATTGTGAGTATGAACTGTCTCTATCAATAAAAGATGGCTGGATCATGAAGCTGACCACGTACATCATACCACTATACATGGCTGCAGTGGATATCACCATGATCAGGGAGGAAACCAGCCACAGGGAGTAGGAAGCTCCAGTTTAATGAAACTCAACCCATTTCTACTGCTACAGCTGCTAAGTAGTAAAATTCACTTTAGATCGCTTGTAACACGGTAAGAGGGATGCACCCAAAAGAAACAGCCACCGCAGAGCCCTACCTGAAGCCCTATGGAACCTTCCCCAGTGCCATTTCTCTACTGCATTACAGAGGTTTTTGGCTTTCCCCGGGGCTCCCGTCGCTGCTGCCGGGAAAGCGTGGCAGCGCGGGCTGCGGGGCTGGCGAGGGCTCCGCCTGCGCTTGCTCCGGCTTGCCCCTGACCCCAGCTCTCTAGAAGTGCTGCAAGGCTGTAGTTTTCCCATTTTGGAGGAGACAGAATATACGAGGATTATAGACAAGATAATTAAAATAAAAGTCAGGAAGCCGCTGAACTTTTTCCCACCGAGTTTTCCCAAAGAAAAATGGTGATACTGGCAAAATAGCAGCCAGAGCCGGCATGGAAAGAGGTGCTAGGAGGCAGCTGAGAGAGACAAGGTGAGCGGCGAACGTCCATCACAACTGAGTCACTGCTGACGCCCGTGTGTGACAGCTGCTCAGTCACCCTGTTTGTGGCAGCTGCCCCGGCAGCGCTGCCTCTCCCGCCTGCTCCTGCCTGTCCTGCCGCTGCGGAGCTGCTCCTATCCAGTTTTCTCCCACGTCTCCTTTCTTTTCTCCATTTTGTTTAAATTTTGCTGAATTCACCATAGGTTGTCTTTCCTGTGACAGGAAAGACGAATTATGAATTCTGACCTCTCAGCACATCCTGACACAGACACTGGCGGGATGTGCTGCCACACGCTGCTGCGCTTCTGCCTCCTGGCGCTCTGGTTCCTCCGGAGCTGCGCAACTGGGTTTCCATTCAAAGCCCCACTTTGCTTTCAGCTTGGCTCTTTTTTCAGTGTACTGGGCAGCCTCCTGTTTGCTTACCCCCTTTTTTTTTTTTCTCTCCCTTCAAAGGCAACAAATCAAAAGGTCACCTGATACTATTAATTCCACTTACTGATATTCCTTCCACAGGAAACAGGTAAACAAATTTCTGATGAGCTATGCAGGAAATAAAAGCTCAGTTTCTTCAAATCAGAGCTGGGTATCAAGAGTTCACTCGTGCTTTAACCCCACCACTCCTGCTAGTAGCCACAGGAGCCAGGTTTGGGCTCGGAGACCCCCATGTGCAGCCGAGTTCTTTCAGCATGTAGGGCCTGGGTGCGACTTCGTGGCTCACGCAGTCGTGCTGATTAGGATAAACACAGCATTTCCCACACAACCTGCCTGTAGCGCCTCTGAAATGAAGTTCTTATTACCCCAAGGGAAATCTGCATCTGTTTGGTTTAATTTTTTCAATAGTTTGCTTGTTGGGCTACATATTAAAGCCACTTAAGAATGCAGCTTCAAAGTGGTTTCAGTGAAACATGTCTGTTTGTCAAATTAAGACCTCCTCTGTCAGTGCTGGTGTAACCTGGGGGAATTAAAGATCCAAAGATGAAATTTTTATGTTCATCTGTCTTAAAGAATTCTAATGTATTTTCTCTCCATGACTTGTAACCTCCACTGATAAAACATTCCAGTCCCCATTTTGAGAATCTGCTGTGTGTTTTAGATCAAAATCACTTGATGAATCTTAAATACAGTCCAACTGAGGAAATATCGTTGTTTCCAAGTCAAGGTTACCTTGTCTATTGCTGAAGGCTTGGATTCAAATTCATCACCAGAGGAAGAAGTAGAATACTCAGCTTGTTGTCTGACAGGTAGGTGTGCACATCCTAAAATGCAGGAACAAAATAGTCAGTGAAGCAAAAAATACTGTTCTTTAACTTACACAGACACTTTGCACCTGCCCTGAGTTCTAATCAGCACATACAGCGATTTGGAAATTTGGTTGATGGCATTAATTAAATTTTTGATCCGTGTCAAAAACTCTGAGTATTTTTCTTTTTTTTTTCTTTTTTTTTTTTCCCCAGGTATTACACACAAATAAATTAATTCTTTGAACACCCTGCATGTAGCATGCTGTTCTGAACTCACTCAGTGTTCATTAAAATGTATATCTGAAGTTAGCCATATTACTCAAATGATTGTATAAGGCTCACTATAGAGTGTAATTGAATGCAAAAAGTCTGAGCCAGCTCTTAAACAAATTACCCTTATGTGGCTTGTAGCATCTGGCACCCATTTTTACTACATGACATCTGCTCAGTGTAAAATAGTTGGCGTCAGAATGTCTGGTCATATAAAAAAATCACAAATGTAATCAGAAGCAAATGGACTAAGAGAACAAGGCTTTATCACACAGCCTCATGCAACATAAATATTTCATTAATTATGTCTAAACAAACGTCAGTTATTTTTCTGCTTTAGGAATATTATCACATCATTGAACTGTTGATTAAAATGCCATAATAAGTCAGGAAAATCCATACATCACAACAATGCACTCCATAAGGAAAACTCAAAGGCTGCCTTTGGAAGAAGCATGCTTTCAGAATTATAAATTAAATTACGTTTAATTGCAGCAATTTTATCATGCCTGTTTTTCCAGCATCTTGTTTCAACTGGGTGTAAATATTTGAATTTCTTCTTAATTTGTCTAATTCATAGCTTCGTTCTCTTTATTTCAGAAAATAAAACTGCTTTTGGAACATCTGTCTCTACACTTCAACCTGCTACGGGGTTAATGATTAACAGCTGGGCAACATCTTGGAAATGTACATTATTTAAAGCTAACAGTGCTGGTTTTCTTTGTATCTGTGAGGTAACAGTTGGCCTTCTGAATGCAAGTTGTATTCAGATTAAAATCACTTCCCATTCCCCTAGTGTAAATGTTTCTTCTCTGCCTTGTCCTGGATCCCGGTCCTAAAGCAGGACTTTTGTCTCAGGCCCTAATTTAAAATCAGGATCCAAGAAACATGTTCACCCCAGGTGGTAAAGCAATGAGAGTAAATCCAAGTAATTTGAGGCAGAAATTCTGACTTGGGTCACCCGCCTCAGTTTTAGAAGCACCCAGTCGCTGTGCCAGTGAAGCTCCAAGTTCAGAGGGTGCAGCTGAGCAGATGTGGGTCCCGCTCTAGTTCTTGCAGGACGGGTCGTGGGCGGCAGCAGGAGGTGCAATACCCCTGGTAGAAATGCCAGGGGGGACTCCAGCCTGCCGAGTGACCTCCCTGCTCCAGACCTGCCCAGGCTGCCACCCCACGCCTCTCGCCTCGCAGCACTTGCAGGAGGGACACAGGTCCTGCTCGTGACCCGCCGGGGACGCCCCGATGAGCCCAGCCAGCCACCGCGGGCCACACGGCTGCCACGCACTGCCCCACGCTCTGCAGACGAGAGTGCGAATCCAGCCGCACCCCATCTCTGTCCCCAGCAGGGACATTCAGCCACAAGGCCCTTCCTAACACACGAGGCAGCCGAAGGCACTGCGGGGTATCACAGTCACTATTTCTTTTGAGGACTAAACTCACCTACCTTGCTTTTCCCTGTGCAACCAACAGTCTGCAGTGACCACTCTGCAATCAAGCGACTGGTGAAATCAAATTCCGTAGTACACAAGCAGCAAGCCTTACAGCCCGGCAGGGCTGGAAGCACAAGCAATTACACGCTCCCTTTATTCTCTCAGCTGTGGGAATAAGTGACTGCTTTCCCGTGTCCTCCTCCTTGAGCGATATCAATAATTTAATAAGCGTTACAAGATCCAGCGGAAAAGCAGCCTGCTGTAACACAAGGGCACCTGCCTCCTCCTCGGGGATGTGACTCAGGAGCTGTTTGCCTTTCTGGGACAGAGATAGGGTCAACGACTTCCCCAAGGACTTCTGAGGGCCATCTCATGAGCACTAGGAAGCCGACGTCTCTGCACGGAATAGATTATTAACATCCACAAAGCCTATCTGCTACAGAGACCAAGGTATTTGCACCTTGCTCTGCAGAGAAAAGCCACTTAGATTACTCTGGAACAGCTCAGCCTTCTGAGAGATGTGGTACCCAAAGCTCTGGGAGACAACAGCCACTCGACTGCAACCAGCAACATCCTTCATCATCTCCACCCGAGAAGCCTACGGGATGAGTGACCATGTGAAACATCTCAGTGATGAGGCATCTGATGGGTCTACCTGTATGCATTGACAGTTATGGTCTCTGCCACGTTTATCACACGTACATTTCACAGCACTGACTTTCTCTGCTAATATAATGTGGATAATTGAAGCATAGGCTGCTCCAAGGAGGTTCCTGGAAACACATAGCAAAGAGTGACAAAATTGCGATGAGAATACTGGGGTTTGGCTCCCAGATGTGTGGTCCTGCCACATTTCAGAGATATAGAAACAGCTGGACAGTGCATTTCGTTCAACATTAAAAGGGCAGCCACTCAGTGCTCTGCTGAACTACTTTTCTTTGGCTGTTTTCCTGTGGGAGAGAGCAGAAATATGCTCTAAAATGTACCCCAGATCCAAATTTAAACTGTACAACAGTTCAAGACAACTATAACAAGCACAGTAAGAAATTACATCACTGAATGAACTTGCTTTATGCAGAGCTAGAGAAAAATACCACAAGTTTATACTATTAAAAAAACCCCCACAACAACATACACACAGCACTTTTCTGTATTATGGCATCTATATGTTCTACTACAGATGACTGAGCATTAATCTTTCCCATCTCCAAAGTGGCGAGATAGGCAGAATTTAGCTGCCAGCTATGAGGATTTGGACGAGGAGTTCACACATAAAAATGTTCAACTTAGGGACTCTTACACTTACCAGGTCATTTAAATCTGAAACTTAGAACTGTAATACGTTAGATAATAATAATTTGTCTACTCCAAATATGTCAAGCCTCAAAGCTTGATAGCTACAGAAAAGATTTCAAAAACATACTTTTTTTCCAAATACTAACTCAACTCTTCTGGACTTGGGCTTTCTCTTTCTGGCCATCTCATACCTTCAAAATGGGAGTTATTTTTTAAGTACTTTAGCTCTCCCTAACTTCCAAATTAACACGTTATACTATAGCTTTTCCTCCCCAGCTAATATCACTAGGAATGGTCAGCCATAGCTGTAGTTCTTAATTATAAAAGGGAAAGGAACCAATATTTCTGAAATCTTTATTAATCTATTCTTGATTTCTACCTCACAGTAGCTACTAGGAGTTTGGTCAAGAGACCTCTCCAGCATACCTGATTTACAACTATTAAATCACAGGAGACAGCATATTAATTATTAATAATTATTATTGAAACTGACAGTGTCACAGAATACGCTTCAAAGTACAAAGTTGGAGGAGACCTCCAGTTCTTCATATTGGGACTTGGTATCCTCATATGTGTGTGTCGTAAGAGATAAGAAAAATTACATCCATAAAATTAAAATCCCTTGCCGTGGCCAGTTCATTGCAGCTTGGTAATCGCAGGGTGGGTCTGAAAGACACTTTGCTTTGGCCTAAGTGTGCTGTCATTGAACGCCATCAGCTGCAAAACCATCGCTGTATTCACCGGGATCAACTGGACCAAAGTGCAGCGCTTTTGAGAACCCCTCCCTTAACAGGTGAATCTAAGGTACTGGTTTTCCTGGGAAACTTGAGGTCCTCTGAACAAAGAGGGAGGTGTCATATGAAGAGGTTAAGAAGGCGACTGTGTTAGATGTGGGAGCCCTGCCGATTGTCCTGGAGATTCACAGGGAACACCACCACTGCCGTCCCTCTGCATGGCACAGCTCACCTCCCCTTCTGGGGTGTTTTTGTATCATGGTAATGGCTGTAGTCTAAATACACAGAAGGTCTTGTTTTTATAACATAATGTTACATCAATCCGTTGGCTTCCTCTGTAAGTGTTCAAGATTGCATATTTTTATAAGGTCGTTGGAGTTAATCATGACCACTATAAGTACTTCAGTATTTTACAAAAGAGAGAGGCAAAGCTACACATTTCTCTTGGGGCACTGGTGTACCAAACCAGATGGGAACTGCCATGAGGTGGGAGATGAAAAAAAATGCCAGTAGAAATCAAGAGTGGGTTTGACTATTTGGCTTCAAATCTTTGCTTCTCCACAGATTTCTCATGTGGTTTTAGGCATGTAATTTAATCTCGATGTGCCTCAGTTCCCCTTCTAAAATACGAAATCACTGAGATAACAGTGCCCTAGTTAACAAGAATACTGCAAACACACAGATTTTCAGTGGTACAAAGATGCAGTAATGAGAACCATGTATGAATCTGAAATCTTTGCAAGCAATCTCTTTCCAATCTAAAAGTGCACAAAACCAGCGAAGTGAGTTCATAACATGTCCAACTCTCTCATCAGCTGAATTGGTTGTCCTGCTTAATGAAGTGAGCCATGTTAACAACACACAGTCACAAACTGCGTTAACAGCTCCCATCTCATCTAAGGGATGAGACTAGGGCTGTTTTCATGCGATCCCTACTCTGTCAGGGGCAGAAATATGTCTCCCACTCTCCATCGCTATGAAGAATCAAACCCGGAGTCACAAACATCTGCCACAACCAACTACCTTCTTGGGCTGGTCTTCAAAAGTTTTGTCTGTAA
Organism: Caloenas nicobarica; assembly: GCF_036013445.1. Lineage (NCBI taxonomy): Eukaryota > Metazoa > Chordata > Aves > Columbiformes > Columbidae > Caloenas > Caloenas nicobarica. Next base: position 58,588,711 of record NC_088249.1, on the reverse strand, counting down.
GAAGTAACCTAAACTCTGGATCCACAACTGTGTCTCATTACAAACACTGCTGACTGCAACTCTCTCATACCACCTGGCTTCGCTCTTTTTACTGTTGTTTTTCTGTGGTATTAATGATTTTTAATATCTATAGCTAACATGGCACTTTGGCATTTTTTTGAAATTCAAAAGGGCAAGTTGGCTTAGGAGAGAACAGTTAATCATCTGATTGATCAGTTTTATTGATCAAGTTTGGGGGTATTTTTAACTGCAGGTTGGAACACAAAGGAGAAATCAAAGGACAAAAGCCTCAAAGATATTTGTGCAATCAGTCAAAAATCTGGAATTGCACTTAGAAACGCCAGTGTGCCTATTTGGGGACATTTGTATATTCCACAGGCAAACTTAGATAGGATTTTTTTGGTTTGGTTTGGTTTTGTTAAACCAATTGCTTGACTGAAATCAGTGTGTGAACCCCCATTACTTCAGTTAGAATTATCTAGGTCCCACACAGGAAGTCTGTGCAGCTGGATCTCTGCACAGCCCAAAATTTCCAAGTGACTCTGAGGAACAGCTCTTATGAAACAGAAATAAAGTGTCAGCTAGAAAGCCTTTAGACCAGGTCTGCATATCAGAAGGTGAAATCACCTGTATGGAAAGTGTAACAGCAGGAGTAAGGTTGAGCAACAGGCAATCTGTTGCTGAGTAATTAAGATCTCTGCTTCCTCATCTGAGCTTCAGCTGGTGGCTGAACACTTGGCAGGAGATGACAGAAGGACAGAATATAATTTTAGTTTGGACAAACACCTGGGTCTGCAATGCAGAAGCCACCATCAGCATAGCAAAGACATCTGGACGTATATTTGCAGATGAATTAACTAAGATGAAGTGTAGGGAAAGATGATCAACATAACGTAAAGGTAGGTGTGTTGGGTGAGACAGAAGGTCCTTCCAGTCTGTCTCCAGCAGTGGATGTCTAAAGGAATGCTATAGGCACTGGTTAGTCATATGCAATTCCTCCTCTCAGCACTCACCCAGCCTCTGAACATTTTTCAGTTCAGGAGCTTTCTAATTTGGAAGTGGTTTCTAAGCATGTGTTTAATCCTCAGTGGACTTCTCTTCAATGAGCTGCCCAGTCGCAACCCAAGCCCATGGACTTTCATCACCCAGCTCATTCTTTGGCTCCACAAGCCAACGGCCCGTTGAGGGAGAAAACACCAGCATAATGTGACACCAACCATATTTGCACAGAACAAGTCTGTCTGGCCTCAAATAGTATAAAAAAATCCCTACTGCAAAGAGCCAAGAGGAGTATGAGAAAGAGCCTCACTAAATTGGGTTCTGCAAGGTGCTGGGAATATTTTTTTTTTTTTTTTCTTTAAAGAAATTAAATTTTCTGAGGTTCATGGTAAATTTCAAAAGAGAAAAATAATGATATGTAATATGGGCTAAAGCTCGTCATCAGTTGATGACTGGAGTTTTCCAAGCTTGGGCCTCAGACAAGTACCAGTATGAGACAGAAATGCCATTTTAGAGAGCCAGGCAGGACTTGGCTCTTGACCAGTTTGATTTACTCAAATATAAATGTTTGAAAAAGTTCAGGAACCTGCAATGTTGAAACGTTGAAGATGGCAGATTACTGAGCAAATGGCGAGATCAAAGACATTTTTTTCTTCTGAACAGACTTTGCAATGCCTATATTCAATAATTATAATAATTTATTAATACTGCTTTTGGCTTGCACACCAGAGGAATGCAACTCATATTAAACCAGCATGTTTTTTAAAATATTTAAAATAAAATATAGTATTGTTCAAACCTAATGAGAACTTTTCCCATTTTAGTTGGAACACAACGTACTAATTGTTGTAATACATCTAGTTAAGAGCAAGTCAGCTTGGCTTAGTTGATGTGCGATGACTATGTACAGACTCAGAAAAAGCCTCCCGTTTGGGACTGTAGTGTGACAAGTGTGAGCACTAGCAGCTCCCTGTGGCTTCAGCCCAGTCCCCAGCATCCCCTGGCTCCATGGGCATGCCTGGGTTTGCAAGTTCTTAGATAAAGGATGCTCCAAGAATCTCATTCAAAAGTTCGGGAATGAGAGTGGGAGTTATTCTATCCATTTCAATGAGCCCTAGATCGAGCCTCATATGTACTGTATATCTTCATCACAGTACGCAGTAGTTCTGAAGCAGAAAGGATACAAAAAGGACCTGGCAGCTCACTGGGGATACTTCAGTGACTTCACATATTACATATAGATCGTTATTTTAATGCTGCAGTACAGCAGCAGTTTTGGGTTTACCGTTTGGGTTGCAATTTAATAATGTAAGAAATAAACAGGTATGCCAATAAAATTCAGTAGGTTATTCTGTTAAATAACTGTGACTTTCTGCAGTGGGCTACTGGAAAGATGGACCACAGAGAAAGACAGGTAGGTACATTTCTCATACCTCATATTTTATACCTGATACTGTGCACTCAATTCCTTCTGAGCCTACACTCAGATTACTCAGATTGCTCTTTGTCTGACATCAATATTTCTTAGACTCATCTGCAGTTTTAACACTAACCTTGTTCTTGCAAGCAAACATGAAAATCGATGCCTTTTAATCACTGCCCAAATAGACTCACAAATAGGTCAGAGGAGGTCAATAAGGTTCTATCTCCTCTCAAATAAAACAACAAGGGGATATTAATGGCACTGCAAAGCTCCCAAAAGTATGTTTACAGTTCAGTCACTACAAGAGCAGACAGAGCTGAAGAGACAGCAGCTGAGAAAGCACATACGCAGAGCAAAGCTGCTTGCTATTGCAACCGTATTTCTTCAGTGTCTGAGCTCCTCGTGGAGAGGCTAATAAGCGTAGTCTACGCTCCTCTGGAGTTTTTGGTGCTCATTCTTCTGTTTGCTCGCTGTACTGCCCCTTCCACACGGCTCTCAATGCCACAGCACAACCCCTCTGCACAGCATCCCGCTCTGCCCCGCCGCTCCTTCCGCCTCGGCGAGCACGTTTTCCTGACCGAAACACGTTTGAACGGCAGCGAGCAGCAGAGCAAACCTGGGCCCAGCGTGCTGGGCTCTGCTTGCAAATCCACTCTGCTCCTGTAAACCAGGAGCAACTCCTAAACCTTAACCAAAACCACACATTTACTAAATCTTCCTATGTAGATAGTAACTATAAATAAAATATAGCATTCGGCAGATATGTGTTTGCATGATCACACATAGGTCTTATAAATGTTAAGTGCTACTACTAGAAACAATTAATTCCACTCAGGTCCTCACCTGTGGAAGGATAATGTCGCCTGTCTTCTGGAGAATGGTCCCTCGTGAAAGGAAGAGATAACACAAAGGAGTTCCCTTCTCTGTCACGAACTTTACTTCTCAGTCTATCAAAGAGTGACCCAAGACTACCCTTCTGTGCACAGTTGTCTAGATTGTCCTTGGAGATGTTCTTGGGCTCTGGAGATGAAAGAAGGAGGTACTTTTCATTATGGATAAATTTGTCATCTTTGGGAGCTCCTGAAGGAGTCTCCTTAAAGCTAAACTTTGCTAGGAGACCTGGGACATCCTCCATCCTAGTGCAAGATGATTTCTGAGGTATACTTGTTGTCCTGAAAGGCCTGGCGTGAGAACTGTAGACTGGGAAGGATACCTCTTCACTGTAATTCCTTGGAGATCTCTCTTCAGAGACAACAGAAAAACGAGATGGATTTGAGAGAGGGCTTCCATTACCTGAATATTCTCCTGCCCACTCCCCTACTTCAGGCTCCTGTGGCTGAGTGTTATTTGCTCTATTATTGTTACTGTTCCTTTGGCTTAGGGAATAGCCAGGAGTAGTGGGGAAGCTGAAGAAAGCCTGTTCTGAAGAGGCTTTGGATTTGCTGTCTGAGTCGTGCTTCAGTCCTTCTGGAGACGAGGTTAGAGACCTCCTGATTGCCTTGGCTATGAGCCTCAGTGGTGATTTTGGCCGGCCAGCTGTGTGCTCCCTGGCAGCTGCACCTGGACTCCTCAGAGCATCCTTTGAGTCAACTGGCAAAGCTGGTGGAGCATCATCTGCAAACAAGAGAGGCGCAGGACAACTAGATAGTTTAAACACATCTTTTCGCCAGTCAGCATCCTTCTCCTCTGAAGCCCGTAGTGCTCCTTTCTTTCGATACCCTGGACTAGTTCCACCTAAGTCCATCACATTTGAATCATATGACACAGGTTGCTGTTGTGTACAAAGCATCGGCCTCTTTTTTGCTTCCTTCAATTCTTGCTCAAGCTTTTCTTCTGGGTGCCTCGTGTTTTTGCCATCTTTCTCTTTCAAATCCAGAGATGGCAGCACTTTTGTCTTCCTGTTAAAATCTCCTGGTTCAGAGGTATATTTCTGTTTTCTTTCCTGCCAGCCCTGGGCTGTGTATGTCCCAATGGCACCATCTACATCTTTAGGCTCAGAAAAATCAGCAGCCGGTGTCCCATTCCCAGGAGGGGTCCATGGAGAACCTCTGGTGCTGCTCTGGGAAGGGCAATGGGGCACATACAGATGGATGTCTCCAGGCACCTCTCTGGCTTTTTCTTTTCTTCGAAATACTGGGCTGTCGGGTTTGAACTGTCCTCTTGTAACTTCTGGTGGTTTCTTGTAAGATGATAACTATTAAGGGCATGAAGAAAATATTTTGGGGGTAGAAAAATACAGTTCAGTGTATCTTTTATTTCATAGAGTATTTTAGTCAATTTCAATCTCAACGTAATACTAATAAAAATATGTATATACACATGAATATGCACATATGTACATAGATCATAATACAATAAGAAGAAAAGCTTTTCTTTCTAAAGGGCTAACATTTCTCTAGGAATGGGCATCTAATACTACTTGAAATTTTATTAGTTAGAAATAATGTTATTCATGCTACAAATCTGTCATATCTTTATGAATTGCCTTTAAAATTTTCCTTAGAAACAAACAGTCCCATCTGCAGGAAAATAAACAAAAGTAGATCTGCTCTGTTCTCCCATGTGCATTCCAGTTGCATCACCTTAGATTTTCCGGCAAGCACAAGGGACCACAATCCATCCTCTCCAACCGCTTTTATAAAATTGCATGCTTACATAGTACATGTAGGAATTAAGTGACCCAGAAAAGATTGTAAAATGCAAGACAATTGTTTTAAACAATTCTATTAGTTCTCTCTTATATTTTTTTCCTTTGGTGAAGATTTAAATTCATTATTCTAGCCACCAAAATCTGCTGGCAATAGTAGAAAGGATAAATGCCCACATCATCTAGCCAGCAGACCAAAGCCAGAGGTTTTTTGTTTTTCCTTCTTAAAAGGGAGGCATTTTACCCTCAATGCTATGTGATAATGGATGGTGAGAATATTCAATTCCTGTTTCCACTTATGTGCCAGACTCCCACATTCACACGGGTGAAGCCATTAATCTGACTTCTCATTTCCCAGAAGCATCAGAAGGTAATAATGATCATTCCCTGTTTCACTGTTGTATTTGATGACACATAAAAAACCATGAGAAACACCAGTAAACAAATGAACACCCTCTTAATCCTCTCTCTTTAGAGCAAGAAAAAGGCCACCTAGTGCTGTTTATAGACTGGGAGCTGCATGGAGTCACCTCTCCTTGAGCACGGCGTGGCCAGGGAGCATTGTGCAGCTCTGCTCCTTTGGGACCTGCCCTTCCTGGCCCTATTGTCCTGCACCGGATTTCAACTACCACCATGGACATGGAACACCTGATTTTTTTCCTAAAGCAGACCTGAGGTCAAGCAATTCTAATCCTGTCTAACCCAAGGGTGAGGACAACGGGTTTAGGACATGGAGGATATGGGCTGGTCCACGCCACACCCAGCTCCAAGTCCAAGGGACGTGCTGCTCTTTGCTCGGGATGGTCAGTCATGACTCCAGCTGCAGCACTGCATTTACAGCAGGCCCACCCCTCCTCAGCTTAAAAAAAAAAAAAAAAGGCAGAAAATACAAAGGAAATCCTAGGTCCTGATGGAAGCTGAAGATGGTCCTGAGCTGTGGGAGGTGTGGAGCCAAGGACCTGCTGCAAATTAAGAATATAGGTCTTCTGCCTACTGGATGCAAGGGACAAACATTAGACAGGTGCACACCTACATCTAAGGGCTGTAATGGTTTGAAACCCCCCTCTGCCAGGTTTCCTATGGCCAGCACTATGCGAGCTTGGCTCCCAGATTTGCTCTCCAAGGCTAGTGCTGGCACTTGCCTTTCACCCAGTGATGCACAGCAATCAAGTGGCATTTACGCCACTCGGACGTGACACTCTCTCATCCCACCACTGCTGGCACCTGGCCTTGCCCAACACGCCACATGCTTCCATCCAGCCCTACAACCACACGTGCAGAACAGCCGCCAGCTCGGGAGCACTGGGGGACAGTGATCTGGTGGCTTTTCTCTCCTTTGTGCAGAACCTGGCACAGAGAAAATCCCAACGGCAGCTAAATGCCGCGCTGTGAGGTAAGGGTGGGGTGGTGGCACCTACATGTTGGCTGATGCAACAGGTTAGTGCCTAACTCTCAGTGCAGTTGAGGTCTGAGTCCCACAGAAAGCAAATGCCACTTAGCCGCATGACTTGGGAATGGTTGCATCAATAAGAGCCTCCAAGTCTCTTCCCTATGTATAGCACGGGCATAACTCCAACCTTAGTGGTTGCTGTGAGGACCAAAACTATTTGAAAGAGCAGAGGATGCTCAGACAGCCTGGGGTGAGCAGACATGCCCCAACAGTAGTTACACTCGGTTTGCTCTGCACAATTCTCCTTCGTACCTGTGTCTGGGAGTGATCCTCCCCAGGACCATTTTGGCAGCTGGCTGAGCTGTCCTTCCCACGTAGCCCAGGTTTCTTGCTGGAGAGTAGAGGGAAACCTGCCACAGACATGGATTTTACCATCATATTCGTATTGCTTTTATCTTAAAGAAAGTTTGCAATTAAAGAACAAGAGCAGAAAGTTAAGCAGTCATCTGGACACAGTTGTACCTGAGGAGCTGACATACAGTAATGAAATTCATGGCCTTACTCACATGTGTGTGCACACTGTGCCAAACACATGTTGACATTTTCAGCGGCGGACCTGAACTGCTTCCACTTTTTGGCTGGATGTAGTGAAGCGGCTTTTGAGTTCCAGGAAACTTTCTGGAAAATCAGCCCTCTTTAGAAGGCTTTCAGGCCTTAAAAGCAGAGACAGTCAAAACAACCAGTGACTTTTGAAGCTTTGGCTAGTTCCGAGAAATGAAGAAAATGGATGACTTCTGAGCAGGCTGTCCGTCGGAGCGGGAAAGAAATGAGAAATACAAGCACCTGCAGGCGGCAGGGACACAAATAACCCTGTGGTCGCCCAAGTCAGGCCCACGGGCAGCGTGCTGGGGGCTCTCCGAGGATCAGACAAGGTAAATATCTGCTGAAGGCCTTGAACCAAAACTAGCACAGACAGGCTTAGACCTGCTGGAAACAACAGTGGGGAGGTAACTGGCACCTGAAAGGAGTCAGGAGAGCTCTCTAATATTTGTGCCTGTGGGAATTTTACATAATAAATAATCTTTGGACAGAAGAAAAGAATCCCAGAGCCAAGATACTACCATGTCAAGCTTTTACATGACAAGTGTATTCATAGCTGAATTATTAACTCCCAAACTCAATTATTAGTTCCTGCATGTGGACTTCAGAAAAGGCAAGTCAGGGGACAGACCAACTTTCCCTCTCTCTCAGTGTCTCACCTGTGCGTTCCCAATCTTAATGCAATTTGTTACTTTTAGTCAAGAACAGAGGAAAGTGATGCACTGGAGTTCATTAAGGAACTCCCATAGGGACCAGCAACAAGGGGCTGAACTGAGACAAATCCAGCTTTTATCACCTGGTTAGAGGGATACCATAACTCTGCTCTGCTGCTGGTCTTGCTTTCTGTACCTTTTTGCAATGAGTTTTCAGGGGAGGGGAAAAGAAAGAGAAAAAAGGGCCTTCAAATAATTCCAGATACATTCAGAAAGTCCAGTGAAGGTCCTCTAAGAAAGTAGCATCAAAACTGAGCTACTCTATCTTCATTTTCACAACTCCATCCCCAGTACAAGTGCTGCTCCTTTCCCATCCATGCACGTTGACCTTCATATTCTGTAGAGCGAATTGACCGCGGGAAAAGATGAGAATCCAGAACGAGAATGAGAACCCACTGTTACCCGTATAAGTGAGCCAGGGAGCCTGATCCAGTAAATCCCTTCACCTCCTGACACAGGCAAACGTCACAGCTCAGCGCACCGAGGGGAAACGCGACTGCTGCAGGAGTGACAGCCGTAACACTCACGAGGGCTCAAAACCCACGGCCCCGGGCTCTGGGGCATTGGCTCATGCCCGTGGGGAGAACTGCTTCCCACTACAGCTCTCCTGGGTGTGCATTGGCTCGCAGGGACAGGGCATTGCTTCGCACAAAGCCATAACTTGCTGCCCTTCACAGAGATAATGGATGTATGCCAACCAAGATGCTGAATTAAATTTGCAGCTTGACACGCAAAACAGGATTTTTTTTTTTTTTAAAGTTCCTCAGGGCACTATCACGATCTGTTTGGCCCAAAAGCTACTTGAATTGACCAAGATAAATTAAGAGTGTGGTGTCCCCTGTGGCCATGCGACAGGGATTAAAGATTTTGAAAGGTAATATCCTGCTCTGAGCCTTTCAGTCAACATAACCATGACACCGATTTCCTTTCCTTGGCCGCATACCTTGTGCTGTTTATGAAACATATGTGTTTTGGGAAATAAGTCTGAAAAGGAGACAGATTTGTGAGTGATGATCACATGAATTCTTGTAACCAAATATTAAGTGGATTAAATATAGAAACTAAGACTTATAGTGTTCCTCCAGAGAGTAAAAAATGCCTTTATTCCATTCCCAGTATATGCCGAGTGTGCTTTACACCTCGTTTTTAACTGCATGCTTGAGTTCCGGACAAATTCATGTAGTGTATCATTTCCTTCTCAAAGGCTTTTAGCTCCCTCTAGAGCCCTTCGGAGGCACATGGAAGATTTTAATAAAATGATGGGAAAATTAATCGGCAAATGATTAAGTAATGCAGTTGCTGAGAACAAGCTGAAAATGAGTCGAAATTAAGTCTCTCACAGCCTTTCTTTTTTTCCTCCCTCAAACCTGGAATAATCACTTTCGCTTGACCTTTTAAAAACTGAGATCAATTAAGGCAAGATTTTAAATCCAAGCCTTTGGTGAAGCCAACACCTGATGACAAGCCAATCCTTAAATTCTGTACAGTGCTCAGAGGCAGCCCCGAGGTTGACACGGAGAATTTTTGAGGGCACTCTGCTCTGCCTTCCCCATGCCAGGCATGGGGCAACCTGTCCGCGGGTGGGACATCCCGTGTGGCTGCTCCAGAGAGGCCTCACGGAGCGCGGCAAGTCCTCCGCGCCTCGGAGGTGTGGTGCATCGCAGGGAACACAGCCCCACTGTGGCCTGTCTGCCTGTCCATCTGCCACGGCTGCCCCTCTGGGGACAGCCCATCGCAGGGGATGGTTTGCTGAAGTCAAACTTGGTGGGAGCATCCTCTCAGGACTGTGAAAGGGCCCCACGCACCCCCTACTGAGATTTACTGAGTTATCCCAGAAGCGTGGCACGGGGGGCCTCCAAGGGACCGCGCGGTCAGTGGTGACAGCGCTCATGAGCATCAGAAGGCATCTGTGTCGGAGGTGAGGTCGGTGCCAGGAAGGAGAGATGCAGCTTGTCTCCTCGTTTAAGATAAAAAAATTCTTCCCAGAGTGGGTACTTGCAAATAATCTTGAAGCTTGCTGGCATGTTCAAACCAAACAAGATGCCTCTGCTTGAATGCTGGTCCCATAATGGACACAGGGATCCTACTTGTTTCAGGAGCAGAGCCCTGAACTTCTCTGAAGGCAACTGGGACCCTGAGCAGCAACAGAAATCCCCTCTGTTGCAGAGGGCAGCTGAGGGCAGGGTTAAAGAGTAGCTGTCACCACCATTCCCCAAAACCCACCATCTCCATGACCAGAAACTGTGGCACTGGGTCACATGCACAAATCCCTTCTTTCTGCTGCTGTACATTAGTGGTTTTTTTTTTCTCTTACGGTTGTCAATACCCCAGTCTGACAGATACAACTGCATTTCTAACCAAGTTTTGAGACGGTCTGGGATGCTGATGAGCTCACCCAGTTGCCATACGGGTATGATCAATCCCAGCACATACCTGCAAGTCCTTAGTGGGGCTATTGGTAACTCAGAAACACTTTGTTTTTACCCAAACAAAACAAAACAACCCAACAAAACCAAAACCACCACCACCACCAAACCCCAAACAAACCAAAAAAAGGTGATAGGGCACCTGTAGATGGGTGTAAATAGGCACCTCCAGGAGCATTTCTAATAAACGATACTCAAAACGTTAGACCCATCATCGCACCTGATCAAAAGCAATTGGTACACACATGGCTAGAGACACAATACGTGGCTCTGTGATAGGGGTGCATTTTCTCAACTAGAGAATGTGAGCGGATGCCATTTGCTGGTGGGTGTAATAACATAGGGAACAGTCACACAGAGGGAATTTGATCTTCCGAGGACAAGAAAACGGAAAAGAAATATTCGGTGCATTTTAGATCTCGATTTTTCTCATCTACAAAAGTTTTAAAGGAAAGGAGAAATAGACATTTAAGAGAGAGGAAAACAGGAGACAGCACAAATAGAAGATAAAATTGCTTCTCAGGCTTTACTCACTTGTTTGGAGTTTTCTCCTCCAATTCTGATACTTATTTAATGCCGTGGAGTGAAAGCTGTTGGCTCTCTGTAGGGCTGGACAGAAAGAGAAAAGACACATGATCAGAAAACGTAGCAAAACCCAGAAAGTAGGGGGGAACAAACAAACAAACACACCACAACACCAAAACCACCACGCAAACCCAGACCAACCCCCAGGCTGGAGGGGTGGAGGGCTGGTTTTTAACCAGTCTCCCCCTACCCCGCTGCCCTCCCCGCGGTGGCCGGTAGGGAGCAGCGCGCACCCGGCGGTGCCGAGGCCGGGAGGCGACAACGGGAAAGGGGCTCGTGTGTTATCAAAATCCTTCCCACTTATCCCCAAACCAGCACCGGCTCTTTTCTCGGTGAAGTCGGCACGAGCAGAAAGGCAGGCAGGCAGACAGACAGACGGGCGAGGGGACAGACTGAAGGGGTAAAAACTTAGGGATGCTGCGATGCAGCTGGGTGAGGATGCAGAGCTAAGAGGCTGCTCATGAGGAGCTGGTTAACCCGGCTGCTGTGGTGGGGAGGTGACATTGGCATGAAATTGGGCAGGGAAAAGGGACAAAATCCTTCAGTGACTGCACAGGGTCACATGCTGCTGGGCACTCTTCGGGGCTTGCTGCTGTCCTTTTCTTGCCCTAAACAAGGGTTTTGTTATTCAAGAGTCAATTTAAATTACAGTATGAAATCCCCTCTTTTCTACTTGGATTAAGAATGCATATATGGATGTGGGGGTGGTGGGGGATGGGAAGAATTGAATGCTGGTGGCCTTTTCTTTTTGGCAAAACTATTTTTCAGCTCTTCTGTCACTAAAGCACGGTCTGTCAGAAAGCATATTGCATGAAGGAAGAACAAGTGACTTCCTCACAACTGTCCCTGCAGCGTCACCCAGAACCCAGGCCAAGGTGGTCCGGGTGAGGACAAATCAAAGGACCTCAATACTTTAGCACCACATAGACCTGTTATTTAAAAATCTGCCAAGAATGCCCATAACACCACAGTGTTTAACATAACCATGTATTTTAAATACGCAATTAAGTTCAAACACCAGACTAAAATCCAGGAACTCTACCCATTTCTACCAGGCTTTGGAAACTCATCCCCTGTCCAGGCACAGCCAAGGCCTGAAATACAAGCTGGTTTTAACATAGACAAGAGTGATAAACCCAAACGCAACTATCAAATTCCAATACCCATCAAGTTTCTTGAGGTCCAGCCATGAGCTGTCAGTGTATGGGAAGACCCGAGAACATGAACACAAATGACTGCCGCACATGAAGCTGAAGGCGGAAAACTTGCCGGGAGAACCCTCAGGTTCCATGGGTGCATCTGTACACCCTGTCCAGACAGCTGCTCCCTTGCTCCATCTACTCATTGCAGCAGCACAACCGTCCCAACCCAAAAGCCAGGGGCAACATTAGCACAGGTCTGTGCCTGTAGCAGCACCCAGGAGATGGGCTGGTCTTGGTACCTTGTCTCCATGGCCTGTGGAGCACAGCTGCCATGAACGATGCCAGCGCACAAGTCCATAGGGATACAGTACCTGACACACTGGCCTTCCCTCTTGAGTTCGTATAATGCATTACTTCATCTGCTTACTGACCGCTCCCTTTGTCTGCTATATTTTGCCAGCCAGGCAGAAACATCCCACTTGTCCCAAGGTCAAGCTGAGCCGCCAACGGTCCCAGCCAGCGGTATCTGCATGCTTCCTCTCCAGCCCAAGCTAATAGCAGTGGTTTCCACTCCATGAATGGAAAGGTCCTGCTCAGCTTGCCTGAGCCCCATAGTAACACTCTGCAGCCCAGGGGCTGGCTTACACACACACACCCCTTCTAAAATGGCTGCTTTTGGCTTTCCTTGTTAGGAATTCAGAGAAAAGAACATGAATTTCTTGTGAGAAGTGAGAACATGCAGCAGTCTCCTTCGGGAGCCCTAAAGTCAGGGTTTTTTTCTCTGCCACAAGTGGCAGGGAGGAGCTGCTTCAAGGCGCCGCAGCTCTGCTGCCGGCCCCTGCGGTGCATGCAGTCGTGCATCCCCCGCGAAGCTCTTCCGAGGGGAGAAACCCAGGAGAGCGAGCCCAGCAAAGGTCTGGAGATGCTTTCAGGAGTGGAAGATCTGCCATGGCTTCAAAACACATCACCATGCAGTCCTGAAACATGGCAGCTCTCATTTCCCACGAAGGCCTCTCTTTGGCCGTTTTTAGCACATTTTTCAGTTTTGGCCTCCTCCAGCTCCAGAAAGGAGTTTCCATTTGGAGGCAGACTGTTCCTAAATCTCTTCCCACCTCCCCGCTGGCTGTATCCTTTCCTCATGCTTTCATTGGATACAAAAATTTTAAGCAGCTACTGATAGATATACGAATTGAATGAAGCTGAGCTCTCTCATGCTTCCCCAAATCACCCTTGCTTATACAACGCCACAGATATTGCACAGGCTGCTAATAACATCCACATTTTTTTACTGATGGGAAAACACTCATTCCACCCCTGCAAGCTAAGGCACCACTACGCCAAGGTATCCTGCATCACAGAAATGCTGTTTCAGCTACAGCACCCAAACCACAGAAATCCTCCCCAAAATAGACACCATTAATGGGCACAACCTGGCCACACCGCAGAGAACAGCCTCCCCTTCGAAACCTCTTCCCCTAACCCCAGCTTCAGCCCTCAGGAGAGGCTGCTGGAGCATCCCCAGCTCGGGACACTGCTTACCGTCAGCAACTTTGGATGTTTTGGGGCTTTCCTCTGGCACCACAGGGCTCGTGGCAAGTGATGTCCACCTCCGGATGGGCCTCAGGCAGGTGGGGGGCTCCAGCAATGACGTCCGTCCTTCGCTCACCTCCGAGTTTGAGTCACCGTTAAAATCAGACTCCAGATCAGAGCTCCAGGAAAAAAGGGCAAGATGGAAAGAAAGCAGGACATGTCAGAAGATGCACAGCAGGGAGGTGTTCATTACCATTCAGTGCAACAAGCGCCAGTGTCAGCCCTGACAGCGGCATGGGCCACAGAGAAACAGATGTTTTACAGACACAGCTGACATCCTCATTTTGCTTTCTTTGTTGTTGTTATTACAGGACTGTAATTTGCAGTAAGTGCGACACAGCTGAGATATCCGTACTCCCATCGGACTTCTGCCGCCTGGATTCCCACCCGTGACCTCTACAGTCAGCGCCTGGAATCAAGCTGCCACCGAGAGGGACTTAGGGTGAAACACCACATAGCCCAGTTAGCAAGGACAGGTCCTTCTACCTGCAAATCTGTACCGAGATGAAGAAAGGGAAACAGCAGCATTTCCAATGCCATGGTCAGCCTAGAAGCAAGGCGTGAGGTCACAGCTCTACACTTTTTACCCGGTCACCACAGATTTTTGGAAATAAGAGGTATGTCGTAGGGAACTCGCAGGGCAAGCCCTTGACAGCCCATGGAACAGCAAGCGCAACAAGGTACCCGATCCAATCACAGAGGCAGATTCTGGCATCTCCTTCCTTAAATGTAATTAAAAATACGCCGCACGAACACATGTGAATGGCACATGTTGTGACCTTGCCTCTAGGCAGGACAATGTCTGTTTGAGGTGATTATTAGTCCTTTTTTAAATGATCACAGGATTTCTTTCATCTCTAAAGGCCAGACTGTAGGCAACAGGCCTTCTGATGTGACCACATTCTCATCACCATACATAAGCGTGCCACCACCCCACTCAGCCTATTTTTAATGCAAACAACACTGCTAACTTAATTCATAGATTTATTATGATGATTAATAGCTCTACCTTAAAAATAGAGGAGCTTACACCATGAGTAGCCCTGTTGGCATGGCAGGAGAAAGCTATTTGGTGTTTATACAGCACTGGGTTGTAGAATGTAAAGATTTATTATCCCAGCACAAGGCACAGCCCAGGAGGCAGGAGGAAGAAGAGCTAAAGGAAAGGCTGCCGACAGCATAAAGCCAGCCTAAATGCCATATAGGAAGCGCCCGTCAGCCCTGCACCCCCGCTTTGCCCAGGTGAACCCAGCAGAGCTGCGAGGCTGGGCCGGCCAGGCAGCGAGGACGGGAGCACAGCTCCAGGTGTGTTGCTCTCTTGAACAGGCTGAGTCAGAGTGGCCTTATATTTCACCACTAACACATACTTTTTAGGTGTCTTTTAAGTTGTGTCAAGCATACGCATATATATAAAAAAATACAAATATATGAAGCCTTTGATAGTTGAGATCCTGTGTGGATGGGGAGATACCACACTGAGATCAGGCAGCATGCCACACACAAGAAAAAGACCTGCCATTAACATTGATTGATATATTTCTGTTTTAAAGAGCAAAATGTTTCTTTTCCTTGGCTAGCAAGGATGTAAATGCTGTAGTAGCAGGCTTGTCCTCTGATTTCAGCTTGATAGGTGGTCATTATTCACAGGTACCTGAAGCCTGAACTGCAAAGCTGTGTCACTGAGCCGGTCATTCTCCCTCCCACCAGGTGTCTTGGTACTTGCTATTTCTCTCATTGCTCCCTTTTTTGGCAGGGTCTGACCTGCCAAGCCACACGAGGCGAAGGGCTCCCGAGCTGCCACAGCAGCAGGAGGCTGAGCTGACCTCGGAGCCGACGGCACCGGCCGTGGCGGTGACAGACGTGGCGTCACACCCCGTGCCACGTCCCGCTGGCGGCGAACCAGGGGCCTCGCGGTCCAGCCGCGGGAAAGGGAGCTGATCCCTCAGATCAGAGGGATTAGCTGACTCTCATCACTTCGAGCCGGAGGGTATTAGCGAGGCATACAAGCACACGCTCCGCAGCGGGGTCTGCCGCACAGGTAGGAAGCCCTTCCCCAAGCTCTCCGTCCGCCGCGAAACAGGAGCCCCAGAGAGGTTCATCCTTGCCCAGAGGAGCACCCAGACCCACACAGCAGAGCACAAACGTCATTTAAACCCACAGCAGGGAACAGCAGAAAGTTGCATTTCTAAAAGCATTGCTCACCACAAGATACATGCAACACCACAGATAGGTGTGTAAAGGATCTCGAGTATTTGAATGAGCTTCCTCATTCACACATTAACTCTGTTCACAACAGTTGGCTTTAGGCTTGCCCTTTTTTTTTTTTTTTCCTCCCCATCTTCTTTCTTAGCTCTCAGTAAGGAAAACTACTTTATTCAGGAGATACCCATCTAATATTTAGACAGAATGAACTCCCACAGCATCCTGCCCAGAAAGCCAGTATATTCTAATTTGTACACAGAAATTGGGCTTCCTCTGACAGCTCCCCAAGGATCACCAAATTGCAGATTTCTTAGGGGTGGGCAGGCCCTCGAACACCCTGGGAGAGGCCTGGGGTGCGGAGCTGCGTGATGATGCCCAAGGTGGCAGGCGACCACGTCACAGGATGCACCTTTTGCCACAACACACCCACTTTCCTAATCCCCGAACAGACATCTTTTTGGTACACAAAGAGCTGAACCTGGGCTGATCAGGACAACGTTTTTCTCTCTGATTCAGGCCTCTGTGTGGGATGTGAATGTTTGAAGGTTTCCTGCAAAGTGAGTCATGTGTCTGGGGGGATTTATGGCTGCGGTAAAGAACAATTGTTATTCTGAGCTGTTTGTCTTCCCCCTCCTCCACCCCCCAGTTGTATGTATATTCAGCACTATATTTTGTTATATTATTCCTTAGTGTTCCAGAGAAAACCAAGCTGCTCTTGTGGGTTTTCTATAGGCTTATTTCTATTTTAAAGTACCTGCTTGTATCACTGGTGACCATGACTCGGATCGCGAGAAGGTTGTGCTCGGTCATCTCCTCCTCAGGGATGACCCTCACGGTGGCCCACTCAGGGGAAGGGGGTGAGAACCAGCTCTCCAAGTCGTGGCACCTGGGGATGCTCTTGGCCTTCTTCGGGGAGGTGGGCTCGTCGGCCACAGGCAGGCAGTGGTCTGGGAAAGCACAAAGGTGACAGCAGGGTGTTAGGAGAGAAGGGGGTCTGCTGGAGGGACCTCATCTCATTTGGGTGGTCCTTGGCCACCACCAGCAGTTTCCACGTGGGGCCCCATCCTGTCCCCATGGGCGAGCTGCATGCAGCAACACCCCGGTATGGCAAAGAGCATCCCTTCAAGCCAGCACAGCCCTGCCAGGGTTTGTCAGCTTGGATGCAAGGAGGAGAAAACTCCAGGGGCAGCCCCAGTTTTTACACCTGCAGGTCCTCACTCTGCTTGGTGGAATGGCCATTGGGCTGGGTGCCTGGCACTGGTGGTAACAAAAACACACGCTAGCTACACAAGTAGGGATTTATGGTCTCTTTTCAGGCTATACGTGTTCATATGGCAGGAGGCAGATGGACCAGCCTTGCTTGGGTGGCTAAAACTTCAGCCTTTTATTGCAATTTTAGGTCAGTTTAGGACAGTGGGAGTGAGCAAAATAAACACAGGCTCCTCAGGTTGTTTTTGAGTGTGTGCAGCAAATGCAGACACTGATTGGGGAAAAGAAGCGGCATCACAGCAGTTAAACAGCACCACCCCTGAATTCACATTCAGGCAGGAAGAATAAAGCCAAGTTTCCCTTGCTCACCCCAGGTGATACAGACAGAGCCAAAGACAGGAGATCATCTCTCCCTGTGAAATCCTTAATTTCTGAGCAACCTCATCTATCCACAACCTCCTGCACAAGCAAATACAAACATATCATCTGCATCACCCGGAGCTTGGTGCAAAAGGGAGAAATGCCAAGCTCTGGGAGAGTGGCTTTGCTTGATTCACCTCCCACGCATGGTGCTTTCACCACAATTAATTCAACACTGTTGCTTCTAATTTACATCTGTATAAGCAGAAAAAAAAAAAAAAAAATCAGACCTGGAACATGGCTTGTTTTCTCATCTGTCAGAGCAAACTATCTAGTAAACATCAATTAAATTCCTCTTTAGCACGCAGCTTCTTCATATATTGCAGGAGTGCACTCATCCTGTCCTCCACTTTGCAAGGGTTTTTGACTTGGATACCCAGCACTTGCATGGACTGATCATGAAAAACAAACCCGCCTGGAGCAAAAGTGCTATAGGCAGATCCTTGTCCCAGGCGCATCAGGAGGATTATAGATTATATACACCACAGAGCCCAAGCACTGTCCCATGGGACCTGCCGGAGCAGCAATTCCCCGTCTGCAGACCCCAGGGCTCTCCCCGGCACGTCGCACATGACTGTTCACTCACACCCGGGGGGCAGCGACCTCTGGGTGCTGCTGCTCCTGGAGCTGATATCACAGGTGTTGTGGGTACACATCCCGCACTGCACCGAGCTTTAACCCCATCTCAGATCGCTTGGTCTGTCGATCACTGTTCCCTCCCTTGTTACCATTTTTCTGTGGAGCTGTGAAACGAGGTTCTCGAAACAAGCTGTAACGGCAGAGCTACACCTTTATTTTGCATGATGCAGGTAGTTCCCAGCCTCCCCCAGAAAAAGAAAACTGGTGTTCTGAGCTTCTGCACCTCTCCCAGTTATAATTTATGCTCACCCCCTTTCTACGTTTGAAAATAAGCATCACCGAGGAAAGCCCAACTGCTGGTGACAGGGACGACTGCTCTACAGGTACAACTCTTGTGCTGGCCTGGTGAAGCTCTCTTACTTGTGCTCATAGAGTACCATGGCTGTATGGTCATTTTTTTAGTAGTTTTACTGATTATGATTTTCCCAAGAGGCACAGAGCACTGCGCTTTCCAAAAGGCTATGGTGACCTCTGTTTTTTCACCCTTTATAAAAGCCAACATGTTTTTTTGGCTTAAAAACTCAGGATTTCACTGCTCACTACAGTTTTGTGTGTATTTTTTTGTTTGTTTGCTTGCTTGTTTTTAATTCTTCTACTTCTATGTCCAAGAAGCCAAGCAGGAAGGCGGAGCGGCTCACTGCCCCTCCAGAGCAAGAGGCTCCCATGTGAAAACACATGCTCAGGCTCTATGTCCAGCTCACTGGCACCACAGCAACCACATGTTTCTTGACTGCAGAGATTCCATTTCCTTTGGGAGACAGAAATTCATCCCTCTGCTGTTTCTATGCCTGACTTCTACTTTGCCCCGACCAGGCCACCCACCCCAAAGCCTCTGGCGGGCAGCGCACACAAAGCCCCAGCGTGCAGGCAGCAGCATGGGAGGCCGTGGGTCAGCAGGGAACAGCTGCCCACACTGGGGCATGGCTGTCCTCCCTCACACAGGGCGTGAAATCCTCCTGGGAACGGCCCCTTCCCCACCAGAGCTGAGCTGGACCACGAGGTACCATTTCTACTCTCCCAAAACAAAGTGGAAAGCAGTCTCGTAAGCCCATTTGTAAAACACGAATCCTTCAACTCAACTTTCTCCTTAAAAGATGCTGTGTCTTATATGAAAATCAGAGCAAGCAAAACCAAATACCCACACTGGCAACAAGCACTGCCCAAGGACGCTGCAAGCAGCTGTTGAAGAAAGTCAGTTTTGCCATTTGCTTGCACTGTCGGTACATATTGCCTCCCCATCCAGCACATTAATGCTTCCCCAGCCACACTAACAGGAAAGAGGAGAAAACATGTTTATGACTAACAGACACACAGCTGGAGAGCATCGAAACCCACAGACAGACAGACTACCTAAAACAATTCCCTGCGTGGTTCCTGAATGTGAACAGATTTCAAGTCAGCAAGTCCCTCTGCAACAGCCCGTTACATCCAGGTTTTAAATCATTACAGACATAGTAGTCAGAGCTGGTGAAGGACCTCAGGATGTCAGTGATAGATGGCATTGTCACCTCTCTCTGAAGTGTTACATTTCTGTGCTTGCTGCTTTTTTTTTTTTTTTCTTTTTTTTGGTATCATGTTATCGCTCCTTGAATTCTGCACCTAAAAGTTGGCTCTCACAGGAATCTGTTAGACAGCCAAGCCTGTTCTGAGCAAGATAAGTTTGTATTCGCAGTGATACTAATCAGGTTTAAGTTCAGTATCCCACCTTTAGCATCCACCGTGATTTACTGAAAGGCGTCCCTGCCCATGGCAGGGGGGTTGAACTAGGTGATCTTTAAGGATCACTTAAAGGTCCCTTCCAACCTAAACCACTCTATGGTTAGGAAGCAAAGCCACTTCCTACCAATGCATATAAGTAATATTTCTATTGTGGAATATAAATTCAAATACACTACATTGCATTCAGCTCCAAAAAAAGCAGAAAGAAACCGGGTCGCCTTGGTGTTTCCGTGCACATTAACTCAAACGCCGGGTTACAGATTCTGCAGGACGTTAGAAAAGATTAAAGTTAGTACTGCTGTTTCTCATCGCAGGGCTGTGCCTTTGGTAACAAGCTTGAAAAAAAAAAAAGCAAATATGTCCCAGATGCCCAAGTGTCAGGGGTTGTCTGTAGGCTGTGACGATGATCTGCAGTTTGACCGTTCCCTCCTAAAAAGCAGCCCTGCCCGCGGCGCTGGACCGAAACCCTGACCCCACACGCAGGCGCTGTGCGGTGAAACGCAGCCCAGTGAAGCACTTTGGGCTCCTGCAAGAGAGAGATTCCAATCCCCGAGCACAAGAAGGGTATGGACCGAGTACAGAGAGCAGGGATGAGCTGCTGCTGGAGTCACGTAAACACCACGGAGAAAGCGTGTGGCCAAGTCAAACAGAAGCCTGGAGGCTCTGCAGGCTCGAGGTCTGCCTGGCAAGTGTTACCTGCCCCTGCACAGCAACGCAAACAAATCCAGTCGGCCATCAGCTGCAGGACCCCACCACTGGCTGCCACTGCCGTTAATGTTAAAGGAGTATCAGAAAGGAAAAAATATGAAAGTGATGTGATATAAACACTGAATTTAAAAAGAAAGCTGGGATTTCTTTAAACCTCTTACTCTGCACAAAAGGAAAAGCTGTCTGACTAATTTCTCCTGAAGCAGCCCAAAGGCTGAGTACTTACACAAAGGCAACGTGTATGTTTATGCTCCTGAACAGATGCAAGACTAAGAAGCATCCCTCACACCTCTCCGTTCCAGCTGGGAGCTTCACAGTTCTCCGTGCACCCTGGAGGGCCACCCGCCCTCGCAGCACCGGCAGCCGGGGCCTCAGGGAGACATCAGCACCGCGATGCTGAGTGCGAGGACACTGATTTTTTTTTTTGAAATCAGACTCCAGGGTGGAAACCAGGCTCTAAAGCCTCAGTGCCCATCCCACTGCAGGTCGAGAGCTAAGCACCTTGGACTGGCATTTCTGGTGACCCTTGCAATTAGCTCTGGTCACACGCCGAGCTGGCTGATAAACCAGTCCTTGTGGAAGAGGCAGACGGAGCCTCGCTGGAGCCTGAGCTGTGCTCAGGCAGGGCATAAGCCTGAGTCGTTCAGCACTTCTGAGCACATGCAGCAGGCCCCCCCAACCCTCTGGAGAAGCTCAAGAAGGGTTGAGGTGGACATTCAGCTCCTAAATTCAAGGTGGCAATTCTCACATAAGCTCCAAGACATCTAATTTTGCTACTGCTTCAGTCCCTTCATAAGTCTGTGCCTGGCTGTACTTACCCTGTCATCCCACTTCTTCACTAGAAGACACAAAAATTGACTTATTGCTATTCCCAAAGGGGTAGGGGCACGCGTGTAGACCAAGCCACCCATCTGGGATTCCCAGGCGGCCTGTGATGCTGCAGGCAGCTCCATGGCCAGCCAGTGCTCTCGCTCCACATCAGGTTTCCTCCCCAGGACAGGAGATTTTCTACTAGAGGCTACGAGACTGAGTCAGAGGAATTGAACTTTCTAAGATAAACACACACAATGTAAAAGCTAGAGAGGCATCCGGTCTGCAGACAGAAAAGGGCACAGCCCCGTTTCCTGCCAATGCAAACTGGTGCCGTGCCACTGACCTCCCTTATCAGAGGAGAACCCAGTCGTCAGGAAATGGCACTCAAAATAGCATTCACATAATATCTGAGTTCGTTTCCATCATGCTCACTTCAGATTTCCTACAATCTATGTCTCAGCATGCCAAAGACCTCCAGCAGTGAGTACGGCTGCTCTGTAGCACAGCGTGGACTGGAGTCTCCACTAATTCTTTGCCAAAATGTTCAAATAATTTACCCAGGGGAGAACAGGGGAAGCCATGCATGGGAAGGCGTTAATCTTAGGTCGCAGTCAGCAGAGCAGATCTGTCATGCGAGTACGAGTGCAAGGACAGGCAGCACACGCCGCAAGTATCTCGCAGCGCGCTGCTGGCCAGTTAAAGTGGAAACATCCTAACGACAACTGACTTGCGTCTTTTAGGTGCTGAAGTTTCCTAAGCTGGTCAGTATGAGCAAGCCAAGGAGCTAATGTGCTAATTTCCAAATCCTCCACAGCCTGTGCAACCTGGTGTTTACACTGTTTTACAGACTACACTTAATACAACTGTAACTTGCTTTCTGATGGGATTAAGAGAATTCAAGTTTTCCATTCCTTAAGTCGTTGTTAACATCCTCCTTGCTCGGCTGTCATCTGCGGATGATGATCCTTCCTCATCCATCACACTGCCCCAGTGCTTTGTTTTGGCCACACCGTTGCCTTTTAACTTGATTTCCCAATTCTCCTGTCTCCTGCCAAGCATAGTGTGCCTTGAATAATTTGTCCCCTTCCTCCTGGCTGCCTCTCCCCAGCGATGTCCCTACCACCACCCGCCAGCCAGCAGGCTCCCGGGTGCTCCCTTCGCTCCGCTCCCAGCTCCAAACCTCGACAGCCCTCACCCAGCTCTGGTATTGAGCGGGGCAGTTTCTGGGGCCAGGGACATCTTGCTGGCTCCACAGCAGGTGGAGCTGGTCAGAGGCGAGGGCTTGGAGGAGCTCTGCTCGTCAAAGCGACAAGAACAGCTCCGTGGTACCACAAAAGCAGCCCCACACTTTCTGCTCCTAAAAAACACATAACAAAACCACAGGTCCCAAAAGGGAGAGCGGAGCCGGGCTGGGGTGCGGCACGATGGTCAGCAGCTGCACCTCGGCACTGGGCACGGGGCTGCTCTCACTGCCAAAACCTGCAGTGACTTTATTCGCTTTAGTATCAGACTGCAGCCCAGCAGGACAAAAGTCGTGCTTATTGTGCTTTGTGGTTGTGGGGTTGTTTGTTTGTTTTCGGTTTTTTTTTTCCTCTTCCCACTTCAAGAAATACCCACGTTTCTGCTCAGGTGATTTGGGGCCAGTTCCTCAGTTATACTACTTTCCTGAACAAAATAAGCAGTTACTTTAGAGGAATTTTCCAAAGCATCCAGAAACCCAAATCCTACTGAAATCGGGAAAACTTCTGTTTTAAACTCTCTATCCTCTGCTGTCCCTTTGCGCACAACAATACTAATGCTTCCTCCCTTCCCTGCTTTGCCACAGTCGCTGGCACAAAGGGCAACTCACGGCTTTAGGAAGTCATTCCTTAGGCAGAGTTAAAGCTAGAAAAAACAATGCATAGATCTAAAGCCCTTTAATATGCATCTTTATAATGCCCAGCGATGCTCAAAATACTAGTGCATTCACATCAGCAACCACAGCTCTGTTCAGAGAATAACCCCAGGGCAGGGTGGGCTGATCTCGGTGTCCTGGTGTCCCGGGGCAGCACCATTTCCACACACCAGCTCTAGTGCCCATCTCTCCAGCGCCAGAGTCCCCCCTCGGTCCGAGCTCTCCTGATCAGGGTCCTTGATTGATTTGCACTGAGAGCAAACAACGCGGCTTCAGGTTTTTTGGGGTTTGGGCTTTTTTACACAAGCAGTGGAGCTTAGCTGCCTTCAGTTATTTAAACAGCAATAAGGCAGTAAGTGATCTGAACAAAACAATCCTGTATTCATCTGGCTCTCCCACTCAAACACAACGAAAAATTCAGATAAACAATTTCTCCTTTGTCTGTATTACAAAGCCCAGCTCATCCTCCTTGCACTGGGAGAGAAACAACTGTTTTCCCTACAGGGAAAGGATTTAGCTAAACCATTTGGTAACGGAGAAGTATCCCTAAAGCTTTATCTGCAGGGCTCGCATCTGGGCCAGTGCTCACCAGGAGCTCAGGGCTGTTCAAAACTCACTCAAACGTACGGGCTTGGCCAAACAGCCCCTGCCTACCCCACAGACACGTGCACATCTTTCCAGTGAAACACACTTTTATTCTCCGTTAAGTGTCATGCCAAGTTTTCTCAATTCAGTATTGTGCCAGCTCACCCTTGCATTTGAGAAACAGCAATTTTTTGCACCAAGTCTCCAATGAGTCAGAGATGCAGTCAGTGAGGGACAAAGGCATTGCAAGGTCTCTTTAATGCCAGCAGGGTTTACAAAACTTGGAGCTGGGCCTTTTTGCAGCTGCACAGGTATGGTCAAGGAGCACAAATCTTCACTTTTTGCCCACAGCACCAATAATCCAAACAACAGAGTCATTTGCTTACTAAAGGTAAGTTAGTGAGACCGTTTAGATGGTAAGACCATCTTCATCCAGTTAGTAGCTTCTGGGCAGACTTGCGGGAATTCACCCACCAGACACCACAGACCGAACCACTCAGGGAAGTTTGTACTAAGGAACAGAGAAGGCAGCAAAGCGACTCAAGCCTTTGGGACGACACAGCAAGGTCGTGCACCAGACTGCCAGCCTGCACCCAGAGCCCCAGCCCTTCAAAATCCTTCACCCCGCTTGAGGGGAGCACGGGCTGTACGAAGATGCTCCCATCTCAGCACGTCTGCCGAGCAGGATCCGGTACTTTGGCAGGGGCCTGTTTGGAGCTGATTATCAAATCTGAGAAACAAACTGTAGCTTGTTTATGGCTCAGCAAAATAGCAGCTTCTAATTAGGAATATAACGATGGTTTTTGGAGGCCCCTGTTTATACGGGTCCAGCAGCAGCCCTCCTGCAGGAGTTCTGAAGGGACCTTTCCCTTCACATCTCTGGAGACACTCTCCCTGGCTGAGCCCTGCAGAAAACAGGCTCAAGACAGCTTCACGCTAGCAAAAAGCAGACACATTCAGCATGGTTCTTCTGCTCACTGAAATTATTGCAACTGGGATTCTTAGTGACGGGCTTGTAAAATTCACACACTTACAGAATAATACCCAGGGATGATCCACCGTAACCCAAGAAGCATTTTTGCCTCCCCGTCCCTTTTTTTGTTTGTTTGTTTCGGGTTTTTTGGTGTGGTTTTTGTTTGTTTGTTTGTTTGGGGTTTTGGTTTGTTTGTTTGTTTGTTTTTTGTTTTTTTTGAATTACTTTTTGTGACAGCATCCTAACTGGTCTGGATGCATTTCAGCATCTAACGACGCCTTCAAGCAGCACCACTGTCCTGCAAAGGCTCTGTCCCTGGCAGGAATGGCCAAGAAGGGAGCATGACGGAGAGACCGTGTATGCAGCGCTGAGACACAGCTCTGCAGCAGGGACAGCCCCGTAACTCACCCCGAAACAAGGACGGAGAAACCTCTCAGCACGAGGGATCAGGGACTCGGGGATCTCAAGTGCTTTAGTGACTACCTTTGCCTTCCTCCCTCAGGTATAAGGGCAAAGCTGACAACCAAGCACAGCAGTGGAGAGGTCTTTCTTGTCTGTAATATGCTGCATATTGTAGACATGAGCTACACGAATATCCTTAAAGCTTGCAATTATTTTTGTTAGTCATTTTCTCCTGAAGTGATTTTAAGGCACTTCATACCCACAGAAATACAGGGCAGGTGTCCCCCACAGCTACCAGGCACATGTGCTGGTTTTGCTCAGGCTAAACCAGAGCAGCACAGCTGCACGGGCCCATCACATCACGCTGGAAGAGAGCGAACCCCCCAGCATCGCCAGGCGTCACTGCCATCCCCGCAGGGACCGAGGGAGGGGTTGCACGGGGCGCCGAGCTGTGCAGACCCAAATCCAGGACTGACGCTGTCTCACGGCCGCGGCGCCACTGCCCGGCACGGCCAGGCCATGCCAGCTCTTCTAGACGGCTCTGCCAAAAAGCTCAGGCTCGGATTTTTGAAAGCTCAAATCTCAGAGCTGTTTACTGCCCCTCCATGACTAACAAACTGCTAAATGTAGCCTAGCACCAGGCAAGATCCCTCTGTTACTCCAAAATAGATAAATGCATCATCACATCCCTCCTCCGAGTCCCAGAGGCTTTGCCAACGCACCAGCCCCATTTAACGAGGGAAAGGTGCTGAGTTACACGCTGGTGTGTCACGGACATCGTGCCAATTCGGCGCTGCGCACAGAAGCACTGGAACCTATTTCCATGTTACGCCACGCTTGCCGGTGCGGTTGCAATGGGTTTTGCTTAGCTGATGCAAAACCACCATGGTCCTGTGACAGTCCCCGGCACGAGTCTCCCTCAGAAACCCGCCCAGGAGCAGCGCGCCGCCGCACGCGTGGCAAAGGAGCGGCCCTTTCCAAAAGGGGCTTAGCGTCCACCCACGGGGCTTCACAGACGGCTCTCGGCACCTTCTGTGACTACCGTTTATAAGGCACTGATCACTCCAGCATCTCAGTGCCCCCACTGACAACACCAGAGCCAACAAACAGACGCAAGCAGGAGGTGTTATTCATCCTGGCGAGTCCCATTTGACAAAGCAGCCTGACTTTCTGTACAGGCTGCTGCTCCTGAGTCATCTGCCAAACCGGCGTCAGGCAAATCACATTACTGTGACCTGACAAGGAGATGACAAGTGCGCAGGAACCAGCCAAATTTAGGCAGAGCCAAGTCCCCATTGGGGGCAGCTGGGCCGGATAGGCTGCTTCCCCCCCACCCTGGGCAGAGCTCGTGCTGCCCGCAACGGCACAAAGCCCGAACTCTGCCAAAAAACGTCCCCCTTCCCACTGGGAACGCTGGGCCAAGCGCCTCGGACAGCAGCTGGCTCAGGGCAGCTGCGTTTTATCAGCTTTGCTCGGGAGCGGCTGCTCTGTGAGCGCTGCTGCCCGTCTTGGACAAAAATGGTCAAAGATGCTCCACTGAAAAATCCCCAAGCAAGGCAGCTGCTCAGCCTCCCCATCAGATCAACGCTGCCATGGCATAAGCAGACAGAAGCGTTCACGTTTATCCTCCCTCCTCCTTTTTAACCAGTTTTAAGTCATGAGAGGGGAATTCATTTTTAAGCAAGGTACAGTGAGAGCTCCCACAGTATTTCTCAGCTAAGGCGAGTCAGACCAAACGGGAGCCCTGCACAAGCAGGAAGAGGGACTGAGCCTTGCCGAGCTAACCAAAGTATGAAAACTTAAACTAATACAAACCCGGAGAACATTATCAAAGGCAGATGAAAAACCGAAGCAGAGCCAGGAAATAACAGATTCTAAAATGAAATCACCCTTTGTGCTTTGGGCCACAACACATCCAGAGTACTGGTGGTCGGGAAGAAAGCTGCTGCCGGGAGGCTGGTCCAGAAAACAACCCGAACAGCAGCCTGATCCATCCAGCTTGGGGGTCACCCCACACCAAACAAGGTCTGATGGCCGACCAGGGGGAGACCCCCTGGCTGGGCCCTCGGAGGGGCTAAGGAATTGTTCGTGGCCGCCCTGGGCAGCAAAAGGGGACCCTGCCACAACCGCCCTGCCCCGAGGGCAGGTGGCTCCACACCCCCCGCGGCTCAGGAAAAACCAGGTAAGAAACGATGGATTTCTTACCGTCCTGCCCACATTGCAGACCTGCACAAGGGCCCTGTTCGTCAGGGAGGAGGAAGAAGGAAACCTACTGAAATTAGGTGTTGTAACCTGCAGTTGGGATGTGATATTTTGGCACCTCTGACACATTATCACGTTTTCGTGACGCTCCCTGATGGCTGTGAAGCGGGAGCAGTACTTACCCACCGCTGCCCCAGCCATTTGGCACTGGCAAAGGGCTTCCAGGTCTTCAGGTGGAAACCACCACCGAAATCCTGGGTGCTGCTCTTCTCAGCGGGTGCCCGGGCACCCAGGGCTGGCACAGGGTTCACTTTCCCCGCTCTGCAACCGGCCCAACACAACACGGTGCCCCCATAACGACCCCAGCCTAGCTGGCACCCTGGCAACCCTGAGGCTCTGCGCCTGCCATGAAACTGTGTCACCCCATAATTCACTCCCAGGATGAGTGGACTCTGCCTGGCCTTGTATGGAGCTGCTGACTAAGGCAACAACAGGAGGGAACAATCTGAAAGTGGAGTTACTCACAAACGTAGGCAGCTCTGATGGTGAAAGCAAACGCCAGTTGGCACCAAAACCCAACATTGAGAAATTCATTTGGCAGACCACAAATTGATTTGTAGCACACCCAGCACACTTTACTGCCTTTCTGATTTCTTACTGTGTAATAAAACAAAAAAATGATTTATGAGTTCTGCTTACAATACAGCTGTGCTTTAAGAAAGCTGTGGGGCAGAAGGAAGGCGTCTTTACACCGGTGCTGTGGATGCACGGGAATCCAGCCAGCACCAGGATGAGATACAGAGCAGAAGGCACTTGCAGGGGAGCACTGTGAGAGGGGATGGGGGAACTATGACACCTCCAGCTTGGTCAGACCTTGGTTTTGCTCTAAGACACTGGTTACCAGCCCACAGGGGAGTGAAATGCGAGCTCAAAGCTGCTACAGCTTCAGCCGTGCCCTGTGGCCTGAGCTTCAAAACACGTGAGGCTGCATGGGAGGATCGCCTGTGTTTGAGTTTGAAAGGAAGACATCCCATGAAGGTATTTCACAGATCTGCTTTCAGAGGCTAC
The DNA here is from genome assembly GCF_036013445.1 of Caloenas nicobarica. NCBI lineage: Eukaryota > Metazoa > Chordata > Aves > Columbiformes > Columbidae > Caloenas > Caloenas nicobarica. The sequence continues at coordinate 58,560,362 of NC_088249.1, read as the reverse complement.
AGGGCTTCTAACCAGCATTCCCCAACTGACATCCTATCCCAACTTTCAGTTTTCATCACACCTCAGGAGCTGCCAGGCAGATTTCTGTCCTTGAAGAAGGACTCCTGTAAAAGATAGGATGTCTGACATTTCACAGATTTCAGTTCTTGACACATTTCTCCTCCTTTTTCCTCATGTTTGTTTCATACGTCTACAGAAGTCATTTCCACCTTACGATGGCTCCCAAATGGCAAAGAATAAAGGTCACAGGCTCCCCCAGCTCCACGGGGTGGCACGCTGCTCCCCGTGGCGGTGGGGCCGGATCACCTGCCTGGTTTCCAGCCACCAGCACCTGCAAAAGCTCTTGGGCTGGCCCTTCTCCAGCCATGGCCCAGGGACAGGCTCCCCCTCCTGTCCCCATGCCAGGAGCCCATCTTCTCCCGCTGCCTCGTGGGCCCATGCCAGCACCTACACAACTTCTTCAGCAGCGAAACACTTCTTCAAAGTACCTATTGCTCACTTGGTGAAGAGACACTTCTGAATTCAGGCGCAAAATACAACCAAGGAATTTGAAGCTGGCAAAGCAGGACAGAGACCAAAGCACACGACTCGTGAATGCACCCAGGACAGTGCACACTAATGCTCTAATACAAACTGTGCAAAAACTAATGAAGGAAAAAGCAACTCACTGAAAACCTAGAAGGTATGCTGAATGTGTATCTTTATGGAAAATTGCTTCTCAGACAAAAACTGCTGTGATAACACATAATTTTAGAGTAAATATACGCTTTATCAGAGCAATCTGTGGTAGTCTGGTATATTAATGCATGTAGTACTTGTGAATTCGGAGTGCGGCAACAACAGTTTCAGTCTCTAGAGTGATCAGTGTCTGTCAGCACAGTATTTTTTGCACACAGACTCAAAGCACCAAAAACCTTAAAACAAAGACGTGAATGAATACCTGCAGAATAAATCCTGAAAGAGCAAATTCAAGACTATAGCAACATGCAAATTTCTTTGTAATTTCACATTTCAAAAAAAAAAAAACAAAACATATCAGAAATTCCATCCATTTCAAACAAATTTGGAGCCCACCACCTGATGAGATGAGATGAAAGCCCACCTTCTTTTTAACACAGTACATGAAGAAAAGCAAAGAGACTTGGAAGACATTACATGACTGATCTGTATAATTGGATCAAGCATTAATACGTAATGGCTTCAGATCTTCAGTGACACGATCTTTCATGCGAAACCAGTATCAATTCATCTGAAGACGTCATGCCTTCGAAAATATAAATATTAATGCAGAACTCTGTGCATTTCTGAACCCTTTGTTTTGATTGCAATGTGAGGAATGAGTGAGCCAGAAGTGAATTAAAGCCAATTATAGTAGCTAATTGCTGTAATGTTGTGAGAAAACACCAACCATAGCCCTTGCTTGAGGTTGGAATACATACAGAAGCAACTTTCACTGGCATTTTACAGCTGCAGCAATCTAGAAGAAACTGAAAGGAATAGAAATCACTCTTGGTAGAGCTAATGAAAGGCCGACATTTGAATCTGAGCAATATTAGGGAGTTTTGTTTGTACTCCTTTTTTCAAATCAAGTATGTTTAAAAATGGCAAGATCTTTTTCATTATAAAGCATTAGCATAATTATAATGAACAAAGGTCACCTTTACAGAATCTGGACACGTTTGCTTTTCATTAGCAGATATCTAGGCAGCTAATGCTGCCTTGCTTGGAGAATGAGAGATTAGCCTGGCTTTTAAAAAAACTCCCATCTGTGTATATATTTCCAGACCAAATAGCCCTGGTGGCAACAGACAAGTTCAGAGCCCATTGGAACCAGTATAAACAGGAGGAACGACAGAGCAGCTCCTGAGCCTGCCACACACAGCAAACGTCACCTCTGCACTTCCAGCATTATAATGGCATCTATAACGTCAAGTAACTTGCAAGATAAATTCACACAGAACTTAATCCACTGGGCTCCTCCTCCAGCGGCATTACTAGGAGCAAAACAAGGAATATTTAGTTTTACTGTGTAATGGTTTCGACTGCGACGGAACTAAAAACCTTGCTCTCCTCACGTTGCCCATTTTGACCATTTTATTTCTTTTCTGTACACTGTGTTCTGTCTTGGCCACTAGTATTCCAGGGCATGGAATGTTTACTTCCGTGTATATCCCTCTAGTGACAGGATTTGCTAATGATTTGAATTTTGGGGCCTTCTGCATCACCACGAGAAACACAACAGATCTAGACCCTTAACCCCAATTCCAAGTTATTGTACTGTTATTTTAGCAGGAATAAGTGAAACGTTGTGAGAACAGCAGGAACATCTGATGCCTCTCAACGCTTCAATGCCAAATAAATCATCACCTTCTACAGACACAAAAACCTCTTCTGATGTTGCCATGCCACTGCTTCTGCCTCAAATGATCAATTAAAGATGGCAGAAATGTGCCTGCTCCAAAACTGTAAATTGTGCAAAGAGTAAATTAAGTTTTGCCTGAATTGCTTTGTCCATTGCAATTAAGGAAGTGCCAAGTATTGTCTTAAATGGTATTTGTTGCCCTATGTTTTCGTCATGCAAATCATCTCCCCCTTGGACAGCAAGCTTTCTACTGGGCGTGGTGGCCTTTTCTTTGGCAGGGAAGATGAAATAGTTCATTGGGAATTAACATTTGTTTGTCTTTGTTCTTTAGCAACACTTCAAAAAAATTAATTTCTGTCGTTCAAACCTAGTGAGGCTCAATTTGAATTAACTTTAAAAATACACATCGCACAATTTTTCCATTAAATTATTGGGACTATTTTTCTGGTATTTGGGTTTTTTTCGTGAAATACAAAGGAAGAGATTATAGCTTAAGAATTGCAGAGCAAGTAAAAGTAAGAAGATGAAAGGCAGGAAGACTTAGGAAAGTTCTTTTGGAGAACCTGCTGTTTACAAAGAACCTCATCACCAGCTTTAGAAACAAAACAAAAAATTTTTAAAAAGCCATGAGAGAGCAAAGGAAGGGAAAATAAATAAACAAATGAAACAAGGCCACTGTTAACAGATAATAGGTCACCATTAGCTGCAGCTTCCAGGGGTCCGGGGAGTTTGCAAAGAGCACTCCAGAGCCAGCAGCAAAGGTAAAGCTTTACCCATAGCTACTCCCTGCTTTTCCTGTACATGATATGAGATCCCAAACACATTAACTCAGCATGACCTTTATGACATTTCTTAATATGTAAAATAAAAACCTAAGGAAAGGTAACAGAAGTCAAAGAGAAGAGGACAAGTGCCATTTGTGTGTGTGATACAAGCAACCCACATGCTCACCAACACCAACCTATTGTTCCCAGGAAGGATAAATCCCAACACCAGGCATCTCCTGATCCGCAGCAGATGGGATAACTTGTCAATGACCCTGATGTTTATCCCTTTCAAAAGGGACACCCATGCGATTATACCACCACAGTGAAACTCTCTGGCCTTTGGGTCAGAGATAACACAACAGCATCCACCAGAAGAGGAATTTGCAAGACGAGTGTGAAGTCACTATTAAGCCTCTGTCCTCAGGAAATATTGTTAAAAGGAAGAGATGAAACAAGGAGACTTATAAAGAACTACATTTATTTTTGTTTACAGCAGATATCATAAATAAAGCTAAAACAATTTTCACTGTGTGCAAAATACAGAATTTCCATGTGAAAATTTAAATACAGCATTAAAAACTATTTAGTAAAAATATTCTGTTAATATTATAAAGTAAAATGAAGACAGAAGATTTAGGAGAAGGACAGAATCCTCACTGGCCAGGAAGAGCTAGGAAGACTCTGCAACAGAGGGTAAAAGACACAGCAATGGGAAGTGGTTTGAAATGGCAGACCTTTACGTCACGACCTTCATCTCAAAGCATGCTTGAGCTTTGTAACAAAACACCGTAGCCCTGAAATACATAGGAAGTCACATCCTAACTATTTGTGCAGGAAGTGACACTTAAAATACAGAGAGGTTTCTGTGTGGGCATAGCATGGGGACTTTCAAATCCAGCAAGACATTTTAGGATACCCACACAAATAAATCCAATTGCTTTAGTCACATAAACATGCAGGTCAGCAAGAAAAGGAGAGTTGGGCTCGCACCCTGCAGCCCTTCTGCACCTCTGACTGAGGTGTGCGAAATGGGGCAAGTGACGGAGGATGTCTGGCCGCTAATGAAAATTGCTTAGATCAATTCCTGAAGGCCCTTCCCTTTGAAAGGGACCCTTGGCAGAGGAGGCTGGGGCAACAGAAACCTCAGTGCCCTTGCTTGCCAGCCCCAGCCCTTGGTTTGGATTCACCTCCCCTTCTAGATTATCCACATGTGATGACATACACTGGGACTTATGTAAAAAAAACCTTACAAAATAATCGCACGAATTTGTCATGGAGAGTAGCAGCAATGCCTCATGCAGCAAGACACATCCATTCAAAGTGGTAAATGGGGCCTAGTTAATTAGTTAACAAAACAATTCAAACCAAAACACTCTGGTTATATAAACTTGGCATTTTGATATTTCAGACCAAAAATAGCATGCACATGTATTGCTGTTAGGCCTGCCTGCTACATTACCTTGGGTGAAAGACTGGAATTTGCATCACTTTGGCTACTTTTTCAACAGAATCCTTTTATATTGTACTTTTCCAGTACGAAAGCAGAGTGCTTAGAAAGCGCCACAGTGCTCAAACGCTGCTTGCCCACTGCGCGTTTGAGCTCCATGGAAATAGGTGCTCACGCCAACCAGGAGAATCAGATGGTTAATCTCATCCTGACCTTATTTTAAACCTTTCCTTCAATACTTTGAAAGAAATGAGGCTTTAACTAGTTCTTTCAAGAAACAATTTACTTGCCTAACTTACCTTAAAGGCACAAAGAACTGCACATGCACAGACACAGAGAGAAAAACCTTCTCTACAGAGAGCAGACGTTACCCTTTCTAGAACCGTGAACTCAGCAAGAGGTTAAATGATCATGCCAAAGCTTGCATCCATTAACATACCAGACACACACAGTTTGCTCCAAAAGTCTTTTGAAAAAGGCGCAATGAAATGCTGTCAAACAACAGTGTTAGTCACACAACTTTGGAACTGGCAAGCAGAAAAAAATCACCTGAGAGCAGAAAGGCTTCAGCCAGTGAGCGGGTGCAGGACCGGAATGATGAATTGGACTAAAAGCAACGAGGGAGATTGACAGAAAAGACAGCAGGAAAAAAAAAAACACAGAACTTAACTTGGTTATACAGGAAAGTATCAGAACGATTATGTAGGCACAAAGAAGAATTGGCCAAAATGAAATTGCCTTTTTTCATTAAATCATGAACGAGGACAAATAGGTACAAATCTTACTAGCAGAACATTAAGATGAAGAGACTTAACAAAATCTACCAATTAGATTGATACCAATAAAAAAACATTCCCAAAGTTGCAGAACCACCTGCAAACTCCCAGTGGAATATGCCGTGTAATTAAGATTCTCCAGGAAAATGTTCTCATTATGCAAGTTCCTGAATTCTTTTGTGGGAATGTGAGAATATTATTCCTCATTATATAAACCTATATAAAGCCAAGACCATCTTTTTATTTTTTAATTTTAAACTTTCTACCAGTAAGATTAATTTGCTTTAAATTCATTGGTCATCAGAGATTTCCAAGTTTTTTGCTGTATCGCCATTTCCTGGCAGTTCACCATTATGCTCACTCTCCTGAAAAGCAGGAAATTTCCCGTAGTAAACAGTGGGAGAAAATGTCATGAAAAAAAATCTTCCAAAAGACTTTGCTGTTGACAAACTGAAATAAAAACTGATGGCAAGCCAAATGTTAAAATTTTAGCACTTAGCAGTTTGCTGTGTTGCAGGAATAACATGGTAAATCGCACTGCAATTTTTTTCCTTTTTAGAGGAGAAATGATCATCATCATTAGCAAATAATTAAAAAGTATGCAGTGTTTCAAAGTAGGGGTTTTTTTTAAATGCTATAAAAGAGGTACAGATACATTTCTTTACATATATACAGATGCCCACCATGTTACTATAATCACCGCTGTGTCCAGTCAATATTCTAGCAAAGTTTTGCTGAATACATGTTTGAGCATTAATGGCCATTTATTTGAAACACATGCCACCTTATACCTAAACAATTTTCTTCAAGCACTTTTTCAAGTTCCGTGCATATACTTAACAATTTTTCCCAAAATACATAAGCAATCTAAAATGTGAAAAGGTTTATCTTCATTGTTTCAAGAAAGTCAAACTATCTAGAAGAAAAATGCAGTTTGCAATTTATTTTAAACAGAAGACATATTTCCTTTTAGAAACCAAGAAAAAAAAAAAAGCAATTCAACTCATCTTTTCCCACATTATGTTACAAACAAAATTAAAAAACTGGCAGCCCATACGTAGTACAGTCATTTAAGACCACTGGAATGTGATCCTCAACTTTGGTACTAACTGAATGCGACATTATTTCCTATTATTTAAGCCACATTCTTTTGGCTAGAAATAAATGCTACAGATGTTTTTTATTTTAGGCTACACATATTAACATGTTTATGTATTTACCTATTTCCTGGTCAACTTCTAAATTTAAACATTTAAGTATTTGAGAGGCAGGGAATGTGCTTACCTCACTGGCTAACTAGGCTGAAAATAAATCAGAATTTGGGATGTTGGTGCCTCCTTGCTGTTAAATAGTTTATTTAACCTGTCCCAACACCTTCTGATTAAGGTGGACCTTGTTGAGAGACATCTGAAAGGAATTTACCTTAACAGCTGATCCAGATACTAGAATTTCACCTTTCCACTATCAGCTTTATACAGTGAAATGAAATACCCAACTAAGAAGTAATCTCCTTAGAATATGTTTGTAGGTTTTTGGTATTTGTTCTAAACTCGTATTTTTAAAAAATTCCAGAAGACAAGAGGAGCAGTGCCTACCCAGAGGCACAACAGCAGTGATTTCAGTTACGATGAGTGCTCCATGAATTGATATTCCTCAAACCAGCTACCTCATGGGGAAGCCTCGACTTAAGGAATAAATCAGGTCTAATTACATTACCAGTTCTTTGACTTACAGTTTCAAACAAGCCTTCACTCAACTAAGATTTGCTCTTCAAATTTATTTCAAAACTTCAAATAAATTAGTAGTACAGATTATACCCATTATCAACAAAGGGTATCTATCACATGTAAGAAACGTAAAAGGCATGACTAGGAGCAACGTGAATTAAGTACAATTATTATTTTTTTTTTTAACACATATTCATGCAAGTTATAAACCTCATAACCCAGAGCAAAGATGAAAGCAAGGAAAAAAAAAAGTATGCGCCATATTCAGGTTTCAAAACCCAGTCATTTGTCATAAATACTCCCCAAACATCTGAAAGAACACACATTCTTTCTTTGTCAAATAAAAAAAAAAATTGGGGATGGGGAGAGGCAGGGGTAGGGAGAAGAATGGTTTTAAGATGTACAAACCCCCAATGGTCTGATCACAGGATAAAACAGGGAGAAAAAAAACAACAACAAAAAAAAATCTACAAAATATCCTTCATCTGTGTCCATGTTCTGGAAATGTGTCTGGACACTGCCCTTCATGCTCTAACATACAGTACATTTTATATTGAATATTTTCATTGCACCTCGTTTATATCTCGAGGAATCCATCATTCATTTGTCACACATTAAATTGCGTGAAAAGGAAAAAAAAGCAACAAAAAAAACCTCAAGAAAGAAAATAGTGAGGCTGTTAATTTTGAAAATCTGAAAGGCACAACTGAGCAAGACACGCAGAAGAATCTAAACCCTATAGAATTTTTTCACCCATTCAAGCAAATTTTCAAGTGATAGCTCTGCTTCCCGGTACATATGAGCAAGTACCTCTAGAAGAGCACAGAGGAATGGCACACCAAGGCTCAAGAGTTCGTACAAGTAGGTATAGTTATATACATTGTCCCTGAAATGAAGATTGGTAGCGTGCAGAAAACCATGCATCCAGTTAGACAGGCGTCTGGGAATGTCAAGCAGATCCCTTGTCACCCGCAGGGGCCAGCTTAGCGCGCCCCTAAAGAAGGAAGTCAGGATACCTGGGGACCTGTCCTCTGGACTGCCTGCAGTAGACAAAGTGCTTTCTGTGGTGGTCTCTCTGGGTTTGGGTTCTTCTTTCTTCCACACTTCTGCTGTCTCCTTATAGAAAGCATTAAAAGAAATGTTAAATATGCTTCTAAAAATGGAAAGTCCAGTTTCTACTACTGTTTTCAAGTTTTTATATATATTTTTTCATTCTCAATTGCTCTTCAGTTCAACTTTAATTGTATAGAAAAAGTTAATTTCCATTGAGAACCAGTATATAAATATGCCACACTGACAGAACCAAAAGGTTATATTTATTATTGATTTTACTGCCTCTGGACACCAGGTAGAAAACGTATCTCACACACATACATAAATGAGTACTGCACCTTGTTCCGGATAAATCTGCCTCAACATTTCCTGCATTAGTAATATAACCAATACGTACCTTTCCTTGGAGCTGTAATGTTGCTCTTCTCTTTCTGTGTTTACTACTGATTTTGCAGTGCTTAAAATGAGGTTTACAGTAAAATTTACCTACAAGAGAAAGAATAAGTTATATGATATTTTATCTATATGTCTATGGACTGAAGCCCCACTGCTGCATCTATAAAAAGATGAAATCAGGATAATTAATGGTTGGGCAGCAAAAAGAATGGGAAACTTGCCACTGAGTCTGAACGGGTTTCTTTTATAGTACACAGATTTATGCATTTGTTAAATAAGGTGAGGTCATTTATTTGCTACACAGGTTTAAGGGTAATAAAGAGCAGACAAACAAGATTCTATAAATAACGAGTCACAAACCAACGCAAGACATCAAGCAGCGAAAAGTCAAATAATCAGTTCAAAAAGTCTTTGCAGAAGATTCTCTGGACCACAAAAGAACCACCTTTGGCCTTGAACCCTTAATCCTTTAATAGAAGGAGATCACGTTAATACTTGAATCTACTCAAATCATTTGGAAGTGGCAAGAGAATTTCAATTCAGTTTAATAATTGCCCATCCCTTAACCTCAGGCTGTAGGTGGGATTGAGCGTCCAAGATGTGAACCTCCCATTCCACAGCAGACTGGAATAAATTACACTGCCGCTTAGCCAGTACTACAGCTTTCAACTCCCGAGTCATAACGTCTTGAAAGAAATAACCTACATTTCCCCCATCCATGTAAATCTGCCACTATCATGGTTTACCCTTATAGATCACAATATTTAATGGCTGACTATAAGTAAGAGATAAGAATAATTCTGTAGTATTGGAGAAAAATCACCCTCCTCCCCACACAGCTCTGACCTGTAATTGGATAAGCTACATTTTATTTACTTAACTTATTTTCTACTGAGGATGTCTTTATTTAAAGCTCAGGTCTGTCATAACTTGATTCTTTTGAAAGACTAGAACTGCAAGTACAAGGACTCAAATATCAGCGTGGACGTAAACAACAGAATTGGCAGACCTCCTCCTGACCGAGCTACTCAGCCAGGTCTTTCTCCTTAGTTCCACTAAAAGCATTGATACTTGGACATTCTAAAATATTCTTAAATAGCTCGTATATTACCTTCTTCAACATCAAAGGCATAAATTCCTAAACGGAGTGTTGTAGAACATATTTCACACTTGAAGCACTCTCTATGAAAGAAGTGGCCTTCTGCACTCAGCCGCTCCATAACATATACCCGTTTATTGCAGAAATAACAAATGTCACTCCCCCCAACAGACTGAGGAAATTCTTTTCGCAGAGATCCCTGTTAAAAGATAAAAAATAGAAATGCACATAAAACTGCTGCACTACATCCAGATATAAATTCCTATTATGTGGGCAGCTGCTTTAGCTGCTTGAAGTTTTACACAGCCCCCTCCACACACAATTAAAATAAGCATCAGTCAGCTTTTTTATTATGCATTTTCTGCAATTCTGTAGGTTTAGGCAGTAATTCATTTATCAGACATCAGAAGGATTTCGAAGGGTGAATTTTCAGCTGGATTGCATCCAGCTTCCCTGTGGGAGCTCACCAACATTTTGGGTTTGCTCAGGTACAAGAGCAGCATCGGCCCCACATGCTCTTTCACCGCCCTGCACCGCGCTGGCCCGGGCACCCGCATCTCAGGGCTGTGGGCATCGGTGCTCCCGGGCAGAGGGCAAAGGCAGAGCTGCCGGCCTCCAACAGCAGGCACACGTTTGGAGATGAGGAAACAGACACTCAGTTCATACACAGTCCAGAGGAAAATGCAGACACGGGCTTTAAATTCTAGGAAGAAAACCTGACAGTCTTCAGTGCTGGTGTCCGAACTGCCACCTACATCGCTGCAGATGTGCTTCCCCTCTCAGCCACGTTCCTACTGAGACCAGCCAAGCTGGGGCTTAGTTTGTTTAAAAAAATCCATTTAATTCCTACCACAGACAGTCAGAATATTTTTAACTCATTGAACTTTAAAATACAATCCATATTAGCAACTTGAAACTATTTTGAAAGTTTTTGTTGAATTTGGGCTGGCAAATAACATTTTTTAATTGCCACGAATCTCATCCTCTCTGGATATACATGCAAATGGTACAGAAAAATAAATTATAAATGGATTAGATGCCACTAGGCTTCCCTCTTCTTATTAGAGGCAGGTATGAGGATGTCACTTTGCATTGTTGTATTCTGCTAAGCCGTAGGTCGGTGCAGATGAGCACCCTGTCTCCACCACAGCCGCCACCATCTCCCTCCCTTTCCCCCTCTGCCACGGTACCACACAGGGGACAGAGGAGGCCCAGGCTTGGCAGAGCCCAGGCACATTCAGACAGGAGCACACAGTCCACGCAACTCATCTTTAATCTGCCAGCAAAGGGCAGCCTCGGAACAGTTTTTTAATGTTATGTGCAAGTCACAATTGTCATTGTCACGAGTCACACTCTTGTGTTTGTAAGTTGAGAATACCATTCCAAATCTGCCATTAGTGATTCATTTTTCTGCGACGGATCATTTCAGAGTATGAACTACATGAAACTTTCCAAATGAACAACCATGCAAATGGAAAAACACACAAATGCATTTAAAAAAATATGTTAATAGAACAGGTCAGATAGTCACAATGAATCGGAAGCAATCGGAGTTTAGTGCTGGCTAATAAGTAAGTGTCACCACAACAATACAAGACCTTACTTCACTTCCCAATACCTGACAGCTCTGAGCAGTGGAGGCAGGAGATGGAGAATGAGGAATGGGGCAAGAACCTGTAGTTCTGTCCAGAGACCGCTTCTGAATTCAACACAGAACAGTGCCAGAGTTTAAAACCAGCTCTTCTTCAAAATGAGGCGCAGCGACTCAGCATTTGTGAGCTAAAAATAACTGCATAAACATGTACTGCACAAAACTTTCTTTAGAAGCCACCCTGATTAATAATTGTCTTCTGCTACTAACTGTACCAGTAATTACATTTAATAAAAGCCTCTTGAAGTTTTAATTCATACAGACAAGTAATAAAAATTTAAATAGAAGACATGGTGAGCAATATTTCCAGCATATTCACACATCAGCATATTTTGCCAATACGCACTTGATTCCTTAGTAAGTGTTAGACTAAAACCTTTCATAATGCTTAACGTGCTCCACAACCAGGGTGTTAAGTTGCTACGACATTCTGGAAACGCCACTCTTTTAAATCAAGTTATTGTTTCTTTGTGGGTTCGGTCTTACCAGTTCAAGAGGGGAAAGCTGTGGCTTGGGTCTGTGATCATTCACATACAGATTGACAAGAACTTCAGCCACAGCTCCAATGGCATGTGAGACCTTTCCTACAGTCATCTAACCAGAAAAGGGGAGAAGATGAAGAGTAGAAGGAAGAGCTTTAGTTACTCTCGAAAAAGAATTTAATGAGAAAAGGACAAGAATGATTTGAAAACATGCAAACAATGAGAAAGAGAGGCTAGAAGAAAGAGCAGAGGCAAAATCTAGCAGAGCACGAGCATGTTCATGCATGACCAGTGTGGTCCAGCTGGTGGCCATAGAAGGCTTCCATGCAGCCCACATGCTTCTCCCCGCAGAAGACGGTAAAACACCTGCTGGGAGCAACCGCTGCTCCCACAGCAGAAGGCCTCCCACCGCGTCCATAGGGAGGCTGAGCTGGGACCTCCTGCCTGGCTATCAGGGTTGGACCATTCCGATAGATTAAAAAACCCTATTGTTCACTTTGACCTCTCAGGACTTTGTTTTATATTTCAGAACAGCAGGTGGGGTCTAAACTTCCCATTAATGGACCACCAACTGCGGCATTTCAGGAAACATTCTATGAAAATGTACTAAAGGTCCCACATGGAAATGTTTTGCTGATGCTCACAGAGTAACCATTCTCCCTCTCTCCAGTAACTCAATGCCAGGGAAAACTGGAGAACTACACTCATGAAAGGAAGATGTCTCCTTTAATCTGCTTTATCACACTATTGTAGCCATGAATATTAGGCTGTTTCTAACCAAATTTATCAAAGAGGCCGGCAAGGAGACTGCGGTTCCTTAGGCTGTGGCTCCAAACACACACAGACAGACGACTGACTGCATGGTCCAGGTTTTTGTGCCAAAACACATGCCCAGGGACTGGAGAAGAAGGAAGGGGTGTGTGATGTGTGTGTGAGTGGCACGCAGACAGGTACTGCAGGTCTCTGTTCCTGGAAAAAGGTCTGTGAAGACTTGGTAGATTTACAGTAGTATTTTTTACCCTGAACCAAATTTCCTGTAGTGATTTTAATTTTAGTTTTATAGTCAACGTAAGATCTCACAGCCTCTCTGGTGGCAAAGTCAGCAAGGGCCATCCTGGTATGGCCAGGGATCTCCTGAAGCTAGGACTTTTTTTTTTTTTTAATATTCTTAGTGGATCCATGATATATTACGCTCCATTTGCCTCCTACAGAGCCCAAATTTTAAGTCCCACACTTCTCAGTGAAATGATTTTTCTACTGCCACCACATCAAGTCTTGCTAATGGAAAGGTTTTAAAGGATCATACAGTTACCATGAGGAAAAAAGAAAAAAATATAAAAGCGATGGCATTAATGATACTTTAAAATAACATTAAAATATTTTCTATCACGCTTAAAAGCAACTATAAAGCATTGTGAGTGTGTTTTTAAAAATCACGACGGATAAAAATATTCTTGCTAATAAAAAAACCTAAGGTTCAGGAACTTGGGACATGTCCAGCCCTTACATCTCCCCTTATCTTTTGAGAGTTATCCCATACTTAACTTAATATATAGGCAGATACAAAATATGTATGTTAATACAACAAAGGCCATTCAAGGGACAAATTCCTGTACTGCTTAGTTTTGTTTAATATAAAGAGACTTTAAAATATTATTCAATATCTGTACAACGTGTGGGGTAACAACAGCAAAGTAAACTCTTAATTACGTACTGCAATGCTGTCCTAAGTGGTACATTAAATTATAAACCGATACTAGAAGTGAGATTACTTGCTACTACAGGAAAACTACGTTCCTTTGTATTGCTTAATATCGCCAAAGACAAAATTTTCCTTCCCAAATTCTGCACCTCTGAATATGCTGAGCAACTTTTAGGCTGTATAAAACTTATTACTCATGAGCTCCTAGGTAAAAGAAAGCATTCAAAGTCAGTTGGAGCAGAAAGTTTACCTTGAACTAGTTAAAAGCTGGAGCAATCAGTTAAACAATAAGGCTACGCTTAAAGTGCAAGTAGTTGAATTTCAGGAAAAGTATCCTTGAGCCTGAACTACACCTTGCAATTCATCAGGATGGTTGATTTCTGTTCTCCACCCATTGGAGCAATCTGTGTCAACAGTAAAGCAGTCAAAACAAGAAAATTGCATGTTTATGCATACTTAAAAAAATGTTATTACAAGGAAATGTTCTTGTAATGAATGTGATCTCACATTCTATGTAAAAGCAAATGGGATTTCAATTTAACCTAGTGACCAAAAGATTGCTGACTCTTCTGGCCTCCTCATCAACAACCACGCACACAAGCACCATTGCTAGTGCCCAGCAGGGAGGGCAGGAAGCAAGCGGACCTGAAGACTGATTCGAGCTCATTTTGGAGAAGGTGTTTAATAAGGACGTGCCACTGGGGCAAGTTCTCTACTGGCTGTCCTTACTGAACTGGGTATGTGGGTAGTCAAGAGTGGATCAATTTGCTACAGCCTCCGTACTGCACTTTTGAAATGCCTTGCAGAGAGATCTACTTAGATTGGAGCACTGGGCAATGATTAACGGGATGACATTTAACAAGCTGAAATGCCAGATTCTGAACCTAGGTCAGAGTAACGCCAGGCACGAATATAAATTGGGAGAGGAGTGGCTGGAGAGCAGCCCTGCAGGATGGGATCTGGGGGTGCTGGTCCACAGCAGCTCAGTAGGAGCCAGCGGTGTGTGTCCTGGCAGCCGGGGGGCAAACCCCATCCAGGGGAGCAGCAACACAGCGTGACCAGCCGGTCAAAAGAGGTGATTGTCCCGCTGGATTCGGTGTTGGTGCGGCCTCACCTTGAGTGCTGTGCACAGTGCTGGGCCCCACGATTTAAGAAGGATGTGAAGGTCCTTGAAAGCATCCAGAGGAGGGCAGCAAAGCTGGTGGGAGGGCTGGAACGAATGTCCTGTGAAGAGCAGCTGAGGACTTTGCGGCTGTCTGGTTTGCAGAAAAAGAGGCTGAGGGGCGACCTCATGGCTCTCTACAGCTTCCTGAGGAGGGGACGTGGAGAGGGAGGTGCTGGTCTCTTCTCCCTGGGATCCAGCAATAGGACGCATGGGGAACGGTTCAAAGCTGTGCTAGGGGAGGTTTAGACTGGACATTGGGAAGCGTTTCTTTACCGAGAGGGTGATCAAACACTGCAACAGGCTGCCTAGAGAGGTGGTTGATGCCCCAGGCCTGTCAGTGTTTAAGTAGCATTTGGACAATGCCCTTAACAACACGCTTTAACTTTTGGTCCGTCCCGAAGTGGTCAGGCAGTTGGACTAGATGGTCGTTGTAGGCCCCTTCCAACTGAAACAGTCTGTTCTACTGAAATGTCATTCATTCATGAGAATCCACTGGGGCAGCCCCATAAGCACCTGCTACCATCAGAAACCCACAGAGAATGAGAGGGACGGGGTGCACAAGAGCAGTGCTGCCCTGCAAAGCTCGTGACTCCTGCCCTTGTACGACAACAGAAAAACCACTGAGCAACCCTGGGTCTTCTTTACACCTCACCCTGCTTGGGGGGTCAAAATCTTCAATAGCATCTTCATATATTTAATCATTTAAGTGTAATAAACTCCAGTTGCAAGAGAGGGTCTGACCCCAGATTTATGCACATTTCTTTAGAGAACCTGTGAGCTCTTACACAGCTTAGGTTTGTTCAACAGCACGCAGACCTCTGCCTGCCTGATGCAGCTCAGGTACCCTAGAAACTCAGTATATACACAATAGGTTTTATATTTTGCTCATGAACTTACTACCCTTGAGGCTACTACCGTACGTGAGGTCCCACACACACATGCAATTTTGTAGTGCTGGGGCCACTATCAATATGTATGTAACAGGCTACTGCTCACAATTCAGGCAGGTAGCTTTAAATCCTTTGTTGGAAAGGAATCTTAAAGAGTTACCTTAACATGGCAAATTTCAGGAAACAACCAAGGACACACTTAAAAATCCCCAAGAGTTTGTGATTTACTAAGACTACTGACCTGTCAATGACATGTTACCAAAGCTTTTCAGCAGATTGATCAGGGTGGCTATTAATGTGGGTAGAGAAAGCTGTCTTCTATACTTCCCTGCGCTATTATTTATAACACCACAGCCAACCAGCAAGTAAGCCTCATTTTCATAAAACAAAGGAAACATGCTCTATGGCTCCACAAGCACACAATGCTTTCCCCTTTGTTGTTTCAATCCTTAATGATTTTCCTGGTCTTATTTTGCTTTGAAAGCGATTTATTTATTTTTGGTGCCACCTGCCATATATTTTACCTCACAGATAAACAACATTTGAGTACTAAGTTACTGTGGGTAGGAAACACCCAAGCTCTGCTTAGGGCTGGCAATTAAAGTCACGTCATTGAAGGGAAGTAGCTGGTCCAAACTCTGCAGGCAGCAAAGCTCACTGATTGCAACATCTTCAGAGCACTTATGACGTATTGTGTGGATTCACTCTTGCAAAGCTCAGATGAACATAGTTTTCTGAAGGTCAATCCAACTTGAAACAGAAAACAGGAACAGCCAAAGCCCAGCCTGTAATATATTTGTTAATTCATAATTCTTCCTATGCAAATTTTGACAGCTGATTAAAGCTAGAAGGTAGTTGTGATTATTACTGGCAACTTGCATATAGTGTCATATAGAAGTTAATTCTTAATAAATTGCAATGACTGTATGTCTTTAAAAGAAACAATATGCTTCCATAGCCTTCCTTTCAAGTGCTCTTTTCAGGACTGAGGCTTAGTAACACGTTTCTGTAATAAGACAGTAAGATTCCTTAGCCACCATTTTCAATAACTATGCCATATAACTAATACTGTTCCGATGAAAATCCAACAGATGTAAGGGATTGTCATGTCTGATAACAATCTCAGTGCTCACTTGAAATTAAAATGACAGTACTAACTAATTAAAGGATAGGAGGCTGCTGATATTTATAGGTCATATCTCATGAAGTCTTACAAATCTCAAAAGACTTCTGTCATCTTCTGTTCTTCTGCTGGGAGAAGCAGAAACACTGAGAGCTGCATGAGGGAGCTCCTTCTGTCGGCTTACCAATCCTGAAGCCTTTTTTCATACTGAAGTCTAGACATACCTAGCGATATCTCTGGGAACAGAGACCAGAAATACAAATTCTGAGTCCTATAGCCCCACCCTCAAGATAACACAAACACAGGCAATTACTGGTACATATTCACAGCAGAGACGTCCAAACATATTGTTAAATTATCATGCACAGCACCCATTGTGCACTTTGCACCTGAAATATTATCAAATTTTATTTATATAGTGCTGCACATTTAGCCAGTGTTTTATAGAGTAAGATAAAATCATCATGTTCTGAAAAGTGTGCACTCTTAAAAGATAAAACATGGGGACGACAATTTAACCATGGAAGGGTATGGACAGATCCCTTATAACGAAATCAAGGCAGCAGGAGGTGTTCCCTGAAGATGTAATACTCTTACAGTAAAAACAGCAATAGGAAATCTGCTTCTTGGGAGAATTTTGCTTGAGAAATAACAAAAGGTAAGCCAAAACATGGCTTGTGTAACTGGAAGAGGAACAGCAGTTAAGTTGCCAAAGGGAGGTAAACCTAAAGCAACAGGACTGAATTGACCTCACAGCACACAAATAGTATGGAGAACAAAAGTCTTGCACATCCATTAACACTTCACCAGCACAAAACCAATGCAAATAATGGTACTGGACACAGGTCCAAAAGGCCACGGAGTCCATCCCCTGTCCCCAGGGCTGGATCCACTTTACTTGTGTAAAGCAAGTGCACAACCTGCTCCAAAAGGTGCCAGTGCTGCGAACTGCAGGCCTCCCCCAGCACCCTGCTCCTTACCGTGCAAGGGTCCCCTGTCCCCATCCCCAAGGTTGACCCGAATGTCCATTTCCACAGTGACCATCCATCACCCCTCAGTGTTGCGACAGTGGGTGCAGAGGACGGGCACCCTCCCTTGCTCTGCAACCGCCGTGGCTGACTCACCCTGTCCAACCTCTCCAACTCCCTCTTAGTTACCCCTGTAGCAAGGGTGGCACCAACAGTGTCACTTGTACCCACTGGCAACCCCGGAAAGGAAGCTCAGGTGGGTTTTTTGAACGTGGGCATTCTATTTGGATCAGCTATTACCTCAGCTACCTCGAATGGGAGGAAAGAAAAAGTTTTCCTGTTGATTATCAGACCTGCTATTTAAAAATTCTCAAATATGCCAAAGAATACATGTACTCCTATCTAACCAGCCAAATATTTACCAAATGACATGAATATATATTTACTGTGCTGGTGACAGAACAAGATTTTCTTGCTTCAGCTGTGCTGCATTCTGCCATTACCTCTGGAGAGAGCACTTTCAATTAAACTCAGCCTCAGTGAAATGAAGTCACAACAAACTATCACTGCAGCTTTTAAATAAAATGGCAAACGAATAAAAGACTGTGAGTGCACTTTAAACAAAATGCAGTTGAATTAAAACATCCAAAAATGACTGCTCAGGTCCAATGTTCTGTAAGAAGGATTTTAAAATCCCAGTAAAATTATTACTCACAGAGTTTCCATATGATTAAGAGCCTGGTTCTCTTACTCTATAGGGTTGTTCACATTGGCGGTGGTTTTCTTGTTGTTGTCATTTTTGTGGTTTTTTTTTTTCTTTGCACCATCACAATGGTTCTCCAAATCAAATAAGTAACAAGTCCTGATATTATGAAAACCATTGCTTAGCTTAAAACCCATCACATGCTGTAGCTCCTAGGTCATAAAAAGTAAGAGGTAAATCCAGGCAAAGGAATTAATTTGAAGCTGAAGGGAATTAGGGGATTACCCCAGTAAGGCACTTGCTGGGCTTGCAGTGTCCTTGAAGAGCCGTGTCGCCTGTATTTTCCTGGGGAATGAGAGTAAGGAGTCTTTTCAACATAGCTCTATCTCAACCGAGCAATGTGCCTTTGCAAACTGCAAGTCAGCTCAGTATCTACCTGCTCAGCTGAGGCCGTGAGCCCAATTCCAACCCGCATGAACAATATGGTGCAACATAACCTAAGAAGATCCAGGACAATTCCATGAAATGGTCCCGCTGAACACCTACCAGATGGGAAATCACCTTCAGCCAGGGCTTACCTGAGGTTGGGCAATATTCATGAGTATTTCACCAAACTACTGTTATTTAAATACTAGAAAAGCAGGCAGAACGCTTTGCTCCTCCTCGTAGCAAAAGGTGACGGTACCCGATTTTGCTGAGTAGCGCTTGTTTCGTGTGTCAGGCAGCAGAGCCGCCAGCTCCAGCAGCACCTGCATTAGGTCACAGCAGTCACCTTCAATACTTCTAGAAACCTGAAGTTTCCACCTTTATTTCCACACCAACCCTGTTCTATACTGCGATGTTCTCAGACTGCTGCTACGTGATCTGTGTGTGATGGAAAGGGAACCTGGGCCTTCACCTGCCCTGAAATGCTGAAAAATACCAAACTTCCTTCAGTTGAAATCCTTCTAAAACAAGAGGGGCTAGAAGCTAATGTCATCTAACCTTCCACAGACAAAAGCACAGCCACTGTAACATCAGCTTAAGTAGTAAGAGCTGAATATCTCCAATTCAAGTGTTACCTAACTGCTTCATTCAGAGTATGTACATTTCTTCTCTGTAGAGTTTGCTGTTACAAAGAACTGTATTCTAGCAATTAATGTGCAGAAGCAAGTTCAGAGCAGAAATAATAAAAAACCAAAACAACAATAAAATCTGTCTGTTTCGGCAAGTGCTCGTGCCATTCTAAGAGATGTCCTCTAGTTAAAATAACCATTATCGTGCAGGTTCTTCCCTGCAGTCCAGACTGAAAGAAACACAAATGCCACCCAAGAACAGCTAACCAATCCCGTAACACCCAGTCAGCTACACAATGTGAAGCTCTCTCTCTGCTAGGCATGTTTGTACTATTATCCAACACCACAATGCTTAAAATAAGCAGCAAGGCAAAATTTTTGTAATTGAAGAAAAAATTTTTGTGAACGATTGGCTCTGCTCTTCAGATTTATACCTGAACTATTTTTAACAATGACTTTCCTCTTACAAACATGCAGAATTAACAACAGTGAACAAAGTAAAGTTTGAGTCAAACGTGAAATACCACCCGTACAACAGATCTGCTGGCAGTACTTTCCATCCAAGCCATTTCTCAAGCAGCAGCGGCTTTAGTGCAAGTTTGGATTTTATAGGAAAAAATCTGTTAATAGAGTACCTGTCTAGAAGGAATAGCAGGGGAAGCTGAACCAACAGATGATGGAGAAGAGGCAGCAGCTGCATCATGAGGTGGAGGGCAAGAGGGAGCTGGGGGCTGAGAATGGGCTAAGCCTTTAGTAGGTAGCTTATTCTGTGTAAAGCAGAAACAGAAGAATTATCCAAGAGACAGTGACATTAGCGCAAGTTAAGAGAATAAATTCACAGTCATGCATTAAAAAAAAAAAAAGAAAAGAAATATAACAGCTACAGTTCTGGTCTGTTCTCTATTTCTGCACAGTGAGGAGCCATGGAAATCATCATGCCAAAGATATTATTGTACTCAGATTTCTTATCAAAAATATTTACAGTGGACAGTAAAGTAAGATAGTGCTCGGAGAAAGCATAAGAAAATATAAGGAATGCCAGATTGCCCTAAGAGCTACTACTTACCAATTCATTAGAAACTGTGAGCTACCAGCATATACTTAAGCACAAGACATGGTTTATTTTAAGAAATTTCTCTTGTGCTAAAGTACTCTTACTAGCTTTATGACTTAAATTGTATTTTACCTAAATTAAATCATGCAATAATATTTAAACAAAGTTTTTTACCAGTCTCAGAATCCAAATTATTTTTCAGATCCACTCAGGATGAAAAGAAAGTTAAAACCAAAACCACTGCAAATTTTTTTCCCCTCACGAATTCTTATATGTCATCTTTGCACTTCTTCAGGTGCAAAAGCTAATATTCACCTTTGGGAACTCCATGTATCCAAACATTGAGGCAAGATGTGCTGCTTTCTCTTTAATGTTCTTTTTATGGAATTCCCTATTTGCTATATTCTGAGCTCTCTTCTGTATTAAGGGCAAGAGAAGGAAAGCCAAGAAATGAAAGAAAAAGAGAGAGAGAGTTTTCAGTTAATGTCACATATATCATCAGAAAACCGGAAGTTTGCAGAAAGACTTTTTATTGTCTTAATATAACCTAAAGTCAACAGAGAAAAAGCCAGCATATCCAGGGAAAATACAGTATACAGATTAACATACACAGTTAAGAGACAGAAAGGAAAAGAAATTGCTTGTCACCTGTTTCATTTTTTCCTCCAGGTGCTGAAGACGCTCAAGCACTCCAGAAAGTACAAATGCAGCAGAACAGGCAGATGCGAGATTTTCAGAGGTTTCTGACAGACTGGGCTGGGTATCTGGTTTTTGTACAGTCTTTGTTCTCCTGGCCATATGATCAGAACCATTTAAAGACTGTTTGGGTTCCCTGACCTCGTGTTCACTCCTAGCTACCACCTGAAACTGGGAAACACTGGAAGTGAAAAAAAATCTGCTTTCTGCACTACCATGCAGCATATGCAGCTTTTAAAGATGCTTCCGAAAGCGCAGCACAGGCATGCACATCACTAGAAAGAAAATGTTCCCGCATCACTCTTTACACACTTTCTGCTGCACCTCTGATGCTTGTGTCCATGCACTGGAGTAAATCAGTCCTACATAATTTACGCAGGTCTTGACATCCTTCTCTAGGTTTGTCTCAGTTTTTATGAACAACCCCAGACAGCATCAGTGCAGAAGAACATGATACTACTTCTCCTTTTAGGGTTTTTATCAAAGGTTTTGGGGTTTGGTTTGGTTTGGTTTTTTAGCATTACATCTGCCTGAAACTAAACTTACAATCAACTTGTAAGAATATCAACAGCAGTTCTTGGCATAAATATAGATCTAGTCTGAACTCAAGTCAAGCTATAAGATATTTCAGATTTAAAGCATTCTCTTCAGAGACCTATTCTTTAGAATAGGTCTCTGAATTTAAATCTTCACATAAAATAGCTTTCTGAAGTAAGCAAAACATTTGAAACAGTTCAGCTTTATCAAATTCAGTCTTAAAAATGACCTTCCAGGTGGTCTTTTTGTGACAGTTTTCTACTTCGCCTTATCTGTCCAATTAAATAAATAAGCAAACTTCCCAAATTTCTCAGAATTAAAATTTTAAAACCTAATGCAAATCAACTTGTAGTATGCTCCTGATGTTTTGGGATAGCACACCTGCCTTTAAAACAACAATTCTCAACCCATTTATGAATCCGCATTTTTCACCAAGCTGATCTGCAGATTTCCACATGCAATGCAGATCTCATTTCACTGCAGACTACTCTTGAAATGCTACTACAGGATATTTACTTCCATTTAAAACTCTAAAGTAAAACTCTAAAGTAAAGTAAAGTGAATATCATTATTATTTAATATGAGATTGCTTTCATTGGAAGTACTAAGAGAAAAATTAGATAACATATTAAAAATTTTTGCCCCATGTATATGATGCTGCAAAAGAGCTTCCAGCAGAAATTCTTACAAGTTCTACTTAAAGGAATAAAAAACTTGGGCATCAATATCAGCTTTTCAATGCCCCAGCTTTTATCTTAAGACATTTTTGCTAGTTTTCTCAAGGTGGAAATCTCCCTTTGCCTTATCGTTACAACAGGCCAAAACATTGAGTACATGCACAGATACATTTTCAGGTACTGCTGTAATTTTCTTGCATGTTAAATATAGTTATACAATGATAAGTATACAATTTGGAATCTGGATATGACAACACAGAAACCAACACCTATGTTTTTAGGCATTTTTTTCCACACAGTTACTAATTATTTCAAAAAATTCTCTCATCTGCTTAACCAGGTATAAAATAGCCTTAAATTTTAACATGGCTTTCACACTTTTCAGGTAAATATATCTGATAACTCTGCAGATTACATCAAGATATTTTATATATTCTGTAGTTACACAATAACACTGAGTTCCCAGCAGTACGAGAAATGGTGTGCTTGTCAGGTGTTACCCATATGAGCTCCTACCTGCCTTTTTGGTTGAGGTGGAAGAAGACTCGGATCCTTAGGTTTAGCAAAGCGAGGATTAATAGGAGGGTCAGAAGACAGCAGGGCTGGTCTATCTATTAGCTCCTTGTGAAGCATTTTTAAAATTATAAAGACAGAGTGGAAAAAAACAGGAAGACAGTAAATAGGATTCAAAGATCTTTTGAGGCAGAAAGAAAAGCTGCTTCTAAAGACACATTACGGAGCTCAACAACATGTTTTGCAGACTTTTGTCACCTACCCATTTTATTAACTGCTTCTACCATCAAAGATATACCTAAAAATCAGCACATTCGGTATTCTTCAGGAGAGGTTACGTTCAAAAGGTAGCACACTGAGGCCTCCAACACAGCCACGCAAACCTCTGTCGCACGTGGAAAGCTCAGGGCATCGACAAGGAGCCAGGTAGAGTGCAAACAACAGCGGTTCACGGGCTGAGCCACTCAACATCTATAAAGCCTACACTTCTGGAGGACTTAAATATGTAAATAAATAAACGGATACAAGCACAAAGAAGTAAGAAAGCCACCACCTTTGACGGAACCTCAACACTTTGCTCATCCTTCCTTCAGATCTTTTAGGTGACAGATCCAAACTCAGCTGACTCAAACCTCACTGGCTCAAGTGTGATTTTGATCTAACCCCTAACATGACAGCACAGGATTATTTTTAAAATGCCACTAGTCACACTGACAAACCACCATGAAAACTCTGTGGCATGCACAAACATATTCCATTATGCCTACTTTAGGAAGGGAAATGGCAGCTGGACACATCTTGCAAAAGATTAGGTTCCCTTCTTATGCTTTCTAAATTTTCCACAAAGAAAGATTCCACTAGATATGTGATGTACTTTACTCATAGAATATAGGAAAAAAAGTCCTTCTGCAATACCACATGCATCCAGCTTAGTCTTCCAAACAATCAAAAAATTCTAGTCTGGCTTGCAAGAGATTTCTAGAAGTTGCAATTCCACAACACTTTATTAATGTAACAGATATTAATACATTACATTAATATGCATTGGTCAATCTATAATAGTCACATTTGTTCATTAAATATTGAGAAGATTACCTTTAATTTGCATAAAGTATAAAGAAGACAACACTGCAAACACGTAAAAGATCAATTTTTTCCTTGGAAATCTGCACCACATTCACAAAGAGGGACTACAGTTTAATTTCAGAGGTTACTTTTACGTTCATCTATGACCTACCTGCCTCCGCAAAATTGTATTTGGAGCATTCTCTTCAAACTTTGCCAACAGTTGAGTTGCCATTGATTTAACTTTATTCTGGTTCGTTCCTTCTCTGCTATCATTCTGTTCTTTCCCAGCATTTGTCCCTTGGCTTGAAAAGCCTGAAGCCTGCAAGGAAACAATACATTATGTTTTTCTTGAGTTCACTTATGACACTCATGAAGAGAGAGAAATAGAGAGGTAAAATCCTTATTTGCAAAGGCTGAAAGGAAATACAACCTACAGTAAATTAAAAATGACACTGTTAAGTGTGCAAAAGTGACCAAAAATATTTTCTTTGGTCCCAGAGCACAGTAAAAAGGGAACATGAATCAGTGCTGGTGAAGATAAAGCAGAGTCACAGAGGTAACTAATCAGAGAGGGTCTAGGAATCAAGCTGCAATGCAAACTCTTCAAACAAAAATTTGCTTAAATAACTGAGTTGGGGGAAAAAAAAAAAAAAAGCCCCCAAATGCCCAATAGTTTAAATGTTCTTGGGTCAGAAAGAAAACCAGTGCAATTTAGGTAATGCTGCCCTCCCTACCAAATGATTGAAATAAATTTAGCTCTTCTTCCATTCACACCACAATAAATGCAAGGCTTTAAAGGCACAGGCTTTTTGTTTCTGCAAGCACAAGCGGCCAAGCCCTGGGCCCCCCAACTCCAGCTGCTTCCTCTGGTGCTCATCAAGGAGATGGATGCATGTGGACACCACTGAACACTAACCTCCTCGAAGACACCAAAAAGACCTTTTCGACGTCTTTTGTTGGTCTCATTTTCTTCTGTTTTCCCTTCAACCTGAAATGGTAAAGCCAAAACAAGTTCTATGGATTACTGCAGCAGTTACCAGATTTACCCAAGCAGTTTCTCCCAGGACTCTGAACGGTGAAAATACACACTCGTACACTTGGGTGAACACAGCCCCTACAACACTGATGTTTACCTTTTCCTCCTTCAGTACTAAAGAGCTTATAATTCACAAAGCATTAGTACATCCTTGAAGAAAAAGGCATTACAGCATCAGTTATTCCATGAATGTTAATTGAGACTACACTTGTTTCCATATAGACAACAGAATCTAAACCCTCGCTCTTTCAATATAGCCTCCACATCTCTTCACCTGGATACCTGCATGCAGATCATATGTTCAAGGTGAAGACATATCTCCTTTTTTGGAGTAATTATTGTGTGCCTGAAGGGTCTGCCCCCTTTGTAAGGTTCATCTCCCTGACTATGGCTTTACGTTACAGTACTCAAGCAACCAAATTGCCTGTTTCGTCCTCAAGCTATGCACATATTTGACTATTTTACTGAACTAGAGATTACACAAATAATAAATAATACTTCATAGTCAGTCTGCATGAACTTGCAAAATAGTCCATGCTTTAAAATTTGTATCAGTTCTTATTACAATAGATTCAGTCTTGAAGAACTGGTATAATGAAGAGGGGGGTTTTTTTGTCTGATGAATTTCATGTTACGTTGTATTTTATGAACAATAAACTACATTCTACTTATTTGCATTTGCCCACGCTGTAACTTAGTTATTACTCAGCCAACTTAAAAAAAAAGAAAAAAAGAATAAAGAGAGAAAGATCAAAGAATACAGGCTTCCTTTTTACATATATACTGTTTGTAATAAATCATTAGGCAGAGAATAGAAGTAAGCCCAAACAACTTCTGGGCAAATACCAAAAGAATCAGATGACAATATTTTGATTGCTTTGCATGCTTTGGTACATTGTCTTTCAGGCACCAGCTCTCAGTAACCTAGCTTTACACTACCCATAATCATTAGTCTACCAAGAAAGAGTGAACAACATAACAGCACAATGTATTCTGCATAATAAACTGTACCACATAAATGCAGAATGTACTTAAGTGAAGGGAACAAACAAGATGTTGCCTTTCAAAAATCTTACATAAAGGATTTTCATTAACATATGTACAAAGAAGAGAAAGACAAAGCAATTTAATTGCCCAGCAAAACTCCAAGAAAAAAAAGGATTGTGCCCTTTATTGTGTAAACACCTCCATGCGTTTATTAGTCTGGAGCACAGGAAATCCCAGTTCCTCTCCAGGCCGGCTGATACTGGGAGGAGAATGGAAAACACCAGCTGCCAGAACAGCCACCGCCAGGCCTCAGGTCCTGCTGTCATGGATCAGGACCCCTCTGCCAGCCAAACTCCAGCACAAACCGGGTGGTACGTGAAGCTCAGTAAGCGACACTCTGTCACCCCAACCACTTTTTGACTCTGTGCTCTCCTACAGTCACACCTGGTTATAACGCTCAGCTCTTTACCGGGGAAAGAACTACAAAAGTGAAGCCACAGCCAAACTCTTAACTCGGGCAGTTGCTTTCCAAGGAGCTCCACTTCCCAGCTATTAATAATTTCGGATGGTTACAGCAGTCTCAAGTCTCTGTCCTAACCCGAGTACTGTGTTTCCCACCCATGACAAAGGTGCAGAGCGTCATGCAAAATAAGGTCTTGACAGACCCGCTTCCCTAGGCTGATTTGGAAAATATCACTTCCACTTCTCCTTTCAAATGAGCCCCTGTAGGGTGAAACCAAAGGGGCCCGACAAGCAAATCACCTCATGCTTTCATGTAGTGCCAAGAACTCTACCTCCTGTTATGACAGAGGCTTATTTCATGATGGGAGGTTAGTCAGAGGGCTGTAACGGCTTAGTAATGGAAAGCTCTCCCCGCTACTAAAAGCCTCTTTACTTCTGCAAATAACTCATGGAAAAACAACAACACTGTGGTCAAGAAAAAGGTTTTTCTTCTAAAGAAGGCACCCACACGAAAAAAGCAATGTTGATTTTGCCTATTTGGTTTCTCACTGGTTGGTTAGCCGGGAAACATTCCACTGGGTTTTGTGTATATGTGTATGGCAGGGAAAAGTTATTTCCTATCAAGGATATATGAGGCTACTGGGCAACTGACGGTCCATAGGTTTTGAAAATGTGTTTGTGGATGGAAAATACTCAGGATTTAAGTCAATCTAGGACTTATCTGCAAATTCTGAAGTAATTTTTCAGGTTAAAAAAAAAAAAGTCACATTTCTACCAAAGCTGAGAAGCAATATATTAAAATACTGAGAAATATAGTACATACATGTACATTTGAACTTTTATAAAGGACACTGAATTCCTAAAGAAGTAGGAAATCTGTACTTATGCAGGCAAAAGTTAGTCTCTGCATAGGTGTAAATGAAGCAATATAGTTAAGCATTAAAGTGGTCTGTTTAAAAAAACAAGAAAAAAAAAAAAAAGAATTTGAGAATCATCCTAGTCGATACACAGTTTCTGGATAGCCCAGGAACCTCAAAACCTGGAACAGTTTTGCATTAAGCTATATTTCAGGAAATGCCCAAGTTAAATTCATATTGGTGGAGGAGGACATGCTGCTGTCTAACTTGTGCTGGTTAATCTGCAACAGTTGTACCTGAGACACTGCTGCCTCTGAGCCAGGTGGTGCAGACACTGCCCATTTAAATTGAAGTTAAAATGCAGGTAGGCTCGGCTGTGAAAGCAAAGCCCCTCCTCAAGGTCTCCTCTCAGAAGAGGACCAAGTTAATTAATAGGTAGAAGGTGAAACAGTCTATTACTGGATAATTTAATCAGAGTAACTTTTAAATTAAATTATAGTAAACTTTTGAAGTTATAATCCATGCAGAAACACATAGACAATGTTCTCACTGCACACGATCCTATATCAAATGGTATTAACTCAAGTCTCCCTACCCCTTCCAGGCCCTGGAATATTTAACTGCAACATGTGTAGGCAGGCATGTGTTTTATACTGGGACTTTAATAGGGCATGTCAATAAGTTTTCATTCATAAGTGACAAAGAGAGAAAAGTATATGCGTATGACTAAGAGATCATTATTTTTGAGTCATGTTAGTCAACCTGCCCGCTGTTTGTCACCATTGCAGGCTTTATACACCTATAAGGGTTTAAAAGCTTCCCTCCGGAATCTTGACAGCATCGCAAACTGTTCAAATCACTGCTTTAGCTAAAAAATAGCACCCCCGCCCAATCAACAAGCATTTTAGTGCACTAGCTGTATACTTAACTCTCGGAATACAGAGCTACAGTATTGTTTTTCTTAAAGGCAGAAATAGCCCAGAAAAATTTCAGACCTTCCCATCTCAAAAAACTCCACCTAATCAAAAAACAAGACCCCAAAGCCCCAAACAAACAAAACCAAAAAAACCCACAAACCCCAAAAAACAACTTAGCATCTAGCATTGCACAAAACCTCCTAAAAACACCTTTAGAAAAAAATCCAAAAAATAAAACATAAAAGACAATACAGGTAATGGAGCAGGATCTCAAATACTTCAAGTTGAAAACTGCAACTTGTAAACACATCAAATAAAACATCTCACTTTCACCTACACTGAAGAAGATTAACATGGACAGTGCATATGAATTCTTCCCAACTACACACAAATTCTCACTGTAATTTGAAATTTTGCTTTTACAGAGAACACCGAACTGGGACTATAACTAATGCTTCAGCAATTTGACACTGACAATGCTTCAGTTTTATCATTGCAAACACCATAATGATTGAGTATGTATGCGTGTGTTAGGTTTGTTTACTATGAAATCTTATTTTACTTTTTTCCTATACTAAAAAAAAAAACCCTCCTTTTTACTGGCCTTTTAATAGTAGGATATATATATAAAAACCTTATTTCTGAGACTGACTGTTTATTTTCATCCTTTGAAAAAAGAAAGATTTACAGGGCAAGTCTTCCTTCACAACTTACCTTTGGTACTCGTTTTCTTGGTAAAGTTAAGTTGATGTAATTATTAAAGATGAAGTTTGATGATTTTGCTGAGCAAAGATCATTATTTTCTCCATTTTGCTTGTCCCCAGCATCTGTTCAAAAAAACAAATGCTTAGGATATTTGTTCAGATTTGTTGTTTCAATACTTTGACCAAGCCAGAAATTGCCAGTTGAGTGCTGGTAGCAGTTATATGTAAGAAACCCAGGCAAATAGAAGACATACAGCGTAGGATGACTTTCTAAAAACAGAAGAGAAACACCCAGGAATGGACATGCCACGTGCAGTCATCCTTACCAGACAATCACTCCAACGACCTGATACATGAACTTCATGATGTCAAGCAGCAGTTATCCAGCTGCTCCCGTTCTCTGAAACCACCAAGGACCCACAAAACCTTGGTCTTCAATCAAGTTTTTCCCCCTTTCCTTTTTTAAGCACGAGGTAACTATTGCAGACAGAAGCAGGCGCGCTCGTGTGCCAGAATGGCTCCGCTGGGAAAAGACTCCTGGCTCAAGCAGTGCTCATAAGCAGCCAGCATTAAGTGCTTCTGCTCCCCAAAAACTTGCAAGAATTAGGAGAAGCCTGGGCTGGGCTTACCTACTGCCTGCAGAGGGGTGCCCCTGAACAGCTCATAAAACTTGGAGAGGTACATGACCATGCTGAGCTTGTCAGGCTCCCCGGCCGAGTCCACCTCCTTCCCCGTGGTCACAGGGGGGATCCCAAACTCCTGCTCAGCAACATCAAACGCCAGTTGGTTGTTTTTGACAACGTCCTCTTCATTCAGAGAATCAAAATCGCTGCAGGGACAACAGACTGGCATCAGTGGCGGTTTGCTCATTGCCCCCCGGGAAACATGCAGTGCTCCCCTGCCCGGAGAGGTGCAGAACAGCACCGTGAATGAGGGCACAAGCACTTCACCGCCTCAAAGCTGCTGTTTGCACAATGCCAAGGGCAAGAGTCTCATACAAATCCCGCTATTACAAATCCTGGCTTTGCCAGAAATATCATTTAAAAGCTATTTCACTGGACTGGATTTTGAGGTAGTCCCATGAAAAAGGATTCCCCTTATTTATGAAGAAATGCAATTCCTCCTCAGGAGTGCTAAGAAACCTTTTTCCTCTCCAAATACAGCTGTGCTACTACAGATTTCACCTGCTAGCAATTGACTTCTTAGCTTATATTAGTTCTATCAACCATCAAAGCCAGAAGGAGTAAATTTAGGCTACCATTTTACGAAACAAACATGTTATAAGTGTGCACGCACACATGCATAGGCACTGCTAAGGTGTTATACTAAGGTGTTATACTATATATACTATATATAGTATATACTGTATATATATATACTATATATACTATATAACTAAGGTGTTATACTCACAGCCTGAATGAGGAAGTCCTGTCCATGTCATAACTGGATTTAGCAGTGCACTAAATAAGCACATCACACATCTGGAACCGCATTATTCGTTCTCTAATCCATTTTCTATGGGACCTATTCTAAGACTCTGATCCCTTGAACAGCTTCCAAAATTCATGATTAAAATAAACATGTAAATAAATTACAAAGCTCTAAGCAGGGTAGTTTCTTTCTCCTCACAAGGAATGTGAGTTTCTGAACGCCCATTCTCTCTCTCACCCCCACCCCTACACCCCTATTTCTGGAGCCGGGGGGCTGCAGGTGGCCCCTCCAGCCCAGCCCTGCCCGCAGGCAGCCGCCTCTCCAGCCTGCCTGGTTTCCATCTGGCCAAGTCCCTCAGCAGTCCCATTTAATACAAAAAGCCAACAAGATCCGAACACAATGTTAATTAAACAGCAGGAGGTCTGTTAGCTCAGGAAGACAAATCTATCAGCTTTCTAGAGAGTGCAGTCCTTGAGAAATACTTTCCACAGACAGCAAAGATTACTTTGCTTTCTCACCCTCTCTCCCTATGTCCACAAAACCATCCATAATTCTCGGGTTTTTTTAAACTAACCCAAGGGAAAAAAAATAGCTTATTCTTACAATGTTAGCTCTTCCTCTGGCAAAGCTGTACAAACAGTCACCCTGGGCATCACTCCTATTTTTTCCAACTTACTACACCCCATGAAAGAGCTCAATAATTTCTTTCATATATCCACAATAAAAAGAGGCTGACAATAATTCATTTGTGATTCCCAAGTCTGTGTAGGAAGGCAAGAGATTGCAGCTGCTGCATTTGGGAGACTGGTGAGAGGACAGAAGAGTCACCCCAGCACAAACAATCGCCATTTGCTGACACCTGTTGCACACTGACCTTCTTGTATCCAACCGAGGAACCTTACAAAAATATTCATACATAAGAAGTCAGGTCTTGTTAGGGTTAGGAACCCAGAAACACTGTCAAAAAGGGAACGCTGGCTTACATTCAACCCCTAAAGTAATTTTCAAGGGCCAGCCCTTGTTGCACAGCCCACGTGCAAGGGCACCGCACTCTTCTGCACAAAGGGTTGTGCAAAACCACCATCTCCTGAGGCACCTCCACCGCCCAACATTTCCCTGTGTGGCTGTCACAGCAGCCACTACGACACACTGTGGATGGCTCATTTAAGGCTCGTCCAGGTATTTCTGTAGCTCGTGACAGTGCCATTACAGCTGTGGTTTTAAACATACCCTAAGGACCTGGGAATGCAACTCTCACATTCTACAAGTACTGCAATTTTTGTTTTAAATAGACACGTGACTCCCACAAACACGATCATAAGTCATAAAGTTCAAAGCCTTCCTAGCTCTTTGAAAGCATATATATTTCATTTTAAATAGCATACAAGGACATACAGAAAAAAACCAAAACAAAACAAAGAAAAACAACCCCACCCTCTCCATCCCCCAAATCAGGCACTAGTGTGCACCTTCTTGCAAAAACCAGCAACAGAAGGGCACTGTAGACTACCAGTGTTGTCCTGGTTGCTCTTGCACTATACTTTGGTACATTCTTAATATATCCTATACTCAGCAAGATGTACAGATGTCACTTACATGAGGTCAGGTCTGAAGCGATGGATAATCGCACACAAGGCAAGGCCACTTTTCCAGGAGGTAGTCAGGTCTGTGACATTAACGTTACGGTACCCTTCAGTCTGCTTCTGACACCAGGTCAAAAGCTTGTTAGGTCGAGTATCTGACTCTGCGGTTACAGTGGAGAGCAAACATTTCAGTTAGTTTTTGTATGCTCAGAAGGCTCCAAATATTAAGTCATAGCAAACATGAGATGTCACATACCATGTCTTGAGAGATTCACTGATCTTCTAACGGAGCTTACTCTTTCAAGAGGACATTGTTGTAGCTCATTGGTAACATATAATTGTCTCACCTATAAGTAAAAGTGATTGGCATCATTGCTTGGAGAGGAAAAAAGACTTATCTTTCTAGGTTAACTTCATCAGAGGGATCTAAATTAAGGAGTCTCCTGAACATTTTGTTTATGTACTACTTGTGGTCCTATTTCTCCTGGACAAAAAAAAAAAAAAAAAAAAAAAAAAAAAAAAAAAAAAAAAAAAAAATCAACCGTGATTTCACAAGCAAGCCTTTTAAGTACTGACCTGGTGAGGTCGAACACAGCTTGAGTTCAAGTTCGGGTATCTTGTTCCTGGGTCAATGGTATACTGGTCAAAGTTCTTGTTGATATTTTCAGGGGTAGTCTGAGGCAAGAGACGATAAATGCTCTCTCTTATAGAGAAAAAAAGATGCAAGAGATATTAAAATAAACATTTATTATATAAAGAGGTTTGGTGTTTTGTATGGGGTTGTTTTTTTTGGTTGTTTTTTTTTGTTTGGCTGGTTGGTTTTGTTGTGGTTGGTTGGCTTTTTCCCCCAGCTACCTTATCGTGATTCTGCCAGGACAAGTGTTACGCACTGAATGCATCCATCCCATTTCTTATCCCTGCTCAGCGGGAGAAGGGTGCCAGACAGAAAAAGCACAACAAATGACAGACTCTTAGAACTTATGCCCATATTTTCCTGAGGCAGGAAGTGAGCAAGGAAAATAAGAAAAAAAAGAGGTTACATCATTCAGTCATCTGGTTTTGCTTTAACCTCCACCCAAGGAGTAACTTCTTTACCACATAACAGCACTAAATCCCATCATTCTGCAATTCCTATAACCACCACAGCCTTTTTTTAATATGCTGTTCAATTTTCCACTTGAGACTATGCTGTGTTTGAGTCATCCCACAGGCTTCTATCTTAAAACTTCTCAAAGCACTTTACTCAGTAATGCTTTTACTTGCATTACCACACCAATGACTATTTCTATTACCTATCTGCCCCAAAACAGCCTGGGCAGCTGTAGTGGAGCAGAGCAGTTGCCACCAGGAACAAAGGCAGCAACTCCAGCCTGCAAGGGTGGCACCAGGATTGGTGGGGTACTTAACAATTTTTTGCTCTGGTCAAAAAGACATTACGTAGACATGCTTATGATGCAGGGTTACAGCAATTCTCCTTTACCGCACATTTATCAGTCTAAATAAAGAAGGCATCAGGGCTACTAAACTAAAAGGCAGAGTTAAAATCACAGATACCAACTATGAAAGCTGCCAAAGTATTTATTTAGACTTGTTTCAGGAAATTATTTGTTTCTTAATTAAAAAAAACAGGTGCTGAGATGGTTGGAGGGTTAGTCTTTTGACACAAGGTATCTTCAATTGTAAATTGTTCCGAAACCTGAAGGAATGGATAATTCCAACCCAATGACACTGCAGTGAAGAAGAATATTTCTCCTGTTGGCGTTTCGAATTCCACTACCTTCTACCAATGCCGTAACTCTTTAAAACACTGGAAATGATGAAGACAACAAAAGGAGCACTCACCGTTCAGCAAGGATTTCCAAAGGGGGTTTTCCTTGAGCCCAGCTCCGCACCATCCACGCGGTATCAAAAGCAGCTAAGAAGCCTCTTGCACAGCCAGTACCCATCGGCCAGAAGGGCTGTTAAGAAGCATTTACATTTTAGTTTCTTGTAATGCTGAAGCTGTTATTACAAAAGTAACCTGCAATGTGAAATTTGGAGTCTAGGGTTTCATACTGTCTTAGAAAAGTGGCCCAGAAACAGTTAAAATACCACATAACCAACTCTTGTATTTTTAGATTTTCTCTCCTCCAAGACTTAGGTAATGAAAAAGAGTGCTTTCCCTTTTCCTTTTTTTATCTTCTATATTTAAAAACTAATTTCTTAACCTCAAAAGGTAAAGGCTGGAAAAAAAAAAAAAAAGACTCAACACTCAAGAATTAGTTAAGGAAAAAAAATGGAAAAAAATATGCCTTTCTTCTCATGTCCTAATTTTGCTTCGGACTCATCTTTCCAAACATGTCAGGCTGTCAGTGCAAGTTAAAAAAAACTAGTTGCAACATACACTTTTCACTTCAGGAAGAGAACATATTAAGGCAAAGAGACTGCAATAAAAATTTGGATCATTTTTCTCCGTGATGGAAGTTGGGAAAATTATGCCATGCACCCAAGCTGAGGACACACAGCTCTGAGTTTTCAGACAGAAAAACAACTTGCATAAAGCAAAACAGGATCTGAGCCAGAGATTGCCAGCCAAGCATTAGTTATGACATAAACTATGGCATAAAAAAAAAAAAAAAAAAAAAAAAGAAAAGAAAAAGAAAAAGGAAAAAAACCCACCAATCTATTCCAAAGAAGGTACCATTGTTTCCGGACATGTAAGAAAAAACAGTTTGTATTGGAGGGTAGATTGAATGGATGGACTGAAGAAAAAAAAATGAAATAAAATTTAAAGAGACTACTTGGAAGACATGCCAAAATATACCTCAAGCAAGCTGTCTCCAACAAGGGCCACCAGAAGCTGATGTCTGTGTCTCTCTCGCACTAGTGCAGCATTTTCAGACGCATACATGGATGTAAAATCGAACATGGCTACATCTGGTTGTCCATAGTGATTAATTGCAAAATCCAAGGAAGGCAGCTGGTAATTGGTTGCAAAGTCAGCAGCTTCTCTGGCGTAGGACAGCAAATTGCTCTGGTTCACATTTTCCCCACTGAGGAGCAACTCAGTATCAATACAGTCCTGCAAAGAAAGAAGCACATAGGATTAGATACTCCAACTATCCCGTTGCAGTCTCATAGCATCTGAGTGGCAACCACACATCTCACAGCATAAAGGACTGAGATCTGTCATCTCCTCCAAAAACTTAATAGACGAGCACAGGTACTGCCCCAAAGAGGAACTCTCTATGCCAACACTGAATAAGCAGCTTTATTCGCAATAGAACATTATAGTGCCTCCCAGTTCCTCGGTTATGTGTTATTTTTTTCATAACATTACTTCCTTCCCATCAAAAGATGTTATCATCACGGCAATGCTTTTTTCCATGTGTGCACCCCACACCTGAAACCACACAAGAGCAGGAAAAAACAATAAGCAATGTACTGATGACATAACACAGAGGTCTCAGCCTGAAGGTTTGACTTCGCATCTCAGTAAAAACACATTCAAACTGGGACCACAGAAGCTTTTCTGCTGTTCTGGTTTGTGCTGGGTTTTTTTTGGCCGGTGTGGTGAAGGACCCTGCCTTTACAGGTCATCCTACTTAAAGCCAGTGATTATTAATAAGGCAGTTTCTATTTACAGCTTAATCGTGGATGAGACCCCTAATCGCAGGGATGATACCACAGAACCTCTATTAGCCCAGTTGTTTTAGACAGACTGTTGCTTTTTTTCCAGTCAGACCTGAGCAGGTCAGAGGAACAGCTCTGACAGGCCACAGCTGCTGCTCCTATTCTCCAAACTCCCCACAGATCTCCTGGAACCACTCTCACCTACAAACACCAGCCCCCCAACCCCAGGGCCACCCCACTTTCCCCCCACAACACTGCTGGGGGCTGCTGCTGCTCAGCTGCTCTATCCAGGTAGCCCCTGTTCTCCAAAAAGGGCAGAAATCATGGCACTGGGCTTAGTGGTCCCACCAGAAAGCCAAGAAGCCTTCTGACAACTCCCCACAAGTGCTTCCTTTGGGAAATCACACTCGGACTGTTTTGGCACTGTCTCATTTTGCAAGAAAAATTGACCTCTCTTGGGTTTCCAGGAAGAGAAATTTAAATGGTGCCAAAACACTTTCTAGAAATAAAAGAAAACAAACCCTCACATCTTACAGAAGAAGGAAAAAGAAAAAAAAAAAATAAAAAAGGCCTCGAAGTCCTGAGTACCTCTGAAAGTTCAGGCCATCATGTTTATAGCCTCCTTACATCACTTTAGAAAATGTGCAGTTTAGCCTGGGGCAGGTTTTAACACTTCCTTATTTGCCTAATAAAACTGGACACAGCTTTGCTAAGTTCTCCTTTAAATAAATGAGGTTTTTATTTTCTGGTGTAATGATCACACCAGGTATTTCCAAGGTGAATCAAGATCCCATTTCGGCAAGTTTCAGAAGGGACAAATTTAGGAAGTATTGTTTTCAGTTCTCTAAAGAAACTTTGTGCTGAACGGAGGGAAAAAACAAACAAACAAACAAAGTCAGAGTAAGATCTCTGTGATCTGAGCTTTCATGAAGTGATCTAGTAAGTCTATAAACACCCTCTATAACATGCAAAAACATTTATGCAGATGTTCACACTTATTCTGTGCCAAGTAAATAAAATAGGGTTCCAGCATTTTTACATACACTAATAATGACTCCTTTGTCCAGAAGGCTCTGCTTTTTTGCTGTCATCACAAAATAATGAGTGCTATCTTTGTAGTAAACAATATTCTCCAGGTCGATTCCTGAAAAGAGATAATACATTTGTTATGAAGTACAGTGCACTGTGTCATTTACTAACAACATGTGACTGATCCCCACAGATGTATTTCCTTCTTGGGATACATTCGCTTCCCCAGCTGGAATGAAGCATTACTGGAAGAGATGCTCTAAACCAAAACAAAACAGGAGAGGAAATTTGCCTTATCCCACAAGTTTGTCTCAGCATTACTTAAAGTTATTTAGCATCCTTTTAAGAAGTAGCTAGTTGACTATGGCTTTAATCTTCTGAGGTATAAAAGGGGAGCCAAGGGAACTAAGTGATTTTTAGGTTGCTAGGGCTCTGGCATTGGGTCTAGCCACAAGTTTTGGTTTCTATAATAATAATAATTTAAAAAAAAAAAAATCAGCTGTAAATCAAAAACGGAATTGCTTATACTGACAGTGAATGCAACTATTCTGAAACCCCTTTTCATACAGATGTATTTCACAGTTTATACTGCAAGTATTTATAGCGGATTCCTAATTCTTTTCAGTTTGTCAGATCTACACATCAAAAAGCTAGAATAAACTCCTCCCAGAAAGGGAAAGGCAGAGCCTTTTTCACAGAGTTTAAGCTGTTCAGTATGTGAACTGATACAAACAAAACAAATAATGTCTAAAGGGAAATCTCTGGGCACTGAAAACGCTCTTCTAAATTTGTTCAACATAGCTTATTTTAAATTTTTCTCAACTGTAAAAATGACTGCTACGATGTGGCAACGCCCAAGCTAAAAAAAAAAAAAAATCCCACTGTACCATAAATGGACACCTCCATCTGCAAGATTCTGACATCAACATCATTTTATCACTTGTGGGTTTTTTTTAATACAATATATTTAAGTTGGTGTTAATAGGAACAAGAGGGTGGCCTGCCAGATAAAGAGTTCCTGTAATGCAACTTATATTTGGTTGTTGAAAAAATGAGGATGCACCCACCCGTTTCCTCTTTAAGGTCCTGGAAGAACTTCTGATTGAAGATGAAAGCAACACCACTAATTTCTTCTACCTTGGCTTCTGCAGTTGTATTTCTGTTTATAAAATTGGCAGTGATAGCTATAGCCAACTTTCCACGAAACTCCTTCCTCCTGAAACCTGGGAAGCAAAGAAAAAGAATTGAAAACACTGGAAGCTTCACACTGGACTTTCAGGAAGGGTGAGCTCAAGACGGCTCGGTCTCTTCGCTACATCTAAGTCCTACACTCCATCAAACAACATGCCAGCAGGAGATTCCATCATTCCTCCAAAATTCCATTTACTGTAAAGACTCTTTTCTCCCCACTCCCAGCTGCAAAATGGAAGCTGTACTGCATTTGAGATAAAGTCTCAGTGAAAAAATACAAAACCAAAAACACAGGTCTGGAGGAGAACTTTAGGAAAAAGTTGAACATGGGAATAAGTTTAGGACAAATGACAACTAAAGAAAAACACACTGGAAAGAGACCAGATCAAATTTAATGGAGGAAAACATTTTTAACATGCTAAACAGTAAATAAGATTTTTGTTATGTAGGTCGTAAACACCTTTTGAAAAAACATGCATGAGATGAGCAGGCAAAAGCAGCAGAGAAAGATCGCAAAAATAGGAACCTCTATAACAGTGCTTAGGTGCACATGATACCAGCTAATGAGGTTTTTCAAAGACATTATTAATATAAGGGTTGAAAAATATTCAGTGGCTTAACCGTTAGATTTCCAGGGTGAATATGACTGCACAGTTACTTGCTCTCGCTCCGTACTAGCCTCCTCTTTTCACAAAAAAACCCACCAAGTCACTATCTTACTGTCACACATGTAAGATTTTCCCTCTGTGTACTCTCTTATCTGTGGGTGAAGTGGCAAGTAGGATAGAGGGTCTTCAGAGTATTTCTAGCCAATTGCAGATGACTTTTCAGAGAATACATGTATTTTCTAAGAAGAAATAAATCAGCTATGAATTTTTGTCCCTGTGCTTCATGATGTGCTCTCATTGTTTCACCAGGACAAAATTTAATATGACAACAGCAGCTTCTGTATGTAAACAGTCTTCAGCGCACCAAATATTCCCTTAGATCCTGGTACTACGATAAACATCAACATCTCAATAGAGTCTGCAGCTGAGGTAAGAATAATTTCGTTTTGCTGATATCTGACTATTTAAACTATTTATGGGGGAGAGCTGGACAATGGTGCTGGGAAATTTCTAATAGAGCATTATGAGGAATTAACTCTAAGCACATTGTGGTTGGTAGATATAAGAATAAGCAGGCAAACCCTGAAGCTAATGAAAACAGGAAATAGTGGACTTACTGAACTGAAACTAACATGGATATAATTAAAGCTACAAGGGGAATATATAATGAAGTAACAGGTTTGTTCATGTGAGACAGGAGCAGCTTAGCTAGTGTCTCGCTGAGAAAGCCAGCTCAGGGGGTCTGAATTCTCAGCAGTGACGCAAATTCATGAAATGTTTCCCCTCTCCCCTCCGCCTTAGAGTTACTTCTTATCTTTGGTATCATTTCCAAAGTAACTGCTTCTGAAGTTAAGTCACCGCTATAAAAAAAAACCAGCAATATGTGTGATGCCTTCATTAAATACCTGACAGTCAGGTTTTGGTCATTAGATCAAACACATAGTGCAAATTCACAGCACAACAGCAAAGACTATGCAATTCCTGAACATGTATCTTGTCAGCCTCCTTAAAGTTAAATCATCATATAATTACTTATCTTGAAGCAAGCCCAATGGCATAATGATGCATTTTGTGGGCAATGCAGATACGGAGTCCTAAAAATCAGTAATGACATCAAAGGTCTTTATTTTGAGCTATAAATTAACAACAAAAGCAGAAGATACCACATAAAAAAATAGTTTCCACACAGACTTCAGTGGATTGAAAGGTAGCCAGTTGCTCTTTGTTCTCCGACTTTCATGCCTTCCAAGATATCCTAAAGACCATTAGTAAGCCTAAAAGCACACATTCACCTACCTTCTAATGTGTTCCTGCGGCCATCTGCACCAATAATAACATCAAATTCATACTCTGACAAAGGGTGATCCATGGGGAGAAATTCAGCTCTCCAACCAATCTCTAAAAACACAAAGAATAATATTTATTCATTCTTCAGTAATACAATGCAGAAGTGATTTCAGAGTCTGAAGAAAGGGCATTGAGATAAACGGTCCGTTTTTCATTCAAACATAGCTGAATTCTGCCTTGGTCTGATGGAGGGAGTTCTGCTGCAGTCAAAGCTACGGCCAGGTTGTATTAACAAGGTGTCAAACTCATAAACTAACAGTAAAAAAAAATAGAAGCCTTCATTTGGATCTCCTAATGCACTAAAATTCCTCTCAGCCCCATATAACCAGAATATGCTTAAGCACTTTGTTCTTACAGAAGCAACCCCACAGTGACTTTATCAAGACAGTACATGTATGTGGTTACAGCAAGGAAGGGCTGGGCATTAAAAGAAGAAACACAGTATTCCATCCTCAACACTTTTAGTTGTCTTCTAAATAGAAATTAAATGGAAGCACTCCCAGAAAGCTGATTTTAATCTTTGCATTAACACAAAGCTGATCATGTGAAAATGTTTGTATTGTCCATATTTAAAAGTTACGTATACACTTCACTTAAAACAACGCATTTATTCTACTGTTACTATATAACCATTTAAAGAGAGATAGCATAGTATTTTAATTAAAGTAAAATTTTGTAAATATTCTATTGCTACCACACCCTAAATACTAACCTTAAAAAAAAAGAAAAAAGAAAAAAGAGAAATCTTCCTTTATTTTGTTTAAAAATCTTGCATAAGATGGCTGATAAGCCTCTGTGTGCCAGTGGGAGTTATATCAAATGTGAAAGCAAAATGAGGCCCAGGGCGCTTAATCCATCCTCAATATTTATATTATCAATCAAAAATTGTTTTTGCAAGAGGATACCAAAAAGCCACACCAGGCTCCCTACAAAGCCTCAAACACATGCCAGAAGGCATAGTGCAAAACCTCAACTTCTCAGACTGGGTTGTATTTTAAGAATTATTGGTGCTCTGTCACAATGATACTTATCATGCCTACGACTACATGCAGCACATCTAGCTGAGTAAGACGGGCAAAAAACTCCCATGTCTTTAAACAGAGTTTGACTACCTGGAATTATTTCACATAATGTCTGACATAAAAAGAAGTTACTGTGAACAGAACTAAATGATGATAAACAGTACTTTGGTTTTCTTGATCTTCAGGAGGTTCCAGGACTTTCACAAATTCTAGATTCACATGGATTTCAACTCCTAGTATAAGTGCAACTTTGAAGAGGATAAGTTGAAGTTGTCGAATACCTGTAGACAGCAAGTAACAAACGTATATTTAATATGTAGGTAATCACAGCTGCTACCAGCATGCCACCTAACTGATAGTTATTGTCAGCACAAGCATGCAGCATTATTATTTCCCATGCTGTGACGAATGCAAATTTAGGAACCACCACAGGATGTTGTTCTCTTCCGTCTCATTTTCCTCTCACAGCACGATCTCATAGGTGATAAAACTAATTTGAGTAGGTTTATTAGAATACATTTTTAGAGCTTTCCTTCTTAATGATATTGTGTTTAAAGGCTCTGCTAACCAATATGTTGACTGCTTTAGGACAGAAAATTTTACAGCATATTTCCCTGTAAAATATCCCACTTTTGCATATTTTCTCATTAGATTAAGGCTTGTGTCTACCTTCAACGTACTAGAATGAATATCAGTAGTCTTCATACTTCTTAATAAAAACCTATCGTTCAAAAAGCCCAGATTAATAAAAAAGCTGCTCTATAAGACTATCATTTGTACAATTTGTACAATCGCCATTTTGCCTTCTTGCATGTCTCAGGCAGGTGAGCTTTTTGCCAAATCAAGAAAGTCTCCATTGATCTTCTGACCTCAATACACCCCTTATCTGAACAGTGTCCATGCCCTCAGATACTTACTGATGTGATCAATAGATCCTGCACAAAATTTTCCATAAAATTTCTTTGCTCCCAGTCCCCGGAGGTCATGGATTGTAAACGGCCAGAGATGCAAGACATTGTTCCTTGAAAAAGTGTCGCGCTTCTCCACAACGACGACTTTGGCTCCCAGGAAGGCAAGTTCTATGGCAGTCCGCAAGCCACATGGGCCACCTCCAATAATTAAACACTAGCAGAGAAAAGAAGGAGTCTTACACAGGGTTTTGTATTGACTTCAACATAGTTTCTAACTTACTCTATTCGTACAACTTGATATTCAACTGGACTTATGCTACTGAGAGTGTATTAAGTCATCTATTTAAATCAATAAACATTCAAATTTTGTTTGCATGTGGTGTTCAGTCAACTTATGCAGGCGGACAAACTGTGCTTCATGCAGACATAAAAGCATCTGATAAAAAGATGTAACAGAAGGAAGAGCAAAAAGCCAAACACTTTTGAGCATCTGCTTGTACATTTCTAGCTCGCTCACATTCGGTGTTTCAGAAGTGCTTGCAGTAAACAGGATTACAGCTACATAAAAGGGAGGGGAAAGGAAATAAGTAGGCTTGGTGTAGGCTTCTTTTTGTTTGAGAGAGGAAATTGGTGTACATTTGCTAGGCTTGTTAGACAAATCTATGATAAGCCAGTAATCTTGCAGTATCAGTTACTCTCTCTTTCAAGCGAGGGCATATCCTGAATATAACAGCCAGTTCACCACTGCTGTAATGCAAGGCATGTCAAGGGGAGTCAGGGAACTCAGCCTCTCCTATTCCATTTCACCCAGTGGTCAACACCCTCACCTTCAGGGCAATCACATTTTAGAACCTTAAGTCTAAGTCTGGGCATCATCAGAAAAACCACTCCAGAAACCATGACAGAGAATTCTTGCCCAAATTTTAGTTGACAGCTGTAAGTTTTCACAGACTAACAAGCAAAGGATTTCCAGAAAGCAAACTAATTAAAACCCAAACATATCTAATGCTTACATTTTCCTGATTACTAAAAAGCTATTAGAAACAGCTTTACAGCCGGACAACATTGTTGTTCCATGCATCCCCCCAAAATGTTCAGACCCTGGGCTCAGGCAGGGGGGTGAGGTGGGCTGGAGCGGAGCCGCACTGCAAACCCAAACCCATTATCTCACAGGCCAGACACGCTCCTGTGCGTCCCGCACACATAGCCAGACAGTGATTACAGTTTCAAAGCAAGCACGGACTGTATCTGGAGACTCGTTGGATAAGAGTCTGGTTCCCATTACATTTCAATTTCGTAAAATAGGGTCATTTATTTATTTTGGTTCGTTCCGTGATTTGTTTTCAGATTTAACAACTTAAGCAAAAATTATCTGGTGCTGACTTTTGTCCATGACTTTTGTCCAACCCAATAGTAAAAGTACATTTTTTTTTTTAATTGAATAAAAACGTCAAATAAATTCCCATTGAAAGAAGAGCTCCTTTGAGGTGCTTTTGCTTTAGGCAAGTGTTTTATTAACTAGAGATATTAACACAGTTAGGTTTTTGCATTAGCCACTTGGCTTTCTTCCTCCTAAAAGAACATATTTAATTCATAATTTCACAAGACGACTCCTTGCTGCATGCTAAATATTAAGAAAACATCAACAGATGTAATTATATAAAGGAAGACAATGGAGCGCAGATGTTCTCCTGACTGCAGAGGA
Source organism: Caloenas nicobarica (assembly GCF_036013445.1). Taxonomy (NCBI): domain Eukaryota; kingdom Metazoa; phylum Chordata; class Aves; order Columbiformes; family Columbidae; genus Caloenas; species Caloenas nicobarica. The sequence continues at coordinate 58,517,046 of NC_088249.1, read as the reverse complement.
TCCCTGGTGGAGTCTGGGTCGGCTCTGCTCTGCACATGCTTGTTGTGATGAACATGGGAGCTCTGAGCTCTGACAAGTGACTGACTTGTCTTCACAGCTACACAGTTTTCTGGTCATGTTTAGCAAGCAGTTAGAAACCTTTTAGAAATAAAGACCGTACATGGCTTGATAAGGTGGGGTTGATTTTTTGGCTAACAAGCTGTATCATATATAAATAAATGCAACTTAAAAAAACCCCAGTCTTTTGAGATTTAGTTATAGTGGATCCTGCCAAGTAATAAAACCCACACAGAAAACACTATGAGTTCCTCCTGATGCTCTGCAACACAGTATGTTAAAATTTTAAGGAGGATTCTGCTCTCTCCCCTCCTGCTATCACCATAGACAAAATATCTTCCTAATTGCCTAGAGACATTGTGAAAAATGATTGTATATTTGCTATCAGCCATGGTTACCTTCCATAAACAAATTTATCTAGGTCTCAGAGCTATTTGATTTATTAAGGAGGCTTCCTGCTAGTGTAGAGCTTACTCTTGGCAATTTGTCATCTTTTTTTTTTTTTTTTTTTGAAACTTCTGAGGTCAAAACCAGCACAAAACCCTTGCAAAGGTAATTCCTACTCTGTTTATGTTCCTACCTTTACAAAGTAAGGAAAGGGACCGTACCACTGTGCTGTCCCTGCCCTCCCTCCCCAACTCTCTGGTTGCAAACAAAGTCACAGGAGAAACCTTCTTGCAGTCAGCCTGGAACAAACCCTGAACGGCTTCCTATTTCCACCTCCTGGTAGCCCAGTCTCCTGGCGCATCGGGGCCCGCTTTAGAAATTAATTTATTGCAATTTAACACAGATTGTGACAACTGACATCACATAAGGAAGGCTTGAATAATCAATCCTGAAATCTAACAAACATTAACTGTTTCTTGACATCCACATGGCCATTTACAGCTCAACTGTCTCCTAATGGTGCCAGATCTTTTCCTAAAAAGGTAAAGGGCAACTTGACTTTTCAAAGCATCTTCTTCAAATTAATCAAAGTAACAGTTGCTGAAGAGAAATAACAAGGAGCTTTTGCATATTTCTTGTTCAGGCTGGAAACAAATGGAGAAAGACTTTTATAGATTACAGGGCACCTTATCCAAGAACGAAATCATGACCAGACCTCTGTGACCTGCCTGAAGAATCAGTATCACGTTAGATGTTATATCCTGTTTTACTACCGAGAGTATACCATGTCAGTGCAAGAGAGAAGGCATTTTTCTCAGTGAAAACCTCAAAGGGCTGATCTTCTGCCTACAAATGAATGTAAATGCTTCCTCTCAAATGAGAAGCTTCATGAAATATAATACACTCCCCATAACAGCACCTACATTACAAAAAGACAGGAGCAGGCAAAAGTACAGAAAGAATAAATGAGGAGGGAGAAAACATCACAGTTGTGCATTCATGTGGCAGATTAAAGCATGAGATTTTAAAATGCCAAGTTTCCTCCTTTCTCCTTCATGAAAATAATTTATCTTTGCACATATTCCATCCAGACATCTTACAAATGCTTGAAATATTCAGCACGCATCTTCTAGAAAAGGAAACGCACACAGTGGGTGCCAGACACCCTGCACACACCTGGACAGTGGCTTGTCCTGCATGGGCACCCCTGGGCTCCATCACCTCAGCAACGGGACCAGGTAAAGTTACATACATTGAATTTCCAAACTCCAGCTACTCAGCGACTGGCAGAACCGAAGAGACCATCCATTAGCACTAACTCGTACAAGTAATGGTCGCCACAAGTACTTTCCTTGAGAATTTTATGTGAGCTAAATTCATCTACTCTTCTTGCAAATATCCTGGATATTAATGATACTAATTACCAGTTCATGATGAATGCAAATGCAAAAATGAAAATTTTACAGTTATGACATAAGTTATCATAAGTAAATAGACATCTGGTTTGAGTTAAACTGCTGCAAGAGCATTTTTAAGAATACCAGTTACAAAATTCCCATTCAAGAGGACTAACGCAAATTTACAGGCCAGCAAGAGTTTCCTAGTGACACACTTAAGACTATTTCAGTTTAAAATTATAAATATTAAGTACAGCATGGAAATTTTTGTGCTTCAAAATAGAACACTAATAAGTCCATGCATATTTTATAAAAGTAGTATACTTAAGCTGCTGAGTCAATACTATGTTTCTACTATACTGTTAAAAAGTACTGTACTTTTCCCTAAAAGACAATTTGATTCTGTATAAATCTTGTCCCACACTATATCCAAGCACAGTACTCATTGCATTACTTATCTTCAGACTGCAATAGAATAGAAACTTCATGTATTTTTTTTCTCCTCGAGTACAACTAAAAGATATCAGAAAGTTTAACTTGTAATAATATAAACACAGAGAGCATTTGTTAAGTCTTATAAGCTTGATTCTACTCAAAGGTCAATCTGACTGTAAGAGATGCTACCTTCTCTCTATTAGTAGGTTTAAGAATGGCAGTGTCTTGAAAATCTCCAGAAAATGTTTCTACACTAAGAGCACTTGGTGTTGAGCTAAATGGTAGCACAAGGTACCTCTCCAAAAGCAGAATGACTTTTGTGCCATGCGCAGGTTTTCGATATGATCTCCTGTACATGATGTACAAATATATGACTTACAAAATAGGAGGAGAGGAAAGGGAGAAAGGGATGCGAAGTAAAGGCTTCTTGCAACCCCTCCCCGTCCCCCACTATTAAATCTGCAGCCTGTGAATCCAGGCACCTATATCCCATTCTGGAAAAACCATACGCAGTTTAACAGCTGAGAATTTGTGGAACGCCTCCATCGGTTTTCATGCAGTAAACTTACAGAAACGACAGAAGTTTTCAGAGAAAGGGGCAGAGAGCAAGAATACTAGCACTACGTTTAACAAAAAATACAAAACCAAACAAACAAAAAACAAACAAACCAACACAAAATAACACTCCGCAATGACCTAGTCACAGAAACCTCATCCACTTTAACAATTTAAAGACAGAATCTTCTCATTTACCTTGAAAAATGTAAAGACAAAGTTAGCTCTCAGCATTTACATGCTGACAGTCAAGCAGGCTACAAGTAGCATGTGGTTGGTGGATGCAATCAAACAGCATCTCATTGCACAGTTATGAATAGACAAGTCCTGTTGCACCTCAATGCATTACACTGTTATCGTCCAACTCTGAATCTCTCACTGCTCTCCTGCCCAAAGTACCCAACCATTAAAATTACTCCTGGAAAATGAACGTTCAGTTACGATCTACCCCTTGTATGGTCTTGGGATGAAGATGGAAGTTACAATCACTCCAGGAAGTCAAGATTTTCTTATTTCTGCCTTTCATTTGTTTTGGAGGTGAAAGAGAAGAGACTCCTTTTCAATAGCAACTGGATAGACACAGAGACATCCTTCTTTGCCCTAGGGCATGCCAGGTCAGAAGTACCACTTCCACTCCTCAGTGGAAACGCACATATATACTAGTGAAAAAATAACGCAAATCATCTTCCTAGATTATTTAACTTCCTTTAGCTTATATGTAATATTTACTTAAATCACCACTTTGAAATCAAAACCTATAGGAATAGATCTTGCTATGAGAAAGGAGCACCAAGGTGTGGCTTTCCCCGCACACGGTGCTGCAGGTGTCCCCGGTGGCTGTGGGCCTCCCCACACAGTGACAAGAGGCTCTGCCCACACCCAGACAGCCCACAGGACACAGAAGGACAGAAGGCTTTGCCTTTGCATGGCAAACCCTCTGCCATCGTTTGCTCTGGGCCTCAGGTGTGTTCATTTCCATAGTCACCAGATCTGGGAATTCACACCAGCCCTGGCCGTCGTGCAACGTCCAAAGTGACAGGGATGCACCAAGGATTCATTTGACTGATTCCACAGGATCACGGCCTGCATGGATTTGGGCAAGTGTTTATTCATGATAGCGCTAACTGTGATGCAACACGAGATAGGCAGGAAATGTAATGAAACAACACATTTTTTGGATCAGCAATGACTGTTTCCCTGGAAAGGCTCCAAAGAGAAACAGCTGCATAAGCGGCTCAGGCAGGCGGCTACCAGAAGCGGCAGGGGGAAGCTCTCTCCACCACAATGCTTTTCACTTCATCCCCTTTACTAGACATAAAAATGCTTCTGGCAAAAATAGGACTGCTCAGTAGGACATTCCCGACTTACTGACTTACAGTTCATCTCACATTTGTAGTCTCAGATTTTATCACAAATTCACTGACAGCCACTGGATACAACAGTGCAGCCAAATATACGCTGAATCCACGGAATAGCCGGTACAATTTCTAAAGTTTGAAACATTGTAATTGAAGCCACCGAAAAAGAAAACTATATATGCCACTTCAGACAATGTTAAAAATGTCAAGAGCTAAAAATTTATTTTAAAAAAAAAAGTTTAAGCTCACAATAGGCACGATACATTTTCTCAATCTAAAATGCAAGTCTAGTCTTGCTACAGCCCTGGTCCTACCAAAGCACTTCAACATATGGTTGTTCCCCTAAACTCAGCAACCCTGTTCAGGCACTTGCTGCTTCTCCAGACAAAGATCCCCAAAGTGCTTTTCATCTCCTTTTCTACACAGCAGGCCAGTCACTGGCACCAATGAAGGATGAGTCGCTCTAAGATGGCTCAGGTACCAGACACATTAGAGCTACACCAGTCCAGCGCTCTCTTGACAGTAACATGCCCTGCATCACATGAGATGCTTGCCCTTGTTGCCTGCTGCTGACTTGTTGAGTATTACCATACCTATATAACCAGTTTTACTAAAAGGCAAATAGAACATGACCCTATCAAGAACACTGGTGATAACTGCGGCTAAATACGACAGTGATTTGGAAAGCGTCCATTCACCTACATACATATATAGAAAAGGGACCTTGCCAACCTAAAACAAGAATTCTTTTCTTCTTTTTTAGAAAGAGGCCAGATACTTAAACAAATATCCAAAATTTCTGTGGTTAACAGATCTATACTACATGCAGATATTAAAAGAAAAAAAGTTTATTCTGTCAAATGAAGGGGAGGAAAAGGTGTAAGAGCTAATTAAATTTGCCCTACAAAAATTAAGTACTCTTTAAAAGCATGCTTTCTTCTATTAAACTGTTTTATGACCTCCTTATAAAATTAGTAAGGTTAAAAATGTTCCATTTGACAAAAACAATATTCAGTTGAATGTATTTTAATGAGAGTTCCTAACTCTCCAAAGGGTTATGTGAACACTGCTTAAATGCACTACAGATAGTTACAAAATCTATGTTAAAATATTATTAAGACTAGCTCTATCTTGCTGAACAGACAACTTTGGAGCGTGAACACCACATAAATAGCACTGTTGGGGAAGTTCAAAGGCAGCTGGGAACAGCAAGGCTCACGCACCACGAATTGCCACCACTGGCAGCAATAAAACCCTGCTCTGGTGCAGGAAATGCAACACAAATGCTTTCCAACCCACCAGCATTTCACCCTTTGTACCCCCAGCTGCACACCTCAGAAATATGCAAGGTTGTTATCTCCTGCCAAAAGCACCTGTATCAACAATTGGCAAAAACAAAGACATTGCTGCTTTTCTTTTTAGAAGACTGTAACATGGATTTGAGACTACCTAATCCAGGCTGACTTTGTCCAAAGCGCTTTCCCCAGCACTGCACCCTGCAGCTGCTGCACTCGCAGCTGGACGCGGAACAATCCAGGGATCAGAGGATCTATCTTTACTGCCCTCCTGTTTTATTGGGTCAAAATGCCAGAAGTGAAACATTAGTACATTTATTGCATTCATGTGGCTCATCTTTACTGGGATTTTTTTCTCTTTTTTGGAAGATAAGCTTCTGCATGGAAAAAAAAAAAAAAAAAACAACCACGTGCCTTCATTTTTCCTGGATGAATTTGGACACACTTGTCCATCCACCCTCTCTGTCTCTGAGATATATGTACTAATATTAGACTGGCATATAAAAACCTTTCCATAGTTTGAAATCAAAACAATGGTATGAAAGACATCTGAAACTTGTAGTCTGCTGTGCAACACATTAAAGAAAGGCTGTATACATTCAGTGTGCAAGAAGATCAAAAGTCACTTTGTTGATGCACCAGAGCTGTTGTGACTTTGATTTCTGGAGCTTTTCTGAAGACCTCTCTCAGCTGGCATTGGTCATATTTTAAATACATTGACTTGATCTCAGAGCTTTAATAATAATAATAATAATAATAATAATAATAATAATAATTAAAAAAATGCAAGTAGACATGATACAGAAAAGTATCTCTAGAAACTTTCAGTTCTCCTGGACGACGGTTATAGTTATCTGAAGAAAACCCACACATCATCTGACAAGAAATGTTATACTATTTTTAATAAACAGATTATCCACCAGGAATCAGGCAAGCGCTTTAATCCAAAAATCTCCTCAAATAAAGTAAAAAATAAACTCTCTAACACCCTTTGAAATTAAGAGCTTATTTGCTGTTTTCCTACCTGTCATTCATTGTAATCAAAACGGGGGAAAAAACCACACCCCAGAACCGGAAGAGACTGGTTTATTTTCTTTTTTTTTTGGCCAGTTGCTTAAACAATCAAAATGAAACAAGATAAACCTTGCAGAAAGAATGTTGCCTGACTATCCCGGTCATGAATATGGTTGGCAGCACATAAGTGCCTTGCCTTTTTTTTGGAGGCTTATGCCTGTCATACTGAGATAATGCTTTAAGGCGATCCTTAAAAACTTAGCAAAACAAACCCAAAACAAAACCACGAAACAGAACACTTCATCCAGAAACTGATAACTGGTGGAGAGAGATGAAGAAAGGAAAGCACCAAGAGCCTCACCTCCGAGTGGAGCAGAGACTAAGCAGAGACCAAGCCCCGAGTCTCGGGAGCCTTGAGAGGAATGATGCTCATGAGACTGTGATTGCAAGAAAATAATTAATCCTCTACATGGTTTCAGGATCAGGGGCTGATCAGCCAGTTACCAGCTAGTAGAGGACTTGTCTACAGACCCAGAGGAAGGGATTTCTCATGCTTTATGGCAGGCAAAGCATGCAGACAAGCTGGTCAACAACGACAGCTTTGCTACAGGAAGAAGATGGCAATATGGTTTAAAAAAAAAGAAAAGAAGAAAAAAATAGCACTGTTGCTACAGCCTGGTCTGTCTACAAGAATATTACACTGAACCTAAAATTTTTAACTAAACAACAACAATTACAACAAACTAATAAATCAGCTAAGCTTCCACTTAGAAACTGGCTTTTAAAGTGGTGAGTAAAGCTATGTCAAGGTAATTTCACAGAATATTGTAAAAACATGTTCTAAAATACATTTTTCTATTTGGTGAATTTTTAATCAACACCCAATTAAGACTTGGCTTTTAGAAGCTGGCACTGGGTAAATGAGCTCACACAGAACCAGCCATCAGCTCAGAGTCAGAATCCAGACTTCAAAACTATTATTTATTTTTGAAGAGCTGAATCATTTAATCCCATCATTTCTAACTTTCCTAATCAGAATGACACCACAGCAGTGTACGGCAGCTATGACTAAGCTCAAAATGCAATGCTGTACAAGAAAGCAGCAATTTTGGGCTCCCGGGGTCTATTTCCTTCCAGCTCATCACACAATCTTCAAAGCCACTGCAGTTCCAGTGCTCGCATTCACAGCCACTTAACCACTAGAGCCAAATACAGCTTCAAAGAGTAACCGCCTGACTTTTTTTTTTTTTCCAGTTTATTTAACTGGTCTCTTGCGTATACCAGTTTACCAGATGTAGACAATGCTTTTACTTTTTACATTTTTATTTACAATTTGAAAACACTAGGAATCAACCAATCAGCACCTCTTAGCAATATGGCATCTAATAGTGTCAACAAGCAAAATGGACATGAACAGTTCAAACAATTAGAAAATGTATCTTTAGTGTAACCTTTCTCAGAAGGTTTCTGATAGCAGGGCAAGTTAACAGCACTCATACAGAACCAACAGACCAGGCTGCTGGCAGCATATCGCACAGTGAAAAAAATCAGATTTCGGCACCTCTAGTTCTTATTTCCAAAATCCTTTTGGCTGAAAACAAAGAAGGTATGTAACGGTCCTTACTACTGAAGGAGAGAGTCTTGCGAAATAAAAGTAAATATAAAAAAGGTGAAAAAAATATTAAAAAGAACATGCTTGAAGCAGAGTTGAAGACGTAACATTTGGCGGCAAATTGCACATCACGAAGTGTAACAGTCTCTTTCACACCAGCATCCGACAGAACAGAAGTGAGATAAACATACAGAGAAGATCAGTGTTTATTTACATGGCCGCGTAGTAATGACTCTGTTTTCACATTCCAGCCAGGGTGAAGTTCAGAGGCACCTGCCTGAGCAACCCCGGCTTGTTCTGCGGCACTCGGGCTGTCCCTGGGCTGACGGGCAGGGATGTTCCCACCTGCCGTGGGGCCTCCAGCCAAGCCCGATACAGAGCTGGTGGCCAGCGGACCCAGCAGCTGCCCCACCGCTCACCACAGCCCTCACCTGCCAGGAAAGGCTGCCCACCACACACAATTATTTCCTACCTCACTCAAAAAAAAAAAAAAAAAACAAAAAAACAAAAAAACCCCAAAACCGGAGAGAAATGCCTCTGCCTTCCACCGAGCCCTTGCTGATCAGCGTAACTTGTTATTAACGATCTGGGTGTGTAGTCCTTGGCAGGAAGCTCGTCCCCATCTCTTGCAATGTTCTCTAATCTGAGCTGCAATTTACCCCGGGGCAGTTGTTTTATCTGAATTGTAAATCTGGAGAGGACGGTGGAGAGCACAGGCAGGAAGGGGAGGTGGACACCAGGCACAGAGAGGAGTATTTGCTGTTGCACGGGTCCTTGTAAAGCTGCTCTTGTAACTCATTCAAAGGGGCAGTGGAAGTAAGCAACACGAGACTAATTCAAAGCCCAGCATAACCATGTAGTTCCTTCTCAGTTAGTATCTTAGTCAAATGAACAAATCCAGAGTGATGCAAGGCAGTATCTCTTGGTTGGTTTCTTAAGCAGAAACAGGCATGACCTTGGGAAACATGAGCTGTTCTTTGGGGCTGAAATAGGAGCAGCAAATGTCCACGGCAAAAATCAAACTTTGAAAAACTAAACAGAATTTGATCTAGTCGTGTTTGCAAGACTATTAGAGAGAGAAGGTGAAATGAATAACAGTTCTAGTTGTGTCCCAAGTAACTATGCAGTGTTTCTCTTTGGATTTTCTCTAACATAGATTAAATTAAGGTATTTAAGCCTTTCCTACAGGTCACGGTCTCGTCTCTCAAACTTTGACCATTCTTGCTGCTCTGCTCTGGACTTGCTATGGTTTATCTGTCTCTTGCCTGTAACACATGCTTCAAGCTGGGCAAAATATTTTAGCTGGGTTTTCACCCACACCAACTAAATAGAAAGGAAACCACCCCAGTCCCTGACACACCACAGGCCTCCTTAGGCTCCCAGAATCAGCTCCCCTTGGGTCAACACCACATCCTATGGACTCAGGCTTGGTGTGTGGTCCATTATATGCACCAGATCATTTCCTGCAGCACATTCCAAATTTTCTCTGAGTATTACACTCCTTTGTTAGAAGGGTCATAATTTTCTAGTAGCTTTTAGAAATTTTATCGTCTTGATCTCAGACCATTCTTCAATTTTTTAAGATTTCTTCGAAATTCTAATCCTGCATTTCAAAGCACATGCAGCTCGTTTCAGCTTGGTTACATCTGCACCTCCTCAGTCCAGCATCCAAATTTTTCGTTGGTATGACAAATAACAGCCTACAGCAACAATCACCAAAATCCCACTTAATGTGTTGCCCCAGTCTGGCAGCAAACTATTGCTAGCACTGCTCTAAGTACAGCTCTTTAGCTGCCTGTGTGCCATAACTTAATGTAAACTATACTCACGAGTTTGCTCATTACAGCAATGGCTCTATGAAGGTCAAGTCAGAACTGCAGCTTCTGCTTCCCTCAGACATGCTGGGCCAACTTCTTCATAAAGGAGGAAGATGCCTGTATCTGGCTGTAGCACTTGCAAGCAATGCAAGATGCCACCAGTACCTACTTCATCCCTCCTCTCCCAGTTGGTTTGTATAACAGCCCCACAGCTCTCATGTATTTCCAATTTAAAACTTCTGTAGACATGAAGTACAGCTCTTCCGTTCGCTGAAATGATGTAACACTTGTCCTCCTGCCACCACCCAAGACCCTGACAAAACCAAGGCACATCAAGCACCTTCAGGCTGTCATGGTTCTGGAAGATTTGAAGTAAAATGTGCCCAGGTGCCAGGACGACAGCTCTCCATTGTGAAGGCTTTTTCACCACAGAAATATGTGGTTCTTCCCACCACGAGGTTAGTTCCAAAATACAGCTCAAACCCACCCAAACATTCCCAACCCAAGGGAAAGGTTAGAAGAGTGAAGAATTACAAAATTACAATAACGTCACATTGGGGTATAAACTCAGATTATTTTTCAATAAACATTTTTCATCAGATGTATAGGTTAAGGTACAAATATCCTAGAGACCTGAAATGGCAAACAGGCATCCACATTTGCAGAAACCTGGCTGTTTGCAGACACAGACATTTTGTGCATAAATGTAGACATGTTAGGCAATGTGGGAATTTTGAGAACTGACACAAAATAATCCACCTTTAAACACTGTAGCAGAGAAAGTGAGGCAAATTAACCCAATTTCAAGGGCATTAAAGGGGAATTTCTACTTTGTCATGACAACAGATCCCAGTTAAACTTTTTTTCGATCACAACTCCATCACTGCTACGGCTTTTTAGAGAGAAAATACAAATAGAATTGTGTTATTTGCTTAAGACAATCAGCTTCTACTGAAATACAGGGTATTTCAAAAAGATGGACCCAATTTGAAATCACTATATCTCTTTTTCTGGAGTTGCTTTATACCTGCACATTTGACTACTTCTTTAGTAACCAGATGTCTTTAAGCAGAAGATTTTCATGTGTGAGTCTCAAAACATTTTTTCTGAAGCACAGGAAAGAAATATACTGCTTTGAAACTGGGTCTATCTTGAAACACCCTGCATTTTACATCTTGCTTCTTATAGAGCGTCTCTTAGAACTGTGGTATTTCACATTCTACCAAAAGTGTTTTAAAAGCGATTTGCCTAAAACAGAAAATAATGTAGAATTAGATTTGTCAGCTGAAAGAGGAAAGAGAGCAACCACATCCCCAAAATCCCAGGTTCCCATGACAGACATGGGAACCTTGGGAAGGACCTGAACTGTAGGAGACAGGAAATTGCCTTATTGTCTGAAATCTGGTTTTTAGCAGCCAAGTGTTTAATCACGTCTTGGTAGCAAAAGTTATGTATTTCCTCACTTATCGGTACACAAACATTACCAGAGCGAAGCTGGAAACGTAGCTAACAACAAAACCCTGATGACCACATCTGGGGGCTCTCTGAGGCCTGGAGAAAGTCCTGACCAGAGTGAAGCACGGACACGGGTGGTGTGGGGCCCTCGCAGGAGCACCCCCTACCCTGAATGGTGGACGGACACACGGACCCGCTGCTTCACACAAACCCAAACCACTGCAAAGCCAGAGTTGTGTGTGGGAACACGCCCCATCGCAACCTTTTGTTTCATTCAAACTTAATTAAGCCACTTGCAGAGACAATAGTAGCGTTTTGTGTGAAAGTAACTGGGTGTCACTCCCGGTGGGAATCTCTACAAAATATCTAGGAAATCAGGTCAGGGTGGGACAGTTCCCTTCTGTTTACCGATTACTTGCAAAACCATTAAGCAGGGGACAGAGAAACAGCACAGTGCTTTTAAGTACAGATGTAAAGCTACTGTTATCTTGCAAGCCAAATATTTAAAATTCCCAAATGCCTGAAAACGTCTTAGTTAGGCTGTCTGATTATGTTACTTTGGCTGGGCTTCATCGCTTTTCATGACCAATAAAGCTGAAAAAGTGTGTGTTTGTGGAAATGTCTGTAGGATAATAAAAATAAAGTGATTTCATTACCAAATCACGTGCCAAACATTTGCTTTTGCTGACGTAATTTGGCCCAATCTCAGTTTAAAACACAGCTCAAAGAGTCAAATACTTTTTTTTGTTGTTTTCAATGAACCCTGTCTGCTGTGTGTCCTGCCATCACCCAAGCTTCTCACCCTCTCTCTAAAAATCCTTAGAGATAAAAATGCATAGACAGTGACTTCTGTGGTTTCACTGCATGTTCACAGGTAATTTGCTGCATCTCTCCTTGTCTCAAACAAATCCTCCTTACTACTCATTCCCATTAGTCCCATATTTTCTACTACTTGGAAATAACTCTGTAAAAGTTAATTATTAAAATTCTTAAAAATAAGTTTACAATGAAAATCCAGTGCAAGGCTCTAGGTGCCCTGTCCTAAAAGGCAAAAGCAAAAAAGCACAGATACCAAAATAAACAGCTTGTCTTTCACATATACCAGACACACCTAGATGCCACTTTAAATGTCAGTAGAATACATGGCCCTTAATGCCCATAACACCTCTATAGTTTCTGGATTCTGCTATCCAAGCACTGTGTGTTTGGAGTTGGGGAGATTTAAAAAAAAAAAAAAAAAAAAAAAAAGAGCAAGCAAGCAGCTGAATGTCTTTTTGTGAAAAGTCACAACCCTTTTCATTCACTGAACTTCCTATAAATATGGCAGTCAACTTCTAGTTTCAAGTTTTATGACCTTCACAGGAATGCATTTTTATTATAATAAGCAAGTCAGCAATGCTATCTCATACATCTAAGATAAGTTTGGTGTGTTCATTATAAACCCTGACTATCATGTTTGGAAATCTCCCCATTTCAATTATTATTTTGAAGAGATTAGCAAATCCAGCAAAAGGGACATGCCATCTGGATATTTGCTCTTTATAGAATAAACAGGTTAAAGTTTACATTATAATAAGGATATTTTTGAGTTGGAGCACAACTGGCACTCCCTTCTTTCATGTTACAATTCAATTACTCTCTTAAAAAAAAAAAAAGCATTTGTCTCAAGGGACACAATCAGTCACAACACACAAACTCACTGGCTTCTGTACCAGTAGATACAGCGCAGGACAAACCTGGCTAAAAATTGTGAGTTGCCTCTGAAGGATCGACAAATGCCAGTGCTTCAGGAGGAAATTCAGCCACAATACCAGCAGGTTTATACACGCTGGATGATTTGCTTAATTAAGAGATGAGTATTTGTTTAGCACTACAGAGGAAGGTGGAGAGAGGGGAGAGGAAGACATCTAGAACCCAACCTGCCTCATTTACCATGAGGGGCAAGACTGCAGATTAGGATGTTTGTAAACAACTGAGGAATGGTAAGAAGCCAATTTCTACCTAATAACAAGGATAGAGACCTGGTATCCACTTCCCATCCTGCTGATTATCCTACGGCTACAGAACATGGCAGCACCCAGCACCGCCAAGAATTACCTCTCCCTTTCTCAGTGCTGTGGGAAGGAGAGCACCAAGCAAGGAAGGTTTTATTAAGTCCCAAAGCATTCATTTGGCAATCTTCGCAAATGAAGACAATAGGCAAAAGAGCGGAAGGGGTTTGGCAGATAAAGACCATCCTGTTTTATCATTCATGGGTACACCAGTGTGGTTTGTACAGGGAGATGAGGCTCAGAGCCAGAGCTGAGTCAGTCCCAAAGCTTCCAACCTCCATCCCCATTTCTGACCCAGGGCCCCTCTTCAGTTGACTCACATCCTGGCCCCCAACTCCCCTCCATTCCCCCTCAAGCCACACGATCTCTGTAACGCTGCCTCGGCTAAAGCAGCACTGTGGAGCCTTCCCTGTAACAGAGATGCCAATGCCACCGAGCCCGGGCAGGACCAACAGCATGTGACACTACTGAAAAGAGCCACTGCATTTTTATGCAAGCCCTGGAAATGCAGTCATAAATAATTTTAGAGTCATTGTCTTGCAATAAGTTTCCCAACAGGACTTTTTGGAAAGGAACCTAATCTATTATAAAACAACCTTTGAAAGGCCGAGACCAGGAATGAGGAAAATGAGAGGCCAACAGGGACCAAGTTCAAGATCATTGCATTTGTTTTTAAGGGATCTATATGATAGATATACACATACATATGATAGATATACACACACAAATGCACATATGTATATATTTATATACACAGCACTCAAAATTTGCTTTATACTAATGTCTAGTTAGGCCCTGAAACCTCTGCTTAGGCTGTGCAAGTCTTCTGCCCAGGAACCCTGCCCAAGGTGGGGCCTACCATAGAGACAGTGCTCAGAAGAACAAAGCTGTGCACAGGAATTGGCCGCTGCCCTCCCCGCAATGCAAAACACCATCATCTGAAACTGGGTATATGCAGAGAGAAATGCTAAAGTCTACTATGGCACTCAATAACTACACAACAGCACTTTAAACAGAGCATCCTTAGCTCTCCTCAAGCGTAAGCACATGTTTTGAAAAAAACCAGCATACGTGTTTGAGGGGGAAGGCAACACCACATTTGCATGCTTTAGAGAATCAACACCTCCCTTCAGAGTAATTCTGGGATGTTTCCATGTGCAGTGATCTCTGCTCTTCTCAAGCACGAATCTACAGTCATGAGAGCGCCAGAATTTCAGGTGCACAGCATGAACCAGGTCCACACATACATATCCCAAACATCAGTGGGAGCCTCATCCACATGTACAGGCACATATCTTTATCTTTTACACAGGTAAACTGCCAGTAAATCAAGTAAAGAATCTATACCATACAGAGAGGTTCAAATAAATATTTAGAGAACACTCGCATATGTCTTAAATAGGCTATTGAATACGCTGTGCAGCTGGCTGGATGAATTCTTGTTCATCATCATATTAGGTTTTGCATGTTCAAAAATTTAGAGAGACAGTCAAATGCTGGGATGGTGAACAACATATGTTAAACCTTTAATCTTCTTCAATTGTCTAGCTACATTTCATTTCATGAAGAAACAAATAATCATTACAGATTCCAAGCATGTTACTCTGCATTGATTAGTAAAAGATGAAAATGAGAGAGGAACTCTGCCAGGATAATAAAGCTGTGCTGTTTTTCTAGACATATTTGCAAAAATCACAGTATGGTTTCTAGAGTTTTGGCCACTTAGGACAGACTTCTGTTTCCCTCTAATACTGGTGAACTGAGCAAACGCCAGCTCCAGAAACATCTATTCTGAACAGAGCTCATTTCCATTATTACAAGTTTGTGATGGAAGTGTATGTTTGATAGAGATTTAACATACATAGAGATGGGCTCTTACAGTTCCAAAAAGAGTTTGTTTCTTCCCCAATTTTGTGCATGTCTTTCTGCAGCACTTCGTTCTTTGTTGTTATTTGGCTTGGTTTTGTTGGGATTTTTTTTTGGTGTTTGTTTTGTTTTGTTGGTTGGGTTTCGTGTTTGGTTGGGTTTTTGTTGGTTTGTTTGGTTGGTTTTTCTTCTACAAATAATTAAAGGGAAAATAAAGTCCATAGTAGTAAGGCAACTGTGAAATAGCAGGGGGTTTGAACTTTGAAAATTGTTCAACTGGTTTTATTCATCCATCTTAAAATCATATCATTGTAGAAACTCTGAAAGCTATATTGGGCAATGTTCTTCAAGAGCAGTTAAGACACAGGATTATTGTTATTTAGTTGGAGTGGAATGTTCTCTATGTATAAAACTTGTGCATATTATAATGAGTAACTTAAGTGTGGCTAAAGAGTTTTTAAGCACAAAAATCAACAAGTACAGCATTCAGCTCTTACATACTGTGCAAAAAAAATGAACTGGTTTTGGGCAAGGCAGCAGGTTCTTGGTTTGTTTAAAAAAATTTAAAAAAAAAAAAAAAAGAGAGAGAGAGACATGAGTAGTTTCAATCCCGATTGCATTTTACCTCTATTATCTCCTCCAAAGAAGACTGGGAAGATTGCAAGAAGCCAGAGAGATTGCAAAGCTGTATCTGAGAAGAACCGTGAGCTCAACTACAGAGCTCATGGCCACAAAATTGTGTAAAACCTTCAAGTCATACACCTTTTTAAAATGATTCCTACTAGCAACCTTGGCTCTGTTTACAGAACTGCAGTTGCAAAAAGCCACTTAGCTCATCTTGTGATCCTATTTAACAAATAAAGATTTTTACTGCGGGCTGATCTACTTCAGCCATCCCCTAGGGAACTCCATGAAGGTGAGCACTGGGCACTGCTGTCAGGATTTAGCCCGATAACTCCTGTTTGCCTGCTTCACTACTAAAAATGGTAGCCAGCATCACATGCAAGAAAGACAGAAGCTTAAAATTACCAGTTGCACAAAATTGTGGTATGTATATTGTAGCCTAATCTCTCTGCACTGGCATTCTGGTTGGACTGCCAGCATTTCTGAGAATTCCTTATCTGTAAGCGGGGCTGTCAGAGTCTACCACCGCAACCATCAGGGAGTCCGTGGTCTTCGCCCAACATGTCTCCTCTCATTCCTGTTGCATAGATAGGCTTTCACAGCCGGCTGTGATTCATGTGTGAGGAATGTTTGGTAGATATCCCCATAGAGCCCACAGACCGTGGTTACTGCTTCCATTCGCAGCAATCTGAAGATTCATGTTTTTTCATTTGCAGCAATCTGAAGATTCATGTTTCTCTCGTTAAGTCAGCGATGACACAGTGAAGTGTGGGTCTGGGCATGGCCCAGGTTCATAGTGAACATCTACAAGTATTTCACAGAATATCTATACACACTCTGTTCATATACAGACATTCTATATTCATTTGCAATTTGATCATACGTGCATCATAGGTATGTCCATTAATTTCTACAAATACTTACACCATGCCACTAAAAAGAAATCTTTATTCTCAAAGAGCAGGAATACCATGCTTTCAACCCTGCAGAAGGTGTTGATTAGCCTGCTGCTTGGCAGTCTTGTAAAGCATTACACAGGCTGTCTTTTATGTACCAATTGATTTCCCTGAGTCTCTTCACCATATATAAAAATTAATCACTTTGCCTAAGAACTTTGCAGTACCAGACCCTGGCTTTGTAATTTCACACTTGAGAGAGAAGTACTTCATTTTTATATTTCACATGGCTCTTAAAACTGCTTTTTTGCTTTGCAAATACTTCCTCAAACTAACCATGGAAATCTGGACCTGGGGCTGTATGTGTAGGTAAGGTATACATGGAGTATCTCCTATAATTTGTTAATCATTGGACACTTCCTCATTCTTTCTCTTTCCTGTCTGTTTTCATCACAAAGATGCTCGATGACAGATGTTCAAGGCCTTTTCAAAAGAACAAAAGGGAGGAAGGAAGCACAGTGAAACAAACGGGAAAAAGGAAAGGAGAAAAACAGGCTGTCAGGAAAGCATTGCAAATAGCTGTAATGGTACTCCCCATTTTCTAAAGAAAATGGTAGCAAGGACATTCATTATCTTAGAAAAAGTTAATAATAATTGAGAGCTTATTAAAAATTAATTAAAAACCCCAAAGGCCTTTATATGTACTGAAGGTAACATGGTGTCCTTCTCCCTGGCTTTTTCGAGAAGTTTCAATGCAATGATGCAAACAAGAAGAAAGAAACCTTCAGCGCTGCCTGTCTACTGAATCCATAAAATAACACTTCAGTGACAGCTTTAATTAAGAAGTTGCCCACAGTTTGGGGTCTAGTTACTAACCAGTGTGCTCTTCCTCCCTGTTCTATACAGTCAAGTAGCTTCTTAAAACTTATCCTTCTTGGGGCAACTTTTAGCCATCACTTGCAGTAAACAAGTGAATTGCTCTCAGACAAAGCTATTAAAAAATATTCAAGCGATATGAACTAGAGTATTTCGTACAGTTTTATCAACTAGATTTATACCAGTGTTCAGTGGTTCTCCCTATCAAAATATGGCATTGCATGGTCTGCTGAAGAGAAAATAATTTCCTGTCCTTACCACAACTAAGCAGACCATCTCCTTAAGTAACTACTACATAACAATTATCCACATTCTGCTTGCAAAAAAGCAGTTACAGGAAAGTATTTAAATCTCTAAATAGAGCGGGATTTTCTCTTGCTGTCATTTAGCAACTAGAGCCAATGTCAGGTGACAAGGACAGATCCTCAGGCCTCTAAGTAGCACTTCCCAGAGAACAGTTTAGGAACTGCTGCTGAAACATGTTTGACCAGTCCTTGTGTCTTACAGCACGCACCACACAGCAAAGAGGAGTCTGCTGAATATACTCTGATTTCCACCTTGCAAAACCCTTTTTCATCAAGCAAGTAGTTCTTGTGAGCCTGGAATAAATGAAGCCTACTCCCTCATGCATTTACATTTCACGCCTGATTGACATCGATGTCTAAAGAGGGCAGAGAACTTTTCTGCCATGATTGAGGCAGATTGTAAAACAGGGTGCTCTTAGGAGCACTCTAAGATGCTGTGTTTCCACAAAACTTGCAGAACAAAAATATCTGAAAATTTGTCAAAACCAGTTTCAAAAAGTACATTAAAGGGAAAGTTACATGAATAGACACATTGCATGTGATGGTATAAACTTTGCTTCTGCAGAAAAACAAGTTTAAAAGATTCTAAGCTATGAAATGAAAACTGAACTTCTCCACTTACCTTAGTGTTCATACAAGATTTTCCTCGTTTATACTCTTTGTGACTTGCTCTTTTATCAAGCTTGTTCCACAAAGCTTTGGCTTTCCATGTGGTCACTCTTGACTTCAGTTTGGTGTAAAAGTTTCTGTTGTCCAAAGGATCTAATTCAAGTTGGCGAGTGAGAATATTAAAGGCCTGAATGGTACCTTTGCATGTTGATGCTTGTACAAAGTTTTCAAATATCTGGCCAGCTTGACTGTATTTTTCATCATCGTTTTCCCCCATGTTACAAGAAATGTGTTTGAAAAGGATTAAGCTGGAGCTCTTGTGCTGGGGTACAGGTGATCAACACTACCAAGTACTTCCACACATGTTACTCCTGAAAAAGACAAACATGGGTCATATTAAAGCAGGTCTGCCTGACAAATTAACCCCACAAACTATATATTCAATATAAAACAATAAAATACAATAAAAACACAGGATATGGTGACTGGGTAACCAGGTACAAAGTTAGTAGTGGCATACACGGTAAGTGTTACAAGTAAACATAATATACTTCTGCTGTCGATGGCATGTACTTCACAAAGACTGCCATAAAAACCCTATAAACTCAAGCCTACTACTAGCCTACAACCAGCTTCACTGAAAGCCTGAGGACTTCTTTAATTTTTGTTCAGTGATAACACATAACAGATGAAGAAAAACCAAGTGTCCAAATGCTTTTCTCAAGCAGAATTTATGTCACGTCAAGCACACCTCTGGTAACACTTTGGTCTTAAAAATTCTTAGAAACCTGCAGCCAAAAGTCAACACTATTTGAGGGAATTTCCTCCCATTGCACAAGCTAGGCCCAAGAGTGCAGCTTAGCCAAAGCAATTTAGAATTGGCACAATCACTTGCCACGAGCAAACACACAAAACAGGCTTAGCAGAAACATTATCACAAGTTACACCAGAACTGAAGACACAGAAAACAAGTAACCACAGAGAGCTGCCCTTTTTCTAATTCTCTTGCCAAAACGAGAAAGGGTTCAGAGCTTTAGTGCATAGAAAGGAATTTTATCTCCACGTCTCCGCATGTTAAATGCTGAAGTTATGCGTTTGGAGTCTTACCTTGTCATGTGCTGATGATATAAAGTAATGATGTTTGGCCCACTAAGCCCCATTGGCTTTTCCTTGTAACATGACCACTGTCAAACTGGGCCTGATATTCCAGATAAATACCCTTAACATTCTGTACGAGCAATGCTATTCTAAATTAACATAAGTCTGGAAGAACTACAATACTTTCATTGCGACACTCCCTTATCCTTCTTTAACCTTGCTCTCAATCTCTAATGGGGAGCCAAGATACACTGAAAATATCCAAGTGGATTTCACATTTTCCAAGAAAATTGTTACAGGTTATGTATAAACTTGTCCTCAGAAGAGGGTCTACCCAGACATAAGTCCAAAGATTTAAGTCATGGATTCTTTTTCTTCTTATTAAAGAATTGCCTACCAGTCCAAGAAATCAAAAACTAAATCAATGCTTGCCTAACCTCCCACATAATTTGGAACATCATCTGTTGGCTGATAGTTTTAGAATAAATTGTTAGAAAGGCCTTTGAAGTTATGCTTTTTAATTTAACACTGTTCACAAACTATTCATTCTCTGCTTGTATTTCCTTCAAAGAAGAAAAGAGAACACATAACCAGTGTATTTAAGTAAAGAAGAGACCTGCCATGTCTATCTTACAATCCTCTAATACAGAAAAATATTATGCAACTTATTAAAGAGATCCCACGGGGAGATACAAGGAAGCATTTGGAATACTCACATTCCCTGGCTGCACTCAAAATAAATAACCTTTGTGTGCACATCATCAGTCTGTTGTTGGTTTGTGGGTAAAATAAATTGGCAATGTTGAGAGTTTGTACATTTTCTTAGACTAAATGTCATGATTAAATATTTGGTGCCAAGAATAAGTCAGGAAATTTTTGTTTTCCCCTCTGAATATTTGATTTATAGTATGCTCCATCCCTTTTCTGAAGAGTTTTGTGGCTTTGTGAGGTAAACGCACAAACATTTTATATGCCCTGACTTCCAGAAGGTCTAATTTTTCAAGAAACAGAGTGCCATGAACTCCCATTGACTGAAAAGGAGTTCAGGACATCCAGCACCTTTCCAGGTTCGAGTGCTCAACGATGAATGAGCAAACCCCTCCAACATCTGCAGGCCAGCAGGAGGGAGCCCAGCACCGCTGCGGGTGCGAGGGGGGCCCAGCACGACCCTCACCGGCTCTGGCTTTGCAAAGACAGAGCTACACAGCCGTTTTGGGGTCAGTCCCAAACCAGCCAACAGGTCCAGAAGTTCCTAGAGGAAGGGGAAAGGCAGAGGACTGCCATGCGGAAAGGCTGGTGTATGTCTGGGCTTAAGCTTTACACACAAGTGCTATTATATTGCAAACAGAAGGCAACACAGGGCAACTAAAGATAGCAATGGCATAGTGTAAGATGCTACAATACAGCTTAAACAGCTTGATACACAGGCACCCCGGAATTCAAGATCCATTGAAAAGAAATGAAATAAAAATCAAGGATAAACACTTACTTTACCTGACTTCCATACCTGCCTGAGATATTTTTTATAATAGAAAAGCTGAACTGCTTTTCTTTTTTCTCAAAATAATTATGAATAGCTTCCTGGGGAGTGGGGAAGCGTCAGTGAAACATTCCACTTTGGACATTTCAGCTCAGGGAGTGGCAGCCAGATTAGGTTTTCCTAATCACTATAAACTCACATCGCTACTGCCTCAGTGCTACCAAAGACTCTGACTGACTGAATGGCTATAAAAAAAAAAAAAAAAAAGGATACTTCCTCTCCATTGTTTTCATTAGCTCACCACAAGACTTATGTTCATAAAACACAAATATCTTTAAAAGTTAGCTCTGGCATAATTGATAAGTGAGTCTGATCACAAGTGCTTTAATTTAATGTCTTTTCTGCTCAAAAGAGAGGAGATTTTTCTAGCCTCAGCTGTTTCCATCCAGCAAGGAAAGAGGGGAAAAGGCAGGCCAAAAGAGTAGAGCCATATCTGAACCAACCAAAGAAGAAAAGCAGCATGTGCTAGGGCTGATAAGTTGAAGACAGGACAGAAGAGATGGTTGGCAGGAGCCACTGCAGGCAAACGGAAGGGGAGGAAAACATTTTTAGCGCGATGCAAACCAGTGGCAGTAGGTGTTGCACACACAAACACACACACAGAGCAGGCCTGGGCTTCCCCTGCCTTTCCACCACAGAAGAAGAGCCAGGACACCTTCCCAGCCACAGCAAAGCCAGGGCTGAGACTGTTCCTTTGAGGCACAGAATTTTCTCCTCGTGAACTTCCAAAACACTCCCATCTTGTCCACACTGCAAAGCTCTGGAGCCGCATCACAGCACAGACATCTGCTCACCAGCAAAGCATTTCTCATCACTGTGTCAGAGGTCATGTTCTCAAAAAAAAGCTACATTTTGTGGTCAGAAAGGCAGGATGAGACAGGAAACTCTGGTTACTTGGGTTTCTGGCTTGCTGGAAACACCACTTTTTTTCCCCTTTTTTCTGGCATGAACACTCTGTTGACAGATGACAGAGAGGAAGACAGTGCCCTAAATATATGCAGCTCACGAAAAAGTATGCTTTTTTCTGAGGAGTCACCAAGATTTCACTGCGGTATTGTACCTAGCTCACTAGAAACGATGCAGCAAGGACAAGAACTTGAACGGAGTAATGAAGTATAAAGTTTGCTGTTGTGTAACCGTCTCAAAGACTTAAGACGCAATGCATAAACTGATTACCTGCAGTGGGAAAAAAAACAACGACAAAAAACCACAACACACAAACCCTAAAACTGTGTTTGAGGCAATATGATACTTGAGTTCTTAGAGTATTATCATTTACCCTTTTTCTTCCTTCATCACACAGATCACTCTAGGGATGAAATACGGTTCCCAAAGTCTCATCGAGGTGAGTGTTGATGCTGAAACTGCAGACTATGCTTTTCAAATTGACCATTGAACTTCCTTTGGAAGCACAATCCTAAAATATAATGAAGTTTATTTGAAACTTTACTGACATGCTACACAGCCCAATAAAAATTTGGGCCACAGAAAGGAAGAGAATGACAGAGCAGGAAATAGCCTGGACAAACAGTTCTGCTAAGTCAGAACTGAAGCAGCTACGGGTTAGATTCACAGCTAACAAGAACTGTCATTTTAGGTTCCACGCATATGCAAGAATTTGGCCTTCCAGGCAGCTTCCCGTGGTGTCACAGAGTCTCTGGAGGGCTCCCAGACACCAAGTGCAGACACGGGGAAGAAGAAGGGTTGCATTTTGATGATTCCTGCTACTGTAATAAGTCAGCCCAACCTCCTTTCTGTCTCCAGTCCAGGATGAACTGGAATGTGAGATAAGAAAGTCAGAGAAGTGCTGCTCATGCCTGGTGGCTACCCAAGGAGAAAGCGAAGATCTTATTACAACTTAAGGGAAAGCAGTGCAAAAGGGGCAGAGAGAAAGTAGAAATTAAAGCAATGGTGCATGTACAGATGTACGCATGAGAAGGCAAACGCCTCCAGTCTTGGTTGACATTTTCTGTTAGTGAAACAAGCTCTGTTACTACAGATGATTTTGAGAACAGCGAAAAAAATGCCTCCACTGTCAGGGTAATTCCATTAATTATCACTAGTTAAATGGATGTATGGAGCTGGTTCACATCTGCACATGAAGCCTTCCAGCACAATACAGCGAGCAAAAAAGTTGACATATAGAAGTCATTAAATGAAAATAAATTTTTGACACTAGTACCATGTGTATTGCTTGTCAGCAGTGTTTTGAGGTAGTATACTCAAGAATTAAAAACTTTTTGGCTTAGTTGTCCCACTGGAGAGAGAAGAACTCTAGTTTTAATTCAAACTTGCAGCACTTAAGTCCTTCCTTAGCCCCTTAATGCTCTGTTTCTATTATTTGAGAACATGTTCCTCAGGGAGATTGGAAAATAATGAAATTCCTAGCATTTCAATACCACTAATCCTGATTCCCTTTTCAACATAGCCCTAATTCTGTCATGTTTACCAAGAATAAATTCTTTTATTAAGACTTCAGTTTGGCATGCAGGATACAATACATTTATTGTTTGCTTAAGGTTAGAAACATCAACAGAAACAAAAGATTGGATTCTGCAGCATCTATAGTAATCACTTACTTCGGCCCTTCCTCATCACAAA
The DNA here is from genome assembly GCF_036013445.1 of Caloenas nicobarica. Lineage (NCBI taxonomy): Eukaryota > Metazoa > Chordata > Aves > Columbiformes > Columbidae > Caloenas > Caloenas nicobarica. Next base: position 58,493,198 of record NC_088249.1, on the reverse strand, counting down.
TAAAACTACAGTATTTCTGCTGTCTCTTCCCTGACATAACTGTCTAAAATCTTGGTACCATTACAATAAGTGAAATTTGCAAGTGAGACTGGCTGTGTTATGGGACCTTCTAGGTTTTTCAACTTAGTTTCTGCTCACATTAGGCACTTAGTTTTCATGGTGACCATTTCAAATATAAATATTTCTATCTGGAGGAAACATAGCTTTTTGGTGGTTTGGTTTCTTTGCATGTTTTCCTAGAACTGACATAAAAGGAAAAAAATGTTTTACATGAGATTCTTGCAGCAACTGAAGCACTCCCTTGTTTCCTTATAAAACTAGTTAAAAACACAAAAGTACATTTGCCTAAAATACTTGTTTTCTATTGGTAACAAATAGGAAACACATTTCTTAAGATGCACAATCCTAACAGAAACATCAATGAATAGAAACTGCTTCTGAACAAAGTCTCGCAAGCAGTCTCTCTATAAACAGCCAGATTACTTCTCTGTATTTTTATAAAAAGCTGACTTCCACAGAACTCCTACAAAATAACTTTTCAGGCCAAGTATGGAATTCAAAACAGTTCCTACCGAGACACTCTGTGCCTATGAACTTACAAGGTTACCGTACACGCTATCGGCTTGTTTTGCCGAAGTTATATGAGACATTTCAAACACAAGCCTTCCAACAAGTGCTGCTGTGCTGGGTTAACCTGCTACATCTGGAATCATCTCACAATAAAAAATAGCTGGAAGCATGTGCACAAGCACACTAACACTTTGCAGTGAATATTTTAGGTACGTTCACAGAAAGCATAAAATAAAATTACCTATCTGTAGGATTTTATCTGCCGCACCAACTAAGCCACATTCCACACATTTTAAAGTTGAAAGCTTTAAGAACAGTCCACTTTGTTTCTTGATGTTACTGGTCTGAGCTTTCCAGGTTTACCGTGGGAATGCACGATGACACTGAGAAGTAAAATGAGATCAACTACACAAACCAGCAGCTTGCACGTGTCTCCATGCACACACACACCCAGCGCTGGCACGGGTGACACGCGGGATGCTGCCCAAGGGTCCACACGCGTCACCCCAGAGACGGAGGCTCAAGCACCTGCCCCTGCGGTGGCCACTGGTGGGACCCCAGCCCCACTGCACCGGCTTTGCCGCACAGCCACTCCTGCAACCCAGGGTTCAGATCACATAGAACAGAAATCTGGCAATCACAGGGTTCACACCGCCCTGCCACCTGCATGACAATTCCCGTCCTGCATCGCTAAAACCCCAGATGCTCATCTTGCAAAGCACAGGTACAAGTATTTCAAATGAATGACAATACATAGTTTTCCAGGCATCTGTGTGCAGCATATACATGAACTACTCATCAGAAATCCCGATCAGAAAGACTGATGCATTTCTGAACAGTGAGTTCCAAAAATAAAAATTAAAATTAAAAAAAAAAACAAAACAAAAAACTAATGGTGTTGTACTTGTACCACTGGAAACTGTAACTCTAAACTTTTAAGTCCAATGGTTTTTGAGGAAAAATTTCTCTAGAACAATTATACTGTGCAGGTTACAGTGAGTATTCTAAGATTACTATTTCTAACAGGGGTGCTAAAAGCTCTATTACAAGCTTTACAAGTTTCCATATAGTCTGCATCTTCAAAACTAAGTGTAGATGACTAAGTCACAGTCATTAGGGATTAACGTTATGCATAAACAAGATTTTAAAACCTAACTCTTGTTTAGACTTGTTACAAGAAAGAACATTTTCAGCTCCATTGTAGTAGATTAGAAACACAATATAAACAACAGCAGAAAGTTTATGCTGATGTTTTCCTCAATTAGGATCACAAGAGCAAAGGAAAAAAGTATATCATGAGGATAACATCAGCCAGCAAGTAAGAGTACCTCTTAAGAAAAGGCACCTGGTAATTAAATCCAAAAAATGTTCAAAAATATTGTCAGTGAAAACAATTAAAAGGACAAACTTCAAGATCTTTGAAAATCCTGCTTTTGTTTTCATATAAGGGACACTCCTAGTTTCGACCTCACAAACCAGAACAGCCGACATATAAAAGTTAATCACAGAACAGTCGGCGGGTTGGTTGGTTTTTTTATCAGCACAAGATTTTCTATTTTCAACAGGAAGTTATGACATTGGGCCAGACTCATTCAGAGAGCAAGTAATATCCTATTTACCATTACCAAAATCACATCCAGCAGTGAGCCAGCAGTGCCAGGCGCAGTGAGCAGGGTCAGACAACACGAGAGGATGATGGAGAGGGAGCTCCAGGACCACTCCTGCCCAGCTGCCGGTGGGAGCTTGGACATCCCATCCCTCTCACCGCCCCGTGTCCCCCTCTCTGCTCCTCACTCCCGGGTCATGGGGAAAACTCCAATGGCACAGCTGTGTCTGTGAGGAGCATGAAAAAATACATACCTGCTAGTGGACAGAGATATGTCAGCAAAATCCCTGGTATAGATGCAGCTATGCCAACAAAAACTGAGCCAGGTTTGGCAGCAGCGGTTCCCTTAGTACCACTTTCCCTTTGTATGCATGGAGACATAATTGTGGAGGTAAATACACCATGGAAAAAAAAGAATAGACGCAGGAGCCAGGAAAAAGCAGACTCTTAGTCAGCAATCATGGAAATAACGCTGGTTTGTGACACTTCGAGAATAGGGATAATCTGGAAGGATGGGGTAGCGAGATGGGCTAGGAACTGAGACAGCAACACAAGACTGCCAAGGCCTCCAGCAGTGCCCGAGGAGGTGCCACCACATTTCCAGGCAGCTGCTGGCCCCAAGCAGGGAGCACAGCACAAAGCGGGCCACCAGCCTTGGTGCCTTCCCGCTGTCTCCAGCTGGGAGCCACCCTGTGCCCAGAGCCAGCCCGTCCCCTCACTGTGGCCACTCTTGACCCAGAGGGGCTACGGAGCAGCGAGAGGTGACAAGCTCTGCAGCTGCTCACACCGAGCGCTGCCCTAAGGCACCAGAACGGGCCTTGCAGTGAGGGACCAGACAACAGCGGATGCCAAAATAAAACTGTCTTTTGTTTCCCCTCCGGATTTCTGTGAGAAAGTAAATCAATGTTTGTTTAGGACTTTTTTAAGCAAACATAAGGAATGATGGCTGGGCTGAAGCAAATTGCCCAGAATATATCCTGAGGGAAGAACAGCACCAATGTCAGTTTTCACAGAATACATGCCAAAAATCTCAGAGTGCATTTCAAATTGTCTTTCCAAGTGTGGATCTGTGGTTATATGTCTTCTCTCCAGTACGTTTCCCTGTCTTTATTGGGGCTGAGGCAATTACCCAATTGCTGAACAGGAGGAAGAAACACTCAGCACAAGGTCTGCAAGACCCCAAAGGCTCCAGGCCACAATAACTCATTTGGCAGAGCTCCCCTCATCTGTAGACATCAGACTTCCAGATCAGTGACCAGGATTAATCCACTGAAAACACAGACAGTATTGCACTGCCAATCATCAAATAAATAACACGTTCTGGGCAATATTTTCATATGTATACACATACACTTTTAGCAATCAACACACTCTGTTGTTATAATTTTTGTAACGTAAGCTACCAGACGATACTTCCTGCAGCTTACGGGGGTACTAACGCTATCGGTCACACTGAAATCCACGGGAATCACCAGTAGAGTTAAAGAAAAAGAGTCAAAAAAACCCCTCTAAAACAGTTTTGAGTTGTGAACGATAGGTTCCTTGGTTAGAGTAATGTCAATTCACCACTGAATACCAGCCACTGAATGACAGGGAGAACTGAGAAGCCGCACCCAGGCAAGTCAGCCAGAGGGTGGTGGAAGACCAAAAAATTTAGGTTAAACACCAAACTCTGCTCCAGGGAACATCTATGTCAGAAGACAAAAACCAAAGCATACTACTGGGATTGCTTTATCTGTTTTCTTGTTTTGTCCTTGTAAACTGGACCCATAATTAGCAGAAAAGACTAGAAAAGACATCACTTCTGAAAGTAGAAATGGTATTTTTGGAAGAAAACGCACAGGACAATTTCTACCCTCTCTCAGCCTTGACTTCCCAAAAATGAAGAAAAACAAAGTATAAAAAAACCAAATAAAGATTCCAGGAGGGTTACAAAAACATCATCCATTTATGCTGCAGAAAAATCCTCTTGGTCAAACAACAAAATACATCTTGAAACATTATTTTTGGGAAATCCATCAGAAAAAAAAAATTACAGTGGGAATAAAATGTTCGGAAGCAGCCCCTCCAAAAATACCCTCTGAGGGCAGAACATCATTAACCAATAATAGGAGAGATGACAAATGCATCACTGTTTTCACAAGGCAAGCTGAGATATAGTCAGAATTAAATAGTGATTCATCTTCTCCAACATAGAAATGTTTACTAGAAAATGTGAAACACCAAAAAAATCATTTTTTAATAGTAATTGTTCATCACACAGCCTGGCTCCAAAAGCCTGAGGTTTAAATCCTCTATGTTAGTGACGTCAATAATACTGAAGGTCAGAGGTGGATGCACCTTCTCATATTTAAGTCTTTATGCAACACTGGTCATTTGCTTCCAATCATCTACCAAGCAGAATGACCTACACTGAAATACATAGAAGATGTTATCATCAGGCTCTTCATTAGTCATTCTTTCATTTGGGAAACTTATTTTTCCACATACCTGTACTTCACTGCACGGGCAGACTGTAGGAACACAGGCACTTCTAAAGTGCCAAGGCAAAGAACGATGTCAACTTCTTCTAAAATGTTACTTTGCACACTGTCATCTAGTCCTAACATTCGCTTTACTGTACACAAGATCCAAAATTTCTTAATGAAAGAATGCTTCTGTGGGAGGCTATGACCAACATTAACACATACATATCTGAAAGTCAACATGCTTTCAAAGAGCTGCGCGTGTGCAAGTGCAAAAACACTGCAGGGATGTTAAGACATATCCAGAAAGTTTTATGACCGTGTTACTGCTTTATTCCCATATAGTAACATGAGGTTACATGTACCAGCTACAGCTGTTTGGGGATCCTGAAATGACGCCATGCGTTGACGACATGTTGCTTATTTAAGCATTATGTTTGCAGTACCAGGCATCACATTTCTTCCCCTTCTACAGCTACAGCAAGACAGAACTAAAGTTGCTTTGGTGCCTCAACTCTCAAACAGCCTCTGATTTTCAGAGAGAAAGGATTAACTGGTTCTGGGTTTGCAGAGCGCCTGGTACGCAAGGTCCTGATTAGAGCTGGCTCTCTTGGAGAAAAACATAATTTAGGAAGGAAAAGCGTTTACGGAAACATCTTGCTTGGGTCAGTTCAGTTTTGCTTTAATGCAGCCCAGCCTCTGCCAGCCAGTGGGATGCCCCTTGGGGCTGCCAGCCCCCCAGGGCTGTACCCTTGGCCCCAGCCCACCCACTGTCCCTGCAGGATCCCCAAGGCTGAGCTTGCACAGCCCAACCCTCCCGAGCGCTGTGCCTGCCCTGCAAAGAGCAGAACTGGGGAACGGGAACTGACAGGGGGGTTTAAAATGCTAGGCAATACTGAAAGTTCTTACTCAACTTCTGATCAGAAGAAAACCCAAATTCCATTCATCCAATGTGTTTACATAAAGCAAACCAACTGAATATATGAAGATGTATTTTGTTATTACTGTTCCTTCATATACAGTTCAAACAATTTTAATATCCCCTAACTTAGACCAAGAAGGAAAATGGAGAACTGACCATCAAAAGAAGGATAGAGAGAAAAAACTCTGGAGTAAGCTATTCATCAAGGAAATATCGTTAAGTTCATCACTTTACAAATATTATTTCTAAAAAAAGTTTTGTTACTGAGCCCAAGACCTTATACTGCCTTGGACTTCTCTCCAGTTTTACATTTGCACAGGTTTCTCCCCTTCTTCTACATACAGGTAAACAACATTGATTTTATTTCACGGAAATGTGCAACCAGATCTTTATCAACACTCCAAGTTTTCAAGCTTTAGTTTAGTAGGAGTAAAGAGTTAGCTAATGCGCTAATGCAGTGGCTGTATTACTATTGTGATTAAGTACTAACACAACCAGTGCCCCAAGATGCACAGAACAGCACAGGCTTTGTTGCTCCGTCTTTCAAAAGTACAACATCCTTGGAGCTCACTGCATGGGGTTGCGAGTGTCCACAAATCCATGAAAACAGCAGCCTGGGCATCAGCCGGGAGGTGTCTGGTAAAGGGCAGACGCAGAGGGCAGACCTGTGTTTGGACCACACCAAATTCTGCCATTCTCTCTGTCACAGCACGGTGACAGATGTCGGTTTGGGATGAGCAGCTGAAGGATCCTCATGCAACACTATTCACTGCTCTGCTGAAAAGAAAACCCAAATTGGCAGAAACATCCCTAGAGATCATGTAGTACCTTTCAGCTTTGTGAAGCATTGGGGTGAGGAGAGAGAAAATTGAAAGGGACTTTAGGAGGTACTGCTGGATGCTTTTTGCTCCTCAGCTTTTATTTCCAGTTGGGACTTCTTTTAAAGATACCTGATTTTTTTTTTTCTCCCCCAAAACAGTTGCTTGGAACTGCTACTTGGATTACCAGAGAGATAAACTGCATAAAACAAAGAAAAGCAATTATATTTTCTAAAGTAAAAGCTGAACTATGATGCAGTATTTCCCCTCTAAATTTTGAACTGAAGTTAAAAACAGGTTCTTCAGTACATGCTGCACCACAGGCATGCGATTGCAATTGAGTTTCAGGTATTGTGCAGTTATCACAGGGAGAAAAGAAAAAAAGGAAGAAAAAGAGGCATACAACAGAAGTTTTGGACAGTTGACACGCCAGGTCCAAACAGATTTAAAGGGAACTTATATCAGCTCTGGAAGCAAAATTCTCAAGGAATAGTGCTTCCTTTTGTATGCAAGTCACACTACAGCCAGATACTACTGAAAACAAAACCCTCAAACCAACAGCCAAAGCAAAAAAAGAAACTAAAGAAAGAAAAAGCACAGCAGCATGAAAAAAGGCTCATATGCCAGTCAAGAGATTTCCATAATGCATTTCTAAATCAGAAATCCTTATGAACGGAACCTGTGAAAGTCTGCAACGGTCACAGAATCACTCCATTCATTTAAGGCATTACACGGGAGTTTTTACCCCCACCCTCATTCCTGCCAAGCACAAATCACAACAAAATACATTAAGTTCAAACACTCCAGAACCTACTCTGTGTGTAGCATGGACTATCATAGCAAAGGCTTTGAACTCGACTGTCTTTGGTGGTGTTTGTGGTGCCAGGTGCAGCTAGGCAGGATGAGAGGGCTATCAGACCTCATGTTTTATCAAAGCTAGACTGAGCTTGACGCCTCCATTAATGCTATCAATTTCAGGGAATTCCTTTCAAATGAGGTCCATCAGACATACTACTGTCTGTATCTAGGGAAAATGGGCTTCCTTCTAGCCAGATTAACCTGCTGCCTTCAACTGCCACATTTAAAACCACACACACGCACATCTAAGGATATATTAGTGATTTGGCTTGTGAGCACATATCCCAGGGCTCCTGCTGCCACCGATGATGTGCAGCCTTTCATGAAAAACTCTTTTGTTGTATTCCATATGATGGTTTATCTGTGCTCCATGATCCAAAGACCTCCTCACCCCACCAGATACAGCTGGGGCTCTTCCACCTCTGCCCACTGCTGACCACCGGTCCTGCCGGTGGACAGGATCAGTGTTCTGCTTCCGCGGGAGCAACACAAGCACACAGAGAAAAATCCAAAAGGCTTAGCAACAAAGTGTTAGCATATCAGATGCCCTAATGCAGCAATGACACCCCGAACAGTTTATTCCTAGCTTTCTGTGATTGACGTGCTAGAATTCTTCAATTATTAGCTTATTTCTTTCACTGTAACAAAAGATGCCATATGTCTGCATAAAGGAAGGAGACTAAAAAAATCGTAAGAAGTTGTAATATGCAGATGCTGAGTTGCACAAGTGGCCACTACGGTCTCTCCTGTTGTTATCCCTAGGATGCACACATGAAACACCACTTTGACTACATGAACTGGGTCTAAGAGAGATTACTAGAAAAAAAAAAGGGCAGAAGGCAGCACTTCATTGGATTCAAAATATCCAGTGCATCAACTAATTATGAATCAACTTTTACAGAGCATATTTCTCCAAGGCATCTTGGCAGGCAGCGTATGGCAACGCACGAACACTTCACCTCGGTATTTTCAGGTCAGGCAATATCCCGCACAGGTCAGTGCAATATCAGGCAGAAAGCACCTTCTTTTCTAAAACCAGCAGCTGACAGCTTTGCCCAGGCCCCTCACAGCCCAGCTTCTTGCAGCTGGGGCAGCTGCACGCACTCGGTTACTCCTTTTACCTCACAGCAGAGCTTTACTGGTGTGGGCACTCCGGAGCAACCACGTCTCTCAGTGCTCTGGCAGAGCTCTATTAATCATCAGCGGGTTAAAAGGTCGGATCAGTAAATCCAGTTAAGGCATACACCCAACAGGCAGGGGCAAGGATCTCAACCGAGGACGTTCAGCACAGCCACTGCTAACGTGACGCCACTTCTCTCGATGTACGAGGCGCTACCTTCACAGAGCAAAGAGCCCAACCAGGCCCTGACAGGCCGCTGGAGCCTCAGGGGCACAGACACTTCATGTGTTAAGTAAATTCAACATGCTTATATTTCCCAGACAGAAAACCCAGATTATTAGCAACAGTTACCAACACAATAACCACAGGAGTTCCCAAACGGATTCCTCTACATTCTTGCTGACACCCTATTTTTCTGACCCCATGAGGTTGCACACCAGTGCATCTTGCACCTTAACGCTAAAAAGTTTACTGATGGAATTTTAATCAAAAGTGAAAGGATCATCATCAAGAGTACAGGCTTAGAGGAGAGAAAAAAAAACCAAACAGGTAATGGCAAAAAAACTGAATGAGCAACTAAGAAAAAAAAGAACCTTTGGCTCGCATCTCACTGCCACTTTGACACTTTCTTACAGAAGTTCACGACAGTTTTGTGATACCGACCGAAACCTTCAAGTCACAATATATTGAGCGAAATTTTTAAACATACTATACAAGGAGAAGGCTCAGCTGTTTCCACCTCCCCTTAGCATCGGCAAGGTTATCATTACACTGTGTCACCGCCGTAAAACAAATCCAGTCATCTACAATTGCACCACAGAGAGGATGGCTCCGCTGCAAACGGGGGAGGGCTGGCACCCGCTGGGTGTGCCAGGCGAAACTCAGCAGCGTCGCCGCACATGACTAAGCATGTACTTGGGTACGTCAATACTCAACCACCGACTTGAAAATAAAGGTAATTTCTTCTTATCTCCCCCCCCCGCCAACAATCTGTGAAAATTGGAAGAGTCAGAACGTTGCAAATGAAGTGTAAGAAGCCTTAACAAGAAAAAAACCAGCACACCACAAGACTGAAACAACTGCTTGCACAGGATAATGACTATTAATATCCTGTTCAAGGTTAAAATGTATCAGGTAAGAAATATTAGAAATTAGGATCCTATTTCTAAAAACAGGTGACTACAGATATACTTGACAGAGACTACTCATGTGAATATGGGCCTGTAAGGTAAATAAGTATTCAATGTAAATGTTGCCTTTTTCTGCTTAATTCTAATTGTGAGGGGTAATACTTCCATTGCCAATACTAGTCTCCAGTGACTGAGTCTAGAACAAAGGGGTAATACTTCCATTGCCAATACTAGTCTCCAGTGACTGAGTCTAGAACAATCAATTAGTCTTCATTTTAAACTTCCCAGACCTGGTATAAAAGAGAAAAGTTCACTCTCTTCTAGATATCGTCCCCCAGGAAAGCAGAATAATCATTAAAATCATACTTGAATCATCAGCCAGAGGAAGAAAACACTGTTTGGCTTCACTTCATCCTCCAAAATTAAAACACACACTAATTTCAACCCTACGTCTGGCATAATATCCCAGCAAAATATTAGACAACAGATGAAACCCATAAGGAAAGTAGAAAATTTGGATTCAAAACATAAACTGCTTCTTAGTATGACAAGAGCGTATTTTTCTCATTAGAGAAACAGTCATTAAAAATAAATGCAATGAAGGCTTTCATGACTCACCAGAAGCACTGATCACAACCTTACAAAGTCTGTTGATAACTAGTAGGAAAGTCAGACAAAGTAATGAAGTAAATTTTCTTTCTACTTTGTAGAAATATCAATTATTCTCTCTCACGCACATTTTCAATAAACTTTGCATACAGGTTAGCATATTGACCACAGGACAGCCAATTAGGCATGCAGATATGGAAAGCCTTGTCATTCTTTGCTTGTCTGTATGTTACTTCAGTAGAGCAAATAAAACCAAAAAGTAGTGGTTAACAGTCTCTTTGCGCACTATAACTACCAGAGAGAAAAACCTGTAATATATCTGCATCGATATTTGCTTCTAAATTAAATCTTGTATGCAAATGCAGACTTGCTGCACTATACATGCTATTCATTTATATATCTTAGAAATCGATGAACTAGAAGTGACACAAATAATCATACAGCTACTTTCCAGAAGCTGGTATTTGTAGTTATATTGGCTTGCGATTTCAAACAACCGAGATCACCTTAGGAACATGTATCCTGTTAAGTTCTGGGTCAGTTACATCAGTTGAACATTTTACTTGTCAGAGAATCCACAAAATTTTAACTCAGAGGTCAAAAAAGTTTTGACTTCACTCTGTAGAACTACCTCCTTTACCTGACCACCTGAAGGATACATACAAACACTCCGTTAGAAAAAGCTGAGTCAAGAAACTCTGTCAAACAGTGTTAAGTCATTTGTGTATTTTATTGAATGCCAGGCTGAACCTTGGACTTACCTTTGTGAGAGGAAAGCATTGTGAACAACACACAAAAATGTCTCACCTTGCTTTGAAATAGCTGTGTAATCCCTTTTGTTCTGTATTAATGCACGATAAACATAAAATAAATGGGAGACAAACATTTTGACTCTATAAGTGAGTTTGAAGAGGCTTCTACTTGCAAGTTACTAATAACATCAATCCATTCATTAAGTCAGGTAGTAGCTAAAGAAGTAGCTTTGTATAGGTTTTATGGTATATATTTAAATGCATGCATAAAGAAGGCCTTAAGATATTCTCAGGCTTCTGCATTTGTCATAAAACAGCACCAGAAACAGAAGAGCATGGAGCCCTCTACTTGCGTGCATTCAGGAAACAATCACAACTCCCTCCTCAGTAAAAAAGAAAATGGAGATAAAGAAAACAACCCTGCCCTTTGCATTTTTGCATAGGCAAGTGTAAGATAAAGACCTCATGGATCCCTTTTCCCACATAAATAAATACACAGAGGAAAACTCCCAGATTCCCAGATCAGAAGGTAACTCGAGCAGAAACCTTCTCCTCCAAGAAGGGGGCCAGGACCCACCTGTGCCACCCCAACCCACCCCTCCACGAGCTCCTGGTGCACAGCAAAGCTCCTCCTCCCCAGCCAGCACCCCTGCTCCCCATCTCCCCAAACCAGCCCCCTCACAGGGCTGCGGAGCCCCAGGGTGCCCTAACCCTGCACCGAGGCACCAAGCTGCCGAACCGCCCCAGACCGGCGTCCTGCCAAGCGCACCTCTGGGGAGAAGGGGTGCTCCCAAAGGAATAAAGCCATTCCCCTCTGTATGCCCTTCTATATTTATCTTGAAAATTGGTACGTGAAGCATTCATTAAAATTACTCCGCAGAGGATACTAAAGGCAATTTTTTTTCCCCGCAACACGCACAAAGCAGGTTGGCCTGGTGCACATTAACCTATTTTCCTGCCTGCTTATCTAAGCATCAAAGTTACAAATAAGATGCGGCTGACCTGTAGCGCTGGTTGTGTCTTACTGTACCGTGCAGAGCAGCTCTGCAGAATGTGCTGGGGAGTATCACATTACTCATCACCCCTCTGCTGCGGTTTCAGCTCAGATACCTACTCCCAAATATATACCAGGTACCCAGGACAGGACCCAGTGCTTCATTAAATATTTGGTACATTGTCTCAAATTACCTTTGACACACAGGGTTATTTATACATCATGGCACATTGCATGCCTCTGCGACAAAGCAGCATCACACAATACCGTGTGTCAGGAATGCGGGCAACAGATTTAAACCAATCCCCGCTTTATGACACTTTTACTAGGAAGCAGGTCACAAACTGAGTAATATCCGTTTTATGCACTGAAAAATGTATGCTATTCATTTCCAGGAAATCAAATCAACCACCCTAAGCCTTCTTACCTCTCACATACACCCCCCATCAGAACAACAGAAAGATTGTTTCTTTTGTCTTAACAGATGGATGCGCTGTTGCGATGTATTTTGTTCTTTAGGCAAGCCTTATTCTTCCTAATGCATTTGCTAGGACACCAAATGTTGACTTGGTGCAAGGGCAGTGTTTCAGAGAGTAATTACAGCGAGACGTATTTGGTTACATCCACTGAATTTGGTTTTGAATATGCACCAATAGTTCATATTTATGGAGCTAGCTTCCAAGCCTTAAACATGTGCACATTTCTGATATTCGTTCAACTTCATTAATGTTCTGAACACAAATACTGTACAGAGGAGTATCAGCTGTTACTTTTAAAAAAAAAAACAAACATAGAAATGAGAGGAACATATAATACAACATGCATTCATCTTACGAAGGAAAACTCTGCAACCTGAAAAATGGCTCTTTGATATCAATATTTTTCTGTCCCTACAGCTGCACAATTACTTAAACAATTTTCTGAACTGACAGAAACAGTTGGTTGCACAGGTGGCAACCATAGGAATCCTTAACACCCAGGGAAAGGGGAAAACCAAACACTGGGCAGAAGGCTAGGAGTTTGGATCTGAAAGAGAAGTCATTCACATAAATTATCCAAACCCAAATATCATATTTCATCAGCAGTTCCTTCAGTCCAGCTAGGATGGAAATTAGACCTGGAGAAGTTCTCTTCTGAGGATACTCTCTCCTTTACAACCTCTAACAGGAGAAAACCACAGGAGATTCAAGTGTACAAGTATATACTGTGCCAGATCCACAGCTGGGCTGAAGTGACAATATTATTTTAAATAAATAAACAATCAGCACTGCCTATACACTCACTACCACGAAGTCAAACCCAAGTACTTCCTGCAATAGAAGCCCAGAATTTTCTCCTAATCAGTTCAGATTGCTACTTAAAATTATTCCTCAGCTCTGCACAAGGTGACACAGCATAAAGAAAAATCCATAGCAAACAGCCTGATAACAAGCATATACAACAGATTGGTCCTGTACGAAAAGAAGCTGATCTCATGAATAAGCAGAAACCAAAAACTACCCAATATCTTCTAAAGTTCATGAAGGGCAATGCTTAACCAGAGAGTTTTTTCAGCTGGAAAGGGTGTCAGCAAAGAACAGTGTGTTGCATTATATATTTCTCTCCTGCTTCTAGCAACTGCCTTCAGACACTGCACTTGTTTCTCTAAATCCTTCTGTGCTGCTCCCTGTGCCTGCAAGTTTAGAGGCCAAGGGTATTGCACATCCCTAACACCACTAACAGATGGGACTTACCTCTGCCGATAACACGGATTATAGTTATTGCGATATACTCTCATCCGCAGAAAAGAATTCTACAATCTGCCAAACCCAAGTCTTCTCAAAGAGAGGGGAAAATGCTCCAGCTCTGGTCCTGCTTCCACCACCTTCTGCCTTTTTTTTTTTTTTAACCTGTTAATAATGTCTTTCCTGGATTCCATCATATATGATTTGGACACAATAGACTAGAAAAAAAATGTCTTTGAAGATCTAAAAGCCTTCCAATTGTTTTTTGGGGTTGCGTATTCAGGTAAGAAAATTACAAAATATGTTATCTGAACCAAGTAGTATTTTGATGTACTCAGTCTTTCAAAAGTAACACTATATTAAAAAACAAACGAACAAAAAAACCCCAGATAAAATATGCAGAGGAGTCAAGATAAGTAACTGAATTACCAAAGAGTATTTATGTAAAGTTGATTATAAAGCACCCCCACATATTCCCAACAAAAATCTCACATGGCTTTGGAGATTCTATTTTGATGCTCCACTACAGCAGTTACACAGAAGGATAAGCTGTAACACCCCTTTGGGCATTACTGCAGTCTACACAGGCAATAAGCTGCAAGCTTAAAAGGTCTGAGAAGGATTAATTGTGAACTAACAGATCTAAAGAACCTGCTTTTTAAGAAGCCAAAGCTCCACAACATACACTTAAAAAGCCAGGCACAATCATTTTAAAAAATGAATTGGTAACACCCACTTGGCTGAAGGCAAGTGGAGAAACTGCTGGAGTTCTTTGTTCAGACCAATGCAGATGAGATGCCAGTGACAAGAACAAAAGTTTAATCCATGTATTACCATCACACAATTCAAGGAACTGTCTGCCTGAAGGGCTCAGGCCCCAAATATGACGTTTTCAGAAACCAGTTAACAAAATACAGCAAAATGTCCAAAAACAGACAGGTCATCTCTGAACTCATGGGATGTCTTCAGAATTATTCCCTCCTTACCATCTCTTACTATCACAACTCTAGAAGGAAAAAAACAGGAAGAAATGAACTCAAGTTTTGATTTTCCTCCTAGTTACATCAGTGCTACTGGGACACTGAAATAAAAACAATCAGAACTTGAACTGAACATAAGCTAGGGCAGTAGTGTCTATCAGAATTTGTGTTGTGGTAGGGTCCACCTTTCCCAGCAAAGAATTTGGCTTCTCTTCCTCCCTTCCCCATGCAGTAAATGGCCCACAAAAATTTGGCAGGGATAATAAAACAAAACAAAAAAAACCCCAAAGCAAAACCCTCACTGAACAGCAGTCCAGAGAAGGAAGATGGGCTGATAGCATATGCAGCTCAGATTTAAGAACAGTCAGAATATTTTTCCTTTCATGGAACTAAGAGTCTAAATATGACGAAACATCATTTTGGGGAAGTTTTTACTTGCTTGTAAACGTAACTATGCATAGATGAAAGAGTTATTCTTAGTCATCTTCTCCATGTCAAAAATAAACCCAGCGATTTCCAGAATGTGTCACAATACAATATTAACTGTGTATCTGCACAGTCACTGAATCAGTGGACACTTAATAGCCTTAATTTAGAGTATCTTTATTTGCTGGAACCAGTCTAATGTACTGTGCTGGAATACCACGAACTACTAATACCACTTCTGAAGGAGCCAATTTGCAGCATAAACACCTCTAAAACTGGTCCTAGTGATGAGCAGAGCAAACAGCGTGACGTCCCTTAGCAGCTGGGACACAGACGCAGAGCAGAGGCTGCCTTCTTCAAATTAACGGACTCCTCGCACAGAAAGGGCTTGAAAAGAAAAGGTACATCAAAAACAACTTGCTCACATACAAAATGCACACACTAGATGTCCATTCTACAGGTACACACGTATTACACAGATTTCTGCATGCCAGGCTGCCTGTACAGCCGTACAGAGCAACCCCTCAGCCCTTCCTGCAGGTCGTCGGCTCCGGGTGCAACACACAAGCAAGCTGAGAAAACAGGACCGTACGGGGAGGCAGACCTCAATTTCAGTCATCTGAAATTGTCTTTGTCTTTCAGGAAATCAAAATGCACCATGTCCCTAAGAAGCAAAGCCTTTTCCACTAGAAAACAGCATTTTTCTGCTGATGCCAGGGGAATCAAACCGAGACGAAGGACTCCTGAGGAACAGCCACACGTTACCAAGGACTCACAACAAACGTTACCGACACGTTGAAGAGTCCCAATGGGAAATATATAGCATTTCAAAGTTTTCCCTTGAGTTTTCAAGATATTAATTATAAAATACCAGAGCAGTGAGACAGCTGGAGCAGATACAAGGTACATGCTAAAAGAGGTGAAAGACTTAAAGCGTACTCAAGGAGAAACCGGATAGCAATCACCTCTCTTGTTTCATGGTTTCTTACAGTTAAAGAACATCTCCAGCCAAAAAGTAGTCACTCTTATCTCCACAAGGAATGAGACATGGACACCAGACAAAAAGAAAAAAAAAAAAACAACAAACCCAACCTCTGCTTCAGAATATCTTTGGAAAAAAAAAAAACCTTTTCAGATCATACTTACTTCAAGATTCTAGACAAAACTGAAGGAAACCTGAACTCATGAACAGCAGTGCAACCACCACCCCAATATCAGGGATATTTTATTGCTGTGCATCTTTAGGGTAGTACTAAGACAACTAAGAACAACAGTAAAAAGAAAGAAATTCAGAGTTTCAGAGACACTTCTCATTTCTGTATAGTTTACTGGTTTGCTAAGAATTCACTTAGTTTTACTGATAGAGCAGGAAAAGTCATCTCATTTTCTGCAGGCCACATAGCAAGAGAAATTTGAATGCAGCATCCTTCAATTTTCCATCGGAACTTCATTTCTCCACTACACAGTATAAGCTGCATCTCCAGTATCTTTTTCTAGTACTATGAAAAGAACAGCACTAACCAATGTCAAGCAGCATGTTAAAAACTTAATTTGTCAGGTATTAACTTGACAGGTCTGTGGGGGATAATAAATGTTTTGCAGAAATAATCTCGAAAAGGAGAACCAAATAAAAACACGAGTTGAACGTGCTGGTACCTGGCTGGTCAGCCCAGTCCTGATGCAGCTTCCCAGCCCTGTGGTACGGAGAAACCAAGGTGGAGGAGAAGGACTGAGAATTTCCCAACCCAGGGCTTTAGCTGAAAAAGACCATTACACCTGTGCTGGAAGTAGGTGTGTCCATTCGCACCAGCCCATTTCTGGAATACTGGTGTCTTCTGGAGTACGTGACCCCGTCGCCCCGGCCCTGCGCTGCTGCCACCGCAGGCTCTGCTGTCTGCCGCAGGGGGAGCCCACAGCCATAAGCAGGAGGTGGGGCAAGATTCAGCTCAGGGAAGTGGCTAATTACTGCTTTGGGCAGCAAAGAAAATGGTTATAAGGATAAGTAAAGCACTTGGATTTTAAATGTGGCTTGCGTTTTCAAGCAGAGAATTGTTTTCCAGTTTCTAAAGAAGTGAAACATGACAAAAATTGAGACTGAACACAAGATTTAGTCTGAGTAAGACTAACATCAAGGATGTGTCCAGTCAATGTAGTTCCAATTCTTAAAATGTTTACTGACCTCATAATACAGAGAAAAAAAACTGTGTAATATCTCTAGAATTAGGAGCAAAAGTTTGCTGATGCTTCAGTACATTATTTTAGAAGCACATTTTTCACATCTATCCTCCAGAAAGCATAAACCCCACTGTATCTAAACAAATACCCAGATACTTCAAACTAAGCACACATGGACATACACATATTTAGAGTGCTTGTGTAAATGACGGCAGATACAAACTCCAGTTTGGTCATTGGCTAATCTCTTTACCACCCATGTAATATAATTAGCAACCAACATAGAGTGGTGAAATGAGGGAAGCAAGATGCCCTCTTTTCTCCCAGATCAAGGCATTTCATGAACATCAATTAGATGTTAATATCCCTGGGAGGCAAGCGTGACAAGTCTTATTAAGCCATTTTAAAGATTAGGACACTGAGTCACCGAGAGATTAAGAACTTCCTCAAAACCAACAGCAGAGTCAAAGAGGGGGCAGAGTACAACCCGGCTGGGCCTGCCAGCACCAGACTGCACTGTTCCACCTATTATAAAATTTAGAGTCTTTAAGGCAAAGGGAAAAAAAAAAAAAGTCCGCACTCATTTGAAGTTTCCTGGCCATGCCAACACACCTCGGTTTTGACCTGCAGGGATCATCTTTAGACAGAAGAACGCAGTTTGGTTTCCACGCTCAGATGGCATTTTGGCTCAAAGTACCAACAAGGTTGCCAATTGTAAACAGTTTTTAAAGTCAAGAGACCTCCAGATCTTTTCCGATAAGCTTGAGAACTCAAAACTTTTTGATACTGGCTCAACCCTACAAGCCTAGAGGCAAATAAATCTACAATCATCAGTCCTCAAGCCAACCCACAGCCAACTATCTGAATTCAAGTCACATGCTGAATTTACACGTTAAAAAACGTAGTGAACATGACAAGACAATTACTATCACAGGTTAACACATACTTCAAAGCACAAAGAAAAACCCAACAGATGCCATATTCAATTAGCCCAAAAGGTGAGCAGAGAAGGATGTTATGCTGATTAACACACTCATTAAGACGCGTCCAAACTAATAGCCTCCTGTTGTAAGGCATTTTACTATTTTAATCGCAGGGTACTTACGAAACTAAAGATTATTTTTACTTCTCCAGCGTCGCGCTCCGACACAGCAGGAAACCGAGCGCGCAGAGTTACCCCTCGGTACCGCAAACGCGCAGGTTCAGCCCTCAGCTGGGAAACCACCACGGCCGGCAAAACCCCCCAACCCGCCCGGCACAGCCCAGCAAGCGCCGCACGTCCCGCCGGCACCGGCCGCTCAGCCCTGCCCGGCACAGCGCGGCCCCGAGCGCCGCCACCCGCGGCGGGACCGCCCGGCTCCCGGTGCCCCCACCCGCGGCGGGACCCTCCGGCCCCGGCCGCCGCCCCCCGCCCCGAGTCCCGCTCCCGCCGCACCTGCTGCGCCCGCCGCAGCGCCCCCCGGCCCGCGGACCCAGCGGTGGCGGCGGCGCCGCTCCACATGCTGCCCGCGGCTGGCGCGGCTCGGGGCGGGGCCCCAGTACCGGGGCGGGCCGAGGCGGGCGGGCCGGCCGCCCCAAGCCCGAGCCGGCCGCCGCACAGCGCCCTTGCGCTGCGAGCAAGGTGCGTTCCCCCGCCGCCGCGAATCGTGGGGTTTCCCCCCACCCCACGCTCTCTCGTAGCTTTTCGGGACCGGACCCGCGGTCCCGCACCCCCGGCGGGAGGCAGGAGCTCACCTGCTGGGTCGGGTCGGGCCCCGAGCGGCGTCCCCGCTGCCGCTCCCCACGGAGACACCGTCGGGGCGGCGGAGATGCCACCTGTAAATTGGAGAAGTAGGGAGGGGGTGTGTGCGTATATGTCAGCGCATCCGGCAGAGCGCGAAAGGGAGAACTCGGAAACGGCTCCTTTCGTCTGTGTAGGTTCTGTATTTGAGGAAGCTTAAAGGTTGTCATATATTTAAGAGATTTAAGAAGATTTAGGTCAGCAAGCAAATGGAAAACTACTGGAAAGGTAGTTCGAGGTTGATAGGTAATGTAACTAACAGCACTTGCACTCCAGCTCCTTCACTTTTATCGACAATAACATCTTAATAACGCTAGAAGTGAAATTTTATGAAAAGAGAAAGAGCAATAACAACAATTAGATTCACATGAACTGCTGCAAGAGGGAGAGTAAAATAATCCACAGCTAAAGCTGCTATCCACTACCCTAAAGGTTTGATAAAAAGCTCAGCAGGCCTACTTTTAGGTAACTTAAAACATTCATAAATATTTTTACTTATGCCACACAGATGCTATACCTTAAATAACCTTGAAGAAGGCTGCAGCATGACCCCAGTCTGCCATGACACGAGCTATCTGACCTTTTGCACACTTGCCGGTTCTGAGCCAAATTTAAAGCTGCTTTGGAAAATGGCGAGAGAAAACAAGTGCAAATGTGGCCCTAGTTATCTATGCACAGCTGAATGTAACACAATGTCTAACGAGCCAAGCATTTAGCTAACTCTCTAATTTGTTGACCACAAGGTAGGCATTTTTTTGTGGAAAATACCTGTTATTTGGGTTGAAAATTGTCTTCTAGCTGAAACTAAGTCCTGCTCAATCATTAACTTATGAATTGCAGTGTGTTTATATGCTTATTTATCTTTGGGAGATTAAATGTACTTTTCCCTCAAAGTGATAAAAGCTAGAATATCGAAATAATGGTGCATCCTGTTTTCCTGCTATCTAAAAGACTACATCTTCTTTAGCAGCCTTCAGGAAGGCAAGAACAAGGAAGGAAAAAATGCTATTGGCAAACTCCCAGCAAAAGTCATCTGTACTTAGCAAAGGGGGATGTGTGTATGAAAGAAATAATATCTATATGATTTGTACAAAGTCTTCCTAGTTTCGGTCCAGCATTGAGAGCCACATGAGAGCAAGATTCCTCTACAAAGAACCCAGAAAATACAAATTCAAAAAGAATTTAACCCCTCCTGGGAAATATTCCAAAACTTCCTTCTTTAGGAAAGATGCTTACAGCCTCCCATGTATCTTTTCACCTTTACCAGCTGTCCTCTCCCCTCCACTCCTCTCAGAAAAAGTTAATTAGTCCATAAAAAGATAACCCTTTCCTCGCAAGTCCTTCCAAAATTTCTGTGCGCTCTCTGTAAAAGGGATCCATGTCAGGGGCTGTATGAAAACCACCAGGTCTGTTCTAATAACTATAACGAGTACATTTACTGATTGTCCTTAAATATTTGAGCTTTGAAATGGCCAAAAGATGAATGTTTAGCTCACATTCACTAATCTTAACTATTATCATAACCATCTTTAAAAATTACATTTCAGTTGATGTTACATAACCAGAATTAAGAAATTCTTTATTCATAGTCACACCTCTCTCTAAAGGAAAACATAACTAAGATACAGTTTAATCACTCTGGGCTAAGACGAGCACACTTCAGTAAAGATTAGATTAATAAACACTAATCAAGAAGCACAAATAGATAGATGTGGCTCTGTGGCTACCCCAGCCCACCCTCCCTTCTGTGAAGCGTGGGAAACACAACCATGAAGGGAAACAGCGACTTCCCTGGGTGCTGCGCAGCCTCCCCTTCTAGTGACACCAACTTCCCAACCCATTATTTTTAACAGTGCAGCTGCTTTGTGAACTTTTTTTGTTTGGTCCTAGTCTCTTCTACCCCGTGGAAAGGATAGGGAAAAAAAAGAATAAGAATAGCCCTTATGAAAAACAATCCAACCTTATCAATTAGTATAAAGCCATGCCTGCTAACTCCACTGTGGGATGTTCATCCCCTCACAGTGGCTGATTATGTAAAGCACCCCCTTTCCTGACAAGTGCAAGCCTATCTATTCAAATTCTTGTAAATGTAATACTATCTACATAGCCAAGACAATAAAATCTCTTCTTGTGATATTTAAACAACCCGTCTGGTCTTTTTTGATTAATTGTGGATTTATTCAAAGTCAACTGAACTTTGTTATACAAAAGAGACAATCTGGTTGTTATGGGTCTCAGGAGACCATCCTCAATTCCCTCCTCCTCTGTTCATCTCCTTTATGACTTTGAGAAGTCGCACATACATGGTTGTATACCAGTTTGTGACCTATAGAGTGAAGGTAACAAGACTTCCTTACCTCATGGGGGCTTATGAGGGTGAAACCCTCATATGAGAGTAACACCTTGACATTCTACTACACTCCACAAAGGCCATTACAGGTAGCATAGGTATTTTCCTGCTCTTGGTTTGAAGTTTGTTATCATAGTCATCTCTGGTGAGAATCAGTAGTTAAATGCAAATTTTCATATTCTCTTCCTTCAGTAATGTCTTTGCTTTAAATGAACATATAAAGCCACTAGAGTGGTTCTTTTAAAGGATTTTTGCTTTATAGATTGAGGAAAAGAAAATAGATCTAAGGAAAGGAAGCTGAATTCTTTATGTGGGAGCATATAATTTTCCTGGGGCCTGGAATAGCTGGATTTTCTTACCACATGTGCAGGAAATAGCCCTTCCTACCCGATCCTGAATGTAACAGATAATACTCTTGGCACATAGTGGAACTATTCTAGTGTGAGACACCTTCTAAGCAAGATTTCTGTTCAAGTTTCTAAACACATTAACAGATTTATACATGTCTATTGAGGAACAGTTCAAAACACTTTGCTTCACTGGTAAATAATGAATATTTAAACTATTCCACAGGATCCTTGTTTCTTAATTAAAAAACACACCTAGCCCTCTTCCCATAGATGACTATAAGTTCATTTGTCAGGGAAGTCTGGAGATGGGCCCTTCATCACCCTACATTCCTCATATTAGCATTTTCTCATAGCCTCACTGCTGCAGTACCAGCAATAGAGCTCTCCCACCGCAGCACAGAACTGCCAGGATTTCTATTTGCCCTGGGTTGCCTCTATGTTTTAAGAGGCCAACCTCTAGCAAACTATCTGACAGCACACCTGGCCAGTAACACACCCCCAGGCTGGTAACATTAGTTGTTCTTCCTTCAACACAAATATTCTGTTGTTTGGGTTTGGGGGGGCTTTTTTGGTTTGTTGTTATTTGTTTGGTTTCCCCACATGTCAAGATTTTCTCTGATATTTTGAAAAAAAAGGGAGATAGACTTTGTCTGATGCAGGTTACTGACACTAATCTGGGAAATTTCACTCTTTGGCTCACATGTCAATGCTGGTTAAACCTCCCTGAAGCTAAAAAGGATTTTACTGATGTGAAATTTCTAATAATACATCAAAGCCAAGCACAGGATGATCTCTTGCTCCCAGTTTCATTCAATGTTAACTGATGTATTTCCTAGGACACTTTGCTGACTGCAATCCTATACAGAGACTACCCAACTAGCCGGCACCAGCCCCTTCAAAATTTTCACCTTACGAATCCAAAAATTCATTTGTTGAAGGCAGATGAGCCTCACACTCTCTAGAATAATTCTCAGTATGGCATAAAATTATAATCCTGTATTTATTCCTACAACAGAGTCACATCTCAGTGTCATTTTGCTTCATGTACTGTCAGATTCGGTGATGTTGTAATTACGAATCATGGAAATACTTTTTGAATTCTGAAAAGCAACAACCAGAACCTTAAGAAGTTTGAAACTTCTCTTGAAGCACATATCATTTTGTAAGGTATGTTTGAATTTTGAGAAGATTTGGCAGATAATCAAATAAGGTGGACATTATGAAAGGTAGAATAAATCATTATTATAAACAGTTGCGCTTTTTTCCTGTCCTTGTTGAAGTCAGTCTTTCAGTCAGCTGTTAAAAGATTTAGTCTTCTGCAGGCATATATATGGA
Source organism: Caloenas nicobarica (assembly GCF_036013445.1). Classification (NCBI taxonomy): domain Eukaryota; kingdom Metazoa; phylum Chordata; class Aves; order Columbiformes; family Columbidae; genus Caloenas; species Caloenas nicobarica. Next base: position 58,470,234 of record NC_088249.1, on the reverse strand, counting down.
TATTTTCCCTAAGGAATATAATAATTATTGCACTAAAAGTCTTCATTTTATTAATGTTGAGTCCTCCATGTGCCAAGGGCTTTATTCCACAGATAATTTATATTTTCATGTCTGATATTTGGGTTTGTGTGCTCAGATACAGTTTTGATTCTGCTTTGATTTGCAGGACTCACTACTGTGAGAAACTCATATGAAAGAATATCAAAGGCACAGAGCTGTTAATACTTCTCCTGTTGAAATAAATGTCAACATCTCACTGACTTCAGAGAGAAAAGGACCAAGTAATTAAACATTGTTTTGCATGGATTCCAATAGGCTTTGGATCAGGCCTCATTTTCCCAGCTCATACTTGCAGCTTTGCTGCTTTGGATTCTGCTGACAAACGACTCTGTAAAACTAACCGACCAAGCTCAACGAAGCTGATAAGATTTCCTTCCTGCACTGCTGTGCTAACACCTTCCTTGAAAATGTACGGAGTTCAGTCAGCCTTGATTTCAGATTAAGACTTCGCAGAGCAAAATGAAACTTAAATGTCAGCTAAAGTGCTAAAGAAATTTAAGTTAACACACGGTCTTTCAAGCCAAATTATTCCAGGCTGCACACAGCTGGTAAATAGATTCTGCTTTGTTAGGGCGCTAAAACATCTGCATGAGCCGGTAACTGTCAGCTGCTTAAAGGATGTCACATTGCAAAATAGCTGACTAGGTTGCTTCAGATGATATCAGGAGAAAAACGTAGTGATCTGTGATAGAGATGTTGGGGAAATTTTCTGAAAAAAAACCCAAAACACAACCAAATGACATGGAAGACTTGTGTACTTAGCACGCACCTGCATGAAAATAATTCCTAGAATGTGACCGTCAGCGAATAAAGGGAATCTCCTGTAAATATGTGCTTAACACAAATTAACCATTCTGCCTGTGTTGTCAGCAAGAACCTGAGATTATTTCTTGTCTGTGGGAAACCTGTCAGAGACAAAGATCACTTTCCAGATGCTTTGATGTTAGCATATTATATCTTAGCAAAGACTTTATTTAATTAAATGTTATTTATGTTTGGAGGGTGTTACTGAACAAAGACTTCCCTGAGTGTCATTATTGGAAGAAAGACAGACAGTTTGAACCGGTGAAGACCATCGTGGTAAATCTGAGTGCAGAGATAGTCTCTGGTGATATTCTAGGGAAATGACTGTTTCTTAGACAGCTGCACACTCAGACATACTTGCCTAGCTCAAGGATGAAACCACAGCACTTCTAATTGCCACGCTTCCAGTTTCACAGATTCTCATTCTTCATTTTTAAGTTAAACACTTCTAGTCAGTCTGTGCTATTGTAATTGTTTCTTTAATGACCACGACTCCATAAGTGTGAGCAAACCCATGTTAGAAGTTGAATGCTAGTTCTCTTTCTTCTTATTCTCGGGGAAGGAGGAACTTTCTTTGGCAATTCCAGAGTTTACTTCGGGAGACTCCAGTAACCGATCATTTACTGTGCTGCATTACGCTGTATTAGAGAAGGGATGACCTCGCTTCTCATGCTTGGCCAGGGAGGAATGGCTAGGAAGAAGTTGTAGTCTTTTTAAAAAAATCATCTAACACAAATATTTCTAACTTGCTCTATGGAGATAATAGAAAACAATCAGCAACTGCTGGGTATCAGTTTTGTCTGTTATACATTATTATCTGTCTTGACAGCATAAAATAAATACATTCTATGTATTCAACCCCCCTCTGTTTAAAAAAATAAGGTTGCTAAGAAACAAGAGTTATGCACGTTTAATGCCATTTACAATCAGCATTTATATAAAAACATGAAACTTAGCCATGATGCACTTGAAGACTACTACAATGCAACCAAAATGCAAACTCCTGGTCTGAGCAAAGAAGAAGAAATGTGAATTTTACTGCCATGCCATAATTAGGACTCTGGCCAATGTATAATTACAACTTCTAAAGTTCCTTTCCATGTTCTGGATTCTGTAGGAAATGTCAATTACCGTCACAGTCATTCTTACTTTCACATTAACTCTTTCCTCAAAATAATGTTGATACAGATTTCCGAAGGATGCTGTCAATAAGAGTGGAATGCCTAAGGAGCTATAGGTTGTGCATGTTATGGCAATATATAAAAGTACTGATGCATATAAAAATTTGGTTTACCTGTAGGTTTGCATTTCAGTCTGATATTTGCTTATGTAAACTTTGTTCAAAGATACTCAGTTGTTGTCATGGGTCAGGAGCTAAGTGGTTATACTCAATGAAATATGAATATTGACATTTTTCATTACTACGCTTATTGGTAAGAAAGATAATTTCATCCAGCTTCCTGCCTCTCACAGGAGTCAATCCTATGCTCATTTAAATCAATAACCAACTTTTCTTCTGACCTCAGTCAAATGCAAAAACAAACAAAAAAACCAGCCTGAGATATCTCTTAAAAGCAAGGATTCTGCAGTCCTCACCACGGCAACACAACTGCTAAAGCTAAGGATATTCTTGCTTTGATAGCATGCCCACAGTACAGACACAAAAGAGAGTTTTTCCTAAAGTTGGTGTTATAAAGTTACGAGTTATAGGTCTCTAATCACCACTACCTTAAAAAATTATCCTCAAAAGACCAGACTTCCTTCTTTCTGGGTAAAAATTACAACAATGTTCTCAAACTGCTACTCAGGAATATGTTCTTGAAAGTTTAATTGCTTTTTAACTGCAACTTCAGTTTGGTTCGTTTTTCTATTTTATTTTATATCCAGCTACAGCAGCACTGAAGGTTTTTCTTTCTTATCTGATCACAGGAAAAAAAAGCAGCTTATATCTGTTTCTACCCTTTCATCCCTGGTTTCTTAAATGGGGCCTAAAGCCATTTACTTCTTTAACCTGATGTGATAATTAACTTGTTCAGGCTTAGCCAACTTCAGTTTTCCCAGTTAAACTGGCCCCCTTCCAGCACTGTCAGTTTTCCATAAACCCACAGGGAAGAGCTCAGCCTTACGTGATGCCTCGGCTCCCGGAGGAGCTCAGCATTGCCGTACGGACGCAGGCCACGCACAGACACCGGTGCTACCGAAACTCATCTGCCGAATTCAAAGTGGCTCAGGGTACACAAAACTCTTCAGCACTGCTTATGAGAGGAGAGACAAGTGCTACAGCCCACCTGGCACAGCAAAACAAGTTTTACAGCGCGCACTCGACACATTGAGACCATATGTGGAACAAAAAGCACGGTCATTCTCCCTGCCGTGAACTTTGGAGATTTCAAAGATGTCACAGGTAATTCAGCCCCCATTGCTGCCTCCCCCCAAGACGTCAGGCTCTGCAGCTCCACAGTTCCTACCACCACTTGGCTATGAGCTCAGCTCTTGACAGAGAGGTGCCACCTCATCCATTGCCACCAGCTCCCAGGGTAACACCAGGGCTTGTCGAACAGCCTCCTCCTTTCTGTTGCTTGGGTTTTCTTAGCTCATGCGATCTCACTGGATTGCAGCACAAGTAATATTGTTCTTGACAACCTGTAAAATATTTTTATGAACTCCCACAATTTAGTATTTAAACATGTCACGTTAGCAACTTTAAACAAACAAGCATAGCTTATAGAGAGACCTTTTCAGAGTTGCACCATCTGCCAATAGCTTTCCAGACTCAGTGCCAGCACAGAAGAAAAGGTATTCTTTAATTAAAAAAAAAAAAAAGTCCTGTGCATCTGCAAATTTGTCAACAGGACAGCTGGCATCCTTCCACCCTTCCTGCTCGTGCATACGCAGAGTTTGAAATATCAGATTTCAGTTGGTGAAGGAGGAGCCTGAACACACTGAGAGTAAAACCAGTTTGAACCCTCTGGAATGGTAACAGCAGCACTTGGGGAGAAAAAAAAAAAAAAAGCCTGGGCACAAGTGCATTTCACAACAGCTGAAATAAAGACATCTCACAACTGCCACATTCCCAGAGGAAATCCTGTTGAGCAGAAACTTAGTCCGTCAGCTTGTTCTATGATTGCTCCATGTTGTTCGCAGAACTGGCGTTTATTTCAAGTGCCCTTCGTGGGTTATTTAAAATTCAGACATGAGAGTGACCTGTGAAACTCAGCACAACCGAAAAGTCGTCTTTTGCCATTCAACCTTTCTGATTTGAAAGTATTTCCTTCTGCATGTGAAGTGCTTATTTTAGCTATATTGTATCCTTGCAATTTCTTAATGAGCAGTAATCATGTTGCTCTTTCAGGATATGCATCTGGCATCGCCCACTGACCAACATACTGTTTAACAATGTATAAGCTAAAGACTAAAAGGTTTCTCAGTATTAAAAAAAGTCAGTTTGAAATCACAGGATTCAAATGGTTTATTTACAGTAGTGAAATACTTCCTGGTGATGTGGAGATCACTGCCTGGCCTTAGACTTTTACGCACACAGCCAAATATTTGTTGTCAGACAGTAAACAAAAGTTTAGATATACATGGATAATTCATATTAAATTCCAATAAAATATAGTTGCTATCTAACAGATCATTTCAGAGAATGGTTTACTGGGAAGCTTTATAGACAAAACTTCCTTGTTCAAAAGAGTTCTACATTTAAGCTGACTTTCGTCTTTAATAAATTTAACTAAATGGCTGGTTTCCTTCATGAGCCCTGCCACTTCTCTTATCATTTACTCCAGGCAGTGATAAAGTAGGATTTTTTTTTTAGTGTACAGTAGCAGGATTTTTTGGCCAACAAGTACATTTCACTGCACACTCATGGAGAGAAAGCTTATATGTACTTTTTTATTTCACAATATACCCAGATGCTGGAAACTTGCCCACTCTTGCCTTCTGTTGTGCTTGAAACATTAGTCTACAAAGCATCAATAAGCATCTTCAACTAAACTAATGTCTGCATGTCATTATTTATAAATGTGGAGGCGCTTTCCTGGAGGCAAAAGAACCCATAATACCGCTATCATTTAGTGTTATTTATATTTTGCTTTTTCTTTTTTACGGAGGGTTTTCCTACAGCACTTTTTTGTTTCAGGTTTTCGTTTGGCCTGCCCTTGGTACTGTACGTAACACCATTTTCACCCCAGCAGCTCTGTGTCCTGGCCAAAGAAGGTCAGCTGAGAACAAGGGCTTGGAGCATCTCCCAGGGCCTGGCTGGGCCATGTCACTAGCACTTCTGTGGACAAATACGCAAAGTTTAATGAAGTCAGTGGAAAGACTCCCATTGGCTTTGGTTAGCTTTGGATCCGGCTATAAATTAGGAAAGTTTCATTTTAGTTCCATTACTTGTCCACAATATTGTTTTTTCCTGTGTTAACAACATAGCTCCTCTTTAAACAATGACGGAACCGCTCTTTTCAGCAAAATGACCAGTTTGTCAGTGAGATACATTGTAATTTGACCAGATAGGGATCCTAAGGTTGCTGCTAACTGGAGAAGGGAAAAAAAGACGCCCTTTCTGGTTTTGTGGACAAACTCATTGACTTCGAGAGAATCATACAGTATCCTATCATGCTTTGTATCCAGCCTGTATTAAAATACCCTTTTGAAATGGGGGAGTAGCTGTTATCCTACCCTTCCAGAAGAGCAAACTGAAGACAAATCACAGTCTAGGAAAAACTAGGGAAATTATAGGAAAACTTGGCTAAGACAACTCACTAATTTAACAATGGCAAAAGCTGTATTAACACAGGAACTCCCAGCTTCTGTGTTCCAATCCTTGCTCCCTCCATATATGGTACATATGACATATACATGCTGTATCACAGAAGAAAGCACAGGGGGAGTATATAATAAATCAGGATTTTGACAGTTTAACAAGGGAAAGTTTAAAAAAATATGTGTTCTTAGAATCAAAAGCATAGGCCTTAAAAACAAGAGGGCAGCTATCAAGGCTGTTTATTTTGTTTAAAAATTATTATCGTCCCTACACTTCATCTGAGTAGGAAAAAGATGTAAAGAAAGAGTATTAAGTAATTAAAGTTTTGGGGGTTTTCTTGTTGTTTTTTTTTTTAAATAAATAAGATTTTCCTTTAAAAACAGTGGTCTTGTACAACAGACAACATCTATGCAGTCAGGTATGAATAGAATTTGCTTTCTGAGTAACGATTTTCTCTCAGAACATTTTCTATTTATAAACCCCCTTAAGCCTTTTGCAGTATGTTTCCTGTTCAGACATACCACTTAATCACCAGAAAATGACTCAGCCAATCAGCCCAGACACTTCCCTAACACAAGATTCAAAACTAGTGAGAAAATTATGAGCATGCGCAAAACTTGAGTGATGAGTCAAAATACTGTTTAAACTGATACTTTTTATTCTAGATCAGGAATTTCTTAGAAATCGTTCACCTTGTCATTGGAAGCACTAAGACACTTGTTCAGCAAGAATATTTTGCTCATTCATTCGCTCTGACATGCTTTCTATTTCTGTAATTACTCTACCACAATATTATATTTCAAAAGCAAACAAACAGACTTATGACTGAGATTTGTAACATGGATAACTCTTCTGCTGCTCTTCTTTGGTCTGCAAAAAAATTAGAGATGGAACTGGAATACAGAGCACAAGCAACCTCAGGTCTCCTTTTAAGAGCAGAAGGATTATCAAAAACTAAGGATGGAATTTCATCCTAAAACATTAACTACTACATAACTGCTGTCTGCATGAGTCATCATGGAAACAAGCCCAGAATTTCTTCCACACTCCACAGTAAAGGAAGAGCAGTAGAAGTATTTCGTTTTGTCCAGATGTAAAAGCACCAAATTTCTGGCATTTCAGCCATGTAGCTTAAAGACATCGTCACCTGCATGTGTTGTCCTAATCCGTATGCACCAACAAGAACCCAAACCAAACCTGACCCATTGGAATCTCGTGAGCAACACAATCTGCAAATAAATCTTAAGTCTGTAGCACCTTAGAAATAGTACCATGGAAACAATAGTATTTTGCATTACAAAGGACAGTTTTTTTGTTTTGAGGGCTCTTGAGTTGTACCTTTTTGCAGCTGTGGATGTTGTGGCTTAAGGAAACAAATGCTCACAGTGCAAGTCTGGCTGAGGACGGAATTGACATCTAGTCCCAGCTTTCACCCCCATCGTCCATACACCAAACATTTGTTTCCATTATTTTCACTTGCAGGTAAGGAAAAGGAAGCTATGGAGATTACACCCAAGTAACATCATTTACTCAAAATCTATCTTTAGGATAGCATCTTATTTTCTGTTATTGTTTCAGGTACTCCCCAAATCTGAGGCGGGAAGGAATAATCACAATTTATGAGACCATGGTCTATTAAGTGGAAGAACACCCATGATCCATAACAAGAAAATTATCCTCATTTGATATTTCTTTCTTCTTTTTTTTTTTTTTTTCCCCAGAGTGAATAACCAGTCTTTCTCTAATCCCAGTGATTTCTTTCAAGCAGACTTTTAAAACAAATTGGAAGTGACAGAGGCGCATGTTAAATATATACACACAAGAGAAGGCTTTTGAAATGAAACCTGTTTTATACTAACTAAGCTAACTTCATTTGAGCGTCTTAATATGCCATTTATGGGTATATGCATGGCATGGCAATATATGCCCCCATCTTGAACTGTCCTGATTCCATGCCAAAAGTGGTCGGAAAAATAAGAATGCCATATCGTCTGACAGATAGCGTCATTCTGATAAACGTCTGAGGTCAAATTCCAGTGCTATCATTGCTGGCCTTTCATCTGCAGAAGCTGTTCTCTCACTTTCACAGCCAGCAGTACAGCAAAGTGACTCAAAAGCAGCTGAAAAACATATAACTACCATAGAAACAGTAGGGGAAAAATAAAAATACTAGCATGTTTTCAGCTACAAATGTAGGTTCAAATGTGCTAATATTTATTTCTACTCCCAGCTTTGTTCGAAGTATCTACCTTTCTACATCACTACAGGCTTACTGTGGGTTCAGTATGGAAAACTGACGGAAGGTATGAAAAATGAACAAGCGCTTACAAAAGCTTTTTATATCAGTATCTGCAAAATGCCACGATTTCTCCCATCTCTGAATGGCATTTCAGGTTCTGCATTCCTCTGCCCCTGATATCAGGTGATATTATTACGGTAATAATGAAGCTTCCTGTCAACACTGCAAAATCTAAACATGCTTTGCTAAGTTTTTGCTGTTAATTAGGAAAAAAATTAAGGCTCTTACATAAGATATGCCCACCTTCCCTCTCTTTACTGAGTCAAAGTTCCCTCAACTGGTCCAATAAGAGACAAGGTAAGCTCGATTTCTCCTGAAAAATAAACATTTTTATAGCTCTATATCATGCATATATTTACTGGGAGAGGAAAGAGAGATGGGTCTGCAATGCCATCACAAGTTTTCCTGCCGACCCAGGGAAAGTACATGTGACCCTCGCCCTATAGCTGCAAGAAGCTTTGATTTAAAGTTTTGTTTTAAAATAGATTTGGATAACTGCCTAAGTCTGACTGCCTGAGGATGTGTTCTGCAACAGAGGGGAAAGAAGGAAAGAAGAGAGAAAGAGGGAGGAAATTGGATTAAAAAGAAAACTCCCCACATAAACATAGGTGAAATAATTAAACAGAGAACTTGGCAAACTCCATCTCCTTGAAAGTTATTAGGAAATAAGGATTCAAAAATACATGCAAGTCCGCCAAAGTATAATTAAATAGTTCAACAGTGTAACTTTTATTTAATAAAATTCATTATGCAAATGCAGTTTTTAGGTTAGACGGAGTGAAATTATATATATACAGTAGAGAACAAAAAGTCAGCTAATACCAGGCACTAGTATTACTTCCAAGGGCCGTGTTTGTATTGTGTTCTTAAACAATTCCTTCACCCTCTTCTGTGGAGGGTAACTTGCTTAGTTTCCCCTTTCCACCTTCCCCCCTACTCTGATCTGGTGAGTTCAGAAGTGGATGCAACAACCAGACCAGCTGGAATTCAGCTTGGTCACATCCCATCCATAGGTAAGTCAGTGTACCTTTCCAGGGAGCTCACAAAAGCAAACTTCATCAAGACACGGCAAATTAAGAAACACAACAAACTGCTATTGGTATCTATCTTGTCAGACAGAATAATAAACCCAAACACTCACCAAGGAGTAATGTATCAGTTGGCCTTTGGTTAAGAAATGCTCAAGAAGCAAGAATTCATCGGTTATACCAGAAATAGTTCCAAAGAAAGCACCAACATCGCATACTCAGAGGCTCTTAGGCAGTAAGCTGGGAAACCTGTCACCACAGGCTGCTGATGTATTCAGCAGGGAGGGAAGACTGCCCAAAGTGACAAGTCAGATTAAAACTTCTTCCCTAACTTGGCCCTGAAAAAGTTTTACGAGACCCAGAGGGAACTCTGTCTCCCAGCCTCAAGGGATGCAGCATGAGCACATTTTTGCACATACAAAAAGTTCACAAGACCAACATCCGTTGAGCTTCATCACACTTCCACTGGCTTCAGTGGTGCAGGATCAGATCTGCATCTGGGTGATAATAACTTAATTTCTTACAACAAATTATAACCATATTCTTCAGTGCACTTTCAGGAAGTGCTCACATATGACAAAAAGATAAAAGGCTGTAGATAGCACAGGATAAGTGATTTCTAAACTCAGTTACACATTCTTTAGGAGTTACTACTCCCCTAGATGCAGCACCTCATCAGACAATAATGCCATTGTCATGCAAAGTAAAAGGATAATCTTAAATCATGCCTTTTACCAAAACTGAACAGTAAAGCACTCAAAGTATTGGCTTATTTTAAAACCACTCAGTAATTTAGCTGGTTCTGATAAACTTCTGTGAATTGTTGCATGTGTAGGTGGAAATAGAATCATAGAAAGGTTTGGGTTGGAAGGACCTTCAAAGGTCATCTAGTCCACCCCCGCCCCGCAACGAGCAGGAACATCTTCAACTAGATCAGGCTCAGAGCCCCGTCCAGCCTGGCCTTGAATATCTCCAGGGATGGGGCATCTACCACCTCTCTGGGCAACCTGGGCCAATGTTTTACCACTCTGTAAAAAATGTCTTCCTCATGTCTAGCCTGAATCTACCCTCTTTTAGTGTCAAACAATTACCCTTTGTCCTGTTGCAACAGAAAATAACAGGAATGGAGCCACATCTTCTACTGTTTTAACACATGTTGAATATACCCTTGACAGCAGAGGTTACTAATAATCAGAAGGAAAATAGGATTCAAGGAAGATAAATACATAGATTAAGACCTGAGGAACTTTATCATCATTTAACTTGACTTCCTATCTAACATGGGCTGTTAATTTTCAACCATATACTTCCTGCTTGCATCATAGTACCCATTTTAGAAATATTTTAGCCTTTATCAAAAGGCTCAAGTATTAAAGAAGTTTGTGCATACCAAAGAAGATTGCACCAAGAAGTAGCTTGCCTCAGAATAAAAAAACCTGCTGCAGGTTATTTGTGGCTTGAAAGTATCTAGTTTCTGCTTCCAAATTTAGGGTGTTTCTTTTGCTTGAGTATAGAACATCCAGTCACCTTTCCTTTACTTGTGGGCTTTGACAAATGTGAACTCTTGGATTAAACAAATAAAGTAGACTTTGTTAGACTCTTCCTCCATAAGCATTGGTTGTTAATATTCAAACACATATTATTCGAATGATCGTGCCTTATCAAATTATTCAGGTCTGGTTTTATAAGTGACTTGCTGTCCTCAGCATTTTCCGTGTTGACTGATAAAAACACGGCATTTCACCAGAGCAAGAACAAATTCCTGGGAGTAACAGAAATAATTCAAGCTAACTAATCTTCTCTTAAACCACTTTTTCAGCCTATCAGTTAATTAGATATTTAACATTGCATTTCTTTCTTTATTTTCTTTTTCTTTAAAGCAGAATGTCCAATGTCCTTAGGATGATTTAATCATATATTAGATCAACATAGGTATATTTATTAGCCACACTTAAAAATGCACATTACATGTCCATTATCAAGCTCTGTCACCTATAAAATTACGTCAACTGATACTAATTATGTTACCATTAATTATTTGTTTTCTTATTGCAGCCCATCTCAGATTTTATCTGATTTTGCCTCTAGAAGTCTTAGAGTAACTACTCTGCAGTTCATGATCCATTTTCCCAGTTTAAGTAATGGTACACCATCTATTTTCAGTACATTGTATCCTAAAATTTGGTAAAATTGCTACTTGATAAAAAAATTATTTAACTGTCCCAGCTATATCCTGTGAATTATTGGACTACAATCAAAGCTGTAAACATCTTTGTATCTACAACAAATTAAAAGTAGAATCAAAAGGGACATGTCATCACATAATGCAAAGAATAAGAACCTGAAAGTTTGAAAAGATTATGAAGTTCTGCTCTCAGTATATTGACTCTAACAAAATCTTTTAATAGCAGTGTCTGGGCGGGAAGTTTGGCAGGAATCACGGTAATCCAGCTCGCAATAAATAAAGGTGTGGGCAAGTTTCAAAACATCCTGGGTGGTGACAGGGTCAAAGCCTAGAGCTCTTCTGCAAATGGTAAAAAGAAAATGATCAAATGCTTGAAATACTGTTCTTGAATGAGAAGTTTCAAAAATAACACAATAGCCTCAATCTGAAAGGATACAGTAGCTGAAAAGTAATTCCATTGACGAAAAAAATTAAAATCAGTAAATACAGTAATGGGCTATATTTAGAAGGCCCTAGTGCCAGCTTTTTTTCTGGTAATGAATTGTTGCCAATCCTCCTCCTCCTAAAGATAAATCATATCAAACAGGTAGCTTTTTGGTCATGAGAAACAAGCATGAAGATGGCGAAGACTTACCTGAAAAAGACAGTGAAAGGCTGCACCAGATCATACATAGTAGCCACTCAAGGGATCAAAACCTGATATTGTGGATTTCTATGGCATTTAGATCAAACAGAAGAAACAATTTCATTCACAGAGCTGACACACTTCACTCTTGGACAGTAAGTCCAGGTTTATACTGGCCCTAAGCCCTTTCACCCTAGGACAAATATGACCCTAAAACAAAATCAGGCCAAAACCAGAACACAAAGTGTGACAAATAACATTTGACTTTGAATAGTCGCAGCAATATTTTGTCTCCTATAAAGAATTTCGATCTTCCAGTAACCTGCAGTTAATATTCTGAAAGCTTTTTCTGAGTTAAGCTACGTTCTTGTCCTATTGATAGATTTTGTTTCTATGCGTTCTCTATACAGTGTGATTGAGTGGATTAGAAGTAATTAGTTATTCACATGAGAGACGACTATTCACCTGGATAAGTATTCTTGTTGTCCCAAACACTGCTGACCAATATGCCAGAATTGGCAATGCATATTGAACAAAATCCAGCTTGTGAAGAAAGACATTTTTAAAACACACAAAACTGCTGAAATTGCATGCATGACATGACAGAATTTTTTTTCTACAAAGCAACAGAACAGACCTGTGTCAGCTGGAGATCCTAAATTCAAACCAAGCAGCATCAGGTTTCAGATATGCACCAAAACCACCTACATTTAAATATTTATTGGGACTTTTGGATTTGTAGATGCATTTGAAAGGAAGAAAGCTGCTGATGGAGAGCAGATGTACTGAGTTTTAATTCCAGTTCCTGTTTGCGTAAACTTGGCCTCTTCTCTCATCTTCAATGGGATGTGAAAGTATATAGAAATGTTTCTTCTGTGTGAGGAAGACCTTACTCATGTGATTACTGGGTTAAGAGGTACAGATTAATGATTGTAAAGTGCTTTGAAATCCTGAGATGAAAGGTATTATGCAACAATGAATGATTATCTTATACTATTTAATATCAGTTTGTTCATGATGATGTTATATAATGAGAAAGGAAGTATTCTTAAACTCAGATCTGGCAAGGGAACTTGTATTCTGGCTGCAACAAATTGTCCATGTCCATGTGGCACAGCTACATCACAAACCCTCACCTTCTTCATCACAATATAGATGTAATTATTCTTTTCCCCCCTCACCCTAGCATTCTTAAGCAAAACTAATGCATGTTTGTAATGGGTGCAAAGGTGCTTGGGTGGAATGGCCATGTAACACATGGTAACAGGACTATCATCATATCAAACAAAACAAGACAACATAATTTCTGTAGTCCTGAGATAAATTGCAAACCACGTGGGGAAAAAGAAATACCATGGGGTTTTTTGTACATAAAATCTTCCAGGCTAGCATGCTTTTACTGGGTCACTGGCCTTTCTAATTCATTAGCAGATTTCTCATGTGCAGAAAAACGACTCACCACAATTTTTTTTTTTTTTCCGCTTAGTCTTCAATCACCTGGTGAACACTTCAGCAATACTGCACCCCTCTCCCATTGTAGGTCATCCTATATCTCCTGCCAGCTGGTGAAACAAAAAAAGTGCCAAATCTCTCCCTGTACCATTTCCCCTGTCCTGTTTGCCACAACTGTGAAATTAAGGTTAGTTTCTCCTGACATATGGAAGGCAGAGAAGTAAGATAAGGATGCAAACTGATGGAAGAAAAGAGAAGGCCACAGAATTTTTCTGTACCAGCAGTGGGAAAAGGGTTATCATGTTTTCTTCCTTTATTATTTAAAAAAGCCTAATATGTACAAGCTGCAGAAGTGCTGCTGCCCTCTCCAAAGGCTTGGTCTCCTGGAGAGCCCTGGGCATGGCGGACCCCAGCGACAGGGCCACCACGGCCTGCTAAGGCCTCCCTGTCGCTGCAGCGGGTAACCCCCTCATCTCAGACACCAGCAAAACTTTCCGTTTCTGCATGACATAGCCTCACACATTATATAAGTAAATACATCTCTCTGTGTATAGCCCCACAGAGGAAATATTTACACTGCTAAGCATTTGGATTATGGAAGCATAAATAAAGTAAAAGCTACTGGAGCCACTGTGAACCATCAGAGTTTTGCTAAGCTTAAGTATGGCGAGATACACTCCGTAATGTGCACTGTTGTATCACATGCTCTGGATGTGTCAATACTAGAACACTGAATTGTGCTTTTAGGAAAACTGTATCTTCAGTAAGCACTGGCAGCATCTTGATCCCGTTAAGTGTGGCTCTGATACGCTGATCACCACAATCTAGGGCAGGCCTCTGAAGTAGTTGGATCAGGCTCTAATACTCCTTTAGATCATAATCCTGCAAAGATTTAACATTTACAAATAACTTTATCATGTGAGTAGTTAAATGGGATGTTGGAGGATCAGGGTCAGAACAGGAACGTTCAACGAATTCCAGCTTTGGTTATATCTATCAAGGATACAACAGAAACAAGAGAAAAGTTAGGGTGGCTTCTGATAGAACCTCATTCTTAAGAATACGCAGCATTTGAGGACTTACATATCAGCTTAAATTCACCCACAACTATTCAGTCCTATCAGCTTCAAAGGATTTTAATTAGCATGCAAAGCTCACTACATAGGCAAAAGATAGGGACCTGGGCTGTAGCAGTCTTTCTTCTGACACAAATATCCTCCACTCTGCTATGACCCAAAGCCTATTTTAGTGTTTTTCCCCCTGTTCCTATGCCTTTTTTTTTTTTTAGCCTTCATCCCCCAAACCATCCAAGAGGATACCTACCTAGATACCTGAGAGTGCAAATGCTGTGAGGCTTTTACTTGTAACAACCACCACCAAGGTAAGGATAGAAACATGAGATCTGAAAGAGAGAAGCTACTCTTGAATTTAAAAGCTCAGCAGTGAGTATTTCTAGCCCACAGCTGAGTTGGGCTACCCTGCCCTTGCCACCTCCAAAATTTTGGCTGTGGATTTAACCTCTTACCTTTTGCGTAAAGCACTGGAACTTTAACTTGAGAGAGAATAGTTGCGTTTCTTGAAGTTTTGTATGGTTTTGCAGGAGTGAGAAAAAACTGAGCAGAAAACGAGGTGTCCAGACAAAATACATTCTAAAACATCAGGCAGACTGCAGATGTGTCAGGTGAGAAGCATTTTCTCTGTCACTGCTAGGTTTCATATTGGATAGTTTAAAAAGATTATCTCATTCTCCATGAGTGTTTCTACCTGGGGATCTGCTACAGCCCTGCTGGGTTTAGTTTGGCATTTGGCATTGGAAAGCCTCTGCCCTGTTGTTTACACAACTTCTCTCACAGACATAAAATCATATAATATTTTAGGAATAAACACCTCAGAAAAATGACAAGCGTTCTGGAAATAAAAGAGAAGGAAAACAGCTACTTGGACCTAGCATCTGGCTTATTCAATTTGTACAGAAAAAATGAATGCCAGTTATTGCATACATTTTTTACTTTTTCATTATGAAGAAAAAAAGACCAGAAAAAAAACCAACAGTGATTATCGCTGGTTTTGCAGATCAGTGTGCAATTAAGATTCAGATACTATTGGAAGAAAAACTGGGCAAGACGAGACTATGAATGGTAAATTCAGAAATTTCTGCCTATTTGAAAATTATGTGTAAGTATTCAAATGCTGAACAGTGCAAGTATTACATGTATAAAGGAACAATCTTTAGCATGTTACCAAGAATCTAATTTTGTGCAGAATCTGTCCTTTATTTATAAAATAGATCCGTCCATTATATAAAACACATGTAAAAATACTTCCACTGGTAACAAAAACATTTGATATGAATGCTTCCCTAGAAGTTATCAGTTCCTATTGTCCTTGTATAGTTCAATTCTAACAGTTGCACAATGGGTCAACTCTTTTTTATAGGCTGCAGTGATACGATGCCTGTAAAACTGAGGTTATGAAATGCAAACTATTTTACAACAACATGTCCCTGCTATCAGAGAGTAGCTTCCACAGCAAATTCACAGCTAAATACATCTTCTGCGCTTGTATATTGATTTCACTGCTGATAAACAAATAAAGGTCCCCCTCTATCATTACAGGATGTCTGCTGTAAAATTCAAGGTTTTGAATAAACCTTCGCTTGAAAGTAATTTATTAAAAGCATTAATCCTAAGGTCTTGAAAAGCTACACAAGCCAGAAATACTGCAGCAGTGGCTAAATGCAGAAAATAAGTCATAATATAATACAAGAATTGTCATTTCTAAATGAGATTGTTAGAGTTCATGAAGATCCCTTATGTGCTTAAATCCTTGCGGACTGAAGGCCTATAGTAGTCTTTCTCCAATATTTTTAACAAGTTTCTAAAATTTTATTTAGACAAAAATATAAAGGTATTAATTAAAGTATTTTTCTATACTTTCTGACTGAAGAATCAAATAAGATGCATTATTTACTAAATAAAATGTTGTGATAATCAAGCTAGGACAGGAAATCTGAATGCTAATTTATTCGTTTTAAATAAAAGAGACAAGGTACAAAAATAGATTGCTGCTTCCAAGCCATACAATGGCCTGGTAAGAAAATAACCCCATGCAAACAAAACCCTGAAAGTTGGGCTTTTTTTTTACAATTTTATATCTAATAAGAAATTTTATCTTAGAAAAGTTTTACAAATCCTATTTTTTCTAGTAATTCCTTAAAATACCATGTGCAGTGTAGGGGTTCTCAGGAACTAAAGGCCACACCCATTAAGTAGCTCAGATATTCCTGGTTTAGAAAAATTTATAAGCAGGAGATGATCTGACAAGCCCATAGAAATAGATCTCATTTTGATAGTAATTGGCTAAATGACAGTCACATTTTTCACGTGTTGAAAACTACCATGTGCTGAAGACAGCACAGTCAGTAAGTGTGACTAAATACTCATTAAATTCCTAATACGAAATTTTCCAGTACAAGAAATCCCGTCCTATTGCTTATCTGCTGATAAACAACGAACAACTGTGTACAAAATGTCACAAATCCCAAACATTCTAAAATCATGGCTCAGGCCCCTCAATCAGAAGTTTTTTTCACTATAGATATGCTTTTAATTTGCTTTCCACGTATAACCAAGCAGGTTATTAAGTGCTTTTCTGCAACCACAAGAGCTTGATGTGGAAGCTATTTTCATGTTTATTTTAAGGAAAAATACCAAGAAGCTGGAGCCCAACAAAAACCACCAAAAATCATGATGAGACATACGGAAAAATGAAGTGATATATGACATTTAAAAAGCTGCTTATTCAGTTTCGTCATAGCATGTCAAATAGACCTCTCCAGCAATTTCAGCATGCATGATAAAAGGGCTCTTTTATCAAAAGGAATTAAGGTAAGACAGGCAAGCTAAAAAAATGAGTCCTGGGAGATCAAAAGGATCCTGGTGGCCTGCAGGAAAGGGAAAACCTCCTTTAACTAAACACCCAGGAGAAAAGGCAGCATGTACATAGCCTGAGAAATTCCTTCAATGGTACAATTTACCCTCTTGATTTCATCAAATGGTAAATGACTATACCTACACATAAGGACAATCGGCTATGTTCTGTTCTAGGTTGTAGTCACGCAGCCCAGGCGTGAGCAAGCAGAACTTAACCAGTGCTTGCTTTTTTACCTCCCTGCATTCAGACGTGTTCATTGTTTATGTGGGTGCAAAAAGACCAGTAGTATCCGTCCCATATTTCTTCCATTGCTGCATCTCAAGCTATTCTTGGAAGAAGGATTCGAGGTACTGCGGAGACAAGAACAACTGATATTGTGAGGATTTTAAATGGGCTCCCCTGAAGAAATGCTGTAAACGTAACTGCTGGGCCAGTGCGAATGGGCTGTCGTCCAGCCCCATCCTCGCACGTAACTCCATCCACTGCAGCGGGATTTCACAAGAGCAACCGAGGGCAGAGTGCAGCCGTTGTGTTTCAAAACATTTGCAGAATGACTGGGTATAATTCTTTGAAGAGCATTTAATTTTCTTAATGAGTCTGAGTAAATCATTAGCCTCCCTAGTTGCAAGGGGAATACTTCGGGAGATTTCATGAGGTGTACTTTAGCAGAGCAAAACAACACCAAGTCATACTTGTTAGGCACAAGGTCTCAGAACAGAGTGAATTGTTCCTCTAATATTTCTACTGCACAGTATATTTTTAAAATACTGAACAAATCTATCACACCAATTGATTTTACTGTACCAGAGACTAAATATAGTTTTTTTCTGACAATATGATTACTATTCCTTCTCATATCATGATTTTACCATAAACATGCATATTGAAGTGTCTTCATCCCTGAGAGCAAATGAAGGAATTATTTTGTAAGTGGAAACATGGAAAAGCGGAAATCTTAAGCAGATGCCTCTGGAGCAAGATCTTTCTCAGTGTTCACTCAGCATATAACATTTGTTTGCTTTCTTTAGTCCAGAAAATGCCTGTCGCAGTGCCTGGACAAATTGCGTTGGTCACAAGTCCACCAGTTCTGGAGTCCAAGCGAAGGAGGCACGATTTAGTCATGCCATTCTCCACGTGCCTCTCTCTGCCTGACTCACCTTTCTGATACTTTTCCCACCCCAACTGGTCATACTCGCACTCTGCCATCTGCTCAGCCTATCTCAGCAAAACCCGGGTCTTGTGCAAGCAGCAGGCTGTTGCAATCTCTCGGTGGGAAGCAGGGGGCCCATGAACAGCGCGCACCATCCAGAACAGGGCAAAACGCTTCCTAAAATAACCA
Source organism: Caloenas nicobarica (assembly GCF_036013445.1). Classification (NCBI taxonomy): domain Eukaryota; kingdom Metazoa; phylum Chordata; class Aves; order Columbiformes; family Columbidae; genus Caloenas; species Caloenas nicobarica. The sequence continues at coordinate 58,451,744 of NC_088249.1, read as the reverse complement.
TATCCATGAGCCTGTTGTAAAAACTGGCTGTCCTGGGGTTTACTTCTCATCGTCTCCCACCTGCCAACAAAGAACCCGAACCTTTCAAGTCTGCACCGACTTAGGTGGCAGGGAGCCATAGGAAAGCTAGCGCTTCAGGTTAGCACTCCCTTTCCCCTGCTTCAACCTTTACAATCAAATAGCAAAAAGAATGAAAACAAACTGTGGCTGCAGTCATTGGTGTATTACATTTTCTGTTCTCACCAGCACATCTTGTAGGTCACTGTTAGGCCAATGAAACATAACACGGTATTCCTTTACCACCCCACCCGCTCATGCCCCCCTTTTTAAATTTGAAAACAGGTATCTTCTTCCAAGCTAAATAATTTTAACTACTGAACTTCAGAGAAAAAGAAGGTCACAAGCTGACTCATCAACAGCCATAATAAATGTGTTAAAGATCCTGGACAGGACATGAGGTGATATATAAATGCCAGGTACAGAGATACTCACTACCCAAGGAAACAGGTGTATGTGTTCTTAAGGTTTACTATGATTTATGAAGTAATAAACATACTACTCCAAGCCAAAATGTCCTGGGCCTGATCTTCCACTGCTTATCATCCATGTATCTCTATATACATCTTCTACACCCCTTGAGATTTCAAATAAATCAGAGCAGAGGGGGTTATTTGCCTTTGTGTGAGGCATAAACACACAACAGTTGACTTTAGAAGCTGACCTGCTAATTTCACTGACAGAGAGGAGGACAGTTGTTAAAAGGAGTATAAGAAATAACTGTAAAGATGTCTTTATTCCAAACATTCGAAATACAGAAAAAACGTCCTTTGCAGTTAGTATTTGGCACCACCAGCTGGATGCTCTAAGGAACTAAAATATAGATTTTTACTGCTTAAAATTGGAAATACTGGCAATGCGATCTTGTGGCTTACGGTCCTGTATGCTATTTTGTTCTGCTGATAAAGTGTCTATTTTAAATACCTTGTATTTTCCACACAAGAGAATGATCCTGCTGATTTTTTTTTTTTCATTGTGTTGAGCAGCAGTCAAGTGAAACCTTGGAAATACTGAAGGATGCCCATACGTGTGTTGTGTGCCTCTGGTGAGATCTCATGCCGGTGGATACAATATGTACCAGGGTCCCACATGGAAAGGGACTGTCCATTTTACCTGCCTTTCACCCCTATGGATGCAAGCATTTGTGCAGAAGGAGCTGGGTCTCCTTGCTCCCAGCCACACCAGTATTATGTTCTGGGCAAGCAACCGAGCACCCTGTGTCAGGGCAGATGCTCCAGTTTTAAGAACGTTTCACTTTGGCAAATTGCTGTAGCGTGTTGTCATTTCCTGCAGGGCTGTTTCTTGAGCTAGCAGAGGGTGCTAACAGCGACACAGGGAAAGTAAGGGAAAAAGTTTTACAAATCTAGATATCACCTCACCGGATTTTTTTTTTTTGCAAAGCCCATCCTAGTCTAGTTGGAATCTATGACAAATCTGCACTTTGTTACTGTCATAAGTACTTGGCATATATCACTCCTTAGAAGGAATACATAATGTGAGCTAAGTAGGAGCAAAATGTATCATTCCATTTTGCCTGCTGGCAGAAAAACCCTGAAAGGATTAAGTTGTGGGTAATAGAATATACTAGAAGTGTGTAACCTAAGTGATGCAAAAACATTAGTCCTTAATACAGAGCAACACAAACATATCAATTGCTCAGCAGGGTTCTGTTGTCCTTATCCCTTTGCCAGGGGTGATGTATGGCATGAAAGCAAATAAAAACGACCTCCTGTAGATTCAGAATAGGTGTGGTGGTGGCAGGAGATGGTATCTCTACTCCCAGTCCTGGAGGCAAAACTCCTGCATACAAAAGTCCATATTGTCTGAAACTGGATACTACTCTCTACTTAAAAGAAAAAGTAGTTCTGTTGCAAGCACAGAAAGGGAAGGGTAACTCCCCAAGATATGAAATTTTACATCCAGGGAGCTCAAAGGCATCAACCCTTCCCCCAACAATTTTTGGTTGGAGCAGAGTTGGCCCCTAAAGCTTTGCAAGAATCCTTTCCCCTTCCCAGACTGGATTCCTGTGCACTGCACGGTGGAGGTACATAGTGCAGCCCTGAGGAAGCAGGTCAAGTGGCACAGTGACAAGGACTGAGGATAGAAAAGGCTTAGAGAGGCTGAGTCAGTCATAGTAAGCAATGATTAACTTTGGAGTTCTTTGCTTTTGACATTCAGATCATGTAAAATCATGGGATTACTTCAGTGCCAGTCAGCCCCATGTCTGGGCCCTTCCCTTCATAACAGGTGCCATGGACAAGACAGATCATACCAGCAAACTAAAACACAGAAGTTGAAAATGAGTAAAAGTTATTCACAGTAACTTCTGCTCCAATGGCAACATTGCTATACCTTTATCAAATAAACTATAAAATTTGGCACAAGAGGGGCCCAGGACTGGAATAGCAGGAATGTTGCAGATCAAGATTAATGTGCATTGGCAGAGCTACACGGAGAAACATACACGGCACCTGTCTCCACGGTGCCTGTCTTGAGCTAATGACGTTAATCTCCTGGTTTCATAAACACGGTATTGAAACCTGCATTTAAAAACAATACCTTGTAGATTGTAATGTAAACTATTTTGAGGGAAATTTTGCCAAGAAGAAAAAACATGCATACATGTAACAAGCCAGCTGAATAAGAAAGTAATACATATCTATAAATATGTTCATAAAGGATCTTAGCTATTCTTAGGAATATATATGTGCATGTGTGTGTAAAACTATGTATGTTCTGTACATGTTGATAATAAGATAAGCATTAACAAGTGTGACAGGAGAGATGAGGATTTTTTACAATCTCAGTCACTTGAAGTGTTGCATAGTTCCTCTCAGAAGCCTTTCTCACCTTCTACCCGAAACCCCAGAATGTGCTGCAGCCTGGAGTTACGACAGGAATTCCTGGCCTGGATGGGATGCTGGAGAATCAGGAGCCGTGCTTACAAACATCAGCAACAGGCATCTGATTAGTTAGATGCCATTACGTTATTCAACCATCCTTAAATAACTATAACACCATTTCAGCCACTAATCCTTTCTGAGAAAGACAAATAAGAAAGCATTAATTTGGTGACCATTACATGACCACTATACTTTCTTTAGGACTGACTGTACTGCAGGTTTTGCGATGCTGTATTCCTCCCTAAAATGTTCCTCACCAAGCCCTAACTCTATTAATGTCAAAACCCCTACTAACTTTAGTGGGTCTAAGAACAAACTTGCTTTTTTCACCAGCTAAGAACAACTCCCTCAAAAAGATAGGGGAGAGAGTAGACAGGATTTCGTAGCCATGTCTCATATCAGGATAATACCATATTTTCATGTTGCTTTTGGATGTTTTGTCTTGAAGACAATAGTGAATGTTTACAAACATACCAGCTCTCAAATCCCAATGAACTCCTTATGTAAAATATATCCTGAGATAAGCAGTACCTTTAACTGTGGGAAGTGTATGCCAAGCCTGAAAACTTTTCAGTGTTTTTAATTTCTTTTAAAACTCATTCAGAAAATTCCTGGACAAACCATCAGCAATCATTTAGCTTATTTAGCCCTAATGGACTCAGAATACATTCTAGTGAGAAAAGGAGAACAGTTTATGATTGAAAGACCATATTAAATATTGTACATATTTTTAGAATACCCATGTAAAATCTGAAATAATTTTACAGATAATAGGAGGTTCCTGCTTTTGCTGTTTTCTCTCAGGAAAACAACAGATAAGCAACTGCTTTAAAAACTGGACAGGCAGTGTCCTGGTGCGCCAGAGCAGTGTCCTCAGCCCAGTGACACCCACTAGATGGAGATATTTCCATAGGACACTCCCGGATGGCGCTGGCCTCCCCAGCAGCGTTCATCCGTGTGTCATGACCGGACCAACACCAGCTCACACTTGCGTTTCATCTTCTCAAGTTTTGGATAGGAGCAGAGTTAACTTGTTTATTCATTCAGAACAGTAACATGCAGTTTGGGAGAGATTTTCACTTTAAAGAGCAGCAGATCCAAATATTTTTTTTTACATTAGAAATAACAGATGAACACACACCTGTGTGCACACACACACAAACACACACAGATGTATTCAAGAGCCTAAACGGAGCACAGATCTTACTGCTTCTTAGTTGGAGCAAGTGCTTCTACAGCTTTTAACAGGCTACTCAGATGTGCAAGACTTTGGGCACAGACTAATTTTTCAATGGCTCTTATGTGTTTGGTGTTAGTTAAACTCAGTTACAATTTTTAAAAATATTGCAGGTTTGCTTGAAAATCTGACACTTTTCATTTCATTTATGCATGTGCTTATGTGTATGTGGTGTGCACAAAAGACTGCACAATGACTAAGAGACATCTAGTATGTTAAACAGGTGTCAATTATAGTGAAAAAGGCACCAGAATGCATTAATGCTGGTTGCTTTTTGTCATTTCAATGGTCTGATTTTCCAGGACTCAGTACAAGCTACAGAGATCAACTAACCGTGGTGATTAACCAGCCATAAGAAGCATGTTTTTTCCTATCCGGTACTCCTAGTTCTCTGAAAAGCAATATTCACCTCCAGTTTAAATCTTCCATGGCTCACTTTCTCCTGTATGTGTTCAGCCAAGACTGATTTGACAATGTGTAAGATCCTTTTCTGCAGCCCAGTATTTTTTTCAGTCTGTAGGAGTGCAGTCAGTACTTCTATGCCAGGGGATCCACAAAGAATAAGGAGTTAAAGAAATGCTGAGCTTTATGAGGTCCTATTTTATGTATAGGTGTTAACTTCAGAACTGGAAATATGCTTTATTTTCACCCTATGTTGCAGTTTTGAGGAGCTTTGGGGATCTGCTAGATCCACACTCTGTTTGCAAGAATCATAAAATCATTTAGGTTGGAGAAGACCTTTAAGACCATTGAGTGCAACCATTAACTTAGCACTGCCAAGTCCACCACTAAACCATGTCCCTAAGAAACTCATCCACACGTATTTTAAACCCCTCCAGGGATGGTGACTCAACCACTTCCCTGGGCAGCCTGTTCCGATGCCCAACAACCCTTCCTGGGAAGAAGTTTTTCCTAATATCCAATCTAAACCTCCCCTGGTGCAACTTGAGGCCATTTCCTCTTGTCCTATCACTTATTACTTGGGAAGAAACCAACACCAGCCTCACTACAACCTCCTTTCATATGGTTGTAGAGAACAAAGTCTCCCCTCAGCCTCCTTTTCTCCAGGCTAAACACCACATAGTCACGATTTTGAAAGATTTCTGTGTTCTTTTACCAGTATTTCATCTGTGCTCTCTCCACCTCTCAACCTCTCTGTGTTTCTAATGTGTCATACCCAAAATAACTGAAGAACTATTTGTTTGGTATTTTCTTAAATCACTTACAATTAAAATGGTCCTTCCATGAACCTCAGGGAAACCAGGTCATACATGAACTCCACAGGTCCTGTGTGAACTTCATACACTCCACAGCATGAAACAGATTCCACAGACCTAGGAAATTACCACACATACCACTAAGCTGAATCACTGTATAAATGTTATCTTTGTTACCTATTTATTCTCTTACTTCTACAAGCTGGATAAGAGCACAGGAACACACACCTCACTATCAACAGAGCCACACCACTTTTTTTTTTTTGTCTCACCCCTTTTCCATTGCACTGATAACTGTGGATTTGTGCCAGCTGCAAGTAGTTCTTGGCTGGCATTTGAGAAATAACTTGGCTGGTGGCTGGGAAAAGTATGTAGGGATGATCCACCAGAACACATTAACTCCTTGGTCTCTGCTAAATTTCTTTGACATGGCCAGCTTTCCTTTAAGTATTAGGTGTGAATAAAATTCTCTGAAGTGCCTTCCTTTGTCCCCCTCCTAATTTGCTTATTTAGAAGTATTTCAAATGGCAAATTAGAGGTATGCATTAAACTAGAGTGTAACATATGGAAAAAACAACTTTTGGCCCCATCTCATTACTTGTATACACCATGACTAAGAAAACGGACAGTTTACTCACAGCCTACAGTTTTCCTGAAATAAAACATCAGTTAGTAGTCGAGGCAAGCTTAATTCCAGACAGCTTTCCATCATCAGCGATATAACCCAGTGGAACTACCAGAAAAGCTTGTCCAAGACAAGCTAAATCAAAATTTTATTATAAGGCAAGATGCTCTTTGTAAAATCATGTTTTCACAGAAGTGTTTGCCCAGTCTCTATGTTTATCAGCAAACTGATACTTCCTCAAATTGTAACATCCCTTTAACTTAAAAAAAATTAGTGTATTTGAAGTGTTGTGGGAACATCTTACATCTCAGTTTGAGCACACACCATTACAAGAAAACAATCAGAAACACCATTTAAAAAGTTGTTCTTGATACTTACATGGTGTTACATGTCCTTTAAAAAAATGCCTAAATTAACTTCACGCATGTGCAATGTTGATATCCTTCCTCAAATATGTAGAGTGAAAGCTTTCCAAAGACTGAAATGCCTTTGGCAAAAGCTTGCTATGAAGTAGGCAAACAATATTAGATATAAACTACAAAACAGAACATCATCATCACAGTCCAGCAGCTGTGACCGAAGGAAAAACGGGGAGAGGCAGGATGGTAGTACCAGTGACACAGTTCAGCAGCCTTCACGCTGAAGCAAGGATGAGTCTGTGCATGGTGCAGACTCCCGGGTGCCGTGCAGCCCTCTGAGGCACCAGGCAGCTCAACCCTGCAGTTCAACAGAGGTTACAGAATCCCTTACATTAAAAATCACTTTTGTTTTCCAGTCCAATGGGCTGAGAGCAATGCACAGGCAGTTGAGATTCTAGCCCAAACCAGCATATGAAACTATAGAAAGACAAGAGTAAAGGTAGTAATTTCTAATTGTTTATTTTTTAACCCTCACTGTCATTTACGACAAAATATTAGTCACTAGAAAACATTTTTGTTACAGCTTTGTTGTGTTCCATGCTGCAATTATGACCCTCCCTTATCTTTTAATGAAAATGCTAGCAGTATCACGGTTTGTGTTGTTCAACAGCAACTCTCATTTTCACAGTTCCTTATCACACAAACATCTTTATGCTTCCACATCATTCCCACCACAGGGGGGGGAAAACAGTTTCAGTCAAACAAGTGCAGAGCCTATAACAACTGTTTTGACTGTCATTTAAAAGCCAACCTCACCAGCTGAATGGCTGTAGAGATACCGATCATATCGGATCAATCAGCCCCAGTTCTGACCCAGGCTTAGGTCCAGGAATGAGCTCAGTCTGCTCTACTGATCGATCTTAAGCCCACCCCTCCTATCCTAATTTCAGAGACATCTGTCCATGCCAGCCTGAGCCCTGACAAGGAATTTGAAAAGAAACGAGAGGGAGGCTGTAACTGAAATCAGAACTAAGAGTTTGCATGTTTCTTAGCTTTCATGTCAACTTCAGAATAGCTCAAATATCAATAAATAACTGGATGCCACACTGGTGAAAATTAATTAATCAGGGGAGCAGTGTGCTACACTAATGTTATGGCTTCCAGTTTCATGGCATGCTTTTTGTGTCTAACCACGAGCGGCCAAGAGCAAGAAAGGAGAGCTTATTCAACACAAACACATACAGGAATGACAGACCAGTCCATGGAAACATTTCTATGCAAGAGGTGGCAAAAAGATATAAAGTGGTCATTGCTAAAAAAATTCTGAATAAATAACATAGCTGCAAAAGTAGATAGCTTACAGTGAAATCCTTTTCCTTCGAAGGCTGACACAGATGCATTTGCATATAGCAAATGCACCCACTCGTAGGAATTGTGCTGGAAAGAAACATAGACAGGTTAAAAAGTCATAGGAAAACCTGTGCTTTGTGTAGCGTATCATTTTACTAAAGTATATTAAAACCTTGAAATAGATGGCTTATTTACCAATATTTTTATCTAAACAGTGGCAATACTGTAGCCTTCTGGGAATAAGACTCAAGGTGTGTCTGTCCGACAAGGAATTTGAAAAGAAACATCTCTATCACATACCTATCTAGAAGGGGCGAAGGATATATCACCATCAGAAATGGTGCTTTGCTTTTGCAGGTCTTAACTGATCAATAACCCTGTGAAAGTATTTGTCTGACTGGAGACTTGGGAGCAGTCAAGCAGAGACACCAGAAAGGATTCAGTCTTGTGGAAGGCAGAAGCTGAAATATAAATGCTTTATTCCAGCTAAGTAAGAGTGACATGTTCCCAGCCAGCTCCCGGCCACAGGGCTGTCTGCCTTAGGCTGTGTGAACCTAGAAAAAAAGTGACAACTCAACTTGCAAATCACAAGGCAGTTGTTTTGAAATATGTAAGGATATAAAAATCATTATTGTAAACCAGAGTAAGATTCTTTGCATGCTCAGAGGATCCATTGTTCTGACAAGGAGAAAACTGAAACTTCTTCCTGGGGCATTTCCCTTATTAATTGTTTTGCTTCAGTAAGTACCTACAGCAAGATGCATTTTCATGACATAGATAAAATAGAATTGTCAGGTAATACAGTCCAATTTAAAGGTTACCCAAACCCAAATAAATCAAACCTCTTTTTATTTCCTTCCACAATTTTGTTCCAAAGGAGAGATGTTAGCAAAAAAAGTTCTCAACACAGAACAGAATTAACTCTAATTCCTACAGCGCTGTGTCCTCACCGTTTATTATTGCACTGCAGGAATTGTTTTCTGGCATTGCTGCCTTACAGGTCAGTCCGCTTATAGGGATCTGTGGAGCTGCCAGACCACTTTGCAGATGACAAATGCCTTGTTGTCCCAGGACAGGCTTTGCACAGTCATTAGTCTACACTGCAATTGGAAGGGCAATTAAAATCTGAAGCATTCCCTGTAGCTAGCAAAAAACCATCGTAGTAAATGCAAAGTTCAAGATAAATTCTACCATCAGATGAAGCATGCAAAAGCACGGTCTAGACAAGATGGCCCAGCACCCTGTCCAGCTGAATGTGAAAAGCATCCAATGTCGGGGAATCCACCACTTCCCTGGGGAGATTATTCTAACGGCTGATTGTTCTCATTCTGAAAAATTTCCCTCTTACGTCCAATTGGAATCTCCCCAGGAGTAACTTGCACCCATTACCCCTTTTCCACGTGACTCCTTGTAAAAGGGAATCCCCAACTTCTTTATAGCCACGCTTTTAATACTGGAGCACGGTGATGAGGTCTCCTCTAACCTTCTTTTCTCAAAGCTGAACAAACCCAGTTCTCCCAGCCTTTCCTCACGCAGCAGGCTTCCCAGTCCTTTGATCATCTTTGTGGCCCTTTTCTGGACCCTCTCCAGCCTGTCCATATCTTTTTCGCATAGCTGGGAACAAAACTGAACCCAGTGTTCCAGGTGTGGCCTGACAAGCGCTGACTCGATGTCGTGGTTTAACCCGAGCTAGCAATACAACCACAACAGCCGCTCACTCGCCCCTCCCCACTCCCCAAACAGGGGAGAGAATCAAAAGGGAAGGGAGAAACTTGGATTGAGATAAACACAGTTTAATAAAATAAGAAAATACTAATACACTAATAGTAAATATACATATAAAATAGAAATAAAAGATACTCAAGGCAATTCCTCACAAACTCCGTCCACACCAAGCAGCCAGTCCCATGAAGCAGCATCTGGTCCCAAACAGCTGATCCCGTTAGAGAGAAAAAAGGCAAAAGGCAGAAAAGCCCAGAGGCCTCTGCAAAACAGCAGGATGGCAAGAGGCCGAATTAAATGTCCTGAACAGAACTCCTCCAAACAGGTCTCTGAGAGCAAACACAAGACAGCAACCAGAAGATCCCAACTCTCCTTAAATATGAAGCATGATGTTAATGGGATGGAATACTCTTATTGATCAGTCTGGATGTCAGTCAAGCTCTGTCCCACCTATGCCCCCCTTACTCAATGCCTCACACCTGTGGGCAGAGCTCAGAATGTCCTTGGCTCTCAGGCCAGACCAATTAAAAACATTAATTCTGTGCTGGGGTGTCATCTCTTGTTCTCAGACTAAGTCCAAATAATGACAATGCTAACTATGAAAAAGAAAGGTTTCTAACTGCACGAAGAAAATTAACTCATTTTCAGTCAAACCAGCAGAGTAGAGCAGGATAATGACTCCTTTTTCTCTGCTGGTGATGACCTTGCTGATGCAGCCCAGCATCCTGTTGGCTTTCTCTGCTGCAGCAGCAGCACACTGTTCATTCATATGGAGCTTGTTGCTCACCAGGACCCCCGGGCCCCTTTCCACAGAGCTGCTCTCCAGGCGGAAAGATCCCAGCCTGTGCTGCACTCCTGGATTATGTTTTCCCAGGTGCCGGACCTTGCACTTGTCCTTGTTGAACTGCATAAGGCTCCTGTTAGCCCACTGCTCCAGCCTATCCACGTCTTCCTGCAGGGTGGCTCCCCCTCTGAAGTGTCCACTTCCCCACTCAGTTTGGTGTCATCAGCAAAATGCATCAGGGTATTCTTGATCAGATGACTTATAAAGATGATTTATGAAGTCATCCAGATGACTTATGAAGATGTTAAACAGCGCTGGGCCCAATACTGATCCCTGACACATCACCAGTTTGAAAAGGAGCCATTTACCACCACCCTCTGAGTTCAGCCTGTCAGGCAGCTCCTCAACCACCGCACAGATCCCTTGTATAGACCGTACCACATCAGTTTCTCTAGAAGGAGGCTGTGGGAAACAGTATTGAAAACCTTGGAGAAATCCAGGAAGACGATGTCCACCAGTTGCCTCACATCAACCAAGCAGGTTACATTTTCATAGAAGGCGATCAAGTTTGTCAAGCATAATTTGCCCTTGGTGAATCAGTGCTGGCTTTTCCTAATCATGTGCTTCATTTGACTTGTGAAATCCCCCAGGAGGATTCATTCCGTAACTTTCCCAGGGACTGAAATAAGACTGATGGGCCTATAATTTCCTGGATCCTCCTTGAAGCCCTTCTTGTAGATGGGGGCGACATTAGCCTTCTTCCAGTCTTCTGGGACGTCCCTCAAACTCCATGACTTACGGAGAGTGGCCTTGCAGCAACATCAGCCAGCTCTCTTAGCACTCCCGGGTGGATAATGTCAGGGTCCATTGATCTGTAGGGGTCAAGCTCCTGTAATAGTTCACATGCTGACTTTTCCTTGACTGACAGAATGGTGGTCTGTCCCTTACCCAGCCTGGCTCTGAGGTGCTAGGCAGTCTGTTTGTCCACAGGGAGGAGGATGTGACCCAGAAAAATCCAGAAATTATGTGAAATCTGGCCTCTACCAGATTGCATGGCATTGCCCTAAAAAGGCTTTTAACGATGCTATCAGTACAAGGCTTGTATCCTAACCCAAAAGCAGGGCACACAAATCAAAGAGCCTCTTCTCCATAAGGAACAAGGATATAACGTGTAGCCTACTTGCAGAAAGACATTCAAAGGTGCTGAAATAAAAAGTATACTCTTGGAAGACTAATGCACTTCCAAAATCCAGAGAAGTCACATTAATCAAAAATTAAAGGGCTTCACAGGTGAAAAGAATGTGATTTGAGTCACTAGCCCAGTAGATGATTGACTCGTCCTGGGTAAAGCCACAATGCCGCTGAGTCCTTCATTGCCCTGTCTCTGGGTAGTTGTTTCACATCTACTCTGCATCCATTATCTCATCTCATTAGAGCATCATCTAGAAAGTTACCATGACCTGTTTCGCTGCAGGCTGACAACCATGTTGATTCACTAGTTTATTTTAAAATATGACTGATAGTTGTATGTCTGTGTTAGAATCAGTCATTGATTGCCTGGCTCTGTTGGACACATCATTAATGTTCCCTCAGTTCCCCCAGATTCTGTCTTTGTTACTTTGCACAAATGGTCATTTCTTTTATCCATTCATCCATTTTGGGCAAATTATGGGTGTTTTTCCTCTCTTGCATAAGACCATATTAAAGTGGCCATTGTTAATGCTTTTGAGTTGTTTGTAGATGAATTTCAGCTGAAATCAGTATATTCTCTTCCTTCAATAATTCCTCTCTTTCCACAACCTGTACTTTGAAGTTTGAATTTTTCTCCTGCCGCTAATGAACATGTTGCTTTTCTGCGGGCATTGTGATTTTATTGTTTTTTCTTTGTTCAAAGCTTAGTCACATCATCTGTCTTTTGTAATTCTTTCTGACAGCCTGTTTCTAAATGATAAACTTGGTGATACGATATAAACTTCTTCTAACAGTTCTTCCTTCTCCTATCTTTGCACAGTGTAAGATCAGCAACAGGACTATATCTTCAGGGCTTGCAGCTTCCAGCAAATCAAATTTTTGTAGCTTTCAGACCAAGTGCAAAAGCTAAATGCTTGTCAATAGGGCTTTTTAACAGCCGGTGATCCTCTTCAACGGTTGCTGTGCAGCCAGTCATCTACTGATAACATTTACGGCACCTGGCAACAATGGCAAATCGCCCCTTCTCCATCCAAACTGCTCTGGCGTCACCCCTCTCCTGCTCCTTCCAGCTGCAGTGCTGCACCATCTGCTGTTTGTAAAGCATCTTCTTTTAGTGCTTATTTGTAGTTTCTGACGATCGGTTTTGACAGCGTTTTATGGACAATGATAACACTCATGTTCTGGGACATCTTGTCCTGGTTGCTTTCATGGTACCACTTGCCGTTTATTTTCACAGTTCTTGCAGCAATGCAGCAATTCTTGTTGCCATTGCTATCCATATGCTGCTCTTCTAGCACATTTTACCTCTCCTTTGGGTCCTTTGTTTTGTTAACGCGATCGAGATTTAATTTGGTATGGGGCTGACGGCCCCTGGTTCCTAAAATGTGACCACAAATATTTATTTGCACTCCACAGCACAGCACCACTCGGGCCGACTCACATGCTAAGTATTTGAAAATAACTTGCAAAACATAGTAGTTGCCGTAATTTTCATGGTTTGGTCATTTCCTCTGCTCCCAGATCCTTTATGATTCTTAAATAACATAGGATTCAGGCCTCCATCAAAAGTAGAATCCTCCTGCATATTGAAGTACACAGAACTATATGATTTTTTTAAAAATCAAGGTGCTTATTAAAACCTTTCCATGTAGATGCATTTTTTCTTAATGAAATACATGTCTTTGTTCTGAATCATTGAATGGCTTTTTCTTGTGTATTTTAACAAGAACCACATGCAAATTAAATATCAGTGTATCAATTACTTTGTACTTGCACTAGCAACTTTGAGGATACACAGTCAGCTGAGAATACTGGCTAGTCCTACTTTGAGCAAATGGATTAGGGCATCTTTAATTTATGAAATTTAAAAGTCAAATCTTTCCAAATGAAGGATTCATATGTTTTTGTAGCCTCAGGGAAGCATCCAGCTTTGAATGGCTAACCTTTATTGTGGGATTTCTGTTCTTTTCTGTTTAATACACAAACTTATTCACCATAACCACTAAAAACTGTGTGGCATTAAACACTAACAAAAAAAAAAGGCAGAAATGCTCATCCTTGAAGGAATACTAATTCAAGAAAACTTCAATTCCATATCATAAGATATATTTAGAATAGGAAACGAAAAATCAGAATATAGGAACAACTGAATTTCTTTCAAGGTTTTATCACATTGTTCGCATATGACAATGACAACAACAGAAGTTTTGACTATGTACTAAACCAGAAACATTGAATAATGATGTTTACCCATAATGTACTATTTAGAGAGAGTGGAAATCTGGTAGAGAAAGGCTATATATGTTACAGAAGACAAATTACCTTGTTAGGGCTTAATCAATTATACCTGATGTTTTTGATGAAGTTTTAATATATAGTTTTGTATTTCTCCTGACTTCATAAATGTTTAAGATATGCGGCTAAACAACTTCTAGCATAACACTGACATAGCTTCACTAATCAACAAGAGGGAAGATTGGATTGCTTGGATAATTAGGCAAATCCTAAGACAACCTACTGGTGAAATTGTTGCTGCCAAGCTGTGAACTTCATGTGTATTTTGTCATCGCCTACTTGCTTATCGTTGTGAGAAAGACTTGAGGAATAAATGGCTGTGTGACCTTTGGGGGATTTCTTGAATGCCTAACTCTGAAAAGATCGAAGTGGATAGCTGATACATGATCTAGAACATCTTTCTAACACAATTATGATCTTTGGGTTTTTTGGTAGCAGCAAGTGCAATTTATAGCCTAAAAGAGGAGAAAACTGGCCAAGGTACAAAGCACGTTCTTGGGCAAGGGATGAAAAAATTTGTATCCTTGTACACAACCAAAGCACTATTACACATTAGACTCTCTATGTTTTGTTAAAGAAAGAGGCAGGCAATCAATTTTTTTCCTCAAATTAAATGTCTCTTTTTGTGTATTACATATATGATAAAAGTTCTCGATTTCTCACTTTGCATTTGGTTCTTTCTTGTCCTATGTCCTTTATTCCATGCAAACACATTTTCTGTTTTCATTCTCCTTTAAACTAGCCTCATGTTTCACTTCTCCTAGTTATTCGCTTTTCTGAACTAGCTTTTTTTGTTTCCCTGCTAAAGCTCCACTGTGTTGTCCACGTGACTTTCTTTCATACAATCACTCTCAAGTGCTTTTTCTCTGCAGCTCCTTTTTCACACTGCTTCTCTCTTCCCATGTCCCAAGCCAGTCTTCTCACTATCACTTCAAAAACCCCCCTGCTGCTCTAGCGGTTATCTTTTCAGTTCTCCTTCTATGAGTTCCTGTCTACTTTACTTCAACCCATTTCATCTCTTGCTATTTTTGGTTCCTTCTCCTGCAGGCACCTTTTTCATGAGCTACTGTCGGCCCAATTTCACAGCAGCTCTCTGCCCATTTCTTGATTCTTTTGTCTCAGCTCTCATATATGCACGTTACATTTGCCTGTAGTACAATTTCAAGAGCACAACAGGAGAACTGGAGCTAGGAGATGAGATCTGTACTGAAACTCAGGTCATACCTAACTTAATGTTACAAAGTGCTGAAGCTAACAGGAGTGGTCACTTAGTAATGCCATGGAATAGACTGAAAATCTTGACTCCAGGATGGTTTCTCTCTACACGTATCACCTCTGAGCAAAAGGGCACCTGCTTCCCTATGCTATCCAGGCAACATGGCTCAACGGTGGCCTGGAAGGATCCCCTCTCATAGTGAGAGAATGGTTTAATATTTGTTGATACCCAGCCCTCTTGCTTTTTGGAACTGGTATCAACAAAGCTATCAACTATCTACTACAAACTGAGTGAAGACATTGATTTGTTTCATACGAATCACTAAAAACTTTCAACCATTACTTTCTAATCTGAAATACACTCTAAAAAAGATCAGTAGATAGAGGTTCTGTATTTCACTCCCAGTTTTCTTAACCACAAATTCTTAAAAACTTGAACTACAACTGTCCTCAAGAGAGTGTTTGTAGCTATGGACTGTCTGTTGACACTCTCCCCTCTTCCCCAACAAAAACATGTGCACACTTCTGTAAAAATAATGTAGATTTTCATTGATCAGACTATATTGCACAGCCTGGATGGTTAGAATAATTTAGCATGCAGAAGTTTTAAAATGTAGTTTGGTTTTATGAATGCACATGGACAATACATTTGAGTAGTAGCAAAAAGATTTCCATCCATTGCCATGGACTTGTGCACTACAAATAGAAATAAATATTTTCTTGTAACTTTCAGACCCTTATTGCCACTGATGACTATTATTAAACGGAGCCAACGGCTTGGAGTGGCATTTAAAGCATCTAGGACATGTGCTAGAATACAGCCATTTGCCTATGCACATAATTTGCACTTGTGATTGTAGAAAAGAGTCCCTACCAGGCTTTGCAGTTTGCCTACATCAAAGCAAATTCAATATGCTGTATTTCCATGGTCTGGAAAGCAAACACAGTTTAGAGGTTTCATCTGGTCTCTTGTTGTCTCAGCTCTAATAACATCTGGTAGGTGACTCACTGTTCCATCCCTTTGGTCACGAGTAACAGAAACAGTACAAGGCACACTAAAAAAATAGGCACTGATTAGTAAGGTCTTCACCAATTAAAACCTGGAGTATCTGAAAAGGAAAATACAGTCCACAAAGCAATAAAAATGAAATCAAAGCGTGTTCAGATTTCAAATACATGGCTACCCTCTTGCTAAATAATGTGCCATTAAAACAGAACAATATTTGTATTTGCATAATTCTATTTTTCCTGAGTAAAGTACAGCTTCCACATGATGACTGTGTTTGAAAAGACCGTCAAGGACTTACTGTGTGCTGATAGGCTAATATTTCATAAGTTCTTGACATAAGATAATCTGACTTCTAGAAAATCTTATGAACATCCATGAGAAGGTCAAAAGGAGATAATAGAGCTCCACTCTAAAGTCTACAACTGTGAAGATAAAACTAATACAAGTCCCTTTCTTCTTTAAGAAAATAAAATTAAGCAAACCACAAATCTCTTCTTCAATCTATTAAATAAAAGGCCACAAGGTGTTAACCTATACCTGAAAGATACTCTGGTTTGATAAGGCGCGAAGTTAAATAACTGTTCATAATCAAATCTATGTTTGATATTCTTGCCTTTTTTAAACAAGGTCTTAATACTGTGTGATTTAATTAACTTACAAGTTAAATCAAACTAGAACGAGGCACAATGATTCCCAAACAGTCTTAAATTAGGAATTTTTCAGAATATGTAATTCCAAGAGAACTCTATCTGTTGATATTTCTCTCATTGCAGTCAGGTTTTCCCAAACATATTTTAGCATTTCAGTGTCCTTAACACCTATTTACTTGAGCAAGATCTGAAAAAACTATGATTATTAAATGATTCTTCTCTAATTGCTTTGAAATCCCTAATTCTTTCCTAAGTCTTTCCTAAATCTCCTACATCTCAGATTGATCTTAACATTTTATATATGTTTAGCATATAAAAATGGTCAGAAAGTTAAACACTGAGCCGACCCAGCAAAATAACTCTGCATTTTTTTATACTTGCAGATATTCAGGCCTGACATTTACAAGTTTCCATACTGTAAAACCTCATGGGAGTAGAAATTTTCCTACAACTCAGAGCTTTCTAAGTCCAAGCAATCTGATAAAACAAACCATCATTAAAAAGAGTAGGCAATCAGTACTGTTATCATGTCCTGGTCTATCTGGGTAGTGTCTCTCCCATGGAAAACCCCTAACTGATACTGTACTAATAAAGCAATCACTTTCACCAGGGAGTGCAACTTACTACTGACATGCTAAACGATATTTTTCCAGACTGCAGTATGGATGCATAAATTCATTGTAGGCCACAAGCATTCGTTTTGTCACTTCTTGTGTCACTCTGTTGTCCCTCTCTCGTGCTCTCCCAGTCAGCAGGGAATCTGGGCTTTCAGTTTCTGGAATTTTTGCCTGCTGGTGAGAGATTTTGTCTTTGTTGTACAGCTGTTTGATGTTGTTTATACTTACATACTTCAGAAGACTGCCTTTTCTTTTCATATTACAGGTTGCACATTAGCCAGACATCTTGCTATTCTTTTTTTGCTGTAGCTAACTAATCGATTGATTGTCCACAGTACAACTGTTGGAAAGGGAAAATAACTCAATTAATCGGTAAATGAGCATGAAAAATAAAATATGTTTGAAACATAGAAAACAGAATACAATATACTGCCTTTAAATGAATAAAAAATGTGTGGGAAAAAAGAAATCAAACATGCACAACTCCCTATCCTGCTGCTTTCAGGAACATGGCCTATTGTCTCCAAACTCATCCAAGCAGAAGGTGGTTTCTGTTCCCCAGAATCACTGATTCAGATGATGCCTGCCTTGACAACAATGCATTCACCATGACTGGGGGCCATTTTTGCCTCAAATCCACCTTAAGAGTCTTGTATTGAGGCTGACTTAAGCCTTACAAATTCTTTTTATGTAATATTTCTGGGATATGCTTTTCCTAACTATGTTTCCCGCTAAAATTATTCCAGCTTATTATGTCCTTTCTAAATTAATAAATTAATGTCTAAGCATAAATTACATCTCAAGAAAAAGATCACAGGTGTTCTTGTGTAATGCAGGTTTTTGTGTAATATATGTGTTCAGGAAGAGATGCTCTTCAGCTGTATTAGTTTGTCTTGGAAAAATATCAGCTCTCAGGGCTGCATCTTAGCTATGAAAATTTGTTATAGTCCAAAACATATTCTCTGACATCTTTTAGCTAACACAATTTCTAACAAGACTTTGCACCAGTTCAAGGTAAGAATATACTATTTTCATAGTTAATCCTATGTCCTCAGAAGCACATTTTTAAACAGAGCACTATTTTCAATACAGACATGGCTTTCTTCCTGCTGTAAAAATGCAGTAAGGGTAAGCACATTACAGGCTTCTGTTACATTAAATGCAGAAGAATTTTTATCTTGATTTTTTTGTGGTTGTCACTATTTCTTTAACCATACAAGATAAAAATAGTAGAACAAATGCCCAGAAGAGGCGATCAATACTACAAACTCCTTCTGATCCTCAGCAATTCTGTTTAAAGACAGAGTGTAAGCCCCACTGAAAATCACAGGAATTTCTCCACTAACCTCAGTGGAAGATAATCTAGGTTTAACATTTCCAGTATAAGTAATTAAGGTACCTGAAGCTTTGATCTAGGTTGTATGTCAATATAATTATACAAGTGTAGCTATTTTCTGTACTATTGTACACATAGCTATAAAGCTATCATTTTCTACACGGGCATTCAAATTCTGCTGCAAGAAAAATAAACCTGTAACAGCTCTCATGTTAGCAGTGTGCTTTGCTATGTCTTAGTTGTAAATCAAAAAAGCACCTGGGTACTAGAACAGGAGTACAGACTTGGGGGTTTATAGTAATGCAACAATATTAAAATAAATGTGCACCCTCAAAATTTTCCATGGAAATGGAAATAAATCCTTGTGCACAGGCACGCAGGACTGAGCCGAGGAGGAAGCTAATGATTAATCATTACAAATCCTAAGTTTGAGGGCTATGACATCTACGGCAGTTTTGGCCACTTAGTTTGCAACATCCCTATACCCAGCGGATCAAGCGATACTGAGGGGAAAAGCACCGAGCTCCAAATGCAGGGAGGAACCTAATCACGCTGGGAACCACGTCAGACTGCTGGCACAGCACCGTGCGCCAACATACACACCTGCCTTTCGGGAAGGCTAATGAGCTCAGGCACAACGAGGGGTCACTGTGAACTAGACCTGGCTTGTGCCTCGCCGGCTCAGCACACGAGCGTGGCTCAGCTCCCCTGTGCCCACGGCTGTCCTTGCACACACACGGTTAGGGGTGCAGGGGACTCCAGCAGCGCCAGGGTGAGGTGCAAATCTAAGCAGGTGCTCTAGGCTGCTGCAGGTCGAGCTTAGAAGCCATAATTTGGCTCTCCTGGTTACGATCATAGTCAGTCTAAAGCCTCGTGTGCATAAGGAATTTATTATGAAGTAAACCAAGGTGACAGCAGAAAACCAGGAGAGCTGCTCTGCACTGACTTCAGGTGCAGATCTCCCATTCTGGGGTACAAGTGCACCCTCACCACTCAGCTCAGTCCCTGTCCAAAAAAACTCACTCAAAGAAGCTATGAAAATGGAGTTCAAGTCTGTGAAAACAGCCAGAGTAACTGTGATTGCATTGTAAGCTTATTCCACAATACTTCTCCATATTGAAAGATGAATGTATTCTTAATTCACTGCAACAGTACTGAATAAAGTGTATGCTGCAGCATCTTGTTAATGGGTCAAAAAATGCATCACTTTGCACCCTCTTAGCCCTGTAGGTGTCAGAGTTGTTTTTTTAAAATCACATTCATCAAAGGCAGCATGGGAGAGTCTTGCCTGCAAGCCAGGGTTTGGGACTATGGCCCTCATCTCACTGCTAGAGAGGGAGACTCGCTCTTTAGACCCACCTCTTCTAAAGTATTTAGGCAATTAACACTTACATGTGCTTGGAATGTTTGAAAAATTGGTCTCACACCCAAATTTACAAAGATATTACAAAGAAGCATCTAGCTTCTATTCAATTTCCTTGGGAGTCCAATGACTAAATAAATACCTTTGGGATTTGAGCCTCAGGTCCTTTTCTAAAATGTTTTCATTGTGGCTTCAGTTACTCCTCAAAGCCAAGAAAACTACAATTCTAAATGTTATTTAAATGTCACCCGTACATTGTCAATATTACTAAGCTGATTTGAGGCAGTGGAGGAACTGGAAACCTACCCATAAAGACGGAGGTGGAAAAGAAGAGTGGGTTGTCTAAACATTTCTCTGCTGGTACAGGATTGTTTCATATGCCAAAGTTCCCGCAATGTGATGGGACACATTTAAACTGTTAATTCATTCCAGATAATTCCTAACACTATTACTTAAATTGTGGAGTCCAAGAGGTTTACATTTAAAAAATCAAACTATTGTGTGACTAAACTCGGATGTACAGTGTGCCCACAATGAAACCTTCTGTCGCACTGAAGTATGATGTGCTGTGTCTGGGAGACTGAGGGAAAGGTTTCGCTCTGGGGACACAAGGGGCCTTCCCATCTCCACTGTTCTCTACAGCATTCTGTGAGCAGTCAGAGGTGATGGAAGCTGCCCTAGGCTGCCAGTAACACTGGATTGTATATTGGTGATTATTGTAATAATGCACCTGCAGGAAATTTTCAGGATTTAAATAGTTTCTGCAGAAATACTTTACTTACTATTACCTCTCACCCAGGATCCAAAATGAGATGTACAGGCCAGTTCTCACTTGGCACAACAATGTTGCCTCCGAGCAGTGAGTTGACTGCAGTAAAAACCATCCAGGAAATTCTTGGGGTGCAGTACAAAGAGGAAAAATAATGTGGAAACTGGGGAATATGCACATAGATACAAAATGATGATGTTGTCTGATCTTTTTTTTTAAAGGCAAGCAGGGTGCTGGCCAGCCGGGTGCAGGATGTGCCACCTCCCACAGACCCAGCTGATCCTCGAAGCTGAAAACATCTTTTCAAAAGCTTCGCTGAAGACTGGAAAGCAAAATACATCATGGAGACGTCGGGCAGCTCCTACCACTCTCTTTGCATCAAACCTGTTCAAAAAATCAACAGAAGGAAGGTCTCGGGTCTGAACGGGAAACTCATCCTGCCCCCTTCCCTCAGCATCTCTCCCGCGCCTCCCTCCCAAAAGTCATTCCCGCTCCCCGCCACCGCGGGGGCTGCGCCCTCCGTGCCGCTCTCCAGCGGGGGCTGCGGGGCCGGGCCGGGCCCGTGTGGGCCGGCGCTGCGGGAGGCTGCGGGGCCGGGCCGGGCCCGTGTGGGCCGGCGCTGCGGGAGGCTGCGGGGCCGGGCCGGCGCTGCGGAGCCGCCCGCTCCCGCCCCACCTCCGCGCCGCCAGCCCGCACCGTTGAGGGGCGGCGGCGGGAGCGGCGCCACCGGGATGCGGCGCGGAGCGGGGCCGGGGCCGCGATGGCTGCTGCTGGCGGCCCTGCTGGGGGGTCTGTGCTGCGCCGCGGGGGGCGGCGGGCGGCGGCGGGCGGCCAGCCTGGGAGAGATGCTGCGGGAGGTGGAGGCGCTTATGGAGGACACGCAGCACAAGCTGCGCAACGCGGTGCAGGAGGTGAGGGGGAGGCGGGGGGGGGCGGCACGGGGGAACCCCGAAAGGTGTGGGGGGGGTCCCTTCCTCCCTCACCCCCCGGGTCGGGCCGCACCGCACCTGCGGCACCGGCGTCTCAGCCGCCTTCGTCAAGTCCTGCGGGCAGCCGCCTCTCCGCGTCCCCGCGGCGGGGCCGGGCCGCTGCTGCCACAAAGAAGCCGTGGCCGCTGCCCGGGGCGGCGACCTCCGCGTTCTGGGCTGGGGAGGCGCGGAAATCCCCGGTGCTGCCGCCCTTCTCGGGACGCGCGGCTGCGAGGGAAGGTCTCTCCGCCGCTTCTGGCGCTGTTTTCTGCTCGCCGCGGGGTTCTCCCGCCCCGCCCCGCACATCGGCCCCGCTGCTGCGCGGCCCCGGGCTCGCCGTGTGTCCGCGCTGCGGGGGAGCGCGCTGCAAAGGCACCTTCTTGCCGCGGTGCAGGCTCACAGCGGGGCAGAAATGCAGGGAGATGGTCCGTCTGGGTCCTGAAGTGAGGAAATAACAGTGCGTGGCAAGGGGAGGAGTGCAGAGTGGTTTTATTGTCTTTCTGCAGCGCAAACTAAGGCACGAGAGGTTATCCCAAGCCAGGATTCAAAGGTGTAAGACAGTCCTGAAAACACGTGTGGAGAAGCAGCTTACTTTTGATGTAATTCCTTGCCTTGATCTCAAATTCTTTGCCCAGAATTGAACAGGACCTGTTTTAAAGCCAGGTCATGCATCTAGACCCCGAGCCATTGTCTCGTATGGCAGTTAAAAGACCCGGTTCCCGCATTGCCCTTGCTTCCGTGCTTCTTTCCCTTCATGCTAAGGATCTTTCTTCCAAGTTCTGTTTTCCTCTCTCTCATTCAAAAATACATAGTCCAAAAAAGCCCTTTTACTGACAGCCCACTGGGGAAACAAACCTTTGTTTGCTATAATTAGATAATTTCTGAACTTTTCCTGCCATCTGGACAGTTGCTGAAGTGTGTGTCTGTTATCCACTTCATTTACACTGCATATACACTGAGACAAACTAGCTTTTTTTTTTTTTTTAAGTATTCTTTATAATGCCAAAAGTAATCTTAGTTATAAATAAGGATGTAGTAAAAATTTCTGCCTGTTTTACTCTAGCCAGCTCTGGATTGAGGAATGGTCTATGTACAGCAAGAAATGTGGATTGTCTGAACTGCAGTTTAGCAGATAAATGCTTTACACTTATAAAGCTTTGCAGCTGTCATTTAAAATAAACAGACACACCAGAAAGACAAATTTCGTCTTGGGGAAACATTCTGTTGTTCAGCCTGGCTAAACTTATGGCCTCCCAGCTCCGTTGCAAATAACAAAGGGATGCAACATTCAGAGTTTGTGTTGTTTACAAGATTTGTGCCCTTTTGCTGAGCTTACTCCGTTTTCTGATTCAGAGAGCGCCCCTGTTCCATGCCGAGTCTTCGTCTGGCAAACAAAGACAGTGGGAACTGAAACAGAATGAAATTCTGGATGCACAATCCCTGATCAGGAGGACTCCTGCTGTTGACTGCAAGAGGCTTTGGCTACGGCTCTGTCCTGCCAGAATATTTTCTCTTCTTTGTCAGATGGGAAAGTCTGTCTTAAGTGTTTAGTGGTTTTCTGGGAAAAATAGAAAGCCGGGATCTTGACAGGCATCAGCCTGTGCAGATACCAAATTGCCACGACTTTTCGCACAGCTTTTCCTCACAGGGACTGACTTTGGCTTAGATAGTCCAGAGCTCAAGGGTTTAACTCTCCAGTGTTTCTCTAGTCCATTAAAAGAACTGCTGTGGTCGCTGGCTGAAACAGCTGAGTAAGCGTTCCCATACAGGAGCATCACTAACAGCATCACGTAATTAAACAGGACATTACTGGGGACTGCACAAGAAGTGTTGCCTGTTCTCTTTTCTGTGATTGTTGCTAATTTTCAGTTGGTTTATTTACGTTTGGCAGATGGAAGCTGAAGAGGAAGGGGCAAAAAAACTGTCGGAAGTAAACTTTGAAGACTTACCTCCCAACTACCATAATGAGTCCCACACGGAAACCAGGATTGGTAATAAAACTGTTCAGACGCATCAAGAAATTGATAAGGTATGAGAAAACATGTCCAGCAAGCTTCTGGCTCTGACAAAATCTTTTCTTCAGAAACAAAACAAATTTTGCATGTTTTGGGGAGCAATAAGATAATTTGGAGCATAAACTTCCCTGATGATAATTACTTTGGGGTTTTATTGTATCTTATTTGCTTGCCTAATGACCGTGTAGGGTACATGTCATAAAAAGTTAAGTGAAATAATAATTTATTTTTTAAAAAGTGCCTGCTAAATATAGAACACAGATACAGCTATTACATGGGTCATAAAGGAATGACCATCTCCCACTCATTTAGCTTAATTACAGTGACATTTTAAACAAATAAAGAGGTAGGCATCATCTACTTTTGCCTCCCAGGTTAGGATTTTATGAGTGACAGCAAAATGGGAAAAAAAGGAGGGGGTGAGGGTGCATTAATTGTTGCAGAACTTTATTATTGCGGGACTGAGAATAACAAAAGACTAATACAAAAATGTAATATGATATTTTGTTCTTTTGCCGTATCAGGTTACGGATAACAAAACTGGATCAACAGTCTTTTCTGAGACAGTTATTACATCTATAAAAGATGGAGAAAACAAAAGAAATCATGTAAGTGAACACGTTTTCCTCTTGAGAATTAAACAAATGCTTTGGGCTCATCATTCAGAAGAAGGTGATATAGTTCACCTAGCAAAATTTCTGAATGCTTTAAAACACACAAAACCATTAGGGGTAAGCAGTCAAAAAATGTCTTTTTTTTAAAATTAGTTTAACTTGAGAATATTCTATTATGGATTGGGAGCAGAGTTTCAATGTTGTGGTTAACTGAGGTGCTTGATCTGAACATTCAGTTTGTCTGTCAAATATAAATATTGTACTCGGATAGCAAAGAGAGTTACACAGGCCTTTCCAGTGAGTGTGAATAAACCCTTGGTATAACAGTGCTTCATGTAGGTCCTCTCTGTGCTTTTGGGTTTCATAAAAAAATTGCTTTACAGACTTTAAACACTGGAAAATAAACCTCGAATTCTCGATTGTGAAGAGTCTGTGGAAAAATATATGGCTTTTTTTGCTTTTCAGTCTAACGTAGTGATGGACAACTGGTTGCAAAATGTTACTTTGAGGAGGGGAAGAAGGGCCAGACAATAAATCCCTCTCCCCTCTGGAAATATGGTTGTTTAAGGATTCTCAAAGAAGTTTAAAAGATTGAGAATATTCTTTCCCTGAGTCTTGCAGACATGGGTACGTTTGCTAAATATCACTAGTCCCATGAGAAATTCAGCACATGCCATATTTAAAATAACTGTTAGGTTTTCTTCGGTTATGGTCTTACCAAAATTGATTTTTTTATGCTCTAAGAGAGGACTTGCCAGTGTTTCCTCAGATAGCTGGCTTCATCTGACTAATAGTTTGTGTTTTAATATAGTTTAACATGCCCTGTCTTTTTTTTAGAGGAACCTTCTTTCAGCACTTTCACAGAAGCAGCTGTATAACTATTGCATAAGTCATTAAAAGAAGAAAAAAAATAGGATGGTAGCTCCTATTTTTAATAGGTGTAAAACCTGAAGTTAGTGCATCTTTTCTGCTATCATCCTCTGACTAAGTTTTCCCTCTTTCAGCTGATATTTTTATACTGCTATTAAAGTTGAGAATGGCAAGTAGGAAAATAAAGTTGCTTGTGTGTGCTATACTTTTTTTACTATTTGGCAAAGCTTACAGATTTGGTGGTAAGTCAAGGCATAAAATAAATTGCAACTACAGCTTGGTTTTATAGAAAGTGTTAACATATTGTGCAATGCTTTTTAATAATGAAATATGTGTAAAGATGGCAATTAATTTTATTTTTCATGCAAGTATGATCCTGATCTTGAAAACCAATGTACAAAGGCAAACCTTTCAATCTTCTTAGCACTGAGACACAACACGGCTGTTGTTTCATAATGTATTTGGCTTCCTTGTCATCTCTAGTCATTCTTCACAGCTGTAAAAAATATTTCCAAGTTAGCTTTCCCCAACAATCATACAAAGTTCCTTATAAGCTTCATATATCAAGTGACATTATCTGCATTTTCCATATGGGAAGGTTGCCTCACCAAGCCAGTGCTGCATCCAGAACCAATACTACTATTAGTCTTTAAGCTAAAGAATTTGAGGGCTGAATACAAATTTTTGTCAGACTTCATGGTGGCAGTCTTTATTCAGTTATGAAGTAGGCATAATGAGAGTTGCTCATGTTAACTTCTAATCATTTAAATCCTGGGGCGCTTTATTTATCAACATCGTTACTGCAACAGCTGCTGAAACAAAACTGCATTTGTTAATGTTTATTTCCCCTCTCACACTCATTTTGAACTTCCAGCATGCCCATGGTACAAGTACCTTATTTAGAGGTTGCCAAGTTAGAGAAAAAGCTAAATGGGAAAAGCAACCAAAAGACGTATTTTGTTGTTATTTAAGGAGAGTGGGCAAACGTGCATATATTAATTTGACTAAGAGACGCCTAATAGAAGTAAATCTGAAAATACTTGACAACTTTAGACATTAAGGAGGAATATGAATTATTTAGCGTACCACGAGAGTGAAGAGCTATTGTAGGAGTAATGACATGAGACTGAGAATTGAAAAAATTTGGTTACTGCAAGAAAAATGTGCTGCCAAGGGGAGGTCTACCAAGTGGGAGAAAAATTTTGTCCAAATTAAAAAGCACTATTGCTTAGATCTGTAAATTTAAGACAAAAGTATTAGGAAAATGTTGTGGAAAACTTTACACTTGGCTCCTTTTTATATACATAAATTTTCCTAGTTGAAGTGTTGTGTGACATTGTGGGATGTCCCGGGCACTTTCCGGGCCACAGGCTTCCCAGTCCACTGGATGGTGGAAGAGTCATTTCTGCTTCTTTGCTGCTTATTTTAAACATTAGCAACAAAGTAATACATATATAAGGTATTGTATTCTCCAGGCAGATGTAAATGGAAAATTTGAAATCTGCTTGGAGATTATGTCGGTGGACCTCTAAGTACAGCCAGCATACGCTGTTCTGTAATACTCATCCTTAATACCCACACGTCATTCATCCTGCTGTGTAGTACAGTGCAACAAGAGGTTTGTATAATCGTAGCTGCAAGTATTGTCAGTCATTTGAAAAGGACAATGCTGACATTTTGTTCTGGGGATGGGAGTTTGGCAGCGGAGGCTGTAGGGAGCCATCGCGAACAGGACCTCAGTTCTGATGCTGCTCCTGTAGCCTTCAGATTGGTGCCTCTTCAGAACAGCTCTTCTGTTTTTACTGTTCATCTGCTAAGTAAAAAAAAATAGGCACATACTATCACACTGCCTGTGTTTATAGGGAAACTGAATGCTGAAGAAGAGGTTTGGTTTATAGGCTTACCTTATAAAAGTTAAGGATTCCCAGAGCTCCTGCTCTTTTGGTACAAAATTGGGTGGTAAATACAGGAATTCATCAAACACCTCAGCAAACCACCTGCTCTGAAATGTGAACTCTGTATCATTGATTATTTCAGTAATCAGTGATAACTTGAACCCTACAACCGTCCGTTCACTTTTTTTCTCTGAGCTGAGTTAAAAGCCACTTGAGATCACTGAACGTTTTTTCTAGTGATATTTTTGGGCTTTGAGACATGATGTGTCTTGTGATGGGTCTTTGTTGCAATAATAAATCCACATACTGGCTGGTATGAAATTAAGCACTGCAGAAGCAGCTTCATGGGAAATAGGTTGTATCTGCTTTTTAAATCACAGTGCCCGTGTCACCCCTATGTCCTCCTGCAAACAGGTACAAATACATGCATACGTAGTACATATAAATATATATGTGTATACACTTATATAATGCAGATACACTATTACAGAAACATAAGGCATAATCTTCCCTCCACACACACTTTTCCCTGTCAGGCAGTATTTCTTCTTGGCCTTGCATCACAGAAGTATTCCCTTTAGACTGTGTTCTTTGTTACTGAATGGCTTGCTTGTCAGTATTTTGATGGCCAGAAGACTATCAGTATTTTAAGTCTCCAGAAGAAGAACTGGGCTGCTTACCATTTCTGGCAACGCAATCCAGTTCTTCAGAGGTGCTGCATTATTTGGAGGTGCCGTTTACATTCCCAGACTAACATTCACTTTCTCAGATGTCAGTGAGGACTGACAATCACCAGCATAGATGTCAGGCTGGGATCCAACACTCTTCTCTCTTTAAAGAGACCAAACAGAGGCAAGAGGTAGCTGGACGTGTATGTTTTTATGTCTGTGCAGGGGTTTACATCCACTTGCTCCTGCGTTTAAGGTTCCAATATTCTATAATTTACTTCTCCAGGGAATATTAGTTAGATTGCAAATTAATAGAGTAACTCCAGTAGTATTTTCAAGTATAGGACACAGATGAAGTAACAGCACTCTTTATTACCATGTGAAAATCGAAATGTTTTCTGGGTTGTTGACTAATTCTGTTTCAATTGTGATGCATTGACCTAACCAATGAAAAGCAGGCATGAAAATTAAAAGGGAGCAAAATTGGTACTGGTAAGATTTGCTGCACAAATATTAGTTGCATTTCTTCCCAGTTGTGTTCAGAGCAGTGTTTTATATAAGCTCTCTGTTCTAATTCAAGCTGGTGTACCTAAGATTTTTTTTTCTTCTGTGTATTAACTTGATAAATAAAAATAGCAACAGCTTCTTTTTAGCAGGTTTGGTGTGGGGTTTTTTCGTTTGTTTGGTTTGTTTTGTTTTTCCCAACTCTCTGCAGCTCTGGGCAGAGAGGACCGTATCACTGTGGAATTGCTTTCACAGCTGACTTGGAAGGTTCTGGAGGTGACCGTCAGTCAGGTCACTGGTGTATCTCTAGAGGTAGAGTGGATAGCATGCCCGTTATACTGGTCTTATTTAAAGCATTTTTCAGCCTTTATCTTCAGTTTCACAGTGAGATGGTAAAAAAAAAAAAAAAAAAAAAAAAAGAAAATAGTAGAAAAATTAAACAGTAATCTTTGGGGTTCTATGTCCCCTTTTTCTAGAGAGAAATCTGTTTTAAATGGCCAAGCTGTGGCACTTAATAACCAAGCTCCCACTTCTCTTCAGAACTACTGAAGCAACCGCTTGATTCCTATTTGAGCAACATTTGTGTGATTTCACTGCTCATATTGTCAGCCCCATATACTGGAGTTGCTCTCTTTTGAGATTCATGCTGCTCCAGGGAAAGGAGTTCCTACCAGTACTGAAGAGAAAAGGAGCTTTGAAAACTGAGAAGCAAGCATTCATGGAATGGCAATTGCAATTTTTCCATCAGCAGCACTGCAGGAGAGCAGCTGATAGCAGAAATTTGAACATCCAGCATCTTGATGTTGGCTTCTGCTCCCTTTGGCATGCTAGTGTCTCAGGGAAGACATTTGTTTTGGACATCTCGGTCCTACATTTGGGTCCAATTTCTGTCTCATTTTTCACAGAACTTTTAGTCCCTGGTGACTTGCACTCAGCAACCTTAAGCTATCAATAGACACACTAAGTGCATTCTTGGGTTGAAATCCTGGTCTCTGTCTAGCCAAAAATCCCGTAATATCTAAAGCCAGTAGTTTTTGTATACTTAATAATTTAATTTATTAGCAATCTGCTCATAGTCTGCACTTAATCCACTGAGAGAGATACAAAGTAGCCACGCAAACTGAACCAGAGTTTTGACCTTCTTGAGCCCAGTTAGTGAAAGAGCATTGGGACAGTGATCCTGAGCGGCCTGAATATGTGTCCTGTTTTGAAACAAGCAAATCCATTCTTTTGCTGCTTGTAGAGAGCCAGGGCTCTTCAGCCAGGCAGGATTCAAACATTCTGAACGTTTTACTGAAACCCTCTTTTTTTCCTGTCCTTTTCCATTTCAAGCTTGACCATGTAGAATGTGAAACTGAGGGGAAGACGCAGATAGCTCATGAGGACAAGTACCTTGTGTTTGTAGAAAATTATGTGGAGAAGGGTGCAAAGGGAATGAGGATGTAGCCAAAGATGAGAAAAATTTTGCAATTAGTATTTTGAATTGCTCTCTAATCTGGAATACCTTTTGGTCATGAATCTTGTTGTAGAGCAAGGGACATATCCTTCTTGGATGAAAGGTGTGATGGCCTGTGTGCATTCCTAAATGCAAATGCTTCGTAGTGATGCAAAAGCTGTTAAGAGGTTTAATTTAGCTTGTGGATGATAGGATGGCCTTATTGCAGTCAGATTAAGACCGAAGTTTTTCCTGGTCATCTGATGTTCACTGGACTATAGCCAAAAAATCTGAGTGTTAGCTTTAGTGACTGCAAAGACCTGACATAAGGAGTTTGAAAAATGTATGTCGTCTCTGATCCTGCAGGAAGAAAGTTCTCCAAGGAAGAAGGTGGGAAATCTCTGTAACTGCCAGCTGAGGTGTGTGTCATACAGCTCTGTCCACATCTTTACTGAACTTAGTCCATTCTGAGTTGGTTTGTTTGCACAGAGAGGATGTGATGTAGAAAGTTAAGGATCCACACAGTCAGGAATGGATAGTGTGTACAAACACAAGATGGTTTTGTAATACTAGAGTGCTGCAATGGCCATGATGTGGAGAAAAGTGAGACCATTTTCCATGGACTCAGATGTCGTGCTTGGTGACCCTGCACAAACAAGCAGGTGTAAACAGCTGTTAGACCTTATCAGGGTGGAGAGAAGCAACACGCCTTTTGCTGAGGGATGAGGCAAACCAGGCAGGTGTTTCAGCTGAAAACACAACAATCAAAGGTCAGAGAACACAGATCATTATCACATTTTTTTTGTCTTAAATAGTGGCTTGGATTTATAGGCAAAGAACCGATGCAACTGCAAGGGGGTTACTCCTGATTGAAGGTATCAAATCCTACCCTTATTTGTATTAGTGGGAATCTGAAGTAATTCAGATTACTTTAGTAAATTTACTTTGCTAGTGACAAAAAAGATTTAAAAGAGCGACTAGGATTTCTTTCATATTTCCTATTGATCTAGCTTGGCGTAAGTTTTTTTTTCTGTCAAGTGAGGCAAACAAAACTGTGTAGTACTAATTTACATTCTGAAAGTAAGTCTTCTTTGGTAATTCAGGTCTATACCTGTGTTGAGAATTGTTTTAAAATTTGTGGATCCTCATGTGCTATAATGTGAAATTTCTGTTCCATTTAAACTCCAGAGAACAAGAGTATTTTTACGCAAAATCAAGTTGGCTGAAGAACTGCCTTACTGTTTTTATGTATCTGGACGGTTACCCTTTGAGTAGCCGAATATGGAGAGGAGGAAGATTTTCTTGGAATAAATTTATCCTCACCAAAAATGTGGTATTACTGTACCACAGTAACAGTGCCTAGAATTGATTCAATGTTCTAGGTGATAGTGTTAGTGAAAACACAACAGCATCCAGTACATTTATCTGCAGAAGGCTACAGAACAGACTTTCATTCAGAGAGTCAGTGCCCACCCACTGCTTCATCAGTGTCCATTCAAGAGCCACGCACCACTTCTGAAGCTAACAGTGTTCTTGTTAGTTGTGGAAATAAATTCTGGCTTGTCGGCGACTTTTCATCTGTGGGGAGGTACGCATCGTGTTCGGTTACCGGCTTCTTCCTTGTTTGCATGTTGGTTGGTACAACTTTTCTGCAAACAAGCCGTGGTGAGGGTGTAGTGTAACTCAAAGGGCAGTTGTTTACCTTTTCCCTGGTTTTAGTTCAGTCTTCTCACACTTAACAAGCTGGGCTTAGGGAACTGAAGCATCCAAATGTCCTTTACAGATCACGTCCAACTTGTAGGGAGACATAAAAACAAATCGCCATGAATCCTTTTACTTTCTGCCTCTACTGAATCTACCTATTTATCCTAAGATAAATTAAATGTTTTTTTAATCTTCTCCGTAAGGTAAAAGATAAATCAGGAGAGTGAATCTTTTATGTGGGCTGGAGTCAACCCTGTGATCTGCGGATGTCTGTTAAGAGATCGTTGTATGGACTGTCTTTAGACAGCACTGAAAGTTCAGCATCAATGTTTCTTTCCTCTGGTCAGACTCATGTAGCAAAATTAACCACATGAGAGGAAAAGCTTTAAAGCTTTAAAGCGAAAGAGAAAAATTTTCCACTGGTTTTGATTACATGCTGTAATCCATTGGCTCCAGCAGATGCTTATTTGAGATTTTAGCTGAAACCATGTTATCTAATTAAGCAGTAAGCTTTAGCTGGTAGGATGACAACAGTAGCAAAGGCTTTTGGAAATACACGCTATGGATGTAAAGCATAAATGGGGTTTTATTTTTTATTTACATCTGTTGTAATCTTAGAATGATTGAGATACAAAGGATACAGACAAATGGACTAAATCTGCAACTGGTTTACATCTGTATTGTCATCTGTAAGGTGGCAGAATGGTACTGATTCACCATGGCTGGGAGGTTGGCCCAACACATAGTTCCATATGCAATGAGCCTGGGTGTTCTCTAACCTTCTCCTGGACTGTAGGAGAAGCAGAATAATCAAAATCAGTAGAATGACACTGGTTTTGCACCAGTGAGTAGGAGGAGACAGAATTAATATGATCTGTGATCTCTTGGCCTGTGTGCAGTGGTTTATGGTCAGGAGGCCGTGCGAGGTGCTACTAGTCCAGCTTGATGGTGTTTTGTACTATTAATACAGTTGACTAAGGTAAACTGTGGAAATTGGAGGAAAGTGGTGAATTGAAGTCTGTTTCTGTTTGGTTCAGTTTCTTCAAAGGTTTAGCGATGTGAGAAAAGAAGCACTGTAGAATGGTGGCTTCAAATGTATTCCCTGAGAAATGCATTTGTATGTCAGCTTAGTAAGTCTCAGTTTATCCTTCCACCCATCTGATTCGAAAGCAGCATTTTGGCATCTTTTGCAGAGTGAGTGTCTGACTCACTGTGGTAGTTAGCCCTGAGGAAAACCACATCAGCTGTCAAGTCATGGTTGCTCACTGCAGCCTATAGAGACAACCCCCCTCCAACTTTTCTGTCTGTCCCAGTTCTTACCTTAATAACAAATCCACTTCTCCCTTCCAATTGGTAATATATTGTTACAGACCATAATTGGTAAAAATATATACAGGGTGGGGTGGGAGTTTCAGATTTGTTTACTTGTTATTCCGTCTGGAAATGACTCAGAGCCTGTTCTGTGAATTTATGTCACGCGAGGAATCCCTCAGACTTGTTTCCTCAGAAAGTCCACTCATCCCAGGGGGAGGAAGAAGCATCTGACGGCATGTGGAGAGGCTGATGTCGTGGTGTCAGGCAAAGGGGAACCTCGCTGGTCTTTCTGTGTCCAAGATATTTCACAGCCGTCAGCGAGGGAAAGTTTTGGTCCCCTAGTAGGTGTTTATCTTGGACTTCGTGCATTGCAAAAATCTATAACACATTCAAACTCTTATGTCCTTTTTGGAAGGACATAAATGGTATGCTGAAGAGCCTTTTTCATTTCTTCTTCATTGGAATTCGTTTAGGAAATAAAATTAATGTTCATTAGTAGTCATCATCTCATGCTGTTGCTATCCTCTAGATATTTTAGGACTGAATAAATGTAGGATTAGGTACATTTATACAGTCCTAAAATTATATTTGGCCCTTTGAAGGCAACCGCAAGGCTGATGTGCCCCCCGGTGAAAATGAGTTTGACACCCCTGCTCTAGATGTATGATTTCAGACAGAGAATTAAATTAAGAAAAAGCAAAAGGCTCTATTGTAATTCCAACAAATGTCCCAAAGAGGAAGTCTGGAAGAAGGCTCAAAAAGTCAACATCTACAACCCAGATGCCTCCTCCATCCTTAGACATTCATCTCATCTGTTCTCTAAATCTGTAAGTGCCGGAGACAACTTATTCCAATGCTGTTCTGTGCTCACTCTATTGCTGTAATTTGAACCCCTTTTTCTTCCATCTACAGCTCATGGAAAAGAAATTATTCCCTTTCTTCTACAGTAACAGCAGTCTGCCACACCGTCAACTCTGCTATGGGCAAAATCCATTGTAGATGAATTCTTACCCATGTATTTATCTTCTGGTATTGTTATCTTTGTTTGACACCTTCATCAGTAAGTCAGTCTCTTGAAAATGTAAGATACCAAAAAAGTATATAATGTAAGAAAAAGTCACATGTGATAGATTTGGCACAGGTTGGCATCTTACTCTGAGTTCTACTCTTTAATTTAGTGCTTAAGAGAAGGAAGCAGCTATTAAGTACAGAGATCTTGTTTTGAACTGGTTTTGCACAGCTGTTTCACATCCTTGCTGTGTACAGCTACTCTGGGTTGTTTTGCTTTTATAAATTTTCAAAATTTACATAGTTTGGTAGTGAATCATGGAAACTTTGTAGCTGCCAATTGTAGAGAGAACAGACTCCTGCATTGAAGTTCACCCCCCCCCCAGGCACACAGCTACATGAAAGCGGTATCTTTATGTGATTGCTGACTACTTACAAATAATGGCACTTCAGAGCTTTGTTGCACAGTTTTGCAGTGTTCCCTTAACTGTTGCTGTATCTCAAGACATTTAGAATAAAAACCAAGATCTTTTAGACCACGAGGTTTAAGACACACCTTCTGGTTATCAAAGGTCAAAGCATTGTTCTCTGATTAATAGACAGGTAGATGCATTTCTCTATTAAGACTATTAATTGCAAAACCATTAGGAAAACCTTGTTTATAAATGTGCATCAGTATTTTGACCTCATTTGATAATCTCATACTGTGTGAAAAAGCTTTTCTTAACATGGACCAGTTAAACATGAAGCACATGGCTGTTGGTTTTGAGTATCAGATTGTCTAATTTCAGAATATTCCTTCGCTGTCTAATTATGGATATAGAAGATTATAGAGTATCTGTGTATTTAAAAAAATGGACTGAGTATATAGCATGGCACCAAGTTTCCTGAAGGCTGCAGGGAAGATTTTGTTGTCAGAATTTCTACCATCCTGCTCTGCCTAGAGTACACCTGGCAAACAGGAGAAGAGAAATTTCATGTTAGAACCTGTCCTGCCTGCTCTAGGGCAAATGTCTGGGACAACACGAGACTTCTGCTATTGCAGTCACTGCAATATGTAGCCCTAATGGTTGTATACACACGTATATATGTGTATGTGTATATATGTCGACACAGACCTTTGCTTCTAGGAGCTCTTAGTTTCCAGACTAAGTTAATTACCTGTTAGATTATAGTTTGTGGGGTTTTTCTACCGAATTTGATCAGTTCTTCTAGTGTGCTTCCTCTGATACCGCTGCAAAATAGACTGCAGTAAGTACTTCGCACTGTGTTTCCTGCTCAGAAGCATTTTCAGAGGCTGTAGCCTTGCCAGGATCAGATTAGTATGTTGCTTACTGAGAAAAAGAGGGGGTGAGAAAAGAAAATTAAGTGACTGCTTCTGCAGTGGCCTGCCGTGAAATGATTACATGGCATACAGAGATTTTGACGGTATAGAGCATCAAGGCATCACTTTTCTCACTGTCTTGAGGCATTTTTCAGGAATTGGGTGACTTCAACCTGCCTCGATTAATTCCCTGGGCTTTTTGACAGCATGTTAAGGCTAACCTTGCTATGTTGCTTTTGGTACCTAAAGCCAAGCTCAAGTGCCTTCGGGCTATCTTCAGTTATGTCATGTGGACATATTTTTTCATCCATTCATGTTGTATCACGTAGAGAGCCAGAAATGAAGTTTTTCCAGTTAAAATGTTTCTGTTTTCTTGGCGGGGGAAAGGGAAACAGGTGAGATTAGCTCTCTGGAGAAGTTCAAGACAAAACTGCAGAAGTCACTTGTACTTTCCTATTTATTAGTTTTGAGCTCAGAAGTCCCATTCCTGTTGAACAGCCACAGAAATAGCTGACTTCTCCCACATAGCACGGGGATGTGACTAATACCATAGTTCGTAGTTCACATGTCTGCCCTTTTTAGTATGTCTTTTTTTAACAGTAGTCCTTATTTTTATGAGTGCTATGTGCTTGGCAGAACAGCAGTAAGAGGTTTGCTCTGCTGGAAAGTATTACAGAGGTTTTGAGGTATTTCAAGGCAAGTTAATTCGTATCTCATTAAAGACAAATGCAGTATGTGCTCTGTCTAGACAACTAAGAGATTAGGAACTGCAACGCTACTGCAATTCAAACTGTGGTAGTAGTTTCCATAAAACAATATTCCATTCTATGTAATTCTGCCATTTTTCTAATACAGATAGTATATGTAGGATAGAAAACAGTTTTTCTGCTTTTTTTCCTTACTACTCAGCAGTTTTTGCCATGTGCTGCAGTAATGGAGACCAGCCCTACGTGAAAGGACTTGTAGAAATTAAAACAAAACCTAGAGGGGGTTATGTAAACACAGAAGTAACCATTGCCTCTTAGAAGTGCTAATTGCTAAGAAATGTCAGTTTGAAGGAGAACAAGTGGCTTTGCCAGAGCACTTCAGCTGTGGCCGAAGTTATCATCATCTCACAGATAGAGCTGGGCGAGCTCTGGAGCTGTTTGGGAAGGATCTCCAGCTTCTCTTTATGGAGGTTAACACTGAGTTTTACTTGACCTACAGATTTTTTGAAAAAGAAATTTATTTATATCAGGAGCTTTTAAGAAACATGTAAATGGTCTTTTTGTGCAGCGGAGTTTTTGAGGCATAGTTGTCCCAGCGGACTGGGAGAGGTATCTCGATGCATTTCCAAGGTTGTTACTAAAAATCATTTTCTAATTGTTGCACCAAATGCTTTTGTAGCATGGCTTCCTATGTTGTGTGCCTCCTGGCAAAAAAACTTCCTCACCTCTCTGAAATCAGTGAATTTTGCCTCTATACTTTATGGCTTGTGAACTTGAAATCCATAGAGGGTTAGGAATGAACCCTGGAATGGCTGTTTTGGCTTACAACTGTACAGACAGTGCCAAGGCAAAAAAAAAAAAAAAAAAAAAAACAGGCCTGCCTCTCCTTCAGCTTTTAGACAGTTTGCAAAGGTCATGTAGCTTCAAAAGCAGGGGAAAAGTGGTTCTCCCATTGGAATCCCACTTACTGTACTGTTCTGTCAGTGCAGTCAGTGACCTTGGCAGACAACTGCTACGGAGTTTCTCCAGTTTCTCCAGTACCGCTGCCCCTTGCCCAGGGGGGCATTTTCTCTTCCATGTACTCTCCCCCTCCCCATTACTGTGCCATGTCTGGCTTTGATAAATGTATTAATCACCACTGAAGAGTTGTGTATAAAGTCATCAGTGAAGCCTTCCTCTGCTTTCGTGGGTTCTAACCTAAAGTGTCGAGAGCCCCGAAGGAAAGGAAAGCTCATTTGCCTGTCCCTGACAACTATTGGCTGAAGATACGAAAAGCGAAGAGAGAGTTTTGTTTAAAATTATCGTTGAGGAAAGACTTTTTGAGAATGTGGGAGGTTGGGTGAGTGTGAGTGGGAAGAAGGAATAGACATTTCAATTTTGAATGTAAAATCAATTATTCCATTTTGAAAGTCAGTATCAGACTTGAGCATGTTTTCTAGTGTATGCTTGGGTCCTTAGTTAGGAATTGAAAGAAAAAGAGCAAAAAGCAAAATGAGCATGATTTCAGTCTATACCATATCACCAGTGAAACAGAGTATTAAAAATATTACCCTGGTGAGGTACAGAAACCAGATGAACACTGCAAACAAAAGTGGGTTTCTATGTGAAAGTAGGTTAACTCCGGCCTTGTAGTTCTGCTTTCTTAACTTGAACTGTGAAATTCTTTGCTTCTCCTTCTTTATCCACAGTGTGTTACATCGGCAGAGGATGATGTGGCCGACACCACGGTTGGCCACACTCCACCTGTCAAGTGCAGTTGGCCAAAATAGCCCGTAGTGCTGTCCTTGGCAAAGTCGTGCTGCTGGGCAGAGCGTGAACATTGTCATATCCCATTGAAAGAATTTTTATTTTTTTTTTCTTCTGTGCCTTTCCATGAACATTCAGCCATTGGGAAAGTGCTCTTGTCAAAACCTGTGACACCAGCTCTGACCTGTACATGCCTGCGCTGTCTCGCACTCGGGCATCTGTGGCAGCTTTCTGGTAGCTGTGGTACTGTCATGGTACTATCACTACATCTCTCACTTTCGTATTCTCAAGTGTGGAGACTAAACCACTATTTAGGAAAGCAAATGATAGCTTGGCATAATCTGCCAAAGTCATTAAAATTGAAATTTCTTCCAGCAGCAGTTGTTTTAGCAGTTTTATAATACAAGGAACTTTTTCCATGAGTTTCAATGTTTTGTTGAGGGTTTGTTTGTTTGGTTTTTTCCTATTGGTTTTGGAGCCGATCTAACCCCCCAAACTGCTTTCAGGTGTTGCAGGATATTCACTTCAGAGTACAGTCCTATAATAAGAGCCCACAGGATGCTGAGTGTGTACTGACAGGTACATAACATGCTCTTCTCCATCCTGGCATCTGTTGTTTATGGGTCCTGCTATACTCATTAATATATAGACTATTCTGCTTTCACGCTGCATTATTCTTTAGTACTTCTCAAACAGCATATGCCTTTGCTGCTACGTTAAATTAACTGGTGTAACAATGTAATGGATTTCAGAGAGAAGCGCACCATTTTAAGCTTAGCTAATTCTGTCTTTAAGCTATTTGCTCAATTTGTATGCTCTGCTGCATGTCAGAAGCCAGTGGTCCCCCTCCTCAGTTTACACACTGTTGCTCCTGAAAAGACAAAATATTCTGAGAAATGACTTAGTTTACAGAATTCCAGAAGAAAATGGTTTGTTCAGAATCCGTTGCAGCTGATGAAGATGTTTAGGTTTGCTCCTTGTCCAGCAACTGTTGTGTCTCAAGGTACCCTGATTAGAAAAGGTCTGTAGCCTGAATAAGGAAAAAAAGAACAAGACAAAAAAGATAAATGGTTACACATATGTGTGTATAAGCACTACTCAGTTCTGCATTATATATATAATACCTGGGTGAAGGAAGTTGATTTGGAGTGTGGCATAAAATTTCAGAGAGCATATGAAAGCAAGCTTTTTCCATGCCAGGAAAGAAAACCATGAAGTGATTTTTTTCCCCCAACCAAAAACCCTCATAAAACTGGAGGTCTGAGTTGGTGGGACACAATTCAGTGAGAGGAGAAAAAAAATTTTTGGCAAGGGACTCATGAGTGCAAGAGGAAGCGGTGACTGCAGAATTGCAGCTTTGATGTTAGGTGGTTTTAGAGCTTGAGAGAGTTATTCCATGAGCTAAAAAATGATTATGGCAAGATTTCTCCTCTGTGGAAAGGCACAATTGGAAAAACTGACTATATTGAGACCTGGCTGTTTGCCTGAGAGTGGATGGAACAGGAGTGAAACGGTATAGTTTATTCTGAGTATGGTTTGTATAGTGGGAATCATAAAAGAAGCTGACAAAGCTACAGACAGAAAATTGGCCAGAAAGAGCACGGCTGCTGAAGAGAGGTGGCCAACTGCTAACTTGGAACCACAAAACCTCAAACATACTGTATAACGTTTAGATTTTGACCCACCTGATTACGTAGTGACAAAAAAGCAAACAAGCAGAACACACACTGTACTGGAATGATGAAGCTGCAAAAACATTAGAATTTACAGCAGCTTAGACCTGGTGATACTAATGTCTCAAAATAGTTGAAATGACTGCTTCTTAATTATAAACACATAACCTGGATATCATGTCATTGACTTGAAAAGAATCAGGCCCCAGGCTGTGTTTGGCTTCTGTTCTGTGTTCTGGGTAATCAAACTGTTTGAAAACATCTCAGATGGCCAAAATGTGCAACTTAGTCGCAGCATTGCTCCTCGTGCAGAGCAGCCCTGTCTCACACGGTGCAAGGAGCTTCCGTAAGGTTTAATCTGGAGATATTATTGCTGAGATAATTTTCAGCCCAGCTGAAACACAAAACCCAGCTGGGATGGGGTGGAAGAAGTCAGCAGTTTGGGGAGAAATGGTCTGAAAAAGTAGAAATAGAAAATTAAAAGCTTAGTAGAAACTTTCGATAAAGGTTACGCAGATGACAGTTCGTCTGCTCCAGCAAATGAGATTAACATCTGCCAAGTGGTTTCTTCAGAGAATTCAGGGATTTTGTATAATTCCTTTTTTTTTTTTAATTGACTAATTTGCCAATTTTTTTAATTGGCAAAAAAGTTGCATCAACCTTACGATGATGCAAACCAGTGATGAGGTACAAGTGACTCAGAACAGTGCCATGAGTTTTTCTTCTGTCGGCTAGATGTTTCCAGCCTGGAGAAAACATATTTTAGAGAACAGGGTTAATCAGGTGATTTTAAAGAGGAAACCACTAGATGGGAAGAGGAAACACCCCCTCGCTGTGAACCAGTCACTTCTGGGGCACACAACCATGAACGCTCTGCATCATCCTCACTTCCATACCCGCAGAGTGGTGTTCTGGGAAGAGTTTCTGGCCAGTTTGTATGTTGACTCAGTGCAGCAGGAATGAATGGTGACCCATCTCCACCCTAGCGCCTGTGGGACTCTGGGTGAAGAAACTTCGGTCTGAGTTTGCCATTCAGATGGGAACTTGGGTGTCGGCTCTCACATGAACATTTTTATTAAGGCCGTGAAATGATTCCGGGTTTGAAAAGCTAAACATGGGCTCGAGCACTGTGCTGGCTTGAGGCCTTCTCTAGTGCCTTAGCTGGGTAGCAAAGGCTGATGCATTAGGAAACCGTGAGGCTTCTCTTTCCCCATGATGTATGTGGCTCTTCAGTATTTGTCAATCTTAAATTAGTGTTCAGACCTGTCTGCTGAATACTCCTGTGCAGCAAACAAGGTGTTGAGGGGGGAAACACTGAGTTTGTTGTGTGCATTTCAAAATCACATCATGTAGAAATCACATTTTTCGACAGGCTGGAATGTCATTAAAGGTAAATTAGCTCCATCAACAGCAGGGAGATGCCAGAGGAATTATGTCAACTGAGAATCTGCTCCCGCGTATTTTGCTATATTAAAATCAAAGTAAGGATTAAAAAATTACATGTGTAGGTATTTGCAGCTGTGAACTTGCAGGTGATGGGCTGTGGTGATAGGTACATGAGAGCCATGTCGTCAGCCAAGAAAAGGAAATCAAATGGTGTGTGACATCTACTGCTGCTGTTAACGTGAGGCCCCCGGAACATTTAAAGTTGCCAGTGCCGTGGAAAGAAGCACCGCACTTTTCAGCATAGCAGCTATTGCTTACAAAAATGCTCAGGCCCTGCAAAGATGCTTACGTTTGCCTGAGAGGAATTTGTCTGCAAAGGGGAGCGGAAGAGCAATTAGAAGGAAAAGGAAATACATTTCTCTTTTCCCTGGAGCTGTTCTCGCTGCCTTGGGAATTAACCCTGCTGCAGAGATCCTGAGGTCAGCACTAGTGTTGGTGGGGAAGAGGAGGGAGACAGCGGAAAGCTCCCTGGCCCGGGACCAAGCGAGCTGGTGCAGAATGGCCTCCCACGGAGCAGAGATGCCCTTGGCTGCTGCAGCCGCTCTAGTGTAGCCTCTTTCCATTGGTCTTTCCCCTGTCCAAAAAACCAGTAATGAATCACAGCTGTACTCCAATACAAGTGGAACAGATTTAATGCAAATGTTCTTCACCACCTTCTCCTCACCCCACCCCCCAAAAAAACCCCAAAAACCTACCGCGGGAGGTTGACCCTGGCTGGACGGCAGGTGCCCCCCAAGGCTGCTCTATCACTCCCCTCCTAAGCTGGACAGGGGAGAGGAGATATGACAAAAGGCTCATGGGTCAAGGTAAGGACAGGGAGAGGCCACTCACCAATTACTGTCATGGGCAAAACAGACTTGACTTGGGGAAAAAGAATTTAATTTATTAACAATCACATCAGAGTAGGATAATGAGAAACAAAAACATCTTAAAATACCTTCCCCCCCACCCCTCTCTTCTTCCTGGAATTAACTTTACTCCCAAATTCTCAACCTTTTTCCCCCCAGCAGCACAGGGGGACAGGGAATAGGGGTTGTGGTCAGGTCATCACACACTGTCTGTGCCACCCCTTCATTCTCGGGGGAAGGACTCTTCACACTCTTTTGCTCCAGCGTGGGGTCCCTCCCACAGGAGACAACCCTCCCCATTTTTCTCCACATGAGACCTTCCCACGGGCCGCAGTTCTTCATGAACTGCCACAGCGTGGGTCCCTTCCATGGCGTGCGTCCAGCACGGGTCCCCCACGGGGTCACCAGTCCTGCCAGCAAACCTGCTCCAGTGTGGGCTCCTCTCTCCACGGGGCCACAGGTCCTGCCAGGAGCTGCTCCAGCGCGGGCTGCCCACGGGGTCACAGCCTCCTTTGGACACATCCACCTGCTCTGGTGTGGGGTCCTCCCTGGGCTGCAGGTGGAGATCTGCTCCACCATGGGCCTCCCTGGGCTGCAGGTGGAGATCTGCTCCACCATGGGCCTCCCTGGGCTGCAGGGGGAGATCTGCTCCACCATGGGCCTCCATGGGCTGCAGGGGGAGATGTGCTCCACCATGGGCTGCAGGTGGAGATCTGCTCCACCATGGGCCTCCATGGGCTGCAGGTGGAGATCTGCTCCACCATGGGCCTCCATGGGCTGCAGGTGGAGATCTGCTCCACCATGGGCCTCCCTGGGCTGCAGGGGGAGATCTGCTCCACCATGGGCCTCCATGGGCTGCAGGGGGAGATGTGCTCCACCATGGGCTGCAGGTGGAGATCTGCTCCACCATGGGCCTCCATGGGCTGCAGGGGGAGATCTGCTCCACCATGGGCCTCCCTGGGCTGCACCACGGGCTGCAGGGCAATCTCTGCCCCGGCGCTTGGAGCACCTCCTGCTCCTCCTTCTCCACTGTCCTTGCTGTCTGCAGGGCTGCTTCACATATTTTCACTTTTCTCCCTGGCTGCAATTGTGCAAGTTTTTTTCCCCTTAGATATGTTATCACCGAGGCACTACCACCATCACTGATGGGCTTGGCCTTGGCCAGTGGCGAGTCCGTCTTGAAGCTGGTGGCATTTGCTCCATCAGATGTAGGGGAAGCTTCTAGCAGCTTCTCACAGAAGCCACCCCTGTAACCACCCTGCTACCAAGACCTGGCCACGCAAACCCAGTACACCTGCAGAACAACATAGTTTATTTTCTTGAGGTTGCTGGTATTAGTATTTATACAAGAAGTGAAGCCACCTTACGCTTTGAGGCCACAATATTTAGGTACACCAGGG
Organism: Caloenas nicobarica; assembly: GCF_036013445.1. Taxonomy (NCBI): domain Eukaryota; kingdom Metazoa; phylum Chordata; class Aves; order Columbiformes; family Columbidae; genus Caloenas; species Caloenas nicobarica. The sequence goes on along the minus strand of NC_088249.1, from coordinate 58,408,906 downwards.
AGATATTGATAGCATTGTTCTGTTACAGAACTGTGGTTGTATGAAGAACTGAAGCAAGCTTTTTTTCTTGGTTCCCAAATAAGAAATGTAGCCAATTGAGACCTTCTGGTATTTGAAGAAGAGGTATGGGTTTGTGTCACACAGTGGCAAATTACGCTTTCATCCTTTTCTTCAGGAGTGTATCATTGACGAAGACTGTGAAACAGGGAAATACTGCCAGTTCTCCACCTTCGAATACAAGTGCCAGCTCTGTAAAACCCAGCATACAGTAAGTCCTGTTGTGGTCTTTAAAAACTCAAAGTTACTGTTGCTAATGTCAGCAAATCAAAACTGAGGGAAAACAAGAAGCTTTCTGCATGAGGCTCAAAAATGTATGTGTAGAGTGGTTTGGGTTGGTTTGTTGTTTGTTTGTTTGTTGTGGTTGGTTGGTTGGGGGTTTTTTTTGTGGTTTTGTTTGTTTGTTTGTCTCTACCTGTTAACTAAGTTGTAAGGTTTCTGTTCTCATATGCGTTAAAATCTGCACTCTGGTCCTCCTGACTCAAGCTCGACTTGTTCGGTGGCCTAAGGGCAGCGTAAACTGAGAGTTGTAGGCTGGCCCTGGGACGGGCGAAGAGGACACGCTGAGCCAGCTCCGCTGAGCTGGTCACGTCCAGCTCTCCGTTCACAAAGGGAATTGCTGCAGCCCACGCTCCTCCCCTCACTGACCACTTGCACAATGCTGTAGCACCGTTGGTACTGTAAATGATCCGCTTACATGGATCATTTACATTATTTGAACCTGTGAACCTCAGGAAGCAGAAAATTCCTGTCTTTTGAGCTAAAAGATAAATGTCCTTGGTAGTAGCCGTGGTTAGCTTATCTTCAGTAGGTGACAGGTGCCTGAGAAGTTCAGGATTTTTGTGTGGTGAAAATGCAGTTTAAGAGCGATCTGATGAAAAAGGATTTTTATCTGACTGTCCCTTTTTATCTGAGTTCTGCTGCTGGCCTCTTGTGAAACGAATTCATTCCTCAAAGCATTTGCAGACAGTTAAGACTACAAGCAAGCAAACCTTGCTGTAAAGTCATGTAATCAATAGGATTATTATAATGTAAAAGCACCAGGCTGTTCCTGAAATTATTTAAATAGTTACTTACCTTGATAACTTTGGGGAGCTCTGTTGACTTCAGTGGAGTGAATGCTTGCTTAAATACAGGTCATGAACTTATGCTTGATAATAAGAAGGCTTATTCTTCATATTTCAGAGAATGTTAAAACTGAAAGTTTTTCATGTTAACGTGGAAGAATTAAAAATGAAGATTGGGATGACCTAACACCTATCCCACCCTTTTCTTTGCAGTCATCAGCAGAACGTTTGTAGGATGAAGAAAACAAAAACTGGGTCCTAGCTACACTCCTGTTCTAAAGTGAGCTCAGACTGAAGATGGTGGGATCAATTCCCTGACTTTAGAACCCTCCAATTAAAAAACCCACTTTTTAATTAGCAGGTCTTAATAGTGCTAGTGTAGTCCTACTTCTTGCCCTGTGTTAAGCATTTTCTGTGGGATTCACTGGAAAAGAAATTCTGGTTTTGTATGGCTCCCCAGTCGGGGCTTTACACAGACAGAAAAAAAGCTGCTAGAACGCTGACCTACCAGGAATCCTTAAGATGTTAATCAAACTACCTAAAAAAAGAAACTAAAGGGACACACCTTTTTCATTAGGTTGATTTATTAGGTGTATATAGTTGAAACACTGGGACAATTGTCATACAAAGCTATCTTTAGCTAGAGGTTTGCATTTCTGATTGTCAAAGAGAATTTTTTCTCAGTGGGGTTTTTTTTCAAGGATTCTTGGTTACAAATGAGATCAGGTTCTTATTACAACTAAAATGGGATTTTAGTAAGATTCTTCTGCTTTTCTCTTTGAAAGCAATCCTTCCGAACAAACTGTAAAGTACTGACTGCATTTTACAACGGAAAAAAATCAGTAATGTTTTCTGTTGATAATGTTTCGTTTATTAATTTTTGTTTCCCTTGACTGCGACAGACTGTGAATGCTAAAATAAGAATTGAGGTTTTGTAAGATTAAAAGTACAATGGTACAGAGGAGCGCTGTTACTCTGCTGCCGGGCTCTGGCAAATACTTCTGTGGATGCTCGAGGCTGAGAACCTGCGCAGTTCTGTTTAAACAGTGGCCAGACGACATGCATGTGTTTAAAGCACATATATGCAATTGTCTTCAGGACCAGGGTGTAATTCTGTGTTGAGCTGTCTGTTGGTAAATGCCACCGGTGCTAGAGTGACAGTTTTGCCGTGTGCTTTTCCCGTTTGCAAGCGCTGCTCCCGGGACGTGGAGTGCTGCGGGGACCAGCTCTGCGTGTGGGGCGAGTGCAGGACATCCACTGCCAGAGGAGAGAACGGCACCATCTGTGAGAGCCAGCACGACTGCAACCCTGGGACGTGCTGTGCGTTTCAGAAAGGTACAGAGGTCTGGCTTTTTGTCCCATTCATTTTGTCATGCAGGAGTGTGAACATTTAGCTCTTTTGCCCAGGTGAAGTGGTTACATCTCTACAGAATCAATAGGTCATTCTGCCTGGGCCCATGGAGCGCACTCCATTATAAAACCTTGATTGATTTAGGAGTGAGGAACAGTCTGATAGGGGTGCACAGTGGTGAAAGAAAAGCCTATTGCACAATAGAGAGGAGACCAGCATGAGAAGCACAAAAATTTACTCTTTCTGAAAGAGGCTTAGACATTTAGAAGTAGCAGAGCTCTGTGTCAAATTTTCACCCGGTAGAGCAAAAATAAGAGAATTAAAAAAGGTACAAAATGAGATTACTGAAAGTGGCTTCGCTGTTATATCAGCAAGCAGCCCATCAGAATCAGACTGCAGATACATTTCATACTTTTTCTGAGCCTTTATATGAGCCTTCCAGAGCACCATGCTATGCAAATACTGACCAGGCAGCCAAGACAGGTAGAGGAATGATGTTCCAGATTATGTTGTCAGTCCACACGGGAACGTGAAACTTGATTTACAGAAGGGAGGAGAGAAGGAGAAGGTATCAGGCCTGAAATCAGTCCTAAATCCTGCCTGGTCAAGGCCCAGCTTCTTCTGTTGTTGGGTATTTATTAATTCCTCACTGCTTTTATCATAGTGCACCTTAATTTTATAGACAGGATACAATTCCAGCCATCTTCCTACAGCAGGTAGAGAGTTCCCTAGATAGCTTTTCTCCTGGCTCTTGCTGTAAGCAAGAGGTGACCTCGTACCTTCACGGAAGGTTGGGCTGCCTGTCCACCTGCTGGTGACCTGGCTACTGCAGCATTCCAGGAAAACCAAGGAAAACCTCTAACGCCGTTTAAAGGCAAGTGGGTCTGCTCAGCCTTTCCTTGTTAATTTTGAGCATTACATAGTGGACTTTTGACATTAAGTGAGTTTGGTTTCAGCAAGTTTTGGTTAGAGCAGTTTTATTTTCCCTTCATCGGGTTTCTGCCTAAAGCGTTTACAGGTTTTTCTAAGCTCCGTCAGAGATTTCTTTGTACTCTGTTTTCAGAATCAGGCAGAAAGAACACTTTTAACAAGTGCCTATTACTTTTACTATGCAGGACTTTGAATCTGCTTATGCTGCAGAGATCAGTAAATTAGTAGTTTGCATCGCATTGGTGTTATCCTGTTTCCCTGAAAATAAGACCTACCCCAAAAATAAGCCCTAGTATGATTTTTCAGGATTTTTGAGGATGCTCAAAATACAAGCCCTACTCCAAAAGTAAGTCCTAGTTACAGTTAACAAAAAAAGTCAATTTAAATAGTGTCCAGGCAGCTATACATGTAAAAATGCAGTAAGTTTTGGAGCAAAAATTAATTTAAGACCCTGTCTTATTTTCGGGGAAACAGGGTAGTAGGACTAGGCTGGTTTGCTGTGAGGGTGATACGGCTTCTGTAGCCCTGATTTGCTATGGGATCCAAACAAGCCGTGTCTTCATGGTGATTATTTCAGCTGCAGAAGACATGCACGCTCATTTGAGTATGTTAATGCTTGACTTGAAATGAAATTTAATACAAACCTGTAACTCAGGAAAGAACTATACAATAGATAAGAATATTGACTAAAATTGATGGAACACTGTTACTAAAACTTTAAATAGAGCTATCGATTAAAGCAATGGGTTTTTATTCCCTATGGTTATCTGCTTTAGCAGTGCCTTAGGGGTTTTCAGGTTAGGCCTAACCTTCAGGCCTTTCGCCATCACTAGAATATTGCAAAAGGTTGTCCTAATAATGATTGGACTGTCTTTACATATATATTTTGTATATAAAACTGTAGTAAACTATGGAGCATTTGCTGCTTAAGATACAATCTGTTTTGGAATTAGGAACTGATAAGTCATACACATTAAAGCATGTGTGCATGTCTGTGTACACACACACACACAGAGATATATTTTAACATAGCTGGTTTTAAAAACTTAGATTCTGAACTCTTCACATATTTTATTCTGCCATACCACAAAAATAAGGTGAATGAAGACAAGAGGAGGAAGGGAGGTTTGATAGGAAAAACTGGAAGAGCTGAATTCAAGATTGACGCTGTAAGTTCCTAGTGTCAGGAAACCCAAATGACCTTATGCTTCTAAATACTTTCTTACATAGGCTGAAATTTCCCTCTGTGCAGAAACAAGGGTGCCGAGCCCCAAATGCCGTCAACTTTGCCTGTTGTAGAATTACTATAACAAATCAAATAGCTCAGTAGTAGTTCTTGTAACCTCATTATTTAGTCTCTGAACAATTGCTCTGAATTTGTAACCTCCGCAAAGAAATAGGAAATATAACAGAGTTCTAAAATGTATATTTCTCTACTCAGATTTTAAACCATTAATGCTACGCACTGCAAAGGATTCACTGCAATGTTAGATTTCTTGGTTTTAGAATAGTCTTTCAGACCTCCAAGGGATGGAGTTGTGCAGCACTACTGTATTGACAGTAGTCTCTTGGTGAAGCAGGAGGAGTTGATGTTGGTCATTAAGCATAAACTTCAAATGTCTTGCTCCCACCTAGTGGAAAGAACATCAGGTTATGGCTCCCTGACATGTAAGGAGACTTTAAAAGGGGTCAAGTCTGTGTTATTGTATCTTCCATATAGACTGAAAGATTAGGTCATCTGACTTTAGCAGACAGTTAACGACTCCTCATAAAATTAATTTACTCTCTGTAGAACTGCTGTTTCCTGTGTGCACTCCACTACCCGAAGAAGGTGAACCCTGCTACGATCCTTCAAACAGACTCCTCAACCTGATCACCTGGGAACTGGAACCCGACGGAGTCCTTGAGCAATGCCCATGTGCAAGTGGCTTGATCTGCCAACCGCGGAGGTAAAGATCAAAGCTGGGCAAGCAACCCGCTTGGAATTCAGGAGGGGTCTCTTTCTGTGGTAAATAGATACAGAACTTGCAGATTCTTCCTCACTAGGAGGTGTTTTGACAGCTTCTTTTCTCATCCGTAACACTGGAAACTTTCTCAAACTTACTGCTTTGTCCCACACAGATGTGCCAATGAGCTTGGCAACACCTTAACCCAGTGTGAATTGAGTTTGTGAATTAATCAGGCTGGTAATGCTTTTTAATCAATCAGAAGAGGTATCATTCCAATTTAATTATCTACATACAGCTCTTGTCCACCAACATGTCAGATGTTTTGTATGCTTTCAGAGGTAAGACATATTAAATAGTTTCATACATGCAGTAAGTATAAACAGGCACGTTCCTGTGCTACTGATCAGTTTTAGAGAAGGTCACTTCTATTACAAAACCAGGTATCTTTGCTTGCACTTTCTTTCAGTTTTTGAACTAACCTGAGAAGTCAGTTTTCCTACAGCTGACTTAAGATCTGCTATTCAGACTTGTAACACTTACTGTGGTGCAGACATCTTCAATGTCGTGGAGTTTCGTGGAGTAGGAAGCCGGCTGACTCCGTATTTTCTGCTCTAAGCTAAAACTTTTAATCTATCATGCTTTTAAGCATTCTTTTAAGGGAAAGTTATTTGCATGATCCGCAATTTCACTGGAAGAAAGTGAGGTCACTGCAGTTTTGCACTAAAAGCATTTTTAGAAAACCTACGTGTTATGTATGAAATAAGCTCTCCCAAGTTTGTTCCTACGCTACTGTTTTCATTACATTAACTTTGAACAAGACAGCATAGCTGTGACAGAAATGTAGATAAGTATTTCTCTCTTGTGTGTCCAACTCTGTTTCTCCATTTTTTTTGTGCATGAAAAGTAATTGGATCAGAGTCGATCCCATCCCATCCTTTCAGCACCAAAATTTTAGTTAACGTTTAAGTACCATTAACCTCAGGGAAAAGTAAATCAGCAAATGTCACATCTAGTAAGAAGGAAAACATTTCAGATGAGGATATAGAAACACAGAAATGAAGTGGGGTGTGAATATAGCTGAACTATCCAGCTGCAGTCACAAGAGTTATTTGTCTGTTGAGGGTTATCACAAATAGATTAACACTGTGCATACTGCCTGCCCGTGATGTGCATGGACAGTAAGATAAAGCACCTTCTATGAATTTTTATGGTGAATTTGAAGATTCAGAGAAATTTTTTTATTAAAAGAAACAGCCCATCTCTGCTTGCAGTGTCCCTTGGCTAAATATTACTCCTGAGGGATAAAACACTGAAACTTATACCCTAGAGAATACAGGATACTCTGCCCACAAATGGAAATCTTAGAAACTCCTAGAAAGCAAAACATAGAAGAATTCAAAACGTACACAAAATCAGCTCCAGAACATCTTTAGTTCCTTTCCCCTGTGTTTCCAGCGAGCGAGGGTGCAGCGTTAAGCAGTTGTTGGGGGTGCCTGGTACGAGCCGTGGTCACCTCGCACTGTCACGGGACCCGCAGCCTCGGTCTGTCCCCTGGAGAGCAGAGAATGGATGCACCATCATCAAGTTCTATTCCCCTGCCTCATGTCAACAAATAGAAATCATTCCCTTCTAAAGTTCCTACGAGTGTGGGATGTTTGCAGGCAACTGAAACCACTTTTCTGAAGAGAGCAGCAAATACAGTTATTACACTGTCCTATTTAACACCAAATATATAATGCTCACAGCTTTCTCAACTCTACAGCTTGACAGCAAGCATTTTTTCTGCATTCCTTTTACGCTAGAGTATCATGTTTCTTAACTTGGTATAATATTACAACATGAACGAGTAGTCGCCACGAGTGCTTGTACGTGGAAGGGCCAGGTTGTGCTGGGGCCACTGCCAACCTTGTGTCCCCGTATGAAACATTTTGTGCCACCAGGGTCTTCGTTCTAGCTCTGTACGTGGAAATCTCATCTTTTAACTTTCCAGCTGTCACACATGTAAAAATCAGATGTTTATTAAGTCAGCTATGGTAGATCTGACAGTATTTAACATGCTTTCATGTGGGGAAGGAATGAAGAGTTCTATAAAAGAACTAGCAAAAGAACATGGAAAGATGTGCTATATAACCAGATGGCTCCCTTTTTCCAACAGCCACAGCACCACATCTGTGTGCGAGCTCTCGGCCAATGAAACCAGGAAGGATGAAAAAGAAGATCCCTTAATCATGGATGAGATGCCGTTTCTCAGCTTGATACCCCAAGAGATTCTTTCGGATTACGAAGAAAGCAGCGTCATCCAGGAAGTGCGCAAAGAGTTAGAAACTCTGGAGGACCAAGCAGGGTTGAAGCCTGAGCCTGACTCAGCTGCTGACCTGTTTTTGGGAGATGAAATTTGAAGTTCAATCACCAGACCATTTAGTTAGTTATTTCTAGATTTTTTTGTCTAGTGTCTTGCTTATATAAACCCTGAACACATACTGCTGGATAGAAGTGCAATAAACAAGGTCTCCAACAAGCATCCTTTCCTGTGCACCACACCTGCATGTTCATGATTGCTGAATTCATTCAGTCCTTGGACCAAACCTTCTGTCAAAGACAAATAAGAAATGTATCAGTGTTTCTTCTGGATTAGTACTTTCCCCTTGTACATTAGAAATAAACTTATCAGCACTTGTACTCATTAAAAAACACATAAGCATACACAATCTTAAGTTACTAGTGACTGTAGAAGCGACTTTTGAGTATGTATCTTTAGAGTCATTTATTTTTCTAGAGTAAGAACCATCTACTTTAGACTGGTCTAGGCATTGATTTTAAGCAATTTTTAATCTTTCCTTTAGGAAATGTAGTCAGTGAAGCTGCAACACACAGAACTGGGGTGTCCTGTTTGCCCCTCCCCGCCCCCCGTTTTGGAAGGATGGAAAAGAAAGGATGCTGAGTGACCCTTTTAGATGGATGTAGCCAGAGCTGCTTTCCAGCTGTGTACAGAGTATCCCTTGAGTTTTATACTTGCATACACAATGGTTGGTGGCTTCCCCCACTACATGAGGGGCACACTATCAGAAACAAAGCCTACAACATTCTCCATATAAATAGCAAATCGTATGCATATACTAACATCCATAGAGCACACTGGTTTCTGTATAGAAACTTGCAACTTGACTGTTGAGAGCTCACATCTCTCAAGGGCAAAATACACTATTTAAAAATGGACATCAAACAGCGCAGTGGGCTGGATACAAAGAATCTAGATTCTCTGTTGAACGCAAAATATGTAAATATTGATAGATAGGAGAATAGTGCAGCTGCAGTTACAAGGCTGTGCCTAAGCTAGAGCTAAACGCGGTGCCACGTGTATGGCAGCATTCTGCACTCCATGAACCTACCTTCTTGGGTAACGTCAGTTAAAGGATCTGTTAACAGACTATATTCCATCACCACCCACCCTTTTTGAGAGGTAGAGGCAGTGAACATAAATTCAGTACTTCAGTTTAGCAGTAAGACAACCTGAATAAATAGCTTGTTGCACTTAGAGACTTCTACTTCTCCTGCTTGATTATATTACATGCAGAGAAAAAGGGAGAAATGGTTTGTGCTTTTAATACACTTCATAGGCATAAATATGTGCATGTTACAAAATGTGGTTACATTACCAGCTTAACAGGTTATTGATTTAAGAAATCAATAGCTAAGAGTAAAATCTGATCCACCCAGCTCCCTGGTTGCCAGCTGTCACAGCAGTTTGCTACAATGACTCTTCCACTGTTGTTTTTTCGGGACATAGATTTCAGCATCTGTTATTGCACATGGTAAAAGATGAAAGGAGGCTCCAAGCCAAGGAACTTTTCATGGAGCTTCTTCCCAAATAATTCCTACTGCTTATATCCAGTTTGGAACAGCAGAGCACCAATAACTAACAAGAGCCGCTGGACTGTGCTACCAGCCTGTGAGTCTTTCACCACTTCTGGTCTATGAAAGCTTTTCAGCAAATTCCTTGGGTACCTACCAGAATTAATGGTAATAGCCATTATCATTATGAACGGGAAGGATATTTCATCGGAACAGTCTTTGTTTCAGGATTCATTTCTACCACTAGGAAATAATTCCGTAATTTTTCAAATAAGAACAACACCGCTTACTGATTAAAATAACACAACAGAATGAACAAATGTTTTATTGGCATGTTCATTGTTGTAAACAGCATCTGGCATGAAAAATTTTACCAAAATCTTTTGATTGTTATAAATTAGGTGGTTTTCCAAAAGCTACGGAGAATTGTTCTCTATTGATCTTTATGGACAAAAGCAAAAAATTGCTGTTCCTAGGCTTTGCAATGAAATCATGTTGACTGCATCAGTCTTTGTACCACAACCTGAAGTATCAAGTTTGTATGTTGAGGTGTTAGAGGTCGCCCCAATACTTGACTACGTTTAGCTACAGAATCAACTCTGGGAAAAATAAAATGACTTTCAGTGGGTGGAGAAGATGCAAACTTGTAATAGTCTCAAAACCAAAATGTACAAAAAGTAGCTGAACAAAACAGAAACTTCAGTAACAAGGGGAAAACACAACCCTAAAGTACCCAGCATCAAACATATAATGAATACAAATTTAAATAGGCAACTACACTTCCAAATGTACACAATGAATGTTGATATGTGAAAAGAAATACCATGGTAAATAGCTGAACTGCAGTTCTGTTAACTGGATAGGGCAAGTTTTATTTACACATTGAACACAATACAATAGAGCTGCTCATTGGCTTCCGTAACCTATTAAAAACCAGTTTACCTTACAACAGCACTTCTGCAAAATGAACCAACACTTGCTGGCAGCTTTCTGCAGGCACCTCTCAGGCCACCTCTTTCATGGAAGAAGAGTCTAAAAACCTTACAGTCGCAGCACATCCATTTCATCTTCGCCCCTTTTCTGCTGCTTTGCCAGAACCAACGTGTTAACATTGACTTCAGACTCTTTGATGAGGTAATGTGTGTATCAGCGAAACAAAGAGAAAAAAGGATTCTTTCATGGCCTTTGCACAGCTTTTATTATTAAGCTATGAGTATCCTGTTGGAGGCTAGTTTCACTAGCTACTATGTGCACACTGTCCTCAAAGATTTCCACTCATTTCCCTCCCCGCCCACTTGTTACTTCTAATCTTTTATTTGCACATCCCTTTTAGCTTTACAGTACATTTGACTATAGTGCACAACATGATTCCAAGTCGAGCAGTGACCCAACGGGGCCACTGCGCTTCTGAGTGGGAACACAGCCCAGTCAGTGCTGGTGTCAGCGCTTTACACCTAATGAGTGTCCTGCCGTAACGGCACTACACAGTAGTAGTGAACCTTTTTATTTTAAACAAAAAAATTCCCCAGGGAAAATGCTATAGCGAGTATCAGTCTTGAGTCAAATCTTTATTCGGTGCTCCATCCAGATAAATTTTTAGTGCTTTTTCTTTACGAGGAGAGTAGGTTACCCGGTGTCCAGTTTTCTGGAGTCTGCTGCTTTCTTTTTTCATCAGTTCATTTCTCTGCTCATCTGTTAATTCCATTAATTCTTCAGTTTTATCCCTGAAATGAAAATAGATGTTAAAATTCAGAATAATACAATGGCCATTAGACTTCTGCATTTTTTTTTACTTGGAGCAACTCAGTAAAAAATATGACCAAGCATAATACTCCTTACAAATTATTTTTTTCTGCTGCAGAAACTATCTGTCAAAACCTGCTTTTCTAACAGACAATCAGTATTCTAACAGACAGCAGACCCAGGGGAAAGCAGCAAGAAACAAGCCTATACTCCTCCATCTACCTGGTAACTCCTATTCTTTACAGACAACTATGACTGTGCTCTTTATTTGGTCACAGCACCAAGAGCTGGAAGCAGTTATGTCAGCCAGCCCCTGCTAGAAACTACCAGCTCCTGTCCCAAATAATTTTCTTCAAGGCGAGCACATTACCAACAAGCTGGTTCCCCCAATCTCATGTGTAATTATGAAAAATACTGTAGAAACAATGTGTTCATGAAGGTCTCTCACCCCCCAACTTTAGCAGAAATGACAATATTCAAGCTCTTAGTCCTCAAACACTGCGTTTGGGCTACCACCACCAGCTGATGAATGTTTTTCAAGTTAACAAAATTTTTAATATAACACCTTTTTCTCCAAAGAAGCCATATTAATTTCTCAAAGAAATAAACTCAGAAAATAAAATCCTTGTTCTCTAAAACCTCTGGCAAGACTCTCCCAGACTCCACAAGGCATATGGTTCTGTTTTAAGAGATTAAATCCAGGTATACACTCAAGCGTAGCAACTAGTTTTGCATTCAGCATTATTGTCAATGGTTTGGGAGGGAGGAGTGGGTAAAAGGCTGCAGTCTTTCTTTGCTTAAACAATAAACACAGTGCGTATTCAGGGTTTTAGGAAGATGAAGAGCATTTCAGCTCAATGTTTTAAACACTCTTCCATAAGCATTTTTCCTTTAAGACAATAGCAGAAGTGTTTTTGGGCTTCTGTCGATTACATCATGCCTCAAATCTTATACACAGATTTTTCGCATGGTTATGGTACTGTAATAAAAGACATACCTATAAAATATTACTGCACCATCATCACAAATGTATAGGGGCCAGACATTCAGTGTAGATACTTTAGGATTCCAGTCCAAGTCTTGGTGAATCTCTAGTATGGAAATGTCACATGGAAACGTTCCTCTACCCTGAAAATAAACAATTGTTTAGTATATAAAATAAAACTCATAATCACACATCCATGCCATTAAAATGTAAAACCAGACAAAATCTTACTTACCTTTGCAAATTCTATGTTTTCTAAAGGTATTCCACTTATTTCACTCAGCTGTAAAGAAAAATGGTGCATTTAATACTATTCCACAACAATGTTACACAGTGTCTACATAAAGTCAATGGACCTGCCCAATCTAGAAGTCACAATATTTGAAAGTCCTCAAATGATAAAAAAAATATTAGTACAAAATTGCAGTGACAAGGTACAATTTCTTTACATTTCTGAAGTTGCTAGTGCATCACAAGTGACACTTTTGTGACAGTATTTCATCACACTTAACAGTGAAAGGGTGACAGAAAAAAGTTAACAGAAACCAACGGTAACATCCAAGTTCCAAGATACAAAGAGACCAACTGTCTCACATTAAACCTCCATGTCCATCATTAGCCCTCAGCAGTTTCCCTGTATGAAAAGAAAGCTACTATCCAGTTGATGTGGGAAGAGGCAAAGCCGTAAAATATACACGACTAAATCCCATCTCCATACTCCTGCACTTCCAAACGTAACAACCCCACAACTCCCACACAAACACCTGTGGCTGCTCTTCCCCCTTGCAGCTGCCCCTGCTGTGCACCCCTGGGGCACAGAGGCCGTTGCCCATCCCCTGCCACTGCTGCCTGGTCCCCGCATCCGTCATGGGGTGACCGGCTGTGCCTGGCACGGCCCTGGAGCAGCCTCACGGTGCACACAGGCTCACGGCCACTTTGCCCTTAACCCCAGCGGGGCTGCAGTCCCGTCTCTGTGGCAATGCAGACACCAGCTTACATCTGTGTTTATCTCTGGCTGCTTATTTTCCCCAAAACTTGATGTGATTTCCTCTAAATCAAATCTGCTGTTAAAACAGTCATGTTCAAATTAAAGTGATGGTGAGAAAAGTCTAACAGCCAGTATAATTTTTTAACTCTCGCATCCTTAGGAAACTAGGATAAATAAACAATAGTGACAAAAGCCAGACAAATTCTGAAATGTGTTACTAGCCCAACACTCTGCTAATAAAATTTGCCTGAAAGAGAAGCACTGGCTGAACACATCTGTTACTACAGATGTGTCAAATTCAAATTTCACTTATTACTGCTGGGAGTAAAAAGATTAAGGACTTTCAGAGAGAATGCTGCTAAAATTGCTCCCTGCACATCAGTTCTTAAGATAAGAAAACAAGAAGATCCAACCCTTTCTTCAGATACAAGTAAAGAGGCGATCTTGAGGACTGCATGCAACCTGCAGTCATAACTTCATTTCTACCTGAAGCATACAAGAAATCAGGCCATAGCTTAATCTGTCAACATAGACCAAGCCAAGGCTGTTGCATTCCATGGTAGCTGAACAACGTTCCTCTTTCCAGCCTATGAACTAACCCCTAACTTAATAAGGCCAGACTTCACTGATACTAGGATTTTTGCTGACCTCAGCATTCAAGGAAGCCTTCTTATATCTGGGTACTGCCACATAAAAACAACCACTTTTCTATAAGCAAAACCTTGTGATATAATAGATTAATAAAACAGTCTCAATACGAGACACAGTTCTACTCTAGATTTCTGCGAGGATGGCCCATGTCTGCTTACCTGGTACAGGGTCCTGGCCTTAAGGAAAACACCTGCAAAGTCATATTTCTTTTCAATCAAAATATAGCTCAATCTACTTGGTACAGTTACACCATCCCTGAGCAACAGCGGTCAAATTCAAAGATGAGGAGACTGAAAGGTTTGGTATTTTGCAACACCAAAATACTGGCTTGAAAATACAAAGTGACGGTAGTTTAGCTTTTCTTTCACATGTGTTTTTCAAGGATAAGGGACACAGGTAATATTATGCTTCATAAACTTCCAAGATATGTCTCTTTTTTTTTTAACACACATTCACCTTAATACTTTGATACTAGACCATTATAAAAAACTAAGAACTAAAGCTGATAATTCATATGGCTTTATTAATAGGATGGGACAGGTTCTCAATTCCTGTGGAAAAAAATAATCAGCACGCGACAAGGCTTTTGTAGCTATGACACCTCTCTGCAGACATCAATAAGGCTCTTAGAAACCACAAGAAACTTGCATCATGTCACACATTTTACCTTCTCTTTTAGTTCTTCAACACTGCTGCTTTCTAGCACTACTTCCTGGAAAGAATCTAGTTTCATCTCGGATGGCCTCCATCGTCTTGATAGAACAGCAAGTTGTGACATGGATTTCATCTTTTCTATTCCTAGGAAAGAAAGAAATTTATCACATTAACATCACAAAATATCCTGTTTAAAATGTGGAGGTTTCCATTGCATAAGCATATCCCAATATGGAAGACTGCACTAATAAACACACAAAGTAACCTAGTAGGTGTGCTGCAGGTAGTCCACCAAAGGAAAACAAACAAAAAACCAAAAACCAAACACAGGGGGAGGGAAGAAACGAGGAGTTAGTTGAACTTTCCTTTGTTATCAATTCCTTTAAGGGAATTTTTCATAGGCGCCATCTCTTAGAAGCCATTTATTCTTCTTTTGCACATTTTTCCATCACACCCGGCTCAGTTATACAGACAATATGAATAAACCTAACCAGTGGCTACCTCCAGATCTTCCACCTGCACGACACCTTCCTCAGCAATCTGATATTTATTCATGTGCTTGACTTTCTTTACCAAAGCAAGCTTTCCATGCCCGACTTCTAGATTTCACACATCAACTATATGCTTGCTATTAAAGCCTGCTCTACACCCATCACCTTGAAGAGTTTAATATGTACTGCCTCCAGCCTTTTTGTATCAGTTTCAGGCAAATGCTTTCTCTGGTTGACAGGGTAATGCTGTTAATGTTACAATCAGATAAGCAGAAGTGATAACAGAAGGCTGGTTTTGGTTTTATTTTAAATTAGCCTACAATTTTGTAATTTAGCATGCAGAATTTGTGGCTTAAACATTTAGGTCTACCCTTACATGCTTGTTTTGCATGAAACCACCAGCACTCTTTAAAGTACTCCCTAGATACCTTTTACAGTCTTGCCTACGACTACATTTGTGCTGCCTTTCAACACTACTGTCTGAAAGGAAGATACAGCCACCTAGTGCTTCTTGGCATTTATTTCAAGTCTGAAGCAATTACAGAAGTTTTCTTCAGAGCCAGAGAACAACTACTTTAAATATGTCTGCAACAACACAATGTAAAGCTGCTATGCTAAGAAACTTAACTGCAAATTATTCTAAGTTGCCTTATTTACCTGCCTAATGTCTTCAGCATTTAGCTGAAAAACAAGATTGAAGCAATGGTGATGGTAAAAGGTCTTACAAACTGTTCTAAAGAAATTGCCTTTTCACTCTGCCAACAACCTCTGTGGTAGCAGCGGGTACACACAACTTCATTTTCTCAGAATATAGTGGGATCTAACTGCATCTTCTACAACTGGATTTAACTGGCACCTTTTAGGCAGAGCTAGACAGTCATACAAGATATTACAGAATACCTGAAAGCCCTCTAGTCTATGATAAGGCATATAATAAGGTGTATAATATAGGCATTCCTATAGCTTTTATGTACAATGAAAACACACACATGCAAAAAACTGCCTCCAGAACTACACTATGTCCAAAAGTTTCCAATAAACCTACAAAACAGTACTGCTGTTAGACCTTTAGCATATCATAGTCCCAGGAAATCTGCACTTGCACAACCTCCAGTCTCTCAGTTTCATGCAAAGTTTTCTATTTTTTCCTAATAAAATGCTACCAAATGGCAATCTTTAAAACAAAAGGAAAAAAGGGAAAGTACATTTTCCAATGCTCTCTAAAGACAAAAAGTCTCTAACATTATCTTTCTCTTGACATTGTATCATTATTACCATCAAGTATTTCTAAGAAGACCTCCCAATTGCTTGAAATATTGATATCTTCTTCATAGATATGATAATCCAGAAACACAGTGCCTGGGTTCTTCCAGGTTTTCTTTCGTAGGCGAAACCTGTAAACACATTGTGAAGAAAACACTTGAGTTTTTATCTGCTCATAAACATCACTGCCAGAGATCAAAACTGAATATTTTCTGACAAAACTGAAGTACAACTCATTTATGTGAAGTTTGGTTAGGTCTATCAGGAATGAGCTGAACATTCTGCAATAGCCTGACAGCAAGGTATCACTACCTCTTAGTGCTGCACCACTCCTAAACACAAGGAAAATGAGCGTATGTTGTGTTTGTTCAGTGCAAGAAAACTGTAGGGATTTAGAAGAATAGTTTCCTATTTAGGATAAGAAAACAGAATATTCCCAAACACTGCTGAGAATTTTTTTTTTTGAGGAGGAAATGGGGAAGAAAAAGAGGGGTGGAGGATTAGAAAAAGATTGGTGTCTGATTTATGTACGTACTTCTACTGCATCAATCCACTGACAATATAAAAGGATTTAGATATGGGGTAAAGAAAGGTATAAATGACTAAAATGAGATTAAACACAAGTACAAAGCTTTAACTGTAATTGTTTCTCCACACACAAAAGCAGACAAATTTTGTGATGCAGTCCATAACTACAGGCCACTAGAGAACATAAACCCAAGTATGGCAGTCAAAAATCCTGTAGTCCAGTCACGGCGAGGAAAGGAGAAAAAAAACTGGTCCAGAACTAGGTTTCTTCTCCTTTTCTCAACAGGAAAAGGCCAACACTTGCTCCAGTCTAAATTCAGGCTCACACCAAGGCCCCACCAGCTTGTTTACCACATCTTACAGGTTTTCTTTATTCTAGTGATGCAGTGTCAGCTATTCTACAATAAATACTGCACCCCTTGTAACTGACAGCAGAGAGTATGTGCAATTAAGGCCCCAAAGCGAGTTCAGCCTTGATGAGATAATCGCTTATGGGTAAAGGGAAGATGGTGCTGGACCAATGCTGTACACACCCCCTGTGATAATGCTTGAGGCAGTTTGCTGCAGTGATCTATGCTGAGTGTGCAACTAGAGAGAAGGTGGCTTTATGTGAATTGATTTACTTAATCCCCTCCTTTCTGAAGAAAATCATCCTTAGAGAGAACAACACTTCCCAGATCTAAACCTGTAGACATGTTGCACACAGGCAGTTCTATGTCAATATTATTGCCTATGTCATTCTATATGAGACGAAAGCCAAGAATTGCTAAATTAACGTTTGTATCCACAAACTGATTCAAAAGACCACAGTAAATATTTCCGCTCCTTTCAAACTTCCTTTCTCCACAAAAGAAAAAACCCCACATTTTAAAGTAATATTTAATCAGGTAACTTCAATGGATTGCTGTCTCTTTACCTGTCAATTGTCAAGTCTAGGCCGCATTGTTCTCGAAGCTGAGGAAGCAGCTCCTCTTTTGACTGTCGGACAGTCATTCCTTTAGCAAAAACTGCATCTAGAAGAAACTTGCATGGCTGTGAAGATAGATACAAAGTGATTAAAGACAATTTTTTTTGAACACAATCAAGTAGATTTACCTCCTGTTCATGTTTTGTGACCAGTCCCATCCACCTGGCAAAATGACCATTAGAATGATTTTCATAAACAAGGTAGGCAATTAATTGATTAAAATTAGGCTTAACTAATTTGTGTAGTAGCAGCCCTTTGACAGGTCATTCAAACACTCTGAACACACTGCAGAAAATAATGTCTTGTGTCTGTATTACTTATTGCTAGCATTACATTAAAATTCTAAACAATTTGAAAGGAGCTTTTAAAGTAAATAAGCCACATGATAACACGAGTGCCACTTTCTTGACTTTCATTGATCAGACAGACCAGAACTCCATGACTAGAATTTACTTTTAAATTTATCTTATTGCCTGCTTTATCAGTTTAGCTTCAGTCTCTTGTGCTTATCCATTATTAATGTGTATTCTGCAGTTTGGTCCAAAAAAATAAAATCAGAAATTCAGGTGCATAGAAAGTCAGCTTTCGAAGACTGCAATACATACAGTGAATCACTTTTATACTTTTCATGTCCCGAAAGATGTAACAAGCAAGTAAACTACATTATTGCAAGAGAGGCATTTTTGTTTCAGGCTTGTTTCACATAGGGAGGACTATTATCCAGCTGACCATTCTGATAAGCGCTGTCTGCAGTGAATGAATGTGACAAATTTTATCAGTGCAATATTACTGAAAACTGCAACCGTGAGCAAAAACAGTTTCCTATTTGGAAAGAATTCTTCATGACTTTCATACATTTAAGGAAAACAGTTATTTTCATTTGTCCTCCATTTATACTGCACAGAGACACTTCAGAGAGATGTTGATCACATTCCAATTGTATACTTAGAACAGCATAAACAGAAATAATATCAAGTTCCCTTTCTAAATCCAGGAAAACTTGCAGGAAAATGCAGAGGAAAGAGGGAATTTCTTTTTTTTCCCCCAAGATTTCAGAGGAAAACCTTGGTCAAGGGACATACTAATATTTTCATAAATCAATCTTGAAATATTCCATGCCTTACCTCTGGCTCATTTACCAAAAGCTGATAGACTTTGACTCTGTATTCACCCTTCTTAAGAGCTCTTCCAAGTCTAATAGTTATCTAGAAGGCAAAAGGAGTATCTGTTAGAACTGATAACAAAATCAAAATTACATTTTGGAACACACTACCAAGACCAATGTAATGATTTAACCTGGTAAGTTAACTGGAAGTTGTAAATTATGTTTTTTAAGTTTGTCTATATTGTACCAATATATTTTTAATGATTCAAAATAACTGCTGAATAACCTTGTTGTCATCAGAAAATGACGAAAGTGTCTCATTCAGCCGAACACTCTCGAATTCTTGATTGCTGGCATAGACTCTGAAGACTTTGAAGTGAGAAGACGGAACTCCAACAAAAGGCTCCAGATGTTGCTTGAAGGCGGACAGGGTAATTCTTTTATCAACATGCACCACCAGCCCTAAGTAAAAATAAAAATGGCATGAAACACCGCACCGCCACCAAAAAAAAAAAGCACTCCAGTGTATTATTTCCATATATTCAGAGTTACCACTTGCAGCAAACCAGTACCGAAGTGTCAGAATTACAGCCACATTTACCTTCTATCTGAGGGTGTTACTGTAACCTATAAGAGCTTTGTTGTATTTTAAGTGTTTATGGGTAGATGCTCCTGGAAGACACCACAGCACCAAACTGCCCTGTTCTGCAAGCAGTGAAGCAGGGGAGCAAAGTGGTTTCTTCTCCATTTGGTAAGACAACAAAACGAGAATCAGATGGGGAGTCTGCAGATAATCCCACTACAGGTTTCTCCTGCCTCAAGGGAAGGAGGGAAGTGCTGCTGAGCTGGGGCTGGCCAGGCACATCCCACTAAACCTTTTTTTTTAATCCTGGCTTTCAGGATTAAAAAGTTTGGTTAACTCTGTTCTGGAAGGCCACACGATATCACATGGCAAGTTCTAGTCTAGATTAAGGGATTTTTTCATGGAATAATTTTGTAATTAAGGAAAAGCCACTATAGTAATATGAAATTCTGGACAGCGAAGTGAATAGTTTATCTTTAGAAATTGTGTTTCTTAAGATACGTAATATGGACTATGCTACAAACTACAGTATGATTATATTGTGTCATGACTAATTAGAACAAAAAACCTGCTATTCATACTATTTAATTGAACAAATAAGTTATTTGAATTATAAATCTGTTCATGTTGTCATACTAAAAATACATAAAAGCTTTCCCCCCAGGATAGTCATTTATAGAGCATACTACGAAAGCGTCAAAATTACCGTTATAAATAATTCCTGCATCCAACTAGACTTATCAAAAGAGACAAATTGAACTAGTTCAAGATCAACCCCAAAGAAAGACCCTTTCAGGCTAAAGGAGTAATTTTATTAGAACTTTAGTAGTTGTAATTAAACTTCTCTCTGGTTTTAAGAATTAAAATATTAATTAAAAAAATAATCACCAAAACCTATTTTACTCTTTATCTATTATTATTACATAAGGATTTATGAATTGACATGGAAATCTTTGCCTTTCAAAATATTTATCTTATATCCTGCTATTCTTTAATTACTCTTCTGTTAGTTATAATACAATACACAGTACTGAGCACTGTTTAAATTCTTTATCTTTATGACCATCAATATACTACTCAGGCTCCTACACTGAACTTGTTTGGACATTTTCATGTCATCCATACATTTCATTGTACCTATTGTACTTCAGTCAATGAAAAGCAACAGTCTACTGATTTAAATGATCAATATCAAGTGTATTTGAATTTTATTTACAGTCGAATGACTAGGAGTTTTCAGGTTTGTTTATCTAAATGTTAACAGAATTACAGCTCTGTGAACCACAGTAAATAATTGCATTCTGAAACGGGTGAATCGTCATCAACAAATGCAACAATTTTCCTTTCACCAAGAGACAATTCAGCTTGCTCTCCAGAAAACACTTTCAATATAAGGAAACAGAAGTATCATAGAGGTAGCTGTTCATTTTCTTAAAAACAAAAAAGCAAGATGCTGTTCAAATAAATAAACACTTACTACAAGATCAAAATTAGGCTAGATTTTTGCTGAATGTGACACCATGTCCCATCTTCGCACTTTCATTAGCTTTAAATTGACATTATCAGGTTTTTAAATACTGTCATTAGACTTTTAAACACAGCATGTGAGTTAAATAGTAACAAAAGCTGGATTATTTTAAGGCACTTAAAAAAAGAATACATACATTTTTGCCCTTCTCCTGAACCTTCGTCTGCAGGGTAGGGTTCTGACTTAAAGTACATATATTGTGCTTCTCCTCTGCTCTTGCCACTTTCATCATATTCACTATCTGTTCCAGAATCTTCTTCCGCTGTGTCCCAGGTTTCTTTCTTCCCCTGATTTGCTTTTGATCGCCTACTACTTGTGATACTATGAGAATCAAGTCCATTAGCCAAGGGAAGCGGCGCATTGTCCACGTTGCATAAGGTGTCACTGCTGTGACTGGAGCTGAGGATGTCACTGTCCACCGAACTTGTGCTCCTGTCGTTATTTACATCCGAATCTGACCGTTCCTCAGACGGCAGGTTTTCTGGATCGGAAATCTGAATTTGGTTTTCAAGTTCTCTGTTTTCTGCTGATGCTGAAGAGTCTATTTCATTTAAAGGTGATTCGATGTTTTCAAAATCACTGGCTTCTGTGCTTTTGCTGCTGTCCCCGTTATCTCCCTCCTGCTGCTGCTGCAGGGACAAGCTTTTGAGTTTTTCAGTGCTTTCTTCCAGAATGGCCTCTACAGATTTCATACTACCTACAGGTCCTTTTACTCTTTCACAGGCTTCATCCAAGTTGCCTACATCTCCACTAGACTTCTGATAAACTGCTCGTCTAAATTGAGATCCAGGTGATTGCTCTGGTAATGAAACATACAGTCTGATTGTATTTGCATGACGATCCAAAAGTTTCCATAAATGAGAATCTGTATATGCCACATGTCGATCTAAAGACTCTGAGCTTTCAATAAATACCTGAACATAAAATAAGTGTTTTATCATGTAGTGTTATTTTAAATAAAAGTAAAAATAACAATAGCAAATTGAGCACACATTAGAAATTACATCACTAGGAAACACCACCTTTTATAAAAAAATTAATACACGTTTAAAAAGAGATAGCCTAAGGAGTCTGTAGTTCAATAACTATTTCACTTTTCCTTATTTTCATAATCATGTTAAGATTGGAGTGAACTGTAACCAGACTGACCAGCTGCAGTAAACACTTTTATGTTTAGAAGTGTATTTATGTATCACTTCACATGCACCCTTCACCTGTACACTAAGACTAGTTATAGTAGTAAGGAGCCCCAGAACTACAGATGGCAGTCTTTATTTTCTAGCATAGTATCATAAATAAGAAATCTTGAAATGCATACATGGGTAAGAAACGGCACAAATTAGAACACAAGGGAGCAAATTTCTCATTTCCCTTTGTCAGAGGCCATTGTGCGTAGTGACAAGACAAATGCGAAAGGGCTTGAAGTAACTGAGTAACAAGTCAACGCCATTGTTTTGCTCAGCTATAACCCATTAAAGCCGTCACTAATATTTCTTCATCAAGGATAGCGTGTTCTTGAGCTTAAATTTCAGAGACACAACATGTGCAAAATGTACTAAAAGATGTGATTATAACTACTGTAGTAAAAAGGGCAATGCTATGGATGTTATTTAAGCACTAAGTTACTCCTTTTCTGAATAGATTACACAACTACTATTGAACCATTTACTAGAAGTCTATTTGGAAAAACAATATAAATTCGGCTGGGGGGGGAATTTCCATAGTAAAAACTACTGAATTTAAGACAAAATCCCATCAAAAACTTGCTCTTAGTTTTGAAATTTGTTTCTTAAGAACACTAATACTGAGAGCAGGCACAGCTGTTAAGTAGTTTTAGAAAGCAAATTAGGTGGGTTCCATAGTAATACACCAACCTTTGTTCCCCAAGAAGGGCTGACTTTAAAAAAAATCTTCACCACAAGGTTGTTAACCTCACCATCATTTTAACCACTGAGTATCAACCAGGTGTTCAATTCTGAACCTGCTCTACCTTGTTATGTATACTTGGTTTCATATGCAGCCGATACACATGTCCATACCTTTTACAACACAACGGTGAAGCCTACTAATACATGAAATGAACAATTTAAAAAACAGAGCATGTACCTTGTTACTTCTAAAAAAGCCTTCAGCTTTCAGTGTTTTGCTGGAAACATTCAGAAGACGCAAGTCATTGTAGCAACGCTCTAACACTACTCGCATTGTTTCAGCGGGCAGGTGTGTGGCCTAAAATAAGACACCGAGAGTGAGGTAACATGCACATTATACATAATTTCAAACACTGGAACAAGTATTTAATTTTTAAGGTTATTAGTAGGGAAAGGACATTTGTTTATTGACTTATAAATTGCAAAAGACAACATGGGGGAAAACTTCCCAAACATGTTCAGTCCCAGGTCCTTTCTGCCATCCTTTGCTAAGTAGCAATTGTTAGTTTTTCCAAAAGGTCAGTAGTCTAAAACGGCTTGGCTTTGCAGAGACCTGGCAAATTGTT
Organism: Caloenas nicobarica; assembly: GCF_036013445.1. Lineage (NCBI taxonomy): Eukaryota > Metazoa > Chordata > Aves > Columbiformes > Columbidae > Caloenas > Caloenas nicobarica. The sequence continues at coordinate 58,385,720 of NC_088249.1, read as the reverse complement.
AATGTCCAGGAATATAAGGAATTGGTCTTATTATTTAGGGTATGAAACAACTGAAAAGAGAAAAAAAATCTCAAGCATCAGGTTTTGCATACTGTTCACTTAATTCTTAAGAAGACTTGATTCGAATTACTGAAATCACATTTCATAACAAATATTATGAAATTACACCAACCACTGAACTATTTTAGACTGAACTGACCATGTAACATGTCTGTCTGCCCATTCAACGGAAGCAATAACATCCCACGGTTTAAGACCATGTAAAACTTGATCTGCATCTTAATATCAAGTAGTTGCTGGGATGAAAAGGGGGGTTTGTATGGAGAATGTGGACAGCTTTGGATGGTAAATTGCAATTCCTGAGGCCAATGGGGGAAGTTACATGTTGGTTCAGTTCTATAGTAACAGTTCACTGGTTCTGCCACTGACTGGATACTCAGTGAGGTCATTCAGGGTATTAACTCAAAAGAACATGAACTTGACTCTTCAGATTACCCAAAAAACTTACTATCTGGTAAGCTAGTAAGCAATATGGCCAGACAGGGGCTCAGCTCATGCAAAAGCCAGGGCAGAACTCTGGATGGAAGCAAAAAGCAGATTGCTGCCTTTAGCAGCAGTGAGCAGACAAACGCAGCTGAACAACTGACCTAACCCCACTGGACATGATGCACAGATGAACTGCAAAAGGTGCAGGCTCTCATTTTAGATATTTAAATCACAACACACTTTCAGTCAGAATGAATGAAAACTCTGTAATACAAGTCCTTAATGACTGCAAATTACCTTTGAAATTAGCTGTTTAAATTCTGAAACTGTTTGATTCAAATAAGCTCGTATGCTTATTGGAGGAGCAACAGATTCAGTCTTCAGGTCAACTACATGAACCTTTACCATGACCTCTGTAGGGAAGAGGAAAAAGAAAACAAAACCACATCTATATGTAAGACAGAATTCAACAGTCAAGGAAAACACACATATGCTTGTCTTATGTAGTGAACAAGGGGTTGCATTAAATACATAGAAACAGTAATGAATTTGAAAAGCAGTTCAATTGCAGAATTTCTTTTTCAAGTCAATTTTAACACCAAAGAAGCAAAAATGTTCCACGGTTTTGACAAATTTTAGTATACCTTAGAACTGCTTCAATTAAAAACAAGTTGACAACACAGCACAGTAGGTAGTTCTGAGTATTGGCTTTATAAAATTTAGTGCAACAAAGTTTTTCTTTCATACATTATAATACAGTTCTACATTTTACGAGTTTTATTTCCATGCCATCATGCAATATATGATTTCAGTCTAACCGTCTCTATATGTAATTAGATGTCTTACCTCCAGGTTTATAGCACTGGAAAATTTGGTCAGGTCTTCTTGTTTCCAACAGTAAGTCAAACATGTAGGTTGATTTGACACCTCCAAGTAATAAACCCATTGGCGTATCCTCTTCTCCTTCATAAGAGCGTTCCAAGTAGTCATGAAACTCATCGTATTTGACAAGACGACAGCAATCCAAAGGAACAGCCTCTTCTAAATCCATTAACTAAATCATGCACACATACACACAAAAAACCCCAAAACATTTAATAATGGCTTACTTGTGAGTTTAGTCTTCCCCTTGTAAGCTAGAAATGTCTCAGTACATGTACATCCAGAAATCTTTTGAATTCACAAATTTCAATTTGGTTTTAGAAAAAACACATGCATACATCATACATATTATATACACACGCATGCAATACACATGTTTTCAAAATCCAAAGAGAAGCCTGCATCAAGATGTAGAGAAGAGGGACATTTGTAAAGTATGTAAATAAGCACATGAAGAGAGGTCCCAGAAGTATATTCAAAGGAACACGAAGCCTATCCATTATACCAAATGGTATCTTAGAGGCCTGAGGACGTCGTATCCACTATCTCCTGTGCATCCCAAGGAGTTGTCAACACATTCCAGATCTCTAACTGCCTTGCTGGTACTCTCCCAGCCACAGACGCATATGGCAAGAACCAAAGACTACAAGAATAGATGTCTTCAACTTCTACCCGTTTGTGGAAGGCAAACATCACCATATCCTTTGATGCCCACTGATGTTACTGTATTAGCTATGCAGGAAGCTTCTTGAAAGAATTCTCTTATTACATATCTAACACAACATTTTTACTGCAATACAAATATAAGTGTTAAGAATTATTTCCACCTACTGAGACTACAGTGAATCTAACAGCACTTCTCACTATCTGATTTTAAAATAACGGCATGTAAGATCATACTGCCTTTTACGAGGGCAGGCTATATCATTCCAATCAGAAATTATCTGATGGCTACTAACAGAAAACTCAGTCAATAATCCCCAACAAACACATCTCTTAAAAAAACCCGCAAAAACACACCACAAAAAATCCAAACCAACCCCAAAAAACAACTCACAAAAAGCCCCACAGCCAGCTCCCCCAAACACACCCACAGCATTAGAAATTTAAAAACTGAAGATACACAACAGCAGAAAAAAAAAAAAAAAAATCACATCTAACAATTAAACTATTCTGTTATCCATAGCATACCTTGTAAGCTATTTCCACAGCTTCCTTCAGTGTCCTGTCCTTATGAACTTCTAATCTGTTCTCTATCATTATTTGTTTTGTAGGGTGCATGCAGAACAACTTTATCTATGAAATACAAAAGTAAGAAAAATTATCACAAAGGTATTTGCAAATACCTTTCATATTACAGTACTTTTAAATTTATGACCCTATGTTCAAACAATGTAATGTAAAATACATATTTAGCTCTACTCTAGCTATCGGACAGTTTCTTTTCAGCTTGTTACACAACAGCAGATATAAAACATCAAAGGCACAGTAGATAGCACATGTGTATATATGCATATCTGTATCTTTTGCAAGGTAGGGTACCAACTAGAACACATTTAAACTGTAGGCATCTTGCAAATCCTCCAAAACAAAATGCACATAGGAATAATGAATGTGAAATTCCTTTTTCATATACAGTTACATATTTCGCAACCATTAAGAACCTTCTACTAAAACAATCACTTTATTCATAGGCAGACCAGCTGACTGTCATGCTTTTTAAGTCATGTCATATTTTGTTTGTTACTATCGAATCTATGGTTCGAAAAAGATTCTGCTCTTTCTGCCAAATAACTATTTTAAATTAGTTTAAGAAACATCATTTCACAAAGTAAAGAGCCACAATTTGAAGAGATTTAACAGTATGAAACATGTAACATACAGCATTACATACTCTTTAGAATTCATTTTGCTGAAATCAAGTGACACCAGATTAACTATAGTTTTGTTTTGGTTTTAATACCAATTCAAATTCACAAGGAAGACATGAACTCAAAAGTCTCTGGTGAATACCTCTAACAGATGCCTCCATCATGTACAGCCTTCCAATAGGCGTACAATTCATTTTAAAGAGTTATTAATACCAATACACTTACCATTAAAAAGTCCTTGTATTGTAGTGAAAAATTACAATTTATTATAGAAACATTTCTGACTAGAAATGTATTTTTACTTTATTCAGCAGAAATTCTAACCTTGCAAGTGTTCCGCTCAATTTCACGTTGCCTCTTTTCTTGTTCTTCCAATTCTCTCTCTTTCTGTACCAATTGTTTAATATGCTCTGGATACTCATGTGCCTCAAGAAACTCTGCCAGTAAAAACAAAGCAACAGTTTAAAAATTTTTTTCCCCATGGTGGGCAACATCTTAGGAACTATGGATATATTTCATACTTATCTTTCTTGCCTTCTTCCCCCTTTCTTCGCCACCCAAATTTCCAACTATACTATGTCCTGTTCTCTTTTTAATGATTTAAATGAAACCAAAGTCAGCCTTTTATTCCCTCTAATTATACATCAGCAACATAAGAAAATACTATTAGTGCAAGATTAATATTCCAGTGTCAATAATGGAAGCTTTACTGTTGTAAAGAAATACACTAAGGCTGATGACTCTACTTGAGCCTGTTTGTGCAATAAAGGTAAAATGTGTTTTAGAAAGTGAATTAGCTGATAATAGAAGTCACAAGATATCACCTATATAATGATAAAATAAATATTGCACTTTATACAGATCAGTGTACTTCATGAGATTTTGTTTCATAAAGAGAAACAAAACCAAAACATGCAATACTTCAAGCTAAAAAAAAAATAAAATAAAATCAACTTTTGCAAATACAGTTGCCTTCTAATCCTGGTGCCCCTCCTATCATAAGGAATTGGGCAAATATTTCTTTGGACTTAAAAATGGGCTTGGCATGTTCAAGCAATCAATAGAGTTAAGTTTCTTCATTTGCTTGTTGAGGAATTAAGAATCACAGCACTTACAGGAAAATCTATTTTCAAAGACAGATCTTGACTCATAGACTTTGTCTATGGCTGCTGTTTAAGAATAAACTATACACAATTTACATCCACTTCTTGTTCAGAATGAATAATACTGTTTCAAGGGTTCAAATACTGAAACAATATTATTTTTTGTTGCTCTTAAGACTTACTACTATATCAAGTTGTTGACAAAAGGCTTTAACAGTACCCTTCTTGTGTTGAATCCACTTCAAAACTGTATAAAGCATCTACTTAAGATACTGTTAAATTAAAACCAAATAATGTATTTTTATAACTTTACTGTCCCCCATATAATGAATTCTCAAAGAGAAGCCAGCAAAATTGACTTTGTGAGATACTTTGTTTTTCCCCTCCCTGAAAATACGATTGTTAACTTCATGGAGAAAATAACGGAAAACAAAAAAGTAGAAAAGTAGAAAATAATAACATGTCTGAATGTACTTTATGTATGATGAAATAAGATTGCTGCTAAAAATAAACATGGTTTGTGTTTATTAGGATGTTGAAATGACATGACAAATTTGCTCCAAGTATCATAAAACACTTTTAAAAATATATTGATAGAGAAGTAGTTGCAAGTCTACTTTTCCTAATTTTAGGATTTTTTAAAAAATAAAATTTAGTATAAGCTTCGGGGTTTTTTAATAGTTTGTATTCCAAATAAACACTAAAGATTATTTTACTCAACCTTGCATTGCTAATTTCTTTCCATATTCTTGCTATTAGTCATCCTCAGTTTCTCAGAGTGGAATTAAAAATTTTACCCCAAAAGAAGCAGTTAAAGGAAGGAGACAACTACCCTTCTCCCTCTTAAATTATTTACAGCAGCAGAATAAGACAAACAAAATGTTATTTTCAAAGATCTTTATTCCATCCTCCACTGGACACATTACAAGCTGGTGTGTTACAAATTCTCTGAAGTATGCAAGTCTTTTCCATGCTTGCACGCTCTTGAAAAATAGTGAGAATGCCCCAAAATGAGCTACACAATGTGAGATGCCAAACGTTTCAGTTGTGACGTTCTATTTTGTTAAGTAATACATATTTTTAGTTTACCAATTAAGAGTAAAATAAATCCAGCTATCAAAATATTCACCCTACAGAAGACGATTTTAAGATTATCGAGAGCTGATCTTCAGGACACCAAGCCTCCTGAGCATTTAATGAAGAAGGAAAATAATAATAATAATAATAAAAAAAGAGAGGAATGCAGAGGCATTGGAGGCTTTTTACCTGCCTTTGAAAGTTTATGTGGCTTCTCATCTGTTCAAGCTATTAGGAAAAATTATTCACAGACTGGATTTTTTATGCACTTCAGGGCGTTAAAAGTTCTGGTAATTAAAATATATACATCCCGAAAACAATCTACATGGTCTATCAGCCTAACTTCAACCAGGCTGCAAACTGACATGTTTCCCTTTATAAGGGCAGACTACTGAATCGTTCCTTTAAGAAAAACTGAATGCATCTTTTGATACTGCAAGCAAATTAATCTCTGGCTGAATTCAGCCAAAACACTTGATTCTTCAATGCACACAGCTGATGAGGGTGAGTGTAGCCAGTTACTGCCCTTCTGGTTTCCTTCTACAGTTGCGCACGGGATTGACAAGAAGGGGAAAAATTGCAAACTAACATGCTTCCTTCTATCTTGATATTAGTTTAAAAAGCTCTATCAAACTTTCATTTACTGCTGCATCATTTAGGTGTGATCAGATTTTAAATGACAAACATTAAATGTTTTCAAGTAAATTATAATACAGTATTACCTACAACAAGATAAATCCTGGAATTTTACAGTTATTACTAATCTGATCAGTTTAAGCCCCTATGAAATTAGCCAAAACTGGAATGAAGCCTCCAACCACACATTCCTGTTTTGAATCAAACCAGAATCTTCATTTTCTGCTGTATCATATTTCAAAGATGAATCGACCTGTCAGCTATTACATGGGACCAGGCATCCTCTGAGCCTTCGTGAACTCAGCGATGATAAAAGACCATAACATCCAAAATCCGTTTCTGACTATACAACTTACCTCCCAACTGAAACACAAACAATAAGGCTGGTTATAAATTGTAAAACTTTGTCATTATGAAGTTCTCAGAGACGGATCAAAAAAAAAAATGTTTTTTGTCCACTATCAATCGTGACACTATATAGCATTCCATTATAGTTTATTCAGTATCACTCAGTGTATCTGTTTTTCGTTTCCATGGTATCCAAAATACTACAAAGTTAGAGAATTTATTTTGCGATGACCTTCTAATGAAGCATACAGGTTTACTATAAAAAGAGTAATGAAAAGCTACAAAAGAAGGCTTCCTATATGTAAGTTACTTTAGCTTACTCTAAAAATACCAATACCACCATCCTCACAAAAATTAGTACACATCACATGCAAAACATCTCCTTATTCCACAACAGAATCTTACTAGTTAAGAACTGCAAAACATACTTACTTGCATTTCTCGTTGGATCCTTCAGTCTATATATAAGCATGTATGCATTTGTGGAGCTGGTGGAGAAAAGAACAGTTATCCAAATGTAGCAGATAGCAGGACAATACTGACTTCAGAAGTTGTTTTGTTTGGGTTTTTTTTTTCTCTGTCCAATATATCTTGGCAATACACTAACCAAAAAGGATTTTCAAAAATAAGTATCATATTATTTTATGATCTGAAACAGCAGTCAGGAGAGTTCTTACAACTATTTGAAGCCCCTATCAGTTTTACGCTAACACATTAAGCACATGCATCTTGACCATTCATTTGATTACGCTAAAACACCACCAGAAAGAAAAGTAATATTACAGTACTACTAACCTAGCAAAAGCACTGGAATAATAGCCTCGGCTTCCAGAAGATCCACCGTATGTTTTCTTAATATCTTCCTGAGTTATCTAAGAGAAAAATCAATTTAATGATTATTTGACAAAATTGCACTAATGGAGATGCGTTTATTCTCATTAGAAAAAACAGCATTATATAATTAACACACAATATTAATAATTTTAATTTAAAAAAAATATTTCTGCTTATTTGCTGACTGAAAAAAAAACCTGTTTCAAAGTGACTTGTCTTTTCATTTTACAGTGAATGTAAACTTTTTTTTTTAAAAAAGTAGGAACTTCCTAGAAAAACACAACATCCAGGTTCTTGACTGCAATAATGCTTACGGATACATCAAACACCTGAAATGCATCAGCAGCACAGGTTTAACAGCACCACCTGAGTTGTGACAGATCTATGAATATACTTTTCTATGCAAGAAATATTCCTCACATGTATAGAAGACAAAATTCTAAATCCAGCTTGGTCTATACATGAATAAAGGCTTCTTTACGAACCATCAAGAAGAAACACTCCTCCCACCCAAAGCACAAAACCCCATACAGAAATTTTTAAAACTCCTAGAAATCAGTTAAGCTAACGAGTGAAATGTACGTATGTGGCAGCATATTAGGATGAAAAGATGAAACAAAGTAAATGCTTGAAATACACACACATAAAACCAATTTCATTACACGCAAGTGAAAAATCACATGCAAAAAAAAAAACCTTATTAGCACATCTATGAGTACACAAGATAACAAAAAAATACTATTTTTACCTTGCTAACATGCTGATCATTAAAGCTGTACCACTGGTCATCACTAAAAGATTTTATACAGGCATAATAATGGCCACCAGCAGCACTTCCAGAATGAACCATAACAGAAAAAAGCTCATACAGTAAAGAACTCTGGGGAGAGAGGAAAAAGGTGTGATATATATTAAGTAAGGAAAGGGTAACCAAATGGTGATTTTTAAAAGTTTTAAAACAATTACACTAACCCAAATACACAAAAAGTTGTATGTTACAAAACAGATGTGTGTAACAAAAATGCATTACTGCAATAGATGCTGAACAAAATCAGAGCTCTTGTATGCTAAATGTTATACGAGAGTATGTAATAATGGAAATAAAGAGGAATTTCCCCCTTTGCTGGTGGAAAGAGAGAAAATACCAAATCACTTCAGAAAAAAAAAATCATGGAAATATTTTTCAACTGGCTTAATGCATTACTGTTACTTCTCTTCTGTATCAGCACTGAATTCATTAATTCTTAGCTAGATAGGTATTAAGCATTATCTGCACACAAGAAGGAAAAGTAATGATGAACTCGCTCACAGCTACAAAGTTTAGGCATATTTGCATTCTTGAAGACTACTTTTGGCTCCTTCACGTCTATTGCAAACCAGCAACATATCATTCAATGCTTATCAGCACTCTGCACTAATGCCTCTCACACCACTGAGTTTACTGTCATAAACTTCTATTCTCATAGATAAAAGGATGGAAATAAAGGGTACTAAGGACATACCTTCAGTGTCGTATATACATTACAAAATAAAACTGAACAATACTGCCTCACGCAAGTGTTACAAGAATGAAATATTTTTAGATTATATAGAGGAAGTTCTGCAACTTCTTAGCATCCATTATTAAGATATCCAAAGCCAAAAGTTACAACATGGTTTGACAGCTAATTTGCCTTGAGAGCGGGTAGTATGAATTAGTTGGTGAAAACTATTGTCAATACTAGGACAGAACATTTGCATTACAGATACATTATGACACTCTGTTCCTGTTCCAGTCAAGCGACTATTAATTTCTTTCTTTTTTTGCAGCTAAGATTGACAGTATTGCGAACATTTATTAAAAAAACCACTCTCAAATGGTTTAAGGTAAATGTAAACAGGGACAGATGTGCAGATTAAAATAAAAGTCAGCCTTTAAGTATTTATGAAAGTAATAGCTACAGAACAGCTTCCTAAGAAGTCTGAATGAAAGCTATTGGCCAAATTTCAGATGAGGTCACCGAATAACAAAACATGAAGTACACATTGTATACAGCACCATAAAACTGAAGATTTTTGATTAATTTTGTACTGGCAAGAAAACTCAATCATGTTTCTCGAAGATCTCTGCTAACCTGTGTTCCACAGCAGAATGACTGCTATCCTAGACTGACTTGCTGCTCAATTCCTTTATATTAACTCAAGCTGACCAAATAAATATTTAATGTTCAGACCCACAGCCTCATCTATATGACCATTTTTATAGGGGCATGAAACAGATGGCAGAGACTGATCAAAACTTTCCAGTCTTCTACTAAGCTTCAAGACACTTTTAAAGCCAAAGCTAGTAAGGCCTTTGACAGTTGGCCTCAAAGAAAACCACTGCATAATACAAAACAGTCTTCAGTCTGAGGTTCTGCTGCCAAAACAAGTTATCTGGGAATTCTCAGTCTGACAAGCTGGGAAGACCTTTATTCTCAGGTGACCTCCAAATCAGTTGCATGCTTGCCTTTGCTGTAGTGTCAATTTTTGGGATTTGAATAAAAACATATGCTCTCATCCCCTCACTCCAGCCCCAATATCAGAATTAATTATACTTTTATCATTTACATCTGTGATGGGTTGACCCTGGCCAGTAACTACCCACCCACCCAGTCACTCACTCAAGTGGGATGGTGGAGAGAATCAGAAAAGCAAAAGTGACAAGACTTGTGGCTGGAGATAATGAAAGATTAATGTGAAGGAAATATGAAAAAAATAAAAGATGCAGTGATGCAAAGGTATTACCATCTCCCACCAGTGGGAGACCAACGCACAGCCAGTCTCCAAGCAATGGCAACTTCGGAAAACCCCGGGTTTTTACTGCTGAGCATGACACTACATGGCAGGGAATATGCCACAGACAACCCTCCAGCCAATTCAGGTCAGCCGTCTCAGCTACATTCCCCCTCCAGCCTCTTGCCCACTCCCGACCCTTCTCATTACATGGACAGAATGAGAAGGTGAGAAAGCCTTGGTGCTGTGCAACACTGTTCAGCAAGAGTTAACACTCTGCTGTGCTATCAACACTGCTTCAGTCACAAATCCAAAACAAAGCACCCTATGGGCTGCTATGAAGAAAATTAACTCCATTCTAATCAGATCCAGTACAACATTTTTTTAAAACATACCTTTTCGCTGCCAGCTTTAGAAATTCTTTCTGCTGCACTATTGCTTTCAAGGCAGATTCCTTCATCAACTCCATCATCATTAGAAAAGTCATTGCTCATCTGATCACTGTGACAACTGCCTTCATTTTCAGCTCCACTATCAGTGCAACTCTCAGTCTGAGGAGATTTCTTAAAAATAAGAGATACATACTAATATTACACAACATTTAAAGTTACACAGAACAAGAAATAATGCCTTTGTGAAATGAAAAAATTCCAATGTGCAAAACAGTGAAACTCCTCAAAAACCAAGAGACCTCTGCAATTCAGCATCAAGAACAGACTTGTTTCTGTTAGTACCCTGTTTCCCCAAAAATAAGACCTAGCATGATTTTTCAGGATTTTTGAGGATGCTTGAAATATAAGCCCTCCTCCAAAAATAAGCTCTAGTTACAGTTAATAAAAAAGTCAATTTAAATAGTGCCCAGGCAGCTACACGCCTGAAAAAGCAAGCATCTTTTGGAGCAAAAATTAATATAAGACCCTGTCTTATTTTCAGGGAAACGGGGTAACTGCCTTTGGTCCATCTCTTAGGATCAATCTTTTCTGGTCTCATGTGCAACTGAATGGTAATTATCTGGTTTCATACTTGACAAGATTGTATCTGTCAGTAGCCTATTCCATTTACTAGTTAATTCAATTAAACACCTGGAAGTCTAACACCAGATAACAAATCCTATTGTAACATAGCCCTGTTAATGAGAACTGATTTGACTGGAAATGTTCTCACCCACAGTCAAAGATTTTCTCCATTTCAACTCATTGGACAGAGTCAAGATATTACAGTAAGACTGATTAGTGTTCTATTAGCATAAAAGCGTGATGTCAACACCACTATGTACATAGTTCAGTTTGTGCAAGTCAGTCTACCTCTAACCTGATCCTCTTTCCTCTGGATAATTCTTTTGGTTTTCTGACATTTAATTGTGTTTCAAGTTCTAGTCTCCCAGATCAATCTTCATTCGCATTTAACCACCCCAGTAACACTTTGAGGGACACCAAGTTGCTTAAATGGCATAATTTTATCATAAAACAAAGGTCTGTACAGAGTCAGAAAAGCCTCTCCATGTGCATATCAATGCAGTATTTATATGACTATACTTATAAATTTACATGACTACTAGCAAAGCAACAATGTTCTCAGGAATGGAATTAGGGGAATAAAAATAGTCTTTAATGAAGAACGCACATTAAATACTTTTTGGTGAATGTAATTATACAACATGAATTTTGACCAAAACCAAAAGGATTAAAAGCCAGAAAAAGATGCAGGTGAAGAACATATTTTTTAAAATATACATATACATATACAACATCGTAAGTCAGAGGGAAGGAATTAATGATTAATGTTTTTTGGACTAAGTTCAGCATTCAGAGTTTCAAAACTTTACACCACCTCTTGTGACCAAAACAGATTCAGGCACAAGTTTAAGAAATATGCTTCATTCTGGATTTGTAGTATGTGCAGAAGCCCCAAGACTTGTGCTTTTAGATCACTCATGTGAAGATGTAAGAAATCAGAAACAGCTTCTTTATGGAAGCATGGGAACTATACAGTGATTAGAGAACATGCTTCTTTTTCAATATAATGAAAATCCACATGGACAGATTTTAAAACTTCAAATTAAAACACACCATGGCTAAAGAACATTTTATGTAGATGAGTGACATTGTTAAAATGGGTTTATTACACCAACATTTTAATTTTCTTAATGAAAAACTTCAAGAAAGTTAAGGACTTTTCTGTGACACCAAACACGTTACCTCATCTTCAACATCAATGAAGACACTCATGTCTAACTCCTCAGGAAAAGTCATACGATCATTGAGTTTAATTCTGTGCATAGTGGTATAATCGAAGTCAAATCTCTTCAGCTGCAATGTCAGCAGATATGGAAAATGCAAGAACCGCAGACCCTAAATGAAGCAAAGACAAGATTATGCTACCATTGTCAGGATTGGTATTTACCAAAAAGTAATTTTGCAAATAATCTGGACAGTCTTTACCTTCCTTGCGTCACATTTCTTCTTGCATCGTTCACAAAAATACTGATTGGGGCCATCAAGAATCTCAGGCTGAATGAAAGCATGCAGTGCTTCTTCCTAATAATAAAAAGACGTTACCTGATTTTTAAAGAATGTTTACTATGTAGGTATAAATCAGAATGATAAATTTACAACGAGATTGCAAAGACATAGAAATTGAACTAATTAAATCTACAACCAAAATGCAATTGACATAAACTTTGATACAGACACATAGCCAAGAAAATATGAAGAGAAACCAACTCTTCTATGCAACCCAAGGTTAAACAGTCAAACCACAATTACTGCTAATGGTATTCCATTCAGTATTTGATGAATCCAAATTGTCTTTATTTTAATAAACATACAATATAAAATGACATTTACTCCTGTTATCTTGCACATCACATTTAGTTATGTATGTTCGGTCGACTGCTGTGAAAACAAGCTGATTTTTTAACCCTGCTTTGGCCCTGTTCTCCCAGAATTCTGAGATGGTTCTTCTGCATTTCAAGAGGAGTTTTTCCCCACAGATATCATCTAATAATTACTGGGGTGGGGGGGTGACAGGAAAAAAAATGTTACTCGGTTCCCTGTCTGAAGACAGCCTTAGTCCCATTCCACAAAGGGACTTAGGAAAGTACATATGAAGATACTACTTTTAAGTGAAAGGTGGGAAAGGATAGAGGGAAACTGAGCTTTACTCCCAAAGGAGTGAGCATCAGATATGGCCATCTCCTAGAAAGACAGAACCAGCTTCCTAGCACAAACCTTGTGAGGCAGCTGACTAATAACTGGAATTTTGTCCTGACAGCTGCCTAAGAGTTCTGTCACTAATGCTTAAGTCCAGGAGTTTAATGATTTCTACTTTACTCCTCTCTACAGCAAACAATATTCAAAATACAACCAAACTGATCACTAGTCTTCCCTCTAACCTAATTTGCAACAATGACACTGCACATAAGTTGTACAGACTTGAGAACAAACTTGTTCAAACAAAATTCACTAAGAATACGGAGATGGGTTCAGTGAAGAATTTTACCCGGAGATTTCAAAAGTTAAAACCTTGAACCCAGCCAGCTCGCAAGCCAATAGGCTCTGGGTTTCTGAACTCCATGTGGAACCCAGAAGTTCACTGTTCGCCTATGGAGGTGAAAACAAATACAACTTGCGAGTTTTGATGTTCAGTTTAAAGCAAAGACGACCAACAGAAACACTGCTTTTTAAAGCATCTTCTCTTACAAAGGACTGTAGCTGTTCCCCAAAATCTGAATACATAAGAAGGGGCTTAACTGGCCAGAGTAAGCTCATCAGTTGTAAGGTGGCTGGCACAGAACTTCAGATTACTATATAAATCATGTTATTTGGTTAAGTCACATTTTGGGAAGAAATCAACGATATGCCAAGTTCTTCAATTCTTCCCTTCTCCTTCCTTTCAGAGAACTCAGGGATGCGGCAAGAACAATAATAAAACAAAAGCTCTGTTGCTGTTCTAGGAGAAAGGACTTTTTAAAAAAGGACTGTATTCCAGGGGACATCTACTCACAAACCAAAAATGTGCCGAATTCGATAGAACAATTGTACACTGAAGGCAGTCATCTCACGTTACCATTTTTGGATCTAGCCAGAAAAGCCTTTGAACAGCCCTGAAATCACAGTTCTTAGGCAAAGAGACTCTCCAGACATGTGGAAACATTTTAGAGTCTGAATTGAACTGTCTACATATTTACTTCCTAAACACTACAGAGGCTGAGTTCCTTTTTACTCAAGGGCAACAAATACCTAATATTTAGTGAGATTATATACTGAAATGTGAGGAATCTCATCCTAAAATACAAGAAAGAAAACTAAGCAAGTTATAACCCTGCTTAAAAAGAAAGCAGAAGAAACAGATTACTGCACTTTGACTATTCTGTAAACTAGTTATGGAATTAACATTCAGAACTATTTGAATGAAAGCAAAAAAAGTTAATAACCAACACAGAAAACACGAAACGCAGAAAATATCACATGATGACAACAGAACTATATCTTATGAATCAAATGCCAGTTACAATCAATGTATTTGTATTGTCTTAAGAAAGAAGTTGGAATTAATGCATTACACGAATATGAGTGAATGAGAATATATGAATGATGGAAGATAAATGATTACGTAATGCTTATGTAGACTCATGTGATGTGCAATTTAACATAGAAACAAAAAAACTTTTACATATGGAAAAAAAATTAAGGTCCTTCAGACCCCCCAAAACTGAATGAAGTATCATTACATTACTCTTGTGGTTTCACTGCTTACCACACGTAGTGAGCTGTGCTCTGAAAAACCTGATTAAAACTCTTGAGAACTCCATGATTTTTAAGCTATATGAATATTCACATTTTTTTTTAATCCTTGTGTAAGGAACATCACTGTTCCTCGGGTCTACTCGTTTGTGTCTCTCCCAGTTTTCTTCTATATAATCTTTACACCAGTTAGTTTTGCTGACTAGGGTGTTTCTTAATAAAATTCCTATTCTAATGCAGTTCACCATTTTCTACTCTGACAGTTTACTCAGCAAAACCAGTGACAAAGCTTCTACGCTGTGCAACCTATCACATGACGTCCCACAGCTTTGTGCAACTCTAATGTTATCTCTGAAGTTATCTTTGAAGAAGCAACGAGTAGTGTTGAGCTACTAAGCATTTCCAACATTCCCAACACAAACTCCAAAATATACCATAAATGATCAAGTAATAGGTTAGTATGACAAAGGCTATTTAAACTTCTTTTATAGTTCACAGAATCAAAAGAACAATATAGGCTGAAAGAGACTTCTGGAGATCAACTAATCCTAACTCTCTGCTCAAAGCAGGTCCAACTTAAAAGCACATTACTCAGGGCCTTGTCCAGTCAAGTTCTGAGTATCTCCAGGTTTTAATTCTGACTATGAGATTTGTAACACATAGCATACTAAAATTCCAAAACAAACAGTTCAAACTTATTATCATCTGGCTAAAGATAGGCACTTAGGACACACTTCTTCACAAAAATACTTTGTGATACAATCGGTAGTTCAACAGGTGCAAGCATTTGTGAATATGCAAATTTGTCAAACCTGTGAATAGGAGCAGTGGAATCTTTATGAAAAGTTACACAAAAAATAGCAATTTGGTAAAACTGTTCTTGGGGAAAAAAAAAAAAACCAAACACCTAGAAACTAAATGCTATCTCAGATTTTCAGAGCTCATCTAGTTTTCCCACGTTCAAAGTATAAGCTCAACCGAAAATACAAGACCTGATTGTTACCAATCTAGTTTAAAAAAGTAAATATCATATCATCCACACTCTAACTGCCTTCAACTGTTAGTTTGGCAATGACGCCACAAAGTAAGTTTACATAGAAGTCCAAAATAATTTCTGCCCAAAAAAGGTCTATTTGTATGCACACTTACACCATCAATAAAAAAGTTAACATACAAAAGATGGTGAAAACTAACAACACTTAACAAAACAGAACTGTGCTTGGTACATCTCCAGAATACTTGTATTATTACTAGACTTCTGGTATTACAAAGCAATTTCCACTGTTTTCCAGTAACATAATTTCAGCATGCCAGCTAGTTGCCCATCGCATCCACTCTTCCCTCAGCTGTTCTTCATTTGCAAAATAAATAGCTTACGTCTAATGCTGTTAAATTCAGGCATCTACAAAAAATACACTACCACCAACAAAAACCGGTGTGTGAATTGCTGCTCTTGTTTACCTCCCTGAAATATGCGATATATTTTATGTCTATATTTCTACTGACCTCAAGAAAAGACTGATTTAGGTTTTTTTTAAACCATTCCCTTGAACAATACAGATAGTATGAGTACTTTTTCAGAAACTACCTTGAGATACATACTGACAAGATCTCAGTGCCCCAGAGCTGCCCTAATGAGTCTGTAGCTATGTAGTGTAACTCCATTAACTTGGGGGACAGAGGGAGGAATCCAAAAAAAAAAAAAAAAAAATTTCAAAATGCAAACCTTGAAAACACACTGCAGAATTTCAGATTCATTCATATTAGGAAATAAAGCAAGCATAACATTATCCTTCCCAGTTCTTCAATGTTTCCATGTATTTAGAAGTAATACATATGTATTTATAGGTAAAAGCAACATTTCAGTTATCTACATTTTTTTGGTAGTACACAATGTCGAACAGTGGGATAATACACTTTATGTGGCATTCTACAGATTAACCTTACTTAAAGCTCATATATCCATTCTCTCTTATTAGAAAGTAATGGAAAATCACTTACCTCTAACTAGAGTTCTTTGAAGGTAGTATCCTCCTTAGATCCCCTATCTTGGGTTGTGTCGCCTGCTGCAAGTTCCCTCAGGAGCTGACTAGCAAGGTCTAAAAAGTTTTACATTCCCTTCTATAAGCCCTATTAGCGCATGTGTGAAGTTTTTGATTTCTCACTTGTACCCTTTTACCTACACCTACTAAATCACTATCATCTATGGATCAATGGAGGATACTACCTTCAGAGAATTCCATTTAGAAACAGGCGATTTTTCCCTTCTCCAAAAGCAAGTATCCTCCATATCTCCCCACTGTTGAAGACTACAAAACTAAAAATTACATCTGCTATAGATAAAACAAATGCAGGGTGGAGAATCAACTGAATATAATCAGCATATGAATTAAAAAAGCTCAAAAATTGAAGCATTAATACAAATTGCAACCATGTAACTCTGTGTAACAAAAAATCTTAAAACTATTTTCTTCAATGTAGTAAACCCAGTAAATGCTGATTTACAGGAGAAATATCAAATACTACTAAAAGTAATCTGATATTTAAATTCTTAATTGCCAAAGCTTTCTGTATTTTTACAAAAGGTTTTTTTCTGCATTCCACTATAAACTTCTCTTTAAAGAAAAAAAAAATTCATTTTGAGACCCAAGTACAATGCATTGTTAAATGCAAAATACAACTGCATGAACTGAATAGTTTTCATTACTCCATTAGATCAGAAAAATCTCATTGAATAAAAATTACTATAAAAATTTTTGGTAAGGAATATTTCTAGAAATGAGTTTTAAAAGGTAAAAAGGGAAACCATCTGTGTAAAAGATCAATCTGTATCAATATAGCTTAAATTAGCTGGATAGTTCTAAAAATGTTAATGCAATCTTAAAAAGAATTCAAAGGACTTCACTAACTTGAATCCTTTTTGTGAGACTAATGTCACTCATCTTTACTACTTCTCAAGATTGCTGTTTAAAGTTCTAAAGTCTGAAGTACTTTGAGCATATGCTGCACTTTAACCTAATTCTAACAATTCTTTTCTTAACAGAATTACTGTTAAGAATTATGGATTATTATTGCTCAAAAATATTGCTAGCTGACTAAATACAAAAGGAAAACTATTTTATATATAATAAATAATCTTGGTAAGCCAATTACAGAACAAGTGCTTGTTTAAAACAACCTTTACTGAAATACTTGTTTGATTTATTCCTCCTCACAACTTCATCCATAGCATGGGTATTTAAAGCCACAACAGTGGAACTTCATGGTTTGTAATCACTTCTTTTCAAGGGGGGTGGAAAAAATAAAATAAAAACCTTCCACAGATTCACTAAGCAATATATATGCTTGCCAACATCAGTAATGCTGGAGCAAAAGTGACCAAGAACACACATGTACAATAGGATTTTTCTATTATCATTAAATCGCTTGTTAAAAGCATATGGTATTTGAGAAGTGAACTTTAAAAACCACAGCAACAACATGGTAATTAAATAAAAATTTTAAGTCAACATTCTGTTCTTTCACTAAGACTTTCAACAACGCTGTAAAAATTTAGCAGATGTGCCAATAAAGAGAACAACTCAAATAAAACTTAGTGATCTTATAAAAATATCTCAAGTTAAATGCTGAAGATTTTATCAGGAAGAAAATAATTGATTACTGCAGCCTTACGGCAATAAAGTTGCATTTCCCCATCCCTTATACATGCACCAGTAGGACTCATTGAAGGGCAAAAGAAAAAAAAGAATAAAACAAAAAATAAACCAAAAAGCCAAAAAAAAAAAATCTTCTAGAACTTGCTAGCTGGTTCACTGCACAAAGACGAACACCCCAAGATGGAGTATCTAGGATGATACTTACCATGTAACAAATTATACCACTGTCGCATTATGTATTCTATGTGTGTATGGATGCACTATTAGTCAGCATAATAGTACACACCACGCTAGCAAACGCCTGGCTGGAGCCGTATGGCCGGATGACCAAAGGAATATCCAGGTAAGTGTCGATTCTCCAGCCTTCATAGCCACATTCTAGACACCTTACATAGTCCTTCAGTTTGCCTTGATACAGCTGATTTATAAGATCGGCCTAAAACAAACAGATATTCAACAGAGCTTTAAACGAATGAAACAGAACATTTTTATTTTCTTTAGTTTTACAAGAAAATGCCTTTTAAAATTAAGTCTTAATTGCAGCTACACATTTAGAATACCATTCCCCAGCAGGACATCAACCTCTTGATTTCTTGTTTTCCACTGCCCCAAATGAGCTTCGGAAACCACGTTAAGTTTCACAGTGTATTGAACAGTCAAGTCTTAAGAGTGACTAGAAAACTACCAAAATTGAAGTTTCTTTTTGAAACCAAGCCTGATCTTGCAGACTTGTTAACAGACTGATACTGCAGTCCCTCCCTGCATCTCCAGAGGTAGGAGCACAAAGATAAATGAAATATTTACCAATCTACAGATCTGAAAATTGGCCTACAACAAGTTGGCCACTTACCAGAATATAGCGCACGTTCCAAATATACTCCTAACTTTCTCCTACATTAGAAGAGTGCGCTTGCGCTTCAAGAGCCCTCAACAGAGCCTAGTAGATACTGACAGCAAGGAAGCTATCACAGGAGTTACACAACTACTTGCTGTTCATCACATAAAGACTAAGTATCCAGAGTTCAGAATATTCCACTCTTAACTGGGGGAGGAACACATAAGCAACACAGAAACTGGTAACCATTGCAGACTTTCAATAACCTGGTATTTAAAACTCAGTTAACATCTGTCACATTCATCCTTAAAAAAACAAACCACAACACACACACAAAAAAACCCCAAAACCAAACAAACACACACCAAACCAACAAAAAAACCCCACCACAACAATACCACACGGGTGAATGAAAGGGAGAGAGTTTTTATAGGCTTACCTGCTCTGTTTGCTTCCATTTCTGCTCCAAAGCATCAAACATGACTCTACAAAGCTCCTGTACATCATGTTGCTGCCATGCTGTTAGAAATTGAAATTCATCTTAATTAAAACAAGATATGTTAGCAGCCCCAATACTAACTGTAATCTGAAAATACTTCCTAAAAAGCTACCAATTTGTTTAAGTATGTACCCATTTACTACATTATTCACTACTGGGTGAGTGTTCAATTCCACAAGCAGCTGCCTCTCAAGTTAAGTTAGAAAAACAAGCAGCCGGCTTGCTAACAAAGCTTACACATAAACAAGAATTGCGTACATAAGCAGGAATATGTAAAAAATACAGAAATGCTAATATGCACATCTTAAAGATAAGTCAGAACCAGTTTATTTCCCACTTTGCACTGATTCTCTAAAACTCAGTTTTCAACTCCTTATCCTCATGTGATTACTCCAAGAAAAGTTAGCAGGTTATGGGGCAAAATTACACTATACAAGTGTCAAAAAGACAAATACAGTGTTTGATTTTATGCAACTATCCATATTATTTTCTATTTAAGTGGAAACGTGAGCATTTGATATTTGTGGTTCAAAACAGATCCAGGTTTCTCATAAAGAGCTACTTCTTTAGAAAAAATTAACAACTGCAGTGATAGCTTAACAACAAAAATATAATGCTTTTTAATTTAACCTTACTTTAACAGCCTAAAACTCACAGACATAATTGCTTTAAAAATCAGAACACACACCACAACAAAGTATCCAACATTTAGACTACTTTGTTTCCAGTGAAACTAAGTGGATTCTAATAATTATTTTTGCAGTATCTTTCCCCTATTGACAGCAGTTTAAGCCCCCAAAAGATAGCTGCTGAAGCAAATGACACAAGCTTAATAGCTGCACATTACCCTCACTACTATCCCATCCAAAACTCCGTGTAACATCTGTTGTTTCAATTGCTCTTTTTTTGCTGGTCTGCAGTAAAACAAAGAGTCTTTGAAGCTGATAGGGAATACTTGTCACAGGATCCTCTTCAGATTCTTCAAATTCCCATCTATTCACAACACAAAGGTGTTTGACAATTAAAAAAGCTTTGAAGATAGTACTAAAAAGGGGATTTAAATCAGCAATTTTTACATTTCAAGAGGTCTGCCAGGTTACAGAGGTTAACTGAAGCTCTTCTTCTTGGGAAAAGTCAAATGAAATTGCTTTCCACTTCTGTAGTAAATTACAATACTATTCTTTAAATGTACAAATCTAACACAAACGAATGAAATAATTTTGAAGCCATTCATTGCACAGAGACAGGGACTACACTTAGCATGAAATTTAATTTCAAGTTTGATGTTTTCAAGATGGGGCATATTCTTTAAAAAGCTTGTCCGTGCCACAACCAATAACATATCTTAGTATTTTAGTAAGAATCTGAAGCTTTTAAGCAGATATAATTTGCAATAGTCTATCCAGCTTGACTTCAAGTATGCCCTTCAGTATCCAAACAAGGAAATTTTGACAGGACTTATTCAAAAGGGTCTCCCACCAATACATTACAGCACAAATTTAAGAACAGGTTTTGATTACATATACTCACTTATACAACGCATTTCTAAATTCAGGAGTCATGAAAAGTGTTTGTAGAAGGCTGTTCAAGTAGCAAGTCATTGCTTGATTTACTAGCCCCACATAACCTAAAAATACAAGGAGAATGAGATGGAAATAACACAAAAAGATGCAAAATCACGTCAAGAATTAAAACATTTGACAAGAAAACGATTCTGTGATAATGTTTATTTAAGAACTGCATCCATCTGTTGTAATTTACTGTTATTTATACTGTAAAAATTAAGGGAATATTACAATTGCTCACTTCTGAAAGCAGTAGTTTACACAACCATAACAGTTTTAATAGTTTACACAACAGAAATAATCTCCCTGAATGACATGAAGCTATTTCAGTGATCATGAATTATGTTTCACAATATTAACCAATATTTAATGTTGAATGCTGCACCAATAGGGAAATAACTGTAAATATTTTAATAGCAGATTTAAATATTTTACAGAATAAAATAGAATTTGTTAAGAAACAATTGTGTAGTAGTAGCTTACTTTTGCCTGATGTCAACTAAAAATATCCTAATTATAATTTAAATATAATTTTATCTGCATTTGTTTGTACTATCATCTCAGAACTATAACTAAAAAAGAAATCTCTAAAGTGCCTACACACATGTATCTTCTAAAACCTTCTCCCGTAATAACCAATTAAAACTGTCAGTTTCAGTGTCATTTTCATTAGCTGAAAAGGGAATTGTTTACTTATATCCACATTACCGCAATTTTAAGATTTTCTCTAAAATATTAATATACAATTATTAACAGCCATTGATAAGCGAGCAGCATATACTGAAGCATAGTGTAATAAAGAAATTAAATATGCCTATTTAGACTCTGAAGCTTCTAGTAAGTATTAAAAATAAAAGAAATCTCAGTTCCATACTAGTAATGAAAAGGCAGCTACTTCATGCAAAACACAGGCATCTTCTGTAAAGAGGCCCACATAGAACACAGGCATTTTGTTTATTACTCTACCCTATACAGCTCGTCTTTGCACGGTTACATTAAATGAAAAATAGGTATGTGCCAGATAAACTTCCTTATCTCTCAAAAAAACCTTCAACGTGCATGAACTGGCGTAATATGAATGTTGTTTTTGTGTCTGCTCAACAAATTTGTTATGAGGAGTTTGTCTCATTACTGAGCTATAACTTGCTGTGCACCAGCCTGGGATTGCTCCCGGGACCTGCCCTGGCACTGACCTGCATGGCAGAGCTGCTTGTCCCCCCGAGAGGGACTCCCCACCTGCTGTGGGGCACCAGGCAGCAGAGGATGAACCTCTTGGGGAACCACGGTGCAGGCAGAGAAACTGCAACTACAGGAGAAGACTTCAGCTAATGCGGAGTGCAGAGATTTGGCAACAGCCCCTCCAGAACAGAACATCAAGTACTCATTCAGCTGTGAGTGAACACAGCTTGAGGTGAAGTGGTTTTGGTAATACAATCCTGACTACTCAGCCAGGGACACAGCAACAGATTAATACTGAAAAGGAGAGCCCCCAAAAGAGAGTTTGAATTGCGCTGCCCCAAGTAAGAAAAGGATGAATATAGCTCTTTTGCAATTTACTTCAAAAACCATGAAGTGCTATTTGAAAATATACTAAAATAATGAGAAATTAGCATTGCCTTAACAAGAGAGAACACCATACCTGTCTCCGATTTGCTCAGGACTGAAGAATAAGAATAGCTCTGACTGACATAGTCATTGGTACAGCCAACAGAGACTTCTCTTGGAAGAGGACCTATAAATCTGTCTTGTGCACTGTCATCTGTTGTACCTGACGCCTCCTGAAACCAGAAATACGCTAATTTTATGCAAAAATTAGACAACAAATTTTTACTGAAGCACCTACAAATTTTACTTCTTTCCCTCATGGCAAACAAATCAGTTTTGCCAAGTGCATCACACAAATTTTACTGAATTGAAGATATACGGTTTGTGTAACATTAATTCTGCCCTCCAAATTCTCAATCTTCTGAGAAACCATTCTTCACATGAATGGAAGGAAATGCCCCGTAGAATACTGTACAATCAAATACAGTACTATAATGCATACAACAAGCAATTTTGCAATTAGCATCTCCTATGTCTCAAGTTTTCTGCACTGAAATACAGAATAAGATTTTTTTCATATACAAAAATTACAATTTAATATTCTTTCAGAATCACCCTCAAATTTTGATCTCATGCACAGTTATTTAGACAAGGAGTTTTTTTCCCTTTTTCAGATAATTCAGTCCACAACAAAGCCTAAGTAGGCCAGCATTATGCTGACACGAGAGATGAGTAATAAATCTTTATATATCACCAGTCTATCCAAACCCTGATTTAAATAAATTGCAGCTGTGTTCATCTTTCACTGAATCACATACTTGAGAAATAGGAAATTTTAAGTATTTTGTTATTGCAGACAGTTGCTTCTAGCAACACTGACAACTCTTTTATAATATTTTTTTCCTTAAAGGTACATTTGGAAGCAGGTGACTGCTGTTGATACAGGACTGCTGTTTCTGAGAATTCTGTTGGAGTGGCCTAATACTGCTTTCAAACACCCAGAGGAAAAGGATTAGGTATATGATTAAACCTGTAATGTTAAGACTTATCTCTAAACATGTGAAAGATTAATTAATTATATAATCTTAGAAAATTACAGCAAAGCATTACATAAGTATTTGACAAGCATGAATAAAAAGTGACAGCAAATCATTACTAATGGAATCAGTCCTACTCAGGAGAAACCTAAGTGTAAAACAGTAGTCTGTTGAGATGGTTCCTGAAGCTTATGGTATGAAATATACAGTCCAATTTTATTTCACTTTCTTATTTTTTTTTCTTATTTTCACTCATAAGAGCAATACACAGAACATATGTGTCTCCCCCCTAACACTATTGCTCATGTAGCTGAGTATTTTACTTACTGGCATTATATGAGGCTGCTCACCATCTCTCTCTGTCAAATGCAGAAAGTTCTTCTTCCCTGGCTCAAAACCAGCATCAAGAATAGTTTTGTCACTGTTCTGGTCTATTGGAGTCTGCTAAAAATAAACCACAACACTTTAAAAAAAAACCCACCCACAAACATACCTATACACAATTAACAGATTCCATCCAAGTATAATACACTGCTTTAAGTAGCTTCTGACACACAAAGACGAAATGAAAATAACTAACAATCCAATATAAACAAAACATACTCATCATTAATACTGAAAGAACTTTGGAACAGTTTAAGAAACAGTGTAAATTAAGTATTACAGTGCAGTTTAAACCTTAGAAGTTGGTTAATCTATTCAGGAATCAAGACATTGGTCTATAACCTTCTTGCAGAACATCAAACCATCTAATGTCCTATATAGCTTGCATACACTTTTTAAAAGAAAAAAATAAAATTAAAATCGTCAAGCATAAACAAGACCTGAAATAAAATAATGTCTGTTTCTTAAGGAATCTTACAAAGTTTTCTAGGTGCATCTATAGAAAGCATATTAACTAAAACCAATGTTGATTTACAATAAAGCTCTTAAGTTATATTAATCATAATTTTGGGGTGTATAATAAATTAAAAAAGGTATAATAAACATGGAAAGTCACTACACGACAGGCTTCTGTTGAGAATAAAATATTTCTCAAAGACCGCCACAGGAAATAGAGATTAATTATCATGGTTATTATCAATAAAAATACATGTTGATAATGAAAACTAGCATTACATCTGAATGATCATATTCATTTCTTTTGTTTAATGAATAAATATGTGTATCAATTAAGAGCACATCTTGAGATTAAAATGTAGATATAATACAAAATAAAATTCTGCCAAATCAAAATGGTGGCATCAGTCTGCTCTGGTGCACCTACTACAAATTTTTAAAGGAATTAAATGAGCACTACACAATATAGACAGCACTTTTCTACAATGTAAATGTTTAAATATTTGCTATCAAGAGGAAATAAAAAGCACTTTTGCCATACCGTATCGGTTACATTATCTCCATTTCCCCAAACCAAATCAAAAGTTCCATTCGCGTAGCCCACTTTTGAAGCCACATCTTCAAACAGCCTTTTAAGTGGTGTGGAAGCTGGCAGGTTCAAGGTAACACGCTCATTCGCTGCCTTGGAATTTGTGGTATCTTGTATTATACACAGCACCCTGGGTTCCTCAGCAGCACTTTCCACCTGGAATGACAGTAGGCAACAATTCATGAGTAAAGTTAAGAACATTTTGGAGTTTAATTGAAAAAAATCAAACCAAGCCTTCCCCAATAAAATGTAGTATACTTTTACAACCTAAGGATCCTAAAAACAGCTGTTATTTTTGAAAGCAGGCATAAGAAAGTTAAGAACCTTCCAGTTTTGGAAAACATATGTAAAAACAAGCTCAATTTTTAGAGAACAAGAAGGAATTTGTGTGGGTGGATCACTATATAGAGATACACTGGCTCAAGTTCTGTCTGCTTACTGGCTGGAATTCTATGCAGAAGTCAACTTCAAATCAGAAATGGACTTTAAAATCATCACTTCAAGCTCATTTTTTGCTTTGACATGATCATAAGTGATAGGACAAGAGGAAATGGCCTCAAGTTGTGCCAGGGAGGTTTAGATTGGATATTAGGAAAAAATTCTTCATGGAAAGGGTTGTCAGGCATTGGAACAGGCTGCCCAGGGAAGTGGTGGAGTCACCATCCCTGGAGGTGTTTAAAAGGTGTTTAGATGAGGTTCTTAGGGACATGGTTTAGTGCTAGAGTTAGGTTAGGTTACGGTTGGACTTGATGATCCTGAGGCTCTCTTCCAACTGAAATGATTCTATGATTCTGCTGAGGCAGAAGTATAACTTTTGTGACTTTTAGAAACGCCACCCAGAAGATCTGCAAGCTTCCAAATAATCTTGGAAGCTGACCAGTAGACAAAAAGTTTCATAATCAAGCCACCAACTTTCTTCTACTAAATCCACTGCTGCAAGAGTCACAGGAGAAATTCTTCTGCCGGAACAGAGTTAAGAAAATGAACATTACCAAATGGCTACTAGACAAAGTGAAGACTTTAAGCAGCAACTTCAATATATCCAAAATGTAACTATCTTGAATGAAGGTGGCAACGGAATAGTGATAAAATTTTATGGACCCAGGAAAGCCAAGAAAATGGTGTTTTCCCAACACTGAAAACCCAGGAAGTCAAAGATCTAAGCACTATCAATAAATTCTCCCAATTAGCCAAAGCTGTAGAATAATAAGGAATAACTAATATTTAAATACAGGTTACACAAGAAAGCATCGGGTCAGTAAAAGGAATAATTAGCACCCAAGGACTCAGCCTTTTCAACACACAGAAAAAAGCATTAGCAATGCATGTCAGAGCACCCAAATCTCAGTCCATGGCTAAAGGGCACATCACCTAAAAAGGCAAAAAGATACACGCAGTGCTACCACAATTTTCAGTGGATAAAAACACTAATAGCAAGAACAATGTTCACACTAAAACTGTCAGTCATGTCATGACCATCTTTTAGAGAATAAAGAACTACAAAGAACTAAACAACTTCAGCATCTCTGGCATTTCTACACAACCAGCCTCTACACAACACAGACGACCAAAGTGAAATAGTCCCTTATGAGAGCTCTTCTATCAGTAAACCTTTTAAAAGGGAACAGAAACATTCTAGTTGATGCTGTGTCCCTTCATTTTACAAAATTTCAAGATCAGCTGAATCTTACATGTAACTATAAAATGAAATGTTACCTGACTGCAGTGTCTATTCCTATCATAAACAGAAAAAAGTTAGCAGAGAAAGGCAAATAAAACTACACATCCCTCAATCTGTATTACCTTACTTTGCTTTAGACTCTGATTTTTCTTAAGGCTTTAAAGGTCAATTTCTGTAAGTTTTTCAAATCTACTATCCTTTGTGGAAATCTTCATTAACTGCATGCTCAAAAACATGCAAGGCACCATTTCCAGCAAATCTGCAACACTTCATCTCCATACATTTAAACTTTACTGAAGAATTTTAGGTTTATGAACTACTCCCCAAGAAGACAGACAAACTATTCCTGAAACATTAACCAGACATTATAAAGAAAACACAATTTAGAAGTCAAAGTCATTTGACATATTATGTCCTCACTTTCATGCACAGCCCCCACAGAGACACACAGGGCTGTACTTGAGTAGACTAAAATTAAATTTCACCAATGATTACTTCTCCTGGGTTCTTGCCTTTAAATTTCCCAGCAGAGCTTCATTTTTCCTTTTTTTTTTTCCTCTTCTAAACAACAAGCACACAATTTGTCTCTTTCATCATGTGGTTACAAAAGAGAAGATGAAGCTTGTTCAGTGGTCTGCTTTCTTGATTTTTCTGGAGAAGACAAGCAGCAGCTAAACCCCAACAAACTCATAAGCTCAACCTACATTTCTGACCCAGATTCCCCCACAAGCCCACACTCCTCTACAGAACAGTGCAGAGAGGTGAAGAGCCATTTGCTACTATTTATACAGCTTCATCTAGAAAAATATAAGTTAACTCAGACTTAATGATTCCCACAGTAATTTTGTACTGATCATACAACTTGACCTGACACTGTATATGAGCATGTCAGGAACAGAAGTTTTCTGTTGGAGGCTCGATTCCTCGCTGTTCTACTGCCTGCACATAACCAACACCTTCGCTCCCCTCCTCTCTGCAGGAGACACCTATAAATTCAACTCCTCCTCACACTTTCTCCACTGCCCTTGATAGCAAATCAGTTGTGACTTACATGGGAGTTGCTACCGAAAATAATTAGACACGCAGTATCTGACGTATGGAAATAACATTAAGCAAACAAATTATAGAAGATTACAGAAGATTTGCTGGTTGGGTTGCTGGGATGTTTTGTGTCAGATAAATCCTCTCTTCCTTATTCACAGATGTAATTCGGACAGACTGAACTGGTTTAACTCAGGGTTAGTATAGCAAAGGGTATTAAGCCATCATTCGTGCTGCCACTGCTTCATGTTGTTCATAGTAAATAGATAAAGCAAAAATAACCTCAGTCCTATTCTATTCATGGCAAGCATTCCCTATATCATCTGAACTATCAGGCAACAATGTAAACATCTTTTTTGTGGCAAGGTTACTATAAAAATAGCATAAAAGGCAATACTGGCCTCTAAAACCTATTTTGACAAGCTGTTATCAAACTGAGTCCACAAAGTAAACACAAAACTTAATTTTAATCATTACATAATCTGATATATTCTGACAACTACACAATTCTATGTTTTTAACGAAAGGCTACAGAGGCTCAAACGCACACACACCAGTGTAAAAGCATCTAAACACATACTAAATTCAAAGCTTCTACTGTTAAGACTGCATTTAATATGTACATAAACTTTGTATTCAAGAACATGCACAAAAAAATTCAATAGCTCATGCTCATGTTAAGAAATAAACCAAAGCTACAGTATCATGCTGTTACTATGTATCTTGGTTATCATTTTATAAAGTTGATTTCATCTGTCTACCTGTGAAAATTTCTTCTTCATTTCAGCAAAGATACTTTGTCTGCAACTCCAAAACATATCCTATAGTATATAAAAACAAAATTATCAAGTCATAATCTTTTAAAATAGCAAATTGACTTTTTTGCATAAAGTCAGTTTTATAGTGTAAGTAAAATATGATTACTGAGGCCCAAGCCACCATTCACAGAATAACTTTAAAAGGAATAGCCTCCAGATATTGTTAAAAAGTTCTCTATTAACATGAACTTCAATGGACGCTATTTTAACATTTACATGATCATAGGAGCAGTGTTACATAAAATATTAGTTAATTTGTAATACATAACAGACTACATTTCATGAAGTAAAAAAAGAAGCGAATGGATAAGAAAAGAAACAACAATTCAAGATATAAATTCACACTAACGAATTCCTTCATTAAAAAAGGCCTCCAGATATAGGTAAACATTTTACCTCAGATGGCTCAAGCACAAGATTAGCATATAACCCTGTAATTCAGTTTATTATTGCCTTTATAACTTATGAAGCTATCCAGTTTCATGTGAAATTGTCCCTTCATGCCTGAATTATTTCCTGTAGGAAAGTTTTTATTAACATGAACCCATTTTGAAGTATGCCGCCGAAGGTAGCAAAGTGATGAAGTTCATGACTTTTCTTATTCCTAACGGTCTTCAGAAAACCTGCCTTAGTATCTCTGTTGTACCATCAAAACCACAACAATAAAATTACCTGTACAAAAATGTTTTCTGACTATGGACAAACATTAAATTAACTTGTTTGTGAATCTGAAGCACTGCACTTTGTATTTTTCCAGAAAGGAAAAACAGGAAGTGAGAATGAAGATACTATTAACATCCAAATTTCTTCAACTGCACCTTCAGTCAAGATTATCGAAACAAAATTCTGACATAACCTTTACTGACATGCCCTATCTGCCCCACAATAGCCCAAATTAGACCACTGTATTTCTCAACAGGATGATACATAAGGCAAGACTTCTTCCTTTGCATAGAGAAAACTTAAGTTCCAGTTTTCAAGTTTCCATAATCCAGGATTAGTACTTGTATCTAGCAATTGTTTTCTTTACATACCATTTTGTAATTTCAGATTCAACAGAGGTTTTGGAAATGAAAAAAAAAAAAACCAAAACAAAAAAAACCCCAACCAACAACAACAACAAAACCCCAAAACAAAACAAACACCAAAAAACCCCACACTACCCACACCACAAAACCAAACCCACAAAAAAAATCCCACAAACCAAAACACACACATAAAAAAATACCAAACAAAACAAAGAAAAGAAAGCAAAACACACACACAAACACCACCACAATTTAAATGTTTTGTTGCTTACTAGTTTTACCTGGTCTCAGTTGAAAGTTATATACACTTTGCTAAACTGATGTAAAGGTTAACAGAGTCTTGGAAGCATAATTTTGAAACTGCTGATTTATAATGTTATGATAGCTATCAAGAATACTGCCCTGTGTGGAAGACTTGTCTTCCAATCTTCCTCCCTATTGGTGTTGCCAAAGAGCCCTGACTTTAGCCTGAATCCCTTCTCTCCAGAGACAGGAGAGTCTGTGGCACATGTGATCTTCTAGTGTGCTACTTTCCTTGGTGCATGCAGTGGAGAATGGAAGGGGATGATGGGCTCCAGGTATCACCTGAACTGGACACATATATCCACAGGTTGCTTCTGGTATAAGAATGCTCTTATGCTGGGTTCTCAGCTCTCGATTTCTCAGTGAAGGACTGCTGGAAGTTTTTCAACAGTTATTTTACTCTAAACAAATTCTGAGTGGCAAAAGTTGATTTTCAATATTCCACATGACACAAACAAAGGATTTTTACAAATTATACTGTTTATATGATGTTCAGGAATTTAAGAAGTAACTAAGAGCCTTCAGCTGCTCTGACAAATGACAAAAATCACACAGATGTGTCAGTCTTTCAATTGCAGTGTTCCCTACTTTTCAGTTAAAGCATTCATTCTACCATTTGATGAATATACTGTATAATAACCACTACTTCAATTCTACATTTTGCAGAGAAGCTCCTTTCACCATAGAAATTTATGCTTTAAGGTACAATTAAGAGAACAACGACCATACTATACATAAAGTTGCCTAAATTTTACCCTGACAAAAATGACACTGGAGTTCACCAAACCAATTATTCATTACACCTCACAAAATAGATGAGCATATTAACCACACAGATCAAGGGTTTCAAACTAACATACACATGGTATTCACAGATGCACCCAAAAATATCCTACTGCCTTTTCCTCAGAGAAGAGCAACCACTCAGGTAGTAAGCATGTCTATTCTGTACTCAGGCAGTAAGCACATCTATTCTGTACTCAGGTAGTAAGCACATCTATTCTGTACTTGTGAGAAATCCTCAAAGCTAGATGTTCCTACTTTGCCATCCTGTGACACAGCATGCACACCACCAGCAGCTTAGTAAAATAAGTTGCAGACCCTCAACTGTATAAGCATCTAAAAAGGCAAATGCAGATTGCTACTGAAGGCTACAATTTAGGAAACCATCCTATGATTATTTTACTGTAGTAGACTTCTCAAGCTATTATTTTGGTTAATAAATATTTAAAATTGTAATTTCAAATGTTAAACTTCTAAAAATATGGAAACACCGACCCTTTCATCCCATCACTCCATCTCTTACACTCTTTCTGGAAAGGAGATGACATTCCCAAGCCTGCATGTGGTTTTCTGGCTATGTATTAGACCAGAACTGCAAAAGACTCTTTATAATACAAACATGCAATCAACATGCACGTCTGACAAGGGTAGACATTCTAGAGCAGCATTCTACATAAGCACTTTCCCCATATATCTTTCTAAAATTTTTTTTTCCATGAAATATCTGCATTTCTAAGTTGCAGAGCATAAAGCATATTGTACCACTGAAGTAATTCAAGCTGTAATTCTGTATATACTAACAAAGGAAGCATTGTTATTAGTGCCATCTGCAAGACTGAAACATTAGCTTCGACCATATAGGTTCTGTATTTGTTGAAAATAGAGGAACAAAAAAATTAGTGTTACTACATCTGTCAAAACAATATTCAAATGCAAGACTGTAGTGGTTTTAACACTGCATTTAGATGTGGATTGCTACTTTTCGTCTTCGAATCACTCAGTTCATTAAAATTCTATAGAAGCATTTTAATAACCTTATGAGGGCAAAACAATATGAACATACTTTATTTTTCAAATGGCATAAGATTCTCCCAAGATTTTAACTCCTGGTGCGGTTCTTTTATAAAATTATTTTCAGAGATTGAAAGTGAAACCTAAAGCTAAGCTCAAACTTCACATAGATTCTAACCAACGTTTCCAAATTCCAATATTTCCAACAGACAAAAATATTGACAGCATGAATCAGTAAGTAAAATCACAAGTTTTGGGTCAAGAGTTTAAATAACAGATGTGTGAGGTTTGACTGCCAAGTAAAGTTAATGGCCTACTGAGATCTAAAACGATCACCAGTAGAGAAGTTCCTACATGTCCACACTCTACAAATAATTCTCACAAATCAGTGCAATCCAGAGGAAAGACAGACATCAGTAGCAAGTGGCAATGGCAGACATCATGCTTACATTCACAAAATGACTTGGATGATTAAGCCTAAAACAGTAATTCTCAAATTTCATGTAGCTTCAGCAACTTAAGAATACCATATGAAATGCACACAAGTGACTACTGCCTAGCACATTAATGCTGGTCAAACTTTGGGGCGTATATACCAAGTTTGTGTAACTGATTTGGTGCACATTTCCAGCAATTACAAGCGTGAAGTGAAATTCGGTAGCTTCGGTCACAAAAAAGGAGTCTGCACTTGTACCTTTAACTTCTGAAGTGTCATAGCATAGAAACATTCAGACATTATTTACAGTTCAAAGGAAGTTTGTTTCAACTCTCTTTCTCAGCAATGACAAATTGCTATCAAAGCAGCTCCTTGAGAACCCACAACCATATTCCAGGAATTCCTTCACCTATTCCAAGAGGTCCAACGCATTAAACACCACACTGGATATACACACCGACAGCACTGCATTCCGCACAAAATGCGAAAGCCAAGGACCTTTCAAATACACAGCAAGTAAGGGGAGAATAATCAGAGTGAGCTGGGTTACCATCTCCACTCTGAAAACTCTACTCTGTGCATTTTGAACTATTTGAACATTCAGAGCGCCCTTACAGCCCACAACTCCCTTCTCCCCCTCAGCTGGGCTAGTCCTGCTCCATGTTTTTCCCAGCCCAGCAAAGCTCTTTTTCCAGCGGCCACCTTCCCTGGCACAGCCAGGTGAGCACATCACTGCCCTGGGGAGTAAACAAGGGGTGATGAAGCAAAGCATTGAACAGGTCTCTATGGTTTTGGGCACTGCTGTAGTCAGCTACCGAAGAAAAGAGAAAATGGACTCACGTTAGGCTTTATTTTAGAGGAAAGCAGCAACTTCTTTTTGAAAGACATTTTACTAGACTAATTCTGTCAGGGCATTGTGAGTTGTCACTCAACACCCATGCCCCACTGCAGCCCAGTTGGAGTTCATGAGCAAACAGTGCACTTAGAATTCTGTTACAAATGCCTGAATCAAAGCATACTTTACAAAGGAGTATTTTATAGTACTCTTCTGGCAAACTAAATATCCTTTCTTTAAACACTGATCTCAGGAGGTCTCAATAAACAGAATCATTTTGAGCTGTTAACTTGATATACCTTGTGTTGGAACATTTCCCAAGGCAAAATAATTGTGCACAACCTTTAGATACAATTATTTAATTTTGAATCTGACTGACTGATTTTGTGGTATCGGGTTTATGAGTACCTGAATAACATACTGTTATCCTCAACTTCAAATTCTTCATTCTACCTGGAGAGACTTCAGGCAAAATCCACAAACTGTGCTTTGAAGCCAGT
Organism: Caloenas nicobarica; assembly: GCF_036013445.1. Taxonomy (NCBI): domain Eukaryota; kingdom Metazoa; phylum Chordata; class Aves; order Columbiformes; family Columbidae; genus Caloenas; species Caloenas nicobarica. The sequence continues at coordinate 58,351,982 of NC_088249.1, read as the reverse complement.
GAAACTAAAGAGAGGTTTTCTGTCCCATTACTAGTGAGGAAAAAGTACTTCATGCAGAGCCTAACATACCATCCACCTTCAAGAATATATATCCTGACCACTTTCCTAGTAATTGAACCTTTGCAAGCTCCCTTTTTTTTTTTTCTGGGATAGGATATGAAGGATTCACAAGACTTAGGGAAGCCTTTTCAGTCTATCCTCTTGACTAGGAACAAGACTGGAAAATAGGAAGGAAAACTACCAGAAGGGTATGTACTAGGCCAGGCTATGGTAATTTTTTTCATAGATTCCTCTAAGGTACTGCGTTTTAGATTTGCGACTGAAAAAATGCTGATAACACAATAATGGTTTAGCTCTTGCTGAACAGTATTTGCACAGTGTCAAGACCTTCTCTGATTCTTACTCTGCCCCTGCAGTGAATAGATTGGGCGCTGCGCAAGAGGCTGGGAGGGGACATGACCAGGCAGGTGACCTGAACTAACCAAAGAGGTATTCCATGCCATATAACACCATGCTCAGCAACAAAAGGGAAAGAGGAGGTTTAGAAAGGTTCCATCGCCTACCCACAGGAAAAGGCAAATGATTGCCTTTGCATCCCTTGTTTAATTTTTTTCCTCTGTTCTTCCACTTTTTCATTTATTAAACAATTTTATCTTGACCCTCAAGTTTTCTTGCTCTTTCTCTTCCTCTGTCCCACTGAGGGTGGGAAGCGAGCAAGCTTAGCTGCCTACCAGGGCTAACACACAACAGGGTGATTTTAAAATATAATCTTGAAAGTGATAGCATTATTGTTTTAATTTGGCACAACTGAAATGTGGCTTTATTCTTAGAGTTTTATTGTCATTGCTTAACTAACTTTAGTACTCATCCACCTCTTCTGGATCACAAAGATTTCAGACAACTTGCCCATCCCCACAATTATAGTTAGACTTTAAAAACAGTGTAAAGAAAGGAGAGTCAATAATAATTGACAAAATATTTTTGAAAATTGCCAATATAGTAAAAATCTGAGAGACTGAAAAACACACATGCAAGTTAGCCCACCTACGTCCCTCAACACAAAGCCTGAACTCTGATGTTAACCTTGTGAACCCTCATCTATTTCAGTGCACGCAAACTGCTTCACTGTTTCAACACATTCACAGCATTACATTCCTGGTTATACTGTTGCCCTCTACTTCTAGCTGTGCTCTCCTCTAATGTGATGTACTTTAAAAGAACAAAATTGATGCCTGGATGAAATACTTCATTGAAAGCCACAGCAATTAAAGAAAAAATTATGATACTCTTATATATTAATATGAACATACCCATCTTTTTTGGATACTCAACAAGAAGAGTTTACAGTGCAGTAATAACATTTCACACATACACAGCAGCTTAAAAACTTAAAACACAGCAATGCTACAGTTATAGAAGCACTTAAAGCTTGAATAACTGCAACTACTGCCAGAAGCAGCAGTCTTGCTCCCACCTGCTTATTTCCACCCCCACACTGTCCCCTTTCTTGTGCTGGTACAAATGGTCATGCAGCTACAAGTTGAGGAGGCTCAGATAGCTAATCCTTCTTAAAATTAATAATTTCTGGTTGATTTTTCAGTGAGTTAGTGTTAACCTGAGTAAGCCCTCTAGCTTCTCAACAGAATCCTGAACTCTCCTGGAAAAGGACTGAGCAATATAACAGTACCAGCAGAGAAGTAGCATTAGTAGTATTTTAAACACATGTATTATATGTAGTAGTACTTAAATTACTAAATACCAACACCACCTGGACATAGTGCCACTTCCTTTGGTATCCTGAAAGACAGAAACTACACCCTCCATCCTTAGGTACAACCCTCTGTAAATGTCAGTGCTGCTCACAGGACAACAGGAATAACTCGCCCTCTTCTATCCTGAATGGCCTAGAAGAGCAAAAAGTGTCACTGCTGCAGCATTCCTATTGCTTTTGCCCTCACGCGATGCTGTTTTCCAGCTTGCTGTAGGTACAGAAAAACTGCTGGACATTACAGAAGAAAGCCAAGGCCATACTAAGACTAACAGCCCTGGCTAAGTGAAGCCTAAGAATGCCTTCCTGTGGTGGATGACCCAATGCAGAAATGAGAATAGGTACAAAATAAAATTCTGTAGTAGGGCCTCGGTCACCTTGTTCCTTTTGGAAAAAGGGGTATGTGTTTTACTCTCTTCTCTGCCTCATGTAGATTATGGACTCATGTTGTTTTCAAAGACCATCTCCTCAGAAATGCTTCTCTAGTTACAAGATTTTAATTTTTAAAAAATTAACAGAAGTGTTTGCCATCTCACTGAAACAGAGTTGCATGACAGCTGTGAACTGTCACTCCTGTAAAACGCATATGGGCAAATTCTTTTTCTAATACATATCACACTTCAAAGTCTAATACTTCCAACTCTAAACATGTCCAAAAATAACACTATGCCTCAGAAATAAAGAGTATGTTATGAGGCCAGCGTTTACCTTTGAGAGTTTGTTCCTACTATCATGGACTACTTGGTCATTTGTAAAAGGCATTTGTAAAAGAATATAAATGACAACCAGAAAAAGTTGGTATGGGGCCAGAGATAAGTACATGTATCCAGGGTATTCAAAAGACTACAGAGAAGCATATGGTGGGGGGGCACATTTCTGGGGACAGCTGAACTGAAGAACAAAACATTTACTTTTCAGTTTTAGGCTATTTTCCATTCAAGTTCTGTATGTTGAAAGGTTTTAAATATGTCTTACTTAAGAATGCCTTGAAGAACCAGTCTTCTTACATTTATCTCCAAACAGTATTTTAAATATGGTAAATTAAGGTAATTCAAGATAAATTACTTCCCTTAAAAATCGAACGTAGCAACTGTCAATAACAAAAGAATAGAAATATTTCCTGGTCATGCCTACAGATCACACAAGAACTCTAATAAAGTTTCCTGTTATGAAATTAAGGGGTAACAAAAAATACATCCACAGTAGTTAACAGATTGAGTTTTGAAATCTAAATAGTTTGCTCTTAACCACTGGACACTGAATATTTCAACCTCTTATTCTTAAAGGTTATAATTTCACCCAATTCACCTTTTTTATCCTATGACCCTGAATTGTTTAATTTCCAGGCATTTTTGTAACCGGACTAAAATTGTGAGAATTAAATGTAAATGTTTGCTCTTTTTGGAAACTATTTGCCAGCCTTTATACATTCATTACAATACAAACTTTATATTCAGATCTGCAACAGCCTCATCTTTATATGGCTTCCTTTTGTTTGTATCTTCTTTCCACCTTCCTAATCAGCACATTCCTTGTTTTTCCTTAAAAAACCAAAAAGCTGGGAAAAAAGGGGATGCAAGAACATCCCAAGATATAATACATATTACACTTTTATATATTAACGTATAATCACATCATTCGTTTCCTATGGAGAGTCACAGAAGCACTGGATGTGCTTTCACACTTGCCCTCCCTTCAAGTATGGAACTACCATGAACTTCATTTAAACATTTGCCTATGCTGCTAATATTCTAAAAGACTTTCTGCTGGATTGAATTACAAGTGCAATGTTGGCATAAAAACAAACTAGAGTTCGAGCAAAAGATAATAACAGAAGAACAGTTTTCTCTTTTTGGACAACTTTGAAATGAAGGTTTACTTCACTACAATATCGCCAGACAGGTATGTTAAAACAATGAAATTCTTGTATAGTTTAGAGATTAAAACTCATTAATACAGGGGTAATTTTAAATTCCAATAACTCTAGTTTTTAACTGTCCATCTCCTGCTGGGGAAGGATAAAGAGAAACTGAATAGTGAGGCGGGTCAGCAGGAATTCTTTGTATAGTTCTCTAGCAATACTGCACAGAATGAAGGATAACAGCTAAGAACACAAGCACCCATGAAGCCTTGGCATAACCTCTGCTGCCACCACAAAGGACTCCAAGGAGAACAGGGAACTCTGAGGCACATCATCTCCATAGAAAGTACAGATAAGAAAATGTATATATGAAAAAGGACATAGATGATTTTTACATATATTAACTGATGAAAATATTTCATTTGCAAAAACCAGGTATTACTTTAAGTTGTTATACCTACTGGTTTTTTTATTTTCCTTCAAACATTGTTACTGATCTCAACACAATACCTGTACGAATCAGTAAACACACCTGCCTTCCATTTCTTTAGCTCCTGCAGTACTCTGCCAGATTTCTCAAAAAATGCTATGTACATCTGTTTTTAGACATTATTTACAGTGAAAACTTTCACAGTATGTCACATATATTTCTCACAGCTTCAAAATCAGAGCATTCACCGATCCAATGGATTCATGCATGCTTCCTCATGCTACTTAAAAGACTTTCATCGCATGTGATTATTGAGAAGATAAACCTGAACTGCAGCATGATAACCAGTTCTAAGCTACTCAAAGAACTACCTATCTAAAAATAATCTGTTGACATTTTTCAGAAGCACCTAAAGTATCTTTGTGGTCACAATCTCAAAGATTAAATGGAACTGAATATTTTTTACCAATTTTACCCCTTAATTTTTTACAACACAGCCAACATGTCCTTTTCAGCTGTTATTTCATCTGCCAATACTGTGCAAGACCAGTTGTTCAGTGCAATCTGATTACATCCCAAACACTGCAAAAAAGAAAATACTACACACTTCAGTGGCTGAAACTGTGATCCAATTGGTTATCATTACATCAGAAGTTTACAAAAATATTACAGACTTATTAGTATTTTCAATCATCAGTTCTTTAGTCACTAGTGGCATTGTTTTGAGAAGATTTTGTTCAAGACAAGAAAAAAACCAAAATGCTAAATAGCTCACCTGAAGGTATACCATACTAATTATCAAAGGAATAAAGTGTAAAATATCAGGTTCAAGTATTCACAAAAGGAATTGTGCTGGATTGACTGAAAACAAGTTAATTTGCTTCAGGCAGTTAGAAACCTTTTTTTTTGTAGCTAGCACGGTCATTGTTTGAATTTAGTTTGAGAACAAGAGATAACAACCCCAGGACAGAGTTAATGTTTTTAACTGTGCTGGTCTGAGAGCCAAGGATGTTCTGAGCTCTCTGCCCACAGGTGTGAGACAGCTGGGAAGGGGGGAATGGATGGGGCAGAGCTTGACTGATATCCAGATGGATCAATAAGAGTATTCCATCCCATTAGCGTCATGCTTCGTATTTAAGCAGAGTCGGGATCTTCCGATTTCTCTCTCTCTCTTTGTCGGAGCCAGGAAAGACACCTGTTTGGGGGAGTCCTGTTCGGGACTTTCCTTAGTTCGGCCTCTTGCCATCCTGTTTTGCAGAGGCCTCTGGGCCTTTCCGCCTTTTTTTTTTTTTCCTCCCTCTCTTCTTTCTCTGGGATCAGCTGCTCGAGATCAGGGAGCTGCTGCCTGGGACTGACTGCCTGATGTGGATGGAGTTTGTGAGGAATTGCATTGAGTATCTGTTATTTAATATTCTATTTCTATTTTATACATATATTTACTACTAGTGTATTAGTATTTTGTTATTTTATTAAACTGTGTTTATCTCAATCCAATTTTCTCCCTACCCTTTCAATTCTCTCCCCTATTTGGGGGGGTGGAGGGAGGGTGAGTGAGCAGCTATCGTGGTTATATTGCTAGCTCGGGTTAAACCACGACAGGAATTAAAAATTTTTTCAAAAGGAATATGTATATGTAACTCACTCAATTTTCTAGAGACATAACTTTCACACTTAGTTTCTTACATAAAATCCAGTATATTTTCAAATACAACAGAAAGAATGGAGCTGTGACTGGATATGTGAACATCTGTACATATTTTAGTGCATTATTGTACCAATTGTAATGTACTGGGAAAAAGATTTGAAATAATAACTCCCCCTCCATTCCAAGTTTAATTCTGACAGGACTAAAACATGCAAGTCAAAGATAATGCAAAGTCAAGGTATTGCTCTATTTCAGTAAGTCTCCACAAGTTTTAACCTTATACTAATATCAATACATTCTATCAGCAAAAGGAAGTTGGATAACAATGATTTTCATCAGTATTTGTGTGGCAGGATGATTCCTGTTAGAACTATGATACAAGGCCACATTGATCTAAATCCACAGGTACTTAGGTTTTAGAAACGAAAAAACAGAATTAGTGGACTTCATTTAAAAATGGCAACAAAGCACTAGAAACTGTTGTCATACACTAAAATTCTGAAAGACAGTGTAGAACACAGGTATCAAACACCCGGCCCGCAGGCCGAATCTGGCCCTCCACCTTGTTTTATCCTGCCCAGTGTTTTGTTTCTACCCGGGGCAGTGCTGAGGTCTTTGCCCCCAGGCTCCTGCCAGCCCTGGTCAGTGCGCAGCATGTGTGACACGGGTTGCTGCAGGAGCTGCGGCTGTAGCTGCAGGAGAGCAGTGAGCCTGTGTAAGAAGAGTAATAGATGAGACTGATGGGGGACACTAGTTACTGCCTTAGGGCATTGAAAGATAAGATAGACAAGAATTACACTGGCATGGGGGAATAGGGTGGTGGGAGGCGCTTAAAAGGGTACTCTCAACTGGGCAAACGTTTAATTTTGTAATAAATTAGCCAGATACATGATCTTTAGCAATTACATGTTATTTTTTTAAAGTGCCTGTAAAAAGACATTTTGTAACCAGTAGCCAGGGTCCCACTCATGAATTCAAACATGTCCAGTAAGGTTGATGCAGAAGGAAGGCAATTTAATGACAGATGGGAAAGCGAATACATGTTTGTTTAAAGGAGAAAAACCAGTACGTCTTTTGTGTTATGACACAGTGTTGGTGATAAAAGGAGTACAATGCACATAACCCAGTGGCAAACACAAGGTGCAGGCCAAATCCTAAAATTACATTTGGCCCTTGGAAGGCAACCGTGAGGCTGATGTGGCCTCTAGTGAAAATGAGTTTGACATCCCTGGTGCAGAATGTAACACTGACAGATCTTTAAAGTATACTCTGCCTTCAACTACTTCACAGCTTTGGAAAAAGTCCATTACTAGTTTGAGAAACAGTGTGTAGCTGCACAAAAAAATAAGGATTATACCTGTACCACTGTACTCATTTGATCTAGAAACTTGAATCACAAGTGACAGACAAAACTCTAAAGAAAACTGCATTTCTTGTTTGTGGTGATGTTCAAAATGTATTACCATAGCAAAACAAATAAATAAATAAATAGAGGAATATGTTATTTAGTCATCAGACTATTCTACTGAGTAATAACTTTACCTAGCAGCATTTAAAGACTGAGATTCCAGTACCAAGTACTACCCAAGAGGTAGCTGGTACCTCTTCGGTAAAAACTTTCCATCAGATGATCTCGAGGTGTTATTAGATAACAATCTATAAGAAAGATGTTCAGGATAAAACACTCAGATGCAAGGGGGACTAAACTGTGACTGAGAAGTGCAGTGGCTGAACTAAGCAGGGAAAGTGCTTGCATTCTACCCTCATGCCTTATTCACCAAACCAAATTACTACCTGAATATCATTCAGAAAGCACCTGTTTGCAAGGAACACATGACTTGGTAGAATTCTGTGTGGATTTTCTGTTTGCTTCGTAAATTTGGTTTCCAAAATATCTGCTCGGTGAATGAAGTAGTCAGTTTCTCTATTTGTCACAATCACACCTTTATGTTTTACAACTGAGCACACCAGAAGGAAAGCAGGAAAAAATGATAAGTTACACAAGCTGTAACCACTTGTAGAATCTCTTCATACACAGGAATGAAAGAACAAGGATGTCATCAGCACTGAAAAGAACAGCATCCCTTTACTAAAAAGAATTGCAAAATATCTTAATCATATTCCTGCTCTTCTAATGAAGAAATTAGAGCGATACCCATCAAGAAACATATTTTGTTTATCCAATGCAGAAGATTAAAATGGATTCATTAGTGAAGGGATGAAAAGACTCACATTAGTTAAGAGAGAACTCACAGTACCTTCTTTGATTTAATGGCAGCAAGTACAAAGCACACGTATATATTTATTCTGACAGGTGTACTTTGGATAGCTCATGCTGGAACATGTTGAGAAAGTTTCTGCACAGCATTTATTTAATTAGTGGCACAGACACTTCAAAAACCTCATAGCAGAACATACTTTTAATATTTTATATAATATTTTACACTTTTTATAGCCTGACCAATTCTTTTTATATTCTGACTGGTTCTGGGCAATAACCACTAAGTTCTGATTACATCTTGATTTTCATGAAAAGTCTTAGTAAAGTTCACTTACATTACCAGTAATCAAACACACACATCTAACTTTCTCATCAACTGCGCTGATCGGAATATTTTGTTATTTTCTATTTGAGGTAGATTTGCCCAAAATAAGCTTCAAGGCTACTTTTCCTCTAAGAAACACTGAAAGACACAGAAGTGTTTTTCCTTCTAATACCACCATTTTCTTCTTATTTCCATTATTATCTTAAACTATTCCCCCTCCCTCCACAGGGTTACTGTTTTACTAAACCAACAGGGGAAAAATTTACATCTAATAACAAGGCAATTTTTAAAGAACATGCTTACCATTTACTACCAGGGTTCAGCAATGTTCTGTATGTTACTCAATGCCCTCTGTTTTATTGGATATAAAAGACTAAGCTGCATGACTTAGCTCTAAGATGGAAGGAGAAAAGGAATTGAGGATTGGAAGGAAAAGGAACATGGACCAGTTCATGATGAACCCCAGATCTATCACAGCGAACAGGAATTCTCATTGCCCCCACCATAAGGAATTACAAGAACAGCTGGGAAAGTGTTAGGCAGTGGTAGGGATGCAGGAACAAATTTACTAAATTTACTAAATGCCTGTATAACTTGGGCAAAAATAAATATTAAAAAAAAAATAAAAAGAAATCCCAACACTAGGTTATCAGAAACTGCTTTAATACATCTGTTCCAAATGAAAGAGAACTTTATGCCAAAGTTATGAGCAAGAGAAAATAACAAGTCCCTGACCACCTGCACTTCAGAGATGCAGCTGAACCTATGCAATGTCCAAAAGAAACATTTTCATAAGAGACAAATAAAAGATACCCTAAGTGCAGCTGTGAAACTACTAGTATTTTGTATCCATGAAAACATGCTATTACTCTTTACAAAAGCTAATGAGAAAATCCATGCACTATACTTTCAAAATGACAATCTGAGCTGTTAGGATACACAGATATATATACATACAAACACAAACTGAAGACTTAAAAATAACCTAATATCTAGCTTTACATTCTTAAAATACAGAGGCTGTTCAAGTTAGAGATACCTCCTACTACTATATCTATCATGGCATCAAATAAGCTTGTAGACAAAAACCAAAGTCCTTTTCCTATCCCCTTCTTTAGATGATTAGTCATTCCCCAGACCAGCCCAAGCAAACAACACTGCATTTCTTCTTGCTCTTTTACACTGGAATGCAAACAAAAAATATGGTTGTGTACTCATCTTTAGCAGACATTGGTTCACATCCCAGTTTAGTCTTTGAAACAGCACAAGACAGTGAGCTATACAAGTGATACCACTCAGCCCATTGGGAAGGGACAAAAAACATGAACTGCCATCCCTTATCCACCTCTAAAGGGCAGAACTGAAACTCCAAATTATCTGCTTTGCCTCCAGTTGCTGATAATGGTATAATAGTAATATTTAGGATAGGGCTGTTGAGAGCACAGAGACATGGAGAATTCTGTTTGCCCATAACTCACAGTGTTCTCTGCAGTTAGACTATTAACGAATTTCAGAAGGACTTAATGTGAACGCTGTAGCATAACATTTGTTAAACTTCCTATCACTGAAATAAAAATGAAGGCATACTGAAAAAAACATCGGAAAAGTTGAAGGTAGTCTTTTATTACAACAGCTATATATATATAAAAACAGATGCGCTTAACAAACCGCTAATCTCTTTTCCTCCTTAATTTCACTTTTCTTCTATTCAGCTTCATTTACTTACAAAATGCACAGGTGCATAATAACTTGAGAAAACTTGCTGAGAAAAAGCAACTCACACTAGCATTATCAATGTACAAAGTTCATAGATTTCACACTGTGTATTTAAGATATTCATATCTATAATAACATGTATTCATCTTCCTTTACCCATACTTCCCCTCCCTACAGATAAAAGTGCATTCAAAATCCTAGTCCAATGAGTCAGTTAAAAATACACATCTGAATCATATGTTTATTCTGAATACAATTTGAAAGCCAACAGGGATACTATTAATACATATAACTAAAGAAACAGCCTCAGCTAGCTGCTTTTATTAATCACCTTGTCTGTTCCAGTTAACTACAACTAATGCCACAAGGTTTCTCCTGACAGTCTCCTTTATCTCTATGTTTGTTTGTTTTTAAAATGAAACCTTTAATTGTAGTAGCTACTGTCTTCTATCCCTGGTCTTATGTTTTGGGGGATTTTTTCTAAGCAAATATTTAGGCATACTAGCTACTACACTCCATCCCTTGTTTGAACTTTCTGGAGATTACTCTTTCCTAGAGAAAGACTTAACGTAGTCCTTTAGAGCTTAGGATTTTAAGAAAGCAAACAAGAGGTAAAGTTACCTTTGTCCTACATACATCCTGTACTTGCCTGTACAATTGTATGTGCAAAAGTTTGTTTCTAAAAATCCAGTATTGGTATTTGTTTCACAGTTCTGCTCAATAATACCATTTAAGGATCAGCACCCAATTTTGCTCAACTCTGTAAAATTGAAGCCCTTGCCTCTCAAAGCCTCCCGTAAGAATATACGATGGAACAGGCAGACGTAACAAACCACTGACTTTAATGAAAAATAACAGGACGAGTTTGAGTAATTTATCAGAACAGTAAAACTGTCAAAAAAGTTGACTAAATACGTAAGCATACCTGCTCGTGAAATAAAATGTCTGTTAATACTGCTCTACAAAAAACTGTTCCCAAACATTTCGCAGCATCACTCCAGGAGCCTCTTCCCTGAACGGTCTCACTCTTAGTTGACACGTGTCATTCGCCTATCGCTGCAGGACAGAGCCTTGGCCTTCCTCCTTCCCGCGGGCCCTTATCTTTCGCCTATGGCCAGAAACAAGCCTTCTCCTTCCTCCTGCAGCAGAGACGAGGGGCCCGCAATAGAGGAAACCCCATCAAGCCGCTGCTGAGCGGGGCCGCGTTTCCTCCGGCACCCACCGCAGGCACAACCGCCCGCTTTGTGCGGCGCTCCGTCCCGGCGCTGGGCAGGCACGGAGCGGCCCCACAAACTCGGCAGCGGCCCCCAGGGCTGCCACTGAGCACGCCGGTCCCTTTCCCTCGACGGAGGACGCCGGCAGGCACCCAGAGACCCGCCTCGCCGCCGGGGCCGGGGCCGGCTCTCCGCTCTGCTCTCTCAGCTCCGGGCCCTGCCCCGCCCGCCGGAGGGCTGCCCGCCCGGGGGGCTCCGCACAAACCGTGTGACACTGGGAGCGGCCCGGCCCGCGGCCGAGCGCAGGCGCCGCGGGCCCAGCCGCAGCCCCGCCGCCACGCAGGCCGGCCTCCCGCATGCCGCGGCACAGACAGGTGCAGCTCTCCGGCCGCCCCCGAGGCCTTGCGCAGCCCCGGCTCGGCCCCAGCCGCGGCCTCCTCCTCCCCGCGCCGGCCCACACGGAACAGCCTCCCCGTCTCCTCCGCGCACCACCATTCGCCCCCGCCCGGCCCCCCGCGGGCCAAGGGCTGCACGGCCCCCTCACAAAGACGGGCCCTCCCTCCCGCCGGGCCTCGCACGGAGACGGCGAAGCCGCGCCAGGCCAGGCTGGGCCTCCTCCTCCGCGCCCGCCCCCCCCCCCGCCTCGGCCGGCTCCGGCACCGCGGGCCTCCAGCACGCCGCAGGGACGGCGGCCGCCACCTCCCGCTGCGGCGCCCAGCCTGAGGCGACCCCGCTCCGCCTCACCTCTTTGGGGACGAGCTGGTTCTCCTCGCTGGGCACCATGGCCGGTGGCGCGGCGCTGAGCCCGCAGCAAGCTGAGCTGAGCAGCGGCGTCGTCGTCACCAGCGGGAGGCGGGGGGACGCCAGCGGCTCATCCTCCGCCGCCGCCCCAGCCGGCGAGGGCAGCGCCCGAGCGCCCGCCTCCTCCGCCAATCAATGGGGAAAATGGCCGCCGGCGCCGCTCTCGCGAGAGCCGGCCCGCTCCTGCCGCTGCGGGGCGCGTCCGCCGGCGCCTTTGCCGCGGCCATCGGTCCGCTCCCTCGCCCAGCGCCGGCCTGGCCCGGCCGAGGTGCACAGTGTTCGGCAAAGAACGAGGAGCTGTGCAGGAGACGCAGCGCGTTGACCGGGGTAGAGCCGTCCCGCCCGCTGCCGCGCCCTGGAGGGCTGTAAATGGCGCTCGGCTGCTGCCACCCACCCCCGTCATGTTCCCCTGCCCCGGAGAGCAGCGGCGGGAAGCGCCGCCCGTGAGGAGACGGGCACGGGAGGGGGACTCTGCCGCCGCGCTTGGTCTCCTCGCGCCTCTGTGGCGGGGCCCTCAGGCTTGCAGCGGGCGATTAAAGTTGAGTTTCACTAATCAAGTGGGGAGGTAGCGTGTCCAGAGGTCATGGCTTGCAGGTGCAAGCCTGGAGGGAGCCCAGCGGTGGGCTACAAAGATGATTGGGGGCCTAGAGCACCTTTCTTATTAAGAGATACTGAGAGAGCTGGGTCTGTTCAGCCTGGAGAAGTGAACGCTGAGAGGGGATCTCATCAATGGTTATAAATATCTCCAGGGTGGGTGTCAAGAGGATGGACCAGACTCCTTTCAGCGGTGCCCAGTGACAGGATGAGGGGCAACGGGCACAGACTGAAGCACAGGAGGTTCCATCTGAATATGAGGAGAAAGTTCTTTGAGGGTGCCAGAGCCCTGGAACAGGCTGCCCAGAGAGGTTGTGGAGTCTCCTTCTCTGGAGACGTTCAAGACCCGCCTGGACATGTTCCTGTGCGATCTGCTCTGAGTGAACCTGCTTTGGCAGGTGGGTTGGACTAGATGATCTCCAGAGGTCCCTTCCAACCCCAACCATTCTGTGCTCCTGTGCAGGAGAAAGCTGATGAGGGCTTCCCATGGGTGTCGGGGCCTTCAGCCGCCTGTAAGACCAGGGCTGGCAGCCTCTGCTCGGGCGCTTGGCCTCTGTCCTGAGGTAAGGGCAGGTGTAGGAGCCAGCGAGCTCCCCACACCACAAAGGCCGCCTTCCTTTCGCACGGCTTCCCTTTGCACGGCTTCCCTTTGCACAGCTTCCCTGCTCTGCCGCCTGTGAGGGGCCCGTGTCCCAGCCGAGGGGCACAAGGACTGCGGGCTGCAGTTTCAGTTGGTTTTACTCTTTTCCTCTCTCATCTGGATACACACTTGCCTGTGCTTGGCTGTGGAGTTAGGAGGCCAGCAGGAGTGGAAGAGTAAGCACAGCCTGGTCCCACTAGCACGTGGGTCCTCCTCTTGATGCGCAGGAGCTGTTCTTTGAAGTCACGCTGTAAAGTTAAGCATGTGCTTGCTTCTCTCTAAATTTAGGCTTAATAGTAAATTTTCAAATGAAATGCGAGGGTATTTCCGCGACATGACTTAACTGTTGATTTTTGTCTACAACACGCTTAAATATATCTGGTTTTCATGCTACCCGAGGCACGCCAAAAACCAAATGCTTATCTCTAGAATGACTAAAATGCACATTAGTAGAAAAGTAATTATACATTAATGTCTACCTCACTGCAGAATAGTTCTTAAGTGAAAAACATTCTACTTAGCTAATGAAGAATGGTGCATGGTAGTTGTACATTTTTGTGCAACTACTTTTGTCATTATTTTAGTGTCCTCTTGTGGAAAAATGCAGAATTGAGGATACTTTTTGGTTTTGTGTCTAAGAAACTTTGTGTTTTGAGGTAGTTTTTGAAACATATTGTGCCAAAGGTTATTGAAAATCTATTGTGAATATTTAGTAAAATAAAATGACCTCCCTTTTCATGTTTAAAGTATGTAATTTCTCAGGTTCCTCTCCATCACCCTGCTTTCTCAAAGGTGAGATAAGTAGCATGTTATGAAGTTAGGATATGTTATTAGTATTTATATTAGTTTAGTATTTAAACACTTTAGAAAAGGCTTCAAAGTGGTCATTTCTGTAACAACATCAGTAGTTTTATTTTCATCTTTCAGGTGTGCTATGATAGGTGCTAGGTTCCTTTTTTTTTCAGTTCTGCTCTGTGAAATAAGGACAGAAATCCTGTCACTGAAAACTTACTCAAAGCAGTTTTTAAGTGTATTTCTGACCTGCTTTTCATTACATAACTTAATAGGATCAAGTTATTTATGTAGTAAAGGTCAGGAGGTTCTTTGAGACAGGAGCTCTTGCTCTCTAGTTTTAAAATATGTTGCAACTGAAAGCCCCTCACCTTAGACATTTGATCTGTAATACGATGAAATCAAGCACCAAGGCAGGAACCTGGGGGTCCCTTGCTTTTAATGATACTTTATGTTAAGCATAGGGCCGTGTAGAGCTACACCTCTACAAGAGGCAAAAGTATGTAAAATAGCTGGGGTTTTTTTAATAGGATGGACAGTGTGGAATTCGTGAACTCATGTCTTTTAGAAAAGAGAGTTTTTTATAAATGCTTATCAGCTGTTTTGATTAAAAGGTTTGCAATTTAGTTGGGGTTTTTACGGCGGCCTTTTGTAAACATCTGGGTGTGAGAAATGGTATAATTGCAGAAGAAATGAAAAATGGTATTAACATTTGTAGATATTTGAAGAAGCATAGCTGCCTGGTGATCTACTGTCCAGTGGTGTCCAAAGATCCATGGGATAAGTGAGCAAGTACTTGAGTTGAAGAACCAGAGGAGAGACATAAGCTTGCAATAGGTGACAATCATCAAAGCATTGGCTGGAAGACTCCAACAGCGGTATGTGAATAACAGGCCTGGTGTTACTTTTTTGCGGGGGGTTATACACCAAAACCTCTGGAACTTGGGGGATTCTTCCTCTCTTTTGTAAGGAACCCAGAATTCAGGAATGAGAAGCTTTCAGAGATGTTACTTTTGAAAGTTCTTTTGACTGCCTAAAGTGTTATGTTCTGAATGAGGTTTTTTGCTGGCAGTTGTGCTTAACAAAGGGCAAAGCTATGGGACTCAGTGAGTTTAATTAAAATATATTATTCTGTTGGGATAAAGAGGTAGCTGCCAGAGATATGTGCCTACTAGATAAGAATCGGGAGTTTGTTTTTTAAAGAAATAATCTGTTAGATTCACCTGCCAGCCTTTAAAACTGTGCAAACATCTAGTATAGAGTGTGTTCATGAAACATCTTTAATGGAGTAATAATCTCTAGTTAATAATTAAATCTCCAGGAGCTTTTGTAATTTGTGGACCCTACAGTACTTAATTTCTTTACGTGAGACTTCTTAAAGTGGAATATTCAGAATGTGAGTTTTATGAAGGGAATCTTAGCCTTATGTAAAGACTGATTCAACATACCACAGGTTTAACTTGTTATTAGTGTAAAGAAGAAAAATAGGTATCTCAGACTAAAAATGATGCTGGATTTGCAATTACAGGTAAATTTATTAGACTGACTGTCAAACTATTTTTCAAAGATGCATTAGTGAGTCACAAGTGCTGAAGAGTGTCAGTTTTCAGTCACTGACACTTGGCTAGTTTTAGTCAATACAGTACTTATCACAGTAATGTATGCATCATATTAATGGCAATGTAGTTGTGCAACATCAGTACGCTAGAGTAAATAGCAGGCCTTCATTATAAGACATGATGAACTTTTAAATTAGTCTGTGAGAAAAGGATACCTCCCCTCCCTCTGCAGCCTCTTTTAAACTTTATGCTTTATGCTTTAATCATTTCTCTGTAAAAATTCACTCCGTCCTGTCCAAACATCTGTATCCAAGATCTGACAAATAATGAAAAAAGTTATAAAAACTAAACGGAGGGAGTGCTGCCATCTAGCTCTTTCATATGTGCAGCCATATGCTAAGAACTCTAGGAGTACAAATTTTAAGAAAACAGGTAAATGTCAAAATACAAACTGGTGTTGTCTTTCCCAAGTTTAGCTGTTTGAAATAGAAAGCCTATATAAAGAGGACTGTGTAGATGAATACCATTGATTTGGGATGTCTTCTCTGAAGCACTTCAGTTTTGATTTTTCAAATAGAGTGTTGGTGGGAGATCCATGGGCTGTTTCAGAGGTTGATGGCCTTATTTGTAGAGCCAGCATTGCAGTGCTCAGTTTCTTCTGTACTGTTCTGTTAAAAAAAAAAAATGCAAAAAAACCCACCACACCCCCTAAAACCAAAGCAAACAACCCAAACCTGAAGTTTGCAACCCTTGGCAGGTTGCTGATGAATTATCAAAATGACACAGCTATTCTGTATTTGCCAGCAGTAGAAACGTAGCCAATGCTGATGCAGTGTTCTTTTAGAGCCCTTCCGCACTGTCAGCACTTAAGGAAAACCAGTCGAAGGTCTCTCCCCTTTTCAGTCTTTGGCAAGTGTGAAAGTTCAGGATATTACAATCCAACAGTTCGTTGCACTGGCGGTTACTTTGCTGTTTGAGCCTCAAGTAGCTTTTCCAGAATTGCACAGGAAGTTTTGAAGCAATTCTCTGAAAATCTGCAGCCTGCTGACTGCACCATCCTGTCCATTCAATAAGGGAAAAAAAAAAAAAATCAGTAAATCTGGCCCTTATATGGATGGAGTGATGGTAGGGTGATGGAAGAACAGGGAAGAATTATTAGAGTGAATAGAGTAGAATTACTACAAGGTAGAGAAGGCAAAATTATAGTATTCTGCATCTTTAAAGGTGCTTTTTGCTAGATCTCCATTTCTTTGATCTTAGCTCCTTGAATATGTATCATGGTTCAACCCCAGCCAGCAACTGGGACCACCCAGCTGCTTGTTCACTCATTCCCCCGCCAAGCGGAATGGGGGAGAGAATCAGAAAGGGAAAAAAAATCAAAAACCAAACCAAAACAAAACTCCCCCAAACAAACAAAAAAACCACACAACCACCTTGTGGGTTGAGATAAGAACAGTTTAAAAGGACAGCAAAGGAAGAGTAAATAATGATAATGATAGAATATGCAAAACAAGTGCTGCACAATGCAATTCATCACCACTTATGACACTGATAACGTGTTCATTCCGAGCAGCGGTATTTGCACCCCAGACCGACTCCAGTTTATATGCTGAGCGTAATGTCCCATGGTAAGGAATGCCCCTGGGGTCAGCTGTCCTGGCTTTGCTCCCTCCCAGCTGTTTCTGTACCTGGTAGAACATGGGAAGCCAAAAAGTCCTTGACTACCCAAAACAACAAAACCATCAGTATATTATCAACATTCTTCTTATACTAAGTCGAAACACAGCTACTAGAAAAAAGTTAACTCTATCCCAGCTGAAACCAGGACAGGATGAAGTGGGACAATAAAAGGCTAAAGAACAAATTAAGATCTTTAAAAAGGGAACACTGATTATTTTTAATTCTTCTGTAGCTGTTGTTAGAAGGCAGCTTTTACATTTTAGCTTTTTAGACTGTTTATTGAATGCATTAAACACTGGAATCAAGGCATTAATTTAAAGAATCATTAAACAATTTTCTATAGTCTGTATCTTTAAAAAAAGAGAATATAGTCTTCCGTGTCTAAAGAAGTGTATGCGGAATTTTAGGAAATGGAAAAAAACCAGTTCTGAAGAGTTGAGAATGCTGTGGGAAATTAAAGTTTTAAATGGGAATTTTACTAGGGGAAAAGTATTCTTTCACTTTACCAAGACCATTGTAGTAAACAGTCTTCTAGGTCTAATAGGTAGACAAGCAGCCCTCTGAAGTTAAACTTCATGAGATTAAGAAAAAACCTCAGTTTTAAGTTCAGTGCTGAACATTGTGTTCTGCTGTTCTTAAATAGTGTTTTCTGCTATAATCTTTACGAGCATGCAAGTGCTTTTCTGTCCTCTGACATGGTAATTCATGCCAAGACCTTTTTAATCAAACCAGTAGGGGATTATTTTAATTAATTAAAATAAGCAGCCAAGATTCATTTACATTTTTGTTCAATATTATCTTTTTACTTTAGCTTCAAGACACCGAGTGTTCAGATATTAGCTTAGGAAGTTTAGTTTTCTTTTCCATGATAGCGTTAATCTTATGTATGAATTCCCAAAGGCGTTTGGAGCTGAAATTACAGTTGTAAAGAGAAATAGAAATCCCGCAGAGAGTTTTGCAGGACTGTGGCTACCTTTATTAACATTGAATTTTTTTATCAGCTTGACTTACGATTTTTCACATTGTGTACTTAAAACTACAGAGCAGTTTTTAGCAGTAGTCTAAACAAAACAGAGTTTCAGCATGTTTGACCCCTTGATGCACTTGTGGAAATCTTTGTGGTGTCATTCGGAGCAAAACACATGCACTAGAAGACCGAATTCCACTTTGTGCAGTGAGAGTTTGGAAACACGTGGACTGGTACCACGTAGAGTTTGTGAGATCCAAGCAAATCTCACATGGAGTTTCCTGGCTATAGGCTCACGGCCAGACCATAACTCATCTATCTAGAATGCATGCAGTAGCTTGGAAATCTGCTGTCTTTTTTAAGTGTGCAGACTAGTAGGGTGTCCTGCATACATCCTTTCTGGAATATGGGCTAGTATGTTATCTAACCCCCTTCTCTAAGGCCAGGAGTTGTTGGTGGTGGGGGGACGTATCTCTAAGCCCAGTGACACAGCAAAGGGTTACTTATGGGAGAAACGAGAGTTGCCTTGAATGCATACTGTGATGGTAAAGTCAGTCACCAAAATGGCTCAGTTATTTCAGAGGTTCAAAAAAAGCTGACAGTGACATAGCCAGTATATTTTAAAACATTGAATTAACACTTATTGCATATTGCTCTTGGAAAGTCACCAGAAGAGTGTGAAGGCAGCACTGAGTAGGACTACGTAATGTGCAAAAATAACAGAATAGCGTAGCTTCACATGGGGCTGCTCTCAGGATGGACACTTGAAGTATTTATAACTGCCTTTGGGTCCAGGGGCATTAAACAGTTCAGATTTGCATTAGGGTTTCCCAGTGACCCTTCAGATTAAATCTGGTGACGTTTAATGTTATGAGGAGGTGCTAATTATACTGTGTACAGCTCTTTGGGTGAGCAGGAAGTGGTTTCCCATCCTCAGCAAGCCCCAGCACATAGAGAACATTCCTTCATCCCGGATTAAATTCCTAGGTGGCCTTCAACGCAACATGTTTTCTTCACCTTTTTTTGTAAGGTGTCATCACCAGTGTGAAGCAGTAGTTCGCAGCTGCCTGGGCTTTACCTCATCCCCTCACTGAGCAGAGGGGGCACAACAGTTGTTGTCTTTCGAATGTGCTGTCTCCTGGCTTTGGGTGCAAGGGCAGGATCCGCAGCAGGGTCTGTGCCCTGGGCTGCCTTGTGGTGTGGCCTGCCCTTGGCCTCTCTGCTCTGCCCTGGAGCAGAGACCTGCCAGCTGGGGCAGGGGCGGAAAGCAGGAGGGGGCTGCTGCCTCTCTTGCCGTTTCTCTGTGAATGCTGCTTACTGACAGTGCTTGACATCACTTTCTGCTTTGCTTTGTGCCCTCATGAATAATTTTCTTCCACTGATGATGGGGGAAACTTTGTATTTTGAGTATTGGGGTGGGCTGGGTTATTTTATAACTGTTTGGAGATCATCTCCATCTGTGGTCATTCCTTGTGCCAGGGCTCCCTCCTCCCCATCACAGGAGGGCCATGTGCCTGCAGCCCTGCAGCTTCCTGCTGTGCAGTCTGCATGGCACGGCGTACGTTGTGTCCCCAAAGTGGCAGGGGCTCAGTGTCCTGCACTGAGATGTCTCTAAAGTGGCTTTCAGGTAGTGTGTGCATAGCTGCTGGGAGGCCTCATCTAAGACCTGCTACTGGCTCTGTGGTTCTCCAAGCTCAGCCTTGTCCTCATTTTGAAAGGCTGTCCCTTGAACATCTGCAGCTTTTTTGGGCTTTAAGGGCTAGTCTGCCGTGGGGGTTGCTGAGCTCTTTCTTGCATGAATTAATGTAACTTTACCTTTGGCAGCAGCAAAAGGAGCTGCCAGAGGTCTTACATAGCATTTAAAATGTCAGCTGCCAGTCCAGAGCAGCTGCCAGCGCTGGAGCTCTGGCAGGGGGAATGTTGTCACAGGGTGAACATGGGGAATGTCAGTGTGGACACAGCGTGAGTCAGGCTGGGCAGGGACTTGTGTACAGAGTTTCCTGACGTTGGTAAAATGCCCTTTTCAGTCTTCTAGCAAGTTGTCTTCTGTGTTGCTTGGGTCATGCATGAGGAAATGTTACTGGCTCTTGACTATTGTGTTTTGTATTCAGACCTGACTGGAAGTAGCCTGTCAGAGCGTGGGGTCTACGTTGAAGAAGTAATCCCGTGGAACTGGTCATTTCTCTTCCGGGTGGCAAAGCACTAGGGAGTGAGAGTCTTAGGAAAGATTGTAGTTTCTGAAAACGATCATTTCGTTCACAGGTATCTTCATTTTAAATGTTTTTTGAATTTAAAGGTTTGGCATTCATCTGTTGGTTGGACTGAATTAACATGGAAAAAATAATTTAAAAAATTTGTAACTACTGTCCTTGTTTGTCATCATTGCCTTTGTGTGAAGATGCCTCTGGAGGGCAGGTGTGTCTCCTCAACACTTTGATTGGAAGGCTTGGCTGCAGAACTTTGAAATGCACATTTATGCTAAATTTGGATCTCATTTGCTTTTAACATGGGAAATAAATTTCTCTTTGTACTGTTACTACTCTGCAATTAATTGTGCCAGCTGTTATAAGTTAGGTGCATACCTATTTGCCTATCACCTGTGATTTAAGCCAGGCTTGTTAATTGGGCCTGTTAGATGTAAGCATGTCTACCAGAGATGCCCAGATAGGTAGAGACAAATTCCAGATCATTTGGATTGGATCCAAATCCATTTGTGGGTCTTAGCTCTTCAGCAGAGGGTTCTTTTATATGGCCATGTTAAAGGAGCAGGGCTCATTGGGGTTTTTTGTTTGGCTGGTTAGCAATGTAGGGTGCATCCATGGAATGCAGGGGTGCGTGACTTAGAAGGGTCTCAATGCCAGACTCATAGATATAATAATAGGCTGGGTACTGTGGTATTTACCAGAATTTTTTACATATGGAGTTAATCTATGCCCTTCCTTGCCCTGGAAATGTGTGCCTTTTGTGCCTTATGCCTTTGCATATATGCTGGGTTTGTGTTCCTCATGGTAACAAAAGGTTGAAATTAGGCAGCCCAAAACAATTTTAAATACTAGCAAGCATATAGAACTGTACTTTTGATACCCCCAGTAATGGAAATACTGGAAACAAAATTCCAGACTCGGTGATGAGAATGCTGTCTACCAGGATAAGAGTGAGCCAAAAGCATCCGTGAACTTTTTGATGTTCCAGTTTTACTTCTACGTACAGCAGAACTTGCATATACAATAAAGCCTCCATCCAATTCTGCATCCAAGATCTGGGTTGTATTGCAGATTTTTTTTTTAAAGTCTAGGAGAGCTCCTGAAATGGGAAAGTGCAAATCTCAAATCATCAGAGGGTTATCATCGAAACTGTCCAAGAAGTTCTAAACAAATATAATCAAGTCAGTCATATTTGTCTTTTAGAATTTGTTTTGTCTGTTCTGACCACGAATTCTAGAAAAAATAGAAGATTGATTATAATATACTTTTCCAACTGCAAAATTTTTGCTAATACCCTCACCATCCTTCAATCTGGGCTTCCCTATTTTATTGCTACTCCTTTCCTGTTCTTGCTGATCCTGGACATTTTTGAAGACAGGCTGAAACAATAGTGGCCTGTCTTTTGTTTCTCTGCTTTTTGTGTTTCCATGTTATTTATTTTCATGTCTTTGAATTTATTCAGAGTGGCACTAATGTAGTATGCATGTTTCAGACATGAAGAGGTTAATGAAGCTATAACTATCTCATAAAATCATTTGTGTTCTTGGCAGCCTTGGGGTGGCAGTTATTGCCTGCAGTCACATACAAGGACTATTATCCTTTTTGATCGCCACATTTCTGTACAGCCAAAATAGATTTAACAGAATCTTTATGGTCCTTTCGTACATTCCTCAGCAGGAATGGCAATTTTATGCTGCCTTTTTTGAAATCAAAAGGGCAACTTTTAGTAAACAGTTAATCAAAGCAAGAATTCCTATGTTGAAATGGATAAAATAATATTCAGGAAAATGTATTTTCAATATTTTATTTTTGAGAATAAGAAATTCATGGTGTAGGAAACAATTCTCAAAGCTTCACTGCTTGTTGGATTCTGATTCTTTGGCTGCTTAAATGTGGCTTTACCATAGGATGAGGTAACTAGCTTTTTTTTATTATTATTTGAGGAAGGGAGAAAAGAGAAAGCCATAAGAATTAAAGTGGACAGGTTATTTTTTATTAATCTCCAATGGAAGTGAGTATTTTGGGAAATTTCAGAGTAATTACTAGTTACTTGTGCTGTGCTGGCTATTTCAAATCCATCACATGACTGAGAATGATGCCTCTCAATGCACTTGCATTGCTTAATGACCTTTTTCTAGGCAATGTTATGTTGTAAAACAGTACTTAGGTAAGATGTTGTTTCAACCACAGAGTTAGTCTGGTACTAACATGCAGTCTGAAGAAATTTTATTAAAACCTTAATACCTGCGGGACATTCATAGGCAGAACTAAAGAGCTAGATAGGAGGTGAAAAAACAAGCCAGTGTTTCTTATGCAATACTCACTTCATCTGTATAAAGACTTGAGAAGTGAGAAGTATGATTTCAAATAGCTGGTTGTGTTTTTGGTCCTGTCGTTCCCATGACTGTTTGCCTGTGTGCATTTCAGGAGTCTGTAACTGTTGTTAAATACCCAAGATGTTTAACGTATCTGCGTGTTGCTGCAGCCTTAAATCTTGGAAATAGCTGAGATTTGTGGTTTTGAAACTACCCACTTAACATTTCAATAGCTATTTTGCATTTTCTTACATTTTTAAGGGAGGAGTGCTTTTACTTATTATATGCTACTTTTTGTTTATTAGCATTAGCTAGTACTACTTAGCAAACATATTCTGTCATAGCTGAAGTATCTAAACTTAGAGGTTTGTAACAAGTGTGCCAATCCTGAGTATGGATGAGTTCTGCTATTTTGAACCTAGAGAAGGAAATCTGTTTTTTACAACTGATAGTAACTTGGGCGATCTTTTCTACTCTAAGATAGATGTATCTATACATTAAAAGAAGCTCAATGTTAGAATACTGTTGTGAAATGTTAACTACAGCATGATATCCTTTCATTTCTTTGAATTTATAACGTCTTAATCTTGTTTAAAGAAAAAGAACCAACCAAAGATTTTCTTGAAAGCGTGATTAGACCTTCCTCTATCACTATCCTAAGAGACTGGATGTGAGTAGATTAACGTCTCTCTGGGTATGCAGAGAGACTATTTTTATTTTAATAGTGTGCTCTAACATCATATTAACAATGTTTCCTTGTGCTTAGTGAACATTATATCATCAGAAAGCACCCAAAAAGAATATTGAAATTTCAGGTATGGGAACAGCATAACATAGCTGTGTGTGAACATCAGACTTTACTATGCGTGATGTAATTCATGACACTCAGAATTTTGCAAGTTACTATATATACTAGATTTTTGACATTAATTTCAAGACTTTTTTCTAAGCTCTCCCATTTAAACCCGAAAGAAGAAACTAAATGTGCTTATTTTATGTAAATTTGAAGCTTAGCTTGATGCTAGAGAACCCTTTAGAAAAGGATATGGTAGAGTGAAAGGGAAATCCAAAAAGTTTGGAAAAGAATGGGAGACAAAGGAAGAAGAATAGAAAAATTAAGTCTAATTTCTATAAAATAAAAGAAAACCTAAATGCATGGGGGGGAATGCTCAGGTAGCTGTGACACTACTCATAAAAGGAATAAACATCTTTAAAAGAACAAGCATGATACAGTCCAGCTGCTTGTTTGTTTCTGTATCCAAAGAGATTCTGGGAAGAATCAAACACTTCTCCATGGGCCTTGATAGGAAAGAAGGCAAAAGCAAAAAAGCTCCTTCTTGGTACTGCAGCGGTGATAATTAAGAAAGCTTTTGATAAGAAGATTTACTATATTATAAATATGCTAAAACTCTAATATTAAGCAAAACCATCTCTGCCTCCTTTCTTTATCACAACAGCCTTTTGCTGCTGAGCAAACTGTAGCACTGGATCCCTGAGGCAGCTCCAGGTGTCAGGCACCTTGATACCAGGAGGGTCGTGATTCTGCCGTGAGCTGCTCTGGCGGTGGAATCAGAGCGAGGTTGGAGCAGAACAGGGAATTGCATGAAGACATCTCTGTTGGTTGTTTACTGGTAGCCAATGCCACTGGAATAAACAGCTGTACTGGGAGCACAGTGTCTCTTTTGTCATCGAGTCAAGCAGCACTGGAGATGAAAACTTAAAGCTCCAGCCTTGAATTCAGTGGAGGAAACCTAAGGGATAAGGGACTTTGTCATATGACTTTAAAAACTGAAGCAATATGTAGTAGTTTTGGTCATAGGCAAGAGCTTTTTAAATCCAGAAGTTGTTTTTGCCAGTATAGCTCTGTGGACAAAACTTTAATAGACAAACGTAGAAGTTGAAACCCTTGCCCCACCCTACCTCCCAAAACAAACACCTTCCACCTCTCTTTCCTTATGCTGTAGAGGTATCTTACAGGTTTTTCAGGGCGCTTTGGGCATAGAAACCTGTGATGGAGAGCGTCAGGTTTGTCATTACAGTACAACAGCGAGATGAGAAAGAGAAATTCCTCAACAAGAGACTGTGCAATGCAAACAGACCTTTCTCACTTCTCCAGCCTCTTTATTAAGTAGGGAAAGGTTTGCAGAGTGATTCGAACAGTTTGCCTTGCAGAATTAGAACAGGTGATGATAGTGCAGGAGTGCTTTCCTCATTAGAAGTTACTGGTGATGGTTCCACATTTTTTGTAAGCATATATAAACATTTGGATCCACTCAACGTCCGCCTGCAGGCATAGTGTTTTCACGGGAAAGGGAAAATCATCGTTTCAACAAGTCACGGGTATTTAATGAGGTAAACTATGTTCAGATGCTGCTTAATTAGTCTTGTTTCTTTACAGTGAAAGGTGATTCAGGTACTGAGTTTTCTAGAACACCATGCGTGAATCCAGTGCCAGAAAACAGGGGAAAAAGAAATCGGGAATTTCATAAGACTAAAACATCCTTGTTGTTTCACTGCTGGGCAAACTAAAAGGAATGTATTTATGTGGATCACTGGAGGTTGTTAAGGCTGACTTATTATTTCAGTATAGCAGAATGTAGTGAGTGGGTTGGAAAGAACTATGCTCTTCTCTTGAAATTATTACACCTCTAGCAGGGGTAAAGAATGCTTGATTTACCTTACTGAAGTCTGTATTCTCCCCAGACCTTCTGGACAATGACATCCAGAGACTTCTGTGCTTTGTTCTACATCATCAGCCAGTTAAGATGTGTTATAAGAATATAACCTTACCTTTTTGTAATTTCTGAGGTGGGAATAGTTTAATTAGGTGTTCTTAGCTGAATAACTGAAGTTCAGTGACCATGTTTCAATGTTAATGTTAATTTTTGTAATTGGAGAGAAAGGTCAACTAAATAGGAAAAGATTTCGTTAACACTATAGAAAAACATTGATGTTGTTGTTTTATGATGCTCTGTACGTTATATTTAGACACTTTTATTTTGTTATTTTCAAGGAACGTCTGGCGAGTCTGTGTTTCTGTGTAGTTAGTAGTATTTTGACTTTTTTGAGGAAAGGAGAAAGAGAGGCAGAAAGTTGAACTGAATTAGACTTTGTTGGATTTAGATCTAGCAAATTTAAAGAAGGTTAAAGTACAAGAAAGAAATGCTATGCGTTCTTGCTATTTTAAAAAATACTTTAACACTAGTCCAAAACCAACAAAGGTATTATGAAAGTATTTTACTTGCCTTGTTAATGTTTTATTTTTGTGGCAAATGAGTTTCTTTTTTATTAAAATACATACTAGCTTTTGATTTAAGCATTGCAGCTATAAAGCTCTTATCTACTGCTACTTGTATGTTTTCTACAGGGTTCTATATTAATTTGAAATTCAGTATTTCATTTATATGTAGGGAAACACAATCCTTCTCCTTCATCTAGCAATCTGCCCTGCCCATATATATATTTATATATTTTAGTCTTCAGTTGTAATGTTCTTGAATACTTAAAGCATAGCTCCAACAAAACAGTGGTAATCTGCTCTTCTGTTAACTTTGCACTCTCTCTTTTATAATTCTTATTGAAATACTCAAGGTGCTGTAGTTACCACAGTCTGAAGACCTCTTGTTTTCTAGTCTGATTTACTACTGGTTTTGAAAATGCAAATAAATTTTTAAGAAAGGATAAGGTATTAAGTGTGTTTTGTTCAATTTGTAAAATATGGTAACTTCAGATTCTTATTTATATAAATCTGTCAGATCCAGTGTTGCTGATGAAAGGGAAATTATGTGCTTTCCGGGTGTTAAGAATAGATGGGAAGGCAATATAGGGATCCAGAGAATGGAGTGATGGGGGGTGCAGTTTCATATCTCTGGGTTTGTGATCGCAGTCAGGTTTTCTGTGCCTATTCCATTTGTGGTATTGAGGCAAGTAACCCATTCCCCAAGCTATTGTTGATTTGTGTGCAATGTTTGTATGTGGAAGGAATATGAAGTACCTGGGATAGCAGAGTCACCGTGGCCAAAATACCAGCTTCTGTAATGATCTCTTATTACAAACTTGCTATCTCCAGTAAACTAGATTTTCTTTTTGTCTGAACAGATACATGGTAAGTGGTTAACATCCTTCATTGACAACAGGGAAAGTCAGACTTGTGTTAACAAGTTAAGCATAAACAGATTTGGTTAAATATGGGTGGCAGAAGCGTTCCTAATTAAACAGATAAGGTAAGGATAACATGCAGGAAACAGAGAAGGCAAGAGAAGACAGTTTTAAATTTGGCAATGTTGCTATCAAAGTGCAGAGAAGGTGCAGGCATTCTTAACATTTCTACACTTCTACTCACTTCCACTGTGCCAATTTATCTGCCTGCTGATTTTGATCTACTTTTGATAAAGTTCTTACATAGAGGTAGTATTTTATGTTTCTTATATAGCAACATTTTCAGAGTAGAAATTCTTCCTTTGCTCAGTTAGCACTTAACATACTGGAATTTGGATGTTTAGATATTCCTGTAATAAGTTTAATAACGTTAAGGATTTATTCCTCTAATAGTTTTTGTACGTAGTCATTAAACTCTTCCTCAATAACTTGAGGCTCCAACCTTGTGCAAAGGACTGCTTATTTATTCCTTCTTTTTTAATAGAGACTTTGAAATTAATTTGGTAGCACTTCGAAGGGAATGGTTGGAAGGATGAGATCTCAGTTAAAAGCAAAAGACCATCCAGATGGTCTCTTCAACATGAAGTCACTTATGTGTTTCCACCAAATTCTGGTGGGACTGAACCAGATGCAAGGACTAAACAAGAGTATTATAAAGACTCTTCTTATATCCCAATTTCCAAATTTCTAAAATATGCAGGGTGCATGTATGTTTTAATTCAGATCAGGAATGTGCTTTTGGAGTAAATCTCCTAGTTATTACTATTTACTGTTCTTTAGCTCAATTTGTCAAACAGTCTCTACAAATGCATGTAGTCTGTGGATGTAAAGTCCTCAGCAGCACTGATTTATTCTACAGACCTTCTGGTGGGTGGGTTGCGCTATCTGCAGATTCCCAACTGTTATAGAGAAGTTCTGCAAGTGATATCCTACATTGCCCAAAATTCAAAGCAGCGTGACATGCCTTTTTCCTTTGCATCCGTGGTAAAACCTTTCAGCAGTTTTTGGCTCCTCTGTGGTTGCTTTGCTGTGTATACTCAAATTATTTACTTCCTGTGTGGAAATATTTACTGCAGCTAGGAATGGTAACCAAAGAAGAAATAAATAAAGAGAAAGTAGTTCAATATGCAGTCCCAAGCTTAAAGTATGTAGAATAGTTAAAGTGAAGATTGTTTGTTCTAGGAATCAATGTTGTTGGGCAGCCTAGTGGTCAAAAATATGAGTTGTCTTTTTTTTTTTTTTTTTTTTTTTACCTTTGTACTTTCTTTTCTTTAATGTATGTTGCTTTTCTTAAATCTCATTTTGGGCAAATAATGTGATACTGTTTGTGTGTAGCATTAGTAATTGTGGACATGCTCAAGGGATCTATAAGAAAATACCTGTTTAAAAACCTCAGTTTAGGTAAGTAGTCATTGTTTACTTGACATTTGCAACACACTGAACTATACCTGCAAAGTGAAATACTTTGCATTTTATCTTAATTCTTTGAGGGAGGACCAATTGTACCCTGAATAGATCAGAATACTTCACTTTTGATTCAGGAAATAATTTCTTTTCAGCAACTCTCATGGAGATTCTTCTTAGAACTCTGCATTCCTTACCATACTCTCTTAAATGGCTAAAAATAGTTTCAACGTGCACAATACGTAATAGATTTATGGAAAATTCTTGCTGCAATATTCTCAAAATGTACTTTGTGAATCTGTTGGAATAAGATGCGTCATATTTAGTCATGGTTTAGGATGAGCAAGGATCTACATCTTAAATTCTATGGATATTTTAAAATGCTGAATTACATTACTGAAAAATGCTTAGAAACATTGTCTTGCCAAACAGTTTTGTGGTAAGAATTCCTCTAGTTTCAGGAAGTGATTTTTCATTTTTCTGGTAATAAAGAAGGCCAATTAGAATAAAAACCAGCCAGTTAAATTCTGAATATTCCTGATGTATTCAGAGACAGGTGATAGTTCCGTCTCACTGCAGGTGTGTGGGTATTTGGCTGAACTCAGCCTGTAGATGCTTTTGTAGATCTCCCCAATGAACATATAGCCATAATTGACACTCAAGGAAGGAAGGAAGGAAAAGAGAAAGAAAGAAAGGCTTTGAAAAATAAAATAATGGAAGTAGAATTTTGTAACACTAGAAGTAGCTTGGTCTTTTCAGCCCCTTTTAACTTCAAACAGAGTTGTGAATTTTCACCGCTTGCCAAAAAAATGGTAGTTCTGACATGAGAATCCGTGGAAGAAGCTCAGATCAGCTCAGAGGGGTCTCAGACCTTTCAGTCCTCATTCTGGTACCTGAACTTGTGGCACTTTTTGGAGCAGAGTTTGGGTCGTCCAGGTTGTAAGAGCTGTTAGTGGCACTTCCAGGAGGGTGTTTTGGGGCCAACACCGAATCGAAGGCTGGAAGGCTGAGGGCACAATGACACGTGGACTCTACAAGCTGACTCCTCTGCTGGGCATTTTCTCACTCTGGAGATGTTCTTAGTTGGTCAGTTAAATAAGCTTCATGGCTTTTTATTGTTTGAAGGAAGCACAGTGTACACATACCAGGAGCCATGTCCTGGAGTGTTATAAAACTGATCTAGCTGTAGAGGTAGTGAGGCACTGACATTTTTAGTTTGGGCTGTACTGTAATAGGTGTGGGTTTTTTTACTGCGTCCTTCTGTCTGCAAAAAAATCGGAAAAGACAAATCCTATGTATAAGATCATTAGCTTTGAATTTGTTTCTTAAATTCCTCCTCATTTAATAGCCTCTATTACTAAGTTCCTACTGCAATTATCCCTTCCTTTGAAGGGCTTCTGCAGATCCCGACCACTGCTAAAGATGGGATTCTCTGTAGAAGGCTAATTGGTCTGGTCAGCTATGTGAATTTGTGCAGTGTTACTGAAATCTTATGCTTTATAAAACATCTCACCCATGCAAACATGTCCCACAGTTCTCATACTTCTGACTTTTTTTAATAGGTTCAAGAGAGCAAAGTAAGCAAAGTAGGGAGAGGCAAAATATATGAGGGCAGACTAACATTTGGAGGTGAGATATACAGGTAAAACACATTAAAACCAAAGCCCCTTAACTTTAAAGGGACATTGTAAATGCTGACATCGTAAGGTGGCTTTGCAAGTGAAATATATACATCTCCTTAGTCCATTTTTTTAAGAGCTCTCTAACTCCATCGAAGAAAAAAAATCTCAAATTGTCAGCTGAGTAACGAGTATCTGGAAATATAACAAGTGGGTTTTTGTTTTCAAATGTGGGTAAGCACACTCATGCTTATCACATCATCCCTCTTCTTTCCTCATACCTGCTCTTTTCTTAGGCCAGAAGCATCCATATTTACAGGAATTAAAATTGTGATTCAGAGCATCAGATTCAGAGGCTGTTAGCCATGAATTGAAGACAGCTTTACAGAGGGAGGAGAAATACAGCATATTCTCATCTCTCCTTAAACATGATTTGGTTTAGGCATTGGTTTCAGATTGAACAAATAACTGAATACAGAGTTTAGAGAGTCCAGACACCTAAAGTAAATAGAGTTAAAAAAATAAGGGGACGTAGTTGTAGTGAATAGAAGGCGATGTGTTTTACAGAGAAGTGGGTATACTTCCAAGTAATTACTAGGAGCAGATCCTGCTGCTAATTCAAACAACAATAACATTTTCTAATTATATAGGGCCAGATTTTCTGGTTTACAGTTTCCCAGAGAAAAACTCTTCTTTGGGAAGGCTGGGGTAGAATTTTCCCTCCTCTGCCCATCCTTCTGCAGGAGCAGGGAAATAGGAAAAGGTGTTCTTGGCTTATGTGATGCATGCCGGGGTGGCGATGCAAGCTAATGAATATGTTACACCTAGTTTTCAATTAGTATGTGCCAAAATGCCTGATAATTGAGGCTGTAGTGCCTTTCAGAGATACCCAAGCATTTTACATTTGTATAAATAGCTGTGTTACTCAAGTATGCATAGCAAGATGGTGTTTTCTACTCTTTTTCAAAGGAATAAATGAAGACCCAGAGTTGTAATAGACTGTGACAGAGCAAGAATAAAATCTAACATTACATAGCGATGTTGGAAACCAGAAGTCCTCTGTCTATTAGCCAGTTACTTCAACTGGAAAGTAACACATTCCTTTTAGTAACACCTGTGAGGAATTATTTTAATAACTCCTTGTAATATCTTATAACAAATGTACGTATTAGGAGAGTGGAGATGTTACTGTCTATAGCTACAACCCAACTAGTATGAAGCTGTTTCTGATTTGAGAGGTTTGCAGGGAGACATAGATTTTGCAACCAGGAAGAGCAGGTGATTTTTTTTTTTTCTTTCTGGCAACACAGGAAATCTTCAGGCATGCGAATAAAATTCATTTTAGGAGACTTTCAGTATTCCCAGGTGAAAGCTGAGTGTCCATGCAGACTCTATGGCATATGGTCATTGTAATACTAGAAACTTTCTTCCTACTTTCACTTAGGTAAAATGAAACATTTTAAAATTTTCTTTTCTGCATTACACAATTTAAACATGGAGAAAGAAGACTGACATATTCCATTCACAAAGGTGAGGTCAGAATATTTTGATCTTATTAAAGCTACTTTATTTGTTTTCAAAACAGATTCCAGCTGAGGGTGTGTAACACTTGTTGAAGTGACATTTTCAGCTGTAAAAACATTGTTTGAAAATTGTACTCTAGGTTTAATAGCAGTTGGTGTTTCTTTAGCCCATCCTATTGAAGTCAATCCAACTGTAGGTGGTCACAGTTCTCGCCTTGAAATCTCTGTATGTGCTTTAGAATTGGAATATAGAGAATTAGAGAAAGAATATTGGAAGGAAGGCTATTAGTACACACTCCTGACTTCCTGGTGAGAAAATACAAGTGAAAACATCTGTCTGTAAACAGTGACCTGCTATTTGGTCCATGACCTAAGAAAGTACTTTGTTCCCTTAAACTGCACTCTGTCCCTTCATCCCTAATGTCAAGGATGGATGGACATAACTTTGAGAACTGAGTTAAATATCTGACCTTGCAAAATCAATTTTTTAAATTGCTTGGATTTTTAAAAAGTGGCAATACAAGATACCAGCTGCATAGTGCAAGTTAAAAGAAAGGGAGTGGAATGCACCAACTTTCAGCATGGGCTGGCTTTGCTTTCATTTTCACCTGAAATGCAAGTTCACTTAGTTTTGAATTTCCCACCGCAATGCTGAATGTTTTGCTTGCTACCGAAGATAGAGCTGACTTTTAAGAATTCTTAATTCTTGGACAATATTTCTTATCATCTTCACTTTGGTTTTAGACAAAGATGTATTTATGTGGAGAGTGTGCAAATGCCAAGTTCACATCCTTGTTGATTCCTTTCCTCTGTGTTTCATAAACCCCTGGTCATTTAGGGTCAATCTAGAAAACTAAAACTGTGGTTTAAGCATTTCCCTCGCAAGATGGCAGCATTGCTTCAGGGAATAAAATTGACTGCACCTTTCAGGATGTCTTGAAGTTTTTAATATTCCCTTTTTATCCAGTAGGTGAGAGAAACTCTGACAGATGTGTTCATTTGTGTTCTCTGAATTTACATATAACATCAGTCACGGGACTGGGTGAGTGTCATTCATTCGCTTCGATGTTTGCAGGCTTTGTGATGGAAATTACTTACCAGGACTGTAATGAGTTTTGTGAATTGCATTGAAATGATATAATTATTTTGATTCTTTACCATTATTATAGTGATTGTAGTTAATACTGTAGTTACATTTCTTGAGACTTCGGCTTCAAACCTGGAATTTGATTGTTTCAGTTGCACTAAGTAGAAATATCTTACAGGAATTTTCATTTCAGATTCATCCATGTTTCTCTTCCCATGCACTGAGTGCTTTTATTCTTTCAGGACTTGATCCTAATCTCTGAAGTCAATGGCTGAGTCAGAATTTTAGGGTGAGTCCTGTAAGGAGATAGGAAAAGCAAATAAGAAAGGTGAATAAAGTAGGTTTTGGTGGGGTTTTTTGTGTTGTTTTTTGTTTTTTGGTTTTTTTAAATTTTCTTTCCTGTATAAATAATCAGGCATGATGAAAGAGCTGATGTTTGAACCATTAGAACCTTCCGTTACCTCTGGGCAATCCATTTCAGGGCAGCACTGATTGACTTCTAAAGGACTTATGTCAAGTTTATTTCTGATTCTAAAAACAGGTCTACCAATTTGGCCTTAGCCATAAAGAATAAAAACTTTGGAAATACAGGAATCCTCACTATGCTCTCTTGGATGCAGTTGAGCCCAAGAATATAGATTTTTGCCTATGGTTCTGATTTTACAGCATGAGTTGTGAGCTGAAGGATATTTTCTAATTCATATGGCTGCTTTATAGCTGTTCAGATATTCCACTTGGCAAAAATTCTAACAAGACCATTTTCATTCTTAAATCAGGAAAGCATTTTCCATGATTGCCTGGAGAAATGTCTCTTTTATGCTGAAAGTACTGAAGAAAATGTACTTTGCTATCCTGAGTAGCAATGGTTATTATTTCAAGGAAATACTGGGTGGTATGTTATAACACTTTAACAACAACAAAAATTATTTGAAGTCTTTTATTTTAATTTTCTTGAAGATTTTATGCTGAGCACAAAAAAAGAAAAAAAAAGCTTGCCTTTCTTTTAATTTGTCAAAATCCAACATGTTAAGATCTGGTTTTATTGAGAGTTGGTCACTTAGTTTGCCCTTCTAGGACTAAGGTAGGTTCAATGGGCAAGCAAACTTTCTACTAACAGCTCAAATCATTCAACTTAAAGTTTAGAGACATTAAAACTCGTATCTTTATACTTTCCCAAACTGGATTGTATGAATTATTTCACTTCTTTTTTAATGTAACTAGAGATTTTTATTGGTGCAGTTGTGTTAATCTTCAGTGATTCACAGTACTGCCTCTCAAACACTAACTTACCATTAGCATCATTTACGTTGTAGCTCAGAACACCTTTTTCTAAAATTGCTGAAGGAAGAAAGCCATGGATATAAATGATATTAAGAGAATGAATTCAGGCCCTTTTGTGCTAAAGAATGCTGAATTCTGTTCTTTCCTTCCTACCCCAGCATAGAGTCTGCGTAAATAGAAGAAACATACATGATGGCATCTTCATTGGTAGAGGCTGGTGGCTCCACTTTAACATATCTTCTGGGATGCTGTAAGAACTGAAGTGGAACACGTGGACAGCAATGTGTGAGAGCTTCAGAAAAGTAAGTTCAAACACTGAGAGTTGTTTTGGCTCCTGCAGGCCAGCACACCTCCATCATTCCAACTCTCTTAGTCTAAAAAAAACCAGAGAGCATGAATCTAACCTCCTGCTCATAGAAAGCCTGTGATATTCTCCATGTGCCCTTTGCTGCTTCCCTTCCCGCTCACTCATCCTGGCAGCAGAACAAGTTTGGCCTTGTGGGCTTTCAAAGGGAATTGAAAGACATTCTGCTTTAAAGAGGAAGATAAGTCAAGGGCTAGCTTGTAGCAGAAAATTAAGGAAACTAAATAATTGAGGATATTGGTGATGAAATGCAATATTGATCACATTCAAGTCTAACCCACACCATTAAAAGTCAGAAGCTATTTTTTAGCAGACTATATGAAATGAATTTCTCTTTTTCCTAATGGATGGGAATTCTTGTTATAAATGGGTCTCACTGGCTTTAATCAGCAGTGACAATATGTGTGGTCTTTTATTCTAGAAGTATTGATGTACATGTTGAAGTCAATTTTTTTTTTTTTTTAAAGCATTAAAAATGTGTTTGGCTTTACTGTGTTTTTCAGGGCTATTTAGAAACACACTTGAAGGAGACTGGTGAATGAGGTACTCTTAACCTTTATAGTGGCACTTGTAAGACAAAAACTAAACTTTTATGAGTAGCTTTTATTGTGTGTGAATTCCAGAAGCACTTGTGTCTACCTTACCCACAAACAAATAGACAATTTCATTTTTAAGGACTTGAAAGTCAGTACTTTTCACACATACTTAATACAAAGCACAAAAAGAAAGGAGAGAGACAATGCTGTTCCTTGTATTCAGAGAAATTAAGAGAAAAGCATGTAACAAAATTATATGCATCTCAAATAGTTTAATGAAATGCTGATTTTTGGTTTTATTCTTATTTTTAGTATGGCCTATTTATTTGCCATCCTAGAATAATATTCATCCAAGTTTCTATTATGATACATGTATGCAATTTTCATAGGATAGCTTTATATTTGTTTGCCAGTCTTGAAATGTTGATTGACTAAAAATTATCAGACGTAACATAGAAAGAGCTGGGAGCATCTCCTTTTTCAATACCTCACTTCAGTCATAGAAGAATTTGCAAAGAGACTGTTGAGGATCACCAAAATTTGTTTGTCACTCAGGAACACTAAAATGCTCTTCTACTAATTCCCATCCTATTTTACTTCTCCATGCTTTAAGGACTTATGTTGGCATTGCAAAGAGAGGCAGAGATGAACATCTAAATTTCAGTTGGTTCATATCTTGATAAAGGTGCACCATTAGAAAATTGATTCTTCAAAAGCATACGTTATGTTGTAATGTTCATAAAAAATGCTCTTCAGTAGCTGAGTACTGCTTAAACTCATTGGATGGCTCTGCATTTGGCTTCTATTTTACTGCATATAAGATGTATTGAAACCCCAAACTCGTAATTAAAGTTTCTGACCTTTATATAATGCAAATGTGTCAAAAGAGAACTTACTTTGGAATGGATAACTAGACATATGGCCAAAATGTCATTCATACTTTTGCTCAAAAACATAATTAGAGGAACATATGTTATATTCTGAATGACAATGTTTCTACTAATAAAGGGAAGAATTTATGAGAAGAAGTCTTTGGGCCAGATTCCAGTTTCTCTTTCTGCTACAATAGATGTGGAATTAACCTAAAGAAGTAAAATGTCAGAAACGTGAGCTATTGCTTGCAAAGATTTTTATATTGGCATGTTTGAGATTAGTATCTGTTCCATTTGGTGTACATAATTTTTAAGTGGTAGTAATAGTATATGTGGTAATCATGATACGTATTACCAAGTCCTAAGCATTGTCTACTGTATCAGCTTACCTGGAAGATAGCACAATAAATAATTTTTATGCTTTACACAGTATTGCTAAGAAGAAATTTGGTAATATTTCATCATTTGGGGGTTGGGGAGAATTAAATAAAACTAAAAGCAGTAGTATTAAGGTAAAGTGCATTGAAGTATAGGCTGTTAATATAAAAGAGTATCTAAATTAATAATATAAAAAAAAGAATCATTCTAATTCAAGAGAGTTGAGTGGGGGCTGTCCTGAAGAGTAAAATTTTGTGATTTGCTCAAGCAGAGGGCTTGATATTTATCTATGACACAGGCTACTTCAAACCCCATTTTCAGATACAACATGAGATTGTTTTAACAAAGGAAAGCACAGCAAATTACGCTGAGTAACAGTTTAGCTGGTTTACTTCAGAAGAACCTGTATAAAGTAAATTCTCTTTGTTAAGTCCTCAGGTCTTTGGGCCGTTTATTCAGGAATAATTCATAACAAATTAAGCAAAACAGGAGTTTTTAGGCTGTAGAAGAGCTTTTCATGAAACATGAGCTGTTACCTGATACAGCAGCATTAAGCCTTCCTAAGAGACTAAAGTCTTTATGGTACATACCTTTCTGTATCAGAGCCATAAAAAACCCATAATTTTAAGGCTACAGTTGATATATTTTATATATGAACATTTTATTTCCTAAAATTATATTTTAAATATATATTTATTGTTCATCACACTTGACAGACTGTAGATCCATACATTCAGTTGCACGGTTGAAGGTGATGTATAAAAGAGAAGGAAAAACAGATTAACTGTGAATAACAATAAACTGGGAGATATTGGAGAAGAAGCTGAAGGCTCTTAGAATAAAAAGAAGGTAAATTAAAAGTCATAAAGGAGTTTGCAGATAAAAATGAAACCAGAAGAAAGGCAGGATGAAGGCAGAAGTGTCTGCATGAATCATGAGTAGTGGAAAGAGTGGTCAGAATATCACAGAATCACAGAATGTCAGGTATTGGAAGGGACCTCAAAAGATCATCCAGTCCAATCCCCCCGCCGGAGCAGGAACACCCAGATGAGGTTACACAGGAAGGCGTCCAGGCGGGTTTTGAATGTCTCCAGAGAAGGAGACTCCACAACTCCCCTGGGCAGCCTGTTCCAGTGTCTGTCACCCTCACTGAGAAGAAGTTTCTTCTCAAATTTAAGTGGAGCCTCTTGTGTTCCAGTTTGAACCCATTACCCCTTGTCCTATCATTGGTTGTCACCGAGAAGAGCCTGGCTCCATCCTCCTGACACTCACCCTTTACATATTTATAAACATTCATGAGGTCTTCCCTCAGTCTCCTCCAAGCTAAAGAGACCCAGCTCCTTCAGCCTTTCCTCATAAGGGAGATGCTCCACTCCATCATCTTTGTTGCCCTGCACTGGACTCTCTCCAGCAGTTCCCTGTCCTTCTTGAACTGAGGGGCCCAGAACTGGACACAATAATCCAGATGTGGTCTCACCAGGGCAGAGTAGAGGGGAAGGAGAACCTCTCTTGATCTACTAACCACCCCGCTTCTAATACACCCCAGGATGCCACTGGCCTTCCTGGCCACAAGGGCACAGTGCTGGCTCATGGTCATCCTGCTGTCCACCAGGACCTCCAGGTCCCTTTCCCCTACACTGCTCTCTAATAGGTCATTCCCCAACCTATACTGGAACCTGGGGTTGTTCCTACCCAGATGCAAGACTCTGCACTTTCCCTTGTTATATTTCGTTAAATTTTTCCCTGCCCAACTCTCTAGCCTGTCCAGGTCTCGCTGGATGGCAGCACAGCCTTCTGGTGTGTCAGCCACCCCTCCCGGCTTGGTGTTATTGTAAAGAAGGTTTTGAGGGTTTTTTTGAGAATGTTAGAAAGCTTTCAGGAATCTGGGCAGAGGTATAAAGAAACAGGAAGATTCAGGAAGCTTTCAGTCCTTAAAGAAGTGTTAAAATCCCAGAATCCATATAGGCCATTTAGGACTCCATACAGTCCCAGCAAAGGGCAGATGATTTTGCTCAGTTTGTGCACAGGCCTATATGGAAACAACATATTCAGGAATTGCAGGAGGGTTCTCAGCAGATTTGGAGCAGGAATAGAAGTTGTACATTTGGATGCAATGGTTTAATTGTTTATGTTTATTGCAGAAATCCTAGATTATAAAAATACCTGTCACTGAAAGATACTTGGCAATGAATTTTCTTGTGGGGACAAAGCTGAAATAAAATTTCTGATAGTATCTGAACACTTCAGTTGAAGTAGGCTAAAAAAAGAAGGTGCCTTACCATGTTCTAGGGGCAGTTGTTTCTTTGTTTCTTTCTCAAATCCCTGTGCAAGAGTAGAAGCTGAAAACCAGAAATGACTTGGGAATATTTTCACCAGAAGTGGTCAGCAGAAGGTGCACGCAGGAGGAGCAGTTGGAAGAGAAAAGGATATTCGTTTCTTGCAGTAAGTATGGAAAGCTGTATTAGTTTCCAACATAACTAATAGCAAGCTTATGTGGACAGAGGTTTTTGAAAGTGAAGGGGAGAAGCAGAGCTATGCAGAGACAGAGGGTACTAGAAATAGGTGCTGGAGGAAAATTAGAACAACAGTTTAGGAGAGAAGAAATAGGGCAGCTAAGTGGTACATGAACTGTTAAGGAATGATGAGTTAGAAAAGATGGGTAAGAGGCAAGAGGATGGGAATGGGAATCAGAAAATTGGTGGAAGTGGAAAATAGAGAAAAACAGAATGGTCATGGAACTGTGAATGTGAATCAAAAGTAATTATAGGGAGTTAAGGCACTGAAGGGAGAGAATAAACAAAGATGTTATAATATTCTACATAAGAATAAACAATGTTATTCTCTGTGTGATCCCCAAAAGGTCTGTCGTAGATCATAGTCTGTGATGTCGCAAGAAAATCCTTAGTGAGCTCGAAGGAAAGCCTGCTAGGATTTCATATCATTAAGACTTTTCTCCGCCTGAAGTAGAAGAGGCCAGATAAATCCAGAGTGTCCATGGATTAAGAGAAGCACCTATAATAATATACCATCAAAGAGTTGCAGACTGCATACTTTCCTATGTACATTTGTAGCTACCACTTCTGCCTCTGGCATCTTCCCCTGCTGTGTTTTGCTTTCCAGGGAATCTCTTCCTGCGGTGTAGCTGTAGGATGGCCCCTGGTTTTCTCCAGAACTAATCTTCTGTTAGTTATGGTTAACTCTTATTGTCTGCAGTCCCAGCTCCTGCCCACTGGGCTTCTCCTGCTGCTATTTTTGTCTCAGGTACCCAACCATGTGGTTGTGTGCCCTTGCAAATGGAGGCAGGGGGTTGAATTTAGTACAGAGAAGTGGAGCTTGCATAGAGACCAACAGTTCTGACATGAAAAAGTGATACAGAAAAACATATTCAGTTCAACTGCCATTAGCATATTTAACAAAGCTAATGTTATCAAAGTTATTAAAACTAAAACAAGATGTAGGCTCTGAAAACTTTTCTGCAAGATACAGAGCTGTGCTACATGTGCAGGAAGAGCTTTTGTAATTCCAGTCTCAGAGCAGGGAGAAATGGAGCTGTGTGCAACTGATGCATATTGACGTGTGATCTTGACACCTGCGTTACCAACGACAAAAGTTTGCAGCCAGCATGTTTTGTGGAGAATATTTGAAGTAAGATTGGAAGAACAATCAACTGAGAAACAGAACCCTTGACTGTATTGTAATAAAAACAAGCACTAACACCTGCTGTGAGTCTAAAGCCTTTTTTCTGCAAGATAAAAAGTCCCCAAACCATCCACTATCTGAAATAACTTTCAGTATAATATCACGGAGTAAGCAAATGCAATGCCTTTCATTTACAAATTGTCTTCACATTTTTGAGAGATGTTATTCATGAGTATTAGGTGCATAATGCAACAGAGGTTTGTAACAATCTATGTAACATGCTAGTCCCTTGCTAAGAAATGAATTGGCATAAGAAGACCTTTATGATTTCTCTTGAATGAGTAACAGGTAGTGGTGAAAGGTATGTATAGTATTAGCTCAAAGATTGCTAGAGAAAACCTGCAGTACCTTTTGCAATGGTACTTGCATATAATAACTTGAAATTCTGTCTTAATGCTGAAATATAGAGTTCAGATTTAGTAGCAAGGTCCTGTCCTAAGACACTTGATACTTATACTGAATACAAAGTGGATTTTTTTAACCATTTAATGTTTCTGGACACACAGTTTCCATGTGTTTCCATGTTACTGGGTTAGTTCAGCTCTGAAATGTGCTGCTAAATGGCATTGAAGTATGTTGTTTTGATTTGTTCCGTTTGCAGGTGAGGAAACATACCTTCTAATTGTCTAGCCAGAAATCCAGTGCTGGAACCAAAAATAAATTAGTTCTTTCTAATTTGTGTCAAGAGGAATAAAGACTTTTCAGACTACATTCTGCCTTCATGGCAAATCTTGTCTTCTAACTATAGTTAAATGGGATGGTATTTGTTCAGCATTTGAAAGGAGCAGTGAAGATGCTCTGAAGGAAATGCCGTGTGGATTATAGAAAGAGTTTAGGTTCCTGACTGTGGAGACAGTAGCTTAAGAAAGATTATGTGAATATTTCTGGTTTGGTTCAGACCAGCTACAGATGGGCCACCATCAAATATGTTGTTTAAAGAGTCTATAAAAGCAGAGCCTTGCTAAATCTGAGCATTGTGATGATTCCAGCAAGCTCACTAAAACAAGTTATTTTTGGCAGCAGAGAAAGAAGAGAGGACATGGGATCTGCACTGAGAACCTAATTCTCTGTTTATTTAGGGACAGAAAATGAGAAAAGCAACATTACAACTCAGAATAAAACTCGCATAAACCAGTAAGGATTAAAAACTAAGATAAAACTGACCTCTCTGCAGGGGAGGAAATCAGGCTGATGGATGTGTCTGGTTGCCTTGGTGGAGAAGAGATGACAGGGAAGTTTGGTTTTATTTTGGATTGGATTATTGTCTGGAAAAGGCAACCACTGATGTCCTTGGCGAGGAGTTTTGTTCAGCGCTCTCACCCATATTTTCTGTGTAAGGTCTTGTACTTTCTGAGGTCCCTTTTTAAAGCATTGTTCCAGATAACATTTACAGTCCTGTCACCTAGTGTTTGGAAGTCACGTGTGAAATCTTGATAGTAATGAAATGCCTCTTCTTAATTTAAAATACAATAGTAATTAAGTTTATGGATTTCCAATATTCTGTGCTATTGAATGTTCTTGAACTAATCCATTAGTAAGGATGAAAGAACTGTGATTCTGTGATCTATGCAATGTTTTCACTGCTATTTCAGCACCAGTACTGAATTTGTAACAAGGAGAACTGAAGTTACGAAATTAACTTTGAAGTACAGCAAAAGGCTAAGGAACATAGAATTTGAAAATGGATCTTGACAAATTCAAGGAACGAAGTATTTGACTGGCTAGGATGTTCTTGAATATCATAAATAGATTAGAAAGAGTTCTTAAACTGGGTCTCTTGTTTTTAATCACTGATCAGTTGAGGATTACCACTAATTACCTGAAGGACTGAAGAAGGATTCTTTCCTCTGGCTCTCCCTCATGCATTGTTTCTTTTTTGTAATTACATTTGTTGCTTCTTTGTTTTATCTTTTCTGAAAGTAAAGACAGGAGTCTGAACATGCTGTACTGTGGTTCGTATAGGAAATTTTCAGGATCCTGTTTATGTTTTTTTCCCATGCTTGGCAATTCATCAGGCTTGCAGTTGCCAGATTTGAAGGAGTAAAGAATTCTCTTCTCCTTCCACTGTCTCATCTCTATTTATGTTGGCAGAGGCTGTTGGGATTTTTATTTTTCTGTGCTCTTTTGTTTTATAGAATAAAGTTTCCTTCCTGGGCTTAGCTCAGCTGTGTCACTGTAACTCCTTGACAGTGCAAGACCTACAGTGCTGCTAAATATGGTTGCTCTTTATTTCTGTGTGATGTCTGAAGGTTGGGTTTTTTTCATCTTTTATACTAAAGATATACATTACAGGCTGTGAGCGTTCTTCAACAGCTATGTATATATGGGCAGAATGGGTGTTGATGTTAAATTTTAATTTAACATCTGCTACATATGTTTAGGACTGCAGGGAAAACTCAACTCAATGATCAAGGTAGTCCCTGCCATCATTTACACCCCTTTTCTGCAAGGAAATGTCTCTGCCACAGTCATGCAAGCAGCAAAATCAATGCTGTGCTTTAATCCTGAATGTATTTAAAAGTCAGCTTTGAAAAATCTGTCATTTTAGAGTATTTCCTTGATATGCAATAGTGTAGGCTGTACACCCTCAATCTGGTTTATGTGATTGCACCAGTAATAGAATCAAACTATTTAAAGTCAGATTTCTCAGTAAAGTAACCAGAGTCCGAGGGAGGAAATATATGAGGATCAGTGATCTTAAACGATTGCCCCAAAGGCTTTCAAAATCTAATAATCCTAACATTTTTACTTTTCAAGAAGATCAAAGCACTCCTAGCCTTTCAGGTACCTTTCTGTGTGATTTAGGAAGCAAAGATTAATGTGCAAATGTGAAAGCTTTGAGCTCATTGAATATTAATTACTTTCTGAATATGCTACTATTGAGACGTTTGAACAGTCAGGACATAGAACATTACATAATTGATAAAAGATGACTCATTAGTTAACACAAGGCGTTTTTTAAAAAAACCTGCTTGATTATTGAGGAATAGCTTGAAGTCCTTAATTTCTTCACAGTCTCTGTCAGTATGGAGTTAATTTTTGAGGTGTAAGGTTATACTGGAGCATTGGATAGGAGGTTCCAGAACATTATCAAAGGGTAATACCAGCTTTGCCAGTGTTGCAATGGTTGAGCTTAGTGCAATTAGGCAGGGGCAGGAGGAAACAACTATTTTTTGTGCTCTGCTTTCAGCAATTCTACTTATATTTTTATACTTTTTCTACATTTCACATTAATTCTTTTATAAAAGTTATAAACAGTATGATCTCTTCAACTTCTAATGTGGAGATGTGCTTGTTCAGGGAGTGTGCTGAGACTGCAAATGGGAAAGACCATCTCTTGTCATGCAGCTCTGAACAGGACATGAAGGTGCATTTATTCTTGCATGACGTGTAATCCTAACTTTGCTCTGGCTAAGAATGTCTCAGTTCCAAATCCCGAAAGAGGGAATGAGGCCCAGTTGCTCACCAGTAAATGTGAGCCTGGTGCTTAGTGAAATGGAGTCTTTGGTGACTGTGATACTTGTTCATTAAATATGATAAACATTTATATGTTTCCAGACTGAGGAAATGGGATGAAATGAGCAGGAAGAACCTATGTTGCTGATCAGGTATAATGGATTTCACTGCAGCTAAATCACGGAGTAATTCTGTTGAAAGAGACACGTGGAATCTGAGAAGTAACAAACTCCTCTCTAATTAACTGACGAAGTTAAGGAGGGAGCCAAAAATGTGCATGATTGCGGTGTGAACTAGTGTGAATCTAACTGTGCCAGTCACTGGCTGGCATGGAAGTGGCCCAGAGGGGCCAGCTTAAGGTAAAATGTATTTACACAGAATGATT
This sequence comes from Caloenas nicobarica, assembly GCF_036013445.1. Lineage (NCBI taxonomy): Eukaryota > Metazoa > Chordata > Aves > Columbiformes > Columbidae > Caloenas > Caloenas nicobarica. The sequence goes on along the minus strand of NC_088249.1, from coordinate 58,308,488 downwards.
CAGAGCAGTAATATATTTGCAAAGAGAAAACTATTACACCATGCATCTATTAGGTGAGTCAGATACATTGGTGAGCACCAGCAGGGAAGAAAGGAACTAGAGATACTCAGGACCTGAGGAACTGATGAGCAGCCAAAAGGGAAAAGCCCATTTATATGAGAAGAAATAGCACAAACGAACTTCTGCATTGACAGAAGTTTGCGACCAAATGCTTGGCTGTCGTGTGAGTGCACAGGCAGCTGTGTGAGAGCAGGGACAGCAGAAGCAACAGTGTTGAATAGTTGCTGAAATGGTGGAAGGGCAGAGCAGAACCAAGGTCCTGCTGCCTGGCAGCACAGAGCCCACCTGAGAGCGCACAGGGAGACAGGAGTTGCTTTCTTCTGTCTCCTCGGAAGACATGGGTCAGAGGCAGGAGAGTCAAATATTTCTCAGCTATTTCCCTGGCAAACCAGAGAAGTTTTTTTATTTGACTTACCTACAGAAAAAATCATAACTAAGCATTAATAGATGCATTACTTGAAACATGCTTGAGCTAGAATCACTACAGTACGTTTTGAAAGTACAGCTTGCAGCAAGTATAGTTTCTATGTATAGATGCAGAAAAGGATGCAATTCGTTGTCCCGTTTTATTGCTTTCATCTTTGATGATGTGACATTAGATAGAAATTTGATATCATAGAAATATTTTCTTGTAATAAATGACTACAGCAAAAGTATTTATAAGGTGAAGCTGAAAGATAAGTATGGACCCAGAGCAAGAAGACTCATCAGAGAAAATGTGTAGCAGATGTTTAATGTATACTGTGATGTGGCACAGACATTTTTCTTGTTTCCTATTTCAAAATATATGAATAAAATAACATATGCTGAATCAGGTAAGAATAAACTGCTAGTGCTCTACAGCTGTCCTGGCTGAAGGATGGCCTTTATCTCACATAATTATATTTACGATTGTATTACAATACAGTGATATACTAATGGGATGATTTGGTCATAAATCCAAAAGCCATATTGAGGCTATTGTTCTGTTGAGGGTGTGTTGTGTAAGTCTCCCTGGTGCACTTGCTGGTCACCATCTGGGAGGACGCCAACGAGATGCAAATCAGCTTTTCTGGGAATAAGAGCCTAATCTGTGTAGGGGTCACACTCTGACATAAAATATGTATGGATTTATCTGTGGGAGTCATTACCAGCATACCTTACTGTTTCTTTTTGCCTCATTGTGTACACTAGCTCAAGTGGAAAATCAAGCGACAGATTAATGCTATGCATTTGCAAAACCCCTTTGAAAGGAGCAGACACTGTTGCTCATAAATTTAAACCTTTGGAGAGGTTAAAATGGGTGAAGGTGAAACAAATATTATTGTGCATATCAACATATTACCTCACTCTACAGGGCTCGATTCTCTTCCCCTTTGTGCTTAATTGCAAGGCTGGTGTTACCATTAATGGAGCAGGCTTGGCCTATTGCTGATCTATAGAGGGGATACACAGAAAGCTCTTCAGTGTTCCCGATAAGCACAGAAAGAGAAAATAAAAAACCAAAACAGAACCAAATGAAAAACCAGAAAACCAAAACAAAAAACCACACAAACACAAAACCAAACCAAACCAAAAAACACACCACACACACACACACAAGAAAAAACCCCAAACCCACACCAAAACACTACAGACAACCTACATGTTATTTCCAAAGCATGGTACTGAAATCTGGTTTAGAATTAAAAGAGGGCTAGGGAGAGGGTTGTTGGTATTTTGTTTATTCCTGCAAAATAAGTCATGTAGTGTGTAGGGGTGAGTTTTGATAGCTGGCCTTGGTGCACTGTTGCCATGGCGAGTTACAAACAATTCCCCTCTGGATTCTGGTGGTTTTGTGCACTTGCTAAAGTTAACACTGTTCCTGAGCGAATTATTTAGTTCAGATTTCCTGGCCTATAACTTGTTGGTTGCAGAATTCTGGCACTCAAATTTTAGTCTCTGAATGGTTGGCTCTGGATAAAGCAGTTTGAGGTGGTACCCTATCCTTAAATTGGCGTTCTCTGGAAGGTGTGAGATGTACCAAATATGGGAAATGGTAAAGAGCCTTGGGTATTCTGTGAGAGTGTTCCTGACTGTTTGCCAGGGCTCCTTCAAAATAAATTGGATGGGTTGCTTTTTAATAGTTCATGAGCAGTGACCCATATATGAAGAACTTCTGAAGAAACCATCAGTGTTTTGTTTAAAATTTAAGTACTTCAGTTGCATTGCTTATCCCAAAGAATTTTTGGAAAGGGACCTGCTACAAACAGCTCATTAAGTACTTAGTAAATTCCTATTTGCTGCCCTCTTGCTGTCAGTTAACTGCTGCAGGTGGGACAGACCCACCTGGTAAGGTTTGAGCTTCTGTTGTTGGAGAGAGGAATCAGGACATGAGCTGAAGGGCATTAATCCACAAAGATGCGAGTAAATGTGGAAAGCAGGAGCTGTCCATACAAGGACAGAAACTGGAAGCAATGAACTATAGTATTTATTTGTTCTCTGACTAGAAGCAGGCCAACAGAACAAAAATCTGGTTTGGAACATGGCTGGTCACATCTCAGATTCTGGGTTAATGTACAGACCTTAATCCCTAAGAGAAATCTGGAAGTCAGCCCTGAAGCCAGCTCTCTGGGCTTGCGGGATATCCAGCCTGTAAATGCAAATAGTAGCAAATTTCATAGAGCTGTTTAGTTTTGTTTTATTGTTAGTGTGTTTTTTATTGTCCTTACAGATGAAAGAACAATAAATATGTCATTCTGTTAGTTATGCAGGATGGATGTGTCACCTGGGCTTGGAGAAGTGCTGGATTTGAGACAGATCCATGGAAGGATGAACTTCGTCTCTTTGTGCTCCCTGTGGGAAGAAAACAACAGTTTGTCACCAAAGTTCATTGCTAGATAAGCTCTTGATACAAAGCAGATACGTGAGTGAAATAAGACATCTTCATATAACATTGTCTAGATAGATGGCCCCTTAATTGTGTGTCCTATATTATTGTAGGCAAGGAATTCCTGAATTCACATTTTCATACCTTTATATAACATAAGACGTAGTTTTTTTCTTACATTTTTCTAGGCAAAAGTGCACGTGTTCTTCCAGAGTGCAATATTTAGGATATTATGAATAACTTTACAGCAATGCATAGTTGTTTGCATTAAAATGGAACTAGGTGAATAATGGATGTTGACTTAGAATTGCAGCCAGTATGGTAATGAAATAAAGCCCCATTAAATACAAGTAATTAGCAAATTGAGGTTGTTTTCTATTAAATAGTGACTTCCCTGGTGTCTCCGAGGAAAGTGGCATGTCAGTCAATCGAGTAGGAAACAGGACTTTTAAAGAAATGTTAAATTATGGATTCATTCCATGCATACGTAGCAGTAAATCCCAACTAGTAGTCAGCTGTCAAGACTGCCTAGAAAACTTCAGTTATAGGGAAGTCTCTGTAGGCTCAACTTCCTTTTTTTTACTACAACGTTTATTTTAATGTGATCATTCTTAGGCTCTTGTTCTACTTTTGGGAAAGCTGTAATTCTTTTTGCATAAATTCCAATAATATGTCAATTTATCACAATGCTTGTGTTAGTCAAATATACTTGTAATTAACTACAAGTTATTTAGATGCTAAATAGGTGCAGGTATTGGGCAGCTTTTAGATCACTTTTGATTTTTTTAACTAGAGCCTTACAAAAGAGTAGTCATAAGCCATATTTGAAGGAAGATTCATCCAGTGTATCCCTAGAGTTTTAGTAAATGAGTATTTTTACTTGAAAGAGATGTAGGAGAATCAAAATGCATCACAAACCTCTGTGAACCAGGAGGGTGTTTCACCCCCTCCGTATAATCCTGGTTGTGTTCTGCTGTTGAGTTTTAAGCCAATGTTTTGTTGCCACTGGGTTTCCTCTGACAGAAGATTTGACCAGGGATCTGTATAACTATAGAGCATCTGGTCTGTTTCTTTACCTCCCTTAATTAAAATCAGATCTATTTGTTAGGAAACATTGTGGAAAACCTAGAGGCACCAAATGGGAGCCTCCAATACAGAAACCTCTCTGCAACCCTCTGGAAACTTTGAAGCTTGAAACAATGAAAATCTCTGCAGCTATTGCAAAGCAGAGTCTCAAAAAATAGCAAAGTCTCCCTAGTAGGAGGTCAGTAATTTGCAAGTAGATAGAAGTAGAACCTGAATTCTCTTGTTGTGCCAACTGGGCCCAGTAAAGTGTTTTATTTTCCAAACAGAAATGTATCCCATGGTGTGGTTGATCAAATATACCATTAACTAGCTACTCAAACAAGAAATACTTAGCTATTCTTTTTCTTTTTCAGGAACTGTGGCTTTTGCAAAATTTCTGTCTACATTTTTCCACCAAGTATGACATCATATTAAAGGTAAAAAAATTTGGTTCAATAAGAGTGCTACAAAACTGTCTGAGGGTATAGTATGGGTTCCATAAGCCACTAGTGAATAGAACATGAATTTGGCTTTCTGCTAAAACATCATAATCTCTCCATAACTATAGAAATGCTGATATAAGTTTGCTCACTTTGGCTTCTCTCTGCCTCTCTGTTTATGGGGTCACTTTTGCCTCCAAAGAGTGTTTAAAATGCTGCCAAATCAGAACAGCTGTTCAGCCACACCAGTGGTAACGTGGAGGCAAGTAACTTTAGAGGTGTGACAGTGGAGCATTGGGCTGTAATCCTTTTTTTTTTCAGTAAGGATATTACGTTATAGATTTGCCTCTGACTTCCTGGAAGATGGCTTAACGTTCCCTCTTCTTTTTCCAATACCAAGAGTAACTCACAAACCTCCAGCACTGGCTGGATGTCCCCTGCAAGGCCGCTCTCTATTCCAGCGCTTCTCCTGGGCCACTGGCTATGAAAGGGCTGGGATGTTTCTCCAGTCACACACCTTTTCCCAGCACTGAATGCTCAAGTTGGGAAGTGCAGGTGGAAGAGCAATTTGCTGATTGCCAGAGGCAGCTCCAAAACAGGAGAAGGCTGCGCTCAGTGATTCATGGGGGCTTTGGTTTTGGTTTGCTTGTTTTCCCTGAGCAGCTGCCATCATCAGGTAAGGTTCTGGGATGAGAGTACTGGACCCGCTGCTCCTGTTCAAGGCAGACCTAGCTTGGGATTACAGCATTCTCCTCGTGATAGCTTGAAGTTCCAGACTTACAATGTATCTCTTTCCTTTAGACTTCTGTTCTTTGAGAATTGATCATACAAGTGAGAACCTTAACTCTGTAAAAATCAGTGGGTTTGGAGTATTTGCTTAAATCAGTATCTGAACAGTAAAGCTGAGGGGCTGGTATGTCCTACATTTGACTGGTCACTTTGGTTTGAAATGTGTATGGTATCACTGAGTAGGATATAAATTTAGGTTATGGCTGAACTGTGGAGAGTTAGGAAAATATTCAGTTAAATTTCAAACATTTTTTTCTCTCTGCATATGAACGTGTATATTCTTGAAATATTAACTAGATATTCCATATTATAATAGTCAAGGATAACTATTGCTAACCATTCATCTTTTGCTTCCTTTATGCAAGATAAGAAAAAATTGCTAAAACTACATTTTAAATTATTAATCAGAGACTAGATGCCCAAATAGTTCTATTTTCATCTCTCATGCCTGAGCTTCATACCCCAAAAGAAAGACAAATGGCCTAGAACTACCATGATGAAGGAAGCATCAGCAGGGGCGAGGGGTCAGTTACCACTGAAATTAGATAGACAAACAACCACGGGTTCAAGGATGTGCTTAAATGAACAGCATAGCTTGCACTATGTGTTGGCAGTTATTTTAAGATGCGGAAAACACTGAGTTCGCAGTGTCCTAATTTTTCAGAGAAAGGCTGTATATACCATAAATCCTATGCACACTATTGAAAGGGGTCAGAATCTAGTTTACAGGTGTGACTGAAAGCTTGCTGGAAATCTCTCTGCTTAGTAGGGTTTGGATCATATCTTAAAAAAAAAAAGTGCTGAGAGAGTGCTAAGATTAAATGGGAGAAGTAAAAGTTTTCCCAGGATACATCTGCTTTTTATGTATCTGTCACTGAAACAGGAAAAACAGTCTATAGGAGTGATAGTCTATCTCTTACAGTTTCATTTTAACTTTATTTCATAATACTGTAAGCCTAATGAGAGAAGATGTGAGATTATTCATTACCTGCTGTTATACAATAAATGAAGGTGCATGTTCGCTCCAGGGATCTGCATGAATAGTAGATTTGGGAAGGTGTCCCCTGCAAGAATGTCCTTTGCAGTAAAAAATGAACCAAAAGTACTGTCAGTGTTATTTAGCCTATGGAATGTAGAATCCTGTAGCTAACCTCTGGCTAAAACCACAGGATTATGTTTGCTGCTGATGAGAAAGCCTGCTGCTCCGCTGACACTGTGAGCTGTATCATCACATTCTGCAAAGAACTTGGTGTGGTTTTATTTCCTGCTGTTGTTCAGTTGTAAAGGCCCCACTTGGGACTTGGGCTTATGTGCCGTACATGCTGAAGAAAACAAATGGTAAATGAACACAATGAACGGCACTATACCCAACAATCATTAATGCTAGCCTGCATCAGCTTGCCTTACAAAAGAACAGTTGTCCTTAAATCAAGCACCAGAAATAAGATCCTTTTAAAAGAAGGAAAAATAGTCAATTTTGAGTTTGCTCTTTTGCAGGAAAATAGAAGTTTTAATGCTTCTATATTCTCAGGCCAATACAGACTTCGGTAACTATAATGGGATATAAGTGCATTTAGTTCTGCTGTTAGTGAGACTAAATTGTATAGCTGTCAAGTTGTGGCACGTCTATGAAATGCTGAGTAAAACCATTGCTGGAAGGGATGAAATTAGTGTGCCAAAGGAGAGGGAAGAATGCAGATCCATCAAGTGAACCTGTTAAAATTTTGAAGCAAGTTTAAAACAGTACAGATGCCTTGACCATCTGCTGAGAAGTATGTGTGGACATAATTGCACAGAACAACTGTCATTACATTACAAAAAAAAAAAAAAAAAAAAAGACACTCATTTTTCAGGAAGTTTGTAGCCAAAGTGAGCAGCGTCTCCCTCCCTCTAAAGCCCATGTCCTTGAAATAGCTGCATGGTCTTTGTTTAACACTCAGTTCCAAACGATGTGATTTATTCATGGCTCTTCTGTTGTGGGTAAGGATTTACATCTTGCCTGTCCTTTAGAAGAAGTTGCAGCCTCTTGCAGTTTAGAGTGCCTGAACTGTACATCAGAGTTTATCACAAACGTACTGAGATACTCTTAACTGTAATGATGCTCCCAGGGCTTTGTTCTTGTGGTTTATATCGCTAGAACCTTTGGCAGAATTATATCTTTGCATTACGTAGCTGCTTGTCCATTATTTTTATTACACGAAAAGAGAGTGTGAGCCTAGATCACGGGAGTATTGTTGTCCCTTTCAGTGCATGTCAGAGCTGTAGAGGCCACAGAGATGTATTCGTAAATAGATAAGATTGAATAGAATCTAACAAAGGCAGTGGAAATTTTTTTCTGCTTAAGTATACCTTAATGGACAATTCTAAGTATTTACATTCACAGGTGGCTGCAGTAAATTCCAAACACCATTTTAAAGGAGGGATTTTTGACTCCAGCTTCCCAAGCTCAGACACTGTTTTAGGTAGAAGGTCAGTTTTACGTGGTAGGAATAAAAAGTAAATATGCCATTATTGGCCTCTGTCAAGCGATTAAATGTTTCTGAATGTGGAGCATTTGCTGTGAATTGGTCCCAGTTGCTGGGTTTGCCATAATGCCTTTGCTTATTTGTGATTTGTATAATGAAAAAAACCCTAGAGAGATGAGGGTAAGTAGGTAAAATAGTAGTGTTTGTCTCACACTGACATTTATGCATCTACTTCTTACATTTCCGTTACTTGGGTGATGACTTTTGGTCTCCCTATGTTTTTCTTTCTTTTGGAATAGAACATGTATTTGCAGAGACTAATGTTTTTCAAAAGCAGGATCCACTGTAAGCATAGGAAATCAATTAAAAAAATGTTTAGAGGAAAAAATGATACAGCTGGAGAAAATGTCTGGCCTCACCCAGAGAGAGATGCTTGGGGTTTTTTTTATTTTACTGTCTTAGCAGTTTTTGCTAGTGTTACTTTAGCTTTAAGCCATATGCATTTATCAATTTGACTTCAGCTTACTATAATAGAAATATGTGTAGATAGATACATAAATTCTAAAATGATCAAACTGTTTCTTCTAAGATTCAAAAGTGAGTCAAGAAGCCAATGACCTAAGGCTCAATTTTTTCCATAGTTTTATTTTCCTTCTGTAATTTGTAGGCATTGTCTCTTTGCAGCTGGCTTTTAAAAATTTGAATTATTTTAATTCCTTCTGAAACAGATAAAACTGCTTTAAATATTGTATGTATAATATTGTGGTTTTGGATTTACTGAATTAACATTTTCTGTAACAAGCTAAACAAAGAGAAACAGTGAATGCAGAAAAGATTACAGTCAGACTTGTTTACCATGAAGTTGTCTCATAATACCAGTGACACGGACCCTGTAACATGAGGCTAGTTCCAATATTTGAGCTTTTTTTTTAATGGTAGTGCTCTTTTGGGAAGGAAAGGAGCAATGTTTGCTTCCTTCGCACCATATTCGTGTCTGCATTGCCACTATAAGCCAGCAATGGCTCTTGGTGATTTCTGCTTGTCCGCAGATCGGCGAGATGCAGCAGCTGAGCTTCTAAGGTAATAGGCAGGTTTTTACTGTGTTGAATGAAGCTTTCTGTTTCTCCAGAACCCTCTCAACCATGAAGACTTTCCAATAAATATCTAGAAAGCCAAGGTAAGCAATTGCAATTCCTGCAGAACACAGTACAGAAAGGAGAAAAATAGAAAAGAAAGATCACTACTGGCTGCCTGGTAAAGCCAACATGCATTGATTCATCCACTTGAATATCTGGCTGCCACTTTCTGCACCTCTGTTGAACGTGTGGATCTGCAGACTCCGCATCGAGCACTGCTTAACCGCAAGGACGTGTTTTCCTTGTGACGGTTCCCAAGGCACCAGAAGTGCGTCAGAAGGGTTGGCAAGCTCGCTCATGAGCTCTGGTCATTCCTGCTGGGGATATTTAAAATATTATTATTCCCAGTTCTTCACTAGAAGCTGCTGGGAGCCTGTGTAGCTCAAGTGGCAGAAGGGCCATGTGTGCTGCTGCAGTTCGTAACCTGAGTATTTAAGTTAGACCACCATGGATGATCTTAATATATTAAAATATTGACCCGGGAGCTGCAACAATTTTTATAGCCCCTGTGAAACTGAAGTGATGCAGAGATCACAGTTCCCAGTTATGTCAGCTAAAACTGAAAGGCTGCAAATTGGTGCCACAGATCAAAAATGTTTCTTTTGTGCATCAAAGTGAGTTTCACGAAGAACTGCTCTCTCTAGGAAGATCGACCTGTGAGTTCTTAAGGAGACTTGGCTGCTGAGAGCTGGAGCTTTGCCGCTTGAGGTATTATCCCATGCAAACAGATACTCAGACTGGTACTAGTTTGGAGATAGCTTGTGACTGTCCCTCCTCTTGACTTTGAATAGAGCGACTGTGATCTGCCTTTCCTCCTTCTCTATGAGTTAACTGTAGTGTAAGTAAGTGACCTGAATATTGTGAATTTTTTGTTCTCTGAACTCTGAGATTAGCAGTTGGATGCAGTGACACTGTAACTGCTGAAGAAATTAAAGAATCAGTAAAATGGAGACTCCTTAGTGATGTGATACACAAAGCACTGTGGAAAGAAAGTGTTCCCATGGGATGACCCATGTAATGTTTCCTCTGTGAGCTTTTCCAAGGAAAAGTTAATTAGCGTGAAACCGTTTGGGGAAAAAAATTTTACAAATTAATTGTAATGTCATCCTTGCAAATCAGTGAAATATAGAAAAGATTGCCTGTAGAGTCTTTTGCATCATCCTTATGCATAGTAATGTATTAAATGAAGCTAAAATAATCTACAAAGCTGTGTGTGACAGGTATTTCATCTTGAAGGAAAATTGTAGAAGGAAGTGCAAAAATCTCTTTTTATATTAAGAATCTTGAGACTAATTTGCCTAGAGGTATAAACAGTCTCTGGGGCTTGGGGGGGATAAGTGGTTTGAATCCTCCCTCTTTTCACTTTCTGCTTTGGGCTTCTCCATTCTTCTATTCGTATGTACTCATCCCTTAAAGATAATTTGTATGCCATTTAAAACTGGTCATTTAGATGCAGGTGAATTGCTGTAGTACAGGGATGTTTGGAATTTGTGTTAAGCACTGAAAAAGGCTTGAGAAGGATCTTGATTTATCAATTATGTCATCAATATTTTTTGTGAAAATGGGAATTTTTCAAAAGGTTTTACTAAAAGCAGTTTTCCCAGTCCATGAACAGCTCCAAATACCACATTTGCAGTTCATACCACACCTAGGGTTATAAAGAAATGTATTTCATGCTTGAAATACTCTGTATCACCACGTGCAGAGCCAGATGCAGCCCCAGACTAAATGGGAAAATATGTTCCCACATCTGTATCTTGTGCTGTGAGCACAGGCTGTGCTTCTTGATGGGAAGGACGAGGATGGAAAGTTTGCCTGTAACACCCTCTGGGATGTTTCTGCCTGATCGTATCGCTCAGTCATGGGCCAGCTTAGAGATACATCTTCATTTCTGACTTCCAGATTGCATCTTGTCTTTTGAATAGTTAGGCAGTTAGCACATATTTTATAGCTTTTTGCATTTACTTTCTTTCTGGAAACCCTTTCCAATGCCAAAATGAGCTCACTTATGCTTTCAGTCCTCATTCTTCAGATTCCTAGAGTACCATCTTTATTAAAAACCAGAAAATATACTCTGGAAAGGTCTGCTCTGATTCTTAGCAGCAACGATCTCTTATGCAGACTGTATGTCAACTGTTTAATAAGGGCTTTTTATACTGTCTCCCGAACATTATTTGCTGATCACCTTTGGAGATACTGCACTAGCTGGACTGTAATTCAAATATCGTACATAAATTGTGTTTCTGGTTCTAAGATACATCTTGTTAATTCTTCTATTCCCAGTACAGAGGCAGGGAGGAAGCCTTTGAGTCTGATCCAACATAATTTAAAAAAAAAAATCTTTTACTAGTCACTGTCTGGAATGATTTCAGTTTTCTTTGTATTGCTGATGGTGACCATAATCTGTGTCAAGACTTGCCTTTTTTTTTTTTTCCATTCTGGTCAAAGCTGTATTTCAAGACCATGTTTAATATGTCAGTGTGTTCCGTATTTATAGCTATTAACTGTGGCATCATTCCAAGTTCTATTTTAGGACAACTTTTGTTCTGTTTCTGTGCAGTCCTATTTTTTTTTTTTCCTTTTCTTTCCTCCAATCTGATGGGGGCTTCTGTTCCTCATTAGTCTTATTTTAAGCTGCCTCTAAAAGCTCAGAAGATGTATCTTTATCATTATGGTGATTATCAGACGTTGTTGAATAACTGCATCTTTTAATCTTTAGAAGCTAAAGCTGCTCATCAGGCTTTTTGGTCTAAACCTTCCCCTTCTCATGCTGATCTTTTAAGAAATGATACCTTGCTTCTTCAATTGTTTCTAGTATTTTAGTATTTCACTGGGTTCTTTGTTTTTTATTTTTTATCTCAGATTTCCCAGGAGGTAAAGAAGATGGCATATTTTTGTCTGAAATATATACCAGAAACTTGCTGATGAGGTTGTGGTATGTATGTTTGTGCCTTCCCACAGGGATTATTTTTGAGCGAGAGGTTTCCAGATCAAGTTTCAGAATAGGCTCCAGATGGTCTGGAATCCTTTAACAATCTATAGCTAATTAAACATTCAGAAAAACGATTCTGTTTTTAAAACTGAGCAGAGTCTTTCAAAAAAGCAGCATATTGATTTTTAGCTTCACTTCTCATAATTGATACCTTTTGTTTCATTACTCAGTGTTTTTCATTGCTGGTCCTTGCATCTATTTTATTCTCTTTTCTCCTGTGGTGCCGGGGCTGCTAGGCGCCTTGTATAATTTCTGTCAATAAAAGAAATGAATAATATCTTTGTGGGCTATACCTTTTTGTTTTTCTAAGTTACTGTGAAGGGGAGAAGAGTAAGATTGTGCTGTGGCCTACTCTTGCGGCAATCTCTACTTGCCAATCGATATCACGGAGCAAGAGAAAGGGAGGCAGATCCACGTTTCATGCTGTGAAAGGTGAAGCAGAATGTGAAAACGGCATTAATTTACCTCCATGGGCCTAATTTTAGGGTAAAATAGAATTGTGCTATATGCTGGCTTGGACTAAGCAGTGTCTTTTTTGTATCCAAATGTGAACAGTATAGTACAGGTATTACAGATAGTTTTTCTGACTACCTGTGGTCAGAGACATGTATCAAGGAATAAACACTTGCACTCATCTCTAAGGAGAGCAGATTCTACATCTCAATGAACAGGATCAAACTAGGGTTCCCAATGAGATTTTTCTGTCATACAGTCAAATCAGAATTAAGTATTATCCGTTATTTATTAAACAACGGATGTTATTAAACAATGAAAATTATTTATTCCACTCTGGAAGCATTGTTATAGAAGTGTTTCCTCACTATTTTAGAACGGAGGGACCACAACAGTGTGGGAGTATTTTTATAGTGCAAAAATAGGCAAATATCAATAAAAGGCAATAAACATTCTGTCTGTTTCTCACCTGCCTGAAGACTGTTCGTAGCACTATCACTATTGCAACTCCTTGAACAAAGTTTGACTCAGATTAACTCTGGATCTCATTCAATAAAACATTATCATGCTTCTACAACAGAATTACATATTTTGCTGATTAGAAGCCAGCATGTTCTTCAGTTCTTAAGATAAGCTTCAGAAACAGATATTGGGTCCATATTATCCTGCAGTTTTTCCATAGGAATGGTTTGATGAGTTAAGAAAATAGCTACTGAATCTCTTTGCAATGAAGTACTAATATTGAAAAACCTGTGGAGTGATTGATACATAGCACACTGTTTCTGAAATCTCACATCTCTTCATGATATTTTGCTAAACTTTGAAACATGGTATGCTCTGGGTATAGCACTGGTTTTGGAACACGTGAGATACGCAGTCATCCCTCTAAATGTTACCTTAAGGCATTTTAGTAACATTCAGAAATTTTCTTACTACCAAGATTTCTGTTGAAGAGGTGTTTGATACCAACATGAACTATTTCTGCTGAACCAGTATCCGGTGTTGTGTTAGAGTTAGAAAATGGTACAGAAGGACACCAGCATGCCCAGAAGGTCTTGGACACTAAGGCAATTCCGTGTCACTGCTGCTGATGTTAACAGTGACAGCGGCAGAGAGAGGCAGCCTTAAATGAAAATAAAGGAGAGGCATTTTGAGGTTCATCTCTTTCAGAACACAATATTCCCAAGACATCCACATAACTTCTAGAAATATCAAGAGGGTCCCACTGGACCTACCTTTTTGGAAAAGTGTTTAAATATGTATTTGATTCGGAGCACGGTGTTACTACTGGCTCCCCTTGTACTGCCTGCCTTTCTGAACTTAGGCAGTGTTTTAAAGGAGTGAGGCCTAAAGAAAAATCCTGTGCGAGTCATTGAGATAGGCAGGTGCTATCTTTAAAATATTTTCCCTTTGCAGTTGATAACTGGACATAAATTGACCATAACAGCCCAAGGTGTAAAGGTTTCACATTGTTACATGTATTATGTATTTACTCAGTTATCGAGGTCAGATAAATCACATTTTTTAAAAATACTTTAAAATGCCTTAATACGTGAAAAATTAAATCCCTTACAAGTGCAAAAATAAAGTCATGTTTTGGTTTTTATAGTACTTTGGTGCTAGAGGCCTATGGGCCACTCTGGCAAAGAAAAGAAGTTGGCTGTCAACACAGTCTCTTACAGGATCTGATTTAAAGTGTGTTAAAGTCACTGGGAGGTCTTCTGTCAACCTGGGAGTTCAGAGGCTACAAGCTTTTCTGGGACTTCTCTCAGGTTTGACTGTGAGAGCATATTTATTTAACTGGAAGAAAAGAGAAGTTTGAGAGTAACTGGAGGCAGATTCAGACATATATAGAAATATTCAATGTATTGTTTTCAGTGTAATTGAATGCAAGCTGGACTTCATAAAGTTTCTGGACTGTTCAAGTTATGACATGGCAGTTGAGTTGCTTTTTAATTAAAAATTTAATGTACCTAACATCTTAAAACTATTTGGGTGAGATCTGAAAATTTATGACTCTTTAGCCTCCAGCAAATTTTAATCACTGATCTCTGGAACAAATTCGGTTGTAAATAAAACATTGCAGTGATATATTATGAAGGCAGAAAAACTTTTTACTGTGGCACTGCACTACTGAAAGTTAAATCATCTTTTGTTTTTAATAAAATGGGTTTTCTCCTTACTCAAACAAAAGGTGTGAAAAACTTTCCATTGGATCACGGAGGACAGTCAGTGAGCGGCTCCCCGGGATATGAAGTGCTGGAAAAGCATTTTGGGTGCAGGCAAGCACGGCAGGCTTCTCAGTTAATCTCTGGATGTTAGGAACCAGTGCCCAAGATTTACTGCATCAAACACACGGTAAACATTCAGGAAGGACAGAACAGAAAGACAGCAGTACAATCTATTGGGTTGATTGTAATTTGTGACTGTTTGGCTTTAGGAACGAGAAAGAGGATTTAAGGGCAGACAGAAAGGAGGAATTTCACTTCTGTAATCTATCTTCTTTCCATCGTGGCCATACATGTCAAGAAAAACCATGATATTAAGGGGATTTGTGGGAAAAGAACAGGAATTTAAGCATCTCATGGTCTCCAGGGCCCAGAAAGGCCAGAGACAAAGCTCGGAGAGCTAGAACAACAGCTGTTAAAATAGAAAGGAGAGAGAGAAAGTTGTGAAACTGGCACTGAGAAGTCTGGTTCAACATGCTGTGTTGCTTAGCCAGCCCAGACCTAACTGATTGTTCACATTGATTGTAAAAGGAAATCAGCATCCTGTATGTCTATGCATGTGTAATAATTGATTTCCAAACAAAGGCTTCTTGTTCTTCTCTGTGCACCTACAGGTGTACAAATGCACTTTAGGTGTATGGTGATAGTTGATGTCCCAATTTACAGAAAGGATGTCTCCAGTGTTTGTTTTTAACCCTTATTATTAAAGAGGGCTTATAAGAAAGATGGGGACAGACTTTTTAGCAGGGCCTGTTGTGATAGGACGAGGGGTAATGGTTTTAAACTAAAAGAGGGGAGATTCAAAGTAGATCTAAGGAAGAAATTTTGTATTATACAATGAGAGTGGTGAAACACTGGCCCAGGTTGCCCAGAGAGGTGGTCGATGCTCCATCCCTGAACACATTCAAGGCCAGACTGGACAGGGCTGTGAGCAACCTGATCTGGTTGAAGATGTCTCTGCTCATTGCAGGGGGGTTGGACTAGATGAGCTTTGAAGGTCCCTTCCAACCTAAACCGTTCTGTTATTCTCACAGGTAAGCCCCGCAGCAATACTTCAAAGTGCGCAGTTGCTGGAAAGGTTGGTTTGCTGTGCCTGCAGTGGAAACAATTAGCTGTAAGTTAAGCATTTTAAGTGTTAGGCCTTAACTGCTGTGAATCTGTACATCTTCCACACAATAGAAGTTCTACTGTAGTGTGAGCGAGCAGAATATATGTCTGCAAAATGTGATGCATTTGTACAGAAATACCCACATCTGTAACCCAGGTGAGTTTCAGTAAGGTAAGTGCATTCAAAAGGAAAAAAACAGAAAAGCGAGTTCTTGGATAAGTGCTTGAATTAGTTTTGCTTGCCAGAAGTCATTAATTGCCCTAAACTTTATTATCAGGTGGTCCACATTTGCTTAAAATTACATTTGCACCATGTTTATCTACAACTGAAAAGGCCTTAGTATTAGATTTGCAATGTGTAATGCTAATGAGTCCTATGACAGAAAGTATTATCAATTTACATCATGTTGGTTAATGTGATTTCGAGAGTGGGAAAAGGTCTCAGATACTGGTAAAAATCATGTACAGGGATGTTTTTTGGTAAAACTTCCCTTCCTGGGGGTGTTGAAATATTGTTGCGTGGGCTGGGGTGTTCCAGTAAATCTTAGTAAGTCTGAAAGTCAGCAGCTTACTGTTGTGCGATGCGCTTGCAATGAATCTTGTCATCTGTAAATCCAAGTCCTTTCATTTAAAGGTCAAAACTGCCAGGCAGCATTGGTGCACCCAGTATTGGCTTTCATTATTTCCATTGGCATTGAAAGAGGAGATAGAAATCATCAAGTGTTTCCAAAATTAGATACAGAATTACAATCTCTCCCAGGTCCTTCAGCCTCTCCTGTGAGTCATGTGTTTTTGTGCGTGTTTCTATTCACATTAATACAAATAGAGCCTGTGCTTGTATCTCATTCCTGATGAGATTTAGAAATTGAATTAAGCAGAAAGGGTGTATTTCAGTCTGGGCGCCTTCATAATTTTAGGCCTGTTAGGGGAGCAGCGGTTTTGCAAAACCCCCTCTGACAGATCATCAGATAAATGCTTCTCATCCGTAGTGGGGCTGAGCTGTTTTAACTCAACTGTAACTTCATCCCAGTGATTAAAATTATGTCCTCCTCACTGAGCAGAAAAATGCATAATACCAGGGAGGTTTAAAACATCCAGATGCAATGTACAGAAAGAACAGAAATGATAAATAAAATAATAAGGAATATTTCCTACTCTTCTTTTCAGTTAAGCTTCTTTAATTATGTTGGAGAAGTCTCTGCTGAGTATCATCCTACACTACTGTTTTGTGGAAAGAGTCCCACATAAATCTGTGAAACTTGTGTAACCACTGTGTTCACTGAGAAGGTTGAAGTGAGCACTCTAACCAAAGGCATTTGAACCACAGTTATAACCTGGGTCATGTATTGTCTGTCCAAATTTTCTAGAAGTGATGGATTTACTGCTCTGAGCAGGACTGGTAACAGCAGGCCACTGCCAAAGTGGTGGACTTGAAAGGTGGAAACCAGGAAGGCTCTGTAATGGCTTTTCTCCTTTCCAGTTCTAATAATCACTAAGTTTGACTCTTAGGAAGTTAGATTGCTATTCAAAATTCTATTTGTTTTCTACTTCAGTAGACTTCAACTTTAAATGCTGTTCCTATAATCCTCAAGCACCCAAAAGGCAAAGTTAACCTCTTCAGGTAAATCCTGATGTAGTATCTGGTGTGGCACGTGCCACTTGTGAAATCACCACTGTTGTCATTCACATGCGAGTAGCAACTAATAGATGATAAATATATTGTTTTAGTTGGATATGTTACTTTTATTAATTATTAAGTCAAAGCTTGGTGGCTATATAAAAAGTGAAAGGAGCATCACCAGTGTTATTTTGCAGATTAGTATCACGCAGATCAGAAGACAGTTTTTCATAAAGAAGTCATTTTCTTTGCACCCTATCCACAGGATTTTATGGTATGTTTGGGGTCGATTGTGGGGTTTTTGGGCTACACTAGGCAAAATTGGATATAAATAATGGTCTTCATAATGTTGCTGGTCTAAGAAGGCATAAGCACTCTATTATTGATCGATGGAAACATATTGCTGTTCTGTATTTTTAGTTAAGGCTTAAATGATGATGGTGTGTGGTGGGCTGCCAGGTGTTTTAGGGCTAGTAGTAAATGTCAAGGAAATACTACTGTAGGGGATGTGAACAGTGACTTAAAAGTGGGTTGTCCTGTAATACCAGATGATTCTGAAAGATACATAAAATACTCTTGTGAGGCTCAAGGGGTGGAAAGTTGATCAGCATTTTAACTACATATAATGCCTTTAGAACTGTTTTCTCTGGGTCATCTTAAATGTAGAAGCAACAGCTCTGATGTTCCTAAGAAGTAACTCTACCCTCTATGCCTAGAACAACTATATCGTCATTGAACAGTCAGCTCAAAAGGTTTCACACTTAAATGAAAATGGACATAATATTATGACCAGAGTATGTGCTGTGGATGTCCAGAATCTCTGAGGCATCTGTTCTTCCCTGAGTATACTCACTGTAGTACCCTCACAGCTTCAGCTTGTCCAGAAACCTAGAGAAATACCGTCATTCCTCTCGCTCTGGATAAGACTGGGGAAAATGCATATGCCTACTTTTCCCAACTGTATCCCTCTGCAGTTGGCAGGAGAAGAAAAAACAAGACAAACCACCACAAACAAACACAAAACCACACAAAACCCCCCAACTCTGTCTTTTTACAGTAGTTTCATATAACTTAATAATTCTTATTTTTCCCTATAGGAATTAACACCTATTTAGATTTTATGAGCCGAGTAGTTGAACATAAAACTGAGCTCAAGTTGCTGAACTTTGCCTGCCCTAAATCTGACTTCACTGATTATCATTGAGCTGAATGTTTTCTGCTTCTGAGAATGTTAAATTAGCTCTGAGCTTGCCCAAGAAATGCTCACAGGGAGGGTCACTGATATTTCAGTCTGAATTTCTTATCCTGTTCCCAAATATATTTAGGGAAATGTTTCTAAAAGTGTTTGCCTAAGGGATGGAAAAAATCATGTACGCTTGCAAAGGCGGTTCTTAACACACAGTACTAGACTGAATCTCAAGAGTTTAGTTTCTGATTCGAGTGAAGTGTTGTCTGGTTTCATTCTGAACACAGGTCTGTATGCAATGAACTTTTCTCTGAGTTGTTTCTCTCTCTCTGTTCATGCATCCCAGGTCTTCTTTCAGAGATATTGAAATATTATATTATCTGTAGGGTATCTAACGTGTAAAAGCTTTGGGTCACTTTTCTATGAAGAATGAAATCTTGACTTGCAAGAGAATCAGAAGCAACTTGTTTCAAAAGTGCTTGTGCTTGGCGTACCTCTTTGAACTAGATTCTTTGGCTTGGCCTGTTAACCCTGGGTATGTATTCGTATATTCAGGTCAAATAACCCTGAAATTTGCATTGGCTGAAATGAACAGACTGAACAACTTTGGCTGGTGTTTCTCCAGGCCCTGAAGAACTCCAAATTGTCGATATGTAGAGGTGCATTGATGGAGCACTCTGTCACGCATCTCCCAGCGTGTAAAAGTAATATGTTGATTACATTACATCATTTGTACCGTCTGAAGTAAGTTATGGCTCTTTTAAAAATGAGTTCTAATAGATTATCTTAAAAAACTAAAACCTTGGCCAAGTAAAACTGATAGTTCCAGCATTTGTGTGGTGTGTTTTGTTGTTGCTGTGTTTGGGGTTTTGTTTGTTTGTTTGTGTGTTGGGTCCTTTTTCCTTTTTCCTTTTTCCTTTTTCCTTTTTCCTTTTTCCTTTTTCCTTTTTCCTTTTTTCAAAATCTGGATTACCTTTCTCTTCCCTGCAGTTTACAGTATAAATCAGCCACTGGTATTGGTAATAATCCTACAGTGGAAGGGGATTTTTTAAAGACATCTATAATTTTAAATAGCTAAACAAAGTAGAAAAAAATTGTAATGAAAAAAATTACCCTTTAGCTGAGACCTTTTTATACTGAGCTTTAGCCTGGAGCACATTTTTATAGCTGAGTTATAAACCTGTAAAACTGTGTTTCTTGTAATGCAGAGCCAATGATCTGCAATAGCTGAAAGCAGACTTTATAGTCTAAAACATCCTAGAAGTGGTTTGAAATACTTAATGCATATTTTAAGCACGTAAATTCTAGGGCTATGTGAAGTTTTGCTGGCTGTTTGATTCTCTGGGGGACATCTTTTGGGTGACTGATGAGTATTTAGTAAAGTCAGCAAAAATTAATTCATCTCATAACATTTCTGGTGAGGGACTCTACAATCATCTTTAAGTGTTATTCTTTAAGACAAAAAGGGAGTCTCTTATTTAAAATACATGCTAGTCACAAGTCACCATCTTAATATCACATCACAGAAATTTTGGACGTGGAGAGGAGCTTGTCTGTCATGCAGCTCATATTCTTCCTTGTTCAGCTGTTTTCTGTATTTATTAGTGCTTTGCTAATATAACTGTACTTTTTAATTTAAAACCTGTTAATTAAAAGGTACCTTCAAATAAATAGGATATGTAAAACAAGGGCTCATTCAACTTTAGCTTAGAGGGGGGCAGGACTTCCACCAAAATCAGTTCAGCTTAGCAGGGCTCAGCTCAGAATTGGGGTTAGCTTGAGTAGTGAATGCAAAACCATGTCCTGCCCTCGGAAAGCTGCTTTACTGGTCTATACTAATGACATTGACTGGCAAAGATTATGAAGCCAAAATCTCATTTATATTTTAGCTGGAAAAAGAGAAGGAACAGGGCACCTTTCCTCCTACTTGCCTTCTGGAGAAAGGAAGGAGCATTGAGGACATCTCCTCCCACTGAATTTCGTGACCTTTGTTCAGATTTGTGACCCATACCAATGAGGGTGGGAGGAGACAGGCCAAAAATCCATGTGGGCAGTGGCCGGGGAGCCCAGGCTCCGCGCTGCCAGCTGGTGCCGTGGCCGCCGCGGTGCCGCCACGGTGCCGCCGCGCCAGAGGAGCAGCCCCTGGCAGAGCACGGCCTGGAGCAGGGGCTGCACACCTGGGTCAACCCCAGCGCCACAGCCCCTCACTGGGGCTTGCTCAAGCAATGGATAAACAGACCTTAAATTCTACAGTTTGGCTTAATGTTGGTCTTCTTATAAATGGTTACTTGGAGACAGGCAAGTGAAGCAGGAGAAGGAGAGGTGTGGGCAGCACTGGTGCAGATTATTTCTTAGACACCGCTATCCTAAGTATGATGATTTCAGTATAACTATAACAGACAAGGATTCAGGCTAAGATGGTGACAAGGAAGGGAATTATATTGCCAGTTTCTTTTGTTAAAACTTTTTTTCGGTGATAGATTAGAGATATGAAACTATAAATGAGACTGTCGACTGACAAGGCTTTGCCTGCAAATCCAATATTATGAAGGCAGCTTTCTCACATTCTCTACCTCAGGCTACCAGCAGATTAAGCAAGTCATTTCTATTGCTATTGACACTGATGCAGTATTGTTTCTTTCTCATATCTTTTACATGCCTTGTCAGGAAAAAATATGATAATTCCCTTCACAGTCACCGGAGGTGGTTCTACAAGGCTTCAGAGGGTGGTGAGTCACTGTCCTTGCTCAGAGCTGAGTGGCCACTCGTGGCGAGAGGAGCCCATGACCAGGAGATCACTGATGTTCTGCTCTGATGACATAAAGGGCTGTTACTTCTGCTTGGGATGCACATAGCTAAAACAAGAGGATAGCAGACAAAAAACAGTCTTCCCATCTGTACTTTTTACATTCAATATATTAGTTAAATGGCCACAAGTTTGTGAATTTTCTTTTAAAAATGCCTTTTTTTTCCCCACCTTGTGATATATGAAGAGAAACTTAAGCGAAGAGGATTTTTAAGCGATTTTAGGAAGTTTTAATTGGGGGAAAAATGGGATCTTGACATAATCAATGCCAAGGAATATTCTCTAAAAATGAAATAGAAATAACTTATATGCAAAATCGCCAGCTCTGGCAATATAAAAGGACCTCAGAGAGAGGAAACAGCTTAATAAATACCCTTGCCCATGGCTGTTTTTCAAAGACTGAAGGGAGTAACTCATGCAATGGCTCACACCAGCCCTACTGCTAGCCCTGACATGAGGAGCATATGGCAGTATAAGAAAAATAACAGCCCAAGGGGGAGATGGGGATGTAGCTGAAGTTTACTGTGCTACAGCTGTTTCCCTGGGCCTGGAAAGGGGTTCTGAGAAACAAAGTGTAAGTTAGAGCTAATTAAACCTGTACCAGGGCTTAGGAGGAACCACAGCCCCAGCCTGGGGAGCACAGAGGGGGTTTCAGAACAGCTTTTCTCCTGCTTGGTTTGTCCTGAGCACCTCAACTGCAATAGAAACAATTTCTTATCCAAGTCTAACTGCAAACCAAATTGCTTGAAGGCTGTCAAGTGCATGTGGAGGGCCTGAAAGCTTTAACTGACAGATGAAAACTCACTTTGCATGTTCCTAAGGGAAATGCAATGGCAGAAAGTATTTTCAAGATGGGTAATATGCATGGATAACACCTCATTTTTGTATGTGTTGTGTTTTGGGTTTTGGGTTTGGTTTGGTGGTTTTTTTTTTTAAGATTTCGGGTTTTATCCGTGTTCCGGTCTGCTGCAGTCACTGCTCTTTTCAGACAAAACTTGGGAGAATGAATCTGTCACCACGTGACATGACAGGCCCATGACATCTGTGTTTGAACATTATTCTTGAGAAACGAGAAACAGTGCATTAAAGCATCCTTGTTCCTGTGGTGTGCCAATCACTCCCTGACAGCCTCCCTTTTAGTTCATAAAGAGACTTATTAGAGATGGTGATGAACCATGCTAGTCCATTTACTAGCATAACAGGAATTATTAACTCTAAGAAATGTATTATTATGTAGCCATTAGGTATCAGTTATAAAACTGCTTAACGTCTGCATGATTACTTGTGAATGGGTTTGGAAAGGAACTAAATTGGTTATTTATTGACCATACTAAACAGCACTATTTATTGACTTGGCTCAGTAAGTTTGATTTTTCAAGCTGAAATGCGATTCTAAGTTTGTAAAAGTCTAGCCGGCATGTAAGGTGACCCAGAAAAATGACATTTTTCTGAAAAACTGCTAAACTTACGGCAAACAGGATTCTATAATGAACTAAGTTTCTCTTTCTTTTCAAGTTCATTGACTAATTAGTTCTCAATGTCCTCCCGAGACAAAAATCTAAGAAACTAGAGAATTTAATACTATAATAGCTACCTTGGTAAACTGCTTCCAAGAAGCGCGTGGTCCTGTGAGTCAGCAGCAGCTGAGCTCAGGTGTGTGAGACTCTCCTGCTGTCACGCCAGGGCACACATCACTTCTGGCTGGCGCTCTGCTCGGCAGAACATTTGCTGTGTCAATACTTCAAAATTTACTGCTACAATCCTTTAAAAGACTGAAGCAAGTAAACAAGTTTAATTTCATGAGATATAGTGATCTCACGGAAATTCATCATCTTTATCTCTGCTATATAAAAACAAATTTTAATCTTATTATTTTCTAGAAAGGAAGGCTAACGGTACAGCCTACTGGCTTAATTCTAACTGAGAAAGACAAGGCAAAGAAAATACTGAGGTGAGGTCATCAAGTGCCAGAGTTGAGTGCTTGTTTCTTCAATAACATTTAATGCGTGTTAAATGTTTAGTGCATTTAACTCAATGGACAGACATTGCCCGTGCATATGCTCAGAAAAAGAAAGTAGCATTTTAGCACTCTTGAAATACATTTAATTGCTTTTAAACACAGAAGACTGCTGACATTCATGGATGTAATAGGGACTTTGGAAGATCTTGCATCTTGGGAATTTCGGGGGGTTTTTTCAGTATTAAAAACAAGTTGATCTTGTGAAGCAGATAAGTATTATTTGACTTCTGTTTCTGGTGAGTACAGAGCTCAGGCTTCTAATTAAATATCATCTAAAAATTATGGTGGGAAGGGATGGAGTTGACATGATAGTGAAAAGGTTGCACGTGATAAAGTTGAGCATTTAAAGACCTCCAAGAGGCCAGAGGGTATGCGAAAGCCAATGAAGGTCCATGGTTAAAAGGCATTGCAGAGCTCAAACAGGCTGTTAGATGTGATGTGCTTACAGGGTGAAGCTGCTTTTCCCTCACTACTCTTGCCTGCTTTTTCTGTTTCCTTGCTCTTGCCTTGCACCAGGAGATGGGGAAAATGCCATCCTGTGGTGTGTTCTTGACCATCACAACCGATACACTGAGGACAATCAGTGCTCTAAAAACAAAAGCAACCACAAGAACAAAAGACCAATATTATGAGGCCAATCCCATGTGGTTGGTGTCTTTTTATATTTCCCTTGGGCTGCAGACAAGGTTGCAGAAGCTGTGCCTGACTTGTTCCCAAAGCCACAGCTCCTGGGAAAGGATTTAAAGGCCTGCAGAGATGCTGCTGAATTTCCATCAGCATCTGGCCTTTTCCTTGCTGTGTTTGCTAGTATTTAGCGAAAGATGGAATAGAGGTCTGGTGTTCCAGTTGTGTAAGACTTAGAAACAGTTGGAAATTTTTCCACTAAATGCATTTTTTTTCCAGTTAAAGATTAAACTTTTTACATTACAAAATTACTTTCAACCACAAAGAAAAAATTATATTTTAACAGTGTTTGTGTTGAAATTCACCCCTCACCTTCCCCTTGAATGAAAAGCCACTATTATTTGCAATAAAAACCATATTTGCTTCAATGTTGAAGCAAACCTGGAGGAAAAAAAAATGCATCAAACCCAAGCTGAATATGTTCAGGTAATTGAAACAGAATACTCATCTAAACCTAAACTCTCCCCACCCCAACTTTTATCTCCTTGAGTTGTCCAATTTTTGTAACTCTCAAAAACAGAATCTCAAATAGTTATATCATGGCTGAAGTTTAGAGATTTTACTTAGTAACTGGTCTGTGAATTACACAAATATAATTTATCATGAGAGAGGACTGAATTTATCCCTTGAAAACCTTTACTGTCTTACACATGTTTACAGGCTCAAGCCTGTGTGCAGCTGGCAATTGGCTGCTGCAGGCTCCTAGATAACATCTACGTTTTCCCAATGCAGCCTGCTTTCTCTGTTTCACAGTTAGAAGTGTTAACTAGCAAATGTCTTGTTAAATTTGCAAGGATGGGCAGAAGGGAGGAGAAACAGAAATGGCATGATATGCCAGAAACAGAATCTCATAAAGGAAAAAAAAAAAAGGCAGGTGGTATAACAGTGTTATATTTAAATGGAGGGAGAAAAGCACTTAAGGAATCTTTTGGGAATTATAAAGGAATTATACACATTAACAGCACTTTATATCTTGTACAAACAATTACAGACTTGGTAGCTTTCTGAATTCTGTAAATATAGAAGCAGTGAAGCAGCAAGTGATTGCAAATAATTTCGGTTTTGCTGTATGGCTGGAGGATCCTTTCTTGTCTTTCTGCATTGTAGCGCTGTTTTTAGCTTCCTTGTACTGGCTTCCTTCTGTTTTAGATTGAGCAAAATGTAATTAAAAGCACGTGGGTGCTCCCTACAGACAAAAGCAAGGGCACCCAACATTAATGTTATAAGGCTCCGTCACCGGAACTCAAGGACTGTGTCATGTAGCTGGAAATCAGAGCGGTCAGATTTTCCTTGGGCTGGTGACAGGAAAATGTAACATATGCTGTATTTCACAAGTACTTATATTTTCAATTCTGCATCAGAGTTTGTTGCCTATTATTTGCTTGTAGTTCACTGTTAAGGCTCAAGGAATGTTCTTTTCAATTTACAGCTCTATTAAGCTGATAAATCAATCACTTGTGTGAGGGGAGGCAGTTTGCCGGCATTTGCTTTGCCAACACGCTGCCACCCACACAGGTCCTCAAGGATATGGCAGGAGGGAGGAAGCCTCCCCTGTAACTTAATTTTTAGAACGTGAAACCTGTTCCTGGTGCTCTGAACAACTTTAATGAGAATATTTTTTAAGAGCTGTCATCTGCTAATCCAATATTTAACTTGCTTTGGTTTTGTATTGCTGTTTGGCAAAATAGCTGCACTATAGTTTAAGAGGTAAAAGACATATTTGTTAAGAAGTCCATGTTAGGCTATTTAAATTTTAATTCCCAAAGGGGGAGAAATCAAACCAACTATTCTTGGGAGTAACACAGAATATTTTTGCCACTGTTTAAATTGTCTTACCACTGGGTAAGTGTATGCTTACTTCTAGAACAAAAGTGTCAAGGCAATTATTTTTAGAAGTGTCTTGAGACTTTTGTCTGTGGTGCTTAAGCTGCTTTACTGTATGATCGTTGGTTTAAGTAGTGGTAGACTTTTTATGCCTTTAATCACACAGTAGTGAGGTTCCCTGAATCAAGTTGGTAGAGTTCACCGTACTGTGCTGGGCACTTCCAAGCTCTAGTTATGATTTTCGGAAGAACAGCG
Source organism: Caloenas nicobarica (assembly GCF_036013445.1). Classification (NCBI taxonomy): domain Eukaryota; kingdom Metazoa; phylum Chordata; class Aves; order Columbiformes; family Columbidae; genus Caloenas; species Caloenas nicobarica. The sequence goes on along the minus strand of NC_088249.1, from coordinate 58,282,512 downwards.
CCAGGGTCTGACTTAGAACAGAGGGGTGCCTGTGGGAAAGCAAAGTTCTTGTTGGAGCTTGTTTTCTAACAGTGGACACTACAGATCTAGGAAAGGTCCCTTCTTGTTAATTTAAACTGAACAAACAGCCAGATTCCTTCTGTTAACACGAGTAATTTTGCATAGTCAAGTAGAAAGAATCACATGTATTGTGCTATCTGTTTTAAAACTACTAGTCTTTTCCTTAGACAATATAGATAACTTTTGGTTTAGGTTTTATTATTATGATCTACTAGTTTTGTCAATACTGGCTTACTGTTACATATTGCCTCTTAGTTAGAATGATGAATTTTTACAGGCTTTATTGATGTTATTCTTCTTTTACATGGGTGTAATTGATGAAAGACCTGGCTGAGTGTCTTGGAAAGAGAGAATCTAAAAATATAAAATGAAGAAGCATCTATTCTGTCTGCAGGATTTCTCATATAAATAAGTTTATGATAATGTTATGTTTCATCATTTATCATAATGTCAGGATGAATCCTTTCGTGCCTACATAGGACTTAAATAAAATTAGTAAGAACTTCTGTATAACTTCTGCAGTAATACCGAAGCAAACAAATGTAATGCGCATAATTATTTTCCTGTGATTGCAGTGAGAGACTTAGTTGTTGGTCCTTTATTTGCATTTGACAAATAATTCACTTCTCTAATATTTTCCAGTGCCACTCCCTCAGAGTTCTGCATTAGACAAATCTGCATTTTCAGGTAAGTGTTATTTTCATTAGTGCCATTGGGATATTGCAGAGCACAAGCAGGAATGTCTCTCTTGGCCTCCTGGTAGGTTGAGTTGTACCAGTACTGAAGATTCTAAAGCACTTGAGACTGCTTGGAGCAGTGAGCTTAGCGGCTGCAGTTTCCTTATCTAGGCAGCCAGTCAAAACATTAGGTTGGTGTCTTTGTATTATGAAAGTCTTTGTATTATGGAGGAAATGAGGCAAGATGGAAGGGAAGAAAAACACCTCAAAAAGAAAAACTCGAGTCTGGGTGAAATAAAGTGGTGTTTTGTACTGCGGTACTTGTTAACAAGCCTTGCTTGACTTTCAGATCCCGTTCAGCCTTGTAGTCTTATTTAGAGAAAAACTTTCAGGGACAGCAGTAAGAATCTCAGCACTCCTGAAAATGAAGAGCATAAATAATAGTTTGTCTAACTTTTAGTAGCCAGCTATGAACAATTTGTACTGTGTGATCATATTCTAAGGTATTTTGAATTCTGAAAGTGTCTCACTACATCAAAACACATCTTTAGAGAGAGAATTGTTTTTAAACCCTTTTCTGTTCTGCCTCTTCACTTGGCTGCTCTGTTACTGTCTGTCCTAAACTGACTCTCTGTACACTGTGGAGTGAATTATATAATCACCCTTTTCACTGAAGATCAAACATAAGAAACTCTATTCTACTGATTTTTTTAAAAATCTGCCAGGTTCTGATGTGCCTTTGCAACCACATCGCCAGTGAAACTGTCAGAAGACCGTGGTGCGTGAAGACCTGCAGGAGCTGCCTCTTTTGCCATCTATTTTGCTATTAAAACAAAATCTTTTGCTTTCATGACATTACTGGAGATACCATTTCCACAGATGGGAACCCATAAACTGAGGTCTTGTTATTGGACAGTATGTTATTTGCTCTGATGCAATATTTAGGCAGTGGTGACCCATCTCTTTAATGTAACTTCTCTGGGCTGTTGCTGAAAGGAGAATTCAGCCTTGACCACTTCAAGGCTTCACTTTTCTTTGTGCTGGCATGAGCTTACATGCTATATATAGCAGCTGTGCAGAGTAATCAACAATCTGAAAAATAAGTTGAGAAAATGGGATGTTTTATTGGCTTGAGGTCGCTTCCCAGCCACATGAATCCTGGAGCTTCCATAGAGAAGGTGATGGGACCAAGTGGCTGTGCTCAAGGCCAAGGGCAGGCAACGAGATCTTCCTTCTGGAAATTGTGTCACTGTGGCAGGAAAAATATGGTGTTCTGCTGGGCGAAGAAAGGTGTTGGTAAGAAATATATGAAAATGCCCAGTGTATTGAATACTGATGTTTCTTTATGTCATTGACAGTTTCAGGGCAGACAGCACGCAAACCGTGCTTGGATATTGAGGGATATGCAAGAACTCCAAATCTGGATCAAGACTTAATTTTGAGAGTGTGAGAGTTGCTTATTGAGGATAAAATGGATATTGCAGAAGGACTGAAAACTTCACTGCAACTTTCATCTCATCAAACTCTAAGACATTAGTTTCATTCTTTGAATCAGTGTGTATATATCCAAGAAAATCCTTCCTTTGATGTATGGGTATCACACTGAGGTCAAAACACACATGCTGTCTGCAGGCCATAGACAGGTGAGAGGTGACAGGCTCATCAAGCTACTTGTTTGGTTTTGATTTGTTTTGTTTGTTTGTTTGTTTTTAATTGAATGTGCGGTGCTTGAAGGGAAGTGGCACAGGTTATGATTATTTTAATTCTATGGATCAGTAAATATGTTTCCCTGTAGCACAACAAGCACTTCAAAACTGATCTGTCTTCCTGCACTGTAGGCTTCAGATTCACCGTTGCCTAAAACACCCAGCCCTGCTGGCAGTTACCGTCCTGGAAAATGTCCCTTTCAAACACTGTCACATTGTAGGTCACACGATAATCAAAGCACACCTAATCCCTTCAACAGCTGAGGTACTTTCTTTAAAAACTTTTGGAAATTATTTTTGGCCCATGAATACAAACTATGGCATCAAGACACAGACTTGCTTTCAAACTTATAAATATCTTAGGTCTTATTGTTGTCATAGAATCTGTGGCATGTTCCTATGATGTGCAATATGCTTGTCACACCAGACAGTACAATCACTGTTTTGTTTACCCTTTCCCCATTCTGATTCTTAGTTTCTAGCAATGCCTTGTCCAGGTGTGATGCAGGCTTTATGACATTTCTCTGACATGAAGATGAGACCATTAACTTTCAGAATGCTTTCTGCAGCTCTGGCTTTCCTTACCTGTTTGCACTGATCTGATCTGACTGCTATGTTGCAACACATACTCCAAACCACAAATTGTACAGATCTGGAACATGAATTTATTCATTCCTGGTGTTCATCTAGCCCATGGCAGTCACCATGTGACTGAGCAGCTCTGGGAAGCCATTGGACATTTCCAAATGGTGCACTTTCTGTTGTGTAAGGTGATTTTTACCATATACCTTTCACATTGGAAATCAGATATGCCACTGTATACGGTTTGATGAATAACTCCACAAGTCAAACTAAAGAGATAAACTGAAGAGGGGCAAAATAACTTGCCTATTCTAGTCATAGGAGTGGTAATTCTTTCAAGAGGTGCAGAGACAGGATTTTGATTTAAAGTTGAATAGCTTTTGGCCACAAGTCATTACCGTTTGCAGTACGCCTTTGTATAGATGCCATACCTTTAACAATCCTTCCTGTGCTGAAAGGGCCTGTGATTTCAGAAGCTAGGATCCAAATGAGAACACGGATGTGCAGCAGGTTAAAATGTATCTGCTCTACTCTTAAGGAACCATTTCTGGGATTTTTTTTTTTTTTTTGAATTATTAACCAACAAACCTGAACTTCCCCTTCTACACGCATGCTGGAGTGTGGTTGTCACCCTGTAAAATGAAGCTGAAGGACCAGTGAATATGTTTTTGCCTGGTATTTATCTGAACTTTGCAAACAGGCGCTGTTGTTTAACACGGTATTATTCTCCAGCTTCTGGATGCTGCCCCACATGCTTTTCTCCCTTCCTGAATCATTATCTGTAGCAGCTTGGCATGCATGAGGCTTCATGGGACTCATTACAATTCCTTTTCCCTAGTGGAATTTCTCCTGGGCATGATGGAGGTAAATTGATAGAGTTGTATGGGAAAAGCTTGCACTGTGGTGTCAATACTGTTATTGTGTGGATAAACAGGATACTTGAGCTGCCTGCTAATAATTTGGCAGCTGCCTGTTAAGAACCTTTCATAAAATTCCAATATTTTAGAAATTCTGTGTTCTGGTAGCAGTCTAATCTGTAATGGATGGGGACTTTTTAAGATGATGATGATCAATTGTTGTTCATGAACAGAAATTAGCATAATACTCAGAAATTTTTTAGATATTAGGATACGACATTGACACACATTAGGAACGGGGGAACATTTCAGAAGAGGAGGAGCAGGAAGGAAGGGTTGAAACCTTGGTTAGAAAGGAGCCAGGCTGCTGGCCGTAAAAACTTAAAAGTGCTAAAAATTGGGAGGAGGCTGACAGATGTAGAGGAGCACAGATGTCGGATGGCTGTGATCCCCCCAAATGGCCATGGCTAATGGTCAGTGCGTGTCTGAAAAGGCTGGCAAGAAAGCAGCACCACTGCAATAAGCAGGGAGCGCAAACCTGACTCTTTCCCAGGTCAGTCGACAAGGTGTCTAATATAGCTGACAATGGACCAAGGGCAAAACTTGCCAGTTCCAAGAGATTTGAAAATAGAACTGGGATGCTTGGTTTCATATGACGAGCCCGGCAGAGAGACAGCTCAGAGACCTGCAGAAAGAGGGTATTTGGTGGATGGGACGTTCCCAGGCTGTCAACTTTACACAAATTGACAGAATAAGATGTACGTGTGGAGGGCTTGCGCTGGTTTTGGAGCTTAAAATGAAGTATAACAGTATGAAATAATTGTTGAAAAAGTGAAAGCGGTATGAAATCCCTGTGCTTGGAAGTATCACGCTGCAATAATAAAAATATAGCATTAGAGTTGTATGAGTACCCTCACCCTCAGTCAAGATATAGAGAGAGGACAGAGTTTAAGAACTTGCAAATTCAGGACAGGTACTGATATTGGGATGTTTCAGCTTCCAACAGAATTAATGCCTCATCATCTATGACAGGACATAGAAACAAGTTTTTTGAAGGTAGTAAATAGCTCCTTTCCAGAACAACTAGTCTTGAATGCCAGAAGAGGTCTGTTCTGGCTTTTGTCCTGAATAGCACAAAGGACTAGCTCAAGAAGTATGTGGGAAAGCTGATCTGTAGTAGCAATTACAATACGATTAGGCTTAACACTGCAGCAGGAGAGACTACACAAAATAAATCCAGAGCACAAGTGTTCAGTTTGAAAAAAGGGAATTGCATACTAATAAGGCAACCGGTCAAAAGGAAGAGAAAACGTTACGGGAGGAGCAGGCTAAAAGCAAGAAGTGTAGAGGAAGCCTAGACACTTATAAATTATACTGAATTAAAATGCAAGACAAACTCTCTGCTGAAATTTGAAAAGAAAACAGAGTGGTCCAGTAAAAACCCTACAAGGTTCAATAGAAAATTAAGGTGATTATCATGTAGAAAGGACTGGCATTTGTAACAGAAAATTTGTCCTCCAGAAGAGAACAAGAGAGGCCATAAGTCATGGCAGATCAAATGTAACCAGGAGATGAAGGTGGCTGAGAGAGAATTTGAGGAGCACCTTGCACAGGATGCAAGAAAATCATAGTCAAAAGTTATTTCAATATAAGAAAAGCAGGAAGACTGCAGAAGTCTGTCCTGTCTGCAAAAATGGCTCTAGAAACAATTCCAGGAATGATGGACCATGAGTCTGACTTCCATCAGTGGTAAACTTGATCATAAAGATTAAGATTACTAAGCATATAGATAAACCGTTGGGAAAAAAAGATTTCCATCAGAACTAGATAAACAGGAGAAATAAAAGAAATCTGAGTTTCCCAGCCACTGTTTCAATTATCTGAATTGGCTCAAGGTGCCTGTGGTTACTATAACATACCAGGTACTCACACCCGCTATGCGGTCTCACCCATGATGACTTTTGTCTGTGTTGTTTTCGTTAGTCTAAAGCAAGACTGTATTTTCAGGAGTCACTAGGGAAATAAATTACAATGTTTCTCCAGGAAGAAGGTCAAATAAGAAGGAAGGGAATAGCAGGGTATTTGTAATGATGTAGAGTGTGCATGTTGGTGGTGAGGAAGGACTGGGTGATGCATAGACCAGAGGGCAAAGGAATTTTGGAGAATGTGTCCTGTACATAGGAGGCAGCAAAGCAGCTGGAGGGATGGATGGAGACAGAAAATGGTGTGTACGAAATGTCTGTGGCACATGCAGGTGCAAGGAGTGTGTGTAGTATATGAAGGAATGCAATTCCTTATATGGGTATTTTCTTGCGTGGAGCTGTCGTGGCTGGCTGTTCTACATGCAGGTGCCCACCTGTCCTCCTAGGTTGTTCTTTACAGACCCCGCTCCTGCTTCTTTCCCAGTTGGTCTGACTCCAGATCTGTGCCCGTTGCTGTTGCACACATGCAGGAGGTGCGGATGACGGGCAAAAGGGATGGGGAACATAGAGATTGAAGGTGGCTTCAAACGTAAGGACAATAAGGACTCTGTGTTCTTGGATCTTGGGTTTTGCCTGCTTTGGACTTATTTATAACTTTTGGCAACACTGAGCAGCTCCTTAAGAGAGAACATATTTGCATTTGTAACTGCAGAGGCTGCTGCAGCAACTAAATACACAATGAGGTCATAAGGTCTAAACAGAGCTCAGGATCTTAGTAAAGTTGATAAATGTAAAGGAAATGTATCTGTAAAGTATTTGGACAAATAAACCAAATACTACACCACAGTTATTATGGAATTGCCAAAGCTAGCATCTCTGGTATTCTAAAATGTGTTCTTCAAATAGCACATTTATTACTCAGGGGCAGGTTAAACAGCTAATTCACTTGGGACTAATACCACAGACCCGTCAAGGAAGCATATGTGTTTTTCAGTTGCCTGAATTATTATTCCTATCTAAATGGATCTATTGATCATTAATGATCTAGAAACTCTTAGGGCATGACAGGCAAGTGAGAAAAATCCAATAAGCTCTCCACCGTTGCAGAATACCAAGAAGCAAAAATGCTACTGTTGTGTTCTTACGGCATGCCTGTGAAACACTGCATGAATTAGTAAACAGGATCTTCTGGATGCTACAGGCTGACCTTCAGTTCTCTTAGCAGATAGAGAGATCTACTGAGTACAGCCTTTCATTAAAACAGCACCTATTTTCAAATAATGTTATAATTCAAAATATATTTATGAAGATAATGGAGTGCGTAGCACAAACAAACATACTAATTGTTATTTAGGGCCTTAGGAATATCTTTAACATGAACGCAGCATTCCTGAAACTACTTTTTTATCATTATTATTTAAAGCAAACTCAAGCATTTTTAACAAATGAGTATGTTCACCTATGTGAAATAAAGAAATTGCCAATGAAGACATGACTGAATGTCATAGTTATCTCCCATGCTTTACTGAGTTAAAAATCCTGGTGTGTGACCTCTACTATGCGACTGATTGGGATAAGAAAAACCTAACTGGATTCTTTCATCAGATGTCACCAGTGGCTTTCAGACATTTAAGCATGTTTATCTGTTCATTAAGAAGCAAGAAGTTCATGTTTTAAGGAACCACATTAGTAAGAGGACATCTTAGATTTACCAGTAAAAAAGTCTGGTATTATACTGTAGGTTGTAATATCAAGAGGGATTGCTGGTCACTCGAGGCCTGATTCAGGCAAAGTGTCTTATCTACTGTCCAGTGTCTATCCAGTAATTTTTAATGTGTCTTAGACCAATAAAACAGTCTCTCTAGTTCTAGAGCTCTACTGGAAAATCTCACCACTTCCACCAAAAATGCCATTTGGATTAAACCACTTTAATGAAAGCATACTTATTCTGATATCTTCCTTAAATAATGCTTTTTTTCTAAAGTATTTTGCTTTGTAGGTGTCAACAGTATCAAAGTCGATGTGTGGCCATAGAGTTTAAGGGATAAAACTTTCTGTAGGTTTCACCCTCCCTATAACAACCAGTTGTGAGGCCAAGATCCTGCGGCCCTCTCCATATCAGCGCAGCAGAGCAGACGTTTCTCAGCCACGTTTGGCCTTGCAAGCGGGACAGCGCGTCAGCTCCGATCAACGTCTGTACCGGGAGCCAAGTGCTTTAGTGCAGGTGTGGAGCTGCTCTAACCTGCCTGTGGGACCCAGGTTAGATGATCTTCTGATGTGGATAGCACGAGCTGTGTTTTGGAGTTACTGGAGTGGTTGAATTAACTTGGCATTGTGCTCCATTGCGTGGTACAGACATGCCTTCTCTCTGCTATGAAATCATTTGTATGTAAGAGAGGAGGGAGGAAGATTCATACCCACTAAAGTCCAATATTCCTCCTTTAAAGCAGTAATGGAATAGTGTGTGCTGAGTACAGTACTGGCTTTTGCCCAGTGAACAAATAAGAACAAAATCAAATAGTGGATAGCAGCTCGTAACAGAGCAATCAGTCTGTCTTAACTCTGAATAAGGCATGGGTCATGTAGAAGAAATAGCAGATGTGCACATAGTAAAGATGTATAATGAATATGCAGTGTCTTAATCCTGGTATTTCCTAATTCATTAATTCTTTGCTATGCTTTTCATATCCTTGTAAATTATTCTTTTAAGTAATATATAAACATATTTCAGAAATCTTAGCTTAATGATTCGGTATTCTTCATACTTGTTTGCTTTTTTGTTGTTGTTGTTTTTGAATGGTGATCTGCATGTTTTTTCTTGTACTTGGGTACATATGTGCGTTTATAATATACAGAATGACAAATGAAATAAAGCTTCTGACGTACTTTTTGCATACAGCCACGTTTGTCTTGGGTTACTTATTATTTTGTCCAACATAAACAGTGCTTTCCAGGATGATATGCCCTAAATAAACTTGTCAGATAGCTTTTAGACAACAGACTAGAAAGAAGAGCTAATCCTGTGAATACAAATAAACCATGTTTTATTAAGCTAAGCTACTATTAAATATAGTGTAGAACAAAAGCAGTTTAAGAATCTGCCAAGAATAAAACCCAACCAAAGAAAAACAACAAAACAACAGAAAAAGGGAACAAGTGATATGGCACAAGAAGCAAGAAATAAGGCTTGATGCCAAGGTGGACATGACAGAGTCCTTGACTGGAGAGAGGAAACGGGTTTTGCACAGTAACTGGGAACCTTGAAGGAGTGAACGATGATGAGACAGTGCAGGGAAGAAGATCCAGATCTAGCAGCATCAGGAAACAACACAAGAACTCTGTCTGCTTAATTGCAGGAGCTGTTAAATACCTTTGGTGTATCTCATACTTTTGATAATTGTCACACTGTTAAGTGATGTGAAACCTCACTCATTTTAGGGGCTCCAGATAAGCCGGGTCAGTGAGTCACCCTGGTTATGAGAACTGCTTTGCACACCTCCAAAGTGTGCGACAGCTCCACGCAAGAAAATACTCATGTAGGGAATTGCACACACACTGGACCAAAAATGTTCCTTCCGTTGGGTGTTTCTGGCCAGTGAGTATTCCCTTCTTCAGCTGGTGAAGTCGATGGGTGGTTGTGCTAATTGCTTGCCATGCAACACGAGTCTAAAGAGGCCTTTTGTTTGATTTTGACTAATAATAAAGCATTCTCTTTGATTAATGCAGATGACTAATTCATTAATCCATATCCACTGTTGTATTTTATTAAAAGTATGTGATACATATAGTTTTCTGCTCCTTGAAAAAAACAAGCGTTTTCTTTCTTTATTATCTCCTGATAAATTAATAACAAGTATTTTGCTACCTCTGATGTTGCTGGAATCAGATTCTATGTGTGGCTTTTACTCAGACCACTGTATTTCAGGTCAGTTGTTCTTTTTTTTTCTGATTCTGATATAACTCAAATGACTTCCCTTTTAGTCCTCTCATAAATTGTTATTGCCTTAGGCCATCATATTTTTCCTGCTTACATGCAAGCATTAGGATAGACATGATGCATTTGAGGAAATCTACACCTTTCTGCGAGGGTGGCTCACTGTAGCATTACAATGCATTATTAATTCTGTACTTACCAGATTAAGATAAATCACAGACTCTGTATTATGATGAAGCATTGGGATTTAAGGATGTAAGGTAGACGTGGGCACCTCCTTAAGGGGAGTTATGAGGCTAAGAGGGAGTTTGCTACTAGAGATCTTCAAGGAATTTTTTGGAGGCCAAACACAATGCTTTGATTAATGACCCTTATGTAATAATGAAGAGTGTGCTAATGAAGCCTGCTGTTGGCATGCAGCTGGGAAACACTGTTACTGTGCAAGAGAATTATGATACGATGAAGAGGAACTGAATAACTTTGAGGACAGGCAAGAGATAAAAGAAACGAAATTTAGTAGCTGAGAGAACAGGTTCTTGCACTGTTCATAAGACTGTTCATAAGAGCTTTCTCCTATGAGGCAGTAGCTGCCCCCTAACCCAGTCAAGGTCAGGATCCACTAAATTTCAGTCACTATTCATGTGAAGAGCTGCTTATTGCTTGATCATGGCACTTTTCCCAAATCAAAGCTGATGCAAGTTTTACAAGTTATATATTTTTCTGTCTTTCCTACTTGCACAGCTCTCCTGGACGCCCAAGGGAGGCGGCAACACGCAGTAGACACTGAACAGCACAAGCTTGTTTCACCTGCTTTGCACAACAAGAGAGGCTTAATTCACTTGCCCATCCGATTTGGAGACAGAATCTGAGTCTCTCAGCAGGATATATTAGCAAATAGGATCAAGAATATTCCGTTGCAAGTTTTCTGTATTCTCCAGTTGAAATACTTCCACTACATATAAAGTAACTTAATACTAATTGCAACAGGAGCTGCATTCGGTCTTAAAAACAAATCATACAGCTACCAAGCTCTGGGGTAATTTTCACTTTTTGGCCCAAAGACTTATCAAAATTTTTGTTTGGTTGGTTTTGACACATAACTGCCTTTCTCAGCATTAAACTGGCTAACAAATCCATTCCTCAGCAGATGGGTTTCTTGAAGAAGGGCTTGAGTGGTTGAAACTGCTAGGGTTTTTTTTCCAGCTCCATTAGGTCATCTAATGAAAGGTGTCATCTGCCTTGACAGACGTTGCTTCCTATTTTCTAGGCATCAGAAAGTGCAGTTTCACAACTGGCTTCTCTGTTACTGCTAAAACCTGGGGCCCACTTCCCACTTGCCTCCTGTATGCTACTTCTATAATTTATATTGCATTATGGTGAAACGACCAAAAAAAAAAGTTACTTCTAGGTCAATTGACAAATGTTGATAGTAGAAGCAGAGACGGGATGGGAATGTCCAGTAGGCAGAGGGTACTGCCCTGTGGGTCAGCACTGGCCTAGTGGATGTGATGAAACTGTGCCCAAAGGATCCTTGTTCATCATTAACGTGTTGGAAACACACAGTACTGGGGTGTTTATGTTCCTGTTGAATTCAGACCATGGTCTTCGCACACTGATTTTAATTTAGAAGGAAAGAACAATGAAAATGCTTTTGAGATGTCCATCGTAACAGCAACAGCGATAACTCATAATCTCTGCCAACAATAAATACTGTATTGATCCACAAGGGTGGGACTCTCGGAACAAAATGCTGGCCAAAAGCTGGGTACTTATCTTTCCTGATTTTTTCTTAAATATCTTCCGGCAGTGGTCCTGCTGTGGCATCTCACTCTCATTATTTTTCACAATTGAAAGTCTTTCTCCCCTTCTCATGAGATCTTTTGTGCTGTACAATAGGTCTCAGGTTTACTGTTGTTTCAGGTTCCCTCGTGGATTTTTTCCTTTTCAAAGAGTTTCAAAGCAATCCTTCTTTACTGATCTTTCACAATCACTAAAGCATTGGAAGAGCATACAGACTGTGACAGGAAACAATAAAGTTAAGGCAGTTCCCAGCTGAGGGTGATATAGCACCATATGTCCATCACGTACATTTAGGCATTTGAGAGAAAATTAAGCAGCTTGTTTAAGTCACGGTATTGTGCCTGGGTGTTGGAAGGATATACACCACTTCCCATCATTAAATGAGGATTTAGTGTTTAGGGTGCTCAAATGCTTCCCAATTTTCTAAAACAAACCTTCATTAGCATGTTTAAGCAGTGCAAACTGTCCTGTCCCCACTGCACAATGGTGGCTGTGCGGGTTTGGCTGCAGCTGCCGGTTCATCACAAGAGGTGCTCGGACATCATCTGCACAATGTCTCTGCTTTGCTTTGCATTGGGAAAACACAATTTTTCAAGGGTCAGATTACTGACTGGTGAAAAGTGGAAATAGATTCATAAGATCAGTGGTAGTAGGTGCAAAACTGGGCCTCTGATTTAGTTCTTTAATTGCTTTCCAGAGGGTTTTATTTCTGCTTGCGGGAGATTTTTATTCAAGGGTAGTAAGATTCTGGAAATCAGTGTTTGTAATGGAAATTGTGACGTGACTTTAATATCAGTTAGTCTTGCTGACTGTCTGCTGAAAAAGCTGTACCTTAAGAAATACTGACTGTGACGAAACTATCTGTACAGTGACACACCAAAAAAAGAAAACACATGTAAAAATAATTATTTATAGAGTCCAGTATGGGACCAGAACAGCAAGAAACTTGAGAAGGAAAGCCTTAAAACTTCCCAGTGTCAGACCCCAGAAGTAACAAGTAATATGACTGTGTTTGTGACACTTAGTGTACATTGACAAAGCCTGTTGTCTCTACAAGATGATCTTGTGGAGTGCTCAAAGCCCTGACTTCAACAACGGCCCTCAAGGAAAAACAACTTTATTTTTGCTCTGCATCCACCTGCAGTTAGTTAAATGGCGTGCTTTGTGTTTGCTCAGGGATACCCAGAAAGCGCACACACCTGTGTGCGGGCCCAGCTGGGCGGGCCGTGGCCTGCCGGGGGGGCCGTGGCCTGCCGGGGGGGCCGGGCCCTGCCCCGGGCAGCGCCTGCAAGGGCTCTGCGGATTGTGCTCCGAAAGGAAGCGTGGCCCTGAAGAAGAAGGTTGTTGGGGGTCTTGCTGCGTCGCCTGGAGCTCCAGGAGGATGTTTTTGACCAAGAAAGATGGAGTTACATGTGATTTCAGAGGAGAGAACGCAGCTGCAGCAGTCGGAGAAGTTGCTGGTAGGTGATGAGGCTAAATTTGGGGGGGAGGGGGGGCAGTAACGCCAACCCTCTTTTAATCCCTAGAGCGAAAGTGGAGTGTTTCGCTTTTATACGTTGATACTGCTTTTGCGGTCAGGACTTGTGCGTGTGTAACGGGTGAGGGGCAGCGGGACGAGGCCTCTCAGCTGCAGCCCGGCACACCGCCGGGGAGCGGGGCGCCGGGCCGCTGCCCTCGCCGCTGCAGGTTCCCGGTGGCCGTGCCCGCTGGCGGAGGGCGCCGGCAGCCCCCTGCGGGGTCCGGGCGCTGCACCCCCCGCACGCCCGCAGCTCGGCGGGTCGGCCGCCGCTGTCCCCGGCCCGGCGCAGCGGCGCCGGTAAAGCCGCGCGAGGGCCGCAAGATGGCGCCGGTGGGAGCGCCCGGCTCGGCGGGAAAGCGGCTCCGTGCGCTCGGTGCTGGGCCTGGCCGGGTTTTGAACTGCAGCAGCCTGGAGAACTCAAAGCAATACTTTTGCACCGCGTGTGGGCACAGCCCACGTTACAGCGTGTTGCTTCTAGTCCGGGACTCTGGGTTCAGCTTCCATTTGTAATGACCCTTGGCCTTAAAGCTGTTAGCAAGCCTCTTTTTAGGTGATTGACAGCATAAATGCTTCAGTTTCTAAGACTAATGAAAAGCACTTGGTCACAGCTTTAAAGCAAAGCTTTCCTGTGGTGTTTGCCCTTACACAAAGACATGGTAATATGATAGAATCATTCTGGTTGGAAGAGACTCTCAAGATCATTTAATCTAACCATAACCTAACTCTGCCACTAACCCATGTCCCTAAGAGCCTTGTCTATACATCTTTTAAACACCTCCAGGGATGGTGATTCAACCACTTCCCTGGGCAGCCTGTTCTAGTGCTTGATGATCCTTTTGGTGAAGAATTTTTTCCTAATGTCCATTCTAAACCTCCACTGGCATGACTTGAGGCCACTTCTTCTCATCCTATCACTTGTTACCTGGGAGAAGAGACCAACACCCTCCACGCTACAACCTCCTTTCAGGCAGTTGCAGACAGCGATAGGGTCTCCCCTCAGCCTCCTTTTCTCCGGGCTGAACAGCCCCAGTTCCCTCAGCTGCTCCTCATCAGACTTGTGCTCCAGCCCCTCACCAGCTCCGTTCCCTTCTCTGAACTCTCTCCAGCACCTCAAGGTCTTTCCTGTAGTGAGGAACAACTCAACATGCCCAGGGTGGTTTTTGGAGTGTCTTCAATTTGTCTGGTGGTGGTACATGGGGAAAAGTGTTTCCTGGAGGAGAAAAGAACTATCCTGTTTACTTTTATTCTTTAACAGGTTTGAGAGATGACAAAGCTAGGTATGGACAGTTAGGTTCTTCCCCCCACTCCTAAAAAAGGGTTGTTTCTCACAAGAAAGAGAATAAACTCTTGGTGGAGAGTTCGAATAAGTGGTTCAGCCTAAGCAGGAAACCTGTGGAGAATTGGCTGAGTTCAGTTGCTATCAAGGACACTAAAACAAAGGATCTGTGTTTGTAGGAGTTTTAGTCCTGTCCTTATCTTCTTTGTTAATGTAGATATGGTCTAGAAGGCAAATTAATGTTGTGCTTTAGTCTTTATGAGGGATCTAGCTCCCAAATGTAAGGACCCACAGCAGAGTGGTAATGAGGTTATGAAATTATTACATCTGAAGTAAAACCAGCTTCAGAACTGGATGGCACGGCTTGGGAGGGGGATGTGCAGAGTTCTTTAAAACCTGGCAGGACAAACTGGTCTGAAGTGAGGATAGTTTAAAAAAGCCCTTACCAGTTATAACTACCAGAGATAACACCTAAAACAGTCTTCTGCTGTGAGGAAAATGCCAAAAAATGTAGCTAACTAATAGCGTCCAGAAAATTTTTAAAATAATCTGAGTTGCTGTGTCTGTCATCCCTAGATAATTTATTCCAACTCTAAACCCTTATTTTAAGAATTAACTCAACATTTCAAAACGAGCTGTTGGGATTTCAGTGGTGCTGCAATTTGCCATCTGCTATTTTTCTAATTCTAGCTTATGTCAGAATAAATCTGGCTCATTTTCACAGAAGTGTGTTCTAGGCCTCACATGTTCTGTCACTGCATGATCCTCTGGGTTTTATTCATAGATTGCGTGGGTACCTAGGGATGGGGTCTCAGAAGTGAAAAGGTTTCTGAGGTCTGTTCTTACCCTTCTCTTTTTCCCAATTTAAGAAATGGCTCTAAATAGCACGCGTTTTATTATTCTGAAAGGGAAGCAAGAAGAGGATCAGTCATGGTAATCTCTGCTGGATTCTGTGTAGCTTTCAGTGATTTGACTTCCAGAAAGAGTACTCTGCTATTGTAAACACTTATACTGCTCTGAATAAAAGGATATGCTCAGGGTTTTCTTTCTCTCACTTTTTTTAGATGTTGTTGCTGTTATGAAAGCATAAACTGCACAACTGACAGGCAGATTTCCAAAATGTACGAGTGCTTATCAAGGTTAACATTCCAGAGGAGTAACAACCTGGAGCACATCTTGATTCTGGTTAACCTAGTGGTTGTCAAGGGTTGGGTCTTCTCTACATTCCAGGTTACTGTAATAACTTCCTGTATTTCTGGGATATTTGCACATGCCATCTTTTAAGTTGGTTTTCCTGTTACTGAATCTAATTAGATATGGGCTTTTGTTCTAATAATTGCACTGAAGTTTCACTATGAAGGATAGGGATGTTTGGATCAGAGCCCTTTCCTGGTGTGTTATACCCAGTCCTTTGGCATCTCAGTCCAGGTGATTTCTGTCCCTGTCTTTGGATCACTTACTCTTAGTATAACTTAAGTCTATCATAATATTACTTACACTTTACCAGAGAGAAAGCTTCATGAAATGCTGCAGGAAGGACGTGCTTTTACTCTTTTACGGGCAGAACACCTAATCCTGTTTCCAGTCACACTGTTAATGTACTTTGAGCTTCCTGAGAACAGAATCACAGCCATAAGACAGCCAAAGAAATATCTGTGTTTTAACTGTTGTACTATTAAACATTAGGTTCATTATGTGCAAATGCTATTAATAGTTGAAAAGTAATTAATAGTAAGCTTTGTTGTACAATGAAGCCAAACATGTTTTCTTCCTCCCCTCCACAAAACCAAAGCTGGCCATCTGGGAGCCTTCTGAAGTGAGCTGGTATTAGGGAGCTCCTTGAAGGAAAAAAAAATGTGGGGTAACTAATAGAGTTTAAGTAAACTTGAGAAATTATATTGCCTGTTTCCAAGCATGGTAGGCTTATACCTACGCCATAAGAGAGCACTGAAATGCAATAAATGTACATCATGAGTCCGCTTCTTGTCTTGCTATAAACCCATAGCTGACACTGTACCTGCACAAATGCACCTTTTCACACCCAAGAAGGTCAACTGTAGCTTTATCTGTAAGCTCGTACCTGAGATTGCCATGTAACATATACCCACCCCTTGATGGGGGGAGCTTGTTTTCCTCATGCCTAGTATATGAAAAAGTCACCAGGTTACAAAGCAGTGAAGTCTGCACAGTTCAGCAGAAGCTGAGCTTTTTACTGTTGTGGCTTTCGTTGCTGCTTATCGCCATACAGTTTCACCCACTCCATGTCACCATACAGTTTCACCCCCTCTGCAATGGCTCCAGTGCGTGGCTGACTCTGTCACGGGTCAACTCAAGAGAGCTGAACTGTACTGAAATCCTCTGGAATTCACTCCTTGTTGGGTTAGACAGGTGCCAGTTCTAGAAAAAGAGCTAAAATGCACAGCCTGGGGTAGGCAGTTCCTGCATTTCAAACGTTGTCCTCTGAAAAAGGGATAATGAAGCTAAGATGGAAGAGAGGTGAATGAGGTGGTCGATGATGATTGCTTGTGGACTGTCCTCTAAGACAGCTAGATGCATCAGATGGTGGAAGGTTGGGAGAAAGAAGAGGGGAAGTTACTCTGTGCATATGCATTGAACTCATTTGTCAATGGTTGGATCTCCTCTACATGCCAGGCTACTTTAATAATTTCCTGTGGTTCTAGACAGCAGAGTATCACCTTTGACTCAGGAACCCTGTCTACTGTAAATCTCTGGAGGCTGCAAAAATATTTTGGAGGAAAAAAAAAAATACTCTGTCGCATGCTCCATATATGCTTTTTCTGGACTGTTGGCTGTTGTAGAAGACAAGTACTAAGTCAAACAAAGACTTGTTCAGACACAGTGTGTTAAACACTTAGCGGGCTTAGGAAAGGAGTCAGACTCCCAGGAGTTCTACCACCTTACTCATAGATGATCTCCTGTAGTAGGCTGGCTATGTGCAGGTATAATGCAAGGAGCTCCTTTTGTACCCTGCTGCAGGTAACACCTGCTGAGTTTTAATCTGCTGAAGTGCTGAGTGCTCTTTATCTAGGGATTTATTATCTCTGTATTCAGGCATATAAAATAAAGTAGGTGGTGGTAGGTGCTGCCAAGGAAGCAAATCTTGGTTGCAAGAAGGAAATGGATTCAGTTTGCATTTTCTTTCCCAATACTACATTCCATGGGTTTTTTTTTGAAGAGTCCTATGTAACATAGTGCCTGTGCTTTATATATGGATGTGCATACAGGGATGTATGCAACCTCTGTGGGTGGTGCGGTGCAGGATAAAATGATTGTAAAATACATAATTTTGAAATGTACTTCTCAATACTACTCAGTACCTAACTGGAGTAGTGCAAAACACAAAAACTTTGAAGTAAATGAAGGGTAAAACATGAAATGAGAAGAGCAGCCTTCCAAATGCTGCTCAACTGTGCTCTTTGGCAAGGTGATTTCTGTAGGTGTTGACCTTTCAGAAGTTATTTTGAAAGAAGCCAGCATTTTTGTTAGCAAATGCGAGGAGCACAAATACTTTCGGTCAGCAGAAGGTTTTCTGTGTCAGGCTACCACACAGAGGAGCAAAGAATTCAGTGCTATTTATATTCCTTTTCATTTGTGAATTTTCAAGTGCTTTGCATCATTTAGGTCCAAGTATTGCCACATGTGGAATATTTTCAACTACCAGTGAATTCACTAGGATGTGAGGTCAATTAGGACATAATGAGATGCTGAGCTCATAAGGTCAGCCCTATCCTGACTCTTCAGAAGAAGTTTTGTGGAAATAAAATCATATTACTTTAGTCCTCATCTTCTTCCATATTTGTTTAAAAAAGGCTACTACCTGAGCAGAGAAAATCTGTACACGTTAAGTATTAGGCAGAGGAGAATGTTTATTAAAGAGCGGTTATTGTTAGCATTGTCTTGGACACCAGTGTAGTCTGGAGTAGCATAGTCATATTGTGATTAATGGCCTTATCAAAACTCAGAAAAATTATAAATCTTACACAAAGCGATGCAATATCCGCTGCCACCACAGAAGTTAATAACAAGGCAAAGCATGAAACAGTGTTTGATGTCATTAATAAAATCTATCATGAGATGCAGAAAAGTATTTGCAACTGCATCAGTCCTTGAGGAAAAAGCAGATAAGACAGCTGTGGTGATAGAACAGATAATACATTAAAGAAAAATTAACATATCTTTGGGGAACTTTTTTGCAGGAGATGAAGGGAAGCTTTTTTCATGAGGGAAAACTGCAGTTGTCTGAAGGCATGGAGAACATCGTGGTTAGAAATTTCACTCTTAAAGCAGGCATTCTTAAAATAAACCTTACAGGTGCCTGTGTTTTTTATGTAACCAGTGCTAATTGTTCAAATAGTAGTTTCAGCGGCAGTTGTGTTTTTACCTTTGTGTCAGCTGATGGCTCCTTACAAAAAATGCACCCACTATTTTCCTCCTCTATTTCAGCAAATTATATCCTCTAGTAATGAAACTACAGTGAATGTTCAAGTCCTTAATTCTTAGTTTTAGCTACACCGTACAATAAAACTTCTTAAATCTTCAGAAATTTGAGTCATTGAATTCTTGTCTTGCCTGAATAGTTGTCTGGCTTCGTCTTTTCTTGAGCACTGAAGTCTGCAAACTTTGTGCCCCGTTCATTCTGTGTTGTCTTTGCCCCCTTAAAAGACGGGTATGCTTTTATGATTATATGATTGCACATGCCTGTGAAACAGAAGACAATAGCCATACTGATCAGGTCATGAGGCACAAGTGTCAAACATTGCATCTAGGAGCAGCCTATCATCTCTGGAAGGAGGCTAATTTAGGATCCTTCTGCTACAATCACTTACCAGATAAGTTGTGATCAGACTTGAAGAGAAAGAAGTCCATGCTGCCACTGGCATCAAATGAGTATATGTGGCATTGAGACAGAAGCACACCTTTCAGTCAGCTGAAATCTGGCATGAAATAGAGAGGCAGAGACTGTCGAAAAAGCATGATGGTTGTCTTGCCAAGGTAGACAGTGCAAAGTTGAGAGAAGCACGAAGGTCTACAGTATACAAGATGTCTAGAGATTTTTAACCCTCCAACACTGGTACAAAATACCAAGCATGAAAAAATTCCAGGATTCTCTGTGAGAGGTTCCTGCTGTTGCCCAAGTTCTTAGTAACCTGACCATCATCTGTGTTAGAGCTGCTGATAATGACATCCATACAGTGTCCTTGTCTTGAAGGAAGGAATACACTCACCTCAGTTTGGCTAATAGTATGGGTATGATCTAGTCCTCCACTGGTTCAGGAGGTAAATATTTTTGAGCCCAAATATTCTTATAAGAACACAGTCTGCTCTGTCTCATGGCCTTGGGCATTGACGAGATCACCTTGATCGTGTTTAGAGGAGCGGCAGAAGTTGATTTGCAGTGTTTCTTCTGTCAGCAAATTAATGATATTCTGTTCTTCCTAACACTGTAAACTGGCACTTAAACATCTAGTTCTTATCTTATTAATGAGGAGATATTTTCATTGCTCTAACCGAATGACTTAAAATAATTGAGAGCTCACCGGGCACATGGCCAAAGCTCTGAGCTAGAAAAATCAAATCATTTATGGATTTTTCTCCTTATTCAGCCTACTCGAACCACCTACTGATGCAAGGTCTGGACGTCACAGGTTGTCATAAAACTGAATGTGGGATTATTGGAAATGAATCTCATCAGGTTGGCTTAGATTCATATAAAACCGTAGTATCTTCCCTTACCCCAGCTGAGCTCATCTTTCTACAGAGCTTTCTAAGTTCATCTTTTTTCTGCTTTCTATTTTTGTCAGTCTGACCCATCCAGTTGCGAGGACTTGCAGAAGGACTACGTAATGAGTTGTATTTTGAACAAGAAGCCTCACAACTAATTGGTAGCAGTCAAGCTCTATCAGAATGTGGGCTCCATCTGTTCCTTTTTCTTGAAACATTTCTTCAGCTGGGATTTGTTCACTGACTTCTGAGATGCTTGCCAGAAAAAAATGCCAAATGCTTCTGAGATCCTGAAGAATGCACATTAGCTGCCTGCGATAGGATTGATTTCACTGCATGTCTGAAGGAGAAACATCTGTCTGATAGAAACTGTTCCTCTGAGGCAGAGGAGTTGTGCATCTCCCTTCTTCTGGCTTGAAGAGCGCTCTGACACCAGAAGCTGGGTTCTAGCTAGAGTCGTGAATGATACCAGGGTTGCTTCAACTCTTAGACTATTACCATTAGCACAAGAAGGAGCAAAGTCTTGGAGCTGTTGGCTGACCTGAAAATGAAATGCATGGAGGTTCTTACTTGATTTGCCTACTCTGCCATAAGTGTGGTTTTAATGCTTTTTTTTTTTTTTGTTTTTAAGTATGGCACTGTTCTTGGGCACTATTAAACAGCACATATGCCCATCAGCATAATTCTAGTTCATTCTCTTCCAGTTCTCCTGATTGTTTTTCAGGAGGGTATTAAAAAAAATCTGAAAGGAAAACACACCTGCTAGGTGAAGACAGATTATTCAAATGTCAGGAGAGAACCTCCTTCTTATGTACTGTAATAAAAGCAAAGAATCTTAAAATAGACTTCTGTGACTTGCATAATAATTGAAATACAGTTTACTAGGGAGGCAGCGTCAATGTAACTAAGGAACCTTCTTTGTCTGGTGTTCCTGGATGAAGAAATGGTATATCAAAGTGCTTCAATTACTGCTTGAAGAGTATAATCTGTGTCAGTCGGATTGAGAACATATTATGCACCCTCTTTCTCACCATCTGCCCAACAATCAGTTGAATTTAATCTGCAAGTGATAGAAAAGCAGCCGTCAGTAACTCGAGAACATGACACTTATCACATTTAATATCTGCTGAAGAAAATGTCTGTTAATAAAAGGGTGCTGAGTCTAGCACAAAATAATAATGGAATTCTTTGGGTTTCTGTCTTCATTTTTATATAACACTGACAATGAAATGCTATAATCTTGCTTGTCAATGTGTAATTGTCTTTTAATGATTTGCTGCTAAGTAGTCACTTTTTCACATTTGCTGGTTTGAAAGGCAAAATCTTTTCATAAGACTTTCCCAACCTGGAGGAAGTGAAACTGTTTCACTGTCTTAAACTGTAGATATATCTTAGGTGCATCTTGTGTTCACCACAGTGAATTCATTGTGTGTTGTCTGATGATAAATGAAGGTACACACATAATGTCAAAACTTAGGTATTCCTGCTGATTAATTTGGAGTGGGAAGGAAGGTTGAGGGAGCACCCCAGGCTGATTTTATAGTTGTCAGCTATGGCTATCTTGCAAAGAGTTCAGCTTGCCTGAAACCTTCTATGCGAAGCAGCAGCACAACACTGCAGGGATGGTTCTTGGGATAGAAGTCTCTGGGAAGAAGCAAGAACGTGTTCTGTCTGTCTCTCGCCTTTCTAAAGACAGGTGTGGCAACGTCATCTTTATGACAAAAACCAGGTATATACACTGATCTGGACTCTGAATGCTGGCAGGGAGTAACTAAAGGTATTGGCATGAGAGGTGTGTTGATGGGGCAACATTTGAGGTTCTCATCCAGCAAGTGCTGGAAGTTGGATGAGTGAGGCACCTGTTCATCTCCCAAGATGCTGGTTCCCTCGCACAAAGCTCCTGGTGTGCTGCCCTGGTTCTGTTGTGTTTGAACCAGATGTGTAACGCAGGTCTGTGCTCAGCGTAGCACAGCATGACGTGGTGACAGAAAGCAGACGGGAACTGATGGTAAGAGCAGTCATCAGCCTAAGTGGTGGGCACACGCTACTTTCCAAGCATCCTGTGTTACCCATGGTGTGCTTACGTGGGCAATGCCACCTCGGCCTGAACTGAGGTAGTTGGTGGTTGTTTTGCTCTGTGTTTCTCCCTGGAGGATAAATTTCAAATGTTTTCTGTAAGTTTTTCTTCAGCAGTTTCACAAATGAAAACTAAGTCTTGATGGCTAGGATCATGTTCTCTTAGATAAATAAATGCAAAATCATATCCTAGAAGGCAGGGAAGTCATGCTGTTCTGTACCGTTATTGTGTGCAAGGAGGGTATTTCAAAGACTTTTTCTATTAAAATTTACAGAATAAAAGTATTTTTTGTTAAAATCTTAATAAGATGACAGCACTAACCTGTCAAATCTTGAAATTATTTTAATGAGAACTTAACAAACGTTCCACATGGTGGTGAGTGTGTGTGCAAGTAATCCACCAAGACCAGTGGTGTGCTTCTACTGATGCCTGATCCAAGTGCAAACATTGCTATAAGCTTCAAGCTCTTAGGAGGCCAGGAACCCAACAATTTCAGGGGACATTTTTTCCTGGAACACACTTGGGCTCAATTGATTATATGATTTTTTTTAGAGCATAATATTGAAGACAGGCTTAGTTAAATTAAAAGCAATTGATTCTACTGGGAAAATATAAAAACATAGTATGTGCTTTTAACTTCGAGCAATCTAAAAAATGTTATTGCCAACTGTTTGGAACTTCATTATATTGATTCATGTTTCATCAGCTTCTTGGTATTCAAGTGAACTTTGTGGCTAGTTTGGGTTTGTTCTTTTTCTGTCTAGACCTGCATATGCAATGGTGAAAAGACATCATCTGTTAAGTTAATAAAAATCCTGAAAGAAAGGGTGACTTTCAGCAGCTCACGTTGAAATGTGCCAAAGGGCTCATCAAACTTTAGCTGTCAAGCCGTGGTACCTGGAAATTCTTACATTGTTGTAGGCTGAAAACATAACACAACCTGTCTCTGGATCTGAGGCAGAACCAACACGCTGTAATGGGTCAACCTTTCCTTTACTCTCTGGCTACAGCAGCACCAAAGTCATATAGGTGATGATTCTATGATTCTAGATGTACCTGAATGCACCTGCGTGCATGTGCGAGTATCAAGAATCTGTGGGTCTGTGATAAACACACATCTGTTAACTGGAGCTACTGAAATCTTACCCTGCACAACAGGAAATGTTCTCATACAGAGAGAAGTCCCTTTGCAATTTCTGCTTGTGCTGTTACGGGTCATTTCTGTATCACAGTGATTACTCAATAGGGAAACAAGACAGTGTAAATTTTTTTTGTTTGTTTTTGGTGAACCTGAGATTCTTACTAACGATCTTCTGGGTTGTTTTGCCTAAGATGCCAATCAAAAATGAACTGTAGAGAGAAAGGGAGGGGGAAATCTTGAAATCAATATTGAGAGAAATCTAACTTGAGTGAAATTTAATTTGAGTGACATGTTCATTTTTTTTGTTTCTTTTAAATAAGAAGGGTAAAGTTTCTGTTACAAGTAAACAGTTGAGCTATGCTGATTTGTCAGTTAGAGTCAGTCCTTACTGCATGCATCAGATTAGTTCAGGGAACAAAGATCTGGATACTGCATATCCTTTGGACCTGTTCTGCAGTGTACAGGGGCATCCAAAACATAAATGTTCTTTATGGCAAGCAAATGTAAAACTGAGTGTCACAAAAGAAACATATTAATAGTATGTAAATGGTAAGAGAGTCACGGTTTCAATCTATGACACTATAGATTTGATCCGAAAGAACATTAGATTAAAACAGGTTCTTGGTGTTTCTGAGCAATCTCAGTTTTAACGATATTGTCAGCCAATCCTATCAAACAAGAAAACATCCTATTTCCAGCTGCAACCTGGAGAGAAAAGTAGCAATGTCTACAGCCAGTGTACATGGATTTCATGTTTGCATGTGGTTGGTGGAAACTGTCCACCGACATAGTGCTATCAGATGGAGACTTGTAACCAGTGAAGGACAAACATGTAACCTTAGATTCCTGAATAGCACTTTTGCAGCTAAGTGACTGCAGAATCTCTTTATTCATCCCTGAGCTGTCAGCTAAATATGGTTGGAAAAATTATTTTTCTTTAATAGATGCAATAAAATTTACTGTCTATTAAGTTTCGTTATGAATGAACCCTGCTTCTCTCAGAGCAAACTGTGTAAATATACACCCTCTAATTTACAGTCTTATCAAACCTTTCATGTTCCAACCCAACCAGCTTCAACCAGTTAATGAAATTATTGGTCTGATGCAGATTAATTGTGTTAGCCTACTGGAAAAAAAGCAGTGTAGTGAAATGCTCAGCGAAGCCCAACAGCAGTGATGCATGAATTAGTGGTGTTAAGCCTCCTTTATCCTCCATCTGTATTCTCTTTCAGTTCTGTTAGATATTTATCTAGCAAGAAGAAAAAAAAATGTGGCTTTTGGCATCTAGTGAAATTTCAGTAGGGGTTCTAGATTTCTACTGCCAGTGACACAAGTTAGAAGGTGACATTCACAGCAACTTTAGTGCTTCTTGTATTTAGTGAATGAAAGTAGAGAGAAAACTGCAGCTGCAGAGTTTGAGAGGTGTGGTGTATTTTGTTGTTGTGTTTTTGTTGTGGTTTGGTGTGTGTTTGTTTTTTTGTCTCCACTTGTCACTGCAATTGATAATAGTTAAGTTTTATCTCATTTAGCTGCCTAACTGGAACTCATTAAAACTCCTAAAACATTGGGGGAATTCTTAATGGTGGCGGTGGGAGAAGTGGACAAAGGGAAGGAGAGAGAGGAGCAGACCAAGGATTTTAAGGAAAACCCTCTTCTTTTTGAAGGGGAACTGAAAATAGAAATTCTAAGCAAGATTTCTTTGCCAATTCTAAAACTTTAGGTGAGATTTTAGGTGTCAGAACTCTCTTCTCTATAAAGAGTTACGTAACATTTGACATTGCTGCTATGCCATGTATTAATCTTATTTGGCGTATCATTCCTATAGTAAGTGAGTTACAGTCAAAGATTTATTTATGTAATAAGAAATAGTCAAATTCATGGTTTCTTACATATATGAGGCTATCAAGCCTTCTACGGCAGGTGATGGAAGCCTTTATTGTTAATATTAGAATAAAATAAAAAAAAAAGTAAATTAAATTCTGACCAGAATTTCAGACCAGTATTTCTGGTCAAAATACTTACTGTGATCACTGCAATTTGGGATATTTGTGCTGGTGTTCCTTCCACCCCTCCATAAAAGCTCACAAACAGAGGGGGAACATGTCCACTGGCTTTAGATCACTATGGTCCATTCAGGTAATCAAGGCTGTGTCAGCCTTAAGAATTGTTGCTTAAGAATTTTACCCTCCATCTGTGCTGTTCCACAGTTTTTTGAAACCTATCCACCTAGTCGCATTGAGGGACAATAGTAAATAACACATAAAAGATTTTGTTCATGCCAATATGATGGATTTGCCAAGGGCAATAGCGGTTGCAGTTAGTAGGGTTTTTCCAATATGCCATGATTGTTGTCATAAAATAGCATGCTCTCTCCTTGCTTTTCAAAACAAAACAAAAAAAGAAATCCTTAACAACCCTGCTCTTCTTTTCCCCCCACCCAACGCAGTCAAGGCAAAGCCCTTCTAGCTCTGCTCAAATAGTTTTGCCCATTGGAGGATTCAAACAAATTTCAAGCAGGCTTCACTGCTTTGTTGCTCTGAATATTCCAGTCTGAGCTGAATCTTGGCAGAATGTGCACCTGCATGGGCCACAAGAGGATCTTTGCTCTGATCTTGATGCCATCTCTTGTCTCTCTAATTGTTGTAGTTAGTGCTTCCTAATTTTTCTCCTGTTTTTTTTTTTAAAAAGTGGGATTTTTTTTTTTTCTTCCTTTCTGCAATGATTCTTGTTCTAGGAATCCCTGATGTCTTCCCACGAGCACTCTTTATACCTCTGTAAATACTCTGGGGGGTTGGGCTGTTGCCTGTGCACCTCGGTAAAGCCTTTCTTTGTTGTAGGGATAAATTTTTTACTCTGCACTTCTTGAGACAGGTCCATTTAACAACGATTATGTATATTTTCCTACTGCAGCATGAAACTTCAGTGCCTCCGAAATTCTTGTCTAAAATCTGAGGAAGCTTTGCCCTCTTTTTTTCTTTCTTGTAGTTTTAGCCTGTGTCTTAAGCAAGTCTTGTTCTTGTGCCCTGATGCCTACGTAAGGCTCCAAGTCAGAAGCAGAAACTAACCTGAGTTGTTTGAGCCTCTGCTGCCTGAGGGAGATCAAAGCAATAAGCAGGATCATGAATCTCTCTGTGAGGCAGTGCCATCGTTAGGGAAGGACAGACCGACTCACAGTCTAGGGAGAGTTTTACCTTAGTTATCTGATCCAGATATTATACCTTGTTTGGCAATCCAGGAACAAGGAATAGGTATGGGGGAGCACTTGCTGTTAAAGGTGACCCCTCCAGTGGATTGTGACTGGCTGTATTGCTATAAGAGAAGCTGTAATTCAGCTCTTTGTCCATTAATCAAAACAAGGAAATAAACTTTATTTAACCTAATTAGACTTCAGCTGCAGCACAAGATGTATCCTACTTCATAATGTTCTCCAACATGGGCACAGTGCAAGAACTTTTCATGCTGTCTGATACAAAATACGCTCTATTTCTAGTTCACGAAGATGGATGTGAATCATGTGGCATCTTATGTCTTGATTTAGGATATCCATTAAAGATGGCTTAAAGGTTGAAAATAAATGTTTCAGTTATTTTCTAAAAGCTTAGGTTTTGAGCTACAGAAAAGGAGTGGTGGTTCATTTGTTTGTTGTTGTCGTTGTTTGGTTTTGTGAGGGTTTTTTTGGGTTTTTTTGTGTGGGTTTTTTTTGTGGTTGATGGTGTGTTGTTTTTTTTTCTTTGGTGGTGGTGTTTTGGTTTTAAAAGTGTTGATAGACTTAACTGCAGTTTCAAAAAGCCTTGTTAATATCCTATAAGGTTGTGGACCTACTCTTGGATTAGTTTATTTCTAAACTAGTCCACAGTTTTTTTTCTTCTCTATTGCAAACAAGTATGTCCTTTGACTGACTGATTTATTTTTATTTCACTGTAAGAATGTCAAGCAGTTTAGAAGTGATGCAGCATTGAAAGTACCACCTAATTGGAAAAAAATGTAAGTTAGCATGCTGGTAATCAAATAACATTTTTTTGTTTTAATTACTTATTTTTTAACTAAAATGCCTTTTCCCGCAAAAAAAATGGATGCGTTCTGTGGAAAAGCTTGGGGGACAAACAAAAACCAACCCAAAACCTAACCCACACATAGTTTTTAGGCAAAGGCTTTAAAATTAGTTTTGAGACTAATGCTTTTCATCTTTGAGATTGTCCCAGGGAAGAAATTAGTATTTGTCAGTGAGCCGTGCATTGTATTTTTGCTGCATGTTGCCTAAAGTTAATGGCTTTAAATAAATTATGTAGTTATTTCAGTCATACTTGGGTCTCTTTTCTCATATTTTTAAAAACTGATTTGAATAAATTAGTATCTTCTTAACAGCGGCCATGAATTAGTTTGAAATATTTTCTGCTCCCTGTTGTCCAAAGTAGTAATATTCTCTAGCGTTTGATCAACAAAGTGATATTTTGTCTCACTATGACAGTTCTAACGATAAAAATGTGATCTGTTACCCAAAATGTAAGCTATTTCTTTGCATGTACCGACATGTCAGAGAAGAAAGAAGATTCTTGCTTTCTTGCTGCTGGATTGATGTATGTTGCCTCATTTAAACAAAACAAAAATAATGAAGCACTGTTGCCATTGTAGAGGTATTCCTGGGCTCTTTAACCAGACACAGAGAACTGGAAAACATGCTTTAATGAAGGAAACTTCCAGCACTTTTTACTCATCCTTTTGTGTTTGTCACAGCTATTGAGTTGTTTTGCTTTAAGGAAAATAACAACAACAACAAAAACCACAAGGAAAGTTATTTCCTAATAATAAAAAATAACAAGAAACAAACAAAACCACCCACCCCCCCAACAACAACAAAAACAAACAAACAAACAAAACTAGTCCACGAGGACTGGCTCACATTTTCCAAAGTTTTCTGAGGAGTTTGGTATTTATATTGCCCTTGAAGATTTCAGGATATTTAACTTCTATGTTCAGGCCTTGGAAAAAGGACCTTGCAACTGGACTTTGAAGATGGCAGAGGTATTGTAGGATGATGTCAGTCTGACTCTTCTGGAAAATGCAACCAATCTAAGCTGCTAGCATAGAACTATTGTCTGTCTCACCAGTTCTTCCCTTTGCCACAAGCGGGCTTTAAAACATGTTACCAATAGATGCCCTACTGCAAAACACCAGTCACCTTACTGCTGTACGCTGAGAGTTTTAAATGCCATTTAATTATCAGAATGGATCAGAATGCACTTAAAAGCATGAAAACAGATCTACTGAGAGAAATGTGTAATGATGAACATGTGTTTGGCTTCTGTGTAGCAAACAGGAGGTCCTGCTTAACAAAAACCCCAATGATAATAGCTCCCAAATTATGGCTACCTACTTTCCTATCATGAAAAATGGCTACTAGAATTATTACTGCTCTTAACAGGTAGCGGTGTATTCTGCAGCCTGGCATTACTGACTTCTGCAGATATTTTACAGAAAAATTATTTGGCTGATGAGTCATCCTCAGAACACAGCATTTTAATGAAGTAATGCTTGGCATGTGGTAGATAAATCTAAGTTAAAACTGGTGGAAATTGCTTCAGCTGGGGGAAAAATTACATTGAAACATGGTTGGGGTATTTTCCCATACAGTAGGAAGTAAAATAAATGAGCATCACCCAAAAATAGTAGATTAGATGCTTCTCTTTAGTCCTTCCAGTGGTCCTTCCCTTGAGACAAAAACCAACCAAACACACAGAGAACAAACAAAGAGAAACCACACACAAACTGGGCCCACCCCCCCACCCCGCCCCCAATAAAGCACAGAGTTTTATCTTGTGTCACTGGTGAACACTTAATCCTGAATGTAAAATTTTTATTGCACCTTCATTTTTTTCCCTTTGCTTACAGGTTGAGTTGTTTTCCTACCTTTTCCTCATAAACTTTACCACCTTCTGTCTGTCCTTTGCTCTTTACTTTCTGCTGCAAGAGCTTAAATATTCTTTCTATGGATTGTTTACCATGCAAATCAGAATGTCAATCTTGATGCTATATCACCTTGTTCCTAAGGGGCTTGTTGAGAAGTCCAGATGCAGAAGGAGTAAGGGCCGTTGTCCGTTAGGAAATGACTAGTAGTGACACTTCACACTACTTCTCTGTGGCATTAGTGACCCACCAAGAATTGACATTAATTCTCAGAGCTGAAAACTTTATTTCTGAAGCACTTGCAGTGGAATCTTTCTAACACCCTGGTGAAAGAAACAGAAGTTTACTGAGGCAGGCCCTTGGAGGGGAAAGCATGAGGCTGTTGTAAATAGTACATGAGCCTACAGCAGAATTTCTGATGCTAAAATAAGTGTATTGTTTACAGACTACAGAGAAGCAATGTCTGCTGTGATTTCCACATTAGGATCTGTGGTCTATGTTGCACTTCTTTATCAACACCTAGTTAGAAACACCAGCCAAGTCGGTTAGCCTTAGTGAATTGTCCTCATCAGATTTTCTAGTCTCTTCAGCAGTTAGCACTAACTAAAAGGCTGATGACGGGATTCAACTTTGTCTTGTTTTCTTCAGGAGCAGATGGAGCGTTCTTGGCTCTAAACTGGGACTTGGTTTCTATGATTCCTGTGCAACTGACTTTGGAGTATCTTACAGCTGCCTTGACAGTTGGAAACCCAGCCAGCTTGGACACCTTTCATTCATTAGAGAGTTGTCTAAACTATAAAGCAACAAATTGTATCCTATAACAATAGCTACAACAAATTAGAAGGTCTTTTAATGAACAGGACATTAAATAAAGGAAGTTGGACTGTTAGCTGATAGAAACTCATGTTCTTTTATGGTTTCAACAGATCTCTGCTGATGTATTTCAGCTGAAGTTCTCTGCCCTTGTCCCCATTGTGTAGAAAAAGGCTGTTATGGTTAGCACTGTTTTATGGCTGAGGTTAACCTGAGTTCCTGCTGTGAAGATGGCGTTGAACACAACAGTTCTGGCCCACGTTCGTTGCTGGTATAATGATATCTAAGTCTCAGGGCAAAGTGATGTTTAAGGTTAGTGAAATTTGTGTTTCAGCACAGTGCTGTTTGGAGATGTCACACTGCAGTTGCCTGAAGATATACGGCAGCTACGCTATTCTAGTTGATGCTTGAAGATTTCAGCTCTTCTGGTCTGAATGTTTTTTGGCAAGAGGCTGATGGAATGTAATCCTATACAGGAAATTGTCTAATGAAATCAACACCATAAAACTGGGTAGTTGAAAACGCACAGCTAAGAGGTGCTAAGGAAGAAGAGGCATGGTATAATTTCAATGGATTGCATCTTAATCTTAAAGCCATATTATCTTGTAGCTTTTTTTGAAACTGTGTAGTTGGCAAACACAAGCAACAGCAGCCTTTGAAGCATCTGGATGGCATCTCAGTGGCTGAAAAATAATTACTTAGATATCCTCCAAGACTTCATAATAAGTAATTGGCCAGGTTGTTGGATTTCAAAAATTGCCATTTAATTTTTTAGTGCTGTGGCAACCTAAGGAACTGAACCAATGTCTCTTATGTGGACTATTTTGAGGTAAGTAAAAAAATAAAAATAGAATTAAAAAAACCCAAACCTCTGAAACTCTTATGCCCTATCCTGTTATGGACCGATGCTTTCTGATCCTATCTCCTGATTAGTACTATAGATCTAGTGCAGAAATTTATACTTCTAAATGTCTTTTGCTTGTGAAATTCCCATAGTAAAGTCATTCTGCAGTTGACTTTGTTCTTTAAACACGTGGTGTTCGGTGTTTCAATAACAGGAAGGATTCAAATAGTTTCTTGAGCTCTCACTTTCTGTTTTAGACCCCAGAAGGCAGTAATGTTTTTATGGAAGTTCTCTGCAGGGCAGAAGGGAATTTGGAAGAGACTGTTCCAGCACGTATGAAGCAAATAGTATAATGAACAGGAAGATAAACTGGGATGTCTGCACAGGGAAATTCAGCCGCTTATTTCTTTAGAAGATCTTGTAGTATTGCTAATTGGTGGTAACTTATTCTGTGATTGGACAAACTGTGAGCTGGCATTAGCAGAGGCAAATAGAAATTCATGCACTTTCCTGTCTTGAATAGGTGATTTTATAAAACAAAATAGGCTATTTAAGACCAACAAAGGAATAAATAGTTAGATATTTTTCTGACATCCGGTAGGAATTTGGCAAAGAACAAAACAGTAGCCATAATGACAATGCGAGTCCTGTTTAGTTCTGAACTTGACAAGAAAAGACAATACAAGGAAGGGTGAAACCACTCGAGCACATTAAAAAAAATGATGTTCTCACTTGCAATCCTCCAGTCAAAAAAGCTTGGCTATCTTTGTAATCCTGTTCATTACAGCAAAAGCTGTGAGTTAGTGAACTGCTGGACGCCTGTTAAAAAATACATTTTGTAGCTTTTATTTGGCCTAAAGAAGCTGTGGATTTTGTGTGTGTGTGTGCTGTGCTGATAAAAATTCAAGCTGTAAATTAAGCCGTAAATGATGTTACAACTGGAGCCTAGAACTGACTGTATCTGAAGCCAGCTTCTAGAGTGGAAATCTTCCATATTATGTAACACTGTTTTATTTCTACCTGTTGTGCCATCAACCCACAGAAGTCTAATTAAGCAACATTCTTCTTCGCTTCAAATAACTCACAATCACCTCAAGTTGTCATCCAGAGTTTTTCCTCATGTTGTTTTCTCTCCAGCTTTTCATGCTTCCACCTTCAGTGTCCCAGTCCTTTTAATGTAAGCAAAATCTCAGTGAAACGGGTGCTCCATTTCTTCATGATTCAAGTAGCAAAGTATTTTCCTTGGCTTTTTTCTTTTGACCAACTTGTAATTCTTTAGGCTCAAAGAGATACAATAAGTATGTGTAAAAGTTAATACTACTTTATGCTTTGACCTTGCTTTGATTTGTTAAATCCCTTTGCTAGTGCCTGATTAGTTTTGATTATCTCAAGAACTGAGAATTTGTTGGTTTATATGGAGACTGTGTTGAGCCTAGTTCCCTGAGGTCTTTCTTCATTTATACAAATAACTCTCATTCATGCTGTGTTTTTCATTTTTGAAACCAGTGTCTGACGGGGCTGTGGTCACTTTTTATGTAAGATCTCCAAA
The DNA here is from genome assembly GCF_036013445.1 of Caloenas nicobarica. Lineage (NCBI taxonomy): Eukaryota > Metazoa > Chordata > Aves > Columbiformes > Columbidae > Caloenas > Caloenas nicobarica. Next base: position 58,250,109 of record NC_088249.1, on the reverse strand, counting down.
CTGCATTGCAGACTCGAGGAAGCTTTTCAGTAGGTAGTTACTTTCTCTTCAACCGGTGTTCAAAGGCTCTTGTTCCTTTGGTACTTTGGGGCTCCCTGCTGCTAATTGTACCAGATATGATGCAGAATGGAGGAGATGATTTTTTTCAGGAAGACAAAGACACTTCATTTTTAGAAGTAAATGCTAAGATTTTGGTGGTTTAGGTCTGATTCAAGTAGCAACTCAGATCTGTTGAATCTGAATAATTCACATTCATGAATGATTCATGCTTCATGCTTGATCTTCATGGTTGAAACATGAACTTATTTGTGCTTCATCTCAATGTGTTGAAGAATGTTCATAACCTGGGCTGAACTTCTTAATGCCTGTCTGTGGCTAATATTGAGATCTTTTGATTCGTGGCTTCACAAACATGTGACAGAAAAAATATTTCATGTCTGTTCCTAGGGGAATGCAAGTTTTAATTAATGGTATGTTTAACTGCTTTTTAGAGCCAGGGATTCTGAATTTTAACCGATTCAAGCATACTGAAGCCAATGGTTATATGGAAGCCTGTCGCACTTACCATCTAATCATAAATCCCCTTCTGACCTTCTTTTGGAAGGTGCAACTGATACAAGCCTACCCCAGGATGCTGGGCTGAGACAAGGGACTGTATTAAAAATGAACTTTACAGCCATGTTGTAACTCAATACTTCTGCAGTTTTGAACAGCTCTAAGATGGAAGGTGGGGACCTTAATTTGTTATGCCAAAGACCGTAGAGCAAATGTATTTCACTCAACAAAATGTAAGGAATGTAACTGCATGTCAAAAGAGTATGTGCATATGACTCAAATGTATACCATCTGGAATACTGTTGTTTAGTAAGGAAAGAATCTGGTTGGAACTGCATGTGAGATTCTTGAAACTACTTTTGTGAGTACCAAGCTTTCCTTATTCAAAAAAATAGGAGATCTATATGAGTTGTCTGAAGTTTATTCTTTGAAATATTTTCTCAGTAGTTCTAAACTCAGGAGTGTTACATGAAGGACTAAAGATTTACGTATAAGTTTCTGAATCATATACTGGGTGAGCTGTACGGGCTGGTACTGAACTGGCTGTTGAAATAACTCTTGGCTCTAATCCATCGCTTCCACTGCAGGCTTCCTTTTGGATTACTTAGATAACTTTTGTGTCTCTTTTTTTAAACAAAAATAAAAGTCTTTTGAAGTATTAAGATGTTGCTTCCTTTTGTTAAACATTCTTGCAACAGAGACCAATGTGATATTCCAGGCTCATCCAAATGAAAACTTCAATCTCTTCTCATATTGTGAGAGTTGTTATAATATCAAGCTGATCCAAAAGCTTTCTTGTTGTGGAGTCAACTTTGTTTAAAGTGGCACAAGGGCTTTTTTTGTTTGTTTCAGGGTTGTTGTTACTGTGTTTTTTACACAGTGAATGAATCAGTGTACTCCTGGCCATCGTCAAATCCATTAAAAACCAAACAGTAACACACCCAAAACTGAGGACTTTTTCATCTACCTAAAAAAAGTGAATGAATCACTAACACACTCTAGGTGTTTGAATGTAAATTGTTGGGTTGCCTAAGCTGTGGCTGCAGTACTTGATGAAAGGCGTTATCCAGAAAATTGTTTTAACAGTCTCAAATTGTAGAATCCATGTTTCAGCTGAATTACATGCTTGGATGTGAATCTGGCAAAAGAACATCAACAGAGAGTCTTGTGCATTTCCTTTAACCACTGGCTGAAGAAAAACTGGCCAAAACTCATCTTTAAAAAGACTGAGATAATATTGATTGGGAAATGGAAGAATTAAACCAACTGATTTCATCAGCATGGTCCTTCAAAGGTGTCTGTCCTACCCAGCATTAAACCAGTAAAGCAGAATCATCCAGATTCTTTATAATTTCTGGTTGAACAATAAACCGAACCTACAGAAGTAATCCATTTTTTTCTAAACATCAGTTCAGATTAAGAAGGACAATTACTTCAATGTTTCATTCTCTCTGATCTGTTTTGCTTTTACAGTCACTTCTGAGGTTCTATCCCTTAACTCTGTAGTATTTATTACCTATGTTTACTCTGACATAATGCTCTTGAATGCCTCAGTGTCCGTTCCTCTGGAACAAAATGAAGCACAAAGCCTCCAGAAAGAAAAAAAATCCATAGAAGAAGCCTAAAAATCTGCAGTACTCCCTTTCCTCCTATTCTTGTAAGACGGAAGGTAATTATTTCTTCCAGATTCTATCTAGATAAAAAAGGAGGTTTCATGAGCAATTGATGTCACTTTCCACCTATTTATTGAATTTTTTTGGAAACATCAGAGAACACAGGGATAATGGTGATACAGTTGACGCTGGATTTAATCGGTCCTTGGACTGCGAAGCCTTCCTAGGAGTTTGCTCTCCAAAAGCTTTTGATGCCCATTATGTGTAAGGAGAAACTCCACATATTAAAACCTGATTAAGACAGAAAGAACAAAGAATAGGAAGAAATCATTCATTTCCAAAAAGAAGACAGTCATGAGTAGGGGAGGTTGGGATCTGCGTTCTTCAGCATATGTAGACATGATCAGACAAGCATGTAAACAGTGAGGATACCGTATTCACCTTAGTAATTTCTACGGCAAACTGCAAAAGGTTGGAGAAGCCATGACCATGAATGACAAGTTGATGAAATAGCAAAACATGAGGTAGCCTATACCTAAAAATACCTACAAAACTATGTCTGATTTATTACGGGGCTTTATATAACTGTGGAGGAGATCTTTGTGACTAGTTTGCTGAGGTTAACTTGAGGCTTGGTGACAGCTGAGACAGCTAACAGCATCGGGATTTATAAAGGAAGGGACTGAGAACACGAGAGCATTTGAAATGATGCATCAATCCGGGCTGCCTTGTCATCCCATCTCAAAAATTAAAAAAAAAAAAAAAAAAAGGTGAAAGTAGAAAAGAACAAAAAGTAACTGAAGTATGGAGCTCTGTCATGTGAGAAGGGGCTGCATATATGAGACTCAGGTTGGCCAAGAGCCATCTAAGGAGGCGTATGATAAACCTATACAATCACAGATGGAAATATGACTGCAAAGTGATTGTTCATGTTTCTTTGAAATATGAGGAAGTACAGGTTCAAAAAGTGATTAATTTGTGAATTTGTAATTGCTTGCATAGCTAGAGTAAGCAATTGCTTGGTTGCAACCTCCGACACAGGAAGTCTTTAAGTCACTCAATGTGGTGAAGCTTTGCCAGGCCAGGCAAAAGGACCGTGCTTGTCCCTCGGTGTTCAGAGCTAGATGGTATTTGGAAATAGGATAGTCCCTACGTTAGTTTTTGGTTGGCATAGTACAATGATTTGTATTATTATAGTTAAAGATAGAAGAAACCAGCACTGAAAACTGAGTTGAGAAACCCACGATTTTTAGATATCAAATAATTTTCTGTTTACTGGTTTTTCTTTGTTTTGTTTGTTTGTTTGTTTGTTTTCCTTCTGAACATAAAAAGATTCAGAGATTGAGTGGGCTGCAATCTCTGGAAATCTGTTTCAAATGTATCTGAAGTTTAACACCCCAAAATGAAGATACTTGAAGTTGCTTAGGGACAGGGTTGTCATCGGGGGGATGAGGGGTGGACACATGACAGCTTTGAAAAGAACAGAACATAATGCTTCTCTGAGTAACTGTAGACAGACCGCTTGCAAAGGACCATATGTTGCATCTTTTACTCATACGGGTGAATTGCTGGTCACACAATTCACTTGAGATGGATTAACTGAGAGTTTTGCGGCAAATAAATAGCAGAGTGTAATGCTGCCAGAAAAAATAAATCACATCAATGCATAAAAGTAACTTAATAAAACAGCATAGTAGAGATCAATTAAAATATAAAGCGATCTTTTGATGTTTTGGGTAAAAAAAAACATTTTTGAAGGACAAATGGACATGATAAGCCTGACAAACACTGAGCATGGAAAATGCCATCTGGAAACAAAAAATACAATGTAAATTTTGTCGCAACTGTATAAGGGGAATGGCAAATGTCTTCTAAGGCATGAATTTGGTGATGAAGGGGAAGACAATGTGCAGCCATGTGCCCCAATCTCTTGCAGGTTGCTTTTGTACCCAAGTTTCCATTAGGTGGTGTAATGTTCTGCCAGCTCTGTTCTGTTCCCTGTGTGTGAGGTGTTTTCTCCTTGCTTTGTGCAGTGAGAGCTCAACCCACAACACAAGATCCACTTCAGCTTTCAACTTGAAATAGTATGCGTTCTCTCTCTTGTTCCTGTATCTTCTGTATTGTTTCATTTCTTCCTTTCAGTGCTCCTTGAGGGATTTTGAAATGATGCTTCATGCATGATAATTTTGCAAATTCCATTGCGTGTCTGTGAGCTGGGCAGCACCTTTCCTTCTTAGGAGGTGCAGTATGGCCATATGGGGCTGGATTTCACTGTAGCTGATGCTTTGCTGAACAGTCTTTGCCAAGCAGTGAGAAATGAGGAGTCCTGTGTAACCCAAATGAACTGATGATTCATAAAAGTGTCACAAAGGGTGATGTGTAACACAACTAGTGTAAACTTTAAAGTGGTTATTTTTAAATGAGAGGTGGGAAAGATGACAGGGAATAATGGAAAAGAGAGGAGATATGGACCCAAAGAAGGCAAGAGAGATTGTAAGAGTACTGAGGAAGAGAGAAAATGCCAGAGGAATAGAGATCATGATAATATATCCCAACATAACAAGGAAAAAGCAATTTTTATTTTTCTCTTGTCTTCCTCCACCCCACTTTTCATCCATTCAGCTTTTTTATCCTATTTTCCTCCCCTGCCCTTTTTTTTCTGCATTCCGTTCATGTTCATTACCTACAACATCCATATAACATCATCCCTTTCTTCAGAACCCAGAATATGCAAAGGCCTCTCTGCAATACCCACATATGTCTTTTTATGATTTAAGAAAAGTTTTAAGGTTGGTTTAAATTTAGTTGAGAGAGATGACAAGGAACGATAGATACCAAAGACGATCAGATCACTTCCCCAGGGACTGAACTCTGTGACCTTTACCTTCAAAATACAGAAAGCTACCTCTTTGGGGGAGCTAAAAAACCAGTTTCACATCTTGAACTGTTGGGAAGAGCTCATCTGCACAAGGGGTGATCTCTGCTCAAGCGACAGATAGTTTTTGATTCATGTGTGTGCAGACCGGACATCAGAGCTTAAGAAAAATTACCTACTCAGCATAATTCAGACTTTTCTACATGTATTTGATCCTCTCTCTCCACCATGTAAAATGCAGTGTTGTTTCTTGAGTGCCTTTGGAATTTTTTATCATCTTTCCAAACAAAAGACGTGATCATCATGGGTGAGAGGGAAGGAATAATAGAAGAAAATCTACTCAGACTAGATGATAATGAAGATTGTATCTCCACAGGCTAATAGGATTTCAGCTAAGAATCTGAATAGAAGGCAATCGAAATCATGTTCAAAAGTTGAGCTTTTCCATTGATTTCTAGCAAGGTGTAAGAAACCTGTTTGTGTAAAATAGGATGTAAATGCTGTTGGTTCTGATATTTTGTTACTGCTTTCTTCAAGGACCCTCTTACTACTAAAAATGTTTGAGCCTGCATCAAAGTGCACCAATAAAATGTAGTTCTTAAACATATCTTTCTTTCCATCATTTCCCTTTCCAGAACTGTAATAAGAAATACTAATTGAATTAGTTTCTGTAGAGAACACTAATGCAAGATAAGTGGTGGCTGTATTTACTAGTTTATGAGGTTAATATTTCATCAGCACTGGTTCAAATGGTGTCTTATGACAGTAGGGTAGTTGGGGGCAATCCTTATTGAAGCCTGTGATAAATATGAATTTTAAGGAATTATTTTTCCCATTACCTAGAGGGAAACAGAAGTGAAATAGTTTACAAAGCATGATATAGCAGATCGATGTCAGGACAAGGATAAAATCAGACACCTAGTTTAATGACCTGCGCAGTAGATTGTACTGCCCCAAGGTTAAACACCTGCAGTAGGACTTTCATAAACACCACTGCAATTTAAGAGCACAAATTTCATAGACCTTGTGCTCCCCTATAATTTAAATGCTCAAAAAAAGAACCATCTAAGCTTTTTATCACCTAATTTTCTCCCCAATTATAATGTGAGGCTGGCAGTGTTTCTTTTCTCCTATTGTTTCTTTTCCTGTTTTTGTTCCAATTAAATTGTAAAAAGTGGACTGTTTATGTATTTGTATAATACCTTGCACAAAGGGGTCTCATCTGGATTGTAATACTATACAATAGATCTGATTCTGTGAAAGTGACAAACCCAACCAATTTCTAAATGGCATACACTTGGATATGTCTAACTTTGTATAAACTCATTAAAAAAGACTTCTAAAGAGACCAGTCCAAAATATTATTACCAGAGACAAGAAAGTATGTGTATTTTTCGTGTATTAAAGTACCTGGAGGTTTTGCTAAGAAGTCAATCAGAGTTTTAAGACTACCTTCAGAAAAATCAAGCCTCAAATGAGTAGACAAGGAATTACTGTTCTGCCATTGAGGAGTGCAGCTTTGATAGTTGGAGAATGTAGTTATAAATGAAATTATATTTAAAACATGCTCAGAAAACTGTTGGGAGCAAAAGGCTAATGAACTATTAATAGTTACTGTAAAAAGAGGTTAATCAATTATGTGCTGTTATAAGAAACCCATTAGGCCTGTGAAACACATTACCCATCTTTTTTCCAAACCTTTATATCACTAGTGGATGCACTGACAGTCGTTAGTAACAAGTACTGTTCACACGTGTTTATAAAAGCAGTTAGTTATTTGTTAATATTTTATAAACTTCCATGGAAAATATGACTTATTAATGGTTGTTACTTATCCCTTATCTGGATTGATTTCAGATAAGTTTTGCTTTAAGCTGAGAAGTCCGAGTCCTAGATTCTGTTTGAATTGCTAGGGCTGTAGAATTTGTATTTTGTGACTGCAGTGATAGTTTACAAAGATTAAGGCAAGTCTAGATAACACTGTTATTAAAGACCTCAGTGATACACGCTTAGTGCTGTTGGTTGCTACCAGACGTGGAGCTGTAACACTGAAGTACAAAGATAAGAAACAGGGAAACAAATGATGCTGTAGACAAATGTTTATTGCAGATCAAGCAGGAGAATTTACTTACGTGACGGAGCTGTACTAGTATATTCTGTCAATATTTTGTCTTTTATAAAGCTTGAAATTGTTCATTGACTGGTCTGTCTAGCAGACTTTCCTGTATTACTAATTTTTTTTTTCTTAAAACGTAAATGTGCACTCTTTTCCCCATTCGGATACCTTGTCTTATATATTTCTGTTTTACAAATGAGTTGTGTTGAGCAGCCTCCTATAGTGTATCAGTGGGGACGTACTTACAAATTGGCCAAAATTTCAGTTAGTTTTCAGAGAGGTTTAGAAGGCTGAGGAAGCAGTTTGTATTTTTGAGCTTCATTGGCAGAATTTACTGCAGCTTCTATTGGTGCTGGTTTTGTATGTGTTTAAGTATCTGTAACTTTTTCTGTTTCTATGGAGTACCAACTGATGGGAAGGAAGAAGTCATTCTACAGTTGCCTGTCTTCTCTCTTGAATACTGGGTCTTGCTTATAATTTATATTAAAATAACCCCAAACCCTAAGACAAGTCATCTCCTTTTACTTCTATTAAGATATTGAAATGTACATTGAAGATATTGCAGGGTTTGAATGCTCACACGGGTATTCAGAGCAGCAGTCCTGGAGTCAGTTGTGCCTTCTGCACAGACAGGAGAACCCTCATGGGATGATCAGCTGTGGAGGGTGGCTGCGTACTACAGGATGATCGACAGCATGTGTGAGTTCTAGCTTTCACTGGATAATAAGCACTTAAAATAGTTTTAGTATGTTAACTAACAGGTGCCTCGTTGTTCCTTATAGTGGTCATGCTAATGTTACATTTCTGTCTTGAGACTATCAAAAGAAAATTATCTCATTTAGTATGAAAGTTTGTCTAATAGGAATGGAAGAGATTCATCTGTTGTGTACCTGCTCTCAAATCAGCATGATTTCATATTGAGAGGAATTTGCCTTTTCAGTGTTTCCAAAAGTGTATGTACAATACGTGGCAAAGAAGCAGCACGAATATGCTGAACTAAACTGTGAGTTACTGATAGCGTCCCTGATACTGAAGCAAATTCTGGCCAGGTTATGTACTCTGATGGAGTGGATTCTGGTGGGGGAAGCGATGGATGGATCCTGGGGCTCGCTGGGGTGGATACAAGCAGCAATTAGCTGTTATTAATGTAACCTCCCCAGGCAGAGGGCCCGCAAACAGGCTAAAAGACAAACGTATTCTAACAGTGGGTGGTCGCTGGGTGCCTGGAGCTGTGGAACCGATATGTCCGATGAGCCACAGGCGTGTCTCAGGTTTCACCCTCCGGGCAAATGGATGACTGTGTGAGCCTGGATCTTAACGATACCGGCTGCTCCCTCCAGCCGAGCGGCGGAGCGTTCACCTAGCAGCAAACGGGAACTGGCTGCCGCTTCTTCCTCTCCAGACTGGCGATCCTTTGCAGCCAGCTACAGAAATAGCAGCCAGGCCGCCGTCCCCGCCCTCCCGCCCCGGCTTGCAGCAGCAGCGGAGCCCCACGCCCCGCGTGTGTGTGTGCGGAGCAGGTGGGCCCCGCGGTAACCCCGCCCCGCGCGGGTCCCCGTCGGCCATACGGTGATGGCAGCAACCTCCGTGCCAGAGCAGGCTCTTTATTGGAGGAGGGGGCTGTCAATCGGCGGCCGTGCAAGCCCCGCTCTCCGGCGAGCTGCTCCCGAGGTCTGAGTCCGGAGCCGTGGCCGGTTGCAATGGGAAGCGGCGTCGGAGGGAACAAAGTTTGCAACACTTGGGCACTTGGCCGCTCGCGTCCGTGATGCCCGTGGCGGGAGCCGGTGCCTGAGAGCAGCCGGCAGCCGGGCGGCTGGCACGCCTTCGGGTCTGCTGGCGGCACTGCTATCGCAAACTTTCAGCTATTTTAATGTACTAAAATCCAGGATTCTAATTATCAGCCCTCCCCACCCCCACCTCTCCTTCTAGGTAGGCGACAAATATTTTTATTCTGTGGATTAGAGAACTTCTTTTTGCATGGAAATTTACTGACTTCTGAGTGGTCTCCGTTTCGGGGAAAGGGGGGAAAGGATTTATTTTCATCGCAGTTTATTTTTGTTTTCTGGATCACAGGATTTTTGGAGCTATATGGAGGGATCTCAGGATGGTGTGCACCAGGAAAACCAAAACTTTAGTGTCCACTTGCGTGATTTTGAGTGGAATGACTAACATCGTCTGCCTGCTGTACGTGGGCTGGGTCACCAACTACATTGCCAGTGTTTATGTGAAAGTGCAGGAGCCGATCTCAGAAAAAAAGTTAGAGGAAGACAAAGGGGACACTTTAAGGATTATAGAAAGGCTGGACCATTTGGAAAATGTCATCAAGCAGCACATCCAAGGTACCACCTTACCCCCTGCTTGCTTTCCCTCCCCTCCTCTCCCCACCCCGCCGCTTCCCGTGTGCGGTCTCCATCCCCCGGCGCCGCGTCCGCCGTGTGTGCGTGTGACATTTCTGTCGCGATCGGCGACAGCCATTCCTCAGCCCGGAAGAGCCGGGGGCTGCGCGGCGGCTGCGGTGCGTGTGGGAGTCCCCGGCGGTCCCTCCCGCAGCCCGGCGAGAGGCGCGGCGGGGGGGAACCTGCCCCGTTCCCGTCCCTGCTCCCGGGGCGGCGAGCCGGGGCCGCCGGCTGCGGGAAGTCGCCTCCACCCCGCGGAGGGTGGGCCGTGGGCGCCGGGGCGGCCGTGCGCGGGGAGCGGCGGGGCTGGGTGCCGGGCGAGCCGGGCGGCTCGGGGCTCCGGGGCGGCTCGGGGCTCCGGGGCGGCCCGGCCCGAGCAGCCGAGCGCTCGGCAGCGGCGGCAGCCCCGCGGGGCTGGGCTCGGCCTGGTTGGTGCTGTAATAAACCTGACCTCAGCTGCGTGCCTGTCTGTGTCTTGCTAAAGTGGAGAGTCCTCGGGGAGGGCTCGGCGCGAAGGGCAGGGGAGCCTCTTCCCATCTCGCTGTTATCGTCATTGTTTCGTGGTTTTTTTCTTTTCCAAAATGGGTTGCTGCGAGGGGAATTTTTGTTGTCGTCCCTCTGTAAGCCTCACTCGGCTAATCCGTGCTGTGAGTCCGGGTGTCCTCAAGGTTTTCCCTTAGTGCTGCTGTAGTGCTGGGAGCCACTTGGGATTATAACTGGGACAATCTCTCATGTGTGTAATGCCTTTTTAATTTGATCTCCTTTTAACAGGAGCTCTGGGAGAAGGGTTGAAGTGCGCAAGCAGTGGGGGAGAATATGATTATTTCCTGGGAGTTTGGGATTTTACATGACTTTGCTGGGTGATCTTTAGTGTCTTCCTTTATATTTTCATCATCTGCATGGCATTGTACAGTCCCTCCCTCAGTCTGCTAAGTGGGTTGGGTAGTAAGGAGGCTGAGGGTGGGGGTATGTCAGAGCTCTTAGAAAATTTAGAGGGACCATCTTTCTCTGTTTCTGCGTAACTTCTGCTGAATGTGCAAATCCCAGTTCTGGTCGCTGCTAAATCTGAAAGAAGAGAGAAAACCATCTGGTGAAGGACACCTACCACCAGTGCACAAACTCTTGCCTGCTTCCAGGCAGCTGTGGCCAACTGCTCTTCTGGGAACATCAAGAAAGGCAGAGCAGGCAGGATGGGTGACCCCGCATGAATCGGGCTTCCCCTGCTTGTCCATACTTTTAAGTTTGCAGCACTGTTAAAGCCCAGCTACTTTGCTGTGACTTGTATTAATATTTTTAAAGATACGGCACATCACCATTCAGTTTGCATGTGCCTTAATTTCTCAGGTATTCTTGTACTCTTGGGTTAATTAGTAAAATACTAATCTTTTTCTGGAAGATGAGTTATAGCAGCTCCTGCAGGTTTTAAATTCTCTCATGCAGTCGTCAAGTTTGTCTTGATTCCTGAAATGGATTTTGAAAAGGAAATATATTTCTTGTCTGTTTGCCAGTGGAGTGCACTGTGGAAGCATGTATGAAGGCAGGGATTTTTTCAAAAGGCACAGTTAAGAGCTAGGTACATGAAATTAATTGACTTTCCTTATGAGGTTGGAGCACAACTTCTTCAGTTTTGCTGATGTGAAGCTCCAATATTCTTATTTCTTTTCAAGAAAAATAACAATGTCCATATCAGCATGTTCCTTTGGTCAGTGATTCTTCTTAGAGTAATAAAGAAAGGTATACTTAAATCAGGGGACAGTATAGTATGGATTAGAGCATACATTTATTTTGTGACTCTGTGACTGTGCATAAACCAAACCAGAATATATTTTCCTTAAATAACATTTGTATGAAAGTTGAAGAGTCTTCTGAAAATAATTAAGCGAACTGTTTGGTAATAAGTACCAAAATATGTTTTGGGGAAATATGTGAAGTTTACAAAGTTCTCATACCTTATGAAACCACTTACTATTTAAAATAAATAAAATAGAAGTCACAGATCATTATCTCTAAGTGGATTCTCTGTACTTTTATTTGCTAAATTGTAATAACTGGTGTTCCCAAGGAATTTCTGTGGCAGAGATTGGAGAATAAGATCTTATTTTAGTCAGGTTTTGCTCAGCATTGTGAGCTGCTTTGAATTCTGGGTCATGGTGCAAAACTCACTGAAGTTACTAGAAGGAATATCCCAAGCTTGACTGGGTTTGGGATGAGCTTTAAAATATTTGGGTCAGCTTTAAGATATTCTAAGTTTGAGATTCGTTGCCATAAATTGGACAAACCAGCTGCCATGATGGTTCTGGACTAGGTTATAAAGGTTAGCTGTAGTTTGCTATTACGCTTTTCCTGGGACAACTACTTTTATGCTGGAGAGGGGTGCTGGTAGCTCAGATTTCTGCAGTGCTGAATGGGCATGGAATTAGCATGGGTAATAGAATTTGCATTCCATGGGATATCCTGCGAATACCAGAGAGCTCTGACTGCTGCATTTTGCACATGGGGTTACGCTACTATTTCATTTTAATTTGTTTTCTGACTGAATTGTTTAATTAGATGCCATTTGGGAATTCCTTTAGCATATACATTGCAGTCTCGTAGTATTTTATCAAGTGTCCTGGAAATGAGAAGGAATAAGATGTGCCTTAATAAAAACCACTTTTTAAATACATATTTTTAAAAATTTCATGGCAAGAAAAGTATCAGACTGAAAAGAAATTTTCAAATAAGAGAAGTTCAGAGAGAATGAAAGTATGCATGCCTCATGTTTGGAAAGAACAGTATGGAAAGGGAAATACTGGTATTGGCCAAGAATGGAAAAGTTTGAATGTGCAAGTATGTACCTGCCACATTGCACATCTTACACCACTGTGTATCCACACATCTGCAAATGTTGAAGGATAATAGTTTCTCTGCACACGTTTTCTGGGTGCTGGAAATGGAATAAGAGCACATGGCACTGCTCTGCTTCTTTCTTTCCTCATTATGTGTTATTAATAATGTATGTTGTGTAGCCTATGGGTGTGCTGTGCAGGGGTCATGCACCTGTATTCTGACATCTGTGGTTGGCAGTTTGGGGCAGGATTGGCAGCACTGAAGTCTAGTTGGGCAGTAGGGACCACAGAAATACATATTTTGTGGAGTAGAAGCACGATGCTGGAATTTAAGCTCAAGCCTGGGAATCACGAATTCTTGGCGTGTGGCTTGCCACGGTTTAACAAGATGCTTTGGGTCAAATCACTGTTTTTACAATGGTGATGGCCTGCATGCTTTTCTGTGGCCATGTGTTGTGGTGATTGTGGTGGTAATTACATTTGAATGCCACCCAGCTAGTACTAGAGAGATTCTCCTTCTCCTGCAGTCTGTAGTAGGAGGCATGTGTTCTATGCTAGCAGGCAACTCACTGAGAGAAACTTTTAGTTTCCACATCCTTTTGCATTTGCAAACAAGGTGATGTATTTCTTGAGGTGAATTGTGTGTGGCTTTATGTGTGTGCAAAAAAATAAGGAACATACCTGATGGATAGCTCTATGCAAAATGCAGTCCTTTTTTCTGTCGAACAAAGGTGTGTGGCACGTGTATAGTCTAGTGCTATTGAGCTTTATTGCCAGAAGGTATACTTTAAAAGGCTAAGGTTAATGAATATTGTGCTAAATGAAATATCTGTGGTTCCAGCCTAGGATTTGAAATCAGTTATCATCAATTTTATTTGAAAACAGTATGTTCCATTGTGTTCACAAGAAACATACTGGTTCAAAAAACTGCAAACGCTCTCATTAAAATCAATACAAGAGTGCTTCAGACAGATCACAACACATCGTTCATCTTCATAATGCCTCATGGATTGGCTCTGTCACTGGAGAACTGCTCTAAGTTGTATGTGCAGTTGGAAGGACATGTGAGCAGGCAGGCTGCTCTTCATCAGATACTTAGTTTGTAACAACGATAAGGAAAAACGCTAGCAATAAGGGAAAAATTTATTTTTTTTCTGCAGCCTAGTTTTAGGCTGTCATAGGTCATGAGTTGAACCTTTTTATTGAAAAGCTGTGCTATGGTTAAGCTGACATCACTTAAAACACCTCATGCATGCCGTCATCTTATTCCTGTTCATCTTATTATGCAATGCCATTTTATATGTTTCAGCCTTCCCAGCTTTAATAAGATGATGTTTGCATTTCCTCGTTGTTTTTAAAGACTATGGACTATGAAGTCTATCAAATGAACTTGCTTCCTCGCCCTCCCCTGGGACCTAAACAGAATTAATAAATTACGTGCAGTTAATACATAGAGTAGATCTATGTTAAAGTTGTAAGCACACTGTTCATTTCCGGACCAGGTGATTTCTTAGTTAAGATTAATGGGTGATTACTAAGACATCTGTGTTGTAGTGGGACTTTGGTCCCTCATCTTCAGAAGCTGCTACATCTGTTGTCATAAATGGAATGTCAAGCGCTGTGTGGACTTATTTGGGAAAGTTTGTAAGAGAGGAGGCGTGTGTGTTCTCTCTCAACCTGCTGCTTAGAATGATTTTCTCTGTGGACTTACTTCAGATAATGTTAGCTATCCCATAGCTGGATATCTAATGACCCTCAGGGGTCAGATGGGGGTTGGGGAGATGTCCAGTCAGTGATTTGTTCCCTGTGTGTTGGATGGGTGTTAGGGTGGCATGATTTTCTTTCAGAAATTGCGTATTTTGAGTTTAGGAACTAGGTCGACCCAGATTCTTAACTGTAGCCATCTAAAGGTTTGGATAACTAAATTCCATGTTTGATATCTCCCCTTGATTTATTTCTTGATCTCCAGCGTGAGGAAGAATGCAGGATATAAAGCTCTGGTTTGTGACAGCTGTCCTTTGCAGCCTGGCTGCCCAGCCGCATTCCATAAAGCCGGGCTCACTAGGATGCGTATGGCCACTCCACTGTGTCTCTTACTCTTGTGGTACTTTCCTTTGGGGAACCATTAATTGTCATATCCCCCCAGCTTATTTCCATCAAGCTCAAAAGCAATTAAGCATTTTTCTCACTCACTGCAGTGTATTTGTTCTGTTGAGAAACAAATCAGCAGTAGACAGTAGCCCTGGAAACACAGCTCTTGCTCCACTACCAAGGGCTCTACATTCAGTCTCTGTACAAGCAAAGAGACCTACTGTCCCAGTGTAACTAATTGCAAAAGAAGGAACTCCTTGGATATGTCAGATATGCAGGATTAATCCCATTATTTTTTCTCTTTAGGCTGTGACTTCTCAAGTTGTTCTAGATTGCTGCATGTCAGTGCAGATTAATTTGAATTTAACTTTCATGTTCTTCCACGCTTAGGAACGGGTGCACTAAAGACACTCCTTTCAGCTAGAAGACTCTGACTCTTAAATTGCTGTTTCAATTGCTTGTTTAAATTTCAAGCATTGCTGGAGGTGCAGGTATTTCAAGGACCATCTACTGAAGACTTAATGATATTGGTTATGTTGACTACAACTTGATAGTTTATTATTACTGTTATTAAAGTTAACTTTTTTGTCCTTTTAATATCTTTAGTTCTCTTCTGATTATGTTCTTTCTTGGCGGTTCTTCCGCTGAGGATTTTTTTTGCCACAGTTAGGACCTAGTGGCCAAAACTAAGAAGTGGTAGTCTGGCCTTATGAACGTAACTGTATTTTATTACTGGAGTTTGAAAGATTCCTTTCATGATTAATGCTTTTGTTTGTTTGTTTGATTGGTTGGTTTTTGTTTTTCAGAATGAGCTCTTTTTGTTTTCATTCCTTGATTGTCAGCTAGATTGCTCTACTAATTCTTCAGGTTTATACAATGGGAATAGCATGCCAGTTGCTTTTTTTTTTTTTTGAGATTGTATCTTTTGAGCTAGAAACAAGGAAACTTTTCTTTGGCTACAAAGTGACAGTGAATGGTAGCTTTGTAGTTGGGAATGGAATTGACCTGGATTCTGTTTTCTTCAATCTAGATAATTTCTGTAGTTCACATGAACATCTTCAACCAAAGGTTAAAAAACGAATCGGGAGCAGAGGCTGGAACCTGACTTCTCTGCCCTCTATAGGTTCTCTTATTGCTGAGCTGGAGAATTCTGCCTTTTCTCTCTGGAAAAGTTCATTTTTGTTGACGTTTGTTATCTCTGCATAATGGCAGAGCTTCAGTGGAAAAGAGAAGATTGTGAACTGCAGTCTTTGAGCAGATGATTTATGGGCTGTGCAGAGATGGCGATAGCTGTTCTGCTGAAGGTTCTGGACTCAGCTTGGTGCTTCATTTGTGCCGACTGGGTGTCACTTTAGAAAATGTTGCTCAGGTTGACACAAGCAGCTTGCAGAGATTCAAACTTACATCCTTTTTCTGCTACGGATAGCTGCTGGCAGTTGTGTGTTATGGGTGAGTTCGGCTTGGTCCCAGTGTTACGCTCTCTCGTGGCAATGTCAGCCTTAGCAGCCTGATATTACAAAGGTCTTCCACTTGGGTGTACCGTGGCCTGGGGCTGATTGTGATCTGCCAACTACCTGTTGTGCATGAAAGGGCAGGCAAAGAGAGCAGAGGGAGGTGGGACTTCTTCGGAGGCCTCAAACTCAAAAGAGCCTTGGCTCAGAGGAGCCTGGTGCTGAGCCCACCATACGTTGTGGTACGCGTGTTCTTCTATACTGGGTCAGAAAAAGGTGGCTGTATCTGCACACAGGGTACACGGTCTGTATTTCTGATACACATGCAAGTGTGTTATCCTACATTGAGTTCAAGACTATATTTTGGGAGCTGGCTCCTCTATGCTTATGGTACTTATTCTCTGTGTTTGAGGAGCAGGACAAAACTTCAGAATCATATCCCAGTGTATTGTTTGTGGCTGATGTATTTTATTTTTTTCTCTTGTACAAGCTGAATGCTTATGGAAGAGTCTAAGTACTCTGCATCCAGCAGTGCGGGATCTGGACCTCCGAGTGCGTGTGTGTAGAACATGAGGCTTTCCATTATGTTATAAAAACAGAGACGACACACACTTGTTTGTCACTGAGCATGGCATGGGCTGTGTGGTGTCTCTATTGTCTCCAGGGCCAGAAGTCTGAAGTTGTTGCCTGCCTTTACCTAACAATGATCCCTTGCCCGTGACAAGCCACAGAAGCAGTTTAATTTAAATGCGTGTTCAACAGTAGGGTCTTGTCATCAACATTACACTATGAAAGCACACATAAGCTGCAGTATGATAGAATAAGCTAATATTATCCATCTGAATGTATGTAAAGAAAATCTGTGGTGTTTTAAAAAAGTTAATATTGGGCTCGGACCTGGAGGCAGCGGTGGCAGTTGTGAAGATGGCTTAGCTGCCTTCCCAAGGAGAATGGGGAGTCCTTGGTTGCCATTAGAACAGCCCAGGAACTAGAACACATCAGCTGTTAATGTGTGGAGTGTGGCAAGGGACGTAACTGGACACGAATCATCTTTAGCTGGTTAGCGGCTGTCCTCATTTATTGCAGCCATAAGATGATGTTGTCAGCTGTGCTTGGCCCAGAGATTGGAGACTGGCCTCAGCACAGCGCGCTGTGGTGTCCCGGGATTGTCCCGAGTCTAGAGCAGACATTGTGTGCCTGCTGATAACAAGTGAAGTAATTTACTGGTCCGCAACTCGCAAAACTACTCCTTTAATGAAATTAAATTTCTGTCTAATGCAAAAGTGAAAATTGACTTTGTATCTTGTCACGCCTCCTCTGAGATTCTTTTTTTGTTTGTCTGCTATGTTATTTTCCTTTTAATTCCTCACTTTTTTTTTTTTTGGTATGTAAAAATGTCTTCTAGTCTTCCTTCTTTTGTTCACTAAGCCATATTATGATCAGAGTCCAATGGCATTTCCATCATCTGTGAAGAAATCTTTCTGTGCTGCGCTTGGCCTTTCAGTGCTAAGTCTGCGGCCTCTTCAGAAACTTCTGGGCTTCTTTAGTTTAGTGACTTGAGAAATATAATAGCTCTGGAAAAGGCTGCTTGGTGGGACAGTGTGGACAGATACTCTGAGTAGACTCTGAAATTGCCAGGTAGCTGGAGCTTAATGCTCTGCCACCATTACATCTATTCTGGCTACAGTTGAGCAGTTCAGATGTGTTCTCTGTGGAACAACATTGTTTCTGTTTTCCTCATAAATTTTCTCTGCTCAACTGGTGTTCTGTAACCAAGGTGCTATTTTTAACATGATATCCAGAGTTTCCTGAGGCAAATTATTACAGCTCTCCAGCACCTCCTCTACTTGTCTTTGAAAATGAACAAATGAGAATATTCTAATTTTTTTTTTTTTTTTGAGTATGGAGATGGAAGGTCCAAGTTGCTACCTTGAAATTCTCTGCTTTTAAGATGCCAGAATGTGTCTTCTCAAGTCCATAATGGATTCTTCCTATATTCTCTACTTAAATTATATGATTTTAAAAAAAAATATTATTTCTATGACAGTAACACTGTGGCAGCTAGCTGAAATCCCAGCTATCTTGTGATCAGCGCTGTAAAAATGCATGTTGGAACGCTTGACTTGGGTATCTGTCTCCCTGCGTAAGGTCTGCAGGAGCCAGGCAGAGGAGAGGAATAGAGAGAATTGACGTGGCCAGATTTACACAGACTGTTGGTGGCAGGTGTGACTTGCTGCCGGAGCTGCTCAGATGAATCGGGCAAAGTCTTCTCCTGTTAGGAACAGCCCAGAGAGTGTGAATCCTGCAGCAGGCGGACGTTGCGGTGCCGTGTCGTGGTCACGTCTGTTCTCCCACCGTAGATCTTGGCCTCAATGACGTGAATTTGAGACTGACGTGAGCTCTGCAGTATGAGATAAAGTATCTCTCCTGACATGCATGTTATAATTAGTGGATCTTAAATACCACATAATTGCCTAATTTGCTGCGTGTATCTTGAAAATTTGTGGCCTCAGTGATCTTGTGTCAGTAATGGTGGTGGTGGTGCGGAAATCCTACTGTAGTTTTGGTTTTGCCATTTCCTGTCTCCTAAATCAAACCCCATATTTTAAATGTGAATGTTTGAATTTTCCTTTTATTAGAGCTGTCACAGGTGATATCTGAGGAAAGAGGATTTCTATAAGCAGCTTTCTGAAGAATATAAGAAAAAGAGATAGTACTTCTTTTATTTTCTTCATAGATAAATGGTCATTCAAGTCTTCATTTTAGGGAGATAATATAGTTTTTTAGGCTGTGTTACTTGCCCATATGTAATCTGGATCTAGCTAGAGATCTATTTCATGACTCATCCAACTAATGCAATGAATTACCTGTCCCTGCTTTCATGGTGG
Source organism: Caloenas nicobarica (assembly GCF_036013445.1). Lineage (NCBI taxonomy): Eukaryota > Metazoa > Chordata > Aves > Columbiformes > Columbidae > Caloenas > Caloenas nicobarica. The sequence goes on along the minus strand of NC_088249.1, from coordinate 58,231,296 downwards.
ATTCAAATTCCTTTGAAGCTTTTCTTTCTGCATCATGACTTGCCAAAGGCTTTGCGAGAAGATTTGGCTGCCGTAGGTAAAAGAAAAACTGTCAGATAAACTTTTCCAGCACAGCAGACTCAGTGAGTCTGTGCCCATCCATTACAGGATTATCATTGCAATAAAGTTATGGTTAGAGAAAACACCTTTTGGGATTTCTCTGCGCACAGAATAAATGGGCCTTGCAGAAGAGAGCACAGCATAGTTTTAAAAATAACTTTGTTCTGTTTGTTTGTTTTTCTCTGAGGTATTTATAATTTTACCAGCTGTATATTGCATGATTAGGTGATGCCAGCATTTCCCTCTTCTGCTTGTGCTAACAGGAATATTTTAAGTTGCTCAAGCGAAGTGTGGAGGAGTAGTATGCTGTAATTTCTATGGTATTTCTGATTAGAAGATGTGTTCATGTGTAGCAGTTTGGAGGATGAGGAGTGTCAGGGAGGAGAGAAGTATCAAAAAAGCTAAAGGCTGCATAAGAGTACCTGAATGTTTTATCCCTTTTTAGTTAATATGTAATTGCAGTTTTTTAGTGGAAATATTGAGTTTCCACTAGTGTTATTGAAACTGGTGAAACTAGTACTATTGAGTTGCCATGGAGTGGAAAGAAGCCACACACCATTTCTGGTTCTATTCTGAAAGCCTTTTACTTTCCTGTCACTCTCAAAACCAGTTTCACATCTGGTAGATTATTACAAATATTTGCTTTTGTTAATTAAAACCAAATCTAGCATTCAAAAATGCAAATCTCTGATTTAGTTAATATAAACCTTTTAAAACATGCAGTATCTTTAATAAGTAAGAAATATTTGGTTTGCATACAGTCCCAATATCATAAGCAAGATACTGGTCTTGGCACCAAAATTGTATTGCTGTTGGTCTCCAATATTACAGTCGTGTTGTTGTTTCGATCCCGGCTTTTCAAAAGGCAGTAGAGTTAGTACTCTGTGACTTCACAACATGATGTCAACCATAAAGGATTATGACATCATTAAACTTGGATGTAATCAAATGAGATAGTTTAAGCTCCTATTTCGCTCATATTTTCACATGGTTGTAAAGCCATGTAAGTTTAAAATTAATTTCAAACTATTAGACATAAAACAAGCAAACCAACAATAAAAAACCCCACAAGTTCCAGATGGTTGCATAAAGCTGTACAGAACACCGGAAGACTGGTGAGTTTATGCAATAAAAGAAGGAAGGCCAGAAAAAGGAGCAGCAAAATGATGACAGAAGACGTATATTTGGCTAAATTGCTCCCACTTGCAGCTTTCATTTCTCTAACTGCAGACATTGTAACAGGAAGGTTTTGGTATAGAAACCTTTTAATCTCATTGATTTATTGTTATACTTCATAGAAATGCAATTCTATCAACATACATGAGTTTTTCAGCACAGCTTATGTCTTTCTTACGTGAAAGTAGTTTAAAAGCACTTTCATAGTACTGATTCTACTACTCTATTTTCATTTAAGTACTGAGAAAAATTTGCATGAAAATGAGTATGGAAATTATATATACAAATATTTAATATATAAAAATATTCTCTATATGATTATAATAAAAGTATCTCTCTCTATAAATGTATGTATGTGTTTTTAATGGTTACACTAAGGATCCATATGTCTCGTCTTGAAAGTAGAAAGGGTTTTCGCCATGGCATGATACGGGCTGACATGGAAGAGTTTGTAAATGGTAACACAGGCACTGAAGCAAAAACTCGATGAGAGCGAGTGGCAGCGTGTTTGCAGAATATCTCAGTATGGTGGCAACAGGAACCGGCTCCTGCGGTCTGGAAACACCAGGGACGGAAGCATTGCCCGAAGTTGGTTAGAATCGCGTTTCAGACAGCTCTTGGTGCTCTCTGCAATAACTGAGTAATAGCCGATGGTTCGAGTGAACCCTGCGCGTTTTACCACTTATTAGTGGAGACTGTTTTGGGGCTGATTTGGGGCTGTAGAAGCAGGTAGAATACTGCGTCGCAGCGGGACCGGGGAGCCACGCTATTGATTCCTCATTTGACGAAGTAAGCAAAGGTAAAGTTTTTTATGTTGCAACTTCTAGCTCTCGAGGGTAGGTTTTTAATCATTTGGCCCTGGATTCTTTTTTCATAATTAAGAAATAAGGTGCTGTTGGAGAATTTTTAAATTTATGAAAGAGTAAAATTCCTTGTTGTGAGGAAGCCTGGAGACTTGAAAACACGTAAAAGGAAGTTTAATGTCATAACATGTGAAACATTCCTTGGCTCCTTGCAGTAACAACGTGTCAATATGTTTTTTGTCTGCTTGACAATATGTAGGAAATGCCTTTGATTTTGTAAAATTGTATTTAATTTCTCAACATTTCTTTTGATTCTATTGATTAAAGCTTTTCTGCCTTGCCTACAGACATTAAATAGCGAACCATCTGCTAAAAGTGGATTGACAACATTCCTGAAAATTAACGTTTATAAAAACAGAAGTTTAGTCTAAATATATTTGAAAGAGTGTTCTTATTTGTGTTCTGAGATGAAGAGGCAAACAAAAGGTTCTGTTACAGCCTGGCAAAAGGTTGCAATACCTGGTCAAATACAGGTATCATCTTCATACCATGGAGAAAGAGATGTTGACCTAAAAAAGCACACAGGTACCAGAGGATGTAGTGTAAAAGCCTCATTACAAACTCTTCCCCATGTGGCTGTGTGTTTACCACCTGTATCAGTTATACAGGAATTGATGGATAATCAGCCGTTCAGCCCAAACTACCCTTTGTGCGGCTGCCAGCAGGAAATGTGCCGATCGCAGTCCCCAGCTCTGGATATAACTGTGGCTTATAGAGTAATCCCTGTCCTACAGGTTTTGTTAATATAATGAGGTGGTAGATATAGAACTGGCATGATCACAGAGTGTGATTTTTTTTTTTTTTTTTTTTTTTAAATTCGTCATATTTTGTTATACTCACCCATTATTTTCTGGTTACACTTTGTTATTACTGCGTGAGCACCGCTTAGGCTGTGAGTGCCTATGGTGAAGTTGTGAATGTGCTTATATGAATAAGAACTCCCAGTGTGTTTGCGGTGTTGGGACAACAATAGTTTCTTGGCAGGTTTAGACAAGGTGCTTGTGCATTTAACCTGGCTTTTGTGGCTGGTTTTGCCATGTAGGAGTGCCGTGTAACTTCCACAAAATGTTGATTAGCTGCCCTAGGGAAAGAAGGTACAGGGAGGAAGGTTTACTCAATACTGTGTGCGTCGGCACAGATTCAATGGAAGATAATTCTGGATATTTGCTTTTCCAGCAACTGGATTATCATTTTTAACACTCTAGTCAAAACAAACTTTAAATAGTAAAGGTACTGTGCATTTACACCCTTTCTGCTACTAAAAAGATTATGAGGTATTTATGTGAAAGTGAGAACAAGCAAATCCTGGCAGGGGCTGTTCTGTCTTGAGATTGTCCTTTACATTAAAAACCTTAAGATATTGATGAGTACTCAATTATTTTTTAAAATAATTTTTAAAATTATTTTTAAAAATTTTAAAATTACGCTGAGTTCTCAGTCAGTGTGAATGTACCTGAAATTCTTGCTCTAAATTATTTCCTCTGCTGGATTGCTGTCATTCATAGAATCATAGAGTCATTTTGCTTGGAAGAGACCCTTAAGATCATTGAGCCCAACCATAACCTAAATCTAGCACTAAACCATGTCCCTAAGAATCTCATCTATGCATCTTTTAAATCCCTCCAGGGTGACTCCACTGCTTCCCTGGGCAGCCTGTTCCAGTGCCTGACAACCCTTTCCGTGAAGAAATGTTTCCTAATGTCCAGTCTTCATACATCTGAGGGAAGTGAGCAGGATGACCTGTGCAGAACAGTGTGAAAAGCAATAGCTCTTTTCCTCTGTCCCCTCTCTCTGCTGCCTCAGAATTCTGCCCTGCGTACCCAGGGGACAGGTCGGGGTCAGGAACGGTGCCTCTTTCTTGTCTCACATCTATGGGGTCACTTTCTTGTATGGCTATGTAAGCAACTGGGTCTAAAGCATAAAGAAGGGGATGGGAAAGAAAGATCACAGTATAAAGATAATGTAATTATTGAAGGGATTATGTAAAATACTGTGTCAAATTACAGGCAATGGCAAATGCTTAGCAGTGTGCTGTCTATTTTTAAAACGCATGCTTAGGCACCTAGCTAGCCAGGCTCTTCTGCCATGTTGGTGTGCTGCCATATGATTGTCTGGTTCTTTTTACAATTAACATAGTGCAGAAAACATGAGTTTTAGCCACAATGACAAATTGTGACAGTGCAAAGTATGACAGAAAAAAAAGACAAAATAACAGTGTAGGTTTTAGCAGCTTAGCTTTGCTATATTAAGCTAAGAAAAAAGCATATTTTTACTTTTTTAAAAAAATAATTTTAGCGTATTTCTTTTAGTCTCTATTTAATGTTCATGCTCCAAATTAATTAAGACTGACTTTGAATTTGCCTTTCTGTTATTTGATGAGAACAGATGTTATGTTCTCCCAACTTCTCAACACCTGGAACTGGCAAAATTCCCCAAGCTCATTCAATTATCATCCAACAAGCAGAGCTTATTCAAGCAATTTACCTACAAGGGCCAATTCAACATGAAGTGGGAAAAAAAATAGCCTTATCACTGAATTTAAAATAAACTCAAGAGAAATCCTATTCATTTCATCAGAATGAGTAGCTGTGTCTTTTAAATTAAAAAAAAAAAAGAGGAGAGACAATTTTATGAAGTCATACTCATGCTGTTCTTCAATATATGAAGTGTATGGAGCTCAATAATTTTCTCAAGACTCAAATTTAAACATGATAAGCCCTAAGTTTATGTTGCTTCTTAGGAATGAAGATAAACAAAAGCTCCCTCTTTGTCAGGGGTTTTCTTCTTACTGAACTGCACACCTGTAAAAATAGTGAAATTATCAGTTGCAGTATTTACCTTTGGGTAAACTGAGACCTGAGCACGGTGTTTTGGCTGCATAACTTTTCCCAGGATCCTGCAGGATCTGTGTTTCAAGATACCTCATGTTTAGGAGTGGTTTTGTTGCAACTTGCCTTAGCAGCTCCAAAATCAAAATATGAACTAAAATGGGTTAACTAGAGATAAAACAAGGTTACAGTCAAGCTTCATGGGTTTTTTTCAATCATTTTATCTCATTTGCTTGTTACGGCTTATATGCACAGTGCTGATTATAAATTAGAATTTGGATAAAAATATAGTTTAAAATACTGCAGCAGTGCCATGTGGCAGGATGTGCTTATGCTTATGGCCCAGTGAAGAGCATGATAACTTGATTTTTATTTTTCTTTTAAAAAATGTTTCCAAACTGTCTGAATGTCTTTTTTCTAGGAGGGTTATTTTTACCTCTGTTAACCCTACTCTTTAAACCTTGTGGACCTATCTCATAATAAGGTAGGAGTTTTCAGCTAATGGGCTTGAAAAACCTGTGGATGAAAGTGGTTAGGAAAAGATAAGTTCAGTCATGCGATGTCTCTTACAAATGTGCAGGAGTTCCCATGCTGCCTGTCTCACTGAAAAATTATGAAACAAAGAGATTTTGAAAAGAGAATAACTGGCTGCTAAAAGTTGAACCATGTAATAAGTCAAATTTCAGTGAGCACTTATAATGTCGAATAGCGTAAGTGGGAATGGAAAATCACTTTTTCCCCATCAACTTGATCCACTTTATTGAAAAAAAACAAAACAAACCCCAAAACCCAGAAATAACGGTTAACCCTTGCAAGTGGTGGCAGACTTCCTCCGTGGTGTTGCAGGCTTCTGTGAAGAGACAATGATCTTGCTAAAGTGTTGACTTTTAATAGAATATCTTTCTGTAAAACTTGTATTTAAGTTAATTCTGCTTCTTCAACATATTTTTCCCTTTTCCAGAATAGCCAAGTCCCTGTTCAGTTCACAGTGTCTATGTATAGAACAAACAGGCTATGTGTACAGATAGCGTCTTTTTTTGGTGGGTTCTCTCACAGACAAAATGTCTAAATACCGTAAAGCTTTTTGTAACGTAAATGTCTGGCCCCGTTTCCTTAGTCTGCTGTTCTCCGCCAGGCAGAGTAACTGCGTGTTGCCTCACCAGGAGACTCTGTTACCTTCTAAAAAAGGAGAAGGGGAGGGGGGGGCACGGGCTCATTGGGAGCCTTGCAGTGCAGTCACCGCTCTCCCCTCTGTACTTTTGCGGAGGATGGACTCATGCATGCATCAACAAAACAACTCATTTTATTGCGATACTGTCAAATTAGCCTGGCCGGTGTGTAGATGCTTCTTTCCAGTTGTGCAAATTAAGCTCAGAATTTGCATTATTACTGGTTTTAATTAAAAACTTGAACTCTTGTTTCTTGTGTGTTTGAAGGTAAGGTTATCTCCTTATGTTCTTGTCGTAACCGGTTTCCAGAAGTCTGGCAGCAGCCTGTTTGTCCAACACAGGTCCTTTCTGTTTCCTGGAGAATGCCATTCTCTGTGTGCCTTGGTCTTGAAGCACCATATAGGCTTCTTGCAACAAATTTTTCAAGGTCTGAATGCAGATTTTTTTTTTTCCCAGTTGTTTGTTTTATCCAAATTCTTAAATGTGTTTATGTGTTTCTATATACGTTTTAAATCGGCTTTTGATTATCTCGACATGTTTTAGCACTGCCTTTTGCCTGACACAAAAAGTGCAGTCAAATCAGTGGACAATGTAAAAACCTTCAAATTAGAAATGATGACAAAACTCGTGGCTGTCAGAGAAGTAGGCTTTCAGTTGCAATGTTCTTTAAAAACTTGTCTGTCCCATTTCTAAAGGTCTCTTAGATATGTTTTGAAATTTTTTCCTTAAGTGACTTTGAAGCTTCAACTGTTTAAGCTCCTTTAATGCATGTTATCTTTCCAAGGGGAAAAAAAAAGAAATTAATCTGCTAAATTGCTGAAGGCATACCTCAGAATTTTCCCATGTGTTACTGGTGTTAGAATTCAGATGAGAGAGACCCTGGTAGTTATACTTTTCTTTCCTGTCTTATGTACATGTTTGGTATACATGTGTATGTAAATATACTTACATATTGTCCATAATATTAAAAAAAATACAGAAAAATTTAAAATTGCTATTAGGATGTTGATGCTTTTGTGGACAACTGTGATATCATGGAATATTGGATTCCACTGCCGTCCTACTGTTTAGTAACATGAACTTTCTGTTTACAGACAGGTATTTGGGTTGTCCTGGACTAAATCATTCAGGGCTAGCGGTGTCACTGCGATGGGAGAGGAGTGATTTCCCTGTCCCAGACGGTGGCTTTTTGTCAGTGAAGCTGGTGGCCCTCAGCCGGCCGCTCCGCACACAGGTCGCCGGGCTCTGTTCTCCGGCCTCAGCCGCTGCCTGAACCGCAGCTCAGTGCTGATTCAGTCCACACCGTTGTGCTTTTCCAGAGCACAAGGGCTGACGGTTGTGCTAAATACCGTTGCTTTCCAGGATGAATTCAAGGCTGGTGTCAGCTGCGTGTTGTAATTCTGGTGTGTCAGTGGAGGTGTGTCTGCCAATGGTCAGTTCACATTTGCTGCTTATTTTACCGACTTCAGATAAAATCTTTTTCTCTCACATTTGAAAGTTGTAAATGTACTATATTGCCATGCTATGTAGCTATCCCTGTTACGAGAACTCAGAGTCCAACTAATACAAATTCTGAAGAGTTCACACAATAAAATTTGCTTATTGCGTAACTGATTAAAATTACTGCTAGTAATATTGGTGTTTAAAGGAGGTATCAAATACCTCTCTATTTCTTACTTCTGAATTAATAAGAAAATGTTTTGTTTATCAGTCTACTTTTCTAGTATTAATAACTTTAGAATCTCTTAGTGAGATAGGAACCAGAGGTTTAAAGTCTTGGGAATAATTGTATCTGTGTGAGTCTCCCACAGGTAACAGAGGCAGGCTCTGCAGGTGCCAGCTGAAAAGCTGCATTTATTAATATTCACCATAAGATAATTTGCATGGAAAAGAACACCTGCCTGCCCGCAATAAATTCCTAAACATTGGAAAATTTTCCAAAGAGCTCACCTAACTCCAGAAGCAAGTCTGTAGGAAAACTGACGTTGTCATTTCTTGTGCTCAGTGATGTGATTTATTCAGTTGTGTCCTAGGTCCTTTCTAGGCTTCTTGGAAAGAATTCCTGTGCAGAAAAGGGACTATTCATTCTCCTAATATGACTGCAGCTTCCTGGGTTGAACTGCAGCACATTTGCTTTTTTATCAGCTAAACTGAATTCTGATTGCAGATGGCTGAAAAACTGGGACACAGCAAAATTAGCAGCAGTATTAATAAATGAAACAGAAAGGGTACTTTGCTATTTTCATATATTGTGCAGAATATCTCTGAGCTGATCATCTCTTTTCCTCAGCTTCAGGATTTCCTCTGCCAATGAAGGGATCGTGTGGGCTTTTAAAGCTCGTCACTAGAAGTACAGTGGCTGTTGGAAATCCAGCGTCTCTGGGGGTGGGACAGTGAAATATTAAGCTGGCTCTTCATCACTCTAGTCTTAGTTTCAGGAGCCCACTGCCCCATTTGCAAGGATGAGAACGTAAAAATAAGTGAAAACTAGATGGGAAATTGCCAGGCTGTGTGTGCATACTTGCAGAGCTTGGGAGCATCCGTCAGTAGAAAGGGGTGTGCTTTTGACAGGTTCTGGGCTGAATTATTATAACCTTGGAAATGTCAAAACATGTATTGTTCCTATGGACTGATTGCTTTCACATGACTTTATTCTCTGCGTGGCTGTGCTGGATTTAGGCTCACACACACTTATTGCTGCAGAATCTCACTGGTGTTTGACAATCATGCTGGAGATCTTTATTGCTCGCGTTGGTCTGTACGCGCGCAGTCTGGAGGGAGGTGGGTTTTCTGAATAGTAGGTAAGACGTAGAAAATGAAGATAATCATTCTGTGCAGTAATTGTTGTGAAGCCCTCGTGAAATTAATGTATATGTATGTATGTAATAGCTATGTAAAACATACGTTTAACAGATGTGAAATTCAGAAGACCTAGTTTGGAAAAAAAAATCTTCATATCTGTTGTTCAGTGACCTGCAGAATACTTTATAAAGAGTTTGTTTTGCTGGAGGAATGTGTACATGTATCACATTGGAAGGTAGTACAGCTACTATCACAATTAATTACTCTGTGGCTTGCAAAGCCTCACATTGAGGTCCTAGGTGGGTATGATTGACAAAAGTTTCAGTGTTTGAATTCATGTAAAGTAATTTCTTTTACCATCTGAAGTTTTTTGCTGTTTGGTCGGGATGTATGATACCCCCCTATAATGAATTAGCATTTTACAGCTGAGGACGGCATTTTGGCTTACTTAGGAACACTAATTCACCACTTTAGTTTGCCAGTTGATTTTTACATAATCATTTGCCGTTCCACAAGAATCTGAACTTGAGAACTGATCTTCGGTAATGTTCTTAAATGCCACTGGGCAGAGGAAGGTAACAATGTCGGGAAGAGTTGCTAATGGTCAAGCTGCAGTTAAAAACTTTGTATTATTCCGTGACACCTGTGTTTTCTATTTTTTCTTAAATTAAGGACACCTTTGTAGGACATAGAGATATTTTCAGTGTAGTCAACACTGTCTTCACTCTGTATTAAGGTGCAAATGCAGGCCCCTGGACCAGTCTGGAGGGGAATTATGACATCTTTCTGGGTTTATAGTTCTTAGTTTGCAGAAAGTTATCCCAGATTTCAGTTTGGGTCTCCACTTCCATTAGAACAGGATCATTATTGCTAATAAAATAATCCATTACAGGGAAGATGAGTGTCTGGTGAAAACCTGCTATTTTGAATTGCTGGGATCTGGATTAATTCGTTCAATTAGTGATCTTGCCTCCTTTCGATATTACTGGTGGTTGTTCTACCAGCAGGTGGGATGATTTTTCTTTCATCCTGACACAGGTGACACGTTTGGCTTGCTGAGCTGATTAATATCCCTAAACAAAAGCTTCAGTGTTTACTGTTCTAGAAGGAGTCTTGTTAAATCCAATCAGTCATTATATATATGTGGCAAATTGTGTTTGGGATACATTGTAATCAGCCTCTGTATGAATATTTTAATGAAACAAAGCACAGAAGCTTGACACTGTTTGGGACCCTCTGCAATGAACAGAGTTGCTGAAAGAATGTTTGCAGCAGGAAGATAAGCGTTGGTACATTTTTAATAAGTTCATTTTTTTGCTTCAGTAATGGAAATTTTTTCCCTGTTTTTGTTAGGAACTTTGTCAAAGGACATACTTATCTCCTCTTGCTTAGTGTCAAATTCTATGCTGACTGCTTTGCTAAAATGTCAGTTGACCTTGGGAGAGTTTTGTACATGGGCCCTGAGACCGGCCAGTGGCACTGGGGCCCTTCTGTGCTTTTCGGTCACTAGGCTGGGTGAAGTTCCTTTTCTTGCTTTGCATTGCACAAGGAATGCTATCTTATAATTTTGAAATAGTAAATAAGAAAAAAAAATGCGAGAAAGGTAATGTGTGGATTGTGGTGATGGTGGTTTTCTTTCTTTTTTTTTTTTTTTTAAGCATCTTTTTATAGTACAGAGGTAGTTTTTTTCCACCTTCTTGAATTTGTGAGCTATTTCAACGTGGCTAAGCTGGCATGATTGCAGGATAGTGTTAACACGTCCTGTTCAGGAAAAAAAAAAATAATTGTGGAGTCTGGCATGGGAAGGGAAACTGTGGTAGTTCGTCAGTTTCTGGTTTCGTCAACTCTGCTACTTTGTATTATATTGGCAAAATTTCAGCTCACAGGCTTTTGTAGAGTCAAAAATTGCCTTGACAATGACTGAAACTTATTAAAAAATCTTCCTTCATTTGCTGACAACAGTATGGTTGCTTTGTAAAGCTTATACTTTCTATGATTTCCCGTAATTTAATTTAGTGCTATTGCAACGGTTTTGTATCTTGTTAGGAGAAATTCCTCAAATGAAGCCAGAAAAATGACTGCAAAGGCAACAAAGCCGTTAAGAACTGTAGTAGTACTATACATGAACAAGAATTCCTGCTCTTTAGGGTAAGCTGATACTTATCACAATAAAATCCAATTTAATTCATGCCTTAGTAAGAATCACGTAGAGCTTATTGGTAGAAGGCAATTGTTTTAAGATTTCACTTTCATTCAATTCTTTACATGTAGATCATGCAAAAACAAACAAAAAAACAACCAACAAACCATTAAATCTTTGACTAGAGGAACAATAAAGAAAATTCTGGAAGGTAACTAGAAATATTTTGTAAAGGACTGCAGGCTTTAAACATAATCCTGTAAGGAACTACAATTTAAAATGCCTTGAGATAAGCATTAATTTGCTATAGTAATGATAGATGTGAAGGATAGAAATTCTAATGTGTGAATACATAACCTTTGAAACCCACATTTGCCAATTTTTCAAGGAATGTCTGATCTTAATGTATATTATTGATTGGTTTTTCAACCCAGCAGCTCTGTTTAATTATTAATACATCTCTCTCCAGGAATCACCCATTTCTAATGTGTGCTTAAATGCAAAAACTCTTTCCTTCCCCCCACTGCCTCTGAAATCCCTGAAACACTGACCCTTATGCCTTCATTTGACTAAGATGGTGTTTACTCAGAACTGCAGTATAACTTATAGAAGAGCTGCATTGCTCTGTTAATATCTTAATTTCATTAAGCTTGTGCTAATGGCCTCAGCTCCTTGAACACTTTCATTCTAATGGAATGATTCAAGCTATTGATTCTTCGTCTGACTTTATTGTATGCCTTCAGGTATAATACAAACCAAGTTGGGGTGTCAGCTCTTTGTTCTGTGGATTTACTCCAGAAGTGGCTCTGTACGGTTCAAAATAAGTATTCCAAGTCAAAGACGTCTACCACCAAGTTCCACTGAGTTTTAGATGCTCAGGAAGTTTAACAAATGGGCTTTACTGATAAGGGAATTTAATTAATGGAAATATTTATTGGGTATATCTATTTCTTCTTCCACACATAGTTTCCCATAATGACACTCCAGAATCCTAGATTTGCATGTTAGATTTTTCTGGTCTGGAAAATGTATGCTGCATTAGATTAATCTCCTCTCATGCACAATTCCCTAGGAGAAGTTACTTATTTCAATTTGTTTTCCTTTTATTGGACCTGGAAGCTTTCTAGACAAAATATTTTATTTTCTGAATTGCATAGTACTTTCCTCTTTCTTTAATCCTGATGACTCCTGCGATCCTACTGACCTGGTCAGTAAAACAGTAGTCAGCATGAATGAGACTAGCATAATCTGCTCCACTATGCATTTTAATAGAAATTAATTCCACTCTGACCCTGTTGTTTTCCAGACCAATCTGTAGCCTGTTCCCTTAGTAATTTTTGGAAAGCTATGGTTTGAGCAGTCACTGTTGAGATTTTATAAATACAGAAAAGTCTGGGTGGTTTATTCTTTATATTCCATCTTATTATGAACATGTTGTATTTTCCTTCTTCTTACAAGTTTTCCTTTCACGGTCATGTAAAAATGAGAAAATTAATGTGGATGCAGAATATAATTAAAATTTATTATGACAGTGGAACTGATGAGTTCAGCTTATCCCTGTGTGCCAGTTAAGATGGAGATGGCAAATGTTAGTCAATTCACCTTGGGAAAAATATATTTATTCCCTTACAAAAAAGTCCAAGGTAAACTTTGAAAAACATTTTTATGAAATAATACTCTTGAGAGAGAATTCCAGTTCAGTGTTTCTACATCTTTATTTACTTGTGCAGCTGAGAGGAAGGAGAGAAAAAGATCTGCACCCAAATGTATTTGTACAACAAAATGGAGAAAAACACATACTAGGTGCTTGCTTTCTTTCTAGCACATTTACTTAGTCAAGTCAATAGTTTCACTGTGATATCATTTAGAATTTTGCCTGAGGTTTTTAAGTCAATCACAACTTCAGGAAAAAAAAAAGAACCCACACCAAATCCACAAACTTGGCCAAGAGTCTGTCTCCTCCTTTCTTTGCCTTGATGAACGCCAGGGTATATTTTAAAAGGTATACTTAGCTTGGAGTTGACTTTTGAATTTAACTTTTTCTGCCTTGAATGCATGATAGAGTCATTGTGTAGCCTGGGAACAGTATACAAGAGTAGTTTTCTGGGCATGGCATGCATTTAACGATTCTCACTTTTATTGCTTGCGTGTATGAGGTTCATCATGACTTGCTGTTCTAGGCAAGTGTTCAGTTAGGATTATCAGTAGGAAAACGGGGTGTTTATCTCCATTTCTATGTTGTATGGTCTTGTCCAGTAAGAGGAAGACACGAAGTCCCAGTGTTGCAGAGGGTCTCCTGTTTCTCTGTAGTCTCTTGCTTGTCTTCCTGAAGGTTTCTGTGAGACTGAAACCTACTTTAGTGCGAAGTTTTTTAATAAGACTCCAGTGACAATCAAATCTTCTTGTGTCTTTCGCTGATTCCTTGTGCATGTCTGCTGAATGCTACCCTACATTGTTGGATTTTGCATGAAAGCATAGAAGATGGGAAAGATCACAGAAATTACAAAACCTCTTTTTTTTAAAAAAAAAAAAAAAGAAAGGAAAAGACAAAAGAAAACCCAGGAGCTTAGTTCTTAAAGGAAGAGTATGTTTAACTGCTTCAGATTCATTCTAATATGGTTACGGTTAGCCGGTTGGGTGACTATTTTGTTTATCTTGAGTAACTAATTATTTTGCATAATAACATTAAAATTATTGGTTTAAATCAGTGATTCACAAGAGCTTTTCTGAAGCAGCAACAGTCTTTATTCTGCAGAATGTAAAGGAACAGAACCATGGCCAAAGTGGGGACTTTTAAAAGGGCCTCCACCGGTCTGGTGTGAGCTCTGCTCTTCCTACTCAGAGGTGGCTTGTTCACACCAGAAAAGAAAGCAGAAAGGCTGTGCATTGTTGGAATTGTTTTGCCTTAAACCCTAAACAGCACTCTGTTTTTCACTTCCATTCCCCTTGTATGAGCATTATTGAGAGTGGGAGAAGGATTTAACTGACTGAAAGTCTGTCAAGACTCCCTGTGAAGAAAGAGGCTCAACTCAACCCAGAGTAGAAGCATCTTGATTTCTCCATGAAAGCACCTGCTTCTCTCCACAAACTGTGAAGGAAACTGAAGATTAATAACCTACATGTAGATGCCTGCTGTAAAAAGAGCTTAAGCTGACTAACCCACATGGAGATATCCTCTTCGTAAGTGTTCATGGTTAGATAAGATGAAACCTACTTCAAAGGTTTGTCAGTCTAAATCTCTTGAAGTCAGTAAAGCTAATTATGTGAGTGAGGTTGGCCAGTTTTAAGCTATGTCTTCTAGCAACTAAATGAAGTTTGTTTTTTCTTCTCTGTATGAGCTACCCGATATTTTGTTGTATGTTACGTTAGATGTTAGCTCTTCTTATGAAGTGAAGCCTTATTAGGTTGGTTCAACCAGCCATACATAAGCTGTATTGTTGAAATAAATGCAGTCCGAAGATATTCGTGCTAAAATACTGAGATATTATTGTCTGTCGTAGATGTGAAAGTATATCTAAATACATTGACATAATATCTCTCTGTTTTAGTTGTTTTAGTTATCTATGATAAATCTCCTATTTCAGTGGTAGTTAACTGTCTTCATTGTATTGTGCCTTTTTACCTGGGATACTAAGGCTCATTAAATAAACCCCTCTTAAGCATTAAACTTAGGATGTGTTATGCACAGTTGTAGTAATGCTGTAGAATCTAAACAGAAAATAATACATAAGATGGGAGGCTAGTAAGCAAACAAAATATTTTTGTGCAGACTGGAGATTATATTATATAAGAACTACAGGAAATTATTTCTTTTGCCATTTGGGAATTTTGAGTGACAAGTTGTTATGAGTGCTAACAACCAATTTATAATAATGCTTCAGTTCTAGCTTTTCCTTCAGGCTGCTAGGTCCACTGGGTACTAGGAATATTAAATTGGGTTCATTTATTTTGTGCTTATTTCAGTGCAACATCACAGAGGTGATACGTCATGCATGTGGCACAATTCTTCTCACTTTTTTTTTTTTTCTTTGTTGAACCCTGAAGCCGTTTTGGTGCTATTTTGCATCCGATTTATATATAAACAGGTGCACAGAGCTTCATGGTGGATACTGTCCTTTGAAATCTAAAGAGCTATGAGGAGAAGTAGCAACAGTGTGACTGCTCCCAACTTGATGCAAGAGGTGAGATGGAAAGGAGCCGAGTGCTGGGTTAGCAGGAGTGTTACAGTAGTGCCAGAGTCAGCTCACAGAATCACAGAGTGGTTGGGGTTGGAAGGGACCTCTGGAGTTCTAGTCCAACCCACCTGCCAAAGCAGGTTCGCCAGAGCAGATCGCACAGGAACGTGTCCAGGTGGGTCTTCAATGTGTCCAGAAAAGGAGACTCCACAACCTCTCTGGGCAGCCTGTTCCAGGGCTCTGGCACCTCAAAGTAAAGAAGTTTCTCCTCATGTTTAAATGGAACCTCCTGTGCTTCAGTCTGTGCCCGTTGCCCCTCATCCTATTGTTGGGCATCACTGAAAGGAGTCTGGTCCATCCTCTTCACATCCCCCCCTTGAGATATTTATCAGCATTGATAAGATCCCCTCTCAGCCTTCTCTTTTCCAGGCTGAACAGACCCAGCTCTCTCAGTGTCTCCTCATAAGAAAGATGTTCCAGACCCCTCCTCATCTTTGCAGCCTGCCTCTGGACTCCCTCCAGTAGTTCCTTGTCCTTCGTAAACTGGGGAGCCCAGAACTGGACTCAGCATACTCTGTTACAAGCTTACAGTTAGGTTACAGCTTAGCTTAAAAAAAATCCCAGTGTTATAAGGAACTGGTCACGAACAAGAGGGATTTGTTGTGTCTTCTTGTGTCGTGTTCTTTATTTTGGAAGTTACTAGGAACAGAAAGTCTTTTGTCTATGGTACAGCAAGGACGGGGCAGTGTGTCCTCCTGCGCTGCCACAGCCTGGGTTCTGCCTTGTGTTATAGCCTAGAGCTGAAGTGCGCTTCCCTTACTGAGGTGGTCGTTTCCGCTGGTGAAGGCTGGCTGTGTGAAATTACCGTGTTGTCCCTTCTCCGATAGTGTGGAAAAAGTGAAAATGCAAAGCACAAAGGATCAGGACCCTTGACTTCAGTGGGAAGTAGATTTTGGCTGTTACAGGTAGCCTCAGTTCCATTTGGGTGGTTGCCGTCCTGCATTTATGTATCAGAAAAAGGAAGTCGCACACTCTGATAACAACTTAATTAGACTTGAGTCTCCAGGGCTATTGATCTGGTGTCCTTCACAAACAATAAATGATTTATTCATTCCATTAAAAATGAGAGTAGGAAAAATAATAAAAATGGAAGGAAAAATAAAGCATTTAAAGGCTGCCATTGAGAAGGAATTTTTAATGTAAAGATTATGGAATTTTTTTGGTTTTTTTGAAGGCTTTATCTTAAGTCCAGAATGGGACAAAAAGCTCAAAGTATGAACTCTTTCACAGATAACCTGGACCTCTGTTAAGATTGTTTTAGTATGTCATGTGTCATCTCTTACCCATTAGAGATCCAAAAGGGCAGCTTTTCTTCAAGCTAATACCATATGCTAGCATTTTAATGTTCGTGTTGTTTTTAAGGAGGATAAACCCTCCACAAAACAAAGATGAACTAGAAGCAACTGATATGGTGTAATTAACATATTTTAGAATTCTTTAAATAGTCTCCTGCTCTCTTGAGATCAAGTGAAAAATAAATTTTAGTCTGTATAGAAAGGAATACATTATGCTGAGGTAAATCAGTCTGCCTTTTTAATTATCAGGATTTTATCTTACAGCCATCTCAGTGGTGGTAAACTGAAGACTTAACTGGGTCAGGCCTCATTGTTCCAGGCATTCAGAAGTCATACCACACGGATTTGCTCCCAGAGAAATTCGGCTTTGCCCGCAGCGTGTGGTGCAGCGGTGGTGGGACACCTGGGCTGGCTCTGCGGCTCTGACACCACAGGAGAGCAGCTCTGTTGAGCTCGATGCCAGGACTGAGCAGCCCTGCTCCTCGGCAGGCATCTTTCCTACCAGAGGCCATCCCTGCCTCTGGAGATCCAGCCTTGCCCTGTGCTTTACCAGCCATTCACAGCTGGTTTGGGTTTCTCTGTGTTGGGTTTTAAATACTCCAAGAAGGGTGGTTACAGTCTTACGCCAAAACCAGAGTTCTTTACCCTGTGTGCATACAAAAGAGCCAAATTGAGCACACAGAGACGAGATATTGTTTATTACAGAGTTGTGCAGGTCTGGATGCTGGAATAAAGGCAGCATACCAGAAAGAAAAGTAAAAGGCATTATATACAAGATCTTATCACTGCGTTCACACCCTAAAGAGCCAATTGATTACACATTTGCGTATTGGATTACATAATCCTTTTAGCATATAATGAGCAATATTCAGCTAAAGGACACTTTTTCCAACAGTCTTGAGATATGTGTTAAAGCAAGACTCAACTAATTGTGCGGGCTTCAAAATGTCTAAAGCTGCAAGGTCAGTAGTGTCTGTAGTTCGTGATTAGGTGTTTTGCAAGTCACTCTGTTATATGAGCAGACTGACCTAAACCTGAAAGGATTTACATATCTTTTGGTTTGCAGTTGCAGACAGGATTCATTCTTTTAAGTGATGGCAACAACGGTAGTTACAATGCTAGCCTGCAGTTCAGAAAGCCTGGATTTAATGAAATTCCATAGCTATATGTATTTTTTTAATCTGCAGATAAAACAATCTAATGAGCTAGACTGGGTAACGACAAGATGAATATAAGTATGCCTGTGCTTTAGAATAGCATAACATTATGCATAGTTGCCAGATGGTTGTCACAACTTGTTACCTGCCTTGCCAATGTCAGATTACAGTTTTTGATGTCTTTATGACAGGAGAGAGACTGAAGGTCATGCAAGTCTCACCTCAGTGTCTTTTTATTAAATATTTATCTTTTTTTTTTTTATTTCCCTGAAGATCCCTTTTAAAATTTTCCTGTGTCAGATTAATTTTATTCAGTATATTTATTTGATTCTACAATGGCTCCACATAACACGGGAAGATTCAAGGTGGAAAAAAAAAAAAGGCAAGTGAACAGACAGAGAGAAACAAGATTCTTGCACGTTGTGCACCTTGAAGTTAAACGGGCACATAATTGGAGGCATCGGGCAAATTAAAGCTGATTGGTTCCATCCACTTAATTGTGGTTATATACAAACAGTTAAACAGTTGCTGCTTGTTATAAGTAAGATACTAATTAGAGGTGCTTAAAGTATGGGGGAAACAAAATATGGTAGGTTAACTCAGAAAGGAGTTTTCTGGTCATAGAATTCCTTTAATATCTAATAAGAATATTTAATTTATAGACATCATAGAATGAATTAATTCAAATTAATTTTAAGCCTCTTCTATGAGCTTTTTGTATGTGGCCACTGCACAGATGGTTGTCCAGAGGTTGCTGCCAGAGGTTTTGTGAGCGTGCAGCCTTTGGCATATTTTTTTTCTTCAGGACTTCTGCAGTACAGCATTAGTTCAGTTCATGGTGTTCCGAACTCTTAACAGCATTAGATGCATCAACGGAAAAAAAGTATGTGATGATGTTTGCTGATGTGAAATTAAGGCCATCTAAGAAACTGGTAACCAGTCCCTTAAAAAATCAAATAGCCTGTTTTTTCATGGGCAGTGGTGACACTATGACTTCATTTCATTTCAAAAGTTTTGTTGATTGGGTCAGATTATTACATTTTGTTCCTTTTATTTGTTTCCTAATTGAGGCTTTGTGCCCCACCAGTTTGACATAGGAGGGGGAGAAAAGTTTGTCTGTGCACTAACTCTGCATCTGTACTTTAGGCCACTAGATCTTTTATTTTTTTTAGTGGATGCCTGTTCCTAGAAGATACAGCAGGATACCATTTTAGGAATCACGATGGTTAGGAATGAACTATGTTGTTTAAATTCTACTTCTAATAAGGAATGTTTGTCGAATTTCGTGGTTTGATGAGGCTGAAGAGACATAGGCTTTTTCTGAGCTCTGTGTGGAAGAAGGTGGCAGCAAATGGTTTTCAGTTCAGAAACAGGTTATGCTCTTTGCATATTTCATTAAGAATAGCTGCTCTTCACCTATGTAACCACACATGACAGAATAAAATTGTCTCAGAATGTGATGGGGACTCCTGAGAGTATTGTGATACAAATAAACAATTTGTGTTAAGAAATTAATTCTGCACAGTGGGAGCTTTCCTGTGCAAATCTTGTGGAATTGCCAAATGTTAGTAGGTGTTTCAAGGCAACAAGCTATCTCTGGTTATTTTGAGGCCGGTAACTCCCAGTTGTCTGGGACCTTCCAAAAGCTGCTTATCACAAAACGTTTTACCTTGTGCCGGCCATAAAAGTTGTTACTGAAATGAAAGATGTTACAAAGATTCATCAGGAGATTTGCTGTCCTCTGACATTATTGAATTTCTCACCTCAGACAGACAAAGACCGATATACTGACCTTGTCTCTTGGGATTTTCAGTAGATTAATGTCTTCTGCACTTTTTCTCCTCCTTTCGTCATTCAACCTTCCTCGAAGTCCCGCTGGCTCACCGTCAGTGCGTACAGATACTCAGAGGTGATAAACCTGGGAGATTTTTATCCCAGCAACGCATGAAAAACAAGTATAAATTCTGAGTTTCAAATTGATGTAAAATATAATGAATGCCCTTAAAGGAAAGCAAAAAGAAAAAAACAAAGTCTATGGCTGATGTAGGGTTTCCTTTTGTTTGCTTTCCTCCTGAGGGCTGTATGTCAATACTGACCTCACGGCTGCAGTCCTAGGGTGGGTAATAATGGGGCAGTGCTTGCTTGAAACACCTGCCAGTTCTGAGCCTCTGACTTCATTAAACAAACAACCTGCCTTCACCTGTGAGAAGATACGAATTCTCTAAGAAAATTAGTTTTATTTTGATGCTGCGGTTTTGGCAAACCGAAAAATCAAATCTTTCTCATTTGCAGAATGGGCTTGGGAAGGAAGTGGCTTCTCCCAGGCTTTGAATGATTTCCTTAGAGATGTTAGTATTTTTATGGTATTGATTATTAATAAAGCCAAGGGGGAAAAAAAAAGTATGACTATGTATTTGGCTTCTAAAGGAAGTTCAGGTTGTTTACAAAACATTGCCATTATTCTTATTAACAGACTTGGCACTATCCTTCTGGCAGCAAAGACTGCACAGAAGTAAAACCTGAATTCTCTTAATGCTTGTAATAAAAAAGATGTCCCCATTTAGCGTCTGCCAATTTTCGGTATTTTCTAGAGTGCAAATCAGTTAAATGTCTACATGCTGCAAAACCTAGGATAGTACCTAAAACCCCAGGCTCTTAGTTTAATTACAGCAAGGACTTAGCAAAGACAGTTTTATTTGAACCTTGCATTTCCCTTGTCTTTGTACGTGGTCTTCTTAGAGTCTGGCCTTGCAAAGCTTGCAACTGAAGTATCACTGTCATCTGCGATGGAAGTTGTACACACAGAGAATGAGAGACCGATCTTTTAGCTGAGGTTTTAAAGCAGTCTGAATCACTTTCTATAAAGTAAAAGAAAATTGCATATAAATATGAAGAGCTTTTTGTATAGCTGGGACGTTATACAACAATAAATCTGACAAATGCTCTCTGTTGCATTCAATATATTAATATCTTACAAGCATTCAAAACTGATAGAATGATCTTGATTTCATTGAGCAGTCAACAATTTTTTAAAAAGTGGAATTTCAGATTAAGTGCAGGTGAAGTGAATTGAATTGTAAAATAGAAGATGAGAGAAATTCAAGGTGGTATAAAGGTTGAAAATGTTATCTTCTTCTTCTTATAATTTAAAAAAATCTTTTAGGAACCTTCTTCAGGTTATTGTGGAAGCTGCCCTGCACACTAGCCACTAATGACGTAACAATTCTCTGGAAAGTGCCAATAAGAATTAACTGGAAAAGTAATTATGAGCCAAATTAAAATTAAGGAGAATATTTTCGTAACATCTGGCCCGTCAGTCAGAATTTCCCTTTAGAAATCTTAATATTATTGTGACATTAGATTTCCTGAACTTTTTGTATGGTCCTACCACAACATTATGGATAGAAACAAAATTGGCAATAAGATCTTTTGTTGAATGTGTAATGAAACTACTTTGTCAGAAAAAATAGCTTCTAGTAATATCGTTTATTCTACAAATATTTAATATGTACACTATGGATCTATATATGAAATGTGTAAATATTTACCTATAGTTATTATACTCTATTAATATTCCTGTGTGACAAAATAATTTTACTGCTGTGACTTAGTCTGCTGCAAAATAATCTCCTGCTTACAATACAGGGCTTTAGTAGCGATCTGCTTGAGACAGACCTTTTGCAACCTAATTTATGGTTGTTTGTAAAGGACCTGGTTTGTCTAGGAATGGAATGTTAAAGAGCAAATAGAAAACTTGAAAGTGGACCGGAGTTTGATTAAAATGTGCAATTTTTTTTTTTAGCTTGGAGGGGAAACTTTTTTACTTGAACACTTTGAGAATTCAGGTTTGTAAAGAAGTGCAAATTGACTAGTATCGCGGGCAGCACAGAAAACAGATGAGTTTATGTGGATTTAACTTGGTAAAAAGTTCTGATAAATGTGCAAAAGGTGGTGAATATCAGAGCCTAGGTAATCTCAAAAAAATGGCTTCTAACACAGGTGGAGGTTGTTTGAATGTTACAAAGACACTGGCTGAACTCGGTGTTTCCTGTTCAGATGTGTTAGAGGTTCAGTCCTGAACCTGCAGGTAAGCCTCTGCAGCTGCTGCATGTTCCATGGGACCAGATTATCCCGTGTGGGTCTCGGGCATCAGCAAAGTCACCCAAGCTCAGCCTCTCATTGCCCAGAGTTGGGTTCTG
Organism: Caloenas nicobarica; assembly: GCF_036013445.1. Classification (NCBI taxonomy): domain Eukaryota; kingdom Metazoa; phylum Chordata; class Aves; order Columbiformes; family Columbidae; genus Caloenas; species Caloenas nicobarica. Next base: position 58,209,333 of record NC_088249.1, on the reverse strand, counting down.
GTTCATTTTCTCCTGTGGCAGAGCAGCATTTCCTTCATTACATCTCATCTGTTCATGTTCGGTTGCAAGTACTTGACATGTTTCGTTGTCGTTTGCCTAAGATATTGGGTTGCCGTCTGCACTCTGCCAGCATTCCTGCTTTGACATACAGGGAATTCATCATTCTGTGTGCAAGTCAAGTTTACAGCAAAAATATTTGCATAGTGCTTAACAGCTGTGAAAGGGCGGTGGTATTCTAGAACTGGTCAACATAATTATTAATATTTCAGTGTACAGTACTGGTAGATTGGGTTTTGAATGATGTCTGTTCATTTGTACCATTTTGAGTTGAAAATCCCTTCTTCTCAAGTGCATACATTGAATTCAGGAGCATATGTTCGTATTCACGCACATGTAAATTAATGCTGACATTATACTGTTCTATCTGGTGTCTCTGAATAATTAATGGAGCTGAAAAGAGAATTGTGCAATGGAGCTTCTGTTTTGAGTTCCCTAAATTGAAATCTCTCTCTCTGAATTTAGCACTGCACATTCAGCTTCATCTCAGTCTCCTTACAAATCCTCTTCTGGTCATCGCCACATAAAATTAGTATTTTCACATAACCCTACTGTAAAGCAAGTACAGTGAAATTCTCTTAAATTTCAATGCTTAGGAAACAGTTTTGTTTCGACTCAGAGCTGCGGAGTAAATTGAAGAGGAAAATTAGAACACTACGTTGTCTATGTCGTGTAACATTAGCTCATGGAATTGTTCTCATTTTTACTGTGTGGTGCTGAAACTTCTTATTCAAAATATATTATGCACATAGCCATACACATATTTTAATCTTATCTTTTAAAAAATATTATGCCCAGAGTGACAGGTATATGACTGAAGGCTGCACTTTGGGTTGACTAACATTGCTAGATGGGAGGTTAGGGTGGAGGGATGGGGGCGGCTCCTTCTACCAGCTCTGCGATGGCAGCAGGTGGGACAATGAGTCTGGGATGTGAGAGTCTCCACAGTGCAGCTCTCCAGTAAAGAGCGTGGAGGCCCTGCTGCCTGCTTACGGCTTCGGGAGTCGTGATTCAAACCTTCAAGACTCATCCAGCTCTCCGTGGGAGGTGTTTCCCAGCTGCAGTCGAGCTTCAGATCTTCCGACACCAAAGCGAACTCTGAATCCCAGCAAAAGATGCTCAGAAGTAGAGCAGACATCCTCCTGGTCTTAGGGGACAGACTGGGATGTTAATTTGTACAAAATGTACAGTGAGCAGGAGGTGTAGCACATCACTCTTACTGCATGTGCACTCGGTATTTTTTAATATGAGACAAGACTTTGCTTTAAGAGTTCCCTTAATTTGTCCAGAATAATCTTTTCAAAATAAGGGTAGTAAATGAAAGAACTAGGGCTAGACAAACTTTTGCACTGTAGTGCCGGTTTGTCCTTGGACTAAATGCTGCTCTGCATTGGGGGGTAGCTGCTGACCGCTGCAGTGCCAAATGTTTCAGTGGTTCTTCATTCAAATTTATTGGAATTTTCTATTCAGTGAAAAATACCATTTCAGCCTTACAATTCAGCCGTCAATCTGAGGTGAAAACAAATCTCATAAATCAAGCATTTGCTGTCTAACAGAAATAGTAGTATCTGTAGTTTTACCAAATGCATTCTGTAGTGCCAAGGTCTTCAGTTAATTTTGCAAGTATAAACAATGTCTAACAGCATAAACAATTACGCTTTGAACCATGTACAGCTATTCGTACCAGCCCCGTTGTATGAAAGGAAGAAAGATGCAGCTTAGTTGAGAAAGCTGCTGGATGTTTGGGACAAATGTAACTTGCAAGATTCTGGGGTTTGGGGTTTGGTTTCTTCTGGTAGGTCGTACTAATAAAATGAAGGTTTTGCCTGTGAGACATATAGGAAGGTTTCATGAAAACATCTTTTGTAGGCAGTAACACAGAGGCCTGCAAGAAAACTTTAACATGATAGCTTAGATGAAAGATGGTATTTTTATCTGGATTTCATTAGTTATAAGGGAGTATTAGAGTTTGCTGGTGCTAGGAAGACTTATTTAGTTTGTATTCATCCAGCAATTAATTTCACAGATTCAGGTGGCTAAAGAAAGTGTTAATTCAGTGTTATTTGATGAAAATATATACTGTACCATTTCTTCAGGCCTGTCTTTGAATTTACTGAGATATTAGACACACATCTTGAGGGCAGATGAAAAATAAGGTTGAGACGACTGTGTGGTTCATTTTATGTAATTGGAATTCATTTAAGGCTCTTCATTTGTTCAGCCAGCTCTGCAGAGATGTACCTTCTCTGCAGGGCATTGCGACTTAGAATAGTGCCTGTTAAATCATCGAGATTTCTACTACTTACAAATGAACACATTTGGACTTTAAAAAGAGAACCGCAGTTCAGAACTGCTGAATAGTCTCTGCGCACAGGTTTTTGTGCTCCCTGATCTCTCTACTCTGCTCCAATTTCCTTTTAAAGTTTTTCACTTACATTGAATTTCAGTCATTAAGAATTTTTTTTTTTCAAGATCATCAAAGCTGCTTGTTTCCTAGGGGTGGCTTTGAGGAACAGAAAGAAAGTCTGCAGTATTAAAAATACAAAAACATAGACTTGAAACTAAACATTCAATGCTACATAAAACAGTATCGGAAGTAGAAACTTGATGAAGTCTAGAGGAAGAACATTTTAAGCAACAGCACAGTTATACCATTTGTTCAGAACTCAAATAGTTAATAGCAAAGAAAAACACTTCAGTAAGATGGTGATAGCAATCCCAGTATTAATAGAACAGTATATTAAATGACTCTTGCTTTTAAAAAGTTGATCGGTAGTTTGCACAGAGGTGACTCAACCAAATGTATGTAAACACAGGGATTGAATAGAAGAGGCTTATTGGAGGATTACGATATGTACAGCATGCTCTGTGCTTTTCTGCTGTCAGTGTGGATAGAGGTGAGGTTATTACCTACAGTCACTTAGACTTTTCTTGCAATCTGTGTCTATCTCTAGTGGGAAAATTACTTAAGCTCTATTCATTGCTGTGTTGTGCCTGGAAAAGCAGAGAGATTATTCTGCCTTTGGCTTAGTCAACATGGGATGGCTGGATCATTTGGTAGGTTTGATGATTTGGGACCTTCTTGAAAAGGCTCTTGGAGGACTTTGAGTGAGACTGGTTACTTATTATAGATCTCTAATTTTTCATCCGTGGAAGGCATTTCTAAAAAGAAACATGTAGGTAATGTTTGTTGGCCAAGCACACCTCAGAACTGTTGGCATTTCAACCATTTTATGTATTCGTTGTTGACTCCTAAATTAAGTTCCCAGTCTCTCCTGCGCTATCTTGGTTAGTCTTTTGCTGAGGTAACAGCCGGTACTGTATGCTTTAGATTTAAATCATAGGCCTATTCTCAAAAACATGATTAACTTTGATCATAACTTGTATTACTGAGTTCAGTTCTAGCAGTTGTCTTGTTATCTCACATCCCTTTGTATAATCCAAAGCGTACTGAAACAATGAAAAATTTCCATGTAATTTAGTGAGTGGTGAACCAGATCTTAGACGTGTCATATCTGCCACTGACTTCTGGTTTTACTAATTGTTAGCAAGAAAAATGTTTAAGTACTTGGGTGAAAATGATGACTAAAAAAAAAAAGGTATGGAACAATACAGTTTATGAATCATCTCCATAAAACCAGCTGCATTTATTCCTGTGGTCAGGGAAAATATCCTTCACTAGTAGATAAGACAGAGTGAGTCCTTGCAAAGGAATTTGACCTTGTTCCTGGTGGGTAACTCTTTGAAGATTTTAACAGGTATTAAATATGCACTCCCCTAAGTTTGCAGATTGACTGAAGGGACAATACATAAAGATTAGCACCTCTTCTGGGTGACAAAGTTTTCCTGGCACTTGTCAACAGTAAGGGCAGCTGTGCTTGCTGTATCACATCCAGGTTAGCTCAAAGAAGACAGGGCCTGTATTTTTGAAGAGCAGATTTGGGTGCAATAGCTGGAGCAGTGATGGTCCCTGCCTGTTGTGGAGGGATGGTGGAAGAGAAGATGTGTCCAGTCCAGAGGGACCACGGGCTCTTTGGAGGTAGCAAATGCTGGGAGAGGGACATGAGAACAACTGGTTCTCTAATGACTTCAGCCATCTCGGAAATAGTTGTCTGCGAGTTTAGATTATATTCTGTAGTGAAACTGCCCAAAAGAATTCAAGTGATGTTAGAAACTTGGACAACGTGGAATTGTGTCCTCTTTTCAGAGATGCAGTGTCTCTCTGAAACATGTTTAGCTGTTTAGAGGTATAGGAAGAGAAAGGAGCTGTGTATTTACAAGAACGACACTAACTCTTTTGCCTGTTTCAGGGATATGTTTACTCCTGCTGTTATGATCTCTGAATGCCTCACATGTTTATAATGTATTTATCCTCACAGCATTCCTCCTGGAATAGGAAGATGCTGTTCATTGACATTTTTCTGATAGGGAGCAGAGATGTATGGCTATAGATGTTGTATGCCTGAGAACGTCTATAAAAGACCTGCAAATTGAATCCGAGTCTCTGGACTCCGAGGTTGAAACATTTAATTGCTGTCACATCTGTCCACCTTTGAGCTATCCTGTGGTGTTGTGAAACCATAATCATGCTAAAGTGGGCCTGTTTTTCTATTGCTTTCTAAACCTTCTGCATGTACCTGAGCATTGCTGAAGTACTTACAGTCAAATAAATGATTCATGCTGAGGTATGCTATCTGATATTCCATTTTTCCCCTGTAGACGTTTTTGAGAATCTAACCTTGAAATGCACATTTTGCACTGAGCTGAGAGATTATGTTTTGTGAACTTAGTAGTCTTCTACCAAACTGCAGAACTTCTCTGATGAAATTCAATTTTTTCCTGATATATAACTTATTTCTTCACCTGCTGTATCTTTCTAGTTGTCAATTTAGATTTTTAAATTTATTTATACTAACTTGTAACAGGTTTTTTTGGTTGTTGTTTAATGAGGGTCTTAGCTTGTCACCATCCTGTAAATGGAGAAAGCTTCTGAAAGTGAATCAAATTAATGACTAAGCAACCAATCTCCTTGGGTGTGTGAAGCTACTTCGACATTACAGAAGGAAAAATATTTCCATAGCAACCTATTAAAAGCACAGAATGTTTTTGCTATGTAGGGTTTTTGTTGTTGTTGTTACATCCTTACAGTGGAGATTTTGGACTGCTGTAACCGAGCCATAAAAAGTACTGGTGATAGCACAGCTACATTAGTTTGTTTAATTAGAAGTTTGTACTGCATATATACTTTTATAAATTAATGTAAACAGTTATTAATGAAGTTAACTCAGGCTTCTAAAACATTAAAATTTAAAGTGCTATCCTGCATTGCATTTGAGCCCTGATATACCAGAATCATCAAACATGCGGAGCGGAAGATGACAAAACAAAAGGATGTTAACCGTCATGTAGATATGGTCGAACAGCTGGATGAGCTACTCCTGGTCTTCCAAAGCTTCAGCATTTATTTTCATTAAGGGGTGGATGTGCAGCCACTGTACCCGTGGTAGAGTACCTTGGGATAATGGAGGGAGCCTAAATATTCAGGTTCTGCTTTGGTTACATAAGGTGGTAGTTGCAGCCCTGTTTAGTCTTTATTTTTCATGGTGTTCCAGGTCATTTGCTGCAGAAATCATTATGAGTGGGCAGTAGTAGCAAGTAAGGCTCTCGACTTTTCCAGTCACATGGAATTATTTGGTATGTTGCCAGATTAAATAAAACTGAGCAACAAGATTGCATCTGGCTCCATAAGCAGCGTACCAAAACAGAGCTGCTCCCCAGGAGCTTCTTGTTCCTGACCCTGTTGGTTGCGTTTCCTGTTGCAAGAAGAGAAATTTCTGCCGCTTGCCTAGTGGGTCTTCAGTTTCATGCCACTCAGCCTCTCTTTTTACTGATTTTTGCTGCCAAATTATATTATTACTAACCTCCAGTTTCTGCATTTAAATGTCTGTGTCATGGTGGAACCTAAGCAAATAGGTTTTTAAACATATTTCCTGAGAAATTGTGTATCTGCTCTGCGTTGTCTCTTGCATGTTACCGTGCTACCCAATCCTTTGTTTCTTGTCTTACACCTCTTTACAGTGTCCCAAACGCAGTATCAGTGCTCTGACTGGATTTGCATCTCTTTGTATTGATATGGGGAAACAATAAAGAAACAGCGAAGGCAGTATGTAATTTAAAGGCTCCATTCGTTTTAAAAGGTACACAAAATAGTGTTTATTTGACTTAAAGAAATTGTTTCTTTGGGTATTTAGCTTATTTTGGTAGTGATAACTGAAATATGTGATTTTTGCCCCAAAGAGTCTTACAGTTGACTTGTCTACTGCAATCTAACCGTTTAACCATTGCAAAACTTAATAGTCTTGCGTAATTTTTTAAGTAGATAGTGGTCTCTCAGGAAAGAGTTGACTGAAGAAGTGCAGCCTCATTTTACATGTGATGAGGTAACTGATTCACAAAGAACACGGGAAGGCAGAGAGGGCTACACTAATCCTATAATTCCCCTGTTATGGTTATGTGGAGGACTTGCTGACTTAGTTGGAATTCATAAAACTACCTTTTTTTTTTTTTTAAATTTGATGCCACTATTTAATTAAAAATGCTAAGGGAATGTCAGAATGGTTGGATTCACTGAGGGGGAGCATGACCGTTATGCAGTGAGTTACTCAGTATAACTAGAAGATACTATTAATTATGGTTTTGCACTTCTCTGTAGATTAATAGACTGGTATATTTTGAGATCAAGAGAGAAAAAGCACACTTGTCATTGCTCAACTCGGCTGTAATGTCACACCACTGGTATCAGCCAAATGAAACCAATTACATTTGTGTCTCTATTTAGCTCGGGGAAGTCGTGGTGGTTGTTGAGGCTGTTTATGTAGCAATAATATTGTGTTACATGTATACTTGACTGGTGTTTGCATACTGATACAACTGACAAATCAAGATGGGTATATTAATTAAATTTAGGACATGATTTGTAGATTCTTACTGAGTTATTAGGTTATATGAAAAATTATTTGCAAACTGTGGAATTTGATCGTCTATAATTTGCTTTTCTGAACCTCGTTGTTAGTGGAACTTGAGGCTGAGAGAGGTAGCTGTCTATATGCATCAGGCTCTTCATGTGGCCCATTTGTGAACCTCCAGCTTAACTCAGCTGCTATTAGCTCTGTGGGATTGGTGTCCAGAGACATCTTTGACGAGCTGTCAGTTTAGCTGGCAGGTGTTTATGCTGCAGTGGCCTTATCTCTGTGCAGTGCTGATACCTATTTTAAAATGGCTGTGACACCAGTAAGCCTTCAGGCTAAAAATTCTGAGAGTAAATTCAAACAGCTCGATCTTAAAGGCTGCAGTATATCAAGGGAAAGCTTGGCTTCTGGAGACTAACTGGTTACCTAGTAAATGGCTAATACGTCCCAGTTTGATGTCTGCTTGAATTGAGGCTCCATCCGTAGTTCAGTGATCATCTCACACATATTACTAAGGTTTCTTCCACAGGAATCCTGGTGCTGCAGTTCTGAGAAACATTTTCTAATTTCCGAAAAAAGAGTTTACTCTCTTTTGAAGCTGAAGGTTGTTGTTGGTTTTTTTTTCCCTACTAACTCTTCTCTCATAGTTATTTTCTATTAACAGATCTCCTTGTTTTCCTTTGTAGTGTTGGGGTAGTTTGCTACTAATTAGCTGCATCCTATACCTGGAATATGTCTATGTGCCTGAAACCATGGGGTGTGGGATGTCACACTGTGGAGAAATAACTGGATTTGTGGAAACAAATACAGGCATATTTAAACTAAAAATGCAGTCGGAGCTTTGTTCTTCTTGAAGATAATTTGATTCAGTGTTTTGAGCACATTAGTTTTTCAAGTTGATGCTCTCCTTTCCTGCTAGCTTTCAAGGTAGTGAAAATGTGTTAAAATGAAGTAGACAATGTATTGGGCTGTACATACATAATGGCAAAAAATGCCATTGCTTTGTAGATTAAGCAGGTGAACTTAATCCCATGGTGAAGTGCATGTTTAGTGTGATTTGGTGTGAACAGAAACCAAGGTTCATGGCTTTGTAGTTCAGTTACTGTGGTGTTCTGTTACAGTGACCAGGAACCCTCAGCCTTCTTCCCTGAGTTAAATCCAGACTTGTCCAAGGCTCAAAGTAATGCATACTTTTTCCTTTTTTATCTTACTCTCAGGATCTGCTAATACTCCCACAGCTGCCTTAGATGTCATTCTACTTTTCTCAGATGTACCCAGGCAATTCCATTTTTCTTTTCTTTTATCTGAAGAATTTTAAAGATCCAAAACCAGAAGCCCAAAGGTTGGTTCACGTGATGACAGAAAGTCTGTGTTTAGGCTGCATCAGTTCTCTGTTCTGCCATAGACATTTAAGGTCCTTGATCTCTCTGCCTGAACTCCCCACATGTAAAATTTTTGCTTGTTTTCATGTGAGGATGCTAAATTCTTACATGATATTCTAATAGGACTCACTGGTGTCCTGTTACTGTGGTTAACTGCTGGCTCTTCTCTCAGTTCTGTGTTTTCACTTTGTCATTCAGACCCTCCAAGTCTTCTGACTGATTAGAAGTCTATTAAATATGGTTCTGGTTGGAAAACTATAGTAATAATGTAGGAATGTAATGACTAAACAGGAGATAGAATTCACTGCATGCTACAGGTGAATCTCTTTGTGGTCATCAAGAGTTGTGCCACAGCCAATACTAGAGAGCAAGGCTGTTAATCAATTTATAATTATAAAAGTATTGCATGAGAATATTGAAGAGTGTCTTTTACATTCTGAGAAAGAATACTCAAGAGACCCGTCATGAATGGGCTAATGCATTTTGTAGGAGTGAGTGTGTTCCTGCAGCACGTTCCAGGCCCCAAATGAGAGGGGTGCCAGGCACTTTTGGATGCATGACAATTATTTGAATATAGCAGATGTGAAACTTAAAGGCATACTGCTGTGAAGCAATTTCTCTGTTCTGACTAGTGCTCTGTGTTAGTTAATAACACCTATGTCTGCATAGGTGTGTAAATATGCATAGACCATCATTAGCACGCGGCGATATCTCTAGAAATACAGATGCTGTGCGTTTCAAATATGCCAAATGTTGGAGATAGATGAATCCTGATTCAGCCCTTATAACTGGGATTGATATACGTGATTTTTCAGACATATATATATATCTTTTTTCATGGAACCTACTTGCAAAATTGTGCTCTGGAAGTCTCTTACGTCAAGCAGATCGTGCACGTATGAATCAGTTGTATGCTTCCATAAAACAGTACAACTGCTCCTCTCATAGTCAAAAAAGCTTTTAAATGGTATGCATGAGAGAGAGCAGCATTATGGATTTGAATATTAACATACATTCAACACCAAATTTATTTGGCTTGGTATAATATTTTACCTAATTCTGAAAGTTTTAACCAAAGCTCTTGTGCATTTTCTTGTCTGTGTAGCCTGAGGCAGGCAGAGTTCAGCTCCTTCTTGTGGTGGAATAGACGGCACCTTGAACAAGTGAAAGATGGAGAACTTGGGAGGCACTGAGGTTTGGCAGGTGCTCACATTGGGATCTGTCCTTTGTTTACTCAGAGGTGATCAGACAGGAGTTTTTGTGGGACAGTATGTATGCTAGCAGATCATACCGTAAAAGAGAGTCTATAGCTGTTTCTTTGATGCCTTTTGCTTAGTTGCACGCCTCCTGAGGCATTCAAACCAATGAAAGCTGGGAATGCTGTAGTTTTGTTGTTGTTGTTGTTCTTTGTGCTTTTTAAATCAATAACTGAGTTTGTTTAAAACACTTTTGTGGTTTAAGGTAAATGGCCAGTTACTCTAGGCTTTCATAGCAGCTTTAACTATAAAAACTTTTCAAAGTCATGTTTCATAACCCCTGCATTTTAGTCAACACAGTAAATGCTGACAGCTCTTGGCTAAAAAGCATTTTTATTTTTTTCTTTTCCCATTGTAAATTTAGTAGGGCTCATTTCCTCATTATTCATGGTGTCAGCATGAACCCAAACTCCTCTGCGTCTTTTTTGGAAACTTCGCCTACACAGCGGGCATCGTTTGTCCTAATTCCCTTCTGACTCTAAATGCAACAGGAACATTTGCAAAGAATAAATCTTTTCAGTGTATTGACAAAGCTTCTTCTGTAATTGTGTTAGCTGAACCAGACAATGAGGCTGAAATCCTTTTTGAATTAGGGTTTATGTAACTCTAACCCAATTCCTGGCTAAGCCTTGCAGACTGATCCAGAACAGTGAGCACTGATCGCTTGCGTCTGAAATGTGCGGCCTAACGGGCCGAGTCTGGGATTGTTCCGTCTGCTTTTACCAGCTTGGTTCTGCCCCGCGTTACATTTCCAAGTGTAACGGCTTAGGATGGGGAGGGAGGATAGAGCCCTATGGTGTTGACTGCTAGAGCAGCTGTGGTGTTGCCCTGCTTTTGGAAGGTTTGTGTGGATGGAGCTCAGCTGACATGGAAAAGTACAGTCTTCTCGTATGGGTTTTTATCAGAAATCAGGCTGACTGCCACCAGAGCACCTATGGTGCTGTGTGAGAAGGGATGGAGGACTCGCCCATCAGTGAGCAGACAGATCATGAGGAGCAAAGACCTTCTACGCTTCCCTCTCTTCAGCTTCCTACCGTTCTGTTCTGTGACTCTTCCATTGTTTGGAAAATGGTGGTGAAACATAAGAGAGTGATGGCATAGGCAAAGAGATGAAAATTTACGTGCTCTCCTGTAACTTTATCAAAGGTGTAGTAAGAAGTGAATACACAACCAGGTTGAATGCAAACCATTAGTACACCAGTGTTTCAAAATAAAGCCAAACCACGAAGAAAGAAAGAAATGCCCCCAGACCTGCATCTGGGCTTTACTGAAGCTCTAGACTTGTTTTGTGGTTCTGTTTCCAAAACGCCATTGGAACGGTATGTCCTGTGGCTTCACAGAATTACCCAGTCAGTTGCACAGCAAGTGAAATACCTGATGCTGGCTATTAGAAAAGAGGAATCAGTTTGATGATACTGATGCTTCAATGGGAGTGAAAACCAGTAGCACTTGTTATACAAATGATTTGAGTTTCATGCTTGGTAAAGATATTAAAAGTAAAATAAAACAAATAGTTCTGATGAAGAAAATGCCAATGGTCTGCATTGGCATGTGTAATTTTTGTAAAAAGGAAATATTTTTTAAATGATCAGGCCATTTTTTATTTTTCAACTTTTGCAAAGGATTCGTAGTTAGAATGTTGCATTCTTTCTTACTATACTTATTTGGAAATATTATGAAGTGAAAATTGAAGTTATATCAAAAAAGGAACTTTGTGGAAAAAAGGGGATGTTTCCTTTCCAGACATTACTGTTTAACTTTTTTCCAATTCCTGAACATGAAAATTTCAGGAATAAATAAAACATATAATTGATCTATTCAGCTTCTTGAAAAATTTTAGTATATGTCCAGTGGCATTTAGTTTTGGACAAAATTTTTCGTAAGCAATTAGTAAGAAGAAAATCAACCTGCTTTTTCACTTGTTTACTGTTTGGCTCTATACTTGGTAGTCATAAATCGTCATGAAAACTTCTGAAAACTGGAGAACTCCCAAGCCTTCCATACTCTGTCTTTGAAGACTAGTAATAAACTCCCTTTTGGTCTATGACTGGTGGTTTTTCAGCTTCTGAAGAAAGGAAGGATTCATTGGAAATGTCAAGTTGGGTTTGTTGGGTTTGGGGGGCAGGAGGGCCAAAGGGGTTTTTTTGTCCTTCCACAGTTTGAGAGATTAGACTCTTTCCACACATGATGCTGTAAATTTTTAGCGGTTTTTAAACTAATCCTTGAGATTTACATACATAACAGATTTCCTCAGGAATCATGAGCGGAGCTGTATGAGATTCTCCTGAGAGTTAAACTGGCAGTGCCAGGGAGCACCCAGTGTCCAGAGACTGCTCAGGAGGAAAATGGAACAGAAAACTCCATCTGTATCTTGAGAAAGTTAACCACGTGGTCACTGAACCTGTAGTTTGAGGATTATGATGTTTTTGTGATCAATATTAGCAAAATATTTGGAAATTCATATAACAGACTTACAGGACAGGCGTGGGGGTTTTTAAAAAAAAATTTATGTGACATTTATTAAATATTCTGATGAATCATTCTGTCATCCTTTTGCCTTGCTGAAAAGCTCACTTTCTCAGATTTTGAGTTACTAAAAGAGGTGCTGTAAGCATATTTCCCAAAGATTCACAGCCATTCTTTGACAGCGCTGAGGAAAACAAGTCAATCCTTGTTTTCAGTGTCACTGGACACTGACAGCGGCATGTCCGAATTAATACACAGCGCTGCAGCTGCACTCCATAAGCCTGATAGTCTCTCCTTATTGTTTTGACTGAGAATATTGATTTCCACATTCAGCATTTTCTCTGTTTGCAGTTGTTCACACTGCTAATTTAATGTGATGGTGTGAAAAAATATACTGGAGCTTTTCTTTAAGATTTCTTGGGGCTTAATGGCTTTTACCTGCTGGGCTTTTGCCTAGAAAATGACTGCTTGTTGCACTGCAATTTTGCATCACTTTTCTTCATGTTACGCACACATTTTATATATACCCTTATATGTACACATTATATGTATTATATTATATATATATTTCTTTATTATAAAATACATAAAATGTATTATACATTTGGTAATATGTATATAATATTCATATAGACATATTTTTCTAGCTAATGCAAGTTTGTGTCTGATTTCCTCACATTTCTTTTCATCTCTTGATATGTGTGTGTGGATATGTGTGTGTTTCTTTGATGCCTTTTGCTTAGTTGCACGCCTCCTGAGGCATTCAAACCAATGAAAGCTGGGAATGCTGTAGTTTTGTTGTTGTTGTTGTTCTTTGTGCTTTTTAAATCAATAACTGAGTTTGTTTAAAACACTTTTGTGTTCACATAATTTCTGTGAATAATGACATCTTTTCTGTATCTTCACTCTTGAATTGTTCTGTAGAGAGTATTCCAGCAGAATTATCTTTGATATGGAGTATTTCCATACAGTCATTTACTTGGTAGTGTGTAACCTGCTGGGACTTTATTATGCAAATGCTAAATTTGCTGGCTCAACCCCATATTTTTCTGGAAGAATGTATTTTTTTCATTGCTTTGCAAAAAAAGTTCTGGCAGGGTCAGTATTCACTGCTTTCCTCACTCTTTCCTCCTTCCATAATGAAAAATGAAAGCAAATTACCTTCCTTTGGTTGGATAGATATGTCCTAAACACTGCATTGCTTCATCTCAGGGTACTGAATACCCACGTGCAGATAAAATAACGAACTTGCTGTGGGGATGCACAAAACCTGCAGAGGTAGTCCTCTGTTTGAAAATACCTTCAGGGTTGTCATTATAAGGTGTAATGTTTCATCCCTCAGCAGGAGTCAGCTGGACACAGAAGCTTGGGTAGCTGGGATACAGTTAGATCCATGTCCAAAGACTGAAGATTTTGGCCATGTGCATTTTTTTATTCGGAGAAGCTACAACACAAATATCTGGACTACAGTAGGAGATCTTGGTGATGAAATGGGAAGCTAAGGAAAGTTACTATCTTCTCATATTTTCGAATTACAAAATATGTTGACTAATGTTGCTTAAGAATACGCTGTAGGAAACAGATGAGTCATAAATTACCCTATTTTAACATCAACATTTATTTTCTGAGTTTTATAATGATTTCTTATTATCAGTTTAAATTTAATCTGAGGAGCTTGACAGCAGCTGTAACAAGTAAATGCAGTTAGTGTGATCTTTGAATTATCGTACAGCTTTGTTATGCTCTGGATTCATTCTTGACTTCCGTGTTACCATAAAGTCTATGTAAAATACACTCTTGATGGATCCACCCAAGGGGCAAATGTATTCTGTTTGTAAATCTGAAACTCCATAAAATGGGTACAGTTCCTGTATATCAAAATGCTTTGTGTTACTTAAATGATGTATGAATACCAAGAGGTGGGGTTTTTAAATTTAATCTTTTATTTCTCTGTATATATTTTTGTCAAGAGGTGACATCCGACTTTTGAGGATACATGGGTAGCAAAGCCTCCTGCACGGCGGGAGGGCCGCAGAGGTCGCCGGTCTGAAACACGAACTGAGCGCAGGCCCATAGCGAGCACCTGAACGAGGTGAACTGTAATACCCTGCTGAGCAAGCGGGGTTCAGCTTCCCCTGCAGTGCTTTTCTGCTGCTCTCCCTGGATCCTTCATCTCAGCCGCTTCAGTTCTGACTGACACAGGACAGAGGGTGCCTGTTGTTCCCTCCCGGCTCCCCGGCAGACACAACGAGCTGCTGTCACCTCCGCTGCCCCAGACTGCTGGGTGAAACAGAGGTGCAAATTCCACGGCTGTTCGTGGGTCTGGCACCCTGCGCTCACCCAGGGCATCCATCCCAAGTTTCTGCCACCGTCAGGAAACAAATCCATGCGGGTGTTTTGCATGAGGCTTCAGAAATCAGGTTCAGTCACCACCCTGCTGAGCTGGAGGAGGCAGCTGGAGCTTTGCGTTTGGGGAAGGGAGGGTGAGAGAGGAAGAATTAAAGCTTAGTGCAGAGTTTGGATTGGTTTTTTTACTTATTTATTATTTACTTTTTTATTTATTTACTACTTTTGGTCATGGGTGTCACCAAAGCAAGTGAGACGATACATTTTACTTCGGAAATATTGATAGCCGTCAAGTTGTCAGTGCTAACTAGAATCTACTCATCTTTTTTGTTTTTAAGCTTGTCCTTGTTGTCATTTTCCCTCTGATAGCATGAGGTATTCTAGAGCTTTAATAAGACTGCTTTGGAAGGTTTATCTTTCTCATTCCATTCATGTGGTAACCAGGTCTGCTCATTTTATCAGCCAGTTAGTAGTTCATAGACTCATGTTTCATAGTTTGACCGTGCAGCTGCTACTTCTTGCTATCTAGTTGCTTTCCAAAGGCAAACAATATATCTTTTTATTTTTTAAGTAAGTGTTTGTTTTGTTTTGTTTTTCTTAGAAGTGTTACAAAACGTTCTTACAGCAGAGAGTAAAGTCTTGAGATCTGAACAGAATCAAACTTTTTACTTCCGTGGTTGCTTTCACTTCAGAGAGTGCAGATCGTCTTCAGAATAGGAATATGTAGAGAGTTAAAAACTGCTAATAACCAACAGCCAGTGTAATATTCCCCTTTCTGCTCGCTTTTTCATTTAAAAGTATGCTAAAAATGCCATGTATGGCAGAAGAAGATATGCTAACCTTTATGCCACTGGAAAGAAAAAGCTTTGTATGAAACTAGAGGAGGAGTGAAGAAAAACAATAGCACATTGTGTTTGAGAGGTAAATCAGACAAGTTCTCTTTAGCCATGTTATTTTCAGACCTTGTATTCCAGAGCATTTGAGAATCATTTTCTGGGGGATCTTCTCCAAAAGATTGCTTGTACCGAAATCTCAGAGTTCAGAAAGGCGTGGGGAGATGATTTGGTTTTTATCGAACTGAGATTGAGAGCTTAATTCCCCTTCACTATGCAACTCTTGTTTGATTTTACCTAGAGAATAGGGTCAGTAACACCAATTTCAAGAACATCTTGTGATGTTACATTAATATAAAGCTGTTGGAATCTACTTCTATTTGATAACATCTAAGTGATATCGTACAAATGGGATTTGAAGAATAATGATGACCAGAAACTTCATGAAATTTTGAAAATATTCATAAGGAAAGCTGTTCAGAAATGTGAGAGCTATATGAGAGCGCAGTGTTCAGTTGTAAGCCAAATTCAGAGCTAATGTGAGTTGGTGTAACCTCATAAAGATGGATCAAATTGCATGAGTCCGTAATTTCTGCAGTGGTATGTGACAGTTTAAGCAAATTAAAAACTTTCTAAGAATATAACCAGAACAAGGAGAGATGTTGCGTCAACAGTGTTGTCAAAGTAGCTAAGTTTAGGAGTTTGTTATTTTGACTTTTTTGTATATTACGATGGAAACCAAGACATATGGTAAGATTTTTTTTCTTTTCTTTGTATCTCAACACTGAAAACACAGTTTTTCTGTGACGTGCTTTAAAGAGAGACCATAGTGTTTCTTCTGTAAATTGTCTTTGAACATTCTGATCAGAGAATTTTTGTATGTGCTTTTTGACATGTAAGAATGCTAAACCAAACTGAGATCTGAGGAAACACTAAACCTGGACTTTTCTATGAGCATTAATGAAAACTGTAGAATATTGAAGTCGGAAATGCTAGGAACACAAGGCTACAAGAAAGAATCTTTATTTTGAGTCAGTGGCAGCAAATATCCCCTTGTGTCACTGTAATGCCCTATTACTATGCCCATTTTATAGCCTTCTGTGCATTAATGTGAATTAAAGTGAATTAACAGTGGCTCGGGTCTTCAGTTTACCTTACAGGCAGAAATAGAGCCCTTCTGATGGATTTACTGTATTCAGTTAGGCTGAAGACAAAATGGGGCGAGAAGAAATCAGGAGAGAAATCTGAATGTTGCTGGAGATTACGAGCATTCAGTTAACAATAAAAGCTAAACTTGGACTTTATTATGCAGCTGATTTTTTGTTAATATAGAAAAAGTGAAGCTGTGGAGCATGAACAAATTACCTTTCAGAAAAAGGGAGTTTTCAGAAAGTGCTAAAATGTGGGGCATGTAGCCGTGTGTCAGAGGTAAAATGCCTTCTGCATTACTTGTCTTTCTGCTACTCATTTAGGGCTAATGCTGCTTTCAGAGCGTTAAGCATACCGACATGCCATTACCCTCAGCTGCCCTCCTGATTCTATCCTGTCTTATTTTCTATCATTGCTGTTTTGGTGGAGGCCAGAGGCTCCCACCGAATGCCCCCTACTGTGAAGCCGCCTACTAACCTCAGCGACAGCTCCTGCCCTGAGCAGTTTACACTGCAACAAACAAATCACAGTCTGCAAATGAAACCAGCAAGTGGAGAGGCCAGGAAAGAACGTGGACAAGATTAGAGAGTACGTTATTATTGACCTTGCTATGCGGTGCGCAATTCCTTTGAACAATCATGTCAGCCCACAGAAGGCCACCTTACCTGCCTCTTCAGATGATGATGGGCTGAGGCCGGTTGAGCTTTGTCACATTGACACCAAGTTTCATTAGATTTGAAAGTGATTTTAAATCAGATGTTATTTGGTGACAGGTTCCGGGAAATTTTTGAGACTTCCATCTGGATTGTATCTTTTGCAGGCAGCGGTATGGTGCTCTTTGTAGTATTTCCATCCAGTGTTTTCCTCTTACACCATTTTCATTACCTAAGAGAACTTAAGGCTGTGATGGGTCAGGCAAAAGATGTCCTGTCCTGAGCAGCAGCTATGAACAAGAAGGAAGATCAAGAACTGGGCAAGCATTCATGATAATGCCTTCTCCTTCTGAGACTTCAACCATTTTCAGCCCATGGATTTACTGAGATAAATGTGGTTTCTGTGTTTAATATCTAGCAGTGGTATTTCATGCTCTGAGCTTGTCCAGCCTCCCCTTTGATCTGTGTAAACTACTGCTTCTCACCACACTGGACAATCACCTCCAAAGCTAAGATATTATGCAGTATAACATTTCATCTGCCAGGTCATCTTTTTGTACATCTGTTTTGTACAAATTTGATAGTCTGGCTAACAGACAATAAAAATGTGCTTCACTGATCTTGTTCAGATTAACTTGTGAAAATGTCTAAGGTACTGCTAATTTTGTTTGGGTTTCTTTTGGTCACTGTTCCATCCCTGTGTTGTGTAAATCTGACCTGTGCCTATTCACATTTTGCTCAAAGAAACACTAATTTAAATGACTTTTAAAATATTACTTCTTTCTTTGTATAGCTAATGCTAGCATTGCTAGCTAAGGATGGCATGCAAAAGAGGGTGACTCACTCTTCAGTGTGGCTTCCTTGATGATGCTTTATATTACATTAAAATGATATTACTGTCTCAGTGACCCTTGAATATACATCACTAGGTACTCTGAATTTTTCTTAGTCAGAACTGTGTCTCAAATATCTCCAAAGCACTGGAGTAAAGAGTAAATGAAGTTAAGCTGTAGTCTCTCTTAGATATTGTTAGACTTTTATTTGAAATGGCTTTTTTATGGCTTTGATTTTTTTTTTATTATTCTTTGTTTCTCAAAATTGCATTTCTTAACATATTCTTTTCATATAAGCTGCTCTCTGCCACAAGGGATGAAAATATATTTGCTAAAAAGAAGATCAGCCAGAAAACTAACAAAACTCTTTGATATTTTCGGTGAGATTTCACTACAGATGAGAAGATAAGGCTTAAATGCACCTGAGGCTACATATACACCTGAAAGGTTTCCTGTATAGGAGATGAATGCTTGCATGGAAACATAGCCTGCTTGAGATTTTGCTGTCTAATGCCCTCATACATATTTTATCTAAATGTACATTAACTTTCACAAAAGATTAAAAAAAAAGCAGAAGTAAGAAGTAGTGTGATGGAGAAGCCAATGATGTCTGCAGGAGAAGGCTGGTGATGTCGTTCCCTTTGCCTTAGGCCGGTATTAATAACGAGCTGCCCTTTGTTCCTGGAAGAAATGTAAAAGCCTCAATGCACTGAATGTATAATTTGGGGCTAATAGATTGCAGTGCAGGCTTTGCATTCACAGACAGTGTCTCACTGCTCAGGTTGCAATGCCATTTTTTTCTTATCCTGCATTTTGGGGATCTGTTTTTATGAAGTATAGGAACCTGTGAAGGAAGACACTGCTGATTGTTGATCTGTAGATTTGTGAGCTTATGAGGAGAGGATGTCATGATTCTTTAAAAAAGCAAGCAGTATCATGTCATTCTGATGCCTGTCACTTGATATCCCTGATGAGATAAATGAAATGCTGGAAAACGTGTAATGTTAGAAAGCATACCAAACTGCATTTTGAAGACCTTCAAACATGCTGCTAAGCAAAAACTGCAAGTCTTCTCATAGAATGGTCTTTGTAACCTATGGTAGCAACACTGCAGAAAGTAGCTTGTTATAGATGATTTAAATAAAGGTGTTTGAATAATTATATGTTTATTTAGACCTGCCTTGATCTAGTAAAATATTGAAGTATTTCCATTTGAGATAGCTGAGTGCTTTTTCTGACTTTAAGTGTATGAGTATCTATGAAGTTAGGCTGCTATTGGAAGAGTTTCTGGACTGAGGCCTGGAAGACAGAGAACAAATATCATTCAGCTGGATAACTACCGCTGTTTGGTTTTGCTAATGTACCCTTATGCAGTATGTAGTTGGCTTCCTGCCTTCTCTATTTTGAAGAACTATGGCCCTATGAACAAACTTTCTGAACAATGCTAATTGCATCAGTGTACGCAATACCATGTGTTACTTCAAAGCTGGCTTGTTTTAGTAATGCAGAATTATTAGAGCAATTATGGTTTGTTAAAATCTGTCTTGAGTCTGTGAAGCCAAAAGAAATAATGCAAGATCTGGTATGATTTCAAGATATGCCTTTCTTCTTTTCCTGTCGGTGTGTTTAGCTATCCTTTCCTGCTATTCCTTGTCAGTGATTTGGCAGCCGTGTTATGATAATAAGTGGAAAAATCAGCTAAGAACAACAATTGTCACTAAGCAAAAGCAGCTTCTTACATAAAGTGCCTACTCAAAATACCTTCTTATTATGATTTTTTTAATATTTCAATTTTTTTTTTTACTTTTCTAGCTTAACATATTGCATGAAATGCAAACAGAGAAACAGAGTGAACAGATCATTAGCAAGTCATCTGAGGTACGTGAGGAGGACATACTGGGGAGGGTGAGCCCTTGTAACATGCTCAAAAATTGTAGAAGGTGGAGTACTCAAGTGTTATTCACAGCAGAAGCTGATGGACTAGATTGTTTCTGCATCGTGCCCTTTTTAAGGTCCTAGAAAATGTACTCGAGTGGGGGCCTAAGAGGGTCTTCAGCATTTATTCATGAAGCCTTTTACAGTATAACTTATTTTTAGCTTATGAAAGAGCAGAGTGCATCATTTCTCTGTTAGTGTTAACTGTTTATATCCAGGATCTAAGGTAAAATAAGGTTTGAAGTAATCTGAAGGACCAAGAAAAAAATTAGCCAGTCTTAATGAGGAAGAGTGAACTTTTTGTAGCTTGAAGGTCCACTTTTTCTCCTTGTTCTTTTTCTGAAATGTCAAATGTTGACAATTAAAAGAATACTCTGCTGGACCACAGTCTGGTTTTGGGCTTCTGTTCATTTCGTTAGGTGACAAATTGAGTCGAGACCTGTTGATTGCTATTCTCTGGGAGTGTTAGTGGGTACCTTCCTGGAGAAGTTTACATGAAACCTATTGGAAGAAATGAAGAAAGATGTATTGGCATAAAAAGGACCTGAATCCTTACTGAAATCTCTTAGTGTTGCTGTAAGACATGTTGAGGCCAACAAAGACAAGACCAATATGTTGGGCAGGCTGACACCAGACCAGTGCTAGATGTCAGCACCCTAAGAAGGATTTATGAGTATATGGTGCTGGGGAGATGCGGGGAAGAATGATGGTTTGTGGACAAGTGGTAAGTAACTGCTCTAAATATAGAGGACATCATGAGAAAAGGCAAAAGAAGAGATTTATGGAAATGCAAAGGGAATGGGTTTGGAGGTGTTCAGAGAGCAAAAGCATCCAAGCTAAAAAGCATCTGTTAATCAGTTTTCTACTTGCATTCAGCATCTCTTATAAATATAGAAAATTCAGCCACTACTCAAGATAGCATCTTGGTTACCTCAGGTGACCAGCTACTAATAATTTAAAAGCTTGTGAGTAGATAACATTTGACTGAAAACATTGATTCTAGCCATCTGTATTCTTCTTGGCATCACTGACCACACCGAGGTGACTCTCTCCAAAAACTTGATGGGGATGTGAGTAGTGGAGAATCCATTCTTCCACCCATAACAGCACCACAGTATGGTCTTAAATGAGGGGGGGGAAAAAAAAAAAAAAAAAGTTGCAATAATTACACATCTTGTTGGTGGAAATTCTCTTGCAGTTCCCTGGATATGTTGCATGTCCAGGAGGTGCTGTGCTGTGATTAGCAGTTACTGATGTACCCTTGCATGAAGATACCTTTCTTACCAAAATTGGCAAATAAGGCCTAAATGTTATAATCATATTTCAGGGTAGACTGTGGTACAGAGACCAAAGACAAATAGGAGTTGAAATTCAGAGTCAAATGATGATCCAGCAGGGGCATGGCAAGTCAGACTACTAATGCAACCGTACCAATATTTTGGGAATATTTAAATTAGCGTATTAATGATACAGAAAGTCAATTTGGGTGTTCTATGTTGGTTTCTTTTATGTTTCTTTTTTAAGAGAAGCTCTGGTAGGTAGAAACAATGACCTTGTGACTTTCATCAGGCAGCCGTGCCAGCCTTGCTTGGGTTGAGACATTTGCAGAGGCAATTAGTCAACCTCTTAGAGTTTGAGGCTAAAATTAATATTGCAACCAGTCTTCCAGCTGGTTGAGGTTTCTTGCTGCTTATTACTTTTATTCATAAGTTGATTTTAAAAACCCCTACGTGTATAATACTTCAGAATAATTTTAAAAATCACAGTCATATCTGAATGCCTTCTGGTAAGGTGATTTCCTGAAGGCTGCCTTGTGACTGCACTGAACTTCGTATGGAACTGGTGGAGTAGGAGTCATTGAATCATTTGCAATGAAAGCTGTGTTTGAGTAAAGTGTATGTTAGCTAAAGCAAAGGCTGAGTAATGGTGGGTAAAATCTTGCTTTTCCACTCTGCCCAGCACTCTCTGGAAAGGGTTAGTCCCTTATTTAAATCAGATCTATTTGAGGACTGATCTGCTCTCTCTTTGGCCTCAAAGTGTTGCTGTGGGCCAAACCGTGGGGGCAGTTTGTTGCACTAGAAATTGTTGCTGGGCAAAAAGCTCTCTCTCTTGCTACACTAGGCTTTTGTTTGAAAGCTGCTAGGGGGTCACATTTAGCAGAGGAACTGGTGGCCTTTGAGGCAGCTACAGTGATTGAAGGGCCAGCTTTTAGAGGTATGTGCTATGAAGTCCTGCTCTGTTCTGCGTGACTTGTAGGCTCTTGGAGGCAGAGAGCGAGCAGTTAGTGATACCGCTATTATGATAGCACTGTGCCTTCTGGCGCGGTATCGGTGATGTACAGTGTTGCTGCTGCAGTGCCAATAAATCTATGGTGCTGTGGCTCAGCCTGAGCCCCCAGCCTGGCCGTGTCTCATCCCCTTTCTCAGCCGTTTCCACAGATCTTGGTGGTGCAGGTGTGAGGAGACCAGCTCGGGCGCTGAGTAGAGTGTTAGTCAGGCTGCTGGAGAGCTGATAAGTTCCACCAGCACATACCAGTCTATGTCCTTGCCAGTGTTTACATAGCTTTTGTCCTTCATGGAGGAATTTAATAATAATGCAGCATTAGTGCTGTTGCAATACTTTTGTTAATAATTTAGATTAAAAGGTATTTCCTATCACTGCTGTGTACAGAATGGGTGGCTGATCTGGAACACCTAAGCACTAGGAATACTAAAAAGCATACTATGAGACTGTAAACTTACTGAGATGTTTCTTGAAATCCGTTAGTGTTGCAGCAGAACATGTTGCCTATCTTCAGTTACAGAAACTCGATGTCTTTGTTTTCAGTATTTGCTTTCATTTTTTCTCTCTTTAGAGAAAACTGATTTGTTCTGCATTTTTGACTGCAGATCATCTTTTCTTTAGAGTCTGTTTTCTGTTTGCTTGACAGAATATAGTCTGAGGGATGGTGAAATATGTGGGCTACGTTCTTTCAGACTGGAAGGCTAAATGTTCAGGAGCTTGCAGTGTTTTTGCAGTGTCTGCTATGTTTGCAGTTGACAGTCTTGAGTTTCCAGCAGTTGTTTCTGCAATGTCGAATGCACGTGTTGCCGGTGGGGAGAAGCCTGGAAACGAGAGCCAGCAACACACAGACAACTTGTTACTTACAACACTGAAGATGTCTGAACATGAATCAGATCTCTCTGCAGAATGGTTCATTATTTTCTGCAGATTTAACTGTAAATGACAAGCTTGTGGACTTTTTTGTTGTTGTTAGGTTTGGGGTTTGTTTTGTTGGGGTTTGTTTTGTGTTTTTTGTTTGTTTGTTTTGTTGTTGTGGTGTGTTTGGTTTTTTTTTTCCTTCAGGTTTGACTTGATCTCACCTTCATCTCAACACCTTTTTGTCGCTTTCTTAACCAATCGTATACACTAGGGAAAAGGCAAATGTTATTGGTGTAGCTGGTACGAGATGTGGGAGAGAAGACAAGACGTTTACTTAACCTTCAGCTCTTCTTCACTTCTTCAGATTCAATTACCAAGTACATTAAGGTTTCCTGTTTCAAGGATGGCTGCTTAATATATAAGCAGAGGACAGAGATATTTTCCCCCTCTTTGGCTTGATTTATGCTTCAAAGTTAAAGAGGTGCAGACAACCTTAGCTGTTTTCTTGAAGTCAATCTGTAAAAATTATATTGCTCTAGTTGCAAAACACATGATATGATGGGAACAAGGATTTTAAAAAAAAGTAGAGAGTTTTCAATTTTTCACAGTTTTAGAAAAGTAGATAAAGCGTAGTCCTGAAGCAGTAAGGTTGCCCATGGGTATGAGAGTGTGTGTTCCTATGCAGGAAATTTGAACCTGGCTGGTTGATTTTGGGCTAAACTTTACAAAGGGGAGATCTCAAAGATGCAAAGTTCTTACTGCTTTTTGGAAAATACGTGGCCAGGTGTAGAATGGCCTCTTGATGTTGTTGTGTTGCAGAAAGAGGTGCAGTGTGAGCTTGCACTGGGAACAAGGGTTGGAACACACAGATACTCAGATACTCTGTCAGTGCCTTAGCTGACAAGCAGGCAAAAAGTGCCCTTCACAAGCATGTCTTCACCGGCAGCACCACAGCAGCCCAGAGAGAGAACAGATCTCCTGAAGAGTATTATGCAGGTAGAAGTTTATAGAGAGCAAAAGGCCTGAGATTGTGTTACTGAAGATTTTAAGAAACTGTTCTTCAGCAAGTCTCTTCATTTTTTTTTTTTTTTTTTAAATTTTATTTTATTGTTTCAGCTTAGTCTCTAATAAATTTTAAACAGTCCTGAATTTGGGTTGTGCCAAGTATGTATAAGAGTTACCATTGTACATGCAGGGCTGATTAATTTAACATGCATAGGTAGGTTTATTCATTTAATATTGAACCTTCAATTGCCCTTCCATAACTGCTCTTAAAAATAGACAGTGACCACATCTGGCAGATCAAGCTATCTGCATTTTTTTTTTCCATTTTCACACACTCCTGCACACATACACGCACTCTGTTTCATTTTCTATGTATTACAGAATTAATTAATACGGAGGCTACAGTGGAGTCTCTACTGCTCTTGTACAGACTGTCAACTTTGAATTTAAGCTGGTATCAAATGGCCTTTTTAAAGTCAATAGAGGCTCGCGTCACTGGCAGGTGGATCACTCTTCTCTTCCTCTGAGTTATTTGTACCTTGTCTTTAGCAAATCTATTTGCTTCTTTTTGTACTTTACAGAGGGGAAGAAATTGACTTCCCAATTTCATTACATTGTTTTGTGTTCTCAGTAAACTATTGTCAGCTCTATGACTGAAATGTTCAGTTTGGTATGCAGGATAACAGATACAGTCTCACCAGTGCTGTATAAATGAGGACTCTTAACAGAAACCCTACTTCATTATAAGACAAGTATGTGTAGGGGAAGGCGCATCATAATCATTATTTTTGTGACACACAGTTTGATCATAATGGTTGTATTGACCCTTAAAGTTTCTAATTTCAAAACTTACGTCAAAATGCTAGAGCTTTTCTTTAGCTTGTATCCCTCATTTTGCTTTCCAAAAGATGTGTTGCTAGTGAGTGCTCCTTTCAATGGCTTAGTTATGTGCTCTTCTTTGAGGTTTCTGCTGTCGGTGGGGTTGCTCACATGATGAGCATTGTGCACATATTTTCAAGGAGCCCACAGTCTGGAAAGCTGTCTGTCAAGGTTGGAATGGGAAAAAAAAAGGTCTAAGATCGTAACATCATTCCCATTAAAAGCTTGTTATCAAAATAGTTCTTTAAAATCAGTTTCTCTTGATAGCTTTTCACATGAAAAAAAAAATCTCGAGATTCCTGTGCACCGAACCAAATTCTAGTATAATTATTCCCATGTGATACCATTCAAAGGAATATGACTGCACAGATAGAACTTAAAAGCAAAACTTGTCTCCACGTTTTTGGTCCAGAACTGAGGAAAATGAGGGCAATTTAGTTGACTTAAAGAGGGTTTATACACAGCCTGAATCTGGTTTGCGATGCTCATCTTCTTTCCCATTGCAGAACAGTTCTGAAACCCAAGTCATTTACAGCAGCAACTAATAAGCAGACCGGAATTCTTAAGGTTCGCACATGAGAGCTCCTCGGGCTGTTCTTTGCCTTTCCACCCCCATGCTCAGTAACTAAAATCCAAAGATGAAGGCAGTGAGGTGAGCAGCCTTTCAAGATGAATCAGATTTTAAGTACTAGTAACTCTGACTCCTTTTAATGGAGTGACATCCTACCACCCGACTCATGGTACCACTGCCAAATGATCCTTGGGTACGTCAAGGAGGGGCCATAGAAAATACTGATTGGATTATTTTGCTGCTTTGAGGCATCTCTGGTAGTTAAAATAAAGAAGGTTGTACAGGACATAATGAAGTGTAATTATTGGTTCACAAACAGCATCTTCCTCCTTCCAGGAGAAATGCACACACAGACCTGAGCTACAGCCTGGGTCATTTCCAACTCTTTGACATGCATTAGACCACTATGGGTTTGTGCATAGCTTACAATTACTGTTGTCATTCGTACTAGTGAATGCTGCCTGTATAGAAAGTAGACATTAAAAATTTAGATCGTGTTATTTTTAAAGAGTACTTGACGACAGATAAGAAGCAAACATCTCTAAGCTGTTCCCACTGAGAACAATTAGTAAAGTTTCCACTTTTTTTTTTTTTGTCTGTTTCTGAGATCTAAATGGGAGCCGGGGCACTGCTGAAGTGCTTTTGGCTGCGGCCCTCAGCAGGCCAGGAGAGCACGGGCTGGGGTTGCTGCCAGGAGGCAGATGCCCTGGAAGTAAAGGTAACTCCCTTCTGTGTACTTATTATAGTTCATATTTTGAATATGGGAAAGAAATGGCCCTTGACAATTAGTCTGTGTGCTCTCTCACCTTGTATGCAATTGCTGCAAAGAATCTCACACTAGTTTTAAGATGCACTAATTGGTTAAAGGTTATGGCTCTTACTACATATGACTGATCTTTATAGATGTTCCCCAGACACTTTCTATAGAAAAGAAATGCTGCAGAAAGTGTATATGAAGGAGTTTCAGGGGGCTCATTAACTTCCAGAGTATGGATGAACTTCAGGTAGAATAAACATTTAAAGGGCAGCCTTGCATTTTAAGGGACAGGTGGCAAGAGTTATTTCTGTCTGCAGTTATGTTTATAAATATGGCATTTAAGAAACATCAGAAGCTGTAGAAAAGTTAGTTCTCACTGTTGGGTTCCTTACTAAATGGGAAGAAAAATTGCTGGTAAGGAATTATGGGAAAACAAGAGATATGCAAAGTCAAACCCAAGGAGCAGGAAGAGTTTGTTTCTGAGGTTGCATTAAAAACAGAAACAGCAAATCAGTGTTTTTACTGTTCTTCCCTTGGTTTTGACTTTAGTTTTCTCATACTTAGAATGGGAAAAATCTCAGAATGCTACGAGCAAAGCGGAATAATTTTGAATTGTTAGGAAGAGATTTCGATGGCTTTCATTGCTGTTCTTGGACAGCTTTACAGTGAAAGTGAAGCCGCTTTTTGTGGCAATACTTGTATTTGTCCAAACTGAAAAGCAAACTAGTGATACTGGGTTGCCTTTTAAAATTTTCTTTCCTCTAGTTATTTCTGCATCGTTACATCTGTGACTTGAAAACAAGTACTGGATTAATACCTTTGCACACGTTGCAAATTGTTTCATCTTGTAGGAAGAGAAAGCATCAGTTGTTAACACTGATGTCTTTAAAATTAGTAAGCGGCTTTAAAATGAGTAAGTCCCGTGATAACAACCACATAGCATAAGATCATAGAATAGTTCGGGTTGGAAGGGACCTTCAAAGCTCATCTTCAACTTGATCAGCTTGGTGTCACCTGCGAACTTGCTGAGGGTGCACTTGATCCCACTGTCTATGTAACTGATGAAGATATTAAGTAGTACTGATCCCAGTATAGACCCCTGAGGGACACCACTCGTTACTGGTGCCCATCCAGACACTGAGCCATCGGCCACTACCCTCTGGGTGTGACCATCCAGCCAATTCCTCATCCACCGAACAGTCCACCCATCAAATCCAGTTCTCTTCAACTTAGAGAGAAGGATGGAATGCAGGAAATCTTTTGACCAGCAAATGACTTGAGTGTGTGTGTGTGCTTATAAACTACTTGAGTGAAAATCTTGAAGTTTCTTGTTTAGCATGCCATGAAATACCGAAGAGGGGCCTGAAGGCTAGTAGGCATTACCTTTTTTTTTTTTTTTAATATACATTTATTACTTCTGGTAGTGATACATCTGATACTTCTAAATAGGTGTTTGCTTACTCTCAGTCACGAATTGCAGTTTTGAACCACAGAATCTCAGGAGGCCTCAGCCTCTGCATATTTAAGTGTTTTATCTGCAATATGAGTCCTGCAAAGGTTACTTCTAACGCTGAGAAAACAGAGGTCTGAAGGTTTTTTTAATATGGAAAAGAGCAAATGACTTGATAAGCAGCGCACTGACAGCAGACTAAGCCATCTCTGCCAGACCTTCCTTCTTTCCTTACAGAATCGGCAAGTGGGTCTGTCAGGTTGTCCATACTGTGCGCGCTCTGGCAGGACACCCAAAGCCCTGCAGAAGGGTGAGTTCATGCTCCAGTGACTTTGCTGGTTTTGAAGCAGAAAGTGCAGACGCAAGGGTTCTTTGACACTGCAGACTGCTAGTAGCCCAAACGAGTATTTGTGATCGAGTGGGGTGTTCCTGGCTCCATGTGTCTGGCACAGGCTCTGCTTGTGTACCCGAGGGGAGAGAGAAGCCGTCTGCCGTGGCTATATCTGCGTCTGGAAGTTTCTGGAATAAAAACCAAAGAAGGCATCATGTCAATCCATTTTTCCTTTTTTTTCTTTTTTTTTTTTTCCCCCCTTTTCCTTCTCCCCAATCTGTCCCAGGCATTTCCAGACCCAAATCTGTAGGGTTCAGAAGTGTGAGATGTGTTTTATTGTAACAGTCACTATTCTACAGGGCCAACAATCTGATTTGCCGAGTGCGGTGGTTCTTTATTTCTGCTTTGTGTGTCCTCCGATGTAAATGATCAGCCATCAAAATCCAGTTAACAATTGTGTTGAAGAAGTATTGGTCAGTAGAGAATTCAGTTTGGTTTTTTCTTTCCATAACTGGCATTGGCTTTGGAGTGCTACCAAGGAAAAAGAAATCAAACTCAGATTTTCATCTACTCTAGTTTTCTCTTAATACGCACTGTCAGGCCTGTGGCACAAGAATAGCCAGATATTTGCTATGCAAGGTATTGTTTGTGAAGCTTTTTTCTTGAGGCTGAAGCCATGATGTCAAGGTTGATTTGTGTCAAATGTTATTGTTTGCTGTGTTGATGTTACAGATTACCAAAGGCCTAGGCACCCTGACTAGCACTGTCAAAGTCAGTCTTGAGGTTGTCTAGTTTTTAATTAAAAAACAGGTTAAAGGATGACCTTATCATCCTTTACCAGAGTGTACAAATGAGTGAGTAATTGTACGTTCATTAGATAAAAAGCATCGCAATGTGCAAAGGTTTAAACCTTAGACTAAGTAAATTCAGATTAGAGACTAGTTTTTAACGATCGAGGTAAATGACAGGAGTATTTTTTAAATTTAACTTTAGTCATTAATGCTTTTTGTTTTAATTAAAGACTGCCATAAGTGAAACATGGAGTTTGATGCAGAATTTGCAGGGTAAAACCTGATCTGGATTCAGCTTTGGGAAGACTGTTGAAGGTACGGTGCGAGTTCCTGGGGTCAGTGCAAACCTGGGTGAGGTTTGGGAGCTGCTGTGTGGGAGGCAGAACTTAGGGAGCAGTCGGGCTTTCTGGCCTTCGCATGTAAATATAAAGAACTCTTATAAAATTCCTTTGTGCATGAAATTGAAGTATAATGTCTTGCAGGTATGGAGGTTCTTGGGTTAGTATAAGGACATTGGTTATGTTGTTCCAAATCAGTTAAATATTAAAAGCACTGCTTTTGTTGTCCTTGCCATGAAGAAGCTGAGTGAATTGCTACCTGCGGTGAATTTAATGTCTACCTAGCCATCAGAAGGGCTCTAGTGCTCTTACTTTTGCAGATCATCGTTGTGTGGAAAAGTAAATAGTTTATGCAAACAAAAACCTTTAAGCAAATTACAGAAGGCGTAATGGTTTTTGAGACGCATGCCTTTGCATCCAGCTGTGTGTATTTTTTAATCCAACAAAATTAAGCTGGTCTGTTAGTTATTCCTGCAATGTTTTGGTTTTGTTTTGTTTTTTTCTCCTGGAATCCAGCAAATTGAAAATGAGCATTCCTCCAGTCAGAGCAGCAGCAGCAGCTGTTGATAAGACATCTGAAGCACTACTGTCTAGTTCCAGATCATTTTACCTAAGAACAGATGAGTAAATCTTTTTTGCAGTGTATATGTAAGAGAGAGAAATTCTAAAACATAAAAGAAGACTGAGGAAATAGAGGCAGCCTTTTCTGGCTTTTGAAGCAGAGAAATGGGAACCAACCATGCTTTGTTTTGCTGCGTGACTCTGTACAAGCCACTGCCCATTTCTGCCCCACTGCCTTCCATATTTCTCAGTCTGTAAGTGACGCTAATGAGATCTCTTAATTTGTGAAGTGCTGCAAAGCTCATTGTTACAAAAGAGTGACAGAGGCTGTGGATAAGCGTACGTTAACCCAAGCTTTCTGATGAGGAGACATACAGAAGCACCGACTGTGCAAAAAGACCTTTCTTACCCTATATAGACAGAAGTTCAGGCTTGTGAACTGGGAATTCCTCGATGCAATCTCCAGACCCTCACCCCCCAGAGCATTGCTGTACATACAGCGGTGGTGGTACTGTTGCCAGAATGTTCCAGTTCGGGGGAGGACGGTGTCCTCAAAGATTTTTTTTTTTTTTTCCTTCACCTCTTCTTTTTTAAACATAATAACAAATCCAAAAAGAAAAAGAAAAGGAGGAGGATAAATAAGAGCCATTTTCTACTTGACATTGCATTTGAATTGTAATTAAAATTTAGAATAACGTGGAGAGCTGTGGTTAAATAAGACAACAATGACCTGCTAAATTAGCTGAAGGGCCCTGCTCTTGTCATTCCTGAATGCATCAGAATCCTTACTGGCTTTGTCCCCACTGCAGGCGGATGACCTGGGGCAAACGTAGCACATGCTATTTTACAGAATTGAATGCAGTGCGCTATAGTTGCAAAAGATGTTCCACAAGCCAGTGCCTGAGGTATTCTCCAAATTATTTTTCTCCTGTGTGCCTTTTCCTTTCTGCAATATGTTTTATGCCTCATTTTCCTTAACCACCTTCTCGTGTTTTCCCTGTGTCGTTCCATGCCAATTTTGCTCTTTCCCACATGCTCGGGGTTCTCCCAGCTTGCTTCTTACCCATTGAATCTCGCTTGCTGAAGCAGAATCATTTATTTCCTCTATTTTTGGGACAAAACTATGCAGACAACTAACATGTTAAGTGCCTGTGGAAGATGGGGTGCCTAGAACACTCACCAGCTACGGTGTTCAAAAGTTATCCTGTCACCTCAGCTGACAGACAAAACCTTGTGTGATCGTGGGTCTTACCTTCTCCTGGATGTCAGTGTAAGTGAGCAGGATCTCACCGGGTGCTGCTTCTACACTTACATCTCAAACAACTCTGATGATGTCCAAAGTCACAGCCATCCTTCATTTTTCAGAGAGTAGCTATTTAATCTAAGAAGCTAGGAGAGAGCGCACATCATATAAATTAGTTATGCTTAACTATCTCTAAGTAAACAGGTTAGAGGACTTTTAGGATATGAGTTTTAGGGTTCGATTGTTCCCTGCTGTAAGTTATTCCAGGAGAACTGGATGATGCAGACAGCAATATATCATAACCTGTAGCCTTGAAAATGGCTGGTTATGGAACATAAGTCCAAAAAAAGCTTTTACTTTATGGGTTTTTTCAGTTTTTGCTTTCCTTTGTCTTGCATCTTATCTGCTGTGTGTGCTAAATGCTTTGTATTCTTTGTAGCAGCAAATTCAGTGTTTGCTACAGGGAATCATGGACATTAAAATGACAAACAGGAGCAGATAGTAGACTGTAAAGGTTAGTGTGGAGAATTTGCCCCACGCCACACTACACCAACCCATTTATCTGTTGACTACTGTAATGTTTATCTGAATGTGCTATATGAATGAATGTAGATATTTATACGAATATGTATATGCATCTCCCTAATCCATTCTTCAGTGTACGTGGGAAACTTCAGATTTGGAGGTGAAATCCAAGGTAAGAGTCAGTGTATTAATTACTTTCATGCACACATGTAAGTTGGAGTGTAAGTATTGTTCACCATGTATCTGATCACTTCAAACTTTTAGTTTTATTTGGGACATTTGTGAAAATTAAATGCTCTCTCCCTGTATAAAATCTTGGTGCTTAGAGAATTGTAGAAAGCTGTATGCAAATCCATTGCTGAAATGACATTTATGTATGGCAGCCATAGGAGCACCTTATGAGATGCCAGCTTCATGTGGCATCCACAAGCAGATACAAATGATCACCCAGCTGCGATATGTCTAGTAAAGCTCTTCAGCCATTCTCTGTTCTTCTCTTCCTCAGGCCATTGGTGCTGGGAAACAAAATAAAAGCAATTCTCTTTAACACCTTGATGTAGTTCTCTTTGTTCATTAACATGTCTGCTAGAGTGTGTTATGATTCCTTCATATCGTGGGGAAACAAATTTTGCGATGCTGACTTTTCTGCAGGTTTGCCCCAGGTTTGTGTCATAGGGAGAAGTGTGAGACTGAGTGCAAGGGGCTTATGCACCACCTTTCTTCTGCGTCTGAGGTTTGCACCTTGCTCGGAACAGCGCGCTGTGTCTGGCAGCGCTGGGCTGAGGGCGTTTGCTGATCCCCTGGCATTTGAGATGAATGCAAGACTTTCAAATTACGGCAGCTGGTTTTTTGATCTGTTCTTGCTCTTGTTTGAATGTTATTAAGTGGTTAATGAGTTTAATGTTTTTGGACATAAAGGAGGGGAAAGCCACGTAAAAATGTAGTGTAAATTAAGAACAGAAAAAAAAAAAAAAGGCTGCAAGATTTCAAGGATATTTGCTGAATGTGTGGCAAACGGCCTTGGGGGATTTACTCTATCTCATCAAGAGGCTGTGAAGCAGCCTCTTGTATCTGCAAAGAGAGAACCATCAATGTTTGTTGTCTTACCCAAGGGTTGATAAGAAGACAGATGCTTTCTGTCTTCTATGTTTTTCTGGGGTGTCCTTGACTTTGCCTGCGAATGTGTTTCTAAATGGTGACCTCCACCAGTCTGGACTGATGGATTACCCTGCTCTGTCAGGCAGCTGGGAAAAACAAAGCCAAGAAGCACTGCTCTCCCTTTTTTAGCACTAATAAGTGCTGAATACTTGCTTACCTTCTTTGTCATCTAGGGGATAGATTCTGATCCCAGCTGCAGTAATAATAATTTATATTAATTTATGACACTGACAAAGTAACTCTGGGTTAATATTAGTTTGTGAAACCATGTTATTATAGATAGTTTCATATCTTTACTGAATCCCAGTTCCTTTCTGTGAGATGAGCCGTGGGAGGGAGGAGTTTGAACAATTTCTGTTCCATTTTCTAAAAGTTTCTTGCCTTTCTTCTCTCCCTCTGAGGTCTTTTTCTGTGCCTGTTCAGTTGACTTTGTTGGGAAACATCTCAAGATATAATTCCCTTAGTTAATGTTCTACAGAATTTATATTTTCACGTATTTTATAAGCTATAGAAATACCTCAATTCAAAGGTGTTCGTGACTATATTAGGGTTTTCATATATGTTAAGACTTTTGGCAATTATGATTATGGAGGTTTTGAAATCAGTTAGTTTCTTGACAAGCCTTCTTTAAAGTCTTCAGCAGTTCGTTTCCACGAGAGACACAATACAATTAATAAAAATGTATGTGCTATAGCTTAACTTTGGAGAAAATATGTTATTTCCAGAGTTGAAAGGGCAGTTAATCTTCTAATGTCAAGTTAAAATCTTTGTAAATTCATAATAGAGATGTTTTAGCATCCGATATCCTTGGGGCGTGCCAAGATTAGAATGCGTTTTCAGGAGTCTGGCCAAGTTATTGGTTGAAAGTACTGTGACTCGGATGAAATTGTAATGTAAGAGTGAGATGCAGGACTTTTCCCCTTTGCAATACATGGCATCCTCTCTGATATACTAAAATATATTTTGTGGTGTAAAATAAAAGCTCGCATTTCTTTCTGTTATACTAGAAACTTGCTTTTAGCCTTCTCATTTGTAAACATGTTGTACCAGTTTTAACCAGGTGTAGCTTGTGTGCCTAAAAGCATCATTGTTATTTTACAGTCAAAAGTATGCAGAAATCTCCCTCTGTCTTTGCAGTTGGTCATTGGAATAGGTGACTTGAGGGACTCTTCTCCTCTGTGTCAGAGAAGCTGCCTGTTTTAGTCCTACAAAATACTGTGTATGGGTGGCGTGGCGTTGCTGTTTTATCTTGCAGACTGCGTTGGCTTTGTGCCTGCCTTCCGTGGAACACACAGACTGGATTTTGGTGCTGGTGTGCAGAAAGTTCTCTGCCATGTATTGGAAACATCAGAGCCCCTTTAAACCTGCCAGCAGAGCGGTTCGTCCGCTGGGTGCTGGCTGTTCTGCCGGGGAGGCGGGTCGGGAGGCAGGACAGGCTGGTAGGAGCGCAGCTGGTAGGAGCGCAGCTGGCAGAGCACGCTGGGCAGCGCCCAGGTGGCCGCTGTGGCCACCAGGCTGATCCTTTGAGAGCAGACCAGCAGTAACGCAGTTTTGAGCGGTGGTTGAGAAAATTGTTGACAGGTATTGCAGTAACAAAATTGGATAACAAGGAGCCCGTCCTGTATGAGCAGTGACATAGCGTTTTTCTGTTGCTGGAAGAATCCAGCAGCACTGGACAGCTTAGGGCTTCCAGTCCATGGGCTCAAAAAGTGACTGAACACCCTGTTTCCTCCAGCTGGTCGTGTCAGAGTCTTCTCAGTCTGGGGGCACTGACCATGCGGCAGATTTGCCAGGGATGTGTAATGGAGAGGATAAGGTATTCCAGTCCCCACTGCTGCCCAGTTGCCTTTCCGCTTCCTTTGGATTCTTTTGTTTTCATTTCCGAGACAGAGTGACTGCCATTAGCAGAGGCAGTAATTCATTTAGTGTAGGAGTTACTTACAGTACAGCTGTGCTGCTTCGATGGTGCCATCTGCCATCCATGGGTGAAAGCCAGCTTCCCGCAGTCAGTGCATTGCAAGAGAAACTTTTCTTAAGACACCCAAACACTTGTGCATCGAGCCTGCATGCCTCATAAAACATAAGAGCAAAGGAAACTGGTGAGCTGTTGGGAATCGCTCGGTTGAGATCTGTATCTTCAAGCTACGGTGCTAGGATCTGGAATAGTTATGTCTAATTGAGGTGGAATCATCAGAAGCAACCCTGCTGGCCGGTTTTAATTTCCTCTTTTAGATTAACCACCTAATTCTGCTTTGTAAGGGACAGCCAGCCGCGCCTGTCTGGGCATAGCTAGAAGAGTGA
The DNA here is from genome assembly GCF_036013445.1 of Caloenas nicobarica. Lineage (NCBI taxonomy): Eukaryota > Metazoa > Chordata > Aves > Columbiformes > Columbidae > Caloenas > Caloenas nicobarica. The sequence continues at coordinate 58,174,404 of NC_088249.1, read as the reverse complement.
AATTATGAATTGCTATCTAAATATATCATCCTCTTAATTGCAGCAGGCCTTAATTCATATTTGATGGCTGTATTTTTGCATTATTGCTTAATCAAGAAGCTACTGGAACAAAATATTTTTTCTGAATATATCTGTGTCCCGGATCTCTCCTGGCATTTGCTGTATTGTGTGTGTCAAATAAAGGTCCCCAGTGCTGGTAAATGGGTGCATTGCTGCCAGGGCCCAGTATATGAGGAACTAGAGATGTGTGGCACAGGCAAAGCTGTGGTGTCACCTGCTGTTCCCTGGGCCAGAGAAGCTGCTGATGAGTTCAGCTGCTCAACTTCTCCTGCCCTGTGCGCTGGGCTGTGAACATCTTATTAGGACCAAAGGGCAGTGCCAGTCAGAGTCATACATCACATCCGTCACAGATTAAAGCTGTCGATTGTTACATGCTGCTTTTATGGTCGTATAGATTACGTTCCAGAGGGTAGACCTCAAAGACATCTTAAGCTATGCAAGTCAAGGGAGGAGATTAGACATAATCTAATGTACATAACAAGTGCTTAAAACTTGGTTGGTCTAATAAGTGGGAAAATAAGTTTTGCCCAAGTCTGTGTTTCAGAGAAAGCTAGTGAATGCTTTTAATCACGCTGTAAAGTCTTGCTTCAATTGATTCTTTATTAAAAAGAAAATAAATGATTTTTAGAAAGTCGTATCTCCTTCTCTGCAGTTAGTGGCGGTACTGATACTCTTCTTCACAGTTTTGCAATGCTTACTTGGCTTCTCATGTCAGCCAGTGCTTGCTGAGCTGAACTGAAATAGATGTGAAAGTTTTATCTGAAAAGAGCTGATTGATGAGCTTTGCTCTGAATACCATTTATTTGAATGCACTGTTAACTTCTTAGCAATAAAATTTACATTGGTCGCTTTCTTCTTATTTTAGAGTTAATCTGCCCCATCCACAGCATGCAGGACTGCAGTCCCTGGGCTGAGGGAAGACTCGATGTTCCTGCAGGATAGTCCTTTTCCAATATACCGCAATTGCAGGGGTTTCCCAGTGGAATGTGGGTCCGTTTGTGGAAAGAAATACAGAGAGTAACGAGCGGCAATTCAGCTGGAGGCTGATTAGGTACATTGCAGACAAAAGTTGTTTTTCTTCTAAAGCATAAGCTTTGCTACTGCTGGTGGCAGCACTATGGAGATTGGCCAAAAGTCTTGTCTGATATGGTAACTCCTTTGGATTTTGTTTAGAGTATTGAATAATAGTCTTGACACTTGTGTGAGAGCTGTGTCAGTTTATAGTGATTATTTAAGTCATTAACAAATGGCAGCTGTTTCCTATCTGCCATTTATATCAGCCCAGAACCCATATGTAACTTAGGGCTGGTTGAGTGGACTAACTTTCCCTTAATAGTTTTGTAATAACAAGCAATTTTTTGTCCCATTTCAGCTTCAGGTTTTGGGGTTTCGTTTTTTTTGGTGGTGTGGTGGTGGTGGGGGTTTTTTTGTGGTGGTTTGTTTGTTTGGTTTTTGTTTGTTTGGGGTTTTTGGGGTTTTTTTTTGGTTTTTTTGGGTTTTTTTCCCCAGATGTGGTTCTTGTCACTTTTGTGAGGGGAAAAAAAGAAACAAACAAACAAACATGAAAAAGGTAGCCACTGAGCATGTGAGCTGTGTTGATGATTCTATGGGACTATTCACCCTCCAAAGCAAAGGCCAGCGTTTCTCCCCGAGGGTGAAGAGGGGGCTAAATGCGGCTCCTGTTTCCAGCAGCCAGGCAGCCGCAGAGCCTTGCTGTCCCCTTTGCCAGCAGGATTCACATTCCTACAAAACTTGTGTGGGATGGGCACTATTGAGGCTGCTTGCAACCGAGTGATTCCAGGATGACAATTCAGCTGTTACGAACAGCTGTTGTGAATCTGAAAACAGCTTAAGGCTGTCAGAACATTAATTTCCATAGACTGTTTTTGAGTTCCTTCGTTCAGTGAGCCAGCTTAGAGAATACCTGTTTCTGATGAAGTCTGTCTTGAGCATTGCAAACTAACCCACTCTTCCTGGAGTTCTGTACCATTTCCAGAACTAATTAGGCACTCGATCACAGTAATGTGATTACAGTGGCTCAGGATTAAGGGAAGAAGTGTAGTTGAATCTCTATCAGAAGGTCAGCCTGGGATAACGGGGAGATGGGCTCCGCTGACGCTGAAGTTGTGGCTCAAAAGCCTTAACCTCAGTGATCATTTCAAAGAAAACTGATCTCTGATGGTCACCCAGTAACAGTCTTCAAATATGAAGAGCAGTCCAGCTTACTCAATGTATAGCTTGCTGTTGTTATGGATATACTGGGTATTTAAAGACTCTTGATTTCAGCAAGCACAAAGGCATATAAGAAACACTTAGGAGTTACATTTAACTGGAGTGGAGATTATTAAGTTGTGGCCGTATTTATGCATATAAAATTTTTTAAAAAGCAATGTATTGTCCAATCTGCAAGATATTAATCCTGTATTGCTAGTATTAGCTATTCTTCAGTTGCCCAGAGCCTGGCGTCACTTTGGTTGTCTCTACTTGAGTAGCATCAACTAAAATAGAATTGCTATGCTGGGTAACTTTCGTAATAGATTTGTGTGAGAAATAGGAAGTAACAAATACTCTGCTTAACAAAAAAGCTTGCATAATTGCATAAACACAAAGGACAAAGTACTGGTTTTCCTGCAAAAAATATTGTGGTGTGTCAGCATATTGGCACTGGTAGTGAATAAGTTATTTAAAATACACATCCCAGACATAGAGAATAATCTAATATATGGTATTTCAGACTGGGAACCCATCTTAAATGGTTAGAAAAGGACATAAAATGATACCATGTAGTTAGAGTTTTGGACTCTAATGAAAAGTGAATAAAAAATTATTGTGGACTCTTTCTGTAGGCAGCTGTTAAGCAAGTATGTTTTTAAGCACTTCGAAAAAATTTTGAGTAGCAAACCAGCATGCTCTAGTAATAAGAGTGCGATGCAACTTTATGCATTAATAAATGTGTAGATATGCTTTAATGGTATTTCTGAGAGTAGTGTTGCACAAACTGCCTTCATTAATGCTCCTTCAAAGCCAAGTTACAGCATTATTACAGAGGTCAAATAATCCTCTAAACAGCACAAAGGTAAGAAGAAAGAGTTTTCAGTTTGAGGGGTTTTATATTGCTGGTAGATTTGGAAGGCTGCTTTGTAAAGAGAGCACCAAACTGTACCAGTTCTTGGATATGATGGTGAAATCTCCATAGACTTAAAAGCCCATTTCTGCTGTGTCTGACTGCTTTCCAAGCAAGCAGAAATATCTTTTAGTAATCAACCCTGCTGAAAGCAGGAGGCTTGAAGTTGCTAGTGGAATTAATTCTGTAATATTTGTATGGTATATTAGTGCTCCTGAAAAATAAAATAACAGCTAGAGAAAGTGGTCTATTTCCTGTTAAAACTTTTTATTTTCCAAAATTAAAGCTGCAAGTATCTTTGTGTGTGTGTGTGTGTATATATATATTTTTTTTTTTTTTTTTTTTTTTAAATCCCTTATGTAAAGCAGGAGACCTCCATGTCCTCCACTGCCCTTGGTTGAAGTCTAGCACCAGCAGTTTCTGTGGCTGGCCTTTGGCCCGGCCTTAGTCTGTTGAGACATATGAAGTATTTTAAGTGGAAGTAACTAATGATGTGCCTGGTAACACAGCCACGTAACAAATATTAATATTGCATGGAGGAAATGTTACCACTCGCCTTACAAAGCAGCTGCACTTTAACAGAGTTGGGACAGGGCATGGAAAGGACCCAGAGCTGGTCACTGCTTGTGACCCCCCACTGCTCTGAACCTTCTGATACAAATTTCTGTCTCTGTTTCACTAAATGTACACAGAGATTCTGAAATACGAAACATGCTATTGGTTCTATAATAGCTGCAGTGCCACTAATAGCATCAAGCTATGAAACAGGGAGAGGAAAATTTTTTCCTTGGATCTTAGCTATCGTATTTAATTGTGATTTAGGGGATAGGTCAGAATAGTGTCTGACATCCCATAAATGTATATGAATTTAGTCAGGGAACACGCTTCTTTGGAAATTGAATTAATTGCCCTATAGATAACAACATCTCCAATTTTGCAAATTAATTTAGCACTCTTCTTTAACTGTGATTTATCAATGGGACTTAACCTACAAATTACACATTCCTGCTTTTTTAACAAGCATACTCTTCAGACTGTGTTTGAGAAATATTTAGAAATAGGTAAAATTGAAAGTATGATAATGTAGGTCGCTATTTAATTAAACTATTTTAAAGTTTGTATTCAAATAAATAAAAGCAAAGTCGTCATTTTTAAGAGCATACTCCATTTTGAGGAGAATAGGTACTCTGTTATTCATGTTTTGTATGGCATAGAAATATATTGCTGTTTAATAGGAAATGCCAAACTGTTGGAATAGTTATGCTATGACTCAAATCCCCTGTTTTCAGTGAATGAAACCTGGGCAGATTTCTTGAAGAACTTCAAGAGGGACATTAAGCCCTGTTGAAAGAAATGATGTTTGTAAATATTGAAATTATGAAATGCCCTAGGAGTGGGTATCTGCAATTTATGTTGTTTTCTTTCAAGGAAAAATTGCCATTGAAATACAATAATTGTACATTTTAAATTATGGAGTTAGTCCTGTATTTTAGCTAATACTGCCAATACTTTCTAATGGGCTTAGTGCATATAATTCAATCTCCTCAGGCAGAATTAAATAATAGCATATGGTGCTAAAGACACAGAGCGAGGCGTAAAAATCTCTGGGGTGAGGCTTTGGTGTTTGTGCATCCGTGGCGCTTAAAGCTGATCACAAGAGTCGTACACTTGATACGGTATCTAGATATCGTTAATGACACTGTAAGACTGAGGCCTTAATCTGCCAGTGTAGTGGCTTTCATACCACAAGAGCTTTATCTTGATGCGAGTTTTCAGAAAGTATTAATTAATTTGACGCTTCTAACTCCATTGATTTTTTGAGTCTTTAAACCGAGGTCTAGGAGAAGCTCGAAGGGATTACATGCAACTGGAGAGAGTGGCTGTTCACTGTCGCAGAGTATCTTACCACATTGCCTCCTATTCCAGTGGCGTAACACTCGTGCCTTCGTGTTTTAGAGAGGTGTAGTTACCAGGTGCAAGCATCTTCAAGAGATCATGAACTACTACTGTAATAAGAAAGTATGTGTTTTTATATGTGTCTGTTGTCAGAGTAGTCATACGTTTAATGTGGTCCGTGAAGCGTGGATTCCGTTTGGTTCTGCTGTGTTGGTTCCAGGACGAGGAAATGCAATGCGGGATGCTGCAGTATGAATCAAATTTTCAGGCCTGCTCTTTGCAGGGTTTTCTTAGTTTGCTTTGTTTTCCTTTTCTGAAACAAAGCTATCTCAAGCTGTGTGTTTTGTGCTGATTCTCATTCCTGGTGGATCTCATTATCAGCCATCAAACCAGCCTGTGCCTGGGAAAGCATTCTACATGTCTGATGCTCTGAGAATAAATAAAAATAAAATTGCATTTGGCCTCTCCACTCCCTCCCCCCGACAGTGGGGTTTGCCTTCTGCCCGTGAACGATACATTCAAGAGCAGCTGGAATGAAAATTATTTTGGAAGGAAAGACAGAACAGAAGTTTTCAAAGTAGCACGTTCAGAGACATAGTGTTTTTACAAGTACTGCTGTAAAATGAGTAGAAGCAAATACTATGAAGATTTTTCTTGCATCATAGTGACACATACTCTCAATAAATACCAGGAAGGAAAGTGTTGCCAGATAAAATTACAGGGTGTTTAAAAAAGATGGACCCAAAACCAGAGATATAATGCTTTCAAATTGGGTCCATCTTTTTGAAACACTTTGTATTATGCTGAAGTTCACAGTAGGCATTTATTTAGGTTCTACTTTAATTATGGAGAGAGATTCAGTTGTAAAGTTGCTTTTCAGTTCTTACTAGATGTATTTATGTAGATGGTATAATCCTGTCTTCTTGAAATAGAATTATTAAAAAATGATTGTGTTAATAATGCAAATTCATAATGGGTTTTAATTTAAGAATCTTGAAGTGCAAATGTCTCTAATAAAAAGAAGAGCAAACTTGATGTGGAGCACTTAGTTTGCCAGGAATTCGGCATCGGAATTTAGTATTGCTCTTAGGTGCAGTTATCTGGGATTGAGGTGTGTGAAAACAACATACAAACACAACGCATTTTAATGGAGTAGTTAGACAACTTAAGAAAACTGGAAATATTTTAATTATTTTTTTTTTTTCAAAACTGTTCATTAAAATTTGTGAGTGCTTAACTAAACAAAACCTTAATTGAAAGTGTCAGAAGTGATCCATGGCTGCATTACAATTTCCTTGTTCATGCATCGTTTCCTTTACCATTTAATTGGATAAAACCCAGTACTTAGCTGACCTGCTCCGTTTGGACACAAAATATTCACCTGGTTTCTTTGTGTTCTTTAAAGAGAAGAATTAATATAGGCTTAGACTGAAAAAGATACGAGTTTATTGGCTATTTCTTTTTCTAAATCAAAATCAGTGTTCTGAACACGTGGCCATAGGATAGTTTCATGGATGCTAAAGACTATATTCCATGGGCATTCTTCTTATGCATGAGTCTGATTTATTAATAAAAAACATTTTCTGCAAAAGGTGAGAGAAAGGGTATTTGAACTCCTATAACAACGGCTTTGGTAAATCCAGATGACCGTAGTAAAATGGATAATACAGAAATCCATAACTTGCACAGATAATGATAGCAATCTAATCAACCAGTATTGTTTCTCACTAATTTTATCCAGTATATGTTGCTATTCTCACTTAGATTTTTGTGTAGAGCATAAACATTTCTCAAGAAAAAATGATAACGAATACATATTTTTGATGAGTATGCTACTCTGTGAATTTATGAAGTAAAGCTCACTTAAAATAAATACATATAAAACCTTTATACTCTGCTACACACTAAGTCATTTACTACTTATTTAAACAGAGCAGGTTCTCATGAGGCTCTCTGTGTAGTTTTACAGAATGAGGGGGAATGATTCCGCTTTCTGCCAGCTCAGGATCCAGACACAGAGCAGAGCAGCAGTCACTGCAAAGAGATGGGGTTTTTTTCCTGAGGAATCCCAGCCGGAGCTTGTCTTCCACAATGCTTGTGGAGAAATGGTACCTTGAAATATAAGCAGCTCCTAAATAATCCAGTTTATTGAATAAATTCTTGGGACTTCCCAGACCTCGATGCCTTCCTCTAAATTATGGGTATATCTTATGTATGTCTTGCAGCCTATGTGACAACACCAGGATTAACTTGTTTTTAGCCGTTTCTAATGGAGTAAAAGTTTTTACGTGCTTTGGAAGCTGTCAGGCAAGTTTGCCTTGTGCTCACCTGAGCTGCTTTGCTCTGTAATGGTTAAAATTAGGGCTGAAAAGATCTTTCTTTGAGATGTCAGCAGGGAAGAAAACCCCTCATAACCCAGGAGAGGAAATTTATCTGTTGTATCCTCACCCTGCTCTGTGTATCAAAATGTTTTCAAAGACTCATTCAGACATAAGAATATTTTAAAAGTGAAATCGCCTGAGTCTTGGCCCCAAATGGTCTTGCTTAGGGCAATATAGGATTCATCTGTCTTTTGAAGCTGACAGTTCTATCAATTTACATCTTCTATTTTACAGTTGCTTTATATTTTGAAGAAGAAAATTCATGATCGTTTTTCACAGAAGAAAACTTTCTGGTTGTCTGTGCAGCGAGAGATAAAGAATGAGTTTTGAAAATTATAATCATGGGAATCTAGGCTAGCAGGAAAGTTTCCACTATGCTCTTTTGCTAGAAAGCGTGGAAATAGAAGGTTTGAACTTGAATGGAATAGGTGTGAATTCCAACCCTTTTAACCCTACTGGCCCATCAGGTATCTGTTCTCATTAATTAATGTAATTATTGTATTCTCAATGTATAGTTTTCATGAAAATACTGTTAAGGCTTAATACAGTGAAGAAATCTGGGTTTTGTTGATGGCTGATAAGTGCCTTTGTTTCTGAAGCCATCCTACATTACCCACAGAAATGGCTCTGTACCAGTTCCTTAACTGTAAGCCTTACTGAGAAATAAATGGGAACTATAGTAAATACTAGATCCAGATCTCTTTGCATATATTGTGACTCTTACAACAAATGTCATCTGGACTAAAAATAAATGCCAGCTGGAACATGGGATCCAAGAATCTTGGATCCTAGAAAAAACTGAATATGGAATAGCGTTGTATAGTTGGATCTCTTTCAGATGGACGTTGGTGGGTGCAGAAAAAACGAAAACTCAGATCAGTAATTTCACATTCTGACGTGAAGATGCATGTGATAAAGTCCCTGAGTTATAAAGAGTTTCGCATGTGGAATTCCAGGAAGAAATGGGTAGTCATCTCTGTTTGCCTAAGAGAAAAAAAGCCTTTTATGTATAAACAAAGCTTAAACTGGGAATTAAAGCACATTGCGGGAATATAAACTGGTTTTTAATGGCTGTTTTTAATGGCACTTAATGGAAAGCGATTTATCCAAATCCAATAGCGCACGTATGTGTGACAGCCCCCCTTGCAGCTCTTTGGCTGTATTTCTTTGTGGAGACAAGGAGAGGTTTACTGACGTTGCACCTCTGAAAGGTGCTTGCTGTTCATTCAGCAATAGCCTTGGCATTTCCACAGTGAAATTTATTCATGAAAGTTCTTCCGTGGGTCTCTATGCAGGAAGGAGGTGAGAGTTCCCTTTGAAAACAAGAGGTGTTTTACATTTGCATCCTTAAGAGGTTGTTACTGAACTTGTCTTTAGAACCACAGAAAGTCATATGCAGAAAGGCATAAAAGCAGGTCGCTGTTGGCTCGCATTTGAATGCGATCATACCCAAGTGACATATAAATTCAGTAAGATGTACTTCGCTTGGAAATCTATCTTATTTATGCTGTCAGTTCCACTTCTTATGGGGTGATGAGTTGTGCTGAGTACCTCTCCCCCCGCCTCCTGTGAAGGCATTAATCTGCAGGAACTTGAGGACGTCTTCTTGCGGCTCCCCGTGCTGCTCTCTGCCTCATGTGGTGGGAGTCACTGCAGGCAGGTCACACGGATTAATGTAATCCGCGGTGATCTGAAACACCGCGGCACGTACTGCAGATTAGTTCCTCACTCGCTGATTACAGCTGACCTCTTTTCCCGACGTGCCCTTACATTTTACTTTACAAAGAACATAAGGCACAACCGAGCGTCGTATTAATTACCCTCTTTAATACGTGGCATGCCTTGGCCTTCTGGCACAGCCTCAATAAGAAAGTACAGTACAGAGATTGAAAAGGGTGTCTTGTGCAAAACTGGAAAGACATCATTTGGTATTCCGCTTATTTTGCTTCACTGCTAAGGCTCTCATCAATGAATATGCCACTACTATGAAGAGTTAATACCTTCCCTCTCACTAAAGTGTAGAGTGACAGAAATGAAACAAAATTATACCTCACTGCTGTAACAAAACACACTAATATCTCCCCCCTTTAAGATAAAGTGAAAGCATATGCATTTTTATTTAGTCTCTTTCAGGCTGGTACACAAGGCTAGAATGTTATTTTTCTGAATTAAGTCTCTGTAAATACCTACAACTGATGTGTTATATGCATTTTGTTTGTGCATGACTAGCATTGCATGAGAAACAAAGGGGCTTGCATTTCTCTGGTCAGAGCTTCTCCCGATGAAAATACAGTTCTGAGACTTTAGCTCCAGCTTTTTTCGCATATCTGACTCTGTGTCAAAAAACCCATGGATTACCAAGCAGAAGCAGATCAAGCTTCTAGTCCCAATTTTCTTTTTCCTCTCTTAAAAAATGCCTAATGATGTGTATTGCACAGGATCAGAATTTGCTGCATGGATTTTGGTTGATAAGTTACATTGCACCATTACCTGCTTGTGAAATTGTCAGCGTGTTATATAATGTATGCGTTGTGTAATGAGCACTGCATAATGCATGGTATAAAGTATGAATTGTATAATAAATGTAACGCTAATCATACGAGGTTTTTTCTAGTCTGTTGCCCCGTCTCTGGCAGCAGCCAATGCATATGGAGGAAAGAAAAAAAAACAAGTGTTAAGTGGTAGTTTCCTTGGAATATTCTTCTGGCTTTCAGCAATTAGTACTTTAGGGAATTGCTGAGGTGGATACCACACACACTGGAAAGGACCACTCAGTGAACCTGAAAGTATCTGTTCTGCTTGTGAAGTCATGTATACTATTTGTCTGAAACAGCCTGTGATAATGAACTGTATGACACAGGTTACACTCTTTTTCTAGTACTGGCACAGTTAAGTGGGCACTAAAACAACAATAAATAGGTAAAGCAGAGACACCTGTTTCTTTATAGAATGACTCCCCAGGGCATTGTTGTCATATCACACTGTATACTTTATATCACATGGAATATTTTAATCAGCATCATGAAGAATCTTAAGCTCATGCCTGTTCATTTCTTCAAAATTACAGAGAGAGAAGGAAAGAAAATTTGGAATATTTCTCATCCTTGCCAAATTCTGAGTTTCAATTTTGAAATACAAATAAATAAGCTTTACTGTATGCTGTCACACTGCACCAAGTACTAGTAAGTGTATTTGCGTGTGACATACATGCTAGCCTTTAGAGTACCTTATGACCTTTCTCAAATAAAGTTAAATGGTAGGCAGAAATATCGTTACGTGAAAAGAAATCAGAATATCACCTAGAAGAGAAAGAAGTGTGGATTCCACTATTAAGTTTGATGAAAAAGTCTTGTGAGATAAGTTTTTGTTCTGTTTATAGGAATCACAGAATCGTAGAGTTATCTTGAGTTGGAAGGGACCCATAAGAATCATTGAGTCCAACTCCCTGCTCCTTGCAGGACTCCTTAAAACACATGACTAAGAGCATTGTCCAGATGCTCCTTGAACTCTGACAGGCTTGATGCCGTGACCACTTCCCTGGGGAGCCTGTTCCTGTGACTGAACACCCTCTGAGTGAAGAACCTTTTCCTAACATCCAGCCTGAACTTCCACTGCTGCAGCTTCATTCCATTTCCTCGTGTCCTAACGCGGGACACCAGAGAGAGGAGATCAGCACCTCCCCGTCGGCTGCCCCCCGTGACGAAGGCGTAGCCTGGGATGAGGTCCCCTCTCACGTTTCTCTTCTCTGAGATGAACAAACCAGGTGACCTCAGCTGCTCCTTGTAATTTGTGCCCTTGAGACCTTTTCACCATCTTGGTCACTCTCCTCTGGACACACTTTAGTAGTTCGATGTTCTCCTTATACCGAGGTGCCCAGACCTGCACACAGTGCTCCAGGTGCAGAGCAGAGCGGGACAATCGCCTCCCTGCCCGGCTGCAATGCTGTGCTTGGTGCACCCAGGACACAGTTCACCCTTTTGGCTGCCAGGGACACTGTTGGCTCCTGTTCAACTTGCTGTCAACCCAAACCCCCAGGTATCTTCGCACAGGGCTGATTTCCAGCCTCTCGTCCCCCAGCTTTCTAGTCTCTCCAGATCTCTCTGTAAGGCCTCTCTGCCCTCGAGGGAGTCCACAGCATCTCCTGGTTTAGTGTCATTGTCAGCCTTAATGTACATTTGATTCCTGCATCCAGATCATTTATAAAAGCATTAAAGAGCACTGGCCCTAATATTGAGTCATAAATTGCATCCTTTCAGTTGCCTTGTCTCGGTACTCATGAAATTAAATGGCAGTTTCTGATCGGTAATCTGAATGCTGCTGCTGTCTCACTCCTCTGTTATTGCAGGTGAGTGGACAGAGTCACAAAAAGAGCTTCACAGACACCTCAGGCTACTTAAATAGATATTCCCAATTCCTGCCAGAAAATGAAAACAAGGCAAGACTTCATGTGTTTTGTATGAAATTAGGCAGGCTTCTTCCATTGGATTACTGCAGCAATAAACAAAGGAAAATGTACAATTTCAGGCTTATCAGTTGTCTGCTGAGGTTATGGGAAAAGAAAATTAAGTAATCATGTTTTCATTTTATTTTAGTTCTAGGGTTTTCCTTTTGTTTCAGTGCTCTTGCTTTTTAACATTGCATCTGGAAAACTGTCAAAATCTAAAAGTTTAATTAATGTTGTTATGGGTTTATGCCAATATTGTCTCTTTTTCTAATGTGGTGGAATGCTCCCCTTTTTTGTTTTGAAAGCTATCGCCTAGACTTTTGGGGAGGAGAGTAAAAAGATGCAATATGAGAAAAGAAAAAAACACTAATGAAAGAAACATTTGTTTTTGCAGGGAAACAAAAGCTATAGAAAATAAAGTAGCTTGTGGAAATACCTGTCTCTCCAGAGCTAGCTACTTTATCACTGAAGCAGTGTCTTGAAAATCTGTTCCCCTCTTCTTCTTCTATAGATACTTTCAGCTTGATCCATACAAATATATTTGTAGTGTTCATACTGACAGAGAGAAAAAGAAACAAATGAATTTGTTTGTTTGTTTTGTCTGAAAGATTTAAATAACTACTTTCTGTTCCGATTCCTGAGGTTACAGATCACTTTGAGGCAAAACAGTCAAATATCAGAAGAACCGCATGCAGACGCTTGATTGACTTGAACATCCCCTAGAAATTTCTTCCTTTTCTCCCATCTTGCTCGCTAGGATTTAAGGTCCACTTAGTTCCTGTGGTACAGCACAGTCTGTACAAGTTTCTGCAATGAGAGTAAAATTCCATTAGTTCTTTCCCAGCCGCTGTTCTCTAGAAGATTAATTTTGGTTCTGTCTGGAGATATTCTATCAGACTGCAGACTATGGGCTTGGTATATAACCCTGTGCAATTGAATTTTGCTTTGGTAAAACAGTGTATCAGGTGAGAGGGAATCTCTTGTGGTCATGGTTATGGCTGCAAGATTGAAATATTGCCCTACTGTTAAGAATACTGTACTCATTGTGGCTCTGAATAATGGCAGCATGGTCTGGATTAATTTCTTTGATCGTGCAAGTATGAAGCTGCTGGAAGAAAATTCATAAAGTGGAAGAAGAGCTGTTGTATTACGCTGGTCAATAAAGGCAGCAATGGGGCTGCCTGAATGGTAACAAATTTCTCAAGACTGAAATAAAGCTGCTGTTGAATGGAATCTTATATTTCAGAGTGCTGGCTCTCAGTTGGACTGCAAGCCGCAACTCAAAATTTGCCTGAGGAGCCTGGCTTTGTAGGGCATGACTGGTAATAAGTTCAGTTCATTCTGCCTTGAAGTGTCAGCAAGACGTTAGCTGGTAATTCAGAGCATCCCAAGATGCTACATAACCTCAGCAGTTGCCCCATCTGGTGGGTTTTTATTTTCAGAGAGCTTAAGTGTTCATTTCTTGCATTGCTCTCAGTACTCGATACCTCCTAAGAATTTTTCTGTTACCGTCGGTGGGATTTGCATCCAGTCGTTCTCTTTGATTCAGTGCAATGATGTTCAGATCAGGGACTTTCTGACATCTGCAACCTTTTAGTAAGACAAAGGCCTAAACCAGTATATATCCAGTACAAATTTCAATCAGTCATCTGTGGAAATACGTCATCTTTAGAGCTGTATTACAGAGAAAGAATAAACCTGTAGTAGTATGCCTAGATGAGTGTGTGTCTGCCTTTCAAGGAGGAGTATATATTTCAAATTATGTAATTAATAAATTCTGTATTGCATATGCAGAGTCTGATGCTAAAGCCCCTTGGCAGGTGCTGGCCTGCCACTGAGTAGTGAGCTGAAAATTTGCAAATTGCTTTTCCATTACTGCTCTTGTGTGTGAGAGTTCGTGATTTAATTGGAGGCAGAGGATGTGGCATTAGTGTTCTTTCGGTAATTGAGAAATATATGACATGAAAGTCTCAAGAATCATATCTGTCTTGCATATCTTGCTCTATTTATTTCTTTAGCAGTTGGTGGCATTTATGAAAAGCAGACATGTTTGGTTAATAAAAAGGATATTTTTCTTTGAGTTTCATTACCTTGAAAAATACTTAAAATAGGTAAGTTGGATCTTTAAAGTAATGTACATAAAAGTATGGAGCATTGCTGCTTCTCCTGGGTAATAGGAAAGATGCTGCTGTTTAACAGACTTCTTAAATTGCCTTGTGCTACTCATGCATACCCTGTAGCAGTGTTTTCAGTGCTTTGGAAATCATGTAATAATTTCAAAATTTACCCGAATTCTGCCTTGGGTCCTTGGAAATTTTGAGATTAGAAGAAAAGCAGGCACTGAACAAGAGTTTTGTGAAACTACTGTGATTTGGCTTTTGTAACAATCTCATGAAGTTAGATAGTTCCCTCTCCTCAAGCAATTATAACTTAATTTCTTTATATTAATTTTGATTCTTATTCAGAGAGTTTTATCTCTTCATTACATACTCCAGATGTAATTTAGCCTTTAAAGCATTGCTGATTAAGAAGAGATTTATTTCACTGAGTTCATTGTTATTTCAAAATGAATGTAGAGGCATCTGCTAGCACGCTTCCCTCTTAATATTTTTCCCTGTATGAGCAGAGCTATGCAGAAGTCAGTTCTGCCATTAGCAGAAGCTTTCAGGGATTACAGAAATTTTCATTTAGTGACTTTCAAGAGTTTTTGCCATTTATCCTTAAGAAGGGTCTTGAGAACAGGTTGATTCTTGGGGCAGTAACCCACCAGTAGTCATGGCGGTCATGTGGGGTGCGATTTTGAATCTCTGCTCTTTCTTTTTTTCTTCTTTCAGTTTAAGGTTTAAACATCTTTTTGACATTGATGAAAATTCAGCTTCTAGATCTCAGAAATCTTTCCTGATGGAGTATCATGACTGAATGTATTTCAGCAAATGTTCCAGTTCTTTCTCGTGACTTATTGTCTTACAACAAATATTTTGTTGAAAGTTTCCTGGTAGGCTATACTTACAGGTAAAATAGCAGCTTATATATTTGTTAGACTGCTTTAAATATTTCATGGGGCAAAAAAAAAAAAAAAACCAAAACCCAAACCAAAACTCCATAGGTTTAGCTTTTACTTCAGGAAGATTAATGGATTAATTGGTTTTTTTTTTCTTTTGTGGTGGATGAAACAGTCTTTGTATTGTACGTTCACATTTTGGATGAGCTCCAGTTTGTATGTGATAATTAGAATCAAATTCATCAAAGACTCGGCATTTAGAAAAGGAAAACAGTGGCAATATATGTGTAGCTTGAAGGTTTGTTTCATTTATGTAGTCCATGGGGAAGACAGTCAAATCAGAAAAATCAGTGCAAGCTGTATGTTTGTAACGATAAAATTAAAAAATAGAGGAAGTCTGTATTTTCATATGGAGTCTGCCTTGGAAACTGGTTGTACAATGTGAAATTCAGCCCTTGACTATGATCCTGTGCAGCACATAAAAATTGAGTTAAAATGAAATCTGAACTGCCAAATGTGTAGCTGAAACTCCAGTGCTAGACTTTTGTAAGGAATCTCTTTGATTATGTGAATATACCCAGTATCTTACTCTTTTGATAAAATGCTGGATTTCAGCATTAAGAAATCTACTTGAATGATAGCAAGGCGAATCATTAAAGGAAGTGGTGTTCTTGTCTATGAGGAGTGTGTCAGTAAGCATCTATTTGTATGCTTCGTCTCCATTATTAGCACGCTTCAAAGTAAAAATCTATCACAATGCCTTTGACATGTGTCTTGAAAAAAAATTAATCCATGTTAGATTGTTTTAATGAAAAATTATTTTGTTTTGCTGAAAGATATATCTGCAGATTGTTTCTTTTATAAGGTGAAATTGAAGGTAATTAAAATCAATACTTAATTTATTAATAGTATGCCATCATACTAGTTCGGTATCTTCTTTTGTGTTTAAAGTCAGTTCTGTCTTTGAAAATAAACCAAGTGCTAGTATTGTATTGTGTCTTGTGCTATGTGTTTGAAGTTGTGTAATGGGAGATGATTCTGAATGAGTCATGCAATCATCACTTTGTTTTTCTGCTGCATCTAGTCCAGAATAAAGCATATTGCGTAGAAACCTAGAGAAAAATCTTAAGGCATTGAGTACACACATGAATATGAATAACAAAAGGTGCAAGGTGAAATGTTGTATTGTCTGCAGACTCGGTGTCCCTAGTGCAATACTTTTAGTACTGCTATAAAAAAGACATTATTAAAGGCCTAGGTAGCCTTTAATCTTGCGCTCCACATCTTCAGCCAGGTGCTTAATTGCTCATATTGTTTGGATTGGAATACTATGAAATGGCCTGCTATTTTGTTGCTTTATATCCGAAGTAGCCATTTGAATTTGTGAAGTGGGTATAAAAGGCCAGCAGACGAGTATTCCTCAGTCACAGCCACTGGTGACGGTATATCCCATCACAATACGCCAGCGCAAATAACTGTTTAAACCAGAAAGCTGTGGAGAACAGGGTGCAAACCTAAAATCAGGGATGATATCTTTGGTTTACTTCCCAAGGTATTTTGTGAGCCACTAATAGAATATTATCTCCTTAGAGATGGTCTGTCCTTCTGTTTTAATCAAGAGCAGTTATGTTAATAAAATAGTTTCTAGCACTGATATTTTGTCGACCAATAATTTTGCTTTCTATACCACTGGAAAGTAGGGGTATAGAACCAGGTAGTTATCTGGTGTATACTGTGTTGCATGATGCAGAGTAGTGTGTAACGACAAATAGAGCGGGCCCTACAACTTTCAGATGATTTTTATTGTAAGTTGTTTTTTCTTGATGAAAATTTGAGAAGGGTTTATTTGATTAATTTTCTGGTAATCGTGGCATGACAACTTGTTCGCTCACAATAGCATTTTTTTTCTTTTACACAGTTGTGTAAATCATATCATAATCATATTCCTCATAAGTTAGATAATATCTATCTTTTAAGTGCTGCTAAATGCAGTGATAATACAGTTGTGTTTGCAAGGAGGTTATGAAATTGAATAGGATGAAATGAAAGAACACATTTGAAGCTGCAACACAAAGATGGTGAAACAGCCAGCAAACCTGCCTCGGGGCCTGTTAGGGCAAATACAATTTTAAAGGTAAACAGCACTGAGTGCTTGCTGTGACAAGAGCAAGCTGAGACAGGTAGAAGGCTTGTCGTAGGAGAGGTGTCTCAAACACCTCCCCACAATGATTGCTGCATGGCTGGGGTGAGGTTACGGGCCCTCTCCCGGGGAACATTTTGAGATGGCTTTAGCTGTGTATGAAGAACTGCTTGTCCTGCTGCCCCAGGAATAACAAAGAACCAGGCAGAAAAATCAAGGTGTTCTTGCCAAATGGTTTGTGAACCCCCCAGATAGGTATTAACAAAAACAAGATGGGGACAGACAAAAGGACCGTGATAGTCTGGGTGTTGGCACAGGGTGCCCTGGGCGCTTGTCCCGCGGTCAGAGGGATGGCTGGAGAGGGGCTGGAGAGGGCAGGGGCAGGCAGGTGCTGCCGTGGGGGGAGCACGATGCACTTATGGAGACGTACTAAAGCCAGGAATCTTTCCATGAAGAAAATCTAGCACGGGCAAATGAAAAAATAGTCAAGATGACAACATACCAGTATGCAAAACTCTGTTACATTCATGCTCTTGGTTCAGAAAGTGAATTACAGAGTCTCTCGGAGAAAGAAAGTGACAGCTTCACATCTCAGTAATGGCAGATTAATGCTGTGTACTGTACTGAAAGCTCAAAGTGTCTTCTGGAGGGAGTAAAGTTTAATTTCTTTACAACCTAGAGTTGAATTTGGTGTTAAAAGTGTAAACATGTATGCCGAAATGCAATATTGTGATTAATAAGCATAGCATTATCAAATCTAGATATTTTAAAGTCAAATACCTGAATCACAAGATTGACCACAGAAGGTATGATTTTAAAATCCTGAGTTTCCATGACATATTTCAGTTTGTGAGCTCTCTCTCTGTTACACATTTTAGGACGTGCACTCAGAGTGCTAGAAATTCTCTTTTCTTAGGGAAACCTGAAGTTATCATGAATGTAGGTGTTCGTGGCTAAAAGAAACATTACTAAGGAAAAGAAAGCTCACAATAAAACAAGAATTGGTTTCCTACATATCATAGATTGCGTGCGTGTGAAGCACTGCATATGCTTCATTTCTGCCTTGGAATGGAAGCTAACCCCAAGGAATTCATCGGCTGTCACACTTCACTCTTCATTCACTGTCGTCCTCCATGCGAAGGGTCACATCCTCTGTAGTCTTGGGGGGAATTAGGCTGTTTGTGGGACTGGAGCAGCGCCAGTTTCCAACAGCTGAGAATCTGGAAGCGTGGCTTTCCAGTTCCTCACTGACACAAAATGAAAGGCGGAAACTTCTTTAAAACAAGCTGTCAGCAGCAGAATGTCTATTAACGTTTTTATTAAAAAGAAGTCTCCTATTTAACACGTAGAAGAAAATGAAAAATCATTGAAGGGAATTGCCTCTCTGGCTTAAATCTGTCGACAGTTATCAATAACTTAATTAGGTGTTGAATAAAAAATCTTCTAGAATCATTTGTGTGCTCCCAGTTTAAGTGAGTCAACTAAATTCTCCTTTTTGTCATATCTCAGTGAATTCAAAGTGCTCAGCCCTGAGTTCTGCCAGAAACCCGTGTTGTGCTCTGCTTTGGGGACTTCTGCTGCCAGGCGAAGGTCATCTGAACATTCCCTGGGGTAACAGGGTTCTGAGTTGGCATGTAAAAGTCCTCTCTTTCAGAACCTTCCCAGCCATTACGCATTGATGCTCTGCCTTCCCCCACCTCACAGAGTTGCTTCTGTGCAGGAATTCTTACCCGAGAAGTTATTGCATCACTCCATTTTGAGATGGATGGCCGTCAGTCAGCGATGTCCCCTGGCCCTTCCCCGCTGGGTCTCACCAGAAGATCTTGCTGGGAGAGCTGTCAGTCTTCTTCACCCGGTTTGCAATGACTGGCGTTGGGGAAGCTACAAACTGCAGCTGGGCAGAATGGCTCACAGTTTGATTTTGTGTGTTGAGAGAAAAACAGCTGTGAAAGTTTGTGAAAGATACTTAAGACATTTTTTTCCCCCACCCTTTCTTCATGTTTCATCTTGCCAATGGGAAGGAGTGTATGCAAGTGGCTTTCATGATAGTTAAGTGCCAGATGTGAAACCAAGTCCTGGTCCCTGGAAAACCTCAACAAGTATCAAAAGAAAAGGAGAAGTCTTGAGTTTAATTGTAAGGCAGAACTCTACAGAAGGGCTGCGGATTTATTGAGTGTTAAATGTTAGTACACACTAAGTGCTAAGCACTTCTCTGAAGAAGAACCATTGTCAGTAAGTTGTCAACTGGTCTGTGAATTGTTATTTAAAAAAAAAAAAAAAAAGGGAGGGAGAGAATGGAAGCACTTCTGAGCTGCTCAGCTTTCAGAGGTATTCCTGCAAGCTTGGTCTTCCATCCGTTACTATGGAGTGTCGATCTGTTTTGATGATCTACTGGTTTGGGAAGGGGTGTATCTTAAATGTGTCATGTTTCACAGGTGTTTCTTTTCTTGATGAGAGAGGTATTTATATAAAGCACAGCTGGAGTAGAATACAAGGCTTTCTATATTGTGTGGTCTTTATTAAGCAAAACTGCCTTGTTTGCAGTATGCTCAAAGCACTACTGCCATGACAGCCCAAAACCAACACACCAGAAAATTCTACATGTACACCTGCGGATGGGAAGTTATTTTGTTCCCAGGGGTTATGCTTTAGAGACTGAAAAGTTTTTTAAAAATGTGTATGTAATAATTAGGAAGGTATTTTAAGAAGTGAGGATGGCGAGTACACAGCTGTGCTGTGAGTAGGATTGGAATCCCACTTCAGTCTGTCAAACGCTGCGGCGCTTTTTCCGTGAGGCTGACCCAGTACAGATTTCCAGTGGTCTAGGACCTAGCTCAGCATTCGTGGGTCAAGGTAGGCGAATTTAGGGCAGGATGGAGCTGGCAGATGCCATGGCTGGGTGATGGTCAGTATTAGAGGAATCCCTCTGGAGAAAGGCTTGCTGGGATAAGGCCGTCCATTGCCATCTGTGGCTGTCAAGAAGCAGAGCCAGAGCTTCTGTTCCTAGCAGGCAAGGAATCTGATTTAGGTTATTCTTCAGTGCGTGAAATAAAAAAAGCCACTGTATAATTTATACTTTCCCCTACTCACAGCTCGCTTTCCACTTTGTAAACTCTCCGGGCTGATGGTAATCTTTCTTGAGTTTTTTGTTATTCCTTTTGATCTTCTGAAAACTGCAGATGACAATGCTTTAAACAAACCTAGCATTTAGAAAAAAATGCATAAATATGCATATTGGCTCAGCTAAAAATTTTATTTCCGAGTATGGAAGAAACCCTTGGATTTTTCTTAAAAGATGCTAAATTTTGATTTGACAGCCTTGTAGAATCCAACAGATTGAGAAAAGAGCTGTTAGGCAGGTACAGCTGCATTATGCTTGAGGCTCTTTCATGCCATTTGCTATATCTCATTTACTCTGTCAGCGTTTCTTCTCTATTTCTGGTCCCAGGTTAGTTTTTCAACATAAATATCAGGAGCAAGAAAAGCTAAATTAGAAAAATCTCTCTTCTAGACCATAAAGATATTGTGTATTTAAAGGATTTAAATTTACTGCCTTATCAGTGCCAATACCACGTGCTAATTATTAGTCAGTTCAGCAGGAACTGCAGGCTTCATTTTTGGAAGGCTTTGTCTACGGCTTGAGGCTGAAGACATTTCTGCGTTTTGATCACTTAACCGTATGTGAATTATGTGCCAAACATACCTGTGGTTTTAGAAAACAGATCTTTAACAGAAGAGCTCTTTTCTTTACCTGAGCACCTGATAAATAGCATTTTACCACTAAAGAACAACAAGCTAAGTATTAGAGAAATACAGAGCTTTCTATTAAAAAGGAAAAACGAAGCAATATTTAATGTCATGGAGTGATGAGGTTAATAGCTGTAAAGATGCAAACATTTTGCTGAAGATGAAACTGGGCAGGAAACTGAGGCAACCCGCTGTTATTGCTTGAACTGGAAAGTCAATATCTTTATCTGCTTTGCTGTGGGGAATACTGGATGAGGCCGCGCGTTTCCAGCTCCCAGCGGGTGTCATTAGGAGCACGATACAGCAGAGCTCTATAGGGGTGGCCAGTGTGTGTGTTTGATGAAGAGAAACGAAGCACGTCTGTCCTGATACTTGAGACTATAAGAGAACATTGGAATCTGTTGTTCCTTTGAGCATTTGCCAAAATGCATTCCTAATCAAGTCACTGAACAGTGACTATTTCATAATGCCACAGTTAATGAGTGAATTCAGCTTTGTGGGTGGAAGTGGAAATGTCTTGGTATAGCACTAACCTTGTATTTATTATTATGGATGATGGGTTGGAAGGATCAAAACTGAGTTCAATCCAGCAAATTTGATTTACACAAGTTGCACTCCTATCAGTCAGTATTCTCTTCTGAAAACAAAGTTCATTGTTAAATGCTTGTGTCCAGACCTGATGCTGATGTGGTCACTGCTGTTGCTCCCTGTAGGATGGTTACTAAGCTATCAAACACCTCAAAATCACTGCGGGTATTTGGTTGACCTTCAAGATGCTTTGGAATAGTTAATAGATTATCTGCCTGCATCAGCTGCTTCTTCCACCCACCTACCAAACTGATGTGTATTTGTGGCACAGCTTCACAAGCCAGGTGTATCCTGTGGAAGGTAACTTTGTTCTGCTGTCACTTTTTCTCAGGTTGTCAGTATTTTTTAGTTGGTCAGTACCTTCTTGAAAAGTATGTGTTACAGATTTTGTTTGCTAGCAAGAGTGATGGCTCTGCAAAAATGTAAGCAGATAATAAATTATGAATCACTTTCCATCTTCTCAACCAGTAGAAGCAATAAATAAAAAAACCCCTTTTTGCACACAATTGATAACTGGACCTATGAACGGCATCCCAATGCTCTGAACACTAGTTTTTGTTCAGTACTGGGTCTTGTTCAGCATGTCTCGTGGGGTTTGGCGGAGCATTTTAACAAACTGCACTGAGTTTTCAGAACGATACCCTGAAAGTTCTGTCCATATGTGAAGACAAGATGTTCTGGCAAGTTGGACAGAACTGGCAACCTGGTATCACTTTGTACCTGTCCTTATCCACATGGTATGGTGGAAATTAAGGCACTTTTGTCGATGGAAGGAGGAACTGCAGGCGGCAGGAATCTGCACAAGAGCTGAAAAAAACAACCAAGAGCTGTATTCTCTGGTGGTTCCTGTAGGGGATACAGCAGTTGGCAGAAGGCAGAGCCTGAAGGGAAAGAGAAGCCAGTGTGCCTGTCTCCCTTAATTTACACACTGAGTCTGGGCTTCTCTCTAAATCTAAAATTATTTCTTTAAGCTTGATTATTCTGAGGGTCCCTTTTTACTGGGAGTAAAGGATTTATCATTTATCCTATCTTGTATTGCTTTTGTGCCACTAGAAATCTCCAACCCTTTCCAGATACATTATAGCCACTATGGTTTTGAATGGTGTACAAAGCAACTACAGGTACCAAAATATGGTCCTGATCCCTTCAGGGGAGCACAGGCATCATTCCACAGGAGACTGAAAACCTGACAAGAGAATCAAAGAAAAGAACCGTAAGAAAGCCGGCCTAAGGGTGGTGCGTGCATCCAAGGAGACTATTGAGAGAGCGGTAGTTGTGGAGAGATGAGCTTCAGGGTGGACAGAAGTTCAGGTGAGAGGATATGGAAGTTTATAAGCAAATATTAGGACTGCGAAGTATATCTGCAAATGGAAGAGTAGCTGGGAGGACAGTGGGATGATGGTTCTATGGTGCATGTAGAAGAGTTGGCATCCTAGTGACGTATTCAGAGCTGGGCAGAAAGCAGGGAGAAATTTTCACTGAAATGTGTGAAGGGCAATAAAAGCAGCTTTTCTGCTTTTGAGAGGAAACAATATTTGTTTCAAATTCGGCAGGAAAGTACCAACATACTTTGTTGTTTAGTGGAGCTTTGCTTACTTATTGCCATGTCAAACCTTTAAAATGGTAGGAAGTTTTTCCCCAATAGGTATCAACTTTCCAAATGCAAAGTAAAATTTTCAAGTCAGAGCTGGTCTTGAGCAATATAAATTAGCAGTAGTACTCTTAGGAAAGACTGTTATCACAAGTTGTCTTTGGGATAGTTAAATATGATAAAAGGTTTTAACTACATATTGAGAACATCAGAGAGCTATAGAGATATTTCCATTGTATAGAGGCACTTAAAAAGAAGGAAAGCATAATTGCAATTGCAGAGTATATACTGATTAGTAAGCTGATGCGTCAGCATTATCACTAAGTTGTTCAGTATGGGAGACCATAGTTTCACAAGTTGCTTTATGGGCTCTTAAAAAGAGGCATAAATAGCATCATCAAACTCATGGAAAATGCTTTTAATCCTTTTTTTTTAATAGATGACTTTATTTTTTGCAAGGTACAAAATAGATAATAGCACTCTAACTACTAAAATCAAGTAATCTTTTCCTTTGTATTCTGGGGAGTACTCTGTACATCTGATGGTCCGACCTTGCAGATGAAATCCCTGTTTTTTGTATGTTTGGCATCTCTTGTAGCCATTGACATAAAACTCATCATCACTAGTGTGTCACCAGAGAGCATTCTTGACTTAAAAGCAATTTCTTCTGAGTTGCCAGTTGGTTTTACTGGCTAGATTGCCCTCGTTAAGTAATGAGCTTGATCGTGCTGGTGGCTGTTAGGAATGCAAATGGCTTTCCTAACTTGAAGACAGAATTCTCAAACCTAATCTAAATTCTCATTCAGTGATTTCTCGCTCACTTTTCGTGAAGGCTTCAATTTATTAAGAGATCAGGTATTTAATTTCACAGAAAGAGTAATGATCTTTCTAAAAGTTTTTTAATTCTCATCCAAATAATTAATCCCATCTATGCATAAGATAAACACTTGCATGAATATATTTGCTTCAATGGATTTTAACTGATTAGAAGAACGTTCTCTTAGAAGTTGTAGGAATGTTCCTGTTATATCTACCCTTTACTATTCCAAATTACATTTTTAAAATGTAGGTAACAAAACTTTCTTAAATATTAGAATATCATAATGGATTATGATATACTTAATCGGTCAAGCATAAATTAATATGGTATATAGTAGACCTCCAATATCCATAGCTTTAAAAACTGGGCATTTTTTTTTAGTAATAAACCCCAATATTTTCTTCTCTCCCACCCAATTACTTTTTTTTCCCCAGTGTCTTTGGTTTCAGTAGTTTCTTTGCTTCGAACAATCTCTCTGATACTTTTTTACCTGATATCCCCTATTTTCACACATTCAGAAGTAGCTGCATTTCAATGTAGATCGAAACACACATCACCAAGAAACTAACGTTAATTCAGCAAGGTTGTAGGTCGTGGCAGTCTGTAGCATGTAGTAAAGACAACCTGATAGCCGCGTTTTTCTGCATCTTACAGATTCAGACATATGTAGAATTACAAGTTGCGTTTTTGCAAAGTCACTTTCTGGAGGGTGAATAGAGGTGTGGTTGGCCACTGGAACAGGCTCCCCAGGGGAGTGGTGGTGGCACCGATCTGCCAGAGTTCACGGACTGTCTGGACGATGCTCTTATTTGTGATTTAGTTTTAGGTGTCCTGTGAGGAGCAGGAAGTTGGACTCGATCATCCTTACCTGTCCCTTTGAACTCACGATATTCTGTGATACTATGAAATAGTTCTTAACAAAAATATTCTAGCACTGCCATAGGAAAACATATCCAAGTCAATTTTGCGTTCAATACTGAGTATAAAATAAGCTGGGAGAAGGTTAAGTTTGGGCATTGAAGAATATTTGTCTGAATGGAAACTGGAGGCTCACCAGGCCCTGAGCCACAATTTCGTTTTTGCTGTTAAGATGGAGATTGGGCATCAGGTTGGCCATTGTGAAAATGGAGAAATTGTGGAGAGTTGTGGGATTTTTTTTATCAGCTACAGAATCCTTGCCTTTCTTGATCTGAGGGAATAAATTATTAGATATGACTTTGTGTAAATAGGCATTAATCTTTAATAATAATGCAGGCTGGCCTCCTTGGCCTTGGAAGAAATCCTGAGTTTGCCTGGATTTATCATGGAGAATCAACAGCAATTACGATGAACTAGCAAATCTCCTTGTGGGGCCTTCAGTCCTCTGGAGCTATTTTTCCTCAAAGTAGCATAGGAGAAATATTTCCACTTATTACCATGAGGAAGAAGAGGGGAAAAAAGGAGCTGGGGGCAGAAAATCCAGTTTGGTTGCCTGGTTGAGGAATTCATGTGTGTTTTCACGTGCAGTTCACTGTGCTTATACTCTTGACTTTGGATAGAGACTGTTTTTATTTAATTGGTAGAGTTTGATTTGGGCAGCATCTGAGATAAAAGAGATACTAATGATTTTAGGTCCAAACATAGAGTTAATTCTTTTAGTGGGAAAGGCATTCTTTTAAATATTTGAAAAGATGAAAAGAAAAAAGCCCCAATCACTTAACCTATATGTTTTTTTGGCTTGTTTTGTGTGTTGGTTTTTGTTTGTTTGTTTGTTTGTTTGTTTTAAATAGTGCACATGGAGTATAATATCAAGTATTACTAAAAGCTGCACAGAAACATGTTTAGGATGGTTAGAAACAGCCACCAGCCATTTAGGATGTTGAATGATATGATGCAAGTTTTCTATCCTGCTTTTAAAATTTTTTTTATTAATGCTTTTTTCCCCTCACTGATGAGCTGGAAGCAGCTCAGATGAAAGGTGGGAAGACCAGGGCTGTAGCAAGTGGATGCTAACAGGTTCTGAAATATGATCGTTACCAGCTCTTTAAGATTCAGTGGCTGTAATATGATAATGAACTATTAAATTATGCAGATAGAAATCACTGAAAGAGGAATGACATCAAATAGAATTATATGACAAATACGACAAAATCTCATTCCTCATTCTCCTGTTCTTTTCTAATGGGAAATATTAAATAAGAAATTTGAATTCTATGTTTATAAATGGAAATTCTGTGAAGAAGGTAGCATAAATCCAAACTACTTAATTTTATTTGTCAAGTGTGACTAGAAGACAAACAGCTGATCATGTTAAAAGGTAAACCTTGGAAATCCAGTTAAGCATTGGGAAGACACGATCATCCATCAGTCAGTCAGAACTGAAACAGAGTTTGGGGTTATACCATAGTTTCCGGCACTATTTTGTTCTGTCAGTATGTCTTATTACCACTTGGGAAGATATATGGTATCTTATTGTAAGCTTTGTACTCTGAATATACTTTATGTAAAGCAGTTCATTTAACTGATATTTATGAAAGAATAACTCCTTTTCCTGAAATGTTAAAACAATGAAGGAATTACTGTTCCAATATCCCTGTATGTTTTATGTTTTCCATTAAGGACTGTTTGCCTCAAAGGTGTGTTTTAGAAATTAGTACTTACTTAAAGTAAAAATTAGCAAGGGCTGTGTTTTTCCCCAGTAGGAGGATCTGAGTAATCATTGCTGAAAACTCAAGAAGGAACAGCACTGTGGCATGTAGAGTGTCCTCCTAGTCCAAGAGAAAATGGATTTATATTGACTTTTTTCCCTGCATAATTTACTACTTACATGCAGTAGTTCTGCTTTGCTGGTTAGTGTATCGGAGGGAATGTAATGGAAGTGCTTTCTCTTCTTGCTCTTACCTGTCCTCTGGTTCTAGCATTCTGTACACTGGTAGCAATATATTGTAAGAGGTAGATTAAGAGATATTCAAATACATAAGGTTATCCAAATACTTAAGGTTAAGCTGAAATTGATGTTATTAATAGGAAATGCAAGTTCAGAAGAAGTTACCATCATTTATTATACAACTTAGCTTTTCTTAAGGGTTGGAACCTGTGAGTGTTAGTGTGTGAGTACTACCAGAAGAAAATACCTCTAATAAGAAGCTCCTCTGAGTCTATTGGGTGTATTTAAATTAGATTATTTTTTCCCTCAAACATGGAAAAAGGGATTTTTTTACAAGACAGGCTTTAGCTTTGGTCAAAAGTCTGTCTTTGCTCCAGTTGCAGCACTTTGTTGTAAAGCTGCAATTTGTCTTTACACCAGTAGTATTCACAGTAATCTGTCAGTGTTTCTCTTACAGTAAAAATAGTCTTATTTACTAAAGAGATGTTCTGGCTGGTAGTATGACTGTGTAAGTAACATCTCACTTTAGGTATATCATTTGTATATATACTAATTTAATTTAAAAAATAACATGAAGTACTAATCTAAATCTCTAAAGCAGATTCCCAAAATATAATCTAAGATAAAACAGTGTAAAAATGTAAATGAGCACACTTTCAGAGGCTGTCTAGACAGGCTGTGGTTTTTTGTGGGCCAAGGCTGTATTCTTTTGACCCTGGAATCTTCCTCTTCAGAGATGGAGAATGTAGGTTCCTTGGAGTTTCTTTAATTATCCCAAATACTTAAATATATTTTTAAAAGGTATAAAACTAAGCATATGTTTCTATATCATGCAAATGTCATGAGAATAAACTTTATTTTCAGTAAAAGTTCAGAAAAAGTTTTTAATGGTCTAGCATTATAAGAACAAATCATAACACTTCCACTAGCCTTTTTGAGATAAAGGTTTTTCCCTTTGGCAATAAAGAAAAACAGTTTTAAAAAACCAAACAAACACAAAACCAACATATATTAGCAAAGTGCAGTATATATGGATAATATATGTACTGGGCAGTATGTTGAGAATAAGTGCCAATATTTCTATTTAAAATAGATTTTGTTGAAGTCAGTGTAAAGAAACTGTTCAGAAGTTCTCCCAGTATGGTCTGGACATGGTCTCTCAAAGAAATGAGAGACATGAAATTCAGTTAACTATTTGAAATACTGGCATTTAAACTCAAATACTATGCTCTGGTATTATGAAACCAAAACATGTGCAGGTATGTTTGACCCAAGCAGAAATATGGGACCCGTGGAGTATCAGGTATTATAT
Source organism: Caloenas nicobarica (assembly GCF_036013445.1). NCBI lineage: Eukaryota > Metazoa > Chordata > Aves > Columbiformes > Columbidae > Caloenas > Caloenas nicobarica. The sequence goes on along the minus strand of NC_088249.1, from coordinate 58,146,434 downwards.
TTTCACGTGTTGTCAGTGGAGCAGGACAGGGAGGGAGGAGCTGGAGAGACCCTGTGGGGTGCCAGCCTGCGCCCCTGCACACAGCTGGTGCTTTTGCCCTCCCAGCTCGGGGAATGTCACTTTTAGGGAAACAGATTTGCAGAGCGTTATTAGCCCATGTTAGCTGCACAGATGGTTTGCATACCTCTGAGCAAGAAAAAACAAAACAGGGGAAATTGGAAAAGAGAGGGGTAAAGCAGGCTGCATCATTAAGCAAAGAAGTGCACGTTTTGTTAGGGTTAGAAGGTGTAATTTAGAGAAAGGATTTTGCCCGAACAAAATCATTTGAGTGCAATATATTCTAACCTGAAAATTAGCATTTTTGTGTATTTACATGCTGTTCGATTTGGAAGTGGATACCCTGTTGGTAACAATTTAACATTTGTTGTATATAGAACCACATTTTTACCAGGCTATAAGACAATGAGTATCTGAGTCCATGTGACTCTTCTCAGGGAAGATAGTTCTACTGAAATATTAAAAATTCCTCACAGTCCAGACTCCAAAGAGTTTTGAAAATCTAGTTAATCTCCTTATGCACAAAACAAATCCACTGTCACTAGTTAAGGAAATGGAATTGTAGTAAACATCTACTCCTCACAATAGAGAGTATTAGGGGCAGCTGGCTTGGAAATGGTGGAACCCACATCTTCAGTGTCAACTTCTGGTGTGACAGGGACAGCAAGTAATTGAAAGTTGTTGGTGAAGCAAACTGTCTGCTGATGCAGAGGAATTTGTGAAAAATGGCTGCTCTTAACATCTTTGCTAATGAGAGGAAAGACGATTTTTATAGTTGTTATAGGCATTTCAGTGATGGCTGGTACCGAGTAGCTCGGAAGTGTAGCTTATTTTAATACTCCTGCAAGGCAAGGGAAGCAGTACTATCCCTGTTTTACAATGGCAAGATGAGATTCACGGGGAGAACATTCTGGCTTTTCTGTAACTGCTCAGTTGAACACAGATAATTAAGGAATTACATTAGGCAGAAAATTAAATCCTCTTTTTCTTTACCAATGTTGAAGGATACTATGAGCAGCAACAGGAGAAAATTACTCTCAGTGTAAGTTCCCAGTGCCACCATCATCTTCCACAGGAGGCCAAAGGATGCACTTGCTGTTGTGGGCCGTTTGGCTCTTAAGTTTCAGCATTTTCTCCTTTTTCTTCTGGTCCAAGGCAACAGGCTGTCTTGGGAATAGCTCTTTGTGTTGAAGGGTAGGCACGTTTTTAAGGTAGAGATGGTTTAGTATCTAGGTAACTTACCCAGTGTTACGCAGCTTTGCATGCTCCATGTGCCCGTAGGTTGTTAGTCTTCGCAGTGGTTTGAAAGCAGGCCAAAGTCAGGACGGGGAGATGTCAGCAGGAACAGACAAAAACCATGGGGAGTGTATCATGAACACAGATAGAAAGCTTTGCTTATGAGAACTGTGTAAAATTAGACTGGAGAGTATACAGGAAAATAATGGCGAATCTTCCATTAACTTGTGGGTGAAGCTGAGGACCTAAATAAGTGAAAATCTGGTATCTGCAGTTCCATTTCTGAGAGTATTGGGGAACTGGAAAACCTGGTGGTAGATGAAGCCAAAAAAGTGGTGATGGAAAAATAGACATCTGTTCCTTCACAACTTGCTAGGTCTTTGGCAGGAAAGTACACAAACAAGAAAAGTGTTATCAGAGCAAGGGTCTGAAGGGACAGAACCTTATGTAACAACATTGATGGGAGAAGAAACCACACAAGATTGTGCTCAGTTCCCTGATTCTGATTAACCTGTTCTCATGTAAAGCATATGAGATGAGAAAGGTCTCCTCAGTATTTCCTTGCGTGTGTTTTTGAACTCTTACATTGGCACAAGTACAGCTGCGGAGACGCTAAGAGCGCTCAGAAGCGCTCCTCGCTGAACCTTTTAGTGGGCCGCTATGCTGACATTAGGATGGAGTGAAACTAGCGTAGGAGTTTTCTTGGTATCAGTTTCTGTTTCTTTTCAGCAGTGCTTGCATAAGCATTGGAAAGTATGCTGGCCCTAGGTAGCATACCAAACACCTGCTGTCTGGGAGCATTAAGCTCTTAAAAAGGAGACATATTTTTGTGGTAAATTACCTTAAAATGCACAAGCGACATCGGAGTTAAATCTCCTGCTTCCTTGTGTACCTGCTGACCTCCTTCAGACAATGACCATGGGCTAAACATCAGCTATGGGGCAGAGAAGCAACCTTGACGGAACTTTTGATCTCAAGATCACGCTGAGAACGTCTGAGTTAACATTATGGAGAGGTGGATCCCTGTGCGTGTTTTAGTCAAGTGGAAAGAGAAGCAGATTCGTTAAAATGTTCCCAGCCAAAATGTGGCTGTGCTCATGGAGAAAGCCGTGCTTCCTCAGCAGGCTGGCCCACTCACTCTTACCCAGTGACACAACGAAACAGTGTGCAGGGTTTCTTCAGGAAACTTTTCCAGCTAGGGTTTGGAGACTATGATTAGGACTAATGCAATGGGCTCTGTTTCTCCTGCCAGGGACATTACCTTCCACTTTCTAATTGGCTTCAATTTATCTCATAATGATTCCTTTTTCAGAGATTGCACTTAGAAAACAACTCAGGTAAAACAAAACATTGAATTAAAATATCCCAGATTCCATTTTCCAGGTAGGAAATTTTAATTCTCTGGCATTGCCTCAAGCTAGGATTTGTTTACAAAATTCCTGGAGCCTTTACTGATGTTTGTCAATCTATGCCAACTGTGTCTAAGCCTCCAAGTATTAAAGGACAGCTTTTCTCTGGGAGTGAAGATTAACTGGAAACAAACTGTTAAGAATCTTCATTTGCTGTTAGTGAAAATTACTTCCACTGTAGATGTAGAAAATCTTTGGTTTCATTGCTTAGTAGCTATTCCAAAGTAACATCAGCTCCTCTCAAGTCTTCTCTTCAGAGCTGGCTGCTTCTAGAATTTCTTCCTTCACTAATACTCTGCAGGTAATATCCTAACTCTTTTGGTAAAATGATTTGTTCATTCTTTTTCAAATAGAGCTTAATTAGCCCCTCCCACCCTAGTGACTCATCAGTAATTAACTTGCAAGCCCTGCAGCTTTCAAACACCTGCTGGGCAGGTGGAGCAAATGAAAAAAACCACTGTGTTTCATTTTGGACATAACCTCAGGATTAATGAAATCTGTTATCAAGCATAACTATTCCTAAAAGTATTATGTAAATTCAAAATGGAGTGTCTCACAATTCTCTGGTGTCTTACGAGAGTATATTCTTCTGCTATCTACCCTAATAGTCTTGCTATCTACCCTAATAGTCTCTGCTAAAAATAATGATAATAAATAATATCATCATAGTTTCTGGTCCTCTGTTGTTCAAGGTATTCCACAAAATTGGTGGAAGTCTGTTTTCATTACTCAGTTTTTCAGGCATTTTGTCGATGTTTGCTAACACTCCTGCATGATTCTGTTTCTATTTAGAACAGCTAGGATGAGTAACTGCCTGTCTGGGATTAGATGTATATGAGATATCTGCTAAATGCACTCCTTTATTTAATATACAGGCTTTAGAGTCTGGGTCCAATTCTGCTCTCTTTTACAGTGGAACAGAAGAATTGGTAGAAATACTTCTGTGCAATTACATGAAATAAAACTGTGATATCCCTCAGCAACTTTTTGAATTTAAGCAAATTCTACTCCTGTCCATTATTAATGTCGCTGAGATGAGAATTCATCCTATAGTAGGCTATTTAAAATGTTTTTTTCTAGATCTTTACCTGGTACAAATCAGTAGCAGGACTCATCCTCTCATTCATTTAAGCAGCTTTGTCATGGATCCCAGTACATTCAGATCGCTTTTCACAGGAGAGAGAAGTAAACCTGGATGGTTTGCATTGTAAACAGATGCTCTTACTGTGGGTGAAGAGGAAGACCTTTTTCCGAATTGTTTAGAGAGGAAGGCCGGGCCAAGGGGGCTGTTTAAAGGGAATGCACAGACACGTAAATCCAGGAGTGTTGGGAGCTGTGACTCGCAAGTGAAAGACGGCGCTTCCTCGCAGCTGGAAGCGTGTGAGTCCTCGTGGGAGGCAGGATCAGGGCAAGGCTCTGTGTCCTTCACCGGTGGCTTCGGGACGGGCATGCTGACAGCTGAGTGGCACTTGTGTCCCACCTGGAGGGTATGAAGATCATAGAGTGCCTAAAAGTTAAGCTGTTTCACAGCCACTGTTAGTAAAGCCTTTCCAGGCTATTTTCTGTTGGATGAGGGGGTTTTTTTGCTGGAAAACACAAGAGAATATGAAGTGTAGGGATGTTTATCAAAGCACTCAAGACTTCCCAGAGAAGCGACAACATGAGAATAAAAATACATTTGCTGCTGGGTTGCAGTCTTCTCGTCTTCACAGCATACTGCAAATGTGATTAATTTAAGTTACAGTAATCATAAAAAGGTGCATTTCTTCAATAACATATACAGCTGCGATTTTTGTCGGCGTTTCTACAGTTAGTAGTTTTGGACCATATTGGTGATAAGCATAACTTGAAGAACAGGCTTTCGCAGAAGTGCCGTGGCTGACTCAGTATTTCTGGGTAACTCAGTAAGGCATTGACGTTTTTGGAGGTGCTGGGCAGCGGGCACAGTGCTCCTTTGCCTTGGCTTAAATTGAGGTGCTGTCCTGGTGAGCACCTTTAAAAGGACCGGAACAATTCTTATCAAAGAGTTTCGCTTTTCATCTTAGACAAAATGCACACCTGTTAATCTTTAATTAACCATTGTATTTCCCTTCAGGATGTATGATACACAGGGTTATTAGAAGGAAACAGAAAATTCTTGTATAATTTCACAGTATCTGCTCACTAAAGGGTAGGTTTTTTCCCCTCATCCTTTTTGCTTTATGGGATTACCAGAAGCTGATCTACAGATGTGGGATGAGGACAGAAAGAAAACAGACGTGGCTGATTTTTGGCAAATTCTAACTTTGTTTTATGTTGCAAGAAAGGTAATCAAAAATGAAAAATTTCTGAAGGTGTTTCTACTGATGTTGTTCTGTGTGGATTTAGCACATTTATAGGAGGTGGATTTGTGAATTTGAGCTCTTTTCAGTAAAGTTTCTCACACTGAAATTGTAGTGGATCCACAGGGAAATCTGCAGTCCTATGATGAGAAATTACTAACTAAAGTTCTCATTGTATCCTGCATAATGAACTGAATTTTCCTTGATTTTTGCTTAGTTTCCTTTTTTTTTTCTTTAATGGCTACTACAGTTTTTCCTGGCTTCCTCATTTTTTTCCTCTTGCTTTTTATTTGACTTCGAAACTAAATTTCTAGCTATAAGTTTGATTCATTCTCTAATCTAGCTGTATTTTTTTGGTTAAAATTCTGATAGGGCTGTGGTGAGGTTTAAAAACCAAAACTAAACACAAATAACAAACCACCTCCGTATGACCTTAATTTCTAGTGTAAATGATACTAGAATTTGTCATTTTGTAGCAATCAGCACCTGTTTAAGAAGCTCCTCATATGTTCCAAGTTTTTAGATCTCCTTGAACAGTAATGATCATGTCACTTCACCCTTTTTTTTAACCTGTAATGATGATTCATGGCTTCGTAACACGCCTATCCATAAAACTGGTACGATATTTCTTCTAAGGAATCAACCTGGTATGTTGTAAAGAGCAGAGTAAAACAGATAGAATTTTATCTCTTCAGACTGCTTAACAAATATTAAATAATTGAGCCTTTCTGTTCTATAGGGTTTATTAGTTTTATTGCCTTATTTTCCAAAGAGACACTCAATTATGGATGCAAAGACAGGGCTTTAAAAAACTGGGTCTGTATTCCTTTCATCTGCAGATGATGCTCTTTGCCGTGGAGTGACACTTGGTGTCCAGTTCTTGCCTCGTGTAATGGTCATCAAAGTCCCTGGGGTTTTTTAAATGTATTTATCAAATTTTGGAAATATTTGTTTAAACTCAGCAAAAATTACTGTCTTGCTAATGGAGCAGAACCCTGCAGAGCCGATATTGGTCAGACACTTTCATTCTTCATACAACTGAAGCAGAGGAAGAGTAGGGTTAATGCAAGTTCAAATAAAAAAGAATTTAAAGTGATTCTGGTTTATAAAGTTGCAAAGGAAATGAAAAATGTTGGAAGTTTTAAAGCCATTTTATCTGCAGCTCTTAAAATAACGGGAGGAGAGGAGAGGAAAAAACCCTAGCTGATAAGTATTTCTCAAAGTTCCTAGTTATAGGATAGTCAGTGCCTACAGCCGAGAACAGCAAACAAACCAAAGAATGTGCTGGGTATAATCTAGAAAATCCTCTTTGCCTTCTGTTTATGCAGACTACTCGTTGCCTACTTTACTTATTGTCTTCTTTTAGCATGTTTTTGACCTACTCTCATTTTTTCCAAAACTAAGTTAAAGATAAGTTTTATAGCATTTACTAAATACCTATTACACCTAAGGACCTAATTTGATTGCATTTTCTTTACTTTTTCTTACTATTTCAAGGAGAATTCATGACATCTTGACAGTCTCAGCCTATTATTGCTGTTAACATTAGCACAAATCATCTACTTGGTATCAAAGATGAGAGAGTGCTTTTAATTTGTCATTCATGTTTTTCTGCAGAGAGGACAACCTATATGATGGTCAGTTTTCTTCTTCTATTGCAGTGTAGTTTGCACATCTTTGAAATGTACTTATTCTCTGCTACTGCGTTTGTGTATGTCTAGTGCTTTAAGCATGAAAAGAGCAATGGAAAATGGGGATGGAAGATGCTTCTACAGAATTACATGCGGGCTCTTCTTCAAAACTGCCCTGTTGTGTTTCAGGTTTCGTTTAAAACTTGAAGTTCTCTCTTGGGGTAGATTAGGAAAAATCTGGAAAGTGTGAACTAGCTCCAAGCATGTACAATTACATCTGCAAGTGTTTGAAAAGTACTTTTGAAATAGGAGCCCTGTCAAGCACAGGCCCATTTATTGAAATGGCTGTTTACCGAGAGGCCAGTGATAGACTTTGGAAGTGGAGAAGCAGCTTACAATGTTCATCATAATGTTGAAAGCATTTTTGAAAAGTGGAACAGCTGTCTTGAGTGGGGGAGCTGCTGCTCTCCAAAATTCTTGTGATAGTGAAGAAGGGGCCGAAACAAAATTCCTCAGAGGACTGAATTGAAATTGGTGAAGGAGAACTGACCTCAGGAAGCTCAGTACAGCCTAGTAAGCAGAGAAAATCTCATTTTATGTGATTACTGAAAGAGGAAGCCTATTTTTGGTGGTTTGAGTTGGGTGAATATAGAAGAGAGCTAGTTTCTGTTTCCTCAGGTGGACTTTACTTTTGGTATGATTACTCAGTTTTGTATAAAAGTAGAAGCTGTACATATGACTAATTAGTGTCACAGCCTGACAGCTCTTGGCAAAATAAAGTTTTCAAAATAGTTAAGTGCTTTCGTGGTTACTTCAGGTGACATAGATTTAGGTTTATGATATAAAACACACTGAGCTCTTAAATCCTCTCAACTGCACAGATGCAAACTCCACTAATCCCAAAGAAAAATGTGGTCTGCTATTCATTAAATGCAGATGAGATTCCTTTTATAGTAAGCAGACAAGCAGATGCCTAAATTTAGGAACATGTGCAGTTGCAATCAGTGGAATATTCTGAATCTTTTTTTTCTCCGTTCCTGCACTGGAACGCACTGTGCTGTGTCTTCGAGAGGTCTCTGACCCTAAGCCTTACTGTGGAACCTGGTTTATTCCATTGCCTTTGCAGAGTGCTCTTTAACTGTAGATTGTATTGACTAAATATCTGTACCCTTGAAGTTTGCTTTGTAAACCTTTCTGTAAGAAGAATCCAACCACCTATATTCAACTGAGATGGCAGGAGGATGTAATTAACTATTTTTTTTTTATTTTAGTAACTGTGCTGGGAGAGTTGGTTGGGTACTAGCTGGGGACAGGAGACATGAGGGGGCTGGAAATCAGCCTGGACTGGCCGTTTCTTTCCCTGCTTCCCTGCACACTGATTCCTGGGAGTCCAGCTGGAGGGTCTGAGGGCTTACTACCGCTTCTCCGTTTCAAAATTCACTGTTCTTCTCCATTCTCTCAGAGAACCTCTGTTCACGCTTTTGTCTTGCAGGGCCAGGAAGCTAGAGGGTAATTGCAGGAGCCTGTCACCACACAATGAGCCATAGGTGGAGAAAGTCATCCCCTCCCTATTGAATAGGTGAAGTAGAATCATAGAATTGTTTAGGTTGGAAAAGACCTTCAAGATCATCAAGTCCAACCGTAAGCCTAACACTGCCAAGTCCACCACTAAACCATGTCCCTAAGAACCTCATCTACATGTCTTTTAAACACCTCCTTGAGGCCTCTCATCCTATCACTTGTTACCTGGGAGAAGAGACCAACACCCTCCACGCTACAACCTCCTTTCAGGTAGTTGCAGGCAGCGATAGGGTCTCCCCTCAGCCTCCTTTTCTCCAGGCTGAACAGCCCCAGTTCCCTCAGCCGCTCCTCATCAGACTTGTGCTCCAGCCCCTCACCAGCTCCGTTCCCTTCTCTGAACTCTCTCCAGCACCTCAAGGTCTTTCCTGTAGTGAGGGGCCCGAAGCTGAATGTGGTAATTGAGGTGCAGCCTCACCAGTGCTGAGCACAGGGGGACGATCACTGCCCTGGTCCTGCTGGCCGCACTACTCCTGATACAAGCCAGGATGCTGTTGCCCACATCCACAGCCTTTCCCTCATCTATTAAGTGGGTTACCTTGTCACAGAAAGAGATCAGGTTAGTCAAGCAGGACCTGCGTTTCATAAACCCCTGTTGACTGGACCTGATTGCCTGCTTGTCCTGTATGTGCTCTGTGATGGCCCTCAAGATGGTCTGCTCCATAGTCTTCCCCAGCACCGAGGTTAGACTGACAGGCCTATAGCTCCCGGGATCTTCGTTCTGACCGTTCTTGTAGATGGGCATCACATCTGCTAACCTCCAGTCAAGTGCCCCCCCTGGTTAGCCAGGACTGCTGACAAATGATGGGCAGTGGCTTGGTGAGCACCTCCGGCAGCCCCCTCAGAACCTTTGGGTGGATCCCATCTGGCCACATAGACCTGTGCATGTCTAAGTGGTGTAGCAGGTCCCTAACAATTTCCCCTTGGATTATGGGGCTTTCGTTCTGCTCCCCATCCCTGTCTTCCAGCTGAGGGGGCTGGGTACCCAGAGAACAACTGGTCTGGCTATTAAAGACTGAGGCAAAGGCGACATTTAGTACCTCAGCTTTTTCCTCATCCTTTGTCTTTATGTTTCCCCCTGCGTCCAATAAAGGATGGAGATTCTCCTTAGCCCTCCCTTTGTTGCTAATGTAATTGTAGAAACATTTTTTATTGTCTTTTAAGACAGTAGCCAGATTAAGTTCTAGTTGGGTTTTGGCCCTTCTGATTTTCTCCCTGCATAACCTCACAACATCCTTGTAGTCTTCTTGAGTTTCCTGCCCCTTCTTCCAAAGATCATAAACTCTTTTTTTTATTCCCGAGTTCCAGCCAAATCTCTCTGTTCAGCCAGGCCGATCTTCTTCCTCCCTGGCTCATCTTTCAGCACACGGGGACAGGCGGCTCCTGCACCTTTAAGATTTCCTTCTTGAAGAATGTCCAGCCTTTCTGGACTCCTCTGCCCTTCCGGACTGCTTCCCAAGGGACAATGTCAACCAGTCTCTTAAACAGGCCAAACTCTGCTCTCTGGAAGTCCAACATGGCAGTTCTGCTGGCCCCCCTTCCTTACTTCTCCAAGAATCAAAAACTTGATCGTTTCATGATTCCTATGCCCAAGATGGCCTTGAACCATCACATCACCCATGAGTCCTGTTCGCGAACAGGTCCAGTGGGGCACCTTCCCTAGTTTGTTCCGCACCAGCTGTGTCAGTAAATTCTCTTCCACGCACTCTGGGAACCTCCTAGACTGTTTTCTCTGCTATATTGTATTTCCAGCAGACATCTTTAAGTGATAGTCAATAAATAATTATTCCGACCACCATTTATCTTGAAGTCCTGTAGTTAAGCAATTATGTGTTACTTTAAATGAATCAATGCCTTTTTTTTTTTTTTTTTAAATCTGGTTTCCAAATATGAGGAATGCACAGAGATATTGCTTTAGACAATCTTAAAAATGTGTTTTAGAAAGTCTGAAGATTTGTAACTTGGTACTCCTTAGTCTTCAATATTCTTATAGTATATTTTTTGAAAATCAGCCTTTTACCCATTTAAGAAGACAGAATTGATCTCTGTCAAAATATTGGTGTCAAGGTACACAGAAAGCCTTCAAAGTCCAGTATTGGTACCTGTCAGAGCGGTCTGTGTCTTCATCTGGTAAATATTATCAAAGGAAATTGATTGTACTTGGAAATACGTATTTCATTTGATTATGTCTTTCCAGTAAGTTAAAAGCTTTTACCCTAGTTTCAGGATGTCTAGGCTTGTAGTAACTTTATGTTAACTTTGTGGAATGATGCAGGGACCTGTCTAGCCTGATTCATATCCATGGCACAGTTATGGCTAGAGAGGAATTTAATAGGCTGGTAGTGAGAAGATATCTTGTAGAAACAACAGCAGCCAGGATTTATAGTGTTTTCAGATCAGAATAGGCTAGTTCTAGTGTATACAGGAGAAATATAGAGCTCTTACCAAGACCTTGTTCCTATAAAATGTTGTTTGCATGCACCCACACAATATATTTTAGCATTTGCTTGATGACATAGCAATTGTATTTTTCTCCTATATGTTTTCTTACCCTTGGGAAATAACCACTGTAATAGAATTTGGTTAATTAGCAGTTTATAAGTTTGTTACTTGCAGTTCTGAGAGCTCTTTAACAAGTTCTTAAGAAGTCTTAATAACTTCAAATTACTCTTGGAAGACAAATTTTCCTGTTTCTTACACTGCCCTCTAGCGCTGAGCCCATTTTGAGAGTCATCTGCAAACATCTTCATTGTAAAGTAACTTTGTGCAATGACTTTTTAGGAAGTCTTAGATTATCAAAGTCTGCCAAGGCAGGAAACATCCAACTTTTCTACATGAACGTCCACCCTTTTTTGAGTGAACATATTCACATATGTATTGTGTAGAACAGGCAGAGTTTTGTACAAATAAGACTAACATCCAGTTGTCAAAACCCAAACGCTGCCTGTGTTTGCAGCCTGATGTCTCCACAGGTCAACAGTCAAATAAAATGAAGTTCAGGATACACAGCCCAGGTAGGTCGAAAGTCTTGTAGTGTTCTGTACCAGTGAGCTGCAGCCTTCTGGGACCAGTGGCTTCCCCCATGTCTCCTCCTTGGGAGAATCATCTGCATCTCTTACATTTGCAAGTGCCTTGGTCCTGAGCAAATGAAGCCGAGTCTTAGGTGACTACTTAGCAGAACTGAGCTGCCTTCTGACATTTTCATGAGCTGAGAGCTGTTGGGGCTCTCTGCATTGTGTTCTGTGCCCAAATCAGTGTGGCTCGGGGGGACACCCAGCCGGACCTGTCCCAGGCTTCCCCAGGGTGCAGGGCTCCAGAATGGCCAATTTGGCCAAAAGTAAATGAGGAAAAAAAAAAAACCACAGAGCACTTTGGTGTGGGTGTGAATCTGGGGAAAGACTCCAAACTGCTCTCTGGATCTTAGTTTATATCTACATGTGTCATTCACATAAGGAAAACACAGTCTGATGTTTATGTTTCTAGAATTTGTAAGTGACTTCAGGGAAAGAAAGGTCTTCTGTTAACCAGCAGAACCAGACTGAATTTCCACCTTAATACAGACAATAAGCAGGGGATTCTTTCTCAGAAAACAAACAAACAACAACAACAACAAAACCCCCAAAACAAACAAACAAAACCCCCAACCTACCAAACAACAACAATAACAAAATTATTCCAAGACATTTTATTTTTTAGAAACAAATGAAAAATGTTAGCAGCACTCTAGTAGCTTATCATTATGTGTGTGTATTGGCTGCACTAAAATGCAATAGTGCAATATCAATTAATAATAACAATAAATTGTGTTTCAAGCTCTCAAATGTGAAAAATTTGTTGAGAGAGTTTTTAGTGTTTCCTTCTATATGTGCTGTCATATACAATTTAATCTTTGAAGTTTCATACTGGTTGTATACTATTTGTAGTATTATCACAGCTTCTTGACAGTTATCTTTTCAGGAAAGGATCACCTTTTTTGGTTTTTTTTTTTCCCCATTCCCTGTCTGTCTGATCTGTCCAGTGTTGACACTTAACTACAGAGTGTGCTGGAATATGCAAAGACTGTATGTTGAGTGGAATCCTCTCAGGGTAGTTGTGTGTTTTGTATGTCGTTTGGATATGTTGTGATGTGCGTTGGGTTTTGTTTGTTTGTTTGTTTTAAGATTAGGGCTTCGCTGCTTTTTGTACTCTGTACAGACAGATTCTGACAGGCTCTGTCAGTCTCCTTGAGGAACCTTGGCAAGTTCAGTGGGACTTACGGAGCTGTAAGTAAGCAGTGGTAGCAGAATTTAACCCACTTAGATATTTCATTTTTTCTTAGGTGCACTTCCGTTACAGTCAGTTCTTTGGGAACAAAACTAGATTCTGACAGGGGAATTAACTCCAATATCCAAACCGGTAAAATTTACTTTTCATTTAAAAACAATATTAATGTTGACATCTTGTCAGCAGTATTGTGGTTTTTTGGGGGAGTGAGAAAATACGTAAAATACACTTTCTGAGGGAAGCTCTGTCACTGTTACTGTAACGTTAGATTTTTGTCTTCTGGATATACTTTTCTCCATGGCTGCTGCAGTGATCTTGGTGATCTGCTTGTGCCGTTTCTTGTCAGTGTTTCATCAGGGTGTACAAACAAGGAGAGAATGTTTTCATTGCAGAGGTGCATTCATCTGCTAGAGGATTTATAGCAGTGTCCTGCATGGGATCAGCCTTTCAAGACAAGAATTGTCAAACTGTAATTATTAAGGATGCCGATAATGTGTTTGCATTAATTACAATAGACTTTGAAAGTGAGATTTTCCTTTTTGTGTCTTCCTGTGTGACAAAATTTAGGTAGTTTTCATGCTTTTAAAAGCTATATTGAGGCTCTATGGTTCTATGCAAGTCTGGGATTTTTACCTGTCATGTACAGAAGCCTCTGGCAAGAAGGTACAGAGTGTATAGATTGGCCAGCAGATGAAGGGCACATGTAGAGGAAAAGGATCAAAGGATCCTTCCACAGAAAGCTGAAATGCTACTGCCTGCAGGAAGTCAAATATAGATTTTTTTTTTTGAGTGCTGGGAGCCAGAGTCTGAGACCATTAGGCCTGTGAAAAAGCTGGTACTTAAAGTCTTGAAACAATTCCCAATGTACCAGCAGAGACAATCTAACTCATAAAGTTACTGTGAGCTTCTTCATGATTGTCTCAAGAATCTGAAGGCTGCAGAGGTTGTGTGAGAAAGTCAGTTCCTTCAGTTTCTTCAAACTGTAGCACTCTTCCATAAAAAACATTTGCTAGTTTATCCTGACTTCCCAAAAATCTGGCTCCTGAACATCAAAGGAAGCTGAGGTTTGTTTTACCTTTAATGGTGGTCGACTTAGATTGGCATCGTGAGTCCACATGGTGCGGTAAGGCACGGTTACTGCATTAGCCCTTCAGTCATTGCACGCTCCTTCCTTTCCAGGCTGGTAAATCAAAGTGGCGAGCACTGGAGGACGCAGAAGAGCACATGATCAGAGCCTTTCTGCTTACATCCTGGCATTCTTTCTAACTTGTTTTTCTTTTGTGAGCAACCTGTTACACTTGAGCATGTGCAGTTTTGCTAATTTATTGATGCCTTCTGCATGTCTTTATTAGTAATCTGGACACGGGAATTGAGTGCACCCTCAGTAAGTTTGCAGAGCACACCAAGTTGGGTGGGAGTGTTGATCTGCTGGAGGGTTGCAGTCTTATGGACTAGTAACAACAGACAACTGAATCTGTCTCTGCAACTACTTTTGCAGCCCTTTTCTGGCTTGATCCTTTCCCTTAATTGTAAACCTGCTCATGGTAGTGTTTCTTAGGAAGAAAAGTTGAAATCTGAATGAAACTGAACAAAATGTATATTTCTTAATGAGCTTGAATGTTTTTTATGGAGACAGAGCTAATGATGTCAGTGTGTGTTTCTGTTGAAGCTGCCTATTTCGTTAGTCCCATTGCTCTCAGCAGTGTTGGTCTGAAGAGAGTTTCCTTTTGAAGTATTCAGTAGACATGTAGTTGAGTTTTTTACAAAACTTACTGGTTCATTATGCAGAACCATATTCATTTAGTTAGCATAGTGTAACTATGTTACCAGAATTTCCCAGTTGTCATTAGGAATGGGACTTTCTGCTGCCATTCTCTGTTGCGTATTTTGATCCAGAAAACCTTTTGATCCGAAAACCTTATAGAAAAGGTTAATAATAGCTGAGGAGGCTGTACTTACGTAATGAAACTTCAAGGAGAGACAGGCATGAGAAATAATGAAAAATATCACAACAGAGTCAATTTAGCATTGATCACAAACTTGAGAAAAGTTACGCAACGCAGAGCTTAGGGAAATAAAAAAGGGTAAAGATAAAAGAGAGAAAAAGTGCATTATTGGCAGCAGTTAATGGTCCAAATTAAGCAGCACAGAGGAAGATAAAGCATGTCCAGCATAGTGGCTTGTGAAGTGCTGAACTCTTAGTGTTCAGGGCTGCCTTTATGTCCTTTTTTTTGTAAACCAAGAAGTTGTTAACTGCAGATGTATATTGGAAGAGAGGATAACTGATTTACTTTAAAGCTTAAAGGCTTGCATAGATGGATCATGATACAATACAAACAGTCACAGTGCCAATTATAGATTTAGATGCTAAACTGCTTTAAAAATTATTCCTTAGAGATACTTTAGTATCATCATGCCTTAGGTACTACTGAAATTAGATTAAATATGGCAATGTTCCTTACTCATTTAATCTGCTAAATGCTAGCTGTTAGGTGTTATTACCTGAGTTCATGAACTTATTATTTAAGGCCATTGGAAACTCAAAGCAGCCACTGATGTCGTGGTCTTTCTTAAATCTTGATGAGGAAATACGAATGGGCAGGATAAGCACTTGCATGGCAGGTATGCAAGAAATTGGTTGATGCAACAGAAAATCATACTGGTGACAAAACTGAAAACAGTCACCCAGAAAGGTCACTGCTAAACTTTTGCATAGGTGATGCATCAGTGCTGCTAGAGGTGCCATTCGTGGTTCTGAAACAGAGATGTGCATTTATTGGGTAGAAAAAAATCCCTGTATAATTAAATATTTACCTTTCCTTCCTCTCACAATTTAAGAATGCCATTGTAAAATAAGTGGTTGTTCTGTACTTCCCTGGAAATAATTGTATTTTCTTGTTGGCAGAATGATTCCTGTGCCATTATTAGCTGTTATCAATTGATGCTATAAATATGCTTGTTGGTAATCAAGAAAATCCATTCCTGAATTCCCTGTTGTCTGATCATGGTTTTTTATCGTGTTGTTCTTTGAGTAGCAGTTGTATGAGTTGCCTTTCGAAAACTGGCAGAGACAAATGTGTATTGAGAAAAACTAACAAAGTAAGCGTAGGTTATAAATAGGTAAGGAAGGAAGGGAGAGGAAGGAAAGGGATACACTGGTACTCTACAGCAGCTGTGTTCAGTAAAAGTAAATGCACAACTTTTGATGGGATGAGGACTGTCTTGTCTGTTCTTGTTGCTTCTAACACCTTGCTGGTCTGTGGTTCCTTACTAATAATAAGAGGTATACATTTTGTTGTCTATCCATTTGCTTCTTGGTTGTACAACCTCTGATGAAAGCAAGTATTTAATTTATTGCCAGTTAACACGAACATTTAATTACTAAATTGGGTGTTAGGAAATGAAGATAACATGAGGCACCTCCTGCTCTACTGACTTCTTCTCCTGTCTTCTCTCATTTCCTTATTTCCTCTGTTCTTTTTGCTGCTCCTTTGTACCCTTGTTCCCTCTTTCTTATTATTTTCTGCCCTTTCTTAAATATTTTTTCACGGAAGTGCCACCAAGTTCACTGATGGGCTGCACTCTGGCCAGCAGTGGGTCTGTTGGGAGGTGACCGTGTCTGGCACAGGGCAGCACCCTGACCTTGTCCCCCAGACGCCACTCCTGCAGTCCCTCTGCTACCCAAACCTTGCTATTTGTCCTCAATACACTAGAAAAGGCTATTGAAACCTCTGTGTGTGTGTTTCATTACAAGGTCAGTGTTAATGCAAGTTCATTCAAGCTTCAATTACTAATAAAAATGTATTTTATTACTAGGAGAGAATTGGTTTCATGTCATGTACAACCTGGATTTCAGCGCTGTCTTCTGACTTATTCTATATAACAAGCAATAGAAAGAGGAGAGTGAATTTCCATCTTGGAGGCTGCACTCAGTGAGATCAGATGAAGCAATAGATTTTAGATTAAGGTTAATTGCATAATTATTAAACGTGATCCAGAAAGCATGAGCTAAAGACACGTAGATGCTTAGGGAAAACAAGCTGGGGGGTTTTTTGACTTGAGTAAGCACTGCGTGACCAAGCCCATGCTGTTGCTATGGCCAGCCAGGCTTCTGAAAGGAGACCTCCTCAGCCCAGGTGGACAACCAGCTGACATATGTATGATTTGTCTCTGGTACCAGTTGATTTAATGGCAAAGCGTCAGTCTGCCAAGAGTTAATACCAGCCTCGTGCCTGCGTACAGTGCTGCTCTTTGCGTGGTGTGTAAAGCTGATCTAGAGAAGATCCCACGTTAATATTTGCAGCACTGTGCTGCGGACAGTAAGCTTTCTTCCCATAGGAAAAATGGAACTGATCTTTCCTTTTTAGTAATAACTGAGCAGATAAATGTGCTTACCTTTGTATTGCTTGAGGCAGTACTACTTACTGGTTCACCTTTGAGCCTTAGTATCCCATGATCATTCTGCTATTGTAGAAGCACATGGTAAGAACAGGCTATGAGACTTCAGGCCAAGATCTGTTTTCAGAGACTAAGGCGTGAAATACACGTGTTGACTAGTTGAACGGCAGCTGATGGTCTTATAATAATTGTTTTCATTTCTTGTGAGAGACTGTTTCCCCCAAGGGTTTTCAGCCAAATAAAAGGAAGAAAGAGTTTGTCATCAGAGATGCGTGCTTAATTCCATTGATTGGAATTGTAATTGAAAGTTCTTGCTAATGCTTTTTCCCATACAATAATGTATTGAAATAATGTGTTTGCTTAGTATAAAAAAAAAATGGCTGCATTTGGCAAGTGGCTTATTAGAGCTTGTAAACTAAATTCACAGATATCTGTTGCTGGAAAATCTTAGTCTTGCAGATACAGTCAGGATTTTTGAGTGCTTTTTCAATCACAAAACAGCAAGAGCTTCGTAGATCACTTCAGGAAATACTCTTGCCCACAAAATCATTAGATAAAATCCAATAGATGCCTGTGTGAGTGTGATTCTGTGACGGCGGTTGTTTCTGGGATGGCTTTTCATCCATGGAAAATTATCATCGGAACTGCCTGTAGTTACAAAGGCGTATGCATGCACCGTTCTCACCGTGAGTCTTATTTTTATTCAGATGTCTTCATGCATTGGCGTGCTGTTTGCATGCGGGTGGACCCTACAGTCTTCTGCCATAAGTGTTGTAATAAATATAAAAGTTAAAACATTCAGGGAAAGTGTGCTTGATTTGGAGAAATCTGGATTAATGTAACACACAACAGGTTGAACAAATACCTGCATAGTGTTCTTGGTCAGCATGAACATACATGTTCTTGAAAAGTGCTGAGCAGCGTTAATTTATATGGGCTGGGATCAGGAGCGTACGTGATCTAAATCTTCTCTTACGATATGAAAACAGTTTGTGAGATTCTTTGAGTAAATTCAAGTTGTTTTTGTGGAGATCATGTAGTTGTCAGACCAACAGATAGAGATATCTGTGACTTTCCCCATTGCTGTGATTTTTGGACTGGTATTTAAAAACTATTCTGACTTTCTCAAGTTAGGACCTTCTAAAATGATCTGAATTTATGAAGCTTTCTTATTTTCCATTGCAGAGTTGTATGTAAACTCACAAGCTCCACTCTATCGCGCTTACCTGTGCGGTAGCAGGGCCTGTCAGCGTAGTTTCCTTGTTTGAGGGCTTGGCTGTCTTTCTTCTGAGAAGAACTGGAGGCGTTTCCAGGATTCAGGCAGGGAGGCCGTACTTCGGCAAGTCAAGAGACGTGACATATTTACAGAGGTTGGAACGTAATGCAGGGAAGTGTCACTGGTTTCCTGTCAGTATTGTCGGAGGGAAAGGAAAACATCTTAAACAAATCAAACAACTTAATCTCAGTTTATGTTCGGGTTCTTTTTAGTAAAAGATCAAAGAATGTGCTTCCTGGTATTCTTTGGGAGTCAGGATTCTGGTCGTACATACTACTAGTACCTAAATTGTTCTCTTCAGATGTTTCCAGGTAGGCAGCTCTCAGGTCTGTAGGTGACTGTGTGGGCACTCAGGAGGACTTTGGACACAGTTTTAGTTTCTGCCTATTGGACATATTTCAAGATTTCCCAAAGATTCACTTTTATTTTTTTAAGTCTGTGACCAAACAGTTATGGTTTGTGAGTACAGCTCTTCAGAAACGAGAGGTTTTATTTAGTTGGTCGGTTGTTAATGGATATGGAGACTGTTCATAAATAATTAGAACTTCTAGAAAATTATATTTTTTCTTGGTGAGTCACTAGTCACTAGATGACAAATCAGGGTCTACTGAGGCCTTTGATCTTTCTTTATTAGAGTACCGTATATAGTAAAGTGTTTACAGGGACGAGGGCTTCTCTGGGTTAGATTGTGTAGCCACTGAAGAGCTGGTTGGAGGGGTGAGATGGGGCTGTTACAGAGAATCTTACGGGTCGCCTTGAACAACTTTCTTGGGCAACTAAAGACTGAGGACAAATGCTGTGATTTCATTGTACTGGAGCTCTTCTTAAACCAAGTTCCCATCTTCTTTATTTGCAACAGAAGCCAGAGATGTAGCCTTGTGGAAAAAAAGCATTTTCAAGTGACACAAATATTAAAAAATGTCTATCCTGGTGGTGTCATTGCACACACCTACATATGGACTAAAAATTCAAATAGGCTGGATTCATAAACTGGACCATAAAAATATTGTGTGACTGAAACTGCTTTGCTATCTGAACATGTGAAGTGCAGTGAATTCTTTCTCTGTGTTGAATCTATAGGTTCAAAGAACTTATTTTGCACACAGATGTTGGTGGCCATTTTGTGTGTTCAGTACAGACTCTTTCTCGTTTTACCTTTGTTTTTCCCCTTCAAAACTTTATTATTTTTCTAGCAAGATAATTCAGGCTGAAATAAAATAGTTCATCTTTGTATATAAAAGCAAAATAATATTCTTGTTGCCTGATAAGGATCCTTTTGAAATTTAATTCATTTAGACTTATCAGTCCCAGCCTTTAGTCTGATTGTGACAAAAAAGAATTGTTTTTAACTAACTGTATTTTGAATATTAAGTTTTGAGCCTTAGGTGCTACTAGTTACACTGCCAGAAGAGGAATGCGAGGGCATGTTATGTGAAGACCTACAGACTGCCGTCCCTAAAGTTATGCTTTTTAAAGTAACGTACCCTAGTGCCTGTTGGAATGAAAGTCTAAACTTGTTTCTTTTTGTCTTTTGTAGAAGCTCCACCAAAACCTGAAGAAAATCCTGCAGAAGCGTTCACTGACTCATCGCTCTTCGCTCACTGGGGCCAGGATCTCAGTCCTGAAAACAGACGAATTGCCCTCAAACAATTCCAGTATTATGGCTACAACGCTTACCTGAGCGACCGCTTGCCGCTGGACCGGCCCCTGCCTGACCTCAGGCCCAACGGGTGAGTGCTGTGGTTCAACTCAGCCTTGCGCGGCCTGAGTTGTGGAGTCCATTAGCTGTTCTTCACCTGGAAGTCTTGTGTCGCGTGATCACATAGAAGTCTGGAAGTTTCAAATGTCTCTTGAAACACTGGAGTGCCCAAATTAAGTCCTATTAAAATCCCGCTCTGTATCCGTTAAAAGTTCCCCAAGATCCTTGGAACTTTAGTCTCACGTACAATTTACATTACGTAGCAAGTGGTTTATTGCCAAAAGAATAACCTTTTTATGTTAAATTTCAGTTTTATCACAAGATCTGACTAAGGTAGGAGTAAAATGAGAGTTGGTCTTTCTGGAAAGCCCAGAACTGGCTGATAAAGATCAGTCAACAGGTGAAACTAGTGGTGAAATACGTAATTTAGTCAGGCAGTGTGTACCAGCTGAAAGCCCATGGAGCCTCCTTGGCTGGGCTGTACTCTGCTAGGAAGCATTCCTGTCAGCAGGGTAAATATGTCCAGCGTTATTCCACAATGTCTTGGTGAGATGGATGGGCCCAAGGGAATGAACAACCCTCCCTTTAGTGCGCTTGAGGCCTGTTCTGGCAGGACCATTCACAGAGACAGTTAATGCTCAACTTTTTCTTCAGCCTTGGTTATACATTTGATCCTTTGAACAGCTCTGGGGATGAGGAAACTGGTGGAGAGAAAACTGCTTTTTTGAAGGTCATTACAAAAAAATCTTTAAATAAACATCATGGGTACTTCCTGAATTGAACCAGTAACCAAGATGTGAAAGGCTTCTTAGTTCCTTGCCAATTCCAAAAGCAATCCAGATGTGATCTTATTAACTTATTTAGCCAAATGTTTTAATAGCTGAAGCTGTAAGCAGTACAATTTACCCTGTATTAAGTTGTCTGATGTTAATGAAAAGAGATGAATGCCATTCCAGGCAACAGTTTAGCAATTTTAAATATATTTATGCTATATATTGTTATATAGCACATTTTAGAAATATTTATGTTGTGGATTTGCTGAAGTAATGACTTTAAGGAAAACAAGGTATATGCAATTATATTTGTATTTGGTTAAATAGGTTTAGCACTTTCTATAGGGACAATCTTTTTTAGATATAAACTATTTTAGAGGAAAAACACATCTTCTGTAACTAACTAGACATCAATGACAGAAATGCATCTGTTCTTATATCTCTTTTGAAATTACTCTCCTGAATGATATCAATCTGAATTTTTTATAACTATGGGTTTTAAAAATTAAAAAGACAGAGAAAATGAATGTTAATGTAGCTGAAAAAAATAAATTAGAGTTGGGATCTTAAAAGAAACTCCAGTTAGAAACAAATTGTGATCCTAATTTCTGTGAAACGTTTGATCCTTAGTTAACTGTCTGCCAAAAGCATATTAGACATTATGATATGTTTATGGATGCATGCATAAAAAATAAAGGCTTAGTAATAGCAGCTCAGGACAATATTTCCCCCACACACACCTTTGTCATGGTTCAGGAGCAAGTAGGTAGTCTGACTCTGAAATGCAGTAAATTCTGACACTGAGGGAAATGAAGTGTGTTGTCAGGTAGCACGTACACTGCTGTGTATATGGCACCCTGTGGAGTACAGAGCTGCAGGGTATTCTGAAAGTCATATTGCTGAAAAAAGAATTCCGACTCTTTATACGCAAATTCTCATTTGTGTGAGAGCACACACGTGGCTATTGTAGGGAAGAAAACCTGCGCGAGTATGTTTTCCACTTATAATAATCAATTTTTAGGATTTGTACCGCCCAGTTTTAAAGCAAATTGCATGTGTCACTTCCAGAGTCTATATAGATGTATTTAAATTATCCATGGGCAGATACTGCGCTCAAGCAGCATAGCATGAAAGCCAAGGATGGAGTGGCTGGGAGAGAGCACACAGAAAGTGCCATGGAGACGGAGTTAATCAACTTTGCTGGACCTTAGTCAGTTGTGGTGTTCCTGTTCTGACTACAAATGCGCAGAAGCACAGAGGCAGAGGTACCACAGCAGCTCTCGACAGAGTTAGCCTGGGCCTAACCAAGCTCATGAGCCTGGATTTAGCAGTGGTTCTGCAAGAGTCAGTGTGGGCAAAGGCTTGCGAGCAGGAAGCTGAAGGAAGAGAGTTTGTATAGATATGTCTGGGCTCAGTTGTGGTCTGTCATCTGTACCCATCACCTATCATATTGAAGTATAGGAAGTTGGAAAGACAGCAGAAATATACGTGTAACTGAAGTGTCATATAATCCATACATGGTTCGCCCCAGCTGAGACTTGGAGAATTAAGCGATCTGCCAAGAGTGTGTGGTGTTAGTGGCCCCTTTTATATCATACTGGTATGACTCGGACTTGACCTTCTTTGTGCCTGCAGTGCTCTACGAATTCACAGCAAAATAACTTAGCAGAGGAGCTCAGCATTTCTTTGCAAGGTTCTGCAGTGAGAAGGGCCACTCCACATATGTAATAACCCTGTTATAGCATAGGGGATTTTCTAGGGTTGATATTACCAACATTTAATGCCATGAGAAAACCAGAGAACAATTAGAGACATGGAGGAGAAGGCAAATATTCGGCCTTGCCCAGTCCTCCAGTGTGGGTGGCATGCAGAGGTGGGAGAGCACCTTTAATAGTTAGGGCAGTGGACTCTGATCAAGCCCCTGAGCTCTGGCTTCTCTGGAAAAAAATGACCATGAGTCAGATGGAAACATCCAGCAGATTGCAGCTGGGTCAGGCTGTGGCAGTTGTCACACTTTGGAGTGGGACCTTCTCGTGTTTTAGGTGCTGCAGAGTGGTTTCTAACCCTCTGTACAGTATGAACCTCGTGTCCTGTAACAGAATGTTTAGAATTTGATTACTTTTCCGTGTGAATATTTGAGCTAGCACAGTGGAGTCCCCAGCACAGTCAAAAATAATCTGTTATAATACAGATTATAATAAATAACTCCTCTGGATGTCCTGGCCTCCTGAAGTAATCATCACGTCCCAAAGTAGGCTCTATTTTTGCAGTACATAGATAGTACAAGCAGTATTGTGCAGTATTGCTTGTACTGTCTCTTCCAAGGCCTCCATTTATTTTCTGCTGCTGAAATTGGGTGCTCTGCTGTTTACCACCCTTATGTGCACCTGTTAGCCCGTAACGTTATCTCCGTCACAGACTAACAGATAACTACTGGCTCCAATGAGCTTGGAAGCATTGAGGAAGCCAACGTTGCCCTTACTGTATGCAGGACCAGGATAATACTTCTGTGTTACTTGTAACTCTGTTGCGCTCATTACTTTTAAGTAGGGCAGGCAGTACCCACAAAGCTTGTCATAAGTGAAACACTGAACAAGCTCACACAGAAAGACATTATTAAAATGTAGGTTGTTTAGGGATCCCAAAGCTGGGTACCAAATCTCCTTTTGAGTGGATGCACTTAGGATTCTGCTTCGTTTGCTTGTAAATTTTTTGTCGCCTGATCCAGTGTGCAGAAGCTCATGTGGGAAAGAGAGATAACATTCTTCTTTGCTTATGTGATGAGAGAGTGTGGGGTAGTGGAAAAAGATGTGCAGCAGGACCCCAGCAGAGGAACGATTCGGCAGCGTTTTGCTCCTGCGTAGGCTCTATGAGATGAAGGAGCTGACCAGTAGGCATAAACCAACTTTTTCAGTCAGTATAACTGCAGCCAGCCAAACTCGCATTCGTAGAAACAGCATTTGTATGAAGAAGCAAAGGCAGGGAGGGTGGAGTGGAAAAAAGAAGCATTTAAAGCTCAAATGTTTTTCCTTCTTTGGAGATTGTTAAGTAGTATGGTATAGCGTTTGGCTTGTAGCAGGTTTGCCCTTTTCCCAGCTGAGTCAGTGCTGTTTGGCATCCAGACAAGTGCAGAGGAGACATCCTGTTTCCTATGCAGAGAAAAGCTTTGGCCGTTTTGTAAGTACTACTTGTTTCAAACAGTTCACCAGTCCCAAACTGTATTACTTCGAGGCTCAATTCAGCAAAGAACAATGGTAGAAGCCTTGAAGAGCAGCAGAATTACATTTGTGATAAAGTGGGCACGAACAGAGCAGATGGGATATCCACTGAATGCAAATATAACTACAAGGGAGAAAAATTAAGCAATGGCTGGTTGAGGAGAGTGATGCATTTTAGGAGAGGAGCTATTTATATATGTACATCTGTCCAAGATGTCCATCAGTGTCATGGTGGTATATGCAGTCCTGGATGTAGTGTGCAAGATGTCAGACTTGTATAAACCTGTAGGTTTTACTTTATTAAAACTGATGTAAGAAAAATGTTGTCTCAAATCGTGAGGTTCAGGCTGGACGTTTGCACATTAGCTCTGCTTGTCCCCAAAAGCCAGGTCCTACAGACTTGCGTTCCATAAGCATTTGCGTCCACATGCATCTGCGAAACTGTTCTGTTTTGCTGGGCTTGTGTTATCTATGGACGCGGCTCCATGTTCGAGTTCTTTTGTTTCTGCTCATGAAAGATAGCATAAATATTGCACGTTGTATTTGATGTTTCAAAGGAATCCTTTAAAAAGAGCACAAAAGCCTGGTACTTCACCTGTTGTATTGTTTTGGGCAGAAGTCCTAAAATTACCAAATTATTCTGCATCCTTGTTAAATATCTAATGTTTAATGCTGTCATATTTCCCGCTCTCATTTAATCGTCTCTCTACCTTTGATTCTCTTGTCTCACTTTTGCCTGTGATGTGTGCTGCCTGAGTGGCCGCCCTCCATGATTCTGATCGGTGCTGCAGTTTGTCCTGTCTGAGTGTATCTCCTCAAATGGCTGCTCTAGGTGTATTTAACATTACTAGCGGTGATACCAAATCAGCGGCAGTCCAAGCTGCTGTAATAACCCGGGGTAATAATGATGTGCACATGTTGGTTTTGATTTTCCCCCTTGTCTCCTTTAACGGAAAGAAGCTGCGATGCGGTGATCTGTACGCTCTCACTTGCTCTCGTTCTCTCTCTCTCAGTCTCTTATTAATGTGTCATAACATGTGAATGTTCTTTCACTTGGCATACATTTACACTAAAACGTACTCAGAATAATCCATGGCATAATACTGTGAGAGGCTAACAATTTTTGGCCAAATAGCTATACAGAATTCTTCTTATGTTCATCTGAAAATGAGTTTTATTGAAATCATCAACTCCCAGCTTACTGTTCTTATTGCTTTATTCAGAGAAAGGTCTTGGTTTTAAGTTCCAAGAAGAAAATGGACCTTTATTGTGTAATTTTACTGACATGAATAGCTTTTATTAAAAAGAGTGGGGAATCAATCTGTTACCATTAAATCTAGGCTGTAAGATGCTTAGGAGACCAAGAACTAATCACTCTTGTGTCACAATTTTGGAACTTATCTGCATATTTATCAAGTTCCTTTCCTGCTATCCAATCTTTCTTTATTATGAATATTTTGTTTGTTTTTAGGGGTTGATGCCAGGAGGAAAAAAAAAAAAAAAGTTTGCTTATACTTATATGGTAACTCTGTATTCTAATTCCTCACACGATTGTATGCCTGCCTTTACTCCCTTGTAATAGAAGATGATGACCACAAACAAAGATTTCTAAATTTGCTGCTGACTGTAGTTCTAGAATAATAGATTGTAACCCTCAGAGATCAGGAAAAAAGCCCTTTTTATATGTTGTTCAATGCCAGCCTTATTAGCATAGTTCAGTTAAGACTTAATAGTAGTAAAAGGAAAAATGAAGAATGATCACAAAATGAAATTGTTAACGTAAATAGTTGAGCTGAAATTCTTACACTACAAAGTTCTTTTGCAAGAGTTTTAGTCTTATTTATTTCATTTATGCCAGACTGGGATTTTTTTTTTTCCTCCCATACATCTTGAACTTCCATTTGCAATTTTGGCTGATGACAAAATGTTACCAGATCTTGAAGAAAGTTCAATTCTGTTTCTGCTTATGCTTCTGAGAAATTTTTATTCTGTTGGAACTAAAGCTCCTTCCCACATACATTCTTAAAACAAAACCTTAACCCCAAATGTTTTAGTACATTGCATCCTGTGTTTGAAAAAAAAGTAGAGTAGATGACCTAATTTAGTGATTAAAATAAAAAAGCTGTTCTGTTACCATTGTTGGCTGCAATATCCATGCAACTCTTCATGAAAGGTTCTCATAAATCGTAGAAAATAATTCTTTTTAATTATTTCTTTGTATATGTATTTGTAGAAGGTCTCAGATAAGTTATTAATACAGGAAATCATTCTTGCTTTGTTCTTACTGCATAGTTACGCTAAACTAATTTTAATGTGACTGACTAAATTGTCTTATCACAATGCATATATTCTAGAGGAATATAATTTTCTTGTGGACAAATATTTGAAAGATTCATAATGTATGCTGTCCTCCATTTCCCAGAGTCGTGCTTCAAATAGAACACCAGGAGTTTCTCTAAATTTCTGGTAACCATGACAACCGTTACTTTAATGTTATTAGCCCAATGTAATTTAGTGGAGTAGGTTGCTAGAGGTAATTTTTTAGCTACATTGGGATGATACTCGTTATTGTAATTCAAAATAATATTTAGAATTTATATTTAAAAATCACTCAGTCATAATACTGAAATACACTCTATACTTTGGATTTGTTATTTTAGCGAGAGCCTCACTTTGCAGAGGGGCAGGTTGGGGGTCTTGTCCAAGGCCCCTGGATGTGTCCAAGGCAGAGCTGTCATTGAAACTTGTGCATTGCTGGTTGCCACGCAACGGTCCAGGGCTTAGGGCTTAATGGATCTGAGATTTTGATCCATACAATTTCCTCCCTTTTTCCCCCTTCAGTGTATCTTTCATACGCGTGCACACGCACACTTTTCTCTGTAGCTATTTCTTGTTCATTCTTAGAATTAGGGAGTTTTACTCCTCGTAAAACTTGGCATAAAGAGGAAGACAGACGTACTTGTGAAACTGCACAAGTGCTCTTCTGCGTTCTCGGCATGGTCTGAGGTGTGTGGGTTGAATTCTGATTTGTTTGAATTTTAAAAAGTAGGAAAAGTAGGTAATTTTTATTGTTATCATCTGATACGAAAAACAGTGTAGGCAGGAAAATTCACTTTTTAAAAGCTCTACATGCATTGAAAAAGAAATGAATTCAAGCTGGAAGTATAGATGATAAACAAGCCTGAATAGAAAAAAGAAAACTTGAACTCAATTTAGGAATGTACCCTAACTGAAAAAGAATTCATTTGAAAAGACTAAAGAAATGAGACACAACAAGAGCTTAATTCTATTCTCTTGTATGTAGTTATCTTTTAATGTGTGGTGGAGCAAAAAGAGAATCAAGTGACATTTGCAGCATTAAACATTTTGCTCTTGTCTTGCATAAGGTGCCAAACAATGGAAAATCTTGTTCAGTGGGATCTAATTTGAAAATATGTAAACGAATGCAGGTAGGAAAAACAATACAAATAATTTCCTTTAAATAGATGGAACACATGCCAGAAACAGAAATTCTGTTTGAACATTTCAGTTTATGCATGTATTTATGGTAGGGCAGCAGTGGTTTGGGGGCTGGTTTTGTCATCTGGAACATTTTTGCGATATAGTTTGTCATTAATTTCTTACAAAATTATAATTCACATACATGTCAACCTTAGCTTAATTAACAGAGGATAAAAAATACATTTTTTTAAGGAAGCAACTTCTTTTAACTATTTTCAGTGTATTTTCATTGCCATTTAAAATATTTTCCAAAATCAACTATGTTACTGTTTATCTGATAGGTGACATATCTTATCATTTTTACTAGAGTTTTGTTTTTACCTTCTTTGTACATTGTTATGTCTGAGGATAACAAATATTACTATGCTTAAGCTAGGCAGCTAAAAGAGAGATTGGCTGTACTTTTGTTTGCTGGACCATTTTATATCTCTATGTGTTTTGGCTGCAAGTGTATCACTAAAATAACAGGCTTTACAGGCTAATATTTAAGCCTGTTAACTCATTCATAGTCCGTTTGAAGCCCAATTTTCAAAGCTTGGATGATATTTCAATTTTTACATCAAACAGAAATGTGCTAGCTTTATGAAGGTGTACAGGAGACTAGAATTTTGTTAGTAATTTCTCATTATAGCCATGCAAATTTTTACATACAACTTGCATGTAAGAGATGACATCCACAGAGTAATCTTACCTAGATTGCATATGGAATTTTTTTGGTCGATGCAGCATGGCATGCACATACACATACACATACACTGTGTACCAGGTCTGTTCTTCAAGTAGCTGGATCTGTAATGCTCTTAGCATCTTTTGGGAAATGGGGAGGGTTAGTATTTAAAAACTGTAGCGTGTTCATAAGTACAGAAGCCTCCCAGACACTGGGAGCCTGGAATATAATATACACCTTGAAAATCCTATTTTCAGATGCCACCTAACCCTGGTGGCACCTAAAATTCACATTTGTCCAAGGTTCACCTCAGGTTTGCCAGTGCTGAGCCCAAGCCAGTTTGTGCCTGCTGCACCTAGTCAGCTAGCCAGGCAGTGTTTTAAAGCAGTGCTTTAAGAGATTGTTCACCACAGAAGATGACCTTCCTTTAATGAATGATTTCAGAGGTTAAAATACTCACTCTAGGGTACAGGAGGCAGGTGTGGAGAACAGGCTTTTGTCCTTAAGAAGATTCGAAACCTTATGTGTGTATATAGAGTTGGGACTGTTCAGTCTAGAGGAGAGGAAGGTCAGGGTGGATGTTGTCAATATCTAGAAATATCTGAAGGGAAGGTGCAAAGAGGCTGGAGCCAGGCTCTTTTCAGTGGTACCCAGTGACAGGACCAGAGGCCATGGGCACAAACCGAAGCACTTTTTTACTGTGCGGGTGACCGAGCGGAGGCACAGGTTGCCCAGGGAGGTTGTAGAGTCTCCATCCTTGGAGACACCCAAAAGCTGTCTGGACAGGGTCCTGGGCAGCCGGCAATTTATTATCAATGAGACAATGACACTTTCACAAGCTGTTATATTTGATCTGCTGTCAAAAAAAAAAAAAAAAAAGTCATGTGTTTTTAGGTCTCATGAAAGTTTCAAAGAAAACTTTTCAGTCTGATGCTTAAAGCTGGAAGCTTTCCTACCAGTGAGAACAGGGGAGTAGCACACCAGTAGAAATACAAACTGATTTTGGAAAGTAAGTTTTGATTTGTTATGCAGCCAAAAGATCAAGCTAGAAGTGGGAGTCAGTAAATCCAAACACCGTTTTAGTTGTTTCTCTCTTGTATTGATGCTGTGGAACAAAAAGCTGTGGATCTTTGTGAACAAGTTTCCTGTTTGTTTCTGAAAGGTAAATGAACTAGCTTATTAAAAAAATATAGTGTACACCTTTCAAGACTGAAACTGTTGTCATTACTTTTCCAAGACTCTGTTTTCTGTTTTACGTCTATAGAATTTCACATGTTGACAGAGAGAACAGTACCCAAAGTGTAAAATAACTTCTGTAATGTGATTTCCATCAATTTAAAACTAGTGACTGAATTGAGAAAACTGATTGACCAGCTGAATTTGAATATTATCTGTATCTCAGTGGTTCTGAATATATGTCCTGTGCACTGACTCTTTTCAAAAACTTTAAAGCATACATGTAAACTTGTCATCTTGATTGAACTGAATTTTTCTGCAACGTCCACCATGTGAAGAGGAATGCTTTTGCAATACTTACCCGCATTTATTGACTGTACAGAATAAAATACAAAATAATAATAATAATAAATGCTATGCTTTCTCTTCAAACTGAAGAAGAAATTTAATTAAGGAGTCATATTCATGTATGGTTTGAAAATTCTGAATCCATCACTGCTTTCTGTGTGCCGACCATTGGCTGTTAGAAATGTTGTTTGCAGCTTCCAGGAGTTCCTGGGTGCAGCGAGCCCAGGCGTCCTGAGAGAACCTCAGACACTTCGGTGGTGTCAGGAGGCAGAGAAGAGTGTTAGTATCAATCATTTCCATCTACAGAGCCTACGTAGAAGTGATACCTGGGTCAGCTTTTAACCTAATTTCATCCTAGTAAATAGTTTAAGGTCTGAGAAAAAAGGTAGAATTAATTGTTGTTCAGAAACATTGCATTAAAATACTAAAAGTTTCAGAGAAAAGTAATTACTTTTGCTTAATTAACTTGTGGCTTTATTTAAAAAAGCAAATATTTTGCTGTCAGTTTAAAAGATAGAAATTGGTGAAAGGGCTTTCTATTCTTCATAAAATTACAGAATTTGAATCCTTTTTTAAATGAAGGAGGAAAAAAACCTCAATAAAACACTAAGGAACTCCAAAGTTGTGGGCAACACTTCCATACTGCTGTTTGCATAAGCAAATTGGAATATGGCTAAAATATATGTATTTTTAAAAACCACAGGAAAATCCATCAGGTTATGAGAGTATTCCTCATTCTGATTAAACCTCTTGACTGAGCTTACAGATAAGTTTTCCATCCTTTTTCCTGTTTTTCTGGCTACACTGTGTCTTAGCTTCTTCAGCAGGATGTTCTTTGGAGCTGGATCTTTTACTGTGTTGTTATTGAGATAAGAAAGAAGCCCCTGATTTTTACTTGAGATAGATGATAGACCCTGTAGCAAAAATAATTGATGTGGCTATTAAGAAGATACTTTCTAAAGTAAGAGTCTAACTGTTCATTCCTGTCTGCACTGTCCAGGAAGACGTTGTGCACAACTGCTGCTGGAAACTGCATTTAAACAAGAGTTCGCATTTGATTTGCAAACTGATTTTCAGTGTTTTGGGCTTAGGGTAGAAAAGTAAGCTCACTCTAGGCCTTGGCTGCACAGGCAGATTCAGGAGATTGTTTTCAGCAAATCCTTCTTGTAGACAGTAATTCATCTGGTTCTTGCCTATACCTGTTCTGGACAGGTATGGGGACCGTGCCTACAAAAGCTCTCTTGTCATTTGTATGACTGGGGACAGATTTCACTGAAAGAGTTTGTGTCGACGTCGTGACTTCCAACAGTTTACTCTTTTTTTTTTTTTTTTTTTTCCCTTTCACCTTTTTCTTCAGGTGCAGAAACCTTACATTTCCTGACAGGCTTCCTGAGGTCAGCATTGTATTCATCTTTGTTAATGAAGCTCTCTCGGTGATTCTGCGCTCCATTCATTCAGCCATTGACCGGACTCCTGCTCACCTGCTCAAAGAGATTATTTTAGTTGATGATAACAGTAATAATGGTAAGAGGTTTTGATTGTTTGGTTTTGTGTGGTTTTGATGTTTGGTTTTGTGTTTGTTTGGGGTTTTTTGGTTTGTTGTGGTTTTTTGGGGGGTTTTGTTTGTTTGTTTTTCCCTAGAGGTTGGATCATACACGAGAATCCTTGAATTCCGTCTCCTGCTCATCCCGTTGGTGTTTCAAATGTTGTCGGTGTATTTTCTCCCTTCTTTGTGTCACAGTATTTCTGGATTGTCTTCACATATACACAAGTGGGGTGTGTTAGAAAGATTATGTACAGAGATAGAATGCTGTTTCCATATGTTTAAGGTGTCTGTTAACCAGAATTTTGAGTGTAACAATAGATTCCTGTTTCAGTTGTACGTTTGCATGTACATGCTCACTTTCTCTTTTGTATAAAACATCTTTCTGTGTTTCTTAGACGTCTCCTCTGGATTTTCAGATCCTCTGCTCTCTGGTTTTCATCAGCAGGCCTTCTCTCATCCTTTCTTTCATTGCAGATGTTATGTGATCCCTGTAGCTAGATCCTGTGACTCACTGTTGATCTTAAATGTATCTCAGATTGGTACAGAAAATAAATCTTTTGCAAAACAAGTAAATAAGTTCCCCACTCCAGGCTATGCACTTCATTATCTCCTCTCTTGCTGACTATCAATGAAGGAAAAAGTAAAATTCTGACTCTTTATAGTACATACAAATCCCAACAACTTGATGTAAGCTTATATCAAATCTAATTCCAGTCCCAGTGAATAATACTGTGTTTAGAGTTACCTAAGGCTGACCAAGCTTTTCTTGAAATATCTGCTGATGGAACAGTGTGGGTAAATTGGCATGCAGGATTTATGAGTTGTAATTTGTAGTTTATGGCACGATTTATCATGTAGCAATGTGATGAAGTCAATGAAAAAAATCACATGAAACAGTAAACTATGAGCAAAGTGAAAACAAACAAAAACCAGAACAACCAAAACTAAAATC
This sequence comes from Caloenas nicobarica, assembly GCF_036013445.1. Taxonomy (NCBI): domain Eukaryota; kingdom Metazoa; phylum Chordata; class Aves; order Columbiformes; family Columbidae; genus Caloenas; species Caloenas nicobarica. Next base: position 58,114,385 of record NC_088249.1, on the reverse strand, counting down.
TACATGTGTGCACACACATGCACATACATGTGATTCAGAAACTTCTTGTGAACCAAGGTAGGCTTTTGATTTGCCTCAGCATGTAGTTCAGTCATTTGGCTTGGTTTTCCTGATGCACTCTTGCTGGCTTTATTTTTTGCCTACTCCCTCATGTAATATGGGGCAGTTTGATAGGAAAAAAAACCACAACACAACTTTGATTAGTGGACTTGGGCTTGGAATGTGTTTGTAGAAATTAATTCCTGCATCTTTCAAACAGGTAGAGTTAATGTGATGCCAGGAGCTCAATGAACCTGAATGGCTGTTGGTGCTGCAGGGCCTGAGGCCTCTGGACACGGAGGAACTGGCCACAAGGCAGCCATACAAGAAGAAAAATAATCTGGCTCAAAAATGAGGTTTCTAAAGTTTGAGTCTGATTTTCTATGATTTACGGGCAGTTATTCTAGAGGGCACATTGTAGAGCAATGTCAGAAACTTCAGTGTTTCTGAGAGCCTGTTATCAGTGCAATGAGCTCACTAACAAAGACACTTTGCACTGTGCTCTGTGGGCTTGTCAAAATTATGCTTTTTCATTATTTCTTACCTGAAATAGATAAGAAATCACAGGAATCACATATTCTTTCAGGAAGACCTGTTCAGCCACATTTTGTGTTAGTAGCAGTATTGGTACTGTACAGTATAATATTTTTATAGTTGGCTGTGCCTTTTATTCAAGCTTTATTTAGGCTTGCCTTTCTTACCCTCCAGTGCCTGACATCCTCAGGTTCCTGGCCCCAAACAGGAGGACAGAAATTGAGAGGAAGGTGACCTTTGGTTTGACTGTCTTGGCTTGTGTTACATATCATTCTATATAAAACCACACTGTGCAGAGTGATCCTTAGCCTCCTAGAAATTTTCAGCTCTCTCCAGGATTTTCTGCTGCTCCTCTAACCCTTTCTCTGGCGTCTCTTCCCTGCAGAAGTAAATTAGATTCCTACTGTCCTCTTTATCCCATAATGTATGCTGAAGACCTGGTAATAGGCATCCATTTGGAGAGGATAGATGTTTGGTAGGAAAGGGAGAGATTGTAAAGATGATTTATGGGCTTTTCTATTATTAGTTTAAATCCTGAAATATTTATTTTACAATTTCCTTTTGCTCTTACAATATTCTGTTTTCAGTTTTTTTCTCCCTTCTAGCATTGCTGAAACTAATCCTTTATATTTAGTGTCATTCTGTGTTTCTGTTAGTAGCTCTTTAGCTTGCAAGTGTTGCTGCTTGTAAGATAAGTGGGTTACTCTGGGTTTCCCTGTAATGTTACCTGAGGGGCAGAATTTTTGTGCTTATGTCTGGCTCCAGACTCGGCTCTCGCAGAGACCTGTCAGAATCCTAATTATAAGCGGTACGTTTACTCTCATGCTTTTGCTGGGGATGGCAACTTTTATAACTCAGTGTAAGATTTTTTTTTTTCCTGTGATGCAACAGCTGTGGATTTCACAGGCAAGAAACATCACACTGTGGGGAAGGACTAGAAAGAAAAAGTGAGAACAGAGATCAGGCAGAGTGCAAATGAACATGGTTTTTATTTTGAGTCTCTTCCACTATATGATTGCATTCACATAGCATAGTGGTTTAAAATAAAAGCAAGCATGATGATTGACCCTAGAGGAGGGCACCAAAATTTCCTGCTTCTGAGGGGAAGCAATATACTGGTGAACTGATGCAAATTCTTGCTGTGGGCCAAATTCTGAATCTAGTAATGAACACCTGCATTGTGATTGCAGTAGATCAGTAGATCTCTGTTTCAGAGAAGAGCGGTGGAAGAACTAGTTGCTTTTTAAAATTACAGAAGGCTGATTTCAGAAACGGTATATTCAAGTGTACGGCCAAAATCTGTACATTTGTCTTGAGCAATATAAGCAATAGTATTTTATTTCATGCACTTCAGGGTATGTCAAGCAAATTATCTATGACTTTCTCGAAACCTCAGTGCAGTTTTTCAAGTTTCCAGTTATGTTTCAGGGGACCTCAATTAATCTCTTCATGAAGTTTCCCCTTTTTGAAGTAAATGTTTCAAGTTAGGAAACTAAAAATGCCAGTGTGTGCCATTTAAAAGCAGAAGCTAGATTTAACAGATCCCAGCATTTTGATCCTTTATTTTAAAAAAGCCATTTGCATGGCTTAATGTGTGTATTTCACCATACTGTCTTTTCCAGTGGAATTCTGATAAGTGTAACACTGAAATGTTTCATATATTCTGTTAGGTATATTAGTGGTAAAATTTAATTGAAGGTTAAAAAAAGTGCATCTCAGTGTGCTGTGTGCTGTATAATGAGAACAGAAGATTGATTAAAACAAACCAAGTATCAGTATCGTTCATTTGGGTCCCGTTTGCATTGGTGTGATATAGAGCAACTGCGCTGATTTCAGCTGGTTTACTGTGGTGTTAAGTGCTGTCTGTCAGATCAGAAACTTCCCCATCCTTCTCAGGAATGCTGTTTGCATTTCAGAGATAACATACTCATTATTTTATAACTTGGCAATAAAATGATTTATTCATTTTTGCTTTCAGAAGCAGCAGAGTTTTCCAGCTGGCTCAGTGCAATTGAGGAGAGAGATTTACAGAGAAGAGGCTTTAAAAAAACTTTAAGTGACCAAGCCCACGACTGCTGATACTTGATTAGACCTCAGACATGTATTTAGAAAAAGCATTGCCTGAGCTGGAGGCTGCTGGAATAGGGTTTTGTTCGCTCCCGGGCTTGTTGCATCCTGCCCTCTGGGGACAGGGTGGTGACCTCCTGTGCCACTGGAGTCCTGTCCTGGCTTTTGAGTCTTTCTGCTGGCATTGCGTCCTGCTGCATCATGAAGCACCTCTTGAAGATTATTTTAAGATGATTTGAAATCTCTCTAAAAAACTCATTGTGTGAACCACGATGTGTTCAGCTTCATGAGGAGGCAGTATGCATTAATGTGTCCAGAGTATGCCTTACAAAATTTTATATTAGAGCAATAAGTATCATCCTCTATGACATTTTTTCATATTAAAGTTAATAATAGATGTTGCAATAGAGGCTCAGATTTCATAAGGTTTCTTCCTTTTTCTTTGGATCATTACTTATGAATGAAATATTTTAATGCGTTCAGTTTAACGATTCTCATTTTGTCCTGAGATCTCCATGAATACAGCTATTGAATTGCAGTAATAATGCTGGATATCACAGGATGCTAATTCTGTGACTTGCAGTGTTGCAGAGAATTAGCACAGACTGGCAGAAAGTGGGTCAGATGTATCACCTTTGTGAGATTGCAACATTGTCCTCAAAACACTGAATAAAAAGAAGCTTTTCAAAAAGCAGCCGGAGCTTTTCATGAGAAAGGTATATTTCTTCTTTCGCTATTTTTAAGAGATATTTGGGAACAGAATATTGTCTGATATTTTTTTTTGCTTTACAATAGCAATGATGAATAAACCTCAAAAGTACTATACAAATGCATGCTAGATACCATATTACAGCGTAATTTGAAGATGGCTTACCTGTAGACCAGACAAGTATGAATGTTGATTTTAAAAACCTACTAATAACAATCTCCTAGGGAAGTTCATTCTGTTTAGCTTCTTATTCTTCTCTTACCTCAATGCCAGCAAAATTCAAAGGCAAAGAAAAACATTTAAAAACAAGGAAAAAGCCAAACTTTATTCAAACCCGCATTCACTTTTGCGCCATGGGTTATGCATTTTGAAGACTTTGCTTTATCTGCCAAGATTCATTCTGCCCATTAGTTAAAGGTCTTGACGCTGAAATCATTATTTTAGCACAGTCTTTACAGAAGCAAACTTTCAGCAGTGTTGGCAGGGGTTTATAGGAAAGAGGGGCTGTGTGAAGCTAGTTAGGAATCAGATGCTAAAAAGCCTGTATTTATGTATAGACCAGGAAATCTGTCTCCACTGTAGATGTGAGAACAACGTTGGCTGCTGTTACAAACTGTGCAATTTACTTGCATGGTAACATTTAGCACTGAAACTTGAATAAATGAAGACAGTTCTTTGAGCATACGGTCACTGCTGCACACTCTGTGCTGATGCTGGGAACTGCAGTGAGATGTGTCTCGGCTTGTGTGCCAGCTGCTGAGGAGGCATTTGAAAGTACGCAAGAAGAAAATAACCAGGAGCAAAACATCGTCCACTGGCCATCTGTGTTGACAGAAGTTAGCAGAAGGAGAAATGTTGTTCTTATTCTAAGGTGTGAGAGAGAGGAGTATGTGGACACTTTGGTTCATGTCCCAACAATGACTGGCCATGCAGCTCAAAACTCTAGTGGAAAAAATTAAGAACCACTAATGCAAATGGACTGTGAGATTTTTATAAGGACAGCAGAAGATGCTGCCCTAGAGTGGCTGTAGACTGTTTTCTGCTCTTACTTGTCAGTCCTTGTGACACTGAATTTGATTCCTGCTTTAAAGGGCAGAGGTGGTGGAGTAGGACATCAAAAGGATGTGAGCAACAGAGCAGAAAATAGAGGGACACTGTTGATGAAGAAGGCTATCTGCCCAAACTATTCCTGCCCCTCTTTTGCTTTGATTTATCACTCTTCACACCTTTTTCTCAACCTATATTCATTCCTTCTTTTTTTCATCCGGGGTGGTATATATCCCTGGGCCTTATTCCCTCGGTCCACTTTGCTTTTCCTCATTCCACCCAGGCAGTCTGCTCTTCTCAGATGTTCACTGCCTCACACCCACTCCGTACACCTCCTCCTCCTTTATGTGAGTTTATGTCCTTCAGTCGGGGTCTTCATTTTCTGTGTTCTCACATGCCAGCGTATCCGCTCCTCTTATCCTCTCCCTGTATCCTTCACCCCAGTATTTGCTTCTTTTTCTCAAAAACTGCGCTCCTCCATGTTTCCCATTTTGTCATGCAGCTCCCTCTTGCCTTTAGCCCCAGTAATTAAACTCCTGCCTGGCTCATCCGTCTGTCCATCCATCCCTCTCTCTCTCCCTCCCTCCCTTCCTACTCCCTCCAGCAGTATTCTGCTCCTTCCTTTGTGGTACGTTTTTATCCCATTTTCCTTCTTTTTCTCTCTGACACCCCATTTTCAGATGTGATTTTTCATTTCCTCTTGCTTTCATTTAAAAAGGATGTTTTGTTCTTTTAGATCAGTGTTTCTAACTGTCCCATATCTGAAGCCCATCCTGCGTCAGACTCGAATGTTGCCTTGCATTCGGTCACACGTGGGGGCAGGGACAGCATCCCTCGCGGAAGGCAAGACTCTGATTTTTGTAGCATTTAATTATAGTTGTATGAAAGCTGTTTGATAAGCAGCATGCAGTTTGTTTTGTTTTATAATGTGAACTGTCACATTCTCCGTTCTTTAGAAGGGATGTGGAAGGTCCTCAGCCCTCGTTTTCTGGCAGGCTGGGGCAGCTGCGGTGCTGTGGGGCTGCAGGACCAGTGCAGCCCAGTGCAGCTCCCCCAGTGCAGCCCAGAGAACTCACACAACTGTTGGACCACTTGCCTCTGTGCAAGTGTGAGCTCAGCAGCTGTTCGGAGTGACAAAGTGGCCTTTCAAAAGAATAGTTGTTTTAATTATCTGCAATATTGTATAGTTCAGTCTGTTTGTATGGCTGGGAAAGCAAAATTTCCATGTGTGTGCAAGCTGATGGCATAATCTCTGTCCACGGCGGGGTCATAGGGGAGCAGCAGAGCTTTTATTGTAGTGTCCTGACGTCAGAGTTTCTGATTCAAACGTTCATATAATACTATGAACTGAATCCTTCCTAGTCAGCAGTTGTTGAAAGTTAATATGTGGTCATCTTATCTTTTATTCCATCCAGCAGGTAATTGAACTCATTCAGTCCTAATATGCTTGTAGTGCTGCAGTCTAATAAATACTTTTTTCTGTGTCAGGTTCAGTACAGCAAGTCCAAGAGGACAGAACAGCCACTTCAAAGCCAGCATTTTCCATACTTGCACTTTAATGTAGGCAGCAGAATAGAGAAAAAGTTATTTTATGTAACTCCAAACCTTATCACTGGTTAATTATATTTTTTCTTTTTTTTTTTAGTTTTTTTTTTTTTTTTTTTCCCTTTTTTCTTTTCTTTCTAATAAGACAAGCCCATTGCTATTAAACTAAGCTTTAAGGCTGAAATAACAATGTATCTGATTTCAGCGTGGGAAGAACTAATTTAAGTGTCATCTCAGTGGTATGTACATGCCATATTTAATCCTAATGGAAGGTAGTAGAGTGGAGTATCTGAACTACAGTATAGGAGATGCTGAAAAACTGGAACTAGAACAAAATCCATGGATCATTTCAGCCGCAGTTTTACAGCTTTCTTATATCTTCTTTTTTCCAAATGGCAAATGAAACTGAAAGCTATAGTGGCATTTTTTCCGTTGTGGTTTTGGTTTAGCTTGAATCCCAGTCTACCAATTCCCACTATGTATCTATTTTATGTGTGCTGTGTACCCTATGTATGTCAAGTAGTGCAATGCACGGTGAGTATTTTCTTATTCTTTGTCCCCGTGTCTGTTCTGCGATCCTCTAATGAAACAATCTGTAGTGTGAGCACAGTCATACGTGCTCTCAGTTTACTGAATGTATCAAAGCCCAATACAGATAATGCAGCAGAAGTTTCTAGGTGATGGTGAAGAGCTGCATGTTGGCACTTTGGAATTTTTTGGAAGAATTATTTAGGCCAACTAATAGGAAATAGCATCACCTGTGTCAGGTGTGATTCAGAAACACTGCACAGTGTTAAAGGCTACAGGCTCATTTTAAACTCTTTTGATAGCAATGAGGACCTCACCCCATGTGCGTTGGAAGTGCTGTGGGCTGGTGGTATCGGTCCACTTCTCAGTACTGTCACTGTGATTTTAGCCTTAAAATTAATATACTAGAGATCTCTGAGAAATTGCTTGATTGAAATAACTTATTTTTTCTTTTTCTTTTTTCTTTTTTTTTTTTTTTTTCTTCTCCTCTCTCACATTTCTGGGGTTATTTTGCCTTCAAGAATGCTTGAATGGTTTTGGTTGATAATGTTCTCAAACACATCTCACTGCATTTAGGTAGCAGCCAAATGTATAGATCTGGTGCAGTGACAAACAGTCATGTGGAACTTGTGAGAGAGGTACCAATATCTGTTAATGTCAGTAAGGGCAACTCTGGTTTGATCAGAGATTATTTCCTTTTGACGTCTTTTCCTGTAAAGTATCTGGAGATCTCCTTGCATCCAGTAGAATTTGTATTTTAGTTATTCTAGTAATGTCAGCTGTTAAGAGCCTGAATGACTTTTTAAAGGATTTCCGTCTCTTTCCTTATCGGGAGAATGGTGCTTATAATTGCAAGAGTTTGACAGGGGGTGGAGGAAATACTCTGTAGTGTTAGACAAAGGAGTTAAAAGATTGTGTCCTCTATAAAGTAAGAAATACAATTGCCTTTTAAGTGAACTTTATTAAATTTTTCCTTTTCTTCCTAAGCCAAGCATACTTTTCTTAAAAAGAAAAATGGATAAAAAGATAATTTTCATAAAATTAATACTGAGTACTTAATTTAAACTGGTGGTAAAACTTCCTGCCAGAGTTGATAATTTCAAAACACTTCAACTTCTTTGTGATAAAATCTGAAAATTCTTAATATGCTGAAGGGTCCAAGACATGATAAGAGATTTGCCTAAGGAAGTATTTAAGTGTGTTTCATTATATCAGCGAATGATGAATATCAGTTAGCAAAAATATGTGAAGAAATTAAAGACCATTCTATGTTCACCCAGTAGGCATGCACAAAAGGCACATGTATAGGCATTGTTAGATGTTTTAAAGACATTGTGGAACCTTCTGTAAGCCTAAAGTTCAAGTACAGAACCTCTTATCAAAGGATATTTGAGTTCTTGTTGTGAATGAAAACACAATTCCTGTTGACTTTTCTTTTAGCATACTTTTTCTGTAGATATGCTTGGCATTTGATTTTGAAAGTGTTCTCCAAGTACATTACATGACCAAACTTTAAATTACTTGACTTCACTTGTTCACTTAGTTATTTGTGGGGCCTTTAATCAAATGGTGTTCTTTCCTTTTGCACTGGAAAAGTAACATTTTAAGTAGTAGGCTTCAAGTAGCAGCCTGGGAAGCTTTTGGGGAGCTCTGTTTAAAACTTTATGGAAACTGTGATGAAACTAGACATAAAAGCTGAAATTTCCATTTACGATGATGGAATTAACACAGGAAAAAATGAAGACTTGGAGGTTAGGCTTGAGACAGTAAAAATTTCGCTTGTTTTTCCTCACCCAGTTTATTTGAAAAAGATGCTTTGTTTTTCTTGGGCCTCCATAACCTGAGTCTTTTTTAACACCACTTACTGGAAGTCTGGTCTGGGAGTCTGGGTAGAGAGAAATACAGATGCGAGTTCATGGGGAAGGAGATACAGGTTATATACTAAAAACTCTCTCTTCATGTTCTCTATGTTCCTCACAAATATCTAGCAGTCTGTTAGTTTTTTGAGCAAGTGCCACAACCTACTCCATACAGGACAGGCCAAATCTTGGTCTCCTGGCACTCTGGTAGGTGAAGAACTTCTGACTGGGGGGCTGCACAGGGCTGTGTTCCCCATGAACCTCTTGCCATGTCGCTACGGCACTTTGCAGTGGAATTTGCAAATAAACTGATGATTTTTTATTTTAAATATTGGTTTCGCTTCAGGTGCAATCTGAAAGGGATAGTAGATGCTCCAAAGCTTTCTCGCAGATGTTTTTGATGCCAATTCAAAGGACAATTTGCCTTCCATTAATTTTACCAGGGTTTGTCTGCACTACAGTGTAAACTCTCCAATAAGTGATATAGAGTCATGATGAATTTAAATAATATGGCAGCATGAATCGCTGTTTTCGTTTGGCAGCAGAGAGAATCTTGATGGAATTGCAAAGTGCTCTCACTTCTCCCAAGATAGCTTACTGTCGTCTCTGCATCGTTCCTTTGCTCTTGACACACTCCTATGGCCCACTGCCTGTCTGATCATTGTTTAATGTTTCAAAACCTGCCATCTTCTATTTGAGGCAGTCTTTTCAAGCAGTACAAATACCAGGAGATTTCCATACAGTAGAAATAGTTGGGGAGGGGGAAAGTAAACAACCAACCAACCAAAAAACAAACAAACAAAACCCCAAAACCACCACCACCACCAAAAAACCCCACCAAAACAAAATAAAACCCCAACAAATCCAAAAAAACCCACCCAAAACAAAACAAGAAAATGAGATGCAAACAGTATGAATGCTTTATGAAGCTGAAAAAAATTACCATATACCTATTTGAATTATGGTGGAGTTGTAGGGAACTCTTAAGATATTTCTGTGGCTAAATACATGGTCTATCAGGTTTACATGCTATGGAATGATTATTCCTCCTGACCTATTGCCCCTAATCTCAATCCTTGCTCATGTGCACAAAGTGGAAAGAGAACAATAAGGTCTTCTAAAATGGAAAACAAGTTGACAACTCATTTGCTAGCAAGTAAACAAGTTGACAATTCTGTTCCAGCAAATAAACAATGATTTCCATTTTTTTATTAGCATGAACAAGTGCAATGTCATTACCTCTAAAATGTGCTTACATCCCCTTGTCACATGAGGGACTATGTCTCCCTGCCTTGTAATAGTATTATTACTGTATGAGCAACAATTTAAATTATTTCACTGTGGCCTGCTTCTTATATGAAATGTCTAGGATTACTTTTTCATTATATTTGTGCCCTTGAAACTTCTTTGTGTGTTTTGCAATCAGTTTTGAACATGCAAGTGAAACCGTGTAACACCAGGTTTGATTTTGTCTTCTCTCATCAGATATCTCACTGTTTCCAGAGAAACGTTTCTTCTCTCTACCCCTTTCCCACACATACAAATAGATAAAGCTTAAGGAATACTGTGGCAAAAGTTGTGTGTGTGGTTTATGTCTTACACACAGGATCTTCAGCCTGGAGGAGGCTGAGGGGAGACCTCATTGTGGCCTACAGGTCTCTCACAAGAGGAGGAGGAGAGGCAGGCGCTGGTCTCTTTGGTGACCAACGACAGAACCCGAGGGAATGGCACAAAGATGTGTCAGGGGAGGTTCAGGTTGGACATTAGGAAAAGGTTCTTCCCCCAGAGGGTGCTGGAGCACTGGAACAGGTTCCCCAGGGAGGTGTCACGGCCCTAACCTGACAGTGTTCAAGAAGAGACTGGACAACACCCTCAGAGACATGGTGTGAACTGTGGGGTTGTCATATCAGGGACAGGAGTTGAACCCCATGATCCTTGTGGGTCCCCTCCGACTCGGCACGCTCTATGATTCTGTGATCTTACGTGGTAAGACTAGTCCTGATGTAAGACCAAATATATTCCACAAATAGCATTAATTTTTATTAATGCTGTCTGTGCTGCACAGCGTTGTATAGAAGGTCAAGAATTGAAGCAAGTTGTGCCATGATAACCTTTGTAATGTCATGTGTCCCGTATGGATTCTTGCTGAGATCATCAAATTGTCATTTCTGGGAACACTCTTTCCAAGATGTGGGATGCTGGAGAACCGCTAGACACTGAAGCTTTTTCACCAGAAATTGAGCAGAGGAATTCAGTTGTTTGCCAGTGTCTAGCAAACTGGAGAGACTGAGAGACACAAGGAAGAAGGCAGTAGGCAGAAGCAATGCAACATGCTTTCGTATCAGAGGGGAGCGATTTAGCTATAGTATAGCCAAGAAAAAAGGTAGGCTGTTTAAAAGAAAGGGAGATTTCATGACTGAGAAACAAATCCTTATCCAAAATTCCCTTCTCCTGGGGAGCATGAAGACTACATAAAGGCAAGAAAAACATTATCAACATTTTTTTCTTTTTTTTTTTTTAGTCTAGATCTGCACATTGCTAGAGCTATCTGAGGTAAGTAGTGGCTGACTTGAAATTTTCATATAGTCTGTCTTTGCTTCAGCAATTGTTTCTTCCCAAAGATGAGAACAGCAGGAAATAATGACATTACAGGAAACCTCAGTGGCTTGGTAGAAAGAGCATCATCACATGTGAACGTAGATGGCGTTCCAGGAGAATGATCACCTAGATCATAGGAAGAGAAGCATGTCAGATGAAATAAGATAATTTGTACTTTAGTTTTATCTCACAAGCCTGAAAAGATCAGTAGCTATATAGTGATATAGCAGTACTTTACACATCGCCTGGTATTCAGTTATGCAACTGACTCAACTTTCACTGATCCACTCTTCTCTTGACTTCACATATGAAATCTGAGTGACTCTATTATGTTGTGCCCCAGCAGGAGCTCTAGAAAGAGATTGATGGCAGGAAATACTGGTAGCTCATATCCTTGAAAATACATCAAGTATGTGAAGTGCTCTGTGTTTCTCTCTTAGATGGTCCTACAACAGCCTGGAATACTTTACAAAGCTTCAGGTGTCATGCAGGCACGAGCACTTCTGCAGAAGACAGATCAGTAAATCCAGTTTAAGGCAGTCAAAATTACTATTTTACTGCACACTGCAGAACTGGATTGTCTGTTGGTTTTGCAGATTATGTTCATAGTCCCTGAGGTGAGAATGGTACAATATTGTAGTGTTCAAGCTTCCATCACAAACAGCTCTTTTGAAGTTGTGATGTGTTGTCTCTCTCAGAACGATGCTGAAGGTTAAACTAGGCATGTTATGAAATCTGAAGAACAAGATCAGAGTTGTGAAAGCTCTCAGTTGAAAATTATTTGATATTCCCTTACTTTAAAAGTTTTGGGGTTGGTTGGTTTGTTTGTTTGTTTTCTATAGCAAGAGCTTTTTTACCCTTTGCTTATGTCAGCACTACACCTTTACCAAATGTTTAAAGCTTTTGGGTTTTACTTTTAGTTTAGAGACTTATCTTTAAAGTTGTTGACTGCTTCCTAGGACTTCCTTCTTCATTAATAGGTTGGGTTCTACAGCATAATGTAGGTTCTTTCTTGTGACATAGAATAATATGATCCATGGAGTCGTATAACTAGTCCAGAGGGTGTTACCACAAAATGAAAGAAATCCAATTCTTCAGTGATGTTACGTCAGTATAGAAGCTCTTGTATCCCAACCCCTCAAATTAGAAATGGTTCATAATTAAGAGAAATATTTGTCTTCCGAAGTAGATGTAACTGGAACCTCTGTGATCCTGTCAGTTCTTATCAGAAGTTTCAGCTCCCTGGAGCTCCCACCTGAGGGACTGGCCTACAGGGACTACCAGCAAGATCAAGGCAAAACTAAACCTCAGTCGCTTTTGGAGATACGTAATTCTGGCTGCGTGCTCAGTGCAGGTTAGCCATGTCCAATATTTGTTCTTTTCAGCACTCTTTTAATAAGGCACAAAAATTAGGAAATCTAAAAAGAAATACCTCAGGGGAGATGGCTTAATAAAATGGTCTGTTAAACTAACCTTCGTTTTATGGCCCTAAACTAGGAACACTGAGAGAGATGACTTAGTTATGGTAAAATGGGAAAAAGGGGCTAATCAGCTTTCCTTATAATGGGAAGTGCCCTAGAAAAATATGGCTGTCTCATCAGAATGTGTCAAACTGAGTTTAATCAACTGTGGATTAGCACACAATAGCTCAATCAAGTTTGTCAGGAAGAAAAAAGTAGAGGAATTATTTAGTAGAAATGTAAAGGAAGATGTACGTTCAGTAGTTCTTTTGACTTCCTGGGATTGAATTATCAAAGTTATCACAGTAACATGAAAAACAGCAGTGTGCAATTTATGTCTCTGACACGGGATGTTATTTACTGAGTCTTAGCCCTGATATATGACAAAACATATTCCACAATTGCATTATTTTTTGTGGTACTGCACAGCGTTGTATGCACACTTTGGTTTAGAGTTCATATAGGGTATTTTCTTGAAAAATGCAAAGCTCTCCAGATGGACGGTCCCCTGATACACTGCTACTTTGGCTGACTTTTCCTCTTTTTATTAGAGCAGTATTGGGGGCGATTCATTTAATCCAGAGCAATGACCACTTAACTTATACCAGATACAGCCTGAGTTAGCAAATCTGTATGCTGGAGATGGACTTGATTTCAAATAAGTTTCAGTCCACACTCAGAAACTTCTAATTGCAACAGATTACTGTGGTTATCAAAGCCAAGTTTTCTGCTGGCCTAACTATCCATCTCCAGTTGAAATAATTTGATTTCTGGTTCTGACAATTTTTAAAGGCTCCTGTCAGTGTGAACACTGCATTTCAGTCTGTGCTATTTGTACCCACTACAGTAGAAATTTCTGTGATTTATATAAATGTCTGTGATAGGGGAAAAGTGCTTTTGTATTATATTTTTAAAGTTTGATATGCCTTTCAGTATCATGTAGTTACCTGTGTAATCAGTTATATGTTCAGTAGTTTCCTGACTAAAAATGGCCCGTAAAAACATCAGTAAGCATAAAATAAATATGCTCCTATATTTGAAGGGATTCTTTTAGAAACAGAAGGGCATTCTTTGTGAGTTTTGGATAATTTAGTATTGTTGAAATGGAGGGGAAAACTCTGCCTGCCTTATCCTATTAACAGCAGAACCCTTGACGTAAGCTTCAGCCAAGGGCTCAGGAGCATCCCAAAAGGGGCTTGACTAGTAACAGCTGAGAAACACGCAAATTATATAGAATAAATAGCCAGTTTTGAATGGAGTATTAAACAGATTCTTGGCCTGCCATGTCTTTGTTTCTAAAAATTCCACTATAGGTTTTGTACATTAATCCTTAGAGTACCTGCATAGCTGCCTAATAGTTCTGTGTTTCTTTGGTTGTATGAGGCACCATGTATGCTCTGTTTGATATTCTTTTGGAAAAAAATTGGCCAGATTTCTCTGTAAGCATTCTGCAGCGTGTACTTTAATACAGTTCTGATTCCAGCTGTTCATCTCCCCCAGGAGATAAACATTGGCGTTGCTTCTGGGGTGAGCTGCTTGGTGAGTGGAGCAGGTGCCCAGGAGGTGCAGGACGTGCCCCCAGGGCAGGAGGACCAGGAGCGCTGGGGTGGATCTACACCATGGACGCTGCTGGCAGAGGGGAGGAGGAGGGATGGCAGATCACTGCTGTGGCCAGGCAGGATAGTCCTTCCTTTCTCCCTAGGAAATAAATGCCTCTCCAATGCGTGCCAAGTCACAGTTCCTCTCGGTGAAGGCTTGAGGAATTATACTGCTTGCTCAGGTCTGTCCCTGGAGTCAGGTTCCAGGCTCCTCAATGTGTTTATTTGGCATTTCTGACAGTAAACTCATTTGCTATTGTGCTGTTCCTGGCACAGATGCAAAAATGGGAACAAGTCTGCTCGGTACAACCTCACTTAAAACTCAGTTCCCTTTTGAAAGGTGTCTAACCCTTTTACCTGTCCTGTTTTTTTCGTTAGAGACTGAGCAACGTGTCACCCTAATCATAAAGCCTAATTGCTCGCAACCAATTGTGTACATTTATGGTAGATTCTAAGCCTGATTTAGTTGCGTGAATTATATTATTTTGAGAGATATCACATGGGAACAGCGAGTTACTCCTTGGTTAGCAGCTAGACTCATAATGGATCCCGTCCTCCTTAATGCCATTACATTCAATTAAAATATTTATATATTTATATACTGTAAGTCCCAAATAAGAGCATCAACGTCTTGGCTTCCATAAACACAGTGCTAGTTTACCACAGATTTGGTATACACTTAAAAAAAAAAAAAATCCAAGGAACTGTAGGTACTGTGACAACTGCCTGCAATATTTATTAGACAAGCTGCAGATTCTTGTCACCCTATTTCTTTTAACACAATTGAGAATAATTGAAATAATCGAATTTTTTATCTGAAGAGGAAATCAATGCAAATCGTGAAACAGCTGTAGACTTTTTGTCTGAGGCAGTAGATCAATTTAATTCTTAGCTAGCTGATTTTAGTAGATTTTTATTATTTTATGGGCTTGGTGTGATTTGATGGTTTTGATCTTTTTCTGGCTTAAGTCTTGAAAGGTATCTTAACACCTTCCCTATATTTCTATTGCAGTTTAGTATTTGAAGGTTTTTTTGTCTAACTAGTTCTTTGGAGGTTTTTTGGTTGTGTTCGAGTGATTTGGCAATGAGCAAATTTGGACAGTTTTTCTGTGTTCTGTATAAAAGCTGGTTTTTAAATGTTACTGATGACTGTGTAGTGTTCAGAGCCAGCTCTCTGTCTTGCCAAATTGTTAAAGCTATCATCCCCCCACAAGCTGCTGGTGTGACTATTCAGTATTGCTCGTGGGAGGATACCGCATTTTCCAGTGAACTTCTGTTCAAAAAACGATCCTTCAGCACGATGATGGGAGATACAGCTATCTGGCATTCCACTTCCCCCGTCAAAGGGTGATCCTAAGATACCAACTCCAAAAGCAAAGTTTTTACAGTGAGTTCTCCATCTGATATATGTTAATATTTATGAATGTTCAAAAGTGCTTGTTACTCAGTTCCTCTTGGTTGGAAAAAATGTTGTTGTCAGTCGAGAGTTATGGGAAGAGTTTTAGATCTTTTATTGCAGTTCTTTTGTTTTCTGGGTCATGGTTCTTGTAAGTAGTTAGTCTGAAGCAAGTTATTTTTATGGTTTCAAACGCAAATATCTAAATTTAATCACCATAGGTTTGGGGTATTATGATTTTTAAGTGTGTCAGACAACAAACTAATGTGTACTGTTAATATGTGTCTTTACTGTATGCTTCATTTCATCAGTCTATAAAGAGCATGGGACAATATTTGCTAAGTAAACCCAAAAAGAGATGAGACAAGCTTCTGTCAGGATTAATTCAAACATAGTTCCCTGGGTGCCAGGGCAAGAAGAAGGACCAGATGATCTCTCAAAGTCCGCTCAGTGCTGCAGTCTTTGATTCTCTATTCATCAAGCTATTTTTGGTCTTTAAATGGAAGAGCTCTAAGGTGCAGTTTATAAACACTCAGTATTTCCTCAGCATGTAGATTTTCAGGGCAGGGATTTCATATTCTAACAAGGCTGTTATAGTTCATGACTGCCACAAAAATATCTCAGGAACTGTTCTTCCTGTTGAAAGGAAGGTGGAAAAGTTGCAACTAGTAGTAGAAAGTTCTCTTTGTATTTGGTGGATTTATTTTTAATCTTCTATAAATAATTTCTGGCCTCAAAATTTGGTGAGGCTTAGACAAATATGGAAAAATTAGATCCTCTGAAAGCCCTTAGCAGTTCTGTGAATGTTGCTGTGCCAATGAGCAGAACTAGACATATCTTTGTATCTCTCCTGTTGTAACATTCAGAATAGTTGGTAAACATTGACTGTGTCCACACTACCAAATTTTATTTATTTTTCTTAATAATTTTTCTTTAGCAAACTGTTACTGTTGGAAGACTTGTGACATAGAACAACTTGTATTTATTAACTGATATATATAGTTTTAAAGTGATGGAGTTTTACAATTTGACTTTGGCACCAATATGCAGGGTTGCATAACCATTAGTGAAACAGACTCACTCCCATGATCTTGCTACTGGTGAACTCGTTCATTCGGTGGAATGCTGTAGTGTTTGCCCTCTGTGCAGACCTATGAAAATCAGAAAACTTCTATTCAATCACCTAAACATGGGCTTAGGAGTCAAGCTTCAAGTATCTATTTGTAAAACCTTGACCCTGCAGCTTTAGAAATGTGCATTTAGTTTCTTGGCAAGGTTTTACTTTGTCTACGAAACTGAAAATATATTTTTATTAAAACTGGGTTTTGTGACATTATGACTGGACCTTGCTAGCTCACAGAATGTTCAAGGGCTAAATCATATGTATCCCAATTCCTGTATTGCTCTCAGACTGTCTGCTCAATGTTGTCGTTTGTTTTGTGGCTGCTTGTTTATTTTATCAGAAGGCAGATGTGCATCAAAAGAACTTGATACATTCTCTCCAAGGCAGATGTGAACTCTGTCACAGAGTCATGGAATAACTGAGGTGGGAACAACCTCTGAAGATCATCTAGTCCCACCCCTCTGCTCAAAGCTGAGTCAGCCAGAGCAAGTTGCCCAAGACCATGTCCAGTTAGGTTTTCAAAATCACCAACATCAGTAATATCTTTGTAACACTAGTAAAAAAGATTTAAAGTGATTGGAAATTTAAGCCAGAAATACAAAGTTTTAAAAAATTGACTGCATTTGTGCATGTGGACATAACCTCTTTTGATCTGTCAGCCCAGCTGAGCCTCACTGACTGTATTTGTTTAATTCAGACACCGGATAGTTCTCACCAAAGCTGTTCTTGTCATCTTAATTCACAGAAATATTTCTGATCGCCAGATGCTAAGGAGTTGTAAAAGAGCCTCCCCTTCAACAATTAAAAGGACAGACCTTCAGAGCAATGTCTTATGTGTCTAAAATGTTGTTATTAAAAATACGGATTCAAAGAGAATGGTTAGTAATATTTTAGGAATGGCATATTGGCATGCAAGATTAAAATGATGCTGCACCTGTTGAGGAAATGGACCTGAGATCGGTGTGTATGAACCATCTCAGGTGATTTTATACCCTGCCTCGGGGTCTGGATAAGTTAAGTCAGCCGAAGGATGTCCAGAGGCACTAGTGCTGTTGGTCACTTCTTGGCTGGACAGCTGTGGTGTGGGATAGGTAGGGATTGCACCGATGGGAACTGCCACGAAAGCAGAGAGCTGCTGGATCTTTCCTCAACCACAGAGCTATGTTATATTGCACGTGGCAGCCCGTCTCATGCTCTGCATGAGCTTCTTTGAAAAATCTGAAGCGGATCTAAGGTCCAGCCTTTATCTGGAATGTGCGCTGCATGGCCTGAGTCCAAGATAGCTGAATACTTGTTTGACATTCCAGGCAGGAGACTGTAGCTGACAGATCCTTTCCTCTGGCATTACAGAGCCCTCTGCCAGAGCTCTAACACGTCTGGCTGGAGTAAAATCTTCCAAGGGAAATGCAGTCAAAACCTGCAGGGTGGACTTGCCTGTGAGCTACTTCTATTACAAATGTCACTGTTCTCTTATACTAGAAAGACCATTTCCTTGTCATTGCCACCTTTAAACACCTACAAACTCTCCCCCAGATCCCCTACTGTAGGCTCAGTCTTGCAAGTAAATCAGTCGCGCTGCTCCCAGCCCTTTGGGTGACACATCTGCCCAGCGCTCCGTGCGCAGCCAGAGCAGTTCCAGTGCCAGCTCAGGTGGCTGCGAGCGCTCAGAACTGCGCTGTATGGCCCTGTCCTTGGGCGCCGTGGTGTCCTGTCCTTACAGGACAGAGTCTTTACTTGCCGAATGGTAGATCCCAGTCGTGCACTTGGTAATACTATGCTAGTGGATATTTTAGGCTTTCAAACAAGGAGGTTCTAATGGTCATGCAGTAGTGAAATATAAAGTGTTTACAAAAAGAAAGAAACGACTAGATTTTAGTGAATAGTGAAGAATTTTTAAGAGGTGTGCCCTTGTACTGTTGCTGGTTTTGTTCAGTACACTGTAAATCAAACCACAGAGATCAATGAATTCCAAAACAAAAGTAGCAGAAGGGTGGAGAAAAATAAGGCATTGTTGGGTGAGTATAGACATTACATGTAGAGACGGACAAGAGGAAAGACAGACATAGCTCATCCAACTTCTCATAAATTTTACATATGTTTGATGCCAGCTAATTTCAGAGGGATTTGCGAGTGCTATAATAGCATATATCGAATATCAGGTCTGTTTCATGTCATTAGGGAAGGGTAGTTTTGATGAGAGCGAAGGGACAGGGAAGACTAGTTCATTAAGGAATGGCAACATGGAAGCCGTGGCCGCATGGGTTGGTATTGGAAGGATACACAAAACAGATTTGTTTTGAGACGTGGAACAAAAGTTTACATTGGTGGAATATTTCAGAACCTGCCAGCTATGTTCGAGCTGGCTGATCTCAAGTGGAGATCAGCCGATAGCTTTCAAAAAGTGGTGTTGCATGACTGCCTTCCTCCAGACTAGGCTTTCTCAGTGCTTATCTTGACATCCCTTTGTTTAAGAGTTGTATATGTGTGGCGATAACTTTTATTAAGGCCTCTAATTAATGGCTTTAGATTTAATTGTTAAGAAAGTCATTTGATTAGAAGAGAATTGCCGCTCCCTGCCTTTTTTGAAGTACAACTGATGGCTTCTTTATTATCTACCTGAAGAAATTAAACAAAGCATGTTAAAGGCAAACAAATCTTTATTAGGATTTGATACAAAAAACCTTTTCTGAGGCACAATTGCAGCACTGCAGTTTTAATTAGTTTTCACGAATGCTTCCAATTAGCACCTGCAGTGTTTACTTTTTAGCTATGGAGAAGATTCACACACATAGCAAATAAAAAAAGGAAGTCTGACATAAGTTTTCATGCGCAACTTAGCAAAGAAACTGAGGGTAACTTCTTGCAAGTTTATGGTTTTCTTGGTTTCAGAAGGTTATTTGCTTTTGCTGTGTAGTGGATTTGGGGGTTTTTATTCTTCTGGATGGTCTAACATAAGAAAAAAAAGCATCTGCCGAGTTTTTAAAAGAGATATTATGAAACCTGCTAGCTCTCTGTGTTTTAATTATTTTAATCACCCTGATTTATCTGTGGCGAAATGCAAGAATGTTGACTAGTCTGCAGTTTGCAGCATGTGAACTGTGACCACTTCTTTACTTCTTCAAGCCTTTTGTCTTTCTAAGTTCATGATATTTGCTGGAGTTTCTTATTTTCCTCATTTGAATTCCCTAATTGAAATTGCAGCACGTGGTTCAGGTTCCCATTCTTCATGTGAGCTGCAAATGTAGCTCCAGTAGCAAACCCCGCCTGTTCCTTTGGCAACAGCTTTGCAAGTAGCTCTTCTGATAAGCATATAAACTTCTTCGGTGGACATATTGTGCGGAATGCGAGTGGTCAAGGTCTGTATGAAGCTGGGCCACTTTGCTATCCAATGGCAAAGGTTTGTAGGACAACAAATTAGGTGTCATTATATCCCAACTTTAGCAAGCAGATGTGGTGTTATGTAGACATTTTTGTGTTTTATAGATTGAAGTAGCAGGTAGCCAGTGCTACCAGCACTGTGCCAGTGCTAGTACTGGGCAGTGAACATCAAGGCAGCATGCTCCTTTGTCATCTGCTGGATCATGTCATGGATGAGGTGACGGTCTTGGGATCAAAGCCAAGTCCAAAATGCCCATGTTATTTTGATCTATCTTGCCTTCTCCCAGTGTGGCACGGTGGCTATAACTCTAATCTCCAGTGCTGGTGACAGAGAGAGAGAACTTGGGAAGCTGCATCAGGCTGGCTGGCTGCGTGATGTTCACATACATTTATTAGTCGGACTCACAAAACATCACAGAAGTTTCATGTTAACTTGCGGTTTGTTTAGCCCACTTAACTCTTTCCAACATAGGCAGCATGGCCACGTTTGCTATGTAGAGTACAATTTACACCTTTGTAACTTCTCACATGGGGGCAAATTTAGAATGAGGGGGTGATGTGAGGCCGTTGGAGATGGAAGAGTCACGTACTTTGAGGAGCTTTTCACTGTGCAGCTTTGTGAGACACCCATGTCTGAGGCTTTTTGAGCTTTGGAAGGATGAAAATTTCTATGGAATAAATACTCTTCAGGATTTTAAAGATTAGGATATTAATTATAACTCTAAGTTTACTACCTTCTGGAGCAATCTCCTCCTGCGACATAATAATAAGAATATAGCTGTATAATAACCCTCTAAGGTGAACTAAGATGAATGCTGTATAGGAAAATGAGAGCGTTACCCAATCTGAAGTTGTCAAGTGGTTTTCAATACAACATATTGCAATATACAGACAAGGTAGAAATTTAATGCTCGTGGTTGGACAAAATTTAATCATGGAATTTTATTATGGAAGTTAGCTGTGCAAGAAGCGTTCTTTTGAAGATGCTAAAAGGTTTAAATCTGAGAAGTCAGACAGCAACTATTCTGAAAAATGTGGGTATGCGACAAATCAAATTTCAAATAATTGCAAATCAAGGAAATTAGCCTGTATATGTGCGAAATTATTCACAATGAAAGGTCAAACAGTACACTGGAAGAATTGGGTAGGAGGTGATAGTTTCAAGCCTTTGAATCTCGATGCTAAGTGGAGTCTGGTAGGCTTACGGTGCTACAGACCACGTCACAGCTAAGTGGGATACAGGCAGTACTAGGGCTAACAGTCCTTTGTAAAAAGATCTCCTGGAAAAGACCCTAAAACTCCCAAGCAATATTTTATATAAATGTCACGATTTAGAATTAAAATGTGTATAAAAGATAATCGTGTCAGTAAAAATTATGCTGGGCACTCTTCATGTAGTCATTTATATTTGCTGCATTTATTGAGAAAATGAAGCTGTCTGAAAAATGTGGTAGGGAGGGGCCTGGACACAAATGCCTGTGTGTGTAGTTTTGCACAAAACCATTAAGTCTGACACATCCTGAGTTGCACTTACTGGGCAGCTGATGGGTCCCAAGAGTTTCTCCGCTTTGACCACAGGTGTTAAGGTGCTGCTTTAGAAGGGAAATTTTGAACTAAAGAGCTAAAATTAAGTGACAAAAAATGATGAGAAAGGAAACAAACTAAAATGAATGTAATCTTTAGCAGAACACAAGCATTGAACAAACCTGTTGCAACATATCAAACTATTAGTAAGAGGAACTGTAATTCAAGAATATTCTCCTGAACTCTTTGTTTGCTTAAAACTCAATGAAAAAAATGTAAGTAAGAAGCTATTTAAACATATTTGTTAAATTTAAGCTTTGTCTTCACCTATGGAAATTTTCTTTAGTGGGCTCTCCAAAGATCTGAGTCACTTCAGTGCCCAGCTTGTGCTTTTGATTTCAGTCCATTTTCTGTGACCATGATGCTCAGCATCTCACAGTCTGCTGCGCCGGGCATTGCCGGGTGTTGACACGTGCCTGATGCAGAGAGGACCGTGAGCTGCTCCGTCCCAGCAGCAGGTCCAGCAGCGCCCCGCGCTTGCCTGCTGTGTTTCTCACCTGGCACCAACCAGCTCCGATTTTGCTGGCAAGATGAGAACTTGTGCTGGTAGCCCCGACTGTGTCCTGGGTCTGGAGCAGGGTCTGTCCTGCCCTGGTGGTTCCAGCCACCTGCAGCCTAAAGCAGGAGCCTGGAGCAGCCCGCCCGCCTGGGCCTGCGGCTGCTCGCTCGGGGTGATTCCAGGAGGGACTGCTGGAGTCGTATCTCAGCACAGTGAAAAGACATTTTTGCTGCTTATAACGTCAAAAAAATGTTGACGCTCCTGCTGGTTGTTTCTGGAGAGCAGCAAAGGCAAGGCTGGTGTGTGCTCCTCACTGCACATTTAATGGAAGCGAGGCTTCCACCCTGCTGGGAGGCATACTAATAGCCAGATTAACATACTTTAGTTTTAAAATAACATACTCCCAATTAAGCAGGACTTAACAAAATCTTTCCCAGACTGCAGTGGGATGCTAGTAACAATGCTATTCCTGCCCTGTGAATTGAAAAGGTATGAGTTCCAAGTCACCACCTGGGTTATTTTTAATGCCTTGCTTTTGTTTTTTTGGAAAAGTTAAGGGTTGCTGCTACTGTCCCTCATGTATTTCTGGTGCAAAAAGGCAGGGCATGAACAAGAACTGTAATATAATAATTAAAACCCAAATATTTCTTTCAAACAAATGGGTAGATAGCGATTAGATGCCTACAGAGAAATTTTCTATAATAACTGATGAAATGCTTGGAAGAATTTGTTGCATGCTGATATATTTCATCTAAAGATACAAATTGTATGCTATTGTGTTCTTTCAATACTTGGAGTTTGGGATTTTTAGGAAGCAGTGGATGATACAGTGTTACAATAAGCAGTCCTTCCTTTACTTGGAGATCATATACGCTGGATTTAGAGGTTTTCCACAGCTCCAAATGGCACAGTCCCAGCACTGTGTTATTCCTAAGGAATAATCAAATATGCTGGGTAAGAAGCAAGCCAGAATTTGTTGCTTAAATTTGAAAATGTACATAGTGGATTCTTCCAAAACAAACCAATTTCTGTCTTTAGGTAGAAACAAATCCTGCAGCTTGCATGGTTTTCAGACTAAATAATTTCTGATTTGAATGGGCGCTTTACAGGAGTAAGAACTGTTTGGATTTTGTCCTTATTTTTAGGAAGTTTCAAAAAGGAGAAGCTGGAACTTCCACGTTATTCAAATGCTGTGATTTAAACTGCATGGGGTAAACAGTGCAGTAGATACCTACCAGATTGTCCCAGATGAACTTGGCAGTGGTCTGGGGGGTGACATTGCTCCTAGGACTGCAGTGGAACTGCACACTGAAGGCATTTGCTTGCTTGATGGGTGATGGGATAGGTCCTGCTCCTTCTTTTTATGCCAGGTTAGTAGACTCTGATGGATGTGCGATGTAATATTATACATTGTGTTCATCAGACTTTTTCAAGGCTATGTGGTATAATACGAGGGCACGCGAGAGCTGGCTTTTACAAAGGTTAGTTATAACTTGCTGTCATGTGTGATGTTGCATTCAGGGCCTGGACATATAACATTTTTCCCTGAAAAGCTCTCATTGGCTTCAGTGATATCAGTATTTCAGCCTGTAAAATTTTTACTTTCAAGTGGTATTATCCAATCTATTCTGGTTTGCATTGCCAGCAATGTATTAACCATTAGAATAATGAACAAAAATTGCTCATATTTGTATAATTTCCCTTTTTTTCCTCTCTATCTATTAGCAGAAATATCTTGTGTGAATGCAGCTCTGCTGATTTAAAAACAAGTTCTCTCTGTGAACTAATTCCATCTGTCAAAGAGAACCCTTCTGCCCAGACAGGCTGTATTTCTCCTTGGTGTACTGGGTGCTGTACTGCTGTTGTGGTGGTGAATTGCATTCTTCTGCAAGTGGCAGTCCAGCTTTGAAAGGAGAAGGTAGTAGTGGATCACACACAACACGGTCACAGGCAGACAAGAAATCAATCTTTCTGACCTGGAATATGGACAGAACATTTTGCATCTGTTGTGTGAGAGTTTTCTGGTAAAGTAAGAGTCATTCATTCAAAGGAAGAGCTGGCAACTCTACATTTAGACCAGGTTAAAAAAAATGCACCACAGAAGGTGTTGGCTTTGTTGTTGTTTGTTTGTTTTGGTTTTGTTTGTTTGGGTTTTTCATTTGTTTTGTTTGTTTCTTTGGTTGTTTTTCTTTTCTTAGCTGCAGTTTGATTGGTAGAGCGAGATCACAAAAGGAGAAATAGTGTTATTGCTGTCCTGACTCTCAAGGATGTTCTCACAGTATCATCAGGCTTGGTACCTGCTATTTTGCTTCCAGGGAAGTAGTTCTGTGCAATGGGTATAATGTTGGATTCTAATTTCTGATGTAAAGTAAGATTTTCCTAAAAAACAATGTGGCATGGAAGGCTAAGTCCCATTTATTGAAAACAACCCCAAAACTTGTATTTTAATGCTCTCTAACATTCTTTTAAATAACTCTTTATTAGTGAATGATATATTTAATATTGTTTAATTGGACCTGCTTTGAGTCGAGGCTTGAATTGCAGAGGTCCCATCTAATACCCAGAAGTATTCTCTGATTTCTTTCTGTTTCATCTTCCTTTAATAGTCGTGTTCTCAACTTCCTTGCTGATAGAGAGAAGTTTGAGCCAGAGAGGAATATAAACAGCTCTCTTCCATACATTTCTAACTGCAGATTTGCATATTCCATTTTTAATGCAACTCATGTGATCGATTTTCTCTGAATCCACTCAAGAAATACAGTAGTTACACTTGGACTATTGTGTTTTAATTGGCAGTTTCCTTTTCCTTATGAATCTGTTATCATAACATGAGTTGCTATGCTGTTTCTTGGACTCATGATTATTTATCAAGTTTACAGTACAGCAAGCATCTTGCTGTGTCTTATGATTATAGAAATACAGAGTATTTCTAATGTGCTCTTCAGATTGTATTTTTCTAGATTTATACAGTCTGCTTTGGCCTCTTCAGGCATTTAGTTTCATTTTTTGAATAGTGATTTTTCTGTTCTATACGCATCCAAGAAATAGATTAGAATTAAATAATGTATATTGGAAAAAAAAGACCAAAACCACTTAGATTACTGGAAACATTCAGCTGGGACTAGAATGCCTTTCTCAGGCACTTCTCTTTAACATTTAAAGGTCATTTTACAAATGAATCCAGGAACACCAAGAAATGAAATTATGAACTCAGGATTTTGGTGGTGGTTATTTCATCTGTGTATTGTAATCACTGTGTCACCT
The DNA here is from genome assembly GCF_036013445.1 of Caloenas nicobarica. Classification (NCBI taxonomy): domain Eukaryota; kingdom Metazoa; phylum Chordata; class Aves; order Columbiformes; family Columbidae; genus Caloenas; species Caloenas nicobarica. Next base: position 58,089,157 of record NC_088249.1, on the reverse strand, counting down.
CTAGTGCATGATCGTAGTGCTTGTGTACTTCTCACATTATGGCCCCTTCCGAAAACTATTGTATCCAAATAAACATCAGAAGTCGTTCTTGCATCAGATGTGATACGAATATCTGATTTCAGCCACAGTGCTTGTTCCTGACCAGGTTTAACCATGTCGTGATCAATTTATTGTGGCCATGATATATCCAGCAGTGGTCCCTAAACGGGAAGCAGTTATACACAGTACTGGAGTGGGATAGTGTTCCTGCCGAGATTAATTAAAGCGTCCAGCAATGAGTAAGTTGAGTGGCTCATTTAAGGTTATATGATTACAGGCCTGTGTTTAAAGATATTTTTTAAGATTTAGACAGGTATTGCCGTGAAGAGATACATAGCACCCCTTTATCCTGGCTTTGTTGTTTGTATGGCCATTGGTGACTATTGGCAGTGACGGAAAGTCCCTGTTCTACTTTTAGCTGGTGTTTGCATGGTTGCTGGTATAAGCACACACGCCCAACTGGCTTTTATTGTCAGTCGTGAACTTTCTAATTTGGGAATGTGGCAATCTGAGAAGAGACACTTTGTGCTTTTTTATTAGTCCTGCCTTGCCACAGACACTTAAATTCATTAAAGAGCTGGAAAGAATGTTCACCTGTGAGCAGATTTATTTTCTTTTCCTCTCCTGAAGTTAACACCTTTAGTAAGCTCTACTCTGTACACAGAGGTAACTATGTCAGTTGCTCCCTTTGATAAGGGAACGGAAGGGCCATGGTTAATTCCTTTGTTGGAATGCATTTCTGCTGACATTAACAAGAGCTCTGAGTATCAGCTGCCTCCTAATCCTGACCCAGTGATGTGGATGAGCTCTTGCATCTGCACAGAGTTCTCTGGGCTCCGTATGGGCCATGGCTCAAACTGCAGAACCACAGCCTCAGGGAGATCACACAGTGTTCATGTGCTGCCCTGGGGTTTGGGAGACCCAGGCTGTGTCCTCCCCTGCTGCAACTTCTCGTGTGACCTTGCAGATTCATCTGGCATCTCAAATTATCTCTCCGTCTTGAGAAGTGATGCAAGACACTCTGCTGCTAGAATGGGGGCTCAGCAATACGTATGACAGGATGTGCCTTAGGACAGAAATTGAGTACTGTCTTTTGAACAGGACTCAATAAACAAGAAAAGGGAAATAAAAAGGATTTACAGCCCTTATAATAAAGACATTACTACAAAAGAATAATACTAACAAAAAGTAACAGATGTAATATATCTTCCTCCAGTATCCCCCTCCTCCATAACATAGTGTTCAGCTGCCACAGTTTATAAAATACAATTTTCATTGTTCTTCCCACACTATTGGGATTTATTAACATGCAGCGATATTTCTAGGTAGGACTTTATGATCTGGAGGGTGGTATCCCACTTGTATGGCTGGGATTGGAACTAGCATCATTTAGAAAAAAACCAAAATGAACCCAAATAGTGTACGTATCTGTTAGATCACTCAAGGAATAGCTACTGGCACGGGTCTCTTCTGCAAATCTGTTTTGTGTTGGGAGGTGTGCTAGTTGACTGGTTACTGTTTTGAAGTGGAATTATTTGCTTGGACGTGGTTCTCCTGCTGTCAGATTCCCAGGACCTTATAACCAGCAAGAGAATTCAGTGAAGTGTCCACCTAAGCTCTTTCCATGCATAGACATAATGCTTGTGAGAAAATCCGAGAATGGATCCCCCATCAAACCCTCTGAAAGCAACGTGTGCGTCCCATTCCTCGGTGCTGCCTTCTGCTGGGCAACTGAGTGTGTGTTTGTGTGTAGGGGCTGAGAGGGGAAATGTATATTTTTTCTGCTTCATTGTGGGAGAAGGTGGTGTTATCTGCTAGACTGGAGAAATCCTTGGTTTGTAGTCCGAGGTGTGAGCTGGAATGGATTGTTGTAGGCCTTGTTTTTCTTAATAGACCTGGGGAGGTTTGACAGCAGCTGAGACTTAGGATTGCTGAATGCAAAGGTTGTGACTGTTACGCTATCTGGCTTTACATGTGGATAGCCTGGACTTCTGAGATTAGATTATGCATCTCTGTCAACAATACAAGTTAGGTATAGTAACGGAGGAAAAGGACTGTACTGCTTCTTTGGTTTTGATTTTGTCCAAATCAATTCCTTGCATCATGTTGGTAATTTCCCGTGGGTTGTTTATCTATTACCAGATAACACGAGGTTATTAAATACGTGTGCACAGCAGGCCCTTGTTATCTGTTTGTGCATTGTTGCCCTCTGTTGCAAACATTCTATATACACATGTGCATTACAAATTACATGCCCCTATCTGGTTATAAATATTTTCCATTTGGAATTATCTACTTCTGCTACAGAGATGAGAGGTGATCACTTGAGCATGGAAGATAAGGGGCCAGGGGAAAGGAAAATAAAAATTATGGAGCACTGAGCTGCATACGAAATAAGTGACATAATCCAATGTTATTAGATAAAGAAGAGTTTTTCTTACATGCCTAGCTGCTGCCATGAATTCTGGTTATATGCCTGCAGAGTGAGAGGGAAGAGACGTGGGTTTTTTACAGGAAACCTGGTATAATAGGCTTTCTTTATTTGCCAGAAAGAAAGTTAGCTATATTAATACATTCTGTTTTTTCTAAAAGCTATGAAGTCATATTTGGAAGAGTGGAAGAACAGCTCTTCCTGTTTCTGAGACTTTGGGCCACAAATAATCAGATAAGAAGGAAAAACCTTGGTTTGAAATTAATTGGTTTGTGCAAATTCTGTCTTTTTGCCAATTTATTTGTTTTCCATGCAGAAGCAAGATGTACCTGATGAGATGTTCCCAGTGGGGCAGCAGGTCTCGTCGTGCTCGGCCAGCTGGCTGCTGTGCCTCGGCGCCGGGCGGCGGATCCCAGTCTGACCTGCCCACGGGTGGTCAGGATCCCTGGGATCCCTGCCAGGAGCAAACTGACCCGTGGTCCCTTGGGTCCGAGACAAGCAGCAGCTCTGCAGTATCGCTGCAGCTGCTGTAATGGTTTGCCTTTAAAAGTGTTGTTTATGGTCCAACAAAATATCCAACGTGGTTCTTTACCTGGCGAGCAGAGTGTGCCTTCTAGGCACCTCAGTGAACACACAAAGCTAGAGCATAGAAGTAATGAATTGGCAGGATTTTGCCCCTTTCATATAATGTGTCAATCCACAATTTCTGGCACAGGGTAGACAATTGTTGCATTAAACCCCATTCTGTATTAAAGAATAATTTATTTCCCTTCACAGTGAAGGAAGCCATGTTTGTGCTAAGGTTAAAGAGGGACATGGTGACTCCTGGGCCTTTGACACGGAAATGATTTTTTCCCTAAAGGTAAAAGCACAAGGCATGCGGAGACGGCAGTAACATCCAGCATGCATTCTGCTGCGTCAAAGTTAACAGCGAATTTTAGGCTTTAGAAAATGCATAAAGTTATGAGAGAGAATTTATTTATTTATTTATTTATTTATTATTTTAGCTCTGTTGGCAAACTTAGAGCTAAGAAGAAGAGTTTTTAGAAGTCAGTAAAATACATCTGTCTCAGCAAAGCATGAGTGTCAGACTTTACAAATGTAATTGTTCTGAGAGATGTGAGGACTCATTTAACCACTCAGATTGCTAGTACATTAAAGCATCAAAGCTATTGAAAGTGAGGCTTAATTGACTGTTCTCTATGAATGTGAGGCAGTAATTTATTATTTATGACCACACTGCATTAATAACTTTAAGATTTGAAGTCTGTGGGCAGATCCACAGCTGCCTTAGGACACTGGAGGGCCATGAGGCTAAGGCACCTTATGTCACTGAGCATCTGGCCTGATAACTTCCACATTTAGGGAGGGTAAAGACACAAACTCAGGCCACTTGCATGTGACTGGATGAAGAGCATGATCTGTAGACGGTTTTCCTTCTGAGAAACTCCCTGGGGCATATGTGAGAAATCTTTTCTGTATTGTATGGCCTACCACAAGCAGTGTTTGAAGAGGAGGCAGGACTGTGGTCCAGGTCGCCCCTCTGAGCCAGGACTGGCCACTCACACAAGCCAAGCAAGCTGCAGAATTGCAAGGAGAGCAGCTGCTTTGCCAGCGCCTCTCAAGCCCACCATTCCCTCAGACCATATCCTGAAAGGATGATGACTTTTGAAGGGATTTTCATGAACTCAGTGATCCCTTTGAATACAATCTGTGTAGCTGTGGGGTGGCTGATGTCTTCTAACTCCTTATAGAATCATTTAGGTTGGAAAAGATCTTTAAGATCATTGAGTCCAACAGTTAACCTAGCACTGCCCAGTCCACCACTAAACCGTCTCCTCCATCCTGCTCTCCTTCTGCCCCTTCCTAAGAAGGCAAAGTTGCATGAATTCTTCAGCACTGCTTTGTCATGCTGTATAGGGAAACTTAACAAACAAAATATTTGTGTGTTTGTTAAAAACAAATAAAACAACCTCTTACAACTATTAGAACTTAATTATGTTAATATTAAACATAATTATGGCACATTAATAATGTTTTCTACATTTACGAGGGGAGTTGTGCGGTGCTTTCCAGACATCTGTACCATACAGTGGCAGGTGGTAGAGTGCAACATTTCCAAGCGCCAGATAGGCTCCATTTTCCCATGCCATATATGGCTGCTTTTTCTCTCCAATTGCAGATACTCATCCAGCCTTGTCAAACTGAGTCCTTATTTGAGAGATTCTGTGCTGAAAGGCAAATGCATCTATCTTCATAAGCCTGTTTGTTTCCATAATTAGAAGCCAAATCAACAGTGTATTGAAGATGACACATTTGCTTATTCCCTTTCTTCTCCCTATGGTGGCATAAAGCAGTGAAGCACAATAATTAATGAAAAAGACTGTTTGTTATTCAGGCAATGTATCTGAAGTGGAAAAAAACACAGAGCATGGGTTAAAAATATATTGCTGAAGACCATCAGTGCCATGACAAAGTGTGTGATCAGTTCTGGGGGGAGAGTCCCATTGTTCAGTCCACTTGGGCAGGGTGCTCTAAAACTGTCAAAGACAATCGAACTCAGATTTCTCTTGTAAAACTCAGGAAAATGTGAAATGCAAGAAAAAAACTGACTGAAGTACTCTGCTAGGGCATCTTTAATGGTCTTCCCAACACAGTGACTTTTTTAGCTTAATTTAATATCTGCTCTGTCCTGTGGCTGGGTGAAAATGATACATTTTTTTAGTAGACTTAGTTTTTCTTCTGCGAGACTCTGCCCAAGAGCTTTTGTAAGACAAAGGGTGCACATAATGCTCTGCTCAGCATGCTGCCTTTGCAAAGCAAGGCTAATCTGTTTTAAATAACAAAGGCCAGAAAATGCCTGACTGTAAAATATTGCTTTGTCTCCTGTGAACATGCTATGGAGTAAGACACTGCTTGTGGGCCAGTATTGAAAATTAGGTAAAATGCAGCACTCCGCTCCACTTCCTGAAGTCCAGGGAAGAATTCCTCCATACCGACTGACCATGGGAAAGCCTTCCAGGTTCCCCTGAGACTCTCTCAGGCCATTCACTTCATTTGCAAAAAGCTGCAGTGTAACCAGAAAATCAGAAGTATGCACTGCCTAGTAAATGTCACAGCTGTAGCGTGCAGCTGAAGTCATGCTGGTGGGAAGCCAAGATTTGAGTTATGTTCCATTTCCACGTATTTCCATACTACACCTAGCTATGGAAAAGATTTTGTGTTTACTCAAGCTTATAAAGTCAGTCCACATTAGGAAGAGTATATGACGGGAGTAAGAATAGCCCACTCACTAAAAACGAAGGTGATTGAGAGAACAATGACTTTATCAAGGGTAGTGATTTTCAAGACCTTGATTAGATTCTGCTTTCCTTTTATATATTTTATACTCAATGGTGATGTTGCATTGTTGTGGCAAATAAAGCTCCCTGGTGTTGCAGAGCTGTGAACAGCCACTTAAACTGAGAGCAAAGCTCTGATCTTCATGTTTTGGTTATTTATCCTCCACAATGTTACATTTTGGGAATAGAGGACTGTTTTGCACTGTTTTTAGATAGGCGTAATTTCAGTAACACAAATTTCTTCTCTTGGATTTAAAGTGCTGCTAGCTAGTGGTTGGTTTGCTAGTTTTGTGCTTGCTACAGATATTTGTATGTTAGGGGATGAACAATAAGAACGTGTGGCTTTACACAAGCACGATGGAAAGCCTGAATATGATCTTTTGACTTACAATGGGAAAAAAGTGTATTGATCAAACACAGCAAATTTAATGCAAAGAAGAATAGTGCTTTATGCTATGTGTGTTAATGACTCGTAGTGTTTATTCAAGGTGATGCAGTCATAGATAAACACTTAGAATAGGTATTGGCACTTTAATGCGGAAAATTCTAGTAATATGTTGAGTCAATTCCTAAAACATAGCTGCAGTTTAAGTACTGTGATGGACAAGGTATCAGATAACTTATTTTTAATTCTCGTTCTTTATGAAAAGCTGTAAGTATTGTAACTTTTATTTGATATTCTCTCACTTCCACGCAGAGTCCATTTACACAAAGGTAAGGGGCATGCACTGTCCTGCAATTCCAGTGGAACCAGCTGCAAGAGCATCACACCTTATGGCTGAGAGTCTTTACAAAGGGGGGTGAATTTAAGAAGTCTTTGCACTCAACTGTCCTGTTCTTTCTCCCATATTCTCAGAGAAGCAGGTCCACTAAGGTCATCTGGGTTGTAACAGTCTTCAGGTTATGAAACTGCTCTGTTCCTCTTTGTCAGCCTAAGCCAGGATACATCCACCTCCTTCCCAAGAAGGAACATTTAATGTGCCTAATGAAGTGTGCTTGCTTTTAATTTTCTGTTGCATTAACCATTCTAGTGTGCATGTTGTCCAGATCTGTTTGAGGCAACCAGCTCCAGAGTCTGGCTGGCTTATGTTGAGCATCTACCTGGACTCAATGCAGAAATGTCACCCTGGCGCATAGCGAGGAACAGATTGCACCACTGATGCCAGCGAAACAATAGAAGGGAAAGTCTCGTTGGTGAGGTTTAAAAGAGAAACCCTCCTGTATTTTGTTGGGAGCCAATTTGGGCCAGCCAACGTGGTTGAAGTTTTCCTCCCTGCCATGGTGCTGACTTTGGGATGCTGGGCTCTGGAGCCATCCCTTCTCCCATGGATCCTCCCCTCAGCTCAGTGCCCCAGGGCCTTATGTACCAGCCACACACAGAGATAAAGAAAACAGCTGTTCTCTAGAGTTTAAAGACCGAAATAGAAATAAGTGTGGCGATCTCATTTTGCAGATGGGGAATTGATTATGGAGAAGTTGCTCACTTGAGATTTCACAGAAAGGGCTAGGCAGCATTGGGCTTCTAATGCAGACTTGATGATATCCAGTTTAGCATCGTAACCACAGGAGCATTATTCTGCATCACAGCAAAGGCATTTCTGGATTTGCGAAGAGATTTGGAAGAAAGGGAATCTTAATAACACTAAAGCAATTCTGAGTGGTACCATAGCATAAATAGAACATAGCAATGCTAATAAGGAATTGTAGTGAACAGTGTTTTCAGTTAATAACAACAGTGAACAACATATTTCAGCTTTACCTTTAGGATTTTCTCATGCAATGATCTTTAAACCAGAGACATGATAGCTGTTGATGAAAAAGTTATCGTATTTTAATTCAGAATTATTCTCCTCCAGTCTTTTTACTGGTCTTTGTTCCCTGAGAAAAGAGCAGAAGTCATGGAATTCTTTAGTAGAGATAGAAAAGAGTTGTCAAAGTTTAGAAAGAAAAATGGAAAAAGCATAAATAATTCATTTTATTCTTTTTTTCTTGAAATATTGGTAAAGAAAGTTCATGGATGATACTTTGGCATATTTTTCTGGAAATATAAGCTAGTTATCTTGTTTGTTGCTACAGTAACATAATATGCACCTATGTACCTATGGTACTTCATGATTGAGTGCTTTATTTTGTGGCATGTTAATCTTAAACAGTAGCAGTATTCCGATGTCAGTCATGTAGGCTAAATAGTCACACTTGGAACTTCTATTACTATATAATTTATGGTCCTTCTACTTTTTGTTTGCCTCCTTTTAGACTCGACTGTTTGAGAATTGTTAGTGGTTAAATCAAAAGGGGATATTTCCATGTGTGTAGGCTACTGTTTTGCTGAAATTACAGATTTTTACACCTTATTGAGCTGATACTCGTTGTTAACATCTAAATTTTTCCTTTCCACAGAAGAACTCAAGGAGAAACTGAAGAAGTATGTTGATGAGGTGAATGCCCATAAGCCTGGCTTCATCAAGGTTGTTCGGCACAGCAAACAAGAGGGGCTGATTCGATCCCGAGTTAGTGGATGGAGAGTGGCCACAGCACCCGTAGTCGCTCTCTTTGATGCCCATGTGGAATTCAATGTGGGGTGGTACGTGTCTTGAATTTCTCCAAGCAAGGGACATTTTCCAAGCACTGTTTATGAATTACTGAATGGTGTTTCTCTTGCACATAGAGGGTGAATTAGCATTCTGATCTTTTTAATGAAGATTCAGACACAAGCATGGACACAAGAATTAAAAATGTATTTGTTCTGTGTAACGTAATCTAGATCCATTTTTATAGTGTGTGTTATCTGCTCATCTAATTACAATATATTTAAAATGTATTGGAAAACTTAATGTTAAAAACATCTTCTGATAATGCAAAATTATATTTTTAAATTAAAACTATTATGTTTCCTTTATGCTCTACACTGTAAATAAAGAAGTGTCAGTTTGGCACTAAGGTTTGCTGCTCTGTGCAAAAGTAGCACTTAACTAAAACTGTGTATTTTAACTTGTTCAATCTGGATTTAATACCTTTGTTGCTTCTTGAGTTAAAAAAAAAAAAGATGGTAAAATGGCAGGAGCTTCCATCCCTAGGATAGATCTATTATTAACTCTGATCTTGATGTCCTTGATAGTATTGAGAACCTAAAGTTATCATTATTTGCTAGCAAGGGTTGCTCTATGGTATGCAGATACTAATTTCTTCCATTCACCAGCTAACATCAAGGTTAATAATAGGGCAGCCTAGATAAAATATTGTGGTGTGTTATTTTGAGGCAGATCCTGCCCTGTCAAAACTCCATCTCCCAGCAAAGCGAGCTCTGAATGGGCAACAGCTACAGGCTTTGCCCTTTCTGAAACATACAGCAGAAGCTGCTGTTTACATCACTGCTCTGCTTCTACTGACGTAGTCTTAATGGGTTTTTTTTTCTTTTTTTAGGGCTGAACCAGTGCTTACTAGGATAAAAGAAAACAGAAAAAGAGTCATTTCTCCATCATTTGATAACATTAAGTATGATAATTTTGAAATAGAGGAGTATCCCCTCTCAGCACAGGGTTTTGACTGGGAGCTGTGGTGCCGATATCTGAACCCTCCTAAGTCATGGTGGAAACTGGAGAACACAACTGCTCCCATCAGGTGAGATGCAACTGTGACCTCCAGTAGTGTGTCCCTGGCAATGCTCTTTTAGATACAGCAGATGGCGAGTGGTCTTAGCTAAGTAATAGGTTTTACTGACTGTAATGTTAAATTATTTAAATGTCCTTGACCTGTCCTCTTTAGCTTTTGTCCTTTGCCCCTACACAGTCATCAAGAAAACTTTTTTTCTCAGTGGATCTTTTAAAATAGGTTTTCTTGTTATTATCATGGGGCAAAACACACAGCCGAAGTGAGATGGTAGGCTTGAACTCTCAGCAGCACCGCTTTCACCGGAAGCCTTGTCTGCTAATTTCTGGTAATGGGCCAGAAACAGCTATTTATTTACAAATGCATTATATAAACAGAACTGATCTGACAGTCGTATTCTTTATAACACTGTCACATAGCTTTACAGCTGTGTTATATCCTGCGTGATAACGATGGCCCACTGATAGTGGGTGAGCAAAGACTGTATGAGACTCCTCCTTTGGTGCAATCTAGCTCTGTACTTTCTTACCATGTTAGGCTGGTACAGAACAATACCCTTCTCTCTAGGGGAGGAGTAAGTGCCTCTGAATCCCCTCAGCAGCTCTGCTGAGATTCCAGGCCTTTCTATGCATTCATACCAAGGAGGTGACTGGTACCTGTAATCTATTTTGCAGAAAGAGAGCGTGAGGTCTGTTTTCACCAGCTGCAAAGCAGAACCTTAAATACAATAGCAATGGCAGTGTGAGGGGGTCATCACTACCAATAAGTTCCCATGCTGTCAGCACAAGGGGTATCCTTCATCCAGTCGTTCTGTCTTTTCAGGCAGATGGCTGTTTTCTAGAGTTGTCAGCTTAAACACTCTTAATCGCACTGACCCACATGCTGGTCATTAGAACAGGACTCAGAATTAGAAAGTAGGAGATGAAAATGTACAGGTTTGCCATGGACATATGTAAAAAGGGGTGTAATTTCCACATCATTAGAAATGGTTCTCAGTGTTAATGAACTCCGTTAACATTATGAAAATGCTTTGAAATATTCTAAGTCCTGGAGAGGCAAGCCTTCTATGTTAATTATAGTGACTTTTAAAATTAAAAGTATTTGAACTCAGAATAAAGAGCAAATCTACTTTTCCATTTTTACCCCAAAACTCTGTTCTATGTGAGGATTGTGTGTTTAGGTTTGTTCCCTAGTCCTTCCCCTGGCACCTTTTATTCAGTGCAATACATGCGTGTGCTGGATAATTTAAACAAACAAACAAAAGTCACATGTATTGATTGTTGGCTTCTATCAAGCCTGTAATATGCTTCTAGAATTATAACAAAGGGAAACAGGTACTCTGAAAAATACTTTTAAATCAACACCAAAAGCGAGAGTACTTTGTCCTAAAAGAAGCATAACTTTTGAAGTGATGTTAACTGCTATTTTCATAATTAATAAATGCATCAGGAACATTCTTTGATTGTTATAAAGTGGGTACTATAGCATTTCAAGTTAAAGGCATAATTGTATAATTTCTGTAGAATTGTACAATTTTTGATGAAGACATCCTATAATTTGATTAAAAGCAGATGTCTATACTATTACAGCTTTTGTGTTCCCAGTACATGTAGAATGATTTCCCCTGTACTGCTAATTAGTATCCTGTTGTTACTAGAGTTCCTGATATCAGCATAACAATCAGAAAAGACATTTTTATTTCTTGCCATTGTGGATTATAAGGTAGGAGAAAAATAAAAAGGCTAAATTACTCTGTGTTCTCCTCCGCTGCATCTCATAAAGCTAAAATTGTAAGCTCTATGCCTGTACTCTTGCCTTCTTAAGACTGGCTCTTCATAGTAAAAGTTGACTAATTCAGGTTGCAATATGAATAGAACTTACTGATTTGGTAAAGGTATGTGACTTGTTTAAATTTGGCTGAGGACAACAGCCTAGTGTTACAGTATGCTGGTTTCTTGATTCTGTATTGCAAAATCTGACCTGGAAGTTCTATTAATGAAAAAATCTCTTCCTTTACATCAGCTTACAGACACACATTTTCTTAGCTGTAGATGAACCCAGCTTCTGGTTAAACACACAAACCTGGGCATTGTTGGGTATCCTTATTAGGTGTCACAGACAAGACACCTGAGGACTTAGCAGGGACAGACTAGAATGGCTGGTGCCTCAGAAACAAAGCTGGGGCTCCTGGATCTGGTATTGTTAGCACTGGAATCCTACCTGGGTGATAATGTACATCCAGTCATTTTGAGTCTATTTTCTTTCAGTGGTGCTTATTTTGCTGTAGAATCAGGAACACTGGAAGAGAAAGCTGTATAAATCTGTTTGAGAAACATCTCCCTAAGAATCTGTCTTGGCAAACCATTTGACCCAGGAGTTATAAATATAATAAAATCGTTCATATTCTGTATGCTAATTTTGGTTGCTGCCATTTTATTCTTCCAGAAGTCCTGCATTGATTGGATGCTTCATAGTAGATCGAGAATATTTCCAAGAGATTGGCTTACTGGATGAAGGCATGGAAGTATATGGTGGAGAGAATGTGGAGCTTGGAATCAGGGTAAGGGACATAACCAACCAGCACTGGTGGTTTGCATTTAAAATACAGCTTGCTTTTTATTGCATGGGAAAAATACAGTCAAAAATGTATGGATGATGCCACGCAAAGGAAATCAGCAGCTCTGTAGTAGTGTAAATGTTTGTTGAAGACAGAGCGGAGGGGGAAAAGATCAAAAGTTCCTATATCTTTTTAAAGAGTTTACCTGGGACAAGGTAATCTGCATCTGGGTAGGAGCAACCCCAGGTTCCAGTATAGGTTGGGGAATGACCTATTAGAGAGCAGTGTAGGGGAAAGGGACCTGGGGGTCCTGGTGAACAGCAGGATGGCCATGAGCCAGCACTGTGCCCTTGTTGCCAAGAAGGCCAATGGCATCCTGGGGTGTATTAGAAGGGGGGTGGTTAGTAGGTCAAGAGAGGTTCTCCTGCCCCTCTACTCTGCCCTGGTGAGACCACATCTGGATTATTGTGTCCAGTTCTGGGCCTCTCAGTTCAAGAAAGACAGGGAACTGCTGGAGAGAGTCCAGTGCAGGGCAAGAAAGATGATGGAGTGGAGCATCTCCCTTATGAGGAAAGGCTGAGGGAGCTGGGGCTCTTTAGCTTGGAGAAGAGGAGACTGAGGGGTGACCTCATGAATGTTTATAAATATGTAAAGGGTGAGTGTCACGAGGATGGAGCCAGGCTCTTCTCGGTGACAGCCAACAGTAAGACAGGGGGTAATGGGTTCAAACTGGAACACAAGAGGTTCCACTTAAATTTGAGAAGAAACTTCTTCTCAGTGAGGGTGACAGACACTGGAACAGGCTGCCCAGGGAGGTTGTGGAGTCTCCTTCTCTGGAGACATTCAAAACCCGCCTGGACACCTTCCTGTGTAACCTCATCTGGGTGTTCCTGCTCCGGCGGGGGGATTGGACTAGATGATCTTTTGAGGTCCCTTCCAATCCCTGACATTCTGTGATTCTGTGAAGGATAGAAATACAGAATTTAGTATTATTTTTTAAATTCAAGTAGCAATGCTAGAATTCTGCGGAGATGATACCTAAAACTCCCTGCTTACTTGTGACCCCAGACTTGCTGAGGAGGATAGTTTCTCATAGGCATAATGGGAAAAGTCTTTCTAGATTACTTGGTTCATTTAAATCAGAAAAATCCTACGGAGCAAACTGGAATATATAGGCATTTATGCTGCCTTCTCTCTGGAGAGAAATTAAAATATTCATAAAGTGCATAAGTGCACATATTTTCTTATTCCATCATACAGTCTTCGTCTGTTTACTATACGCAGTATTATGTGTGATTTCTGTACTCCTTTCTATATCTCTTCACAGCTAAATAGCATTCTGAAAATACATTGCTGTTCTGTTTGAGAATCTTTGAGAGGTGGTAAGGAAAAATGGTTTGATGTGTGTTATGAAATTAAACTCTGAACTCTGCTATGAAATGTTAGTGGAAGCTTGTATTTTGGTTGCCAGAATAAAAGCATACTGTTATACAACAGGGGGGGAAAAAAATCTCTGCTGAGACTGAGAGATATATCAAAAAAATACTAATTTTTGCTTCTGGGGTCCTGAAATTCTTTTTTTCTGCCTGTCAGAGATAAAGTGTTACTGCAGCAAGACTGAAGGGCAGGTCCCCTCTCAGATACATTAGAGCACAGTTTTAAGGAGAGCGAGAGGGAAATGCGAGACTGCTTCTTTTAATAACACCATTGTCCTCACTGCGAGGGCCAGAGAGCCACCTTCTATTCCCGAAACCTGATTTTCCAGCTCAGTGTTGTGATGAGTTGAAAATTAGTGTCACTTTGATTTTTCTTTTCTTTTTTCGACTGACAAAACTATTGTCTCCTCATAACTGGAAAGAGTTTTATCTAGTTTTGCATCGTGAGAGATATGCTGTCCAGTCCGCTACACTTAGCCTTGCAGAAGTTGATTGGGAAAAGTACTTTGATAGACCAGAGAGACACAAATCTCTGCATAATTGAAACTTTGCAGTAGACTCGATCGCTGGAATAAGGCCCAACACTGCTCTCATTTCCTTATGGCTTTTTGTCGGTCTCCAGGGAAGCAGTGCCTGACCTACATAAAATACTTTCATCTGTAACAGATTGTAGTGTGCAAGGTAACATAACATATGCTATGACTTTATCCCAACTTGGTTCTGTGTTCCTGGCTATATCAAAGCAAATTACTGAGCTGTAATGAACAGATTTTTCAGCAGTTTATTACCAACTCTTCTCACAATTCTCAGCATATCTCAGATAATACCAGGATGAATACAAATGTACAGTGCAGTGTTAGAGCTTCTGGGAAGCACGACATTATTTCTACAGATGTTGAGCTTGAAAAGCAAGCTCCTTCCCTTGGCCACCTGCTTCTGGCGTGCAGCTGGGGCCATACACCGCGTCCTGGCAAAATGCAGGTGGCTGCTTCCAATGTGCTCTCGTATTATATTATGGTGGGACATCCTAAACACTTGTCCCACGAGGTGCAGCTCCCAGGGGCTGCCTTTCATTGCCTTGAGATAGGGCTACGTGGAACACGGTAGTCAGCAGGTGATTTCAGGACAGATGTTCTGTCTCTGCTGCTGAACTACATTTTCATCTCTGCAGCACCAAATAGTCATTTCTAGATGACTTGTGTTGCTTTCCAGTGTGAGGCCTGCGATGAATCACCTAATAGAGACAGTATTTGTTCTACAGAAACTACATCATAGTAACAATATCAATGCAATAAATAATGTTTCCATTTTAAAATTATGCTCTTCAGTCCCTGACTACAGATTGCTCACTGTGCTTTATCTTTTGTTGCCATTTTCCTTTTTTAAGAAGTATCTAGCTTCATGTAGTATTCTGCTGTGTGATGTGCATTATCTTGTAGGAGGGCAGAAGCAGTTACCGTGTGCCCAAACTGGCCTGGTGTCCAGGCTAGCCAAGAAGGATGTTGTGTATCACATTCTCTGATACGATGGAGTTGATATCTAGTGGAATTTCCTTCATTTTTTTCATGGCTTGAGTTTCTAAGTAAATTTCACACAGCCTGTTCCATTCTTTGCAGTATTTATGTGCTGGAAGTCAATTCTTTCATTGGGAAATTTTATGCATAAGCATGTAAGAGCAAACGTCTGCAGGAACAGGAGAGGTTACTTTCAACTACAGAAATAGGATCATTCAAGCTAACCGTTTATCTCAAACATGCGAAGTAGAGCATGGTCCCATGTCCTTATATTACTAATTTTGTTCCAGAGGTTGTAACACTACTGTGAGCCAAACTCATATGCAGACCAGCTGCAGCACCGTGTGATGACAGGACCGGGTAATTCACTGTCTCTGTGGTTGCGCGCAGAGTTAAAGCCTTATTCTCCATTTGCTTTGTTAGCAGCTGCGTCTTCAGTGATGTGAGATAAGATTTAATTTCCCAGTTGAGATGCTTCTGAGAAGCAACGTCTACCTGTTCAGGATTTCTTTTCATTATAAGGGAGAAACCACTTACTGTGTCTTCTAAGATCTAGAAATGGTTTGTTTTCAGCTGAACTGATGGGGTTTTCACTGTGCAGGGACACGAATTAGACCCTGACAAAATGGAGACTTGCACCAGTATCCTCTCCCAGGAGATATTTTTGTCACCTCATCATCCGAACAAGTATCTAGTTATTTGTGTTACACGAATGCAAGGAAATCCCCAATGATTGGAAACTGTATCTGAAGCATCCCTTGTTGGTAAACCATAACAAGCCACAGATGACAGGTCTTTGGTTGGAGGATTATCCTCTTGAATCTGTTGAATTAGTTTCTCTACTCAGCTCTATTAATCTCTAGTTTGGTGTATTATTTTAACTTCTAAGATTTTTACCCTTGTCTGTGGCTTGTAATAGCATTTGTAAAACATTAAACATATATTATTAAATAAATATTAATAGAGTTCTGTTGCCTTCAGCTAGAGGCTGACAGATGAGTTCAAAATATGAATGCATTTTGAATCTTAGAAACAACGCTGTGTTTTCTCCTCAAGCAAATGTTTTCTTGCAAAGCTATTTATTTGCCCCATAAGAAAATAAAGGCAGGCTGTTTGATGCACGACTTGACAGCATCATTTTCAAGCAGCTCCGTCACTTTGGGGTTTTTGGAAGATTCATTTATTGTGCCTCAGAATCATATTCTTAAATTCATGTTAGGATGAGTAATGCTTCTTTTTGGTTTGTGTTCAGTCATTCCCAACTGAATGGACTTAAGTGTGCTTTTAAGGGACCAGGTTGCATTTGGAGGGCAAACTGGAATGACATTGCTTATCCAGAGGACCAAATAGGAGTTGTGTTGGTTACTGCCTTATGGGGGAAACAAAATGTGAGTGTAAGGCCAGTGTTTCTCATTGTTATTTGGGCTCTACTTCTGGTTGTGCTTGTACAAGCAGTACTTGTACTTACAGAAGCCCTTGCAAATCCATTGCAATCAATGCGAAGCAATAAATTAGATCCTGTATTAGACGGTTCAAGTCTAGTTTTCAGCTGGCTTCTTAAAGGCCTATTCCAATTCCTGCTGAAATCAGCAGAAGATTTTTCATCAAGACCAAGCCTGTAGCAATAATTTTGCGTTTTTAAGCAGCCTACATGTTTGATAAAGCTTCCAAATATCTGTTACAATGAAGCTGTTTGTACCACTTTAAGGGACGCCTGGACAAATATTCGGTGATTTGCCTCCGGTCAAGTGCCTCCAGTCCTCATCAGAGTCAAGTGAACGCGAGCCCAGGCTTTGACTTAGAGTAATTATGTATGTCACAGAGACTTCATGCTTGCAGATGAATTCGTGTTCACAGGGATATAACGGCCCTGTTAAATGGGTAAGAGGAAATTTTATTAGAAGGTAATAGCTCTTTAAGGGAAAAGGAATGGATCTCGCTCCCACTAAATGATATATCAAGACTTTACATCAGCTGACCCAGGAGGAAAACTGCATTTATAGTTTAGACTGAGCATGGCACGCTACTTTTATACAGTATATTGACATAGTGAAATTAGTTGCATATGCAATAAAATAAGATGATAATAAATATATCTGCTTCGTTTCTTGTTAGTCTGGTAGTTTGTATATAGAACATAAGGGAAGCTGATGCTTTTTCCATTGGTGGAGAACTAGAGGAATGCAGTTTATGAACAGAGGTGCAGAAGTGAGTTGTTTGACCAGAAAATAGTCCCAGTGTTCTTCGGGGTACTTTCTGTGCCACAGGGTCCCTCTGTTGCAGGGCAAGCAGATGTGAAGTCTGCCATGTGTCTCCCTGATCTATCTTTTCCTTGAATTCCAGAGTTGACTTCCATTTGTTTGTTTGCTTGTTTTGGGGTGGGGTTTGGGTGGGGGTTGGGTGTTTTTGAAGGTGCTTTTGGCTCTATCTTTTGGTTGGTTGGTTGGTTTTTAACTTTCTCCCACCCCAGCTTCTGCAATCGTGACTCTTCATTGCTGACCCAGTCTCTCTCATGGTGTGTAGAAGCCCATTGCTGCCTTAGATGTCCGGTCACTTCCAATCCAAAGTGCTTGTGTATCCCAATTGTTTCTCACCTGGGACCACTTTCTCATAATATGCCCTTGCAAGAGTGCTCGTTGTGATAATCACAAGCAAGTGCAGATATTTACAATTGTCCCCAAATCTCTATATTTATCTGAAAACATTTTTGACTTTTTCCTCTTTCTCTAGAAGTTTCCAGCAATTTTACTTGTCAGTGCTTCTAAAACAGGCCATGAATGATATGAAATAATGAATATATTACATGTAAATAGATATCTGCTTTTATTAGACAAAGCTTTTGCATAGTGTACAAGTTAGGGCGTAGTTTCACTACACATAGGCTTGAAGAGCTGTGCTGTTTTACATTTTCTCCTTCTCCTGGCCATCCTCTTGTTGTCCCTCTTGCAGCGCACCGGTGCTTTGGCCCGGCCAGCACAGGTACCCAGTGTCTCTGAACACCTCCAGTTCAGAGATAAACCTCTACATGTAACTTCTTTTCAAACTGCAGGGTTAATTTTAGTGTTCATCAGTTTGTGATTTACCACGCTGCCTCATGAACTGTTGTGTTAGGAAAATTGAGGCTGGTGTGCCGAGAGATAGAAATGACTGGGAGGGAACAGTGAAAGAGAGGAGATTTTTCACTGAGCTGCTGCATTGTGGAAGTTTGCATGGGGAGAGAGCAGTGGGTGTGTCACGTGTGCATCACGTCCCTTTGTGTCCTTGCTGCCAGGTCCCCTTTCCTGGCACTCCACTGAGAAATGTAGATCTTCCCTAAATTCCCTTCAGGAAAATTAATCTCAACGTCCCCCATTCTTGCACTTGCAGCTACCTTCACTCGCTGTGGCCTTAAAGCCATGGTTTTGACTTGATTTTAGTAAGTAGGCTGTAGTCCTTTCCACTAGGGGATGATTTGCTGTACACAAAAAATACTTAGTGAATGTTCACAGGTGCTGTTCAACAGTATTAGGTTGATGATGTGCGAAGGGGAAGGGCTGAGAAGTACAGGAATAAGAATATTCTTAGTTCCTACTTTCAGGTAACATTTAAATACTGCTTTTTAAGATAGTGGTTTCTCTTTAACTTTACATTAAAACTTCAAATAAAGAGGTCTATTTTATTTTTATCCATTTTGTGGATTAAGAAGAGATCATCTCTAGACTGAACTCTGCAAGAGAAAATTTTAAAGATTGACCAAATGTTACTTCTTACAAGAAGTAGCCAATGCTTTTTGCAGCCTACTCTTTCACCAAGATAAAAATAATTCTTCAGCAGTGCAAGTACTTGCCTAGCATCCTGTGTAACCAGTGGCAGCTTCTCAGTGTGGTCAGAATTATCGCTAAGGTTAATTTTGGTTTGGAAAGTACCTTACTGTGTTAACAGCCTAAATCCCAAGATTACACAGACTGAATTTCTCTATTTATAGGGTCATAATTTCAACAGGAAACAAACAAACCCCACCTAGCCTCTACTGAGAATAGAATAAGAAATCGTCATGCCTCCAAACTGGTGTCAGTCATGAATGGCATCAACAGAAACTGACTTTCTGTGGCTTCTTCTGGCTTTGTGTCAAACCTACAGTGGAGTAATTGTTTTTTCCCCTGTTTTGCCCATTAATGCCTCAGCAGGTAACTTGCAGCTACAGCATGTGTAATTATACATACAGGCAACATTACCAGTGAATCATTTTTGTGTTTTTGCTCTTTCTGGAAAGAGAACATTTTATTAGCTGCTCCCACAGGAAAGCAAATGATTGATCCAGCACCAGCTACCACGTGACATCACTGTACCCTCCAAGGAAAGGGGAAGAGGCACTTGGAGATTTCTCACAAATGTTTTTTTGCCGGTTGTGCTTGTGTGGTTGCACATTACCAGCTGGGCAGTAATACAGACATCTTGATGTTTTATGAGAGGAAATTGTTGTTCATAGTGCTATGGAAAGAAGTAAAACATTTTAAGTCAATATGCACTTATAAATCAGTGGACTCAGGTGAGATGCAAATCAATTAGTGCGTTATTTTAAGATAGTCTAATGTTTAATAACTTTCTGCACTTTAAGTCACTGCATGGTGACAATGCTTCTGGTATTGCAATTCTTCACGGCCTAGTCTCTGAAGATTCCATACTTTTATTTGTTTTAGTGTTATAATGAGGGGAGATCTCTCTAGGATTTAATTTAATGGAGAGGTTTTTGTACTGCAAGACTGATTTAGTAGTCTAACAAAGATTAGCGGAAGACCAGTGTGGGAGAGCAAGGGATTGTTGTGCTGTAACAGAACTGAGTAGGTGACCAGGATGGATCCAGCATGTTTGGGTCAAAGCTGCAAAGTCCAGATACCTTTACATGTGTCACAACACCTTGTGTCCTAAGTCAAGTGGGGCTGAAGATCAGTTGGCTGAACTGGGAACTTGTCGTGGAGCTTGAGAGGAAAAATAAATTATATGGCCTGTGGAAACAAGGTCAGGCTTCATAAGGAGATTACAGCGCTGTAATTCGTATATGCAAAGAGAAGACACAAAAGGCCAAAGCTCAAGTAGAGTGTTGTGTCAGGTAACAAGGGCTTTTTAAAGGAAGTTAATAGCAAGAGGAGGTCTAAAGAAAGGATTGGACCAATACTTGTTGAATGTTGTCATCTGACTAGTAGGAATGAAGAAAAAAATGGAGGCATTAAATGCTTTTTTTCCTCTGTCTTTAATAATACTGCTACACCTTGGGCTGCCCAGCCCCCTGAATCGGAGGACCATGAGTGTGGGAACAGTGTCACGGTTGAGATGGACAAATGACATAGACCAAGCTCTTAAGTACAAACAGCAGTCTCCATTTATTGCCACAAACACCTTTTTATGTAGTCTTTACCAGCTCAAGTGTCTTTTGCTATTGCTTACAGGCTGCAATAGTAACATATCGTCAATGCTATCGTCAGTGTTACTCTTTTACTCCCTTCTTTCTCACGGGTATGCCTTAATATCTTCAAGGGCAATCTCTGTTCCCATACCCTCTGCCAGGAATCCACGGACCCACCATAGTCCCCCACAGAACAGTTACTTTCCATTGGTGGACACTGAAATTTTAAGGGGCCAGCTCTGTCCGCTGAATGTTCACAAGTCTGTGTAATCTTGGGATTCAGGTTGTTAACACAACAAGGTACTTTCCAAACCAAAATTAACCTTAGATTCTGCACCTGGGTCGGAGTAACGCCAGGCACGAATATAAATTGGGAGAGGAGTGGCTGGAGAGCAGCCCTGCAGGATGGGATCTGGGGGTGCTGGTCCACAGCAGCTCAGTAGGAGCCAGCGGTGTGTGTCCTGGCAGCCGGGGGGCAAACCCCATCCAGGGGAGCAGCAACACAGCGTGACCAGCCGGTCAAAAGAGGTGATTGTCCCGCTGGATTCGGTGTTGGTGCGGCCTCACCTTGAGTGCTGTGCACAGTGCTGGGCCCCACGATTTAAGAAGGATGTGAAGGTCCTTGAAAGCATCCGGAGGAGGGCAGCAAAGCTGGTGGGAGGGCTGGAACGAATGTCCTGTGAAGAGCAGCTGAGGACTTTTGGCTTGCCTGCTTTGGAGAAAAAGAGGCTGAGGGGCGACCTCATGGCTCTCTACAGCTTCCTGAGGAGGGGACGTGGAGAGGGAGGTGCTGGTCTCTTCTCCCTGGGATCCAGCAATAGGACGCATGGGGAACGGTTCAAAGCTGTGCTAGGGGAGGTTTAGACTGGACATTGGGAAGCGTTTCTTTACCGAGAGGGTGATCAAACACTGCAACAGGCTGTCTAGACTAGAGAGGTGGTTGATGCCCCAGGCCTGTCAGTGTTTAAGAAGCATTTGGACAATGCCCTTAACAACACACTTCACCTTTTGGTCCGTCCTGAAGTGGTCAGGCAGTTGGACTAGATGGTCGTTGTAGGTCCCTTCCAGCTGAAATACTCTCTTCTCTTCTTAGCTTGGTCTTCTGGTACTGATGAAGTCTTTAGGATTAGTGCAAAATGAACAAGATTGCCCAATCTAAGTATAGCTGTGGTAAGGGAGGGAAAGGTAAAAACATGAAAGACGGGCAGTGCAGTAAATTGCTCCATTAACACTAAACCAGTGGTGATCTGATTATTCAGTTTGCCCCTTTTTTGCCTTTTAAGCTGAAAAGTGATTTATTTTACTTCCTATTCATTACTTAAACTTGGCAATGTGGCGATTTATGTGTCAGTTTTTTGCTCTCTCTAGCAATGAGATAGACACATTTGCAAAAGCACTGAATAAAGCCGTATGTCTGCAGTGACCCTTGAAGCGTGTTATCTCTTAGTAACACAAGGCATAGAGTAGTCCTGCAATTGTCAACCAGCAACACAACATACTTTGTGTAACAATACTTTGTAGAAGTTTCATAGCTCATGAAGATATGTGCAAAATTAATCCCTGCAGAACAAAACAATTTAAAAAGTACATAATGAAGCAATTAGCTAAAAGAGGAAAGAAACTACTGACAATTTAATATGGGAAGAGTCTTTACGTGTATTACTTTTTCAATGAGTGTTTCATAACGGCACAATTAATGTAAAATACGGCCTATGAGGCAATTAGTGATGACTTCAAAAGTGAGATTTGAGGGATAATTTACATTTTAAAAATTGAGAGCAGCTCTAGTTATGTTTAAAACCCTTTAAAAAGTCTTCTAGATTGTGGGGGTGTGTTTTTGCACATTGCTTACAGTTTCATGTTAGGATTATCAGCTTGGTTATGGAAAAAAACCATTCTTGCACACAAATACATAAGTATGACAGGCTTGTATGATGATAAGTAGAATAGTCTTCAAAAACCTCACAGGGATTCAGTAAAACAGGTGAAGTAATTTTTAAAATCTTTCCTTTCAGTCTTCGATTTCTCTATGTGTACTGTTGTGAGCTGTGACTATAGGTAGTCACCTCTTGAAATTTAAGTGATTCCCTCATTTCCCACTCTGCACGCACCAATGACATGATTATCTTTTCCAGCCCATTCAGCATCCAGAAGCAGGGAGTAACCAAGAATCGTAGCTTCAATAAGAAGTTTATTTTCCCGAATTTCCTGTCCACCTGTGTTCTAATAATGTTGATGTGACTGAGGCCAGGACTCTGTGTTTAATTCTGCTGTTTGGGCAGACTTCTTCCATGAGACGAAGCTATTTGAGACCAGTGGAATAAGCAAAGCTGTGCATGGTTTCTTGCTGAATTTGGGGAAGCTTAGCCACATCCGTCTGTACTTGTTGTCACTACTGCAATTATTTAGTGAAGATAGTCTGACTTCAGTGGAGATATGATCTAAATAAAGATTAATGTATTTAATCCAGTGAGTATAGTTTCTAGGTTTACAGAGACAGATACCCAAATGTTCATGAGAATCAAAAAACTTTCAGAGTGGGATCCAAACCCCACTGATTGCTACTGGAAACGTGAACATGGATTTCAGTGATGTTTGCATCTGAGCATTCTGGCCTTTCGCAGTCATTTGTCAAGATACCAAAATAAAAATGCAGACCCAAAATGATCACAGACTTAGCTCAAGGTCTTGAATGAAAATAGTTTATTCATACTTGCTTGTAAAACATCAAGCTCATAATTGGTTATCAGTAAACAATTAACAGTAATGACAAAGGTTAACACGATTCACAAATATTTTTGCATTAAATTGTTCCCCAAAATATATTTTAAAGATATTGGTGGCTATTTGTTTGTATCCACAGTAGTCATTAATTCACACTGACTGGGGGTTTTTTTTAATCTTCAGGGCATCTTTAATGAGTTCTAATGTTGTCATTTGCAGACTTCAGAGCAGCTAGAAATTGTTTCAGCTTTTTGAGAAATCACTTAATTATTAAAAGTTTTGTTTGCAGTCCAAATGAAATTATGGTTTCAAACAAGGTCACAGCAATTCTTGGAGAAACTGCATGATCTGTGTAAATTTAATGAATGCAGTACATGCTAATAAACTGCTCAGCATCGTGTAGGGTTTATTTTTTTATTAGATAAAGCTTCCACAACATGAAAAGAACACTCAGTGATTAAAGAGATAAAAAGAAACACTTTTAATGAAGAAGTGTTATATCATTTTATAATGAAGTATAAATTAAACATTCGAGAGAGGGCTCAGCTTCACAGTTTTAATTGTTTTGATTAAATATGCAAATTCAAATATGTTTAAATGCAATTGAAAAGGATTTACTAAAGGACGTAGATTTAAAAATAAAACTAAATAGAAATGAAAACCCTTTGTCTAGTGAAACAGATTTTCCAGACGTGAATGGAATTTGCTCTAAAAAAAAATAGATGACCAGCTTGATTGAGCCATTTCTAAGGATGTGCAAGTCCCCAGTCTCTGCTGCCCGGTGACAGCTGCCCGCGTTCTGGTGAGGACAGGCGTGGGACGGCAGCACAGCAGCATTGGGCTCGTGCCTTTGCAGGATGCCCGAGGAAGCCGTTTGGTGTGTGGCTGCTGCTGCGGCTGCTCCGCTTGTGCCATCCCATGGGCTGCCCAGTATGGGGGTCCTTGGCTCCTGTACCAGAGTGGGAGTTGCAGCTGGTCTGTTGTGCCCTTGCCTGTGCTGTCTCTGCAGTTTTACGTGTCCTCTGCTTTCCTGGCTCTTCCAATGCAAAGAACGTGTTTTCCATTTGCTATGAGGGGCTGCTTTAATCTTGGTGAACATAAATTCACACAAATGTAGGGCCCCAATTATAGCTTACATGTAAATGTACCTTCAGTGAATTAACAGTAAGAAGTGCTTAGAACCTGGACAAATTCTCCACGTCATAAGAACTGAAGATGTAAAAGGGAGAGAGATTTCCCACCTCTCCCCCTTTTTTTTCTTTCCCTCAAGTAGATTATCTGTATTCGCTTAATATTCTTATCATCTTCACTTGCTTTGCTTAGTTTAGGTCACAGGCTTTCCTGATTTTAGTCTTTTGGCTTCATACGTGTTAGAAATCACCTTGGCACTACTACTGTCCTGTTATACTTTGAATTTTTTAATGGAATTTTACTGCCTCTTGCTGGTGATGAAGGAACCCTTTCAAGAAGAGGAAGCCCTCTAAGCCCTTCTTGAGGCTATAACAAATATATGAACCTCCTCAAGAAATTCAAGAATGAAGAGCCCCTTCTAAGACTCTCCTGGAAGGGAGCATTGAAAATACACTGAAGTGGATTCTGAGAGCTCTTTGGAAGGGAAACTCCAGTTAGCGAGTTATTTTTCTAAAAGGCTGTTTCTGCAAAGTAAACCAGCAGGACCAGAAACTCAAGAAACACTTCCAAAGAAAAGCAGGCTTTCTGCATTGCTGGGTCTCCAGCAATCACACTAAGTACTCCCAGTCCCTCACACTTGAAAACTTTCTAAGGTCTTTGCCTTAAGACAAAGCCTGAGACCCATTGGTACAGTTTTGCAATTGATGCTTTTACAGAGTGAAATGCGAATTGCTATTTATTGTATCACAATGATGGAAGCATAAGTTATTTTTGACAAGTGTATGTATACACTTAGGGATCTGGCAGGAAATTGAGACTATTGCTAGCAATTTCCTCCTCTTCCTACCATAGGTAAAACATCTTCATGGGCAACAGGAAAAGTGTTGTATTTCCTTTTAGCTACAGTTTAGGAAATTAATCAAGTTTCTTTCTTGCAATATGTATGAGTGGCTTTGTCATTAAGTATTACTGATTGCAGTGACAGTATGCTGACAGATAACATTTTATGTCAAACCATTTGTTTTAGTTTAGTCCCAGCCTGCAACTAAGCCCCACATGGCTGCTTGTTCACTCCCTCTGCAGCAGGACGGGGGACAGAATTGGAAGAGTAAAAGTGAGAAAACTCATGGTAAAGACAGTTTAATAAGAAAAGCAGAAGCCATGCACACAATAATGCAGAACAAGGAATTAACTCACTACTTCCCATCAGTAGACGCATGTTCAGCCACCTCCAGGAAAGCCGGGCTCTGCCACGCTTCATCCCCCAGCCTGTACTGATACCGGGGCTTGCCCCGACCCAGGTGCAGGACCTGGCACTTGGCCTTGTTGAACCCCACGAGGTTCGCATGGGCCCACTTCTCGAGCTTGACCACGTTCCTCTGGATGGCATCTCATCCCTCAGGCATGTCAACTGCACCACTCAGCTTGGTGTCATCTGCAAACTTGCTGAGGGTGCACTTGATTCCAATGTCTATGTCACTGATGAAGATAATTAACAGTATTGGTCCCAGTACGGACCCCTGAGGGACACCACTTGTTACCAGTGTCCATCAAGACATTGAGCCATTGACCGCTACCCTCTGGATGTGACCATCCAGCCAGTTCCTCATCCACTGGATGGTGCACCCATCAAATCCATCTCTCTCCCATTTAGAGAGAAGGATGTTGTGGGGGACTGTGTCAAAGGCTTTACAGAAGACCAGATAGATGACATCCATAGCCCTTCCTTTGTCCACTGGTGTAGTTGCTCCATCATAGAAGGCTGGTCAGGCAGGGCTTGCCCTTGGTGAAGCCATGCTGGCTGTCTCGAGTCACCTCCCTGTCCTCCATGTGCTGTAGCGTAACTTCTGGGAGGATCTGTGCCATGATCTTCCCCGGCACAGACATGAGGCTGACAGGTCAGTAGTTCCTGGGGTCCTCCTTTCTACTGCTTTTAAAAATGGGTGCGATGTTTCCCTTTCTACTTGTTTAGTGCTGTAACTGCAAGCTCTGCACACACTGTAACTTATAGTTCCCATATCTTCAGATCACGTGTTTCTCACATCTTCCCCTTTAAAAAGTCATTCATTAAAGGGCTGGTTTTCATCTTGATATACGGGAAGTATTAGCTTATGTCTCTAGTCCAGTTTCGGTGCATGCTAATCACATTTTCATGGATTGCAGGAGATTTTTGCTTAGAAATAATAGGGTTTGGTTTTGAAGCTCTTTAATACAACCTGCCTGTTCTTTCAGCATCTGTACTGACAGCTCCCTCTTAGCATGAAGTTTTTAAGTGAATCCATGGTTCTTGCAGAGTAATTAATTAGTCTTTGGAAACAGAACAAAGACTGGTGGTGTCTGACAGAAAGGAGTGGCCACCAGATATGCTTAATTGGTGTTTATTCAGGTAGTGGGTAATTGTTATTTACGAACTACATTAAAGACTTTGTCATGTCAGGATATTTTTTGAAAACACATATGACTTCATTATAAAGTCAAATTAGATTTTACTGTTTACTGAATCAGTGATAAAATCAAAGATGAGTCCACTCTTCAGATTTTTGTATCCCGGAAATTTACTTGGAAATTCAGCTTCTTATAGACCGTGAATTTTTGGCTCAGCTTGTTGTGAAGATGGCATATAGACCTAACTCTGAAAATCCGACAAAAGATTTGGTGCTCATGTGTTGGAGTTGGATTGAGGCCATCCCAAGTGAAAGTGAGCAAAGGCGGGACAGAGGAGGCAGCGCACGCGGTGTATGAATTGTCTTGTCCTAGGCTAAGTTATGACCATCTCTACCTCTTCCTTGTCTTTTACGATACTCATTTAAACAGTGTACAGTGAGTAACTCTGAAACAATTTATCACTAGATGTCAATGCCGTACTGAGAAATGGCTTGGATTGAAAGCAGGCATTGTGTGAGCAAAGCCTGATGATACTTAACATTTAATCTTTATGACGAAATGTAGCTGAACCATTGAGAATTAAATGTTTGACAAACTATTATTATTGTTAGATCATTAACCTGGATTGCCCGCTTTATATGATACTTAGAAAGACAGGACACAAATGTTGTTTCCAGATTATTTATTCTTGTACCAGATCAATTGCCCATTTATTTTTATGTATTTATGATCACCTCAGTTTTGCCCTTACGGTGGTAATGGTTATGTTTATTTACTCTTACGGTTTTCCAAGTTCTGGATGCGGAGACATGCTGAAGTCTTTTCAGCTCCCTTCTCGACTGTGCAGTGGGTTCATGTGATAGCTCATCTTCCAGAGAGCTCTGAAAACCAAGGCTCTATCTCTTCTCCCAGCATATGCTGAATTCAATTAGGCACGCGTTCAGAAAAGGCTTTGTGAACATTCTGAATCCATGCCACACTTTCTGGTCTCAGGAGCTGCCAAATGCCTAAATGCTGCATTCAAGCCAGATGTCTAAATATATAAAATGAATGACTGAACAAAGTGCTTCCTTAGTAGAGCGTATGCCTATAGGATGGACAGACCTGAGGGGCCTGATCAGCTCCAGAACATGATGTTCTGCCAACCCACATCCCTGGCCACCAGGAGGGAGACCGGAATATGTTCTCTCCTGGATGAGCTATTTGAGGAAGGAGCACCCTTGCCTTCATTTTTTTTTGCTCTCTTGATATGGGATACCAAGCCTTGGAGATCTCTCCTGACAGTATCAGAGGCAAACTCTGTCACTTCTCAGTGAGTACATCTGCCTCTGGGACACTGAGGTACTTCTTCAGCAGGATCAAACAGTTTGAGTACATCTGGGTTTTCACCTGAGCAGCATCCACACAACCATTATGAATGGGCTGCCTTGATCTTGTTAGGAAGTTTATATAATACAAGGTACACAGAAAAAGAACTTCTACGTAAAATAATTCAAATCCTTCACTGACTGTTAAGACTGCCAAAGTGGTTTTCTCTTTTGTTGAAAGCAGAGAGAGAGAAAATCAGAAATGAATGCAATACTTATGATTAACGTTATGGATGCTAGTGCAGCTGTGGTAGAAGGCAAAACTGAAACACACTTGAGCAGGAACAGTAACCTACATTATACATGGATTATAATTCCTAAGAGTATTGTGTCTTGAAATTGTTCATAGACCATTTTCACTAGGCAATCTTAGTCCTTGTCACTCTTTCTCAAAAGAAATAAACCTTTCTGAGCTATGTTTAAAGCAAAGCGTAAGATGCATTTATATTCCTGGTCTTTCTAGAACCTGGAGCCTTAGTGATCTTAAAAAGGTGATTGTCTTAGTTTCCCTGCTACACAAGGCTGCCTAGTTCCAGATTCTGAATAGTTTGTGTATGCATTGAGAGGGACTGTGCACAATCTTATGAAGTGCCTGCAAAGCATTAAAACTTGAACCCAGACACTACTGTTTTGGATACCCTATAAATGATTTTATTAATAATCTTGAGAATAACTAAATTGATCCTGGAAGATTGTGATGAGAGTCCACTGGTAATGTAATAATTCTGCAGTAAGGTTAAGTACTAGTAATGATTCATGGTAAGGCAAGGTAATAACTTTCTCCTCTCACAACTGTCAAAAAAAAAAATCTGTCTAGTCAAATAAGTCTTGAGTAGTTATTCTCCTTTGTAAGAGTGGCAAGCATAGAAATAGAATAATGTCAGTGTATTTACTAGGGAGATCTCACTAGCAGGTTGTCTTTTTTCCTCCTAGGTATGGCAATGTGGAGGAAGTGTTGAGGTTCTACCTTGTTCCAGGATTGCTCACATTGAAAGAGCACATAAGCCATACACAGAAGATCTAACTGCTCATGTCCGGAGAAATGCACTAAGAGTGGCTGAAGTCTGGATGGATGAGTTTAAGAGCCATGTCTATATGGCATGGAACATACCCCAGGAGGTGAGTCACAAAGACCGGTGTTTGCAAGGTTTGGCTTTAGAATATTTTGGGTTTGGTTCCTATTCTGGATTTTTATTTTTCTGCTAGGATTTTGTTATTTGTATACGCGTATGTATTTATTTATTTCTTACATATAGGCATAAGATATACCTACACATACACACACTTACATGTAAAAACATATATGTAGATTTGTCTTATTCTAGAATAATTCCTTTGTCTTCAGGTTTCTTAAAAATAAATTTCTTGTCAAGTTCATCATCTTCACTGATGAATCTGCATGGTCGTTTTAATCTAGTAGTTGCAGAAATGGGGGGGAAAGTCATCAAATCTAAATTACATATCTTATTTTGTGTTTAAGTCTCTTATTTACCATCACAGAGAGCTAAAATTCCACCAGATTTGTGAGGGGCATTCTGCCAAGGGGTGAGGAGGGTTAACATCTATCAGTTCAAGTGTGGATGTATCACTCTCAAGTAAGTTCACATCAGAGTAAGGATGGCTGATGTCATGACATATTGTAGAATCTAGCTACAACTCCCTTTTGGCCTGCTTGTCCAGATTTCTTTTCCATAGACGACCAATGGTTGGTCCATTGTATTGAAAAGATATTGTTGGATGGCTAACCTGAGAGTTCTGTGTGACATCTGATTGTTTTACATGTTCTTCATTTCTGTAGCTGATGGTATTTAATCTATGAACTGTTAAGAGCTCTATGGCTCTGAGAAAGTTGACTATTGTCCTGTACCTATTCTGGAAAATATCCAGGGTCCGTGTGGAACAGTCGTTTCTACCTAGAGGTAGAAACCATGTCTGGTTTAATCTGAGGTTTGACTTACAGTGAGCAGTTGTCATCATTACAGCAAAAGCAAATATTCTAGACTTAATAAACGAACTTGGTCAGTTCATTTGTTCTTTAATAAAATTTCTGTAAAATTTCTTAGAGTGATTTTGCAACTGTTTGGATAAACTGGTTTAGCTGCGATTTTTGGTTCAAGAAATAAAATGTGGTACTTCTCTTTTAGTTTAATAAGGAAAAAAAGGCTAGAAACCAAAAACCAGCTAGGTATTGTGTAAATGCTGATGTTGAATCAGCTGCTTTCAATAATTGCCTTTGTCTCCTGTGGTTAAAATGAAATAATTTTGGCAAAGTGGGGAAGTAATTTTCCTGTTTTCAGGTTGCAGAATTAACCATGTAGCAGAAAAGCACTGGGAAAAATTCCTCTATGATCTGGTGTAGGGAAGGGACCTTTCTGGAAGCTGGTCTCATGTTCACAGACTCCAAGCTACTGTGTAAATGTCCCTGTTTGGAGCAGTGTGTATGAGAATAAAGACTTTTTTGGTAGATAGGGATGCTTATTTTGCATCTAAACAATTTCAAATGATTTTTTTGTCATTAACTTGATAGATTTACATTTCAGTTTCTATTTTATATTGTTACTTATTTTCCTGAAGATTGGTTGATCTTAATTGATTGATCAAGTTTCATTTTTTGACTTGCAAACATAGCATTAGCACAAAACTTAGAAATTCCTTTTGCTAACCAGGATATACAGTATTGTACATATATTTGCATAATATTCATCCGGATATGATGGTGGTAGTGCTTAATCTTGTGCAAAGTTGAGATTTGAATGCACTTTGGAAATCAAATTCATAAAGAATACAAAGATAAGTTATTATTACTCGTTAAACAAAAATTTAACGAGTAATAATAACAGTATTGACTGTGCCAATAGATCAGAAAAATAAGCCTGATAGAATAAATTTTAAAACTCTTGTATTAAACAAAAGAAGCAAATATATTTCATTAAACAAAGGAAAAAGAAATCCAATATGTGGATTGGACTGATTTTTTCAGGTCACAAAGTGCATCAAGATGTTTGTACAGTAGATCTTCTACTGCCAAAACAGATTTGGTTCATAGTTTTGAAGAGGAATAACAAGTTTTCTTATTAGTTCAATCTCCAGTCATTTTCCCATCACAAATGTACTAATCATTGCACTGAACTGCTCGAATAAATTGCAATGCAGATTCATTCTCTCTTCATCTTCGCAAAGGCTACTGCTGTCAAACTGTACTGCAGACTTAAAAGCTGGAAATGGCAAGCACTAAATCAGGTTTTAATAGTGGTAGCCTCTTCTGCAACGTAATGAGATCCCTGAAGGGAGGAATCTATTTACTATGTGTGTGTACAGAACCTCGCACAAAGAACCTTCGTTTGTATTTCTCACCGCTGCAGAAAACCAAGTAATCATGCACGAGCCCTTAAAATATGCTGGGAAACAGCTTAGTTTTCACGTTTGTAACAGGCCTGTGAAGCCTGAATCTACTCGTTACGTGGTAATTGCTCCAGGATGTTCCAAGACAGGACGGCACCTTTGGCCACCAGGAGGTTTTCCTGTCAAATGGGCGCTGGGACTTACACTGGGCACATTCCAGTGGTGTTCACCCAGCTTCCATCTTTTACCAGGTGGAAAATAGTTAAGGAATTAGAAGAGCATTGGGGCTCTGTTTTGTTCTGACAGCCTGATATTTGCTCAAGTATCCCAAATCACCAGTGTACTTTGAAGCTATGTTAAACAAGTGCAAGGCCAGGTGCCAAGAATCAGGGGAAGAGCTCCAAAGACCTGGGACCTCCTTTTCCTTTCCCATGCTAAACTTGGGGAGTACTGAATGGATTCTAGAGCAGTCGGAAACAAATACATGTTTAAGGAAAGCTTCTGGCCTTTTAAGGGGAAGATGAAAGTAGAGCACAAAATTACACTCCCAAGCACTGCAATTGAATCAGTCAGTACAAAGAAAACCTACATCATTAGCAGGAGTCCTCTTTTATACATCAAAAGGTTAGGAGCGATGCAGTCTGATTGTTAGAGAAACATCTGTAGAAAGAAGGAATATTCAGTGTAAAGAAGCAACCTAAAAAAAACCTTTGAGCTTGTGAGACACTTGTAATAAAGAATTCCAGTAGGCAGGGGGCAAAGAGATGGTGGATGAGAAAGGCTGGGGATGGATTAGGTCACATTTAGATCTCAGACTGGATGGCAATATTTCTGTTTCATCTTTGCTTCCCTCAAGATTAAAGGTGAAATACCAATAAGGGACAATTTTCAAATCAAACCCAGCTTCAGCTTAGGCAAAAAGATGTTGAGATGTCATTGTGAGAGACACACACAGAGGACAGACAGATAGCATGGCCAAATGCTGTTACACAAGTGGATAACTACAGGAGTAATTCTCTGTCTGGAAGCTGATGAAATAGCACACTGGTAATGGACTGTGGAAGTAATAGAAATGTATTCAATTGTAGCAGTAGGGACTTTCCATGAAATACATTATTCCAAAATGTTAACCACAGGACCTGTTTTTTCCATGGCAGAATTCCCAGATCTGTGAGAAGTCCCATAGTCAGGTGTTTCCAAAGGTTTTAGTCTTTGAAAGCTAATGATAATAAAAAGGAGTTAGACTCATTTGGCAGTGTGCTGTGACTGCCCTCTTGGGATCTCTGCAGGTGGCTCTGAAGTACTGAGGGCTTCAAATGTGGATCTCAGATACCGTGGTGATTTCTGCATCGTAACTGCTTAGACAAATAGATTCAGAAAAGCACTTGAAACCCAAAGGAAAGATTTTTCAAGTCCCAGAAGCAAGAGCCATGCTCTCCCTGTGTCATTGTCTATGTTTTTGGTTTGTGGGTTTGTTTTGTTTTGTGTTTTGTTTTATTGGTTTGGTTTGGTTTTATTTTTCCTCCTTTTTCTCCTCCCATGATATTCCCAGCTTTGGGGAACACGCTGAGTTGTTGCTGGTGATAAAGCCAGTGTGCTATGTGTGAGCTATTTGCCTTTTCCAGCTGCACGGGAGGATGCGATTACAAGGGCCCAGATGCTCTTTCTTACCTTATACAACAAACTGTGAGGAAACAAGCATTGGTGCCTGCGCGGTGGCATGAGAAAGGAGTTGGGATGCACTGGACCAATTTAGTACCTGATCCCAGGAAGCGTGGGATGTGCTGGAAGTCGAATGTCTGTGCTGGCATCCTCCTTTGCCTTCACACAAGCTGCAAGTGCAGCCGGGGCAGCGCATGAGTGGGATTTGTCCATGGGATCAGTTGGTTGTCTTACACCACGCTACAGCATGTTCCTTTATCTAGTCACTTGCTAGAAAAATCAGGAAAAAATGATCTCTTAAGGAGCAGTTCTACATAAAGTTTTATGAACAATGCAGGGCCAAAGGGGAGGGGAGTCATCAAACTTGAGTTATGCCTGTTTACACCAGACCTCAGTTTCCTACTTTATAGTATACTTTACTAATGTGGAAGTCAATTTTACTGTAGTTAGAAAATGCTTCCGTAATAAAACATACTTGTTACAGATTAGTATTAATTCAGTGCTTTGGGATGTAAGAAGCAGCCATTGTTTCAGCAGCTCAGAAACCTAGTTACTTATAAGGATACCTTTTTGATGTGTAGCTAATTCCAGTGTTATTTTTGAATTGTAGCTGGTGGCTGACAAAATCTTTGGGGCCTTTATGACCCAGTAGAGGCTGTTGTTTAAGTAGACAGAATATAGGATTTGCCTATCAAAATGTATTTATCCTGCGTTTTGTTCTGAGGCTGAAGTGATAGACCAAAGTGTGCAGCAAAATGTCTCATTTTACTTCCTGTCAAAGAGCAGTTGTGGAATTGCACTTAGATCCCTCTATAAACATTTCTGTTGCATGATTTTAATGTGAGAAATTATTGATTTTTGTATACAGGAACTTTATGAAACTCACGCTTTATGATCCGGCCTTGTGATAAGTAGAAATTAGGTTATCCAGAAATGTAAAGGAGAATAAAAATTAGGGGAGACAATATTCTGTGATTGCTTTAAACAAAATTAGCAACACTTATTTTTACATTACAAGAAAAATGTAGTAAGCGATATTTCAGAAAGGTGAGCAAAGCTTCTGCTTTTTGCAGTGAAACAGTAAACTCAGACTTCAGAAATGGCCAGAAAGTGTTATATATAATACTCATGACTAGGCACAGTGGGACACCAGCAATAAGGCCGTTTCTAGGGCAACTTGCTACTTCCTGCCAGTTACTTTTGGATTTGGAAAGTGCCAGGAAATTAGAGAAAAACAGCGATATTCTTTGGGAGCTAGATATAAACCTGGAGTCAGTAGGAGTGTTTCCATTGACCCAAGCAGGTATTGAAAGATACCTCGCCATGGTGACCTGTATCATATTTAACCGGGGCACTTACAGAGTGTGCGTGGTAACAGACCTATTCTGCGACCCAGAGCTGATAATTATCATAGGTCATAATCACCTTTGCAATGAGGGAGACTCTGGATGATCAGTTTACACAGAAGTGTATTAATGATTTCTTTTCTGCTTTTCCTGTCCCTTGTTTTATGTGCAGGACTCTGGAATTGATATTGGTGATATTTCTGAGAGGAAGGCCTTGAGGAAAAAGCTCCAGTGCAAGACCTTTAGGTGGTATCTTGTCAGCGTCTATCCAGAAATGAGAATGTATTCAGATACTGTCGCCTATGGGGTGGTAAGGATCTTGGTTATACTTCCTCCTTTAAAAAGGTGGCGGAAGGAAGGTGTAATAGTGGAAGTAATTCATGAAGACAATGCCTGGCTCCAAGTAGAAGAATTGGATAAACTTGAAGTCACTAGTTAAAATACTTCATAGATTGGTTAGCTGACAGAGACAGCTGCTCTGCTGTAGTTCTTGTTGAGGTATTCTGCACATTAACTTCCTCCCTGATTTATTGTTTGTTTGTTCCATGGCTTGCATTCCACTCAGAGACACTCAAGGTATAATTTTTTAGACACATTGGAGGTGTCAGTTGGAAGGGTTGTGGCAGCAGGTGAATTAACAAAATATGCTCAGTATTTCAACCTCAAGCTTCTTAATATTATAGCCAAGTCACAATTTAAAACCTCAAATGCCTGTATTTTGGTATAATCATCATCATTACTCTTGTGACAGTAGTACCCTTGTCTGTGTTGAAATCTCACTCGAGTTGTACTGTGCTAAGTAAAGCAGAGACAATTCTTGCCCCTAGAAAACTGGCAATCTAAACAGAGAGAGCAAGTGTGCATGACATGGAAGATGAACACAGTAAGTTGATACAGGCCTATAATAAGCTAGTAGAGCTAGGATGTCCTTTTCACATTCTCTGTCTGGTGTCATATTCACAAAAATTGATTCCTGTGAATTAAATTTACCTTTTTGCAAGTCCCAATCAGAAAATGTAACTATAATAGAAAGAGCAGATCATGCAAGTGTTAAGGTTTGGTGTGAGATATTCCTCCTCAAAAAGAAGTCTGAGTTATGTGGTTTGCCACTGAGGCTCTGAGAAGACCCTTGAGGGTGCCACAGAGCAGCTGCTGTTTTGGCAAATGAAGTGATTGTATGCTGCACAAAGTTCCATGACCCCCTTGATAATCAATTACAATTATTGCTCTGGCTTTTCATACAGTCCAAAAAGAGAAGAAAAACACTTCCATCAAAGGTTCAGGTCGTTGTTAATTACATGAGATAATACTTACTTTCCAAAATAGTCCAGAACAAAGCCAAAATCACACCCGTGTGCAAAGACCCTCTTCCACAGACTGTGGAACTGCCCTCAGCGATGCCATGATCTGAGCAGGTACAGGTTTTCCTGAGGAGAAGGCACAGCAGCTAATAGATGCATGGTTCTGCTTGTAGGTACCTCTGGCTAAAAAGAAATCTTTGATTGCAGGTAGAAGTGATACTAGATAAAAAAGGAAGACCAGTGGAATAGCAAAGGTACTTGTATAGTCTCAGGATTAACTCCACATCACGTAAGTCAAAGTGAAAATCAGCAAACAGGCACCCTGTGATTTTATATTCTGCTGAGACTTTTTCATCAGCCTTTGAAGGTTCCTTGCGGACAATATACAAACTAAAAAGAATCAGAAAGAGTTTGATACAGAAATACTGAACTCACTGGTCAGCAGAATGTGCATATTTAGGTACTGCATAATAACACACATGATGGAGTCTTTCGTCTGCAGTATGAGAGTAGCCCCATCAGCTACGACAGACGCGAGGAGTTGGCTTTAATTCATTATTCATACTATCACCAAAAAAAGTAGTGGACAGCTGTGGCAACACATCTGTACAGGTAAAGGGGGAGTGGTTTATGAAATACACAGCTTACTCTTTTATGAAATACTGTTGTATGAAACAAAAAGTGCCCCAATCTTTTTAGTCAAAGCATTGCTTGGATTTCTAGTCTTCACATCTGCTTGCATGTCTGATAATGGAGAAAGTTGTGATATTTCAAAGCAAGTCAGCTGCTTGCTGATTCTCCAAGTGCTTTCATTCATCAACTGTCCTCATTCTTTTTTTGTAGAAAATAGAGATATTGGTACTATAGCATTATAATTAATTTTTAAAAGTACTGAGTAATTACAAAAGCTATCTGAATAGGGATGAGGGTTAGGAGATAGACATCTGCAGTGTCAACATGCATATTTATTTCCTGAATCCTAAATCTCCTGTTCTGTGAGAGTTAGGAAAATAGCTGTATCACCCATGTCTAGTTTATGCTGTGGCATCCAGATAGGGTTAGGGCTGGTGGTAGAGTAAGGGTTTGGGAACCAGATTTCTTTCTGAATTCCGCAGTACCCTTAGAGTCAGGAGAAAGTGATGTCAGTGGACCAAAAGCTGCTGTATTTAGTGTAAGGATTGGCTCCCTGATTTCAGCGTCATGTTTGAGATAATTTTGAAAATCAAAATTTCTGTAGTCTAGTTTATCTCTGTGTTCTGTGAGGCATTAAGTTTGAAAGGGAGCAAATGGCAGTATTGACTCATCATTTCATTTTTCAGCGTGGGGATTGGAGACCTGGTTATATATTGGGTTATAATAAAGATTATGTCTTGGTAGTCTAAACCTGCATTACCCAAATTAGTTGTTGGTTGCCACACAGCCACTAGATTTTGGAAACGGATGGTTCCCAATAGTCAGGGCCTCACATTTTGGAACAGCATTATTAGTTACCAGGCCAGTGACATTTTTGGCTTTCTGCGGTGATCGTTTCTCTACAGATATTGTAAGGTAATTATAAAATTGTGATTGGGATAAGAGTTTGAGAAATTCAATCTGAAGAGCTCGTTTTATTTTTGTGTTTTCAAGGTTTATAAGAAGGGGACTGGCATTAAAAAGAATCTAGCATTTCGTCTTTTCTTCTGTAGCGCCTGATCACTGGACACCTGCTGTTAGGCTTAAGGTCATGTTTCTTTTTAGAGCTTGGGACTCTAAAGTCTCTGTATCTGTTTCACTGCCGGGTCAGCCCTCTCAGCTGAGTTACATGCTGATGTTGGTCTGGGCAGATTTTTTTGCTTCCTTTTTTATGGGGATTGCTGTGGAAAAAGTTATAACACGAGGTCTAGGACAAGCACTAGAATTTGAGTTTGTTGAAGAGGTTTTGAAAAGACAAGGGGTAGTGATGGATCCAGGTATGAATTAACAAGACATATTTATCATTGGTTTGGACAGAGAGTGGTGTCTATCACCTGATTATGATTAGAGACATGGTTGTGATTACATTTATGTCTACAAAATACAAAGCTTTGAGAGAGGAAACTATTTAATTCTCAAGGCTTGCACCTAGAAGAGTAAGGCCAGTATTAACACCTAATGCAGATTTTCTCTGATATTGAGACTTGTCCTGTTTACTGTTGAATTTAGAGTTAGTTTTGGAGTTTGAAAGCTTGTAGAGAAGACTTCATGGATTTGATTTTATTCACTACCTGGCTTCAGTCTGTGGCTTGTCCGCACTTACATACTAATGCACTTCTAGACCTCCTTCCTAAGCACGACATTTCTTTTCCTCAAAGGAGGCCCCTGTACACAGCTGATGGGGCTGCTCAGTTGGTCACAGATGGTTGCAAACCACATCACCCCTTCACTCCCTCTGTCAGACAATCCTGCCGTGTTCTCTGAACTGATCTTACACCACCGAACACCTTTATACATGACCATGGGTATGCAATCCACATCTTTGGCCTCGCACTCCAAAAAGACCTTCCAGCTCTTTGTGCTCATTAATTTAGCACTTTCAGAAAATTCTGCCTCAGCATCGCACAGGTAATGTACAGGGCTTTGTGATGAGCAGGGCCAAATGCTTTGCGCTCTGTTCATAGATTGCTGTGCATGGGTTAGCCCAGATTAATGCAAAGAGCCAGTGCATACCAATTGGCCACAAGTCTCTAGGTGTCAACAGAAAGGATTTTTTTGAATTATTTCCAGAAATCAGAAAGATTCTGAAAAGCTGTTTAGTTACAGGTCTTTCTCCTATGTTTGAAACTCCATCCATACTGCTCAGCTAGCTGCACTAGTAAAAAAATGTCTTTTGTATCTAGCATTTACGAGAGACACATTAGACTTAGTATATTAAAAACGTATCTCAAAAATTATTGCTATCTCTGAAGGCTTTTTGAAATCTATCTTCTCTGAAACCTTACTGAAATCAGCAGTGTTAGATTATCTACAAGCAAGAATTTAGTCCAGGTGCTGTCTCTTCAATATCTTCATTGCAACAAGTATTTTTGATTTTGCATATTTCCTTGCTCAAGTACATATGATTTTTTTTAAAGAAGTGAAAGTAATGCTTGATTTATTTTTCTTTCTGTTTATTTTAGCTGCAGAATTCCCTGAAAAGTGATTTGTGCCTTGATCAAGGGCCAGACACAGAGAATATCCCAATCATGTATATCTGCCATGGAATGACGCCACAGGTGAGTTTGTCTAATGATCTCTCTTATTGCAGCTGCCCTTAGTAGACTGTGTAGGAGGAGCCATCCTGTACCTGTCATTGTTTTCCTGCTACAATACCTCCGTCTGCTGTTCAGTGGCTCTTTTATAGAAAGCTAGAACATTATTTTTGCTGTAAACTGAGAATCACTGATATATTAGTGCTTTGACAATGAAGTCTGTTTATTCATTTTGAAAGAATTTAAGGAATACAGCAGTCAGCACTGACCCAAATTTGTTGATGAAAGCTTTCATTTCTGATCTTTAACTGCATGTCATACAAATGAAACAGTGCGTTTTAAAACATTTTACATACATACATATGTATACTCATAGTTTATTTATACATTATCTGAAGCAACATCTTTTTTACTTGATGTATTTACTGTCTCATTTCACAAATATGAAATACACAGTTATGTCAAAATCCAAACCCTGTTCTCATGAAAGCCCTTCTTCTAAAGCGCCCTTTTTTCTTTCTCTACTGTTGTCCTGTTACTCTAGTATGTGCCAAAGATTCAAATTACCAAAACCTTTCAATTTTTTTACACAACAGCTGGATTTATTAACTTAGCAAACAAGAGGGTAAAGATATATCTTTCCAAGTGGCAAAGTATATGGGCATAGGTGAAAGTGTTTCTAGGCAAATCTTGACAGTGAAAATAACATTACATGGTCTTGAACATGCTTGTCAAGGACGTATGCGCAAATTATCTAACTCTGAAAAGCAAAAATGACAAAATGGATGTATTTGTGGGAGTGATAGGAGCAACTGAAAAATCCCTCCAGTTTGTATCTTTTTTTTTTCTCCGACTACCTTTTATATTTGTTTTTTCAAAAGGACCTTATTATGCTCCACTTAAGTTATAGAATGTGGTTTTACCCATGGAATTGTCAGTTATGTGATTTGACTATACAGCCAATGAGTCCTCCTAATACCTCAGAAATAAACAGAGCAACGAGGTGGTCTTGTCCTGTGCACCTGGATCTCACGGTGAGCTGGAGACATGAGTGGTGAAATGCAGATGAGGTTCTGTACTTCCTTGCCAGGCTGCACACGCTGCAACCGAGTTCTGCCCTGGCTTCCTTCGCTGAGGGCCTTTCATACTGAGCACTCATGGCATCATGCTTGAGTAAATTATGAATAATGAAGACAAAAATATCTGAAAATCCCATCCATCAGAGTCGCTCGCTGCATGGGCTGTGGCTTATTTGTCACATAATTATGTGGCAACCACTGTTTGCCTCCAGGAGATTTTTATGCTTGTCCTCGGTGTTTGTGTCATTCACCCGTGAGCAGGAGCTTTTCTTCTTCATCTTCTGGGAGGGCGCCGGAACTCTCTTCTGGCACATCTTCTGTGATAACAACACACTACAGGCACGGCTGTACCTTCCAATTAGAAATTGTAATTATCGTTAGGAGACAAACAACAACAAACACGAGTCACTTCAATTAGCACAGTTTAGTATTCACCAGATCAAAAACTACCTTTGAATGTCAGCTGAAGTTCTGTATAAATGAGATAACAGCAAATAAATGACACAGGGAAAAGAGGCAAGGGAAACTTTTCTTGACAAGATTCAACTCCCCTCATAATTACGATGTTATATCTCCTTCCCATTACTATGTATTTAATTTTGTAACTAACGATGTTAAAAACAACCCCCAAAAAGGCTTTTATATATGAGCAAGATCCTGGTAATGAGTGAGAATTTTCTTTAAAAGAGGAGATAACTTTGTATGTTAGGGATTATAGTATTAACATGGAAAGCACTAACAAACATTATTTGGCATATTTCGATGAGATTTGCGTTGCACATATTGCATCTCTTGCTTAAGCAGAGCTGCAATTTCCTCTAGCATAAATCTGAGGGAACT
Source organism: Caloenas nicobarica (assembly GCF_036013445.1). Taxonomy (NCBI): domain Eukaryota; kingdom Metazoa; phylum Chordata; class Aves; order Columbiformes; family Columbidae; genus Caloenas; species Caloenas nicobarica. Next base: position 58,048,464 of record NC_088249.1, on the reverse strand, counting down.
TGCCATTCACCACAAAAGATATTGGAGAGAAGCTATATTAAGGGGTTTATTTTGTCCTTATCAAAACAAATTAGTCAAAAAGATTAGTCCCCTGATTCAGGACTGTTTGTGAGACTGGGGGGTTTGGTGGTGCCATTGTTAGCTCTGGTGCAAAGCTTTACTGGTTTAGCTATGCAATTTACAGATTTAGAGCTGCCACCGTGGGGGGCTTTGCACAATTGCATCTAGATGTGCGTTAATATATCTGGCTGCCAGGAACCATTCCCTCATAGGCAGTTTGAGTTGCTGTTGTTAGTTCCTGCTGTAGCCTAGGTAACTTCTTTCGCAGCCCTCGAACCTCTTTCAGGTATTTTTGGATTTTTGTCTTTTTTTTGCATAGGAAATGTCTTAGATGAGGTGTTTGACATTGAATGATTGCTTCAGAATTGTACATATGGCTACTGTTTCTTTTTAGCATGTTTTATACAAGAAAGAAATCATTGAAGTCGACAGAAAGGGAACTGCTTACCTGACATTAAAAATCCGTGCTCCATTTTTTGCAGACACTATCAAGAACATCATGTGTAGCTTCATAATTAAAAGCAGTAGAAAATGGCAAGGAAATATCCTCAAATGTTGCAATGAAATGATCAGAAATAATTTTCCCTGTGGTGCTTCAGTTTCATTTTAATTAGACATCAGAATTAGTGGTGGTAAGATTTCTGTGATTCAGATTCCCCAACCTTTCAGCAATCCACTCCGTATGTCTACTGTAACTAACATTAGGATATTCATTCCTGCAAGTATCTTTGAGTGCTTTAGAACCGTTTCTTTTGTAGTACTGTTCTACAAATACAGAAACTGATACATATGGTTAAATACAAGGATGGAGTTGAAAATCAGAACATAATTTGTCCGTTTCCTTAGTCCTCTGATACTACTACTGAGAAAGAATTTCTCACAACAGGGTGTTTGGCTTGGCCTGAAAGGACAGAGGGCACTTGAAAAAGTAGGATCCATGATTAGGTATGTTTCGTACCCCTCTTCTGTCTTCAGTGAGTGCTTCCCAAGGTAACTGTGTTTTGTCCTGGTCCCCAGGAGCTGGACACTTCAGAGTTATGATATCATCCACTGAGTAGAGCAACTTGCATATTCAACTAGTGGAAAAAAAAAAAGGCTAGCCATCCTACAATGCGTTCTCTTGAATTTAATGGAAGAATTGTTCTTTATCTTTAGTAAGAACAACTACAAAAAGGTTGCCCAAATAATTATAGATTCTGTTGAGAATTACTTCTTCTTTCTAAGTGGTAGCAATTGAACAGTATAACTTTCTAAGTTGCTTATCCTTCCCTGAATTTGCTGCCAGAGTGTGTTGCTTCCAAAGCATCACATCCTTCCATTTCTGCCTTCAGTCACTATCTGTCCAAGATCAACACTGTCGTTACTACTCCCCTCTGTACTGCAACTTACACTACATTGGCGTAACCCCCCAGACTCGCCAGCAAGAACATCACTATCGCACCTGAGCACCTGCTACAGCTTGTGGCAGCCACCCCGGGTATCGGGCAGCTCTGAGATGTGCATGAAGCAAGGCCGTAAGGTGGTTTCAGTACCCTTGGTGTGCTGATGGTCAACTGTTTGTAAGGGGCTTCTAGTGTAGGTCTTAGCCTGTCATATCAAAGCTCTTCTGCTGTGCTGCTTCGTAGAACAGCTGAACAAAGCTGACTTCTGAAACTATTAAAATAGCTAACATAGTAAATGCAACATGGTAAAATAGTGAACAACAGTAGTTAAAATAGGTTCGTACTACACTGTTCAGTGGTGGTAGAAATCATGTTGCTTTAATTGCATGAGAACAGCTGAGAGACAAAGCACAACAGCCAAAGAGACTGCACAGGAGAGGTAGGGGTGTGGGGAAGCAGCCCCTTCAGTGTGGTGATGGAAGGGAACGGGAAAATTGGGAGATGAGGTGGACTTGGCAGTGAGGGAGACAGAGAAGAGATAAACGTAAAGGAAACAAGGGAAGACAGAAGAACAGTGTCGGCACAACAGTCCAAAACATAAAGTTGGTGGTGGGGTTTTTGCTTTTTTAATTTTTTTTTTAAAGTGGTTCATGCAGAAAATGATAAGGGTGTCATTTTAATTCTTGAACTTGTTGAAGAAAAGTTACAGCTCAGTCATATGTTTAGGCTTTAGAAGGTCCATTTCCAGCAGTGCCCCCATTTCACATGGAACAGATGGTTGCTTGTAGTTGCAGTAAGTCCATGCCCAGGCCTGACTGTTCCTAATTCTGGGAACTGCCTGAGCCTGGGTGTTTGGTGTTGGTTAAGATTGCTCTTTGACCAGGCCTGCAATCTTGAAGGCAGACTGATGACAGTGCGTCACTTGCCTTAAAACTACTCCTGAGTGATAACTCCTGAGAATGAAACACCACAATATTAGAGGCTTTATTACTACTGTACAATAAACAAGTACCATCAGTCAATGAAGGGATATTTTAAGTACAGATTTACCTTGAAAAGTGCTTGTGATTGAGGGGATGATGGACAGTTCTGTGTCCCCTTGTCCAATAGCTTCGGGCTCATATATTCTCAATTTATAAGCAGTTAAACCACAAAGCTTATCCAGGGATGTGAAAGTCAATACAAACCAGTTAGATGTTGAGGACCACGGTAAGAAGACTAGATTGGGAGAATTACTAGAAAAGAAATACAGGTGAGAAGGGACACCAGTTTATATCCTTTCATATTCTTGCAAGAGATTGCAGAACTGACACTTGGAAACCAATGACTACAGCCCTGTCTGGTCTGAATTATTGCAGCGAAGGGAAGTCATGCCAGCAGCAGAGCGGTGCCGCTTCACGCGGCGGGACACTCTGACCCGAAAGCTGGATCTTGAATTCTAAGCATAGTGTGTGAAGTACTGGAAACAGCAGTTACAAAAACTCCCAGGAACTTCTAAAATCTCTTTGTTTGATTCACGAGTACTCCTTTTTAAAAGTTATTCATATATATTTTTGTAAAAACTATTTTTTTCTTCAGTTAAACCTTTTAGCATGGTGGTTGTTCATACAGCTATATTTGTTAATTTGTAATCAAGAATATTTATTACTAAAAATGGCTATCACTGAAGGCATTTATATCCCAGTAAAAAAGTACAGGATTGATCACAAACACCATATAGTTATTAGTCCAATCTGTAAAACCCAGGAGAAGGAACAATTCATAGACATTCGGCAAACAATTATCAAAATAATTAAAATTGCTTTGCAATTTAGGGAAACTTTAAAAAAAAAATTGTCAGTTTATTTTAAATTAATAATTTAGACATCTCTAGAGTAAAGTTAGTGTAATCCTCAGATTATTGAGACATTACAAATATAAAAATCTCAAACTGAGTTTTAATAGAGCCTTGATTTTAATAAGTCTGTTGTAATGTTAAACATTTTCTTTAGATTCCTGTGCCTAATGAAATTCACATTGGTGCCAGGAAAGCTGGGAGAAGAACCACATGCTTTGTCAGAATGAGTGTTAAGGGAATTTGGAAGCAGAAACAGGAGTCCTCTTAGGAGTGGCTTTCTGTGTACATGAAGTATGCTGAGCAAGAAGCATTATATACTATTTTATAAGAAAATAATAGACAAAACGTGATTATAATGTTTACTACAGGTCAGGCTTTCCATGGCACCTTCCCATTTGCTTTAAAAGAAAAAAAAAGTAATAATGGAAATACTGAATACTGCAGCTGCTTTTTCTTGACAGTGTTAACACCACTGCTGACAGCGCCACAATGCTACTGTCCTGAAAGGGTTTAGCTAAAGTAGTTTCAGAATTTTAAGAGCAGCGTATAGCTGTGATAACTCATATCCTGAATCCTGAGCTGGCTTGTGGATGAATACACATTCTTCTTATCCTGCAGCTGAAAATAAAATATATAGGGAAATTGTAATTATTCTAGGCCAAAATACAGCATTCTAAGAAACTACTATCAAATACTTAAATTTCAGAAAAGATGTCTTTTGTCATTTAGAAGTAGGACCCTGTTCTTTTAACTGTGTGTGTAAAATACATAAGCTTTGCAAACCGAAGCTCTGTACAAGAAAATAGTTGAACAGAAGGTCTCACATCCAGCAGCCGCTGATATTGGTGTGTTTCAGGGGGTGTCAGGGAATAAGGAAAACCAGAACAAAACCTGCTGATGTGGATCAGTGATTGACCCATCAAACTTGAAAAATCACTGCCCTGGAGATATCTACAGTAAACATTTTCAGGGTGTCTTTTTTATGCAAGAAAAAGAAGCACAGCAGCTGCTTTAACAGCTGTCAGTCATGCAAACTCAGGGTTGTGGTTCATGTTTGTCTTCAAGGTAAACAGACACATTCGACGTCTGTGTAGAAGTGTGATCCGACATCTGCTCTGTGTAATACTATTTCTTTCTGAGAACCCGCTAACACATTGGTGTGAAGTTAGCAATTACCTGCTTTATGGTAATTATACAATGTATGCAGACATACAGAGTGCTATACAGACACTGAGCTGTACAAAATATCCAATTATGTCTTGGTCCAGATACTTTGCAGTGAAAAGCCACACAGCAGAGCAGAGAGAGAGGAGTGCTCCTCTCTTTGTACAGCCAAGGTGGGTACATCGTGCTTCTCTGCGTCTGCCAGAGCACGGTCAGGCTCAGTGGTTGCCTTGGCCTTTTTCACTCGGGCTTGTGGAGTGATCTAAGCACTGGGCCTAGCACTAACTTCATGTACGTACAACACGCTTTCTGAGAACCAGGGTATTTATTTCCACAGTAAATGCTTCTGGAACCAGAATAGCTGCCTTTTTAAAAAAAAAGAAAAGAAAAATCTAGGTTGCTCAGTTCACTAAAAGTCCAGGTAATAGAAGATAAAGTTAGAGTTAGTGAAACTGCCTAAGAAGGGTGGTTATTAGCATTAATGAATTCTAATTTTTATTTTGAACATATTCTGTAAAGGGCCTGCTTGCTATGGCAATTAATGTCTTACATAAGACATCCCTGCTGAGTAGTTTATTGAAGCTATTTATATTTCTGTTAATTTATTTAAACATATAAATCCTGATTTTGATCATAGTAAAGTTAATAGAAACTGTGACCTAATTTGCAATAGAAGCAAAATCTGGAGTTAGTTTTTTGCTATCCCTTTCAAAATAGAGAGTTCTTCTGATTTATGCCTGAGAAGCTAAGACCAGTGAACACTTTTTCCAAGCTGCAGCCTCTTTAGAATATATGACAGGTGCATCAGGGAGCTACAGAGATGTTTCAAAGTTTTCCAAAACCAACCAGTCCTTCCTTGGCCTAGCACAGACATTGCAACACTTTCTTCTTGGGGATGTGTTGTGGTTGAAGGCAGTAATATATCATTTCACGTTGTAGATTATATTATTTTTCAAATCTTTTTCCTGAAGTTTGATTCTGGCTAAATTCTCATTATTTACTTTAGTGCAAAGTTTCAGAAAGAGAATCTGTTAATCTGATGTCTAGTTTTGGAACAGATTTTGTACTGAACCATTTGCCATGATGAAATTATTTCTGTACTTGCAGTGGTTTGATTCAAACAGCTTTTTGTTGGTACAGATAATATGACTAGTTACCCATTCTTCTGTATTGCTTACCTCATTCAAATTCAGTATCTGTTTCCTGGTAGGAAAGATTCTCTTAAGCTGAAGAGAGGTGTTCACTCGCAGGTGAAGATCAGTGGTGTTGAATTATTATTATTATTATAGCTTGTAAACTACGAGTGAGGATCTGATCAGTAGGTCCATTGTCTGAGCATGGACTGGTGGGTGATTTGTAGACTGTATTTTTCAATTGACTGTAGGTGTTTATGACAGTAGGAGCGGAGACTAACCTGTCTCTTGATTTCCTGAAAGTATCAGACATAATGAACGTCATTCTCCATTGACAGGGTAAAAAATTCAAAAGAATGAGCACAAGACCTGTGTGTTCTACTTCACTGGTTAAAAACAAGAGCAAAGAAAAAAGCTGTAGAACTGCGTTCCTCTGGATCAGAGGAAATATTTAATGCGTCCTTCTGTTTGGAAATAACGGAATGGATATTGCTGCTTATTTATTTTTGTGTTTGAAACTATGTATTGTAAAAACGTTGTGTATGCCTGTGAGAACTGAGAGAACTGATCACTTGGAATTGAAACTCCAACCATAGTGAAATGAAATAGTTGAAAAGCAATCGTTTTTTTCCGAAGAGTAACATTGATTTTCTCATTTGGGAGTATATAGCATTTATGTACTCCTGGAGAAATGGGTTTGTTTCAAGTAAATTTTTTATTTGTTTCAATAGGATGGCCTAGAATTAAAAGACTTACAAATGTCTTAGGTGCTTTTGAAATCTATATTCTTGCCTAGTATACAGGATCACTGCTGAAGGTGAGTGTGAATAATGAAAAGGAAAATACTATAATACTATAAGCTGAAACCAGTGATCTGGCTGAAGTAGTAATTTTAATGTTCAGGTTCCAGGACCTGAGTTGAAGTCAGAAAGCAAGAATTCAAAAACTAGTTCAATTCGTTTGAGTGCTATGAATATTTAGGACATAAGAAGGAAGAACATTAAGAGCTTGAATTACTTGAAAACTTAGAGCCAAGAAGGCTCTAAGAAAACAAAGATCTTTTAAAATTAATATTGACTAATCGATAAGCATTTTTCTGACTGAGAAATGACTGCTGGTTTTATGCAGACAGATGCAGCACAAGAGTCAAAGGTAACTTGGCCAGTGCCACAGATGACGTGTGTTTAAAAAAGCAAATATAACCCCTGTCCACAAAACATAACAGGAATAAAAGCAGTTGTCTATAATATGTCGTATCTGCTCAATCATTCGTTCTTGTAAATTAAAGGGGAATGGGTAAGAGTTCTTTTAAGGTAGCTGTACTATTTAATATTTTATAGAAGAGGTACTGATGCAATTTTATGTACGTTACAAGATGTGCTGAAAAGATACAGAAGCATAAGTTGACCTTTAATGGAAGCAAAGATTGCAAATGCTGATCAGAAGTAATGTCAGAAGGGCACTCAGCAAGTGCTTGCAAAAACGTTTGGTTAGAAAGCTTTTGCCTAGTAAAGCAGGATTTCCATAGACACAATAGAAACTTCAGCTGGCAACAATTCTGGAATTCTGATGTAAGTTACCTAAACTTGATAAACTTAGCTTTCATCTGGGGTTTTTTCAGATTGTTGGTTGGTTGGGTTTTTTTAAGAAAAATTGGTTACTTGATTTTGCTGCACATTACAGAAAGTTTTTCACAGAATTGTTTTTAATAATTTATGAAGTGTTAATATTTTGACTTCATGTTTTGTGTATCATGTTATCATTAACTTGCATATTTTCTTTATTGCTCAAATTCTTGTACTTACCTCTCAGCCCTTGGGTTATCCTCTTCATCTTGAGTTCTGTTGCCTTTCTATATGACTAAATCCTACTTTAGCATCATATGGTTGGATTCAATGATCTTCAAGGTCTTTTCCAACCAAAACAATTCTATGATCATTATCATCTTCCCCTGGTTATCTTGTCCACTGTTGATATGTCTGTTATTGATAGAGGAGGAGAGGAACACATACCTGCCATCTCTATAGTTTGACTGGAAACCATTTATTCAGCATTTTGTTAAACAGGTGAGGCTGATACTGGAAAAGAGGGTCAGTGGCATATCAAGGGAGTTGGTTTTCAGGCAATTTAAAGTTCATGTCTTCTTTTGACTTCCCCCCCCTCCATTTTATAAAGTTCAAATCATGGTTACTGAGCTCATGATGGTCACTGTAAAAACTCTCCTCCCTATTTTACATTTTTAAGGCAATTTGCCCAGAATATCTATTGTAAAAAAAACTGTGTTGAAAATGCAATTGAAACAAACAGTTGTGAGCAACTTCAGCATCTAAGAATTTAAAATTATCAGAGCATTCCAAGCTCTCATGTAGTGTTTTAATTTAGAAGAGATTAGTGTTGTTAGCCTGAATATTATACAATCGTTCAAACCAGTTCTAATCTGGGAAATAAAAATGCACATACATTTCCAGGCATTTTTTTTGGTTGTGTTATAGTAAGTAGTTTTTTGTATGGATAGTTTTGGCCAAAAGGATTTCAACAAGTCAAAACCTCAAAATATTTGAAAACTGAAAGGTGAAATATTGCTGAGCTTCTAATAAGCCTGGCACTGGATTTGGGATTCAGATTCTGTGCTTTTCATGTTGAACGCTAAGCTGATTGAAGGTAAGGCTGCCTTCCGCATTTGGTTCCGTTCAGGAGTGTGGGCTTACAACAGCCCGTTACACACACCCAGTGAGCTGTGCCAAAGGGCTTGGGGGGGAACAGCCCCAAAATACACCGCCTGGTGCGGTTCTGAGGCTGCTGATGACTTCTGCAGCGGTTGGTCAATACCCTGGTCTGGGAGCAACCTCAGGGATCTAACCGAGCGCTTTGCAAACGGGCACTACGGGTATGGAGTGATGGGTGCCGGTTCCTCAGCCAGGTACTAGAGCTGCTGCGCAGGGGGACCACGTGGCTGCAGAAAGGAGGATGGCTCGGAGCTCAGCATCGGTGGCTGGCGAAAAGTGAGCTCCCTCTTATTCGGTTATGTCTTCATCATTTCACAAGTGTCCATGTATTTTTTTTATTTTTCCTTAACAAAAATCTATTAAGAGGCTATCCTGAGGCCACTTACGTTACCGGGGTACTGTACCTGGGGTACTGTAAGTGCCCAATATTCCAAACACTACTTTAGTGGTTTTTAAAGTGAAATTAACTTCCCATTTTCTATTAACAATCTTCCTCTACCAGGTGGAACACGTATAAAAATTTCCATACTTCAGCTGATTTTGATCTCAAAAATGTATAGTACAATCAAAAAAGATGGACAGGGCTTTCCTCCTTGGCTAAGTTGAAAATGTTTTTAATTAATGCTTTTGGAGAAATAAAGCAGCTGTGCTGGGTACCTGAAGTATCTCATAATCTAGTACTATTTAAGCATTTCATATTTTGTAAGCACATTTACTTGAAATAGATCGGAGTTGCATATTATATAGCAATTACTAGAGTTACCATATTTTAAAGACATCTCTTCTCATTGCAAATTGGCATTTCAATCAGCAGTTTTTAAAACCAATTGTCGCTTACAATACAAATGCAGCATAAAACCAACGTAGTTATTGGAAAACATGTACAGTACTTGGAGATTGACAACCATCTGACAATTACTACAACATCAATGTAAACATTCTTTTGACTGCTATTACACTATCTCATTTGTTGCTTCCCCAGAGTTAAAGTTTTGAAGGTCAGATTTTTGTTTCTCAAGTTCTTGACAGTATGTTATTAACTGTTAGTGAAGGTAGTTAATACAGAAGATGGAAGATTCACTTTATAATTTCTTTAGCTTTATTGATAATTTTATTATGTCATTCCTTTAATTGAAGTCATCCGCTGCTTCATTTAGAATTCACAGACCAAATTCAGTACCCATGAAAGCATATTTAACTCCCTCTGTAATTACACAAGCCATATTAATTTCACAGCATTCATTCAAATTCTGATCAGCAATTCAGTTTTAGGTTGGTTTCTCTCTAGTATTGTTCACCGCTTGCAGCGTAGGGTTATTTGCGGAAATGTTTATGGGATGGTTGTGTCCACAGTGTGTTTCTGTGAACACACTCCGCTCATTAACTGTCATTTGTCCGATCAGGAAGCAGAGAGAATATTGAAATGATTGTTCACATAAGATCTTGATTGAATATTTATGAGTATTTGGCATTAATTTGTAAGCCAAGAAACAAGCTATTTTTGTCAGATAATTTATTTGAAATCAGCAATCAAGCCAGCTCTTAGCAAGCGTTGAGTTCAGTCTAAACCTGCTTATATTTAGAGAGTAGAGGTATTTTCCCCAAAAGAAAGTATGGGATACTAGAGTCTTTACTTTAGCATTGTTTCTAGAAGAAATGGCGAGAAATTAAAGCCAGTTAGATACAAATAAGGTGCATATTCATATCAGAGCAGATGTCCAGCCATCATAAGAAGCAGTGACAGTAACTGCTGAAGTCATCAAAGCTGATACAATTTCTGAAACTCTAATTTAATGAGATACAAGTTATTGGACTTAGAGGTAAGCAGGTGGAAGTATATCGCCCATGGCATATGGAAGATCAAAGTAAAAAAACTAGCAGTCCTCTTTGGCTCTTAAATCTACTAACATGTCAACCAAGTGGCAATCACAGCTAGTACTTTGAATTTTGATTCAATTTAGAATGTGCGGAAATAACACTGTTACAGTAGAAGAATAATGGCATGTCTTTAAAGAAATTGGTATTTTTTAATGTGTTTTTGTAAGGTAAAGAACCTTATAGCTTTAAAAATAGTTGCTAAATTTCTTGAATCATTTGCTGTCTTCTTTTTTCTCTTTAAGTGTGACTAAACAAATTATTCAGGGATAGCTCTGTTATGCCAAGCCTCTCCGCTCAGCTGGCTGTCCACAAAGGCTTAGAGCAATCAAGTGGAAAAGCTGATGAATGCATTTAAGTCATTGTTACTACAATATTAACTTTGTGTTTGTTTAGCAGGGAAGTGCACTGATTGCGAACATTGGAGCTTTGTTGCTCTTGCTACGTTAAAGATGTGATTTATTCAGTATGCGTATTCCATTTCAGCATTTATTTTGCGTGCATTCAAACTCTGAAATTACCCCTAAAACTGTGAGGTCCACACTGACTCACTCACTAATGGCATCAGTTTGGGAAGAAAAAAATAGCAGTACATACAGCTTATGAATTCACAAGTTTTGTTAAAATAACATGACATTTAAATAAAAAACTGGAGGAAACCACATTAAACCTGAAAATGTATAGATCATGCTGCTTTGCATTTCTTGTGGAGGTCTGTGCGTAATGGGCAGGGACAGAACTCAGTATGTAAGAAGGAGATTGTGCCAATGATGGTCAATCAGAGCTATGAATTTCAGGTCGGTTTGGAGTTTTAGTCTTCTATTTTATATTAACACAGAACCAAATCCTTAAATTTTTAATTTTTCCTCAAATGTGTTCAAATGAGGGAATCTCCCATTGTTCAAATAGAAATTATCAAGTACTGTTGAATTAGTGTAGCACAATGTGATGAAAAGGGTTTTCTTGTTATAATGTGCCTGCTCAGCTTTTTCACAAAATGGGCATATAGTGGGTACCAACGGACTGCAAAATGTTGTGCCATGTCAGTGTTAAGCATCATATAATTGCTTAGTCTTACTGGATAGAATTATGACAATGACTGACTAATCATGTTTTTATTTATTTGTGTCCAATGTAGTCATGACACTAAGTCCTTTCACCTATTGAATTGATTTAAACATCTCATGAAGTTTAACCTCTTTCTTGTTAGCAACTATGAATCTGGGGGGTTTAAGAATTTCTGGAGCAATCAGATTGCTTTCTTCCCAGATTGCATTTTTTAACTCAATATGATAAGTAACAGGAGCAATTGTAAATGTTTGCAGAATGATGGACTGTGAGAATTGGGACCTTCCTGAGCGCTCAGGACACATTTAAATGTGAACTGTCAAGTGAGCTAAATGTTATTCTGCCAGATGTGTGATGTACATGGTTAATACTCTGAAGTACCTAATCTCCCACTTTCAACAGGAGTCATGCTGAATAATTATGAATTAACTGTTTGCTGCAAAATGCCTGTTTCTGGCTTCCAAATATATTTTTAATACCCTACGACGCTGGTTTTCACATAAAGTTAAATCTGCTCAATGCAGACTCCATTCATAACTGCACATAAATAATTTGAAGGAATATCATCATCTGAGAAATACTACCTGAGATAACTCTGTAGTTATGGTCACTAAGAGGAAAAAGAACTGTGGCAGGTTTGATGTTTGTTTCTCTTTGACTTCCTTGGTGCTCTTCAGACTTACAAAAATCAATGCTGATTAACTCTTTTGTTAATCAGACAAACATTACCTCCTATAATTCTTCCTGTCCCTACAATTTTGTTGCTATCCCTCTATTTGCAGTCTTGTGCTAATGGGAGACTGCTTCCCAGAACCACAGGAGGGTTGAGGTGTGAAGGCAGCTCTGGAGAGCATGTAGTCCAACGCCCCTGCTCGAACAGGGTCAACTAGAGCAAGTCCCCAAGGAGGATACCTCATGGTACTTTCTTCTCCTATTCTGTCCATATAAAGCACATGAAACCCAGCTCGTCTTGGGCAAGGGAAGAGTCCCCTGTATGGGCGAATATAAGTGGCATTGAAATAATTCTGTCTCTTCGCAAATTTGCTAACTCCAAGCGAAGGATTGTGTCTGGCCAAGGCTGAACAAAAGTTTCTGTAGGGGAAAAAAGTTCCATGGTCTCATGTAACCATCAAGGTCCCCAAGAACTGGGCTATATAAAAGAAACGCTGATATTTCTGACACCTGTTCGTAGCTCTTTCAAGTGAGCATGCCGAGCATTAAGGTTATAAGGTACCTTTAACCAAATGGAGTGACCCATAAAATGGTGTCGTGCTCAGTGCAAACCAGTAGCAGCTGTGATTCCATAGTGAATGCAACAGTTGGGATGAGGCCTCCCCGCTGATAGTGAAGGATAAATTCAGAGTACTTTAGGCTAACAACAGGACAATGACTAAAGCTCTAATTTCAGTAAGGCTGGCCCAAGGATTTCAGTCAATGCCTAGTGAAATGCTGTCTGGCCAACATCCATGAAATGTGGATTAGGCTTTAAACGCAGAGCAGCTGCAACCAAGAGACCAAATCCAGTGCCCAACATGCCATAGAGAATGTAAGGTCGGTTCTATTAAGAGAGGGAAGATCACTCCATGTATATATTTCAAGATGATCAAATCTGAGGAAGTTTGACTTCATGAGTGTGAAGTTGATTGCTGGGGGAAGCAAGCATCAAAATAATGTAAATAAAGAGCAGTACCCCTGTGAGTAGGAAACATTTTGTATCACAAATGCAAATGGATGTAAGTCATCTAAGAAATGCTAATTAGTTAAAAGGATTCCCTTGCAAAAACAGGCTATGTGCAGGAGATTCAGGAATGCTTATGAAGAAATGCTTAGGGAGAGGTGTCAGAATTTGACCTCTCCTACTCCAGTGTAGAACAGCTAAGTGAAAAACCTACATTAATGTATATGAAAAGGCTGCTTAGGAGCAGTTCTGTGTGCGTAAAGTTCTAATCTTACAAAATGGAAGAACTTTTTCTCCAGATTTGTAAACTAAAAGCTGGAAAGCTGGATCAGTGATGGGAACATGTTGTTTTCACTTCTCTTTGATGCAAAACCAGATGGCTCCACATGGATTCAGACTGTATTTCTGCCTGTTCTTCAAAACATTTTTCATCTCTTCAATGACTACGAGCACAAAATTATAATAAATCTCTACGGTCAGATCTTACCAGGCCAGATTGTGCTCAATACCATATCAGGATCAGGTACCTTAGTCCGATGCAGCATCTCAGATGAGGATGCAGCCTGTCACCTCAGCTTCCCATTCATCTCCCAAGTTGTTCTTTCAATGTTGCAGGAATAAAATATTCTAGTACCTGCTTTGGGGGCCGATGTTGTTCAATGCACAAGGAAAGGGCTCTGTTCGCTTGAAGCAGACTATGAGATTTCTTCTGGAATTTCTGAGAAGTTGGTAGTGTAATTTTTAGCTCTCCAAGTTTCTTTCCTACTGTGAATCTGACAAGTATAAGTCACAGAGTGAGTTGTACTGGAGGTTCTCTGGCAAATTGCTCCCCTGTGATTCTGCTTATGAGGATAACAACAGTGTTTTCAGAAAGGAGCGTGCCAAAGGGAATAACTTGTATTTGGTTGTAATTCTGTCCTCCAGATGTGTACCAAGGAAGGATCTGGACCAGCAGTTTGACTGAAACTATGACGTTTTACTCCCATCTGCTTTTGTTTGGGGGAAAAACTGAGTACAATTAATGTGACTGTGTTAAACTTAACCCTGCTCTTTTGTGGGTTTGCTGCACTTAATTCATGTCACAAGCCAACATAATATGTACAATACAGAGAAACCCACTTGGTGAAGTAGATATTCCCATGTAATGATCTTATTAATAAGATTAATAATTATTATATAATGTATATAATAGTCTATTATATATGTGTAATAATATATATTATTATTTGCTGTTATTACTATTACTTAGTAATAGCGATCTTATGTCAGCAGAGGTTCATCGTAGGAGAAGTCTCCCTACTGCTGAGAAATCCAAGAGCCCTGAGGCAGCGTGAGGCCAGTGCGTGTCGGCCACAGGATGGCCACATTTCCAAAACCCACAGCGATCCAATGTGGCACCCACAGATCTCGGGGCATAGCTGCTGCTTCAGGGCGTCGCACTTGCTCTGTGGTCACGACAGCCCGGTTGTGGAGAGGACAGGACACGAGTGTGGAACTGCCTCTTTCATCAGCTTCTGCACAGGCTGTCTGGGCCTTGAGCTGAGTGCCCAGGAATTGAGAGGCTCGCTGCCCCCCTTCCTGGCAGTTTGGGTGGGTGGGTGTCCCCTCGGCAGTGCCTCGGCTTGGCCCTTCCTCTGCCGTGGGCACGGGCCATGGTCCCTGGGAAGGAGGGAGGAGCAGGGGGGGAGCCCTTAATCCCCAAACCGCTGTTTCTCCGGTGCACGTCAGAGGGCTTTTTCTCTTCTTAAGGTCTGTGTCCTGCCAATACCGTTACAGAATAATCTACTTCAGATAGTAAAATAAAGGCTCCTAAGAAAGGCAGAAAATGCAAGGAAAACCTGTGACATAATCTGCCTTTTGTGATGCAGGTGGCTTATCCTTGCAGCCCACTGATACCTCAGCAGCCTGAAGCTTAGTGTAGCTATTTTAGCTATTCACCGTTGTGCTTGAAGGTGATTTAAACAACCTTTTTTAAAAGTTGTTGGTTTTATTTTGCTGCCTCATCTACCTGATAAGCTGTTACTCAGAAAAGCTGAGCCTCTTTTACTTGGCCTGTGGGTACCTGTAAGGCCTCAGCATACATGCGAGTTTTCGCAGAGTGATTGAAGGCTCCAGAAATCAAGCCCTGATGAATGAATACGGGGGGAGGTATCGTACTATTTGCGCAACTAAGCAATGTGCCTTTGCATATCACAGTATTTACCATTTCATTTCTTGCCAAGGTTTACAGCCTGATTTGTGCAAGGGGCACAATATGAAGCTGGCGGTGTTGTTAGTCGCAGGAGAAATGCAGCTCACTCGGCCAAGGACAGTAAGGCTTCCCACACAGCCAGGACACTTGGATTGGCATTAATGTCCTGCTTGACATGAAAGCAATTTTCTGCTTTTTAAACAGCTCTATTTATTTCTTTGTGCCTAGTTTGGAAAGTATGTTTTTAAAACTTAAGTACTTGTGGTAAGAAATCTTTGTGTATGGTTCCTTCTAATATCCTTCCTCATTTCTACCTTTCCTTCAAAAAATATTGTTAGCACAAAAATTACGTTCAGTAATCAAAATGTATCAGATGATGCTTTTTCTTTGCCCTTTTCTTGGACACCAGAAGAGGAGAAGAAAGGAGGAATCTCTGGGACATGGGCACAGTATTCCAGCCTGAGACATGTTTCGATTCTTTGCAGAGCTTTGTGAACTTTGCAGTTTATTCATGAATACAGGCAGGATTAAAGCTACAGTTTTCGCATGAGGCCATAGTATGCAGACACTTCATTTAAATTCTAGAGGCTGACTTCTTGCTCTGAGTGTCATTTGCGATAGACTAGGAGGAGGATCAAGAAGACAGCAAACAAGAGGCCCACTGCCCCTCCGGCAATGAGAGCTGTAAGGACTTCTGTTCTTTCAAAGATGCTGCTGCTGGCTGTGCTTGCCATGGAGATCTTGTTGGACAGGTCCTCTTCGACAGGTGCAGCTTTGTCTGGAATGATTTCGTTGTCCACCAGTATGTTTTTCTTCTCACCTTCAATCTTTCTCTCAGTATCTCCAGGGATATAGTTGTCAGATATCAGAGGAGTATCCATGGTAGTCAGATACACGGCATCTTCAGAGTCTGAGAAGTCTCCAGACCCCGACCTTGCAAACAGTGGAGCCAGTACTTCAAGACATTTGGTGGCCAGGAAAAGTGCCATTTCTATTAAGGTACCTATACTTCTCCACATGCCTTGGAAGGCTTAAGAATATTTCAGGAGATAAATTTTCTTTTAGGTACAGTTGGGTTGGATAAAATTTCTTGAGCTTCTGCCCATCTCTACAGAGAGACCAACAATAAAGACAGAAAGAAATCAGTTGAAGTGATAGACTTTATCGCTTGAAATAGATCCTCTACAGCTAAGGAATAATGTTTTTACTTCTTGCAGGCTAGTGTATTTAAGGATTTGCTTTGATTTTGGTGCTGTCCATTTAAAATACCAGAAATTCTCTTCTTCAGCTTAATGGGCTGGCTTAAGAGGGGAAATACTACCGACCTTGCCAGGGTGGGAACAAATAACTTTGCTTTATTCTCCAGGGGCCTGAGAGCTGCACCAATCTGCACGTCTCACCCCTGTTCGCTGAATAACCACACCAAAGGTCCCCATCGGTTCAAGCAATTAGCACAAACTCAAAGTGTAAATGACACTTTGACCTTTTATAAAAAAAGTTCAACTGTCGGTGACAGAAATGACCAACAAAAACTGGTACAGGTGGTCTCTGCTCTTTGTTTGCTTTGGTGGTTATTGGTCATGTCTGCATCATCAGTGTTCAGACTATCTCATCCTCCATTAATATACTGGTGTTAAGTCACATAAGTCATTTAAAGAAAAGGACATCACAGCATAGACATCAGATGTCTGAAATTTTATTCATACCATGACAAAATGCCACTGGTGTTTTTAAATACTAAATGTATGGCTACTAAACTTGGCAGAGATTTCATGCTACTGAGGATGAAAGGAGGCCATGTATAGTATTTGCCTGATCTGTAATTATATAGATTGCATATGGCATTTGTACATTCATTTCAGCGTATTCAGTCTGTTGTAACTTAAGTCTCTAATTGCGTTCTTTATAGCTTAGCTTGCTAGCCTAGACAAAATGGAATGACAGGTAGCCACCTTTCCATAAAATCTGGGGCGATTTTAAAAATCTCAGCATGAAGCACCTTTCACTGTTTTACATTCTCCGAGTCCTACAGGATCTTTAGGTTCCAGATTCACCTCAGTCTCGACAACATGTTCCACTTGTGTTCCAACCGAAGCCTTTGTAGAATAAAATCAGCATATGTTTTCATTTAGGTCAGGGTATTGATGCTGCTTGTTATTTATCATCTATAAACTTTATCACATAGGGAGAAAGACTCTCTTGGATCCTGACAGTTCATTTTATTTCAGTGGAATTACATCAGACTTATTTTAGGTTTGCTGTGAATGAATCAAGCCTCTTTCTTCTTGCTATGGGATTTACTCCTTTGCACATTGTATAATAGAAGCTGACTAAAAAACCACTACATTTGCTGAGACTTTTTATTTGCTTTTGCATTTCAATTTGTTCTTCTCTCAAAGGAGCTTGCAAGAAGGTCACTTTATAAACTTCAGTTTGACTGATGAACTCTTGTGGGTGTTTTGTTTTGTGAGGAAAAATAAGTATGTCCCTGCTGGTAGCCTAAACAAACACAGGATAATCAGACTTTCACTAACCAGCTTAGGTTGAAACGTGCTGCCCTTTTATTTTTCTGTGTTGTACATAATGCCTCACTTTCATGTAGACATTTTAATGTCTGTATTTTATTATCTTCAGCACCAAAATAAGTAATTTTTAGACCATTTTTCTTGTACTTGCATACTGCTGGTGTCAGTGTGGTACCTCTGGAAACCTTAAATCAAATGTATGCATGATCCTAAGAAGAAAGGGTGAGATCTGGCTCATCCAAAATGAGAAAGAGATCTGTGATTGCTCACAGCGGAGCCAGGAGAGCCAGCAGGCACAGGGCTTAAGGAATATCTGCAGGGAGCTGGGAATTCTTCTCAAGTTGTACGTGTAACTACCTTACTTTGTCCCCTTCGCAAAATGCCAAAAGTTCACAGCACTTGTGGAAGCCAAGAGGAATTAGGAACCTCTGTATCCATAGGCATTGCTCACTACCATACAGGATTAAAGATGACAGGGCTGGATTAAAAAACAAAACAAAACACAACACCAGAAAACCAACCTTGAGATCAAAATGTTAGTAGAGTATCTTGATTAAAAAGGCGTGGCATTTGCTTGTAATTTGTCTGACTTATGAGTTGCAGACACAAAATTTTATTAAATTCAGTTTATAAAAAGGTAATGATAGTAGAAATAACACAATTTATTTTAACAAACATTCAGCAGATTATACCACTAGGAAAACCACATTTTTTCTGAGAAGTGGTAAGCTACCTGACTCATCCCTGGCACTACATTTTTTAATTGTTATGCTTATTATTGTTGTTCTAGGCATCCCAATAATGACCCAGAAATTTATTCTATTAAGTGCTCTACAGTCTCATAATAAAAAGCATGCCCTTGAAGAGCTTGAAGAGCTG
Source organism: Caloenas nicobarica (assembly GCF_036013445.1). Classification (NCBI taxonomy): domain Eukaryota; kingdom Metazoa; phylum Chordata; class Aves; order Columbiformes; family Columbidae; genus Caloenas; species Caloenas nicobarica. The sequence goes on along the minus strand of NC_088249.1, from coordinate 58,029,946 downwards.
AAGTTTACAAATAGAATATTAGGAACAGGAGATTGTGGCAGAGAGAAGGGAATGCTGTGAGGTACTTACAGAGCATTCTTGGGTAATGCTTTTGGTACGTCACCAAAATTATTGGGGTTTTTTTGTTTGGTTGGTTTGGGTTGTTGTTTTTGTTTTGTTTTTTACATCTGGGCAAAAGGGAGATTCTGTGGAATGTACAGAGGAATATAGTTCCTTAGAAGATGCCAGCATTACTTCTCCTGGCTTCCAGGAATATTTGCTTGAAAAACATGACCAGTGAAGGCCAAGCATCCTGATCTAACGAGGAGCTGGAAGATAACCTAGTTATACTTGCTAGGCTGATAAGTAAAAGGAGGAGAGGGGTAAGAAGGGCTTTGAAGATGAAGACAAGCAGTTTGTGCAGCATGGAAAATAGACAAAGTGGAAGGATATTGCCCTTCTGGAAAGCAACCTGAAACCCAAGTTTTCAGAAGCATTCAGGATGGATTTGAAGGGGGCAGGAGTGTTGACTTCAGTGAGGGAAGCCAGCAAAGGCCAAGTTTGAGTGGAGAAGCTGTATTGTAGAGATGTTTTGCAGGGGAAAAAAAAAACAACAAACGCTGAATAACAAGATTTGATGACTTTGGAAGAGGTTCAAGATGATGTGTGTTGTATAAGCACGTGATTACGGGGATGTGACTATGCCCATAGTAATGTGAAGCACTTGAGGGCAGCTGTGAAAAGGTAAAAATCTGCTTTAATACCTGTTGATGCTGAACTACTAAATGCTTATACACCGATGGCAATGAACTAGCTCAGGTTTGAATTTGGCCAGAAGGAGTCAGCTCTGGTGTAAAGTATGGACCAGTGCAGCAGCATATGGGGATGATGGCTGAGTTTGTTTGCAGGTGAGTATGTGCTGGAGAAGAAAACAGGGTAAGAAAGAAAAGAGATTCTGTAGGAATCCACAAAGAAAACTATGAAGAATAAAGAGGGATTGGTTAGAGAGGGAAAAGGAAGATTCAGATAGGACAAAGTCACAGGAGCCATAAGACAGCATGTTTTTTTACAAAAGGACACAGTTGTCAATGCTAGAATGGTTCTGATTTTTTTTACTGCCTTTTTATTTTTTTCTGTGGAAGAGTTGTAGAGAGCAGAGCAAAACCAAGAGAAGCTTTAGGAAGTTAATAAAGTAAAATTGTAATTTATCTAGATCTTGTTAATTCTGTAGTTACCAGCATCAGGAAAAATATGGAGGTAAGTACTGAAAGCATATATAAAACTAAAGATTGACAGTTGTTTTCAATTTCAGAAGTGGAGCTTAAGACAGGATTTTCATTTGGTTGTTTTAAATAAAAGCAAAGCAGAATACCAAAGTAAGAAACAGCAGAATTAGGTATTCCACTGGAATATAGGTTCATGAATTTAAATTAAAAAGTCTAGCATTGAGTTCCTGTCTGATTTCTATTAAAATAATGTTAACATTTTTGTGTCTTCAAGCCTGATTTATAGCATCACACTATATTATTTAAAGTTTCTGAGCACCTTGGATTTATTGCTATCAAATATTGATTGTTGCTTAGAGTTTAGAAGTTAATTAGTGCACAGGCATGAAGAAGAGCAAGTAGGTCAGATAATCAGTATGCTGGTGGGTTAATTCAGTAGACACAAATCTAAACACTGAAGTGAAATAGTGAGTAGTTTCCATCTTACATGCTTTACAATTTAAGTCTAAATTATGGCATTGCTGTGCTTGGTATAGTAGCTGTTTGTCAGCTCATCAGTAGGACAAGTTTTGTAGTGAATAGATCCTTAACGTGGATAACATATGGTTATAATTGTTTTAAAGTTGTATCATCAGGCTGCAACATTTAGACGCCTACCTCCAAAAAATGACATGAGTCTTCTAAAGGCTGACCTGTGGTTTAGGGGGAACTCTCAGCTGGTGTTCTTATGGTTGTATTTCAGCAGCCAGTGTGAGGGCAGCACAAGGAGCAGCGATGCTGCTGGCTGTGGTTAACAGGACAGCACAGCCTCTCCTGGCACTTCCTACATGAGTAGTAAATGGGAAAACACCTGTTTTTTCTCTCAGTGATCTATTTGTTTGTGTTATTCATAACCAACTTGGATTCTGATGACAGTTTCCTTATCAGGGTTGGAAAGCTCTTTCATTCAGATGTGTTTACCTAACAAGAAATGCTGAAATAAAAATCAGGAACAATATAAATTGCCAAGTAACAGCAACGTTAGCTAAGCCTGGATTTACTGGAATCCACCAGACTGCTCTTTAGCTGGAGTTGTAGTCAAATATGAATCTGCCGTGAGACTTTGGACCTAATGTATTAATATATTATTAATACTCCTGACAATAAATGACTTCATGGACTCATCTGAAGAAAAATACGGTTCAAAGATGGAATAAAGTAGTGGTGAATCAGGCTTCTTATCCCTTATAGTTATTATGCCAAAAGCAGAGTAGCAAATAAATACCGCTGGTGCTGAGCATTAAGTTTGCTCATTATAAATGCAGAGTCATGTACCAGTCTCCAGCGTGATTTCATCTGGGAATGTTGCCACAAGGGTTACAAATGGCTTTCAGCTGAAAATTGGTGTGTATTGCTTTAAACTTCCAGTGGGGAGTTGGCAATTTATTCTTCAGATAGTAATCTTGTGTTAAGTTGAACATCTTGCTGTAACTTTTTGCTACATGATAAACCAGCTCCTGTGAATAATTTACTGCGACTGGCAACCCACTCCAGCTCTGAAGTCTTTATCAACTCTGGTGGCTTTTCAAAGTTTAATAATGAACTTGGAGCCAAAAATCTCATTGCGCTTAAAAGTCAGTGGAATTTCAGTGTTAATTGCAATGGGAATCACAATTTGAGCTTTTAGGGCAAACTTCTTGTGAATAGAAACTCTACATCACATCATTGTGAGGACAAAGCTGTATATTTGTTTCCAAGTAAGCAGAGAACATTTACCTTCCCTTGTACTCCACAGAATCGTGGTTTTTTGTGCAGATTTTATTTCACATTTGAAATATTTTCACTGGGCAGAAAAGTTGGTTGCGTTACCTGGGCCTTCACTGCTCTCATGGCAGATTTAGGATGCGTTCTGTACTGCAACACAGCACGTAAGATGTGAGCGTCCCCCCAAAATTATAGTTCTAGCCCTAGAGGAAGCCTGCCGTGGCACTGAGTTGGTGATTTTCTATAAAGAACAGCAACACCTTTCAGTTTGCCAGGCCCTGACTGGGCGATTGTGTTAACACCAGTGAGCTCTTGGGCCAGCCCGTCCGGCGAGGCCGTCACGAGGGAACTGAAATACTAACTGGGGACTGTGCGAATGGTGCTTAGTGTGACTCCCCATGTAAACAGAGGCGGCCAAGTCTTCTCAGATGATCTCTAACCCCAGGAAAGAACTATCTGCTACATGCATGTGCTACAGTCAGTATGCGTTATCGCAGCTTTAACTTTTTATAAATCACAAACTTATTTTTTTCCGATTTTGAGCATTCTTGCGCAGATCTGCTTTTCGCTGTGCTCACTCGGATGTGTCGTGCACGTGTTTTTCCCAGTGAGCACCAGCTTAGCAGAGGGTGAACTCCTGGGCAGTTCAATGGCTGGTGATGCAAGTGATATTTCAAGATTACAGCTGAAAACAGAATTTCACTCGGAGGAGACAGGTGGGACAGAAGGGCAAAAGGATCCTTTGTTCTGAATGTAACACTGGAGATTTGGGGGAGACTGTGACTCCAGGCATGAACTCTCCTTTTTCTCTTCCCTGTGGATTTGCCATGTGAGATTGCATCAAGAGGGAGGGGGAACCTCTGCATTCCCCAAAAATGAGCAAGTGTATGGCTTGGTCCAATAGCAAATAAAGGGCGAAGCTGCTTCTGCTTTATTCTAGAGTTGGTCTGAGTAGCAGTGCTGTATACAGCTTTGGTTTGCATCGCAATATTGTGTTGTAAGTTTTCCTGATATTCAGGCAAATTTTCAGAGGAAGTTAGGCTCAGAATATTAAATAGAAAAAATAACATACAGCAAATTACTTCTCCTGAAATGCAGGTGGGGAAAACAATTAGGCCACCAAATCTTCTCTGTCTTTTTAGGACAAATATATCTTGTTCTTTAAAGAAATTGTTTAGAAAAAATAACAAGTAGGCCTTAAGTCTCAGTCTTTCCCCTTATGAAGATTTTGGGAACAATTTTATTAGTTTTACTAATGCAATACCAATCTCAGTTTGCTTGTCTTCTATTTTGTCTTAATGTGAATAATCAAAGAGGTTATTAGGTGGAGCAAACAGGAAATGAAGCAATGGCCTTAGATAGGACAATTCTAGGAAAATAAATTCAAGAAAGCTATGGAATAATTGGCCCTTCAGTTGCAAGATGCCATTTTACAGGCACAAGGCTATTTGCAGGCCAAGTTTCTCAGCAGATATTGAAAAAACACGGGAACAGTTTACAAACAAACAAACAAACCCCAAACAAAGCCAAACAAAAAAACCACCTTTTACAGTCCAGAGGAAGATTAGTTATGAAGGTGATTAATTATGAGACTGTTGTTCAAGAACACAAGAGACACTGTGTGTGTGCAGCAGAGACCTATGTCAAGCTTCGAAGCCAACCCATATGCTTTCCTTCACACCCAGGTATGAAGCTTTTGTTATTTTAAACATTTGCTTGCTGCAAATCTTTAGATTAGTAACACCAGGTTTTGTTTCGAACAACTTCTTTTGCATGACTTGAATCTGGCAGGAGCCCCAGGCTTCCTGAGGAGACTGAATGCAGCTGGACCAAGGACAGCGTGGGAAACACCTGGTGGGAATGGGGTTGGAGGTGTGGAAATGCTTAAGGCTCAGGCCCCATCTTGACTCTGACACTGTGGATCACAAATCCTGTCTACATTTTACCGAGTTTCTAACTAGCAGTAATGCTGAATCCTTGTAGTTTCACTTTTTGAGAAGATAAGTGCCTTTTGTGGAACCTGACTGCTTTCCACAACAAAGGTGTTCCCTGCCAGTTGCCCAGGAGACAGAGTGGTCCATCAATGCTGTTACAGTGAAAGAAATAAATGTTGAAGTGCTGCGGGCTAGAACAGACTAATGAAATGTGAGGAGGTTTATTTTGTTACAGAATAAGGGAATTGTTGAGGGTTTTGTAATCATGAGCTTTTGTAGCAACATCCAAGCAAGATTCTTTCTGTGGAAATTCAGTAGCTCCTCAGGGTGTGATGGTGATGTGAAAATGTGTGGTGGTGTTTTGCTGAGGCTGCATCTTCTATGAAAGTGCAAAGCGACTTTGAATGAATGCAGTAAATCAGCATACAGCACCTGTCTTGGCTTCAGTAGAACGAAGCAAATTTTTGGCTATAGAGGCTCCAGTCCCTTGCACACAGACTGCTGGGACATTTGCTGTTGTAGCAGAAATGAAAGGTCCAAGTTCTGAGTAAAATTTTCAAAGTTACCCTAATGACTTCATAGTCCATATTTAATATTCAGTCATTTGGACTTCCAAGACAGTACTGGAGTGATTGTTCAAAAATTACTTTCCTAAATTACTGCAAAATGTCTGTCCTGTTGTGTTAGTTGCTGGTGATGTTGCAATATTGCAGGAACAAATGTGCTGGTAAAATGTGCTTTGCCTGTATCTTGTGATGTGTTTTAAACAAAAGTGCCTCAGTTGTCCATTTTGTGCTGAAGTACACTGCAGCGTACTTGTTGATGCTTGTTAAAGCATCCTCTTGAAGAAGGACTGCTGTGGGCATTTATCTGTTTAACAATTTATTTAAATCACAAGTGCAAACTGGTTTTTTATAGGGCTACACATAAGATGATAAAGCATGAACATAGTTTTAATCTGTAAGATCTTATCTTACCTGAAGGTCATTTAAAATATTATCAATAAAAAGTCATATATGTGCATACCTAATAAGTACATTATGGGATGGTAATTCAGTTCATGTAACTCAGCTGGTTAATCTCCTACAGCCCACTCCAGAAAAGGGAATTTGAGTACCATCTTAAAAAAAAACCAAAACAAAACCAAACCACCCCCCCACACACACAAAACAAACAAAAAACCCCAACCACCCAAAAAACCCTAAACAGGTATTTTTGAAAATTAAAATAATCAAACAGAAACAGGGAGATATAGTGTGAAAGCAATTAAAATATTTTTCTTAATATATGAAATTATTTAATGAGGGGCTTTACCATGGTTTCATGTTTAATATATTTCGGTTTCAGACTAGAAAATCATTAAGCAGTAGTGTCAATAGTTACTTCTGTTAATTCCACCAAATGGATGTCCTCCCTTCAGCCTGCCATAGTTACTGTTAGTTCTCGCAGTGCAGGGACTGTTTCATTCTCAGGTTGGGTGAAAGGAGCCAGGGACTGTCTGTAAGTTTTAAGAAAAGTTTTCTGGCCAAGTGCAACCCAGACCAATACCTCGCTGTTTGCCAGCATGTTGCTCAAGTAGAATTTGTAGAGGGTATGTGCTTTTGACGTGGTCCATCCGTTAGAAAAACACAGTAATCAAATTACCAGGTTGAGCCATGTTTTCAATTCTGAAGTACGATATGGTATTACTGGATAAGACACTAAAATATTTCTAATAGTATATAGAATAATTAAATAATATCCATATTACTGAATAATCAAAGCAACATCCTGGAAGAGCCTAGTTAGCCAGACTAATTCCCACCGTACCACCGTCTGTTTCAGTTTGAGTTAATTTTTAGATGCCACCTACGAGCTGACAGGTGCCTCTCCCAGCACTAGGTGAGCATACAAGATTTCACACCTCTTTTTCTAAACTGGTCCACCATGAAAAATGAAGTAGTATTAGCAGGTAGGGTGAGCTCTCGCAAGATAAGCAACAACCTGCTAATTAAATCTACTAGGCATAATTGCATTTTATCATTCTAATTGTGTACAGTTTTGCCAACAAACGGAACTGAGTCATTCCCTCCCCCAGCCAGAGCCATCATTCTGCTTCTGCCCAGAAAGATGCTCAGACTGAACTATTGCTGATTTAACATTAAAAAAAAAAAAAAAAAGCGGGTGGAGTTGCCCTATGAATTGGGCTTGTGTAATCCAGGAAGATGAACCGATCACCTGGAGCCTTCAGCCACCCTGCGAAAGGCTGGGGAGGGAGCTCATTCCAACAGCTCAGCCCGCGGGTTTGCAGGTTCAGCGCTGCTTTTGCACAGGCAACCCTGACCGATAGTGTGCGCTTCTCAGAGTCACAGCCAAGCCTGCTCATTTGTTTTCATTGACTGATGCGTATCTTCAAGAAAACAAAAGAAAAAATACAAAGACTTTGATTTTCTTCTACCATGTTTTCTGTGGTGATGAGGTGCTGAAAAAAAATGGAATTAACAAATCACTTCCTATTAATAAAAAATACAAATAAGCAGCAATTTCCCTCTCATTTTTCTAGTAGTAATTTTAGGTAAGAGGCAAATGAGCTGCAACAAAATATTCATCTGTAGAGTTAATGTGTCCTAGCAACCCCCATTAAAGATCACATTGATCTTACTGCCTTGCTGTATAACTACCTCAGTCTATCTCCAGAAAAAGCATCTGGCTAGATCTTAAACAGATCTAAAATAGCTGCTATTGGTCTGTCTAAAAAGTGCATTTTAAGTGTTTATTTCTTTTCTAAAGCATCAGTTCTGTTTGCAGGAATGTTAATTATCTAACTTGGGGATGGAGTCTGGTGGGGTGCGGCCTTGTTAGTCCTTCCCCCGTTCTTACAGTTTACTTCAATCAGCAATAACCGACTATTTTGAAAATGTGCTCTCTTGGGTCCTTTTATTTATCCTTCTCCCGTAAGGCATGACTGAACTACTCAAATTTTTATTCAGGTGCTAAAAACCCAGACTCACCTTGGTTGAGCCAGCTCAGATTTCTGTTATCATTTCTGTGGGGTGAACAGAATGAAACTTGATGAACAGGGTCAAACCTTTGATTAGTTTAAACCATTAATGGCAACTTCATTAACTTTTATGCAATTATGTCAGTTTACATCTGCTACAGATCTGCCCTGGAAGTGTTACAGGAGGGTAAACAGAGGACATAATATTGCATGGAAACAAAACACTGTTTGTTTTGATCTGTATTTATCCCTGCATTGACTGATTTCAGCATTCAAAGTTGTTTGGGTTGTTTTGTTGTTCGTGGTTTATTTTTTATATTTTTTTACATGACGCTCCCAAATCTGTCCTCAGTCCTGGTTGGTTTTGTTTCTCTGATTTCTGTCCTATTTGCAATGAATATTTTATCAGAGTTTTCACAAATAAGAATGCGCACATATAAAACAACCTACAACATCAACAATGAACAGATAACAGGAGATAGTACCATCAACCTCCCAGAACAAAAAAGATTCCCAAATACACACAACATAATTTCTAGCTCCTCTTTTGTTACAGACACATCGAATGGATACAGTAAATGACAGGGACATGAACTTGGTGCTTCTGTCCAGCTCTTGTCTGTTGTGACTCCAATACCACGGGAGTTGTCCAAGCCTTACACCTACCTGCTCTAAAGCATCATGCTGCCACTTCATCTTTTTCATGGTCCTCTCAGCAAAAACGTCTGATTTTAGCAAAATTAATTCTGTTTGTGATTAGCAAACTGACAATCCCAGCATAGTCCTGTGTTACCTTTCTGGGCTTATATGGAACGTATTATCTTCAGGAGGACACTGTCCACTCTGTCTGGCAAGTTCACCTTCCTTCCCCTTCTTTTTCTTTCTTCTAGAGAAACCTCCCACATATCTTTGTAGTCAAACAGAGTGGAAAGAATTTGTGTGGAAAGAATTCGGTCAGAAGTGTAAACACTGAGGCAAACAAAAGTACTCCTTTGCTAGAAATCCAGAGCAGCCAGTATATGGTCCCTTTTTCCAGTCTCTTGCGTCTGTGTGTATTGACATATAAAAAATAAAATGAGAACAAATAGCTCGAAACATAGTCATTCTGGTCTCTCTCCTGCCATGTATCTGTCTGCTACCAACTGCTGATAACTTTTTATTGTATATACTGGATTTTGCTTAGCTGCCTCAAATTTAACATTCAATTGTAGAAAACCTTCATTTATCTTTCTGTCATACAGAAGATTGAGATCCTTCCTGCTGAACTGCTGGGTTGCTGTTCTGTTTTCTTACCTCTCCAGTTAGCTGTTATCCTCAGATGAAATAGTTTAATCAGAGTTGGTGGCGATACTCAAACTAATCCCGCTTCTTGCTAGAGGGTGTGTATCTTGCTCTTTGAAGACCCACAGTGCATGTCCAGAGGAAACAGAAATAAAAAGGCCCGTGATGAGACAACAATCAGTTTTGCTTGCATATTTCCTATTATGTTGTTAGCCAACACTTACTTGTTGGTAACAATTAACAATCCATGGTTAATTTAGAACAACTTTTAAAATGTGTTGTTTCCTGCATGAAAGGAAATAATTTAGAAGTCACTATGGGGTCAGCCTGCTGCTATTCAGCGTATTTATCTTTGCCATTAGCTTTTTGGAAAAAGTGCTGCTTCTGTCTAGAGGCCACAAATCTTGTTTGTGCTTCCTGTTGCAGAATGTTTATTACACAAGCAATCAGCAGCTCCATGTGGGTGTTCTGAGTCCCACTATCGACGATGATGACAACAGATGCCTGGTGGATGTGAACAGCAGGCCCAGGCTCATTGAATGCAATTATGCCAAAGCCAAGAGAATGAAGCTTTACTGGCAGTTTACTCAGGTAATTCTTACTCAGCAGACATTACAGAAAGTTCAAAAGCTCTTTTTCTGTATCTGAAGTGTGAGTAATCTGTTTACTAACAGAACAGAATCAGATTTTTCCTTGCCAGGACACTGTGTTTACCTTTGATCCCAATGTCAGCTATCTCAAGAGGTTATAAAACTGGTATTATATTTTCTGAGTTCAAAATAAATTGTTTCTAAGACAGAGTACTGTTACAGACTTACCTCAATTAAAAAAAAAGTTAAGTTATTTTAGTAGAGTCAAATGCAAAGTAAGCAATTTAGGAACAAGAAACAGAAAGCGTTTTGTTTGTCTTGAAGTAGCACCTGAGAAAAGGGCGTAGTGGGTTAGTGATGATAACAGCCTCATAATGAGATACTTTAGCAGTTCCTCACTTAAAAAGGCAATGCTTTTATGTGTGTGTGAGTGTGAGAGAGGTATAAGAAGAGGTGCAAGTAAAGGCTGAGAAGTGATTTCACAGTGATGAGAATGCTGACAGGACACTGAGTCCAGGCCTGGTGTCCACACTTCATAACTGATTTAGAAATACAAGGGAGAACTATAAAGAAGCCACAAAAGTTCTGAGACTAGGAAACATGTTCACTGATATAATGCTTCTGGAGATCACTCTGGTTCAGCTAGGAGGAAGTGGCCGGGTGACTCAAAGCAGATCAGTGTTTCCACAGAGGGACATAGGTTGTCCTGAAGACAAAACAGGTTCCAGTAGCTGGAGGCTAAAGACAGTCAAACTTGGTCTTTCAAAAGAAGGTAAGACTTTCCTAAGGTAAGAATTAAGACATTGGAAGTTCACCATGTCAGGTACCAACATGTCAGTTGCTTTTGATAAATAGAACAAAATTACAATATTTTCTAAACAAGCACATGATTCAGCTTCTGGGAAAAATGCAATAGCTAGTGCGAGTTTGGCTGGTCGCAGTTGCTCCTCTGCAGTTTTGAGTCTACAGATGTAGCTGTGTACTCCAGCCCATGGGCTGAGGCTCACCACTGAGGTCATTTTATTCCTGTATTTAATTTTTCTGTAACGTCCATGTGGGTTTGCAAACATCTCTGCCAACTCATTTGTTTCTTTTTCTTTGACTTAACAGCCATGATCAGTATATTTCAGGATATTGGTAATAACAGTTTAGCATCTATCTTAGTGCAGAGACCATTTGGACACTGATCAGTAAAGTATGCTATTAACATAATTTGTATTTATACTTGAAAGTAATCCAGATCTTTGTCTTTAAAGGGTAACTCTCAAGCAGCAGACCTTAAATCCTTAACCTGGAAAGACAGTCCAGCTTTTGCTTTTAGTCCCCTCAAGGGCAGAGTTTTAATTATATCTTCTCTCAAATTATAACAATAATCTTGTTATGAGGGAGGCAGGGGCCCCACTGTGGCCATCTCGGCACTTGATTTTGGTACCATTTAAAAGAAGTATAATTAACTTATTTATTTAAATAGCATTTCAGTAATGTTTTAGTACTGTCCACCTATTCAGTGATTGCTCTGTATAACCTGACCCTTTGGTGACAATTAATAGTTTCCAGTCCAGGATACTGCTGCTATTTTGTAATACTGATTATGTTAGACACGATTAGGGGGGCAGCAGTAGAATGCATTGAGAATTGAACTACTGAAAGCTTCAAAAATGGTATTTAACTACATTAGGTTTGTTTTCTGTCTGTATTTCCATTCCCTGTTCCAAATACAATCTCCCAATGAAGGTGCAGTGCTGTTAAATGAGACGCTATGGACTGTACTTGTCTTCTACAAAGAAAATTTCAGCCCAGGAGAAGTGAAAGCTAATTAGTTGTTTCCTTATGATAAATTAAGAGACAAATGAAATCATTAAAAGCTTTCTGTTCAAAAAGGATTTTGTTAATACCCAATGCAATTAAAATGCCGTTATTTCTCAACATACAACATGGTACACAGTCCCGTGTACATTCTGTGAGCTAGAAGGCGGCTAATTAGAGTAATCACGGCTTGCCAAGATCAACTGATGAACTCTGAAATGCTCCCGTTTAGTCTGGTGAAAGGATGTTTCAGTGAATATGCCGCAAGCTATGTGAAAAGAGTATTTTTTATTACTTTTCTTAAAGCTCTGACATTTCTACTCTGTATTATGCAGTAGGCAGAACTACTGCAAATAAGCAGGACTGTAAGTATTGATGCTTATATAGTCTTGAAGTTCGTGAAATATTAATTAAAATGTAGATGCTGGCCATAGCTTTTTATAGCACTTTCCTTTGGCTGCGACTATGCTTGGACTTCCCTGGATTCTGTAGCCATCTAACAAGAATGTCTGATGATACAGATACTTAAAAATATAGCAGTGCAAGTGGAGAATTGTTTCAGAAAGGGAATGGCAAACAGACTTACCAACCAAAGGGGGTTAAACCAATTGAACTAGATTTCCCTGACCAGCACGAAAATCAGTATTTTACCTGCATTCCGGACATGTATCTGAAAATTTGAATGAGGAAGCTTTCTGATTCTTCTGCAAATCACAGTATATTCTGAGAGACACCGTGATAGTCTGTGGTGGGACATGGACTTCAGTCTGGTTGATAGAAGCATTCCTTGTTTTCCCATCCTCCTCCTCCCTTGCATTGCTGAAATGTAATGATGAGAGAAATCCTTATGACAAAAGCAGAAAACAGGGCTCGTCCTCCCTCAGCTGGTGGTCTCCTTGCTTATGTAGATTACAGAATTATTTAATTCTTCATTTGCATCTTTGTATGATTAGAAGTGTGTGTATACATATATATACACGTATATATAATCAAATGATTTTTTTTTAATTTAATCTTTTACATCATTTAAAAGTTTTAAAATTTTAAGACTGCCTTCAATTGTAGGCAGCTGGAGTCAGCCACCCAGATGTCCTCTGCTACATTGTGGACAAAACAGAGGTTTAATGGCCACTCAGAGAACCACCACCAGTACCCCAAACTTCTTTTGTTACAGATCTTGCTGGCTGACTGGACAGAGGCCGGGGGAGACTGTGGTATCTTTCTATAAAGGACAAACTTGCATTGAGCATTCAAAGCTTGTATAATGTGTTTGTGCAATCAGGATCTATCTGAGCAAATTTCCATGCTCCACAGTTTTGTACAGCTGCCAAATGCAATGAGACCCAATAAAATGTAGGCTTCAGTGACATTCTTCCAAGGCTTCTTCAAGTGTTTATAACTGTAATTATGTCAAATTATGTAAATGAGCCCTGAAAAGACTCCCATCAACTGGGTAGTGTTCAAGAATTTCATTGTTAAGGTTGGTTGTCAAGTCTTCTCTAGGGGAAATGCTTATTTTTTTAATACTTTTATGCTGAAAAGTCTTCTAGGTGTTCCACAGTTCACCTAGTTCAGTATGTTTCACCACTTTCCCATTTAATCAGAACAAAAATAGACCTTATAGTAAAATAGTAAGTGATCACCAGAAATTAGACAAGGCAAGGAGTACAGAGACAAGAAGTAGTAAAATGGTCAGAATTTTACTGAAATACGAAATTAAACATGATATCAAGGAAGCTGCTCTGGTGTCATGAACCATGAGAAAAGCAAAAACTAAGCTCAGTTGTCCCTGAGTTCCCATTTATTTAGTATAAAGCAATTAATCCTGCTTGCACCCTGTGAGCTCTCTATGGCAAGGCATGGGTGCACAGGCAGTGTGCTGGCAGCCACAGGTTGTGCCCCTGTGTCACCAAATGCTTGTGGGACGCACGAGGTCAGCAGCACGCGTGTGCCAGTCACTGCCCACGTGCTCAGTAAAGCCACTGTCCCTGGCACTGCCACAGTGATTGTGTCACCTGCTCTGCTGGGTGACAGAGAAGGGGCACCAGGATGTGGGAGATGGAGGCCAGTGCACCTGGACAGGTAACTCCTTGGGCCATCTTTCAGTAGAAACTGCTGATGGCCAAAAGCATGCTCTTCTGAACTGACTAGCTGGTACTGTTGTTTGTTCTGGCTGCTAAGAAATGGTACATTCTCAATGTTGCAGTCAGGGTTGGTTGGTTGTTTTGGTTTTTTTTGGGGGGAGGGGGGTGTGCATTGATTTGGTGTTGATTTGTTTGTTTGAAAGAAGGTTCTCAGTCACCCGGCTGATTTCTCAGGTTTATTGCTAATAGAAAGGCAGTTGTGACATAACACCTGTCTTGTGAGTGAAATTCATCCCTACACAGCTCACCTGGGTGACAGCAGGTCATACAGCATGTTAGGACTCCTCCAGCAGCATAACAAAGGTAAAAAGAAGAAGTTTTTCTGTACGTTTTTATCTTGAAGTATCTCCATGTTTATACTTAGGGACGTGACTGTTTCTTATGCTTCTAACCAGACTAGCTACGCTGTCGCTATTTGCTGTTGTGAGCAACTTGAAAACAGGTTTAAGAAAGGACATGAGGCAGAGCTAAAAACCTAAGAGATTAATGCTTTTAAGGCTGGTCCATGTTGAATTCTTTTCAATATCGCAAGCTCTTGTTAATTTAAGTAATTCAAATAACAGTATGGTTGCCATACAAAGGTAAGAAGAGTATGCGTTTACAGGGATGGAGAATCGTGGCAGGGCTCATGGCAGGGGCTCGGCCTGTGCTCAGCGCTCACCTCCGCCTGCCGTGCCAACGTTGCTTTTACGTGGTATGGAGAATTGTGACGCTAGACAGTGCTGGAGGTTTCCACAGGAAACCTCCCAGTTCAGAAGTTGTCAGAGGGGATGTTTTATGCTACCCTGAAAAGCTGTAAATTAAATTTGTTCCTGACAACTGTAGTGCTGGTGTACGGGCCCAGTACCTCAGCAGCACTTTTTTCTATACTGAGCTGCTCTTTGTCCATCTCTGATCAAATATCACCCTAGTTTGCCTGTACTTAATAGTTTAACTACCTGGATAACCACATGAGGTGTTACAGCTGGAGGACAAGGTACATGAATCATTTTTCTCCTCAGACAAAGTGATAGTTAATGTTTTAATTTTCGTCTTGCTCTAGTAAATTTGTCCCTACTTCATATGCAACTTAACCGATATTTTTGTTATATTAAACACTTTGAAAAACAAATACTCTAATACACCTGTTTTTAAAGACTCCTTGAACTGTATCTTACTATAAGCCTACAAACTCTAGTCCCATTTATGCAGAACGGAATTATTGAGAAGTACAAAAATCATTCAGTCTCTCTCAATTTTGTATACTTGACTTCAACATGAAAAATGTATATGCAAAACACATGCAGAAAAAATATTAAATATAAATATTACTGTATAATATTGTGTTTTAACAACTGGTGTTAAATTTGCTTGTAGTTATTGCTGTAGTTAGTGGTAACCAAAATTTCCTTGTATAAGTGTAGTCTTCTATTTGGAGTAATTTTCTAGTAGCAACTTTTAATCTTTGCAAATTAGGTGTAGAACTTGCCAGATAGAAAGTTTGTTTGTGAATACAGCTGTAATATGAGCTTTTAGTGGGTGCATTTCAAGTCTTTTCCAGCATATCACATTATGCAGTATTTACTCTCCTGAGGCCTACATTTAAGCTCCAAAGACACTTGTGCTGAATTAATTTAGAAGGAAGTTAACACATACCCAGGTTTTTCCTTCAAAACAGATACCCTATTTGCATATTTTAGCATATAATTTTAAACACACTCATTTAGAAATTATTTGTTCTGGTTCCACCTGGTTTTCCTAAATTCAGATGTCCAGATAGGCTCCATCCAAAAACTGCAGATGACAGCTGCTGCCAACAAGATACAGCATGACATCATAATGACAGACATGCAAAAGAACGGCCAAATCTAGAAAGTTTTGTACTGATAACCATGTTGGTTGCATTTCAGGAGATCTGAGCTCTGTTCTTGGTCCCTACTTTGCATTCCTGGACCAATCACTTCTTGGATTCTGCATTCCTCAGCTGAGAGATGGATGGAAGTATTTTTACTTTTAGCCTACATCTTTTATTACTTCTAACTTCCCAGACAAAAACCAAAACTCTGTCTTGATCAAATCAGTAGAAGTTGCATGTTTAATTCCCATGGAGACAAGAATAATATGCATGTTTGCAAGGTCTGGCTGCCAAGTCACACCCTACAATCCGAGATGCAAATACGTGAGAAAAATGTTCACTTGGAAGGCAATTAAATTAGGATGCAATAATTATATATATATGACAAGAGAGTTTGTTATTTAGCGAGATGATCAGGCCATCAAGTCTGGCATTCTGAACCTGACAGTGACAAAACTCAGTGTAAGAGATAAAAAAATAGATTATTTCCTTTACTGTTTGAGTAAATTCAAGGTTTGTGCTGCAGCTGCAAGGACGTTCCTTTCCCAATATAAATTATAATAAACTAACAGATTTGTCTGGTTACTAGGGAAAAAGCCATTTTCAATAGCTAGATACTGTGACCAAAGTCCCAAAGAGCCCAACCTTAACTCTCATGTTAGAATATGCAGATTGATTGAAATACTAGTGCAAATTCATTTCTTTCTTCAGTTGGTACTTAATTTATTTTTTGGTCTCTAGAGATAGGTTTAATCATAAGCATATAAGGACAATGCAAACAGTTCAGTTTCTGGGTTAAAATGAGTTAGGAAGCCCTCATATTGAGCACTCAGATTAGAAAACTTAGACTAATGGAATACATCCCACCCACACAAAAGAAAAAAAAAAAGTCATTCAGTATTTTTGTTTTCCAAAGGAGTTACATTTTAGTAAGAGTTATATCTCACGAAGACATAGGAATGCATATTTTCTCTCATCAAAGCCCCATAAATGTTTTGGAATCTGCTAAGATGTCTAGGGAAATCATCTCTTCTTTCTTAGGATATAAAAATCTAGCGTTATCTAATTGTGGTGAAAGCAGTTTCTTATTTGTCTGGCTGAAGATGAATAACTAGGTATCCCCCTATGCTAAGGTTGGTAACAATAATAATAATAATATGAACTTTTCTTCTTTGCATTAGTTTTCTGAGTATGCTATGTTAGAACAGTATTTTCATTCACAGGAGAACAAGAGTAAGGCAGGAAGGTGCTCTTTGGCGTGATCTTCAGTTGCGTGCTGTGAATGGGTCTTCATTAGCAAACTACTATTGCGTCTTGTGCTCTCTCAGAAGTGGGCAGGGAAGACACGTTATCCAGAGTTCTGCGCAGACAAGCAACGCAGAGTGAGCCTTAGAAAGCAACTTACACAGAAATGATGATTGCTTCAAAACCAAACAAAAAGGCAAAACCTAGCCACATAGAATTTGTCACATCACAGATCAGATAATTAGCTAACCAGATTAATCACTTCATCTAGGGGACAGCTGCTGTTTCACAGAAATGAGCTCTATTCTGAGCCAGCAGTTCACTGTGACACCAGGATTCGCTTCCTGACGCCAATGGGCTCTCTTCACAAAGACCAAGATTTGACCTGTCTGAATGATCCTCTCAGCATATCTATAAAAAGTTCCTTTATCAGCACTCTTAAAATTAACCCAGCCCATTCAAAACATCAAGTCACTCATTGAATATTGATGCCTGTGACAGTGAATTCAATGTTTCCTATACCCACATAAATCACAGTAGTTGTTGCACATTTCTAACTAACATTCCTTTCTTTCCTTAGAAAGTTCATTTACCAGTTTCCCATAGGTATGCATACTTTTGATCACTGAAATCAAATCCCACTAATTTTCATTTACATCGTAAGGAAAGTCCTATTTTTATTTCATTTCAGTATGTTTTCTAATTGCCCACCATCTGAATATTCCATCACACTTTAAAGTGTCTTTGTTGCCTTTCTCTGTCTTCTACTTTAGACATCTGGAAGCAAGCCTAGATCAAGGCAGATAAATCAAGCCTGACTTGTTTGCAGAAGTCATTTATATGTAGTCTCAGAATGAAAGAGAAAAAGGTAACTTTTCTAACCTTTTCACAAAATATATTTGTACAACATGCAAATAAACCCAATGTATCCAGCACTCCCATCTTTTTCCTAGTTATGTCATAATATCATTTCTCTATACAGGCAGCTACTGTATGGTACAATCCATGAAAAGAAAGATTTTATGAGGAAAAAAATTCTATCTGTTAGTTTGAGCAAAACTACCTTGCAGAAAACATTGGTGCAGAGCATCATCTTTGGATTCCATTCTGTAGGCCAGGTCTCATTCAAGGCTCCAGAGACGTTTAAGAAACTCAGGAATTTCCTATATCTAACGCACCTGCATAGTAGAAGGAAGTATAAAATATAGCAGTTGCTGTTGTTAATTATATAGTGTATAAACACATCTTAAGTTCTAATTCAGAACTTTGGAGTATAGAAATTAGAGCAATTAGCAGCCAGTGACTCCTCGGTGTAGCGGGTTCTGCATTTACAGTTTTCTGAATGCTACCAGGTAGGACAGGAGGCAGGATGTGGCAAAAGGAGGAGGCAGGAGAGACGCTTCCCAACAGCATCACCTTAAATAGTGAGGGGACCAAAAAAAAAATAAAATAAAAAAAAAACCCACCAGGAAATGTCAACATGTGAATCATCTCTCACTGATACGGATTTCTAGAGCTTACTCGTTTCTGACTGTCGGTTCTCAAAAAGAGATTCAGTTTATTTCTCAATGAATTGTCCAGTTAACCTCTTACTCAGGACAGCAGCTGTAGTCAGAAAAGCCATGCTCATCATTATCAGCTGCACAGCTTGTTTTTCGTTTTCTGCAAAGATCTTATTAGGTAATCCTAGGTATCAGAAGATCAACCTAATATATCAACATCTGGATTCGTTGCCAAAACAAAAATGAAGAATATGTTCAGCTGTAAATTCTGCCTTTAGCCATAATGACCAGGGCTATGTATGGATACAAGATTCCCTTTTTAAACTATTTCCCACTCCCCCAGTGCCCCTGCAAACAGTGTTCAATAATTAATTTTAAAAATCATATTGTATACCTAGAATATTTGTTTCTGCAGATGTTTTTCTACTACATCAGAAAGATTTCCTGGCCACTGCTGGTACAGTAATGATTTCTGTTTACTTTCTGAAAAATCCCTAAAGATCTTTCTAGTCTGCCTAATGTATTCCATTCCAAAGCCCATTTCAATTTTCTTAGTTTTATCACCATTTTCTGTTGTAAAATGCATTTTCTGCTATCATATCCTGAAGAGCTTCTTTGTATTTCACTGAAGGCTTCAATTTATTTTTTGTGAGTTACTGTTTCCTTAATCTTGCTATTAACAATGGGCCTTTGTAATCTGTTATAAATCTGTGATAAAATTTTATATATATATGTGAAAAATATTACTGATAGGTATAAATCCATACATTCCATTTCTGATTTTTATGCTGTTTCTCTGTAATTTGTTTTCTATTCCAATTACATACACCATATGACACTGCATTTCCTTTTGCCAGGTTTAATTGCTTTTATTTAAATACTTTAATTAACAGTATTGTGTATTTCCACATCCTGAAGGTTTAACTATTACACATTTAGAGGGCTGCACTCAGAACCTAGACTACTCTGCATTCATGTAGCCAATCTAGATTAAACAAAACAGAAAATGATTGCACAGTACACTAGTTACTAAAACCTGGATTAGACATACAGATAAAATTGCATTATTTGATTTGTCATAGCTGCAGTGTTAAAAATTTGTTGCAGCAATAAAAAAATTCAGCATTTATGATGATTTGAAATCTGAACACTCACTCAAAAGTCTCAGTAGACATGAAATTGTTGTAACTGGTGAATGATGCATCTAAGTCCATCGTCAGAGGACATTTCACAGTATTTACTCACTGGGTACCAGCAAGTGGACGTCAGACCAGTGCCTGGATGGCTCCCTGGCAACAGAACCCGAGTGCAGGAGGAGAAGAGAGGAGGAGGGAAAAAAAAAAGAATTTTTGTACAGAGCAATTAGTTTTGGTTAGTATTGGAAAAATAAATTCATATTTTAAAAGTGTCTGGTAAAGATTCTCATTTGCCTATCCAACTGAAATAGTGATCTGACAACCCCTTTTTAATACACAGTACTGCTGTGTACAATATTTCATACATACAACAGCAGTTAAATGCACCTTATTTTCACAGTAGTCATATCAAATACATGAGGAACCAAGTGCCTTTGAAGAATAGCAAAAACTAACAATATCGTTCACTGAGAAATACTTAAAATAGTTAAAATTAATTTTTGAAATATTTGAACCACAAATAGTATGTGATAAAGTTTGCTTCACTTACAGAGCACCAATTTGTCTACTGCTTTAGATTTGAGAAGGTATTAATCAATTACCTATATATACCTATGTCCTTTATACAGTTATAAAGCAGAAACTGTAAACTCAATCACATCATTTAGTATTTCCAACATGAATTACTGTATTGGATAAATTATTCACTTTTTTCTATGAACACTTTCTCACTGCAGCAACATCCATACCAAAGCGACCACATAGAAAATAAAATGACTTTTAAAAACTGAGTAACTTTTTTAGGACTAAATTTGGTGTACTAACTATCACTGAAAATTTACTCCAGTATTCTGGGAAAATGAGTGAGAAGATCACGCATTCTGTTTGGAGAGGACATTATCTATGTTACATACACCTCAGCATAATTCTTTGAGTCAAATGTAACAACACAATAGTGAAGACCAGAGTTTCTGCCTCAAAGGTAGAGCGAACATGTAAATATTTGAGGTCACTGATTGAGATACAAATAGAAAATTATACACTAGTGAATGCAATGACCTATATAGAATATGTGATATGAGATTGGATATACTTACTAACCTTATAAGACTTTTTTTCCGAAATAGCCATGGTTAGGCAAGCTGGTAAGAGGTACATTTTTTTTTTCCCTCTTCTAGACAGAAAAACATGAGCTTTAATATGGTGAGCAAAAAGTAGGTTTAAACTCTGTAAAAGTGTATGCTTCATAGTAAGCTGTTAAAAAGAGCTATTGGTCTGATTTTCAGTAATGCTGACAACCTCCAGCGTTCATTTAATACCCCTCATTTTTACAAGCGATCAAACCCTGTCTAAAGTTTCATGTCCAAGAGCTATTAGTGCCTTATGAAGCTCTGATTCAGTCTAAAGCAACAACCTCAGTTCCCTGTTTTTCCTTCCTGCATTGCTTTTTCTGGGAAATTTGGAAACCCAGGACAACAACTTGCAGCTCACAGAACCCATCGCACCTACCCTAAATTACTGGAATGTCATGGATCACATCTAGAAGGTGTGCCAAGTACAAACGATGACTAAATTGACCGAGTCAATTAGATGTTTTGAATTATTTACTCAGCTTTAATGATGCCACATATCCACATTTGAATCCTTCCTTTAAAATACCTAAACTATGTGAAATAGCATCTCTGTTCTTTTCCTGCACTTTTTTGTTCATATATCAAAACACAACCTTGGCAATCTGACTTGAGAGGAACACGAGAAAATTACTTGGTTCTTGCTCAAGAGAATTCTTACTGAAGAAAGTTAGAAAGTAAATATAATGGTAATTTTCTATTAAATACAGCAAGAAATAAAAAAGGTTTTATGCTGTGACAAGTAAAATGTCATCTGGTTAAAAGGCCTGTCAGCACAAAGGATAAGTAACCATAAGGTGAGATTTTTGGCAAGAAAACTCATGAGCTGTTCAGAAATTTTTGGCTAAGTATACATTTACAGAAACTTCTTATGGCATCTTGTGTGACGGTCAGAACATGCTTTGTTTATCTGAGGAAGCATAACATGGTATATAATGGTATATAATCAGTAGCAATGGGATGGAGGGGCAGGAGTTCCAGGGTACATGGTGTGTTTACACTGTCCATATTTCTTGATCAAAAAAAAAAAAAAAAAAAAAAAAAAGTGTTTACCATCTCTGGTATGTGCAACGAAAGCTGTCCCAATGCTCTGTCCCGTTTGTAGCCCCTCTGGATAGGAGGTCTTCTAGACGTTAGAGAAACTTTTTGACAGCTTTCAACTGAGGCTGGTTCTGCAAGGACCAACATTCCAGGGAAGACCCATCTCACTTTACTGTCCTGCAGAACAAATACAGGAAGGGGCAGGTTTGGGAACTGTGCGGCCACCAGCACCCAATAAAGCAAAACAAAAACCACAGAACAGTTCAGCAAAGACTTTGCACGGCTTATTAGCACTAACCTAGAATATGCAAGTATATACTTGCAACATGCTGCTTTTTCTAAAAGCAAGTTGTTTTTTATGCGCTACAGAGTGGCACGGGACTGCCTACCAAACACGCTGGACCATCCTTGTACTCCGAGGGTTTGCGGACACATCAAATGGTGTTCTTGGATGCTATATTATTGGACAAATTCTGCTTTCGTGAAAGACTTGAAAGAAACCCTCTTAAGTATGGCAGCTATGCAGAAAGTACAATAATTCTAAAGGGAGTCAAAAGTATTGCTTTGCACTGGGTGTTATGGCACATTGCAGTAGCTATTGGTCATCGAGGATGTGTGACTCAAGACAGCGTTGACGTTAAAAGTACACTTAGGAAGCATTCCATCAGTTTTATGTGTGTCCGAGGCTACCAGCAGGAGTTGAGAGCATTTGTGCTTCTCACAGGAATTGCTTCAATTTGCATTGCAAAACCCATCAAGTTTTCAGTCAAACTTGTTAGTGCTGTCACATTCAGGCTATTGTTATAAAATAGTTGACCTGGATATTTATTTATCCTTCTGAGACTCCTACTGCCTTTGAGCTGCCTTCTCATAATCAATGATCTTAATCCTAATTCCATTCAGTTCAGCAGAATTCCTCCGTAATTTGTTTCAGCCTACAGAGTTACATTTTATGTATCATGACTAAAGATGTTACCCTAGGCTATCAATTTTTTGCCTTTAAATTGGAAAGTAGAGGTCTACGTAAGATGAGGAAAGGTAACCAGATAAGCAACTTGCCTTTCATTTAGCCTGAAGTGTAGTGTTAAAATAAAGCGTTTTGCCGAGGGAGTGGTAAACATGACTGCCAGAATTTTAAACAAGTTTTACTAAATGGTTATAAAAAAAAATTAACTAAAAGGACACCTTTGCATTTGGCTTTAGGGTTCCAAATGCTAATGATGACAGATTGCAGAAACCATTCAGGAATACTGTAATTTGCAGGCCAAGCCAGTCAGAGTGGCAAAATGTAGCGTTAGTGTGACAGTCCTGCTTGCTCACTTGCTTTCACTGGAGTTACTCAGTTCATGTGCTTTAATGACAGAGCAGCTCGCTAGTTCAGGTTTTGCAACATATACTAGGTGCCCCAGAGATCACGGACCAACGCCACTACTGCAGGATGTGTTAGGCTTATGTACAGGAAAAAAATGAACACAACTGAGTAGGCTAACAACAGGAGATTTTAAGAAAGCACTATCCAAACCCTCGTGCCTGTACTTCAGGGCAACTCTATCATTTATTTATATGCTGACTGAAAGCAACCAAAGCTGTGCGGACTGCATCCTCTCTGAGGGATTAAGCCATGGTTCTGCACAGACCTCACATCTCTTAGGAGATAAGTTGTTCTAACAGGACTGACTTGAGCCTTTATGCTTCTCTTTTGTGGGGAAAAAAAATCATCCTGCTAAAAGCATCTGTGTTCTCTACAACACTCAATTCACACATATTAGCCACTACTTACCTTTAGTGTCTCTTTTATGTTCCATCCAGTGGGCCCCAATGTACGCAGCAGGGTGATTTTCAGTAGCCACTGCAGAGAGCTTTGCAGCACATCAAAAAGAGCCTCCCCAGCTTCTTATCTCCTGAGTCACTTGTTTCTGTTAAATAGAGGCCAGATTTCACAGGAGGGCACATCAAAAAAGAGAAGGAGGGGGGTGGGCTTTTTGTGTGTGGTTGGTTGCTTGCTTGTTTTTCCTGAGGATTGGTTTATGCTTTGTTTACGTAGCTGCCTGTATTGAAGTATGCTGCATGAATACATTTACTGTAATACCTACGTGTGCTCTAGATGATTTAGAACAGAGAAAAAGTGTTGCCTCCACTGTGAACACCCTCCTTCCTCTACCCTGAAATCCTCAATGGCAACAGAAGGCATTTGGGCCCGTTCAAGTGAAAGAAACCCTTGACCATTGAAAAAACTGGGAGTTGAGCAGAAAGAAATTCCAGCTCATCAGAGCAGTATTTAAGACTTTGTGCTGTGGCCTCCTCTACCCAACAGAGCTCTAGGTTAGGTGAATCGGCCCCCCACACAGGCCTTGGGGAGAAAAAATAGACACCAAAGAATAAAATTCACAAAGAGCAGCCAACAGACGTGTTTGCCCCAGCCCAGCTGCTGAAACCAGCTGGACCTGAGCACCCTAGTTCATCCCTCTTCGGAAGCACAAAAACTGCTCTCAAGATGGACACCACAGAGTTCATTTCACAGGGTCTGGGCAGAGAGGAGAGGCAAGAGTTGTCCCAGGGAAACACTTGTGGTTTAGCTGTCATGCTTTTTACATAAAAGGGAGAAAATTCCTTCACTTATGCTAATAAGTTAGAAATGACAGGTGAGGTCTAGAAGTACCATATCCAGAGTCATATCCCAGGTCCAAAAATCAGGCAAGTAACGGAGCTGAACTAGAGTCTCTCATAACTGGTTAGTTTTCTGACAAGACAGAAAGTAGGACAACTTCTTTCTCCTGCTTCCTTGGTGCAGGATCTGAGCTGAGGATCTTAGACACCAAAACTGAGACAAGGACTAACTGATAAATGAGAGATACAAAACTAGTTAACTCAGATGACAGCAACACAAGCACATCCAGCATCAGCTGAAAGTGCAAGGAAAGTTGATCTTAATTTCGGGTTTAGGCAGAAACACTTGTGGTAAACTGTAATTCCCAATTCAAACATGGGGAGCTGACCCTGGGTGCCACGCAACACTGAATCTGTGCAGAGAAAAACCATAATCAGTAGTTTTCATTCATTAAGAATAGAAACCAAATGTTTTGATAAAAACCAAAACAAACCCCAACACATATACATAATCTGACACATTTCTTTTGGCAATTAGAAAATATCCATTGCCTTAGTGTTTTATATCTGAAGGACCTAATTCAAAGCTCATTGAATTCATTTGGCAAACAAACAAACAACCCCACAAAAAATGCCAAACTAAACACCTCAACAAACAACAAAACACCACCTCACCACAGTGAGCTTTAGAACGCCCAAGCAACTTGGGGATGCTGGGTTTAGGATAAGGGAACAAATAGCATATAATAAAGCTTTGATTAATTTCCCATCCCAGTTTCTTCAATTTTCTTGTGTGTCAGGTTTTATTGCTTATAGATAGCTTAGAGTTTATGCTCTCACCAGACACCCAAATTTAACTACCATTATGGATATGAATGTCAATAATAGTTATACAGCAGTGGGGAAATGCATTCACTCAGCATTTCATCATGGAGGTATATTAAAATGCCTACTGTATACCCATCTGTCTAGTAAAGTAATCAGTGAAAATTGTATCTAGACTCCACACAGGCCTACCAACGAGGATTTATAGCAGCCTCATATTTTGAATTTTGTGGATTATTCTAAAAATGGTCTCACTCTTACCCAAAGCCATATTTAAAACTTGGAGCTTTCAAACCTAATTTTGCAGTTCATTAGCCAGTCCCAAAAATGTTTTTAGAAGTGGCTTCTCAGAGAAGGTACTTACTAAGTATCACTGGGAGGAGAGGAGGAGAGGAGACCCCACAGTCACCGAGTGGAATGACTCAGAACCTGTACTGAATGGCACAAGCCACCCTTGCCTGAGAAACAGCCTTCTCTGAACGAGCAAACCCAGCATTTCTATGGGATTTATGCCAATATCCTTGTGATTATAATAGAAATCTATCACAGTTATGACTTTCTAATGCAAGGTATAACAGAGTCTTGAACAAAACTGATGAGGTGGAGTTTTTTTGTATGGGGTTGGGTTGGTGGTGGGTTTTTTTGACAACTATTTTTTTCCCATTGCACAAATAAGTAATTTAAATGTGGCTGCTGTTTCCATTCTTCAGCTGTACTAATCTGTACTGACTTACACTCGGTTCTTCAATTTGCACATAAAGCCAGTAATTCTCTACTACACAAGTCCAAGATACTCTAGAGAAAGACAGACTTTCAGACTTATGTGCAAATTACTCTGTATAGGTTGGAAGAAACTTCCCAGACACTAATGTGTACAAGTTAGTTATTATCTTTATTAGACAGGAGAGAGGGTGAAAGAACCAACTAAAATCAGAATCAAAGGAAAAAATATCATTTAAGTCACCTACGTGATGATTTAATTCTAATTTAGGTCTATAGTTAACCATGTGTTAGCCCCAGTGATTTAAGATTTGCTGCAGTTCAACAGTGAAGACAGGGCTTTAATATGGCACTGTTAAGCTGAGACTGGAACAGACTTGATACTGAGGATTAGCAATATAAGATTATAAAAGACAGTTCATTTCAGAATTCAAAGAATAAAGAATATTTCGCATTTTATCTAACATACAGGACACCCGTGGCCAAGGCACTTGTTCTCTTTTGCCTTTTTTTGACATTTCAGAGGTGCAGCAGAGCCACTAAACTAGGGAACGGAAGCAAAGAGGAAAGCTTTTGGCTCATGGTTAAAAAGCATGGCCAGAAACGGCTCAGTTCTAGAAACCCCATTTGCTGAAATGGTAACTGGCAGTTGAGGCTGTTCTAAATTCCATCAGAAATGAAACCAGCTGGTGACAAAGGGAACCTTCACTCCAAATCCAACCTAGTGCTTAGTAACTGAAACGTTTTTCACAGTAGCAGTGGACTTCAGTAGATGGACATTGAAATGTTCTCTATTTTATCACACAATACCAATGCAATAAGTTCACATTGTTTAATCCAAACACTTCTCTTTTTTCTTATCTTTAAAGGGAGGTCCAATCCAGAACCGAAAATCCAAGCGTTGCCTGGAATTGCAGGAAAACAATGAAAATGAATTTGGATTTCAACTCGTCCTTCAGAAATGCACTGGACAGCGCTGGTCTATAACAAATGTCCTGAAAAGCTTGTCATCATAGCAGACTCAATTTTTTACCCATTTCTTTTGCTACTATGTAGCAAATATCGCATTGTTGCCTGCTGTACTGTATTCCTCTTGCCCCCCACCCCTCCAGTTCCTTCTCTTCTCTTTTTTGTCCCTTTGAGTTTATTTTGTGAGTGTGTGGAAATTGGGTTTGTGGGCTGAAAATAAGACGTTTTTATTTCACAATGATGTTTTCATGGCATTTATAGAGACGTTGAATGACAGGTGATGGGTAGGCTATCCTAAAATATTTTACAACTGTAAATAGGAAACAAATGCAGAATATTTATAACTCAAACTTTTATTGAATAAAAAAGTCCAAACACTATTACTGCCTAGCTGTCTCCATGGAAATCCATTTGAAAGTTAAGTGGTGGTTTCATTGTTTTCATTAACCAAGGCCTGATCTTGGCAAGTAGCTGCTGAGAATCAGTATTCTCCAGACCTGTGGTTGATGGTCCTACCTGCACACAGCAGCTACAGCGAGGGAGGATTCCTCATTCCTCCCTCCAGGGAGACCTGTCTGCATACTGTAGCTACTGCTGTGCAAATGTGGGGGGGACCTGTGGGAGTGTATAATAGAAACCCACACACTTTTCCTCACCAGTAGTACTAAATAAAACCACAGAGAGAGCCCCAGGGCTCAAGTGAGGCATGGAAGAGGATTAATTGAAAAGGAGGAGACAAAGCCACAAGAGAAAAGCAGCAGGTACCGAAAGAAAAACACGCAAAAAACCCTGACATTTCTCAGTGGGTTGGCCTCCTTTTCAACCATTGCACTTCCCTTCCAAGTCTTTGTAGCTCTTTTTTTTTTTTTTTTTTTCCAAATGTACTGTTCTCTTGCTACCACAGACTTGGATCAAAATGGCTCCATCCAAGAGCAGCAGCAGAAAGTATGAAAGTATGAATTCACTCTGCCTTTCTGCCTGCCTGCAAGGAGGTGTGAATGCAATGCCATTGCACTTCATCTCAGGTAAGACTGGGATAAGAAGACAAAACAGTCTGATGAGATAAACCAGAGCATTGGGATTACTGGCCTCTTTATTTCCAGTTGCTTTTATTTGTATGTAAATTCCCTCTCTTTTATTACTCTATTTGTTCTTTTTATTCTGTTGTTTGTTACCTTAAGTAACAGTCATAGCCTCTTTCGGAGCTGGTTATGTGCCAAACTGTCTTTTACAGACTGGTTTCGCATTCAGGACCAGATAGCGGTATTGTTCCTCATGACTGTTTAATAAGTCACGTGGCACGTTAATTATATGCGTTCCTCCTTCTGCTATATATAGTTACCATACATCTGCTTCTCAGAGAAGAAAATGCTGAGCAAACAACAGGAAAACAGTAACAGCCAATAAAGACGGGCTGAACACCTGCACTTTGACCACCTTCAGAGGCCCCTCGGGCCTGTAGCTCCCATTAAAATTAGAACCTTGAAAGAACATCAATAACCTGAGTGTCAGGATACCGCAGCAGCTTTAATTTCATCTGGTAGAGAGAACAGGAGGTTGCTACACAAGTCAGTCAGTCGCGCACGCTGGAGCAGGTGCAGTGTCCCGACGGGACACCCCGAGCGTTCCCGGCTTCTGCCGCTGACCAACTGGATTTATTTTTCACAGACATTCTGGATGAATGAGGAGGAAATTGCACCTTCAGACAGAGAAACAAGCACAGAACTTGTAGAGAGTACGTGAGATAAACTAAGCTTCCTTTCAGCAAAGATATGGAGACTTCAGTGCACGGAGATGCAGCCATAAATGAAAAATATGGAGTATGGATCAAATCAGCCTCCTCTGGTTCTTACAGGCCTGCTGTCCTCTGAGCAGTCACGGTCGGGGTGTTTATGAGCACTAGAAGAAGGTATCTGGCAAAGACTGAACAAAAGTGAAAGGTAGGAGCTGGGCTCTGAACTGTTCCGTTTCACACCAAAACGGATGCTGCGTGTGTGTTCCGGAGCGCCCTCACTGCCTGGCCTTGCCAGGGGGACTGCAGAGCAGGCCTCGGCATTGGCCTCCTGCTGCGGGACAGGAACTGCTTCTGGTTTCCTCTTTTTTGAATGACCAAATTTCAGTCTGAGGCATTTAATCCAGCGACATTAGGCCTGAGTTGTTCTACCTTTCATGTCTTTGCTAAAAAGAAGTTAATCAGTCAACACCCTTCACTGAGCCTTTTTTATATACATTGATCAAGAGGCAGTTGCAAAATGATAATTAAGCAAGTAGCTGTCACGTCATTCTATACTGGGTAGCACTGAATGCTCAGCTGGAGTTATAGAGAAAGGGAAACACTGAGATGTCAAGGTCACACATCAATAGCATGCACCACAATTCTGTTTATACCCTAAATTATGTATATGTGTGTGTATATATATGTACACCACCAAACATACATATATATATATATAAAAAACATAAGCACGCATGTACACACATATTATTTACTGGCAAAAAAAAAAAAAAAAAAAAAAGAAGAAATTAAAGTGCAAAGTGCACTCCATCCAACCACAGTCCTAAAGACATGGAAACAAGATGAAAGGTTTGGATCACAATTTTATCACTGCTATCCAGAATACCTTCAACACTACTTCTGTTTTAAACACAGACAAAAAATGGAGAGCATAGCTTCATCATATTCAAATTTTTGCTCAAATTACTGTTAAAGGTTTTCCACAGGTTTAAGTCAGAATATCTTCTCAAAACCAGAATACAAAATAGTTGTGCTAATACAGAGGCTCAGGAGACACTCACTAAAACTTCTGAATAACAGTGTACTCTCTGCTGATTTGCTATAGTGCTTCTTAAATCCCCCCCTACACACCTCGCTTGCAAATACTTAAAAGTGCAGAAAATGATGCTCAGGAATATCATTCACAGCTACATTCTGAAACAGCAAAGCAATGTATTTTTGTTTATTGACTAAAATTAGCTTTGCATTGTCAGGTGGAAGTGACTATTTTATCTGAATTCAGTCTCATAGTCTCAGAAGGGGATCTTTGTGACAGGCACCATAAAACTTCTTGTAACACCACAGAAATATACTTTTCATCATTATTTCCAGTGAAGCAGCCTCATTTGAAGTGCATTTATGATAGGACAGAATTTCCCAATTTAAAAAACCTATATATTTCCATCTTACGATATAAAACCAACAAATATTACTTGCAAATGCCAGAGGTAAATGCAAGATTCTAAGGAAACTCTGAACCACAGTTTAGAAGATGACAACTGCTCAGATCTAAAAGAAAGTATTAAGAGGTTAAGTTTATCCTTTAAACTCTGCTGACATCCTTGGTCAGTGGTTGTCTGTGTGAGTGGTATGGATTTTTTTTTAAACAACAGCACACAAAATTTTTAAAATACTGATGCTTTCTTACTACTAGAAAGCTCAACAAAATCCTTCTTCTGGCAGCTAAACCTGGCTGTCCCATAAGCCAAGTGCACAGCTATCCAGCAATCTCTCGCTCACTCATTTATCAAGACAATTAAATTAAATGGTATTCCCTGAAAATAAAACAAACAGTTTCAGAACAAATATGAGGCCTTGGTACTTACTTTAAAAATGTTCTTTAAGCTTCAATGAGCTGCTACCCTTATCTACAGTCATGCTGAATAAAGCTATAGCTAAATGGGAGGTTAAATGTATTAACAAGGTGTGAATGTCTACATCTTATTATTTGCAGTCTCTCAGAGAAAGCAAAAGTAACTACAAATAGCACTATGCCAGAAACTGGTTTCTTGACCAACAATGTTGCTTCAGCATGCAATGAACTGGTTCATTCTAAGGGAAGGCAGATTGTCCAGCTCAATCGAGGGGGCTATTCACACCCCAGCCTTTGGGACACAAAAATGCATTCCCTTGGCCAAAGGCAGCAACTGGGTAAACGTGCAGTGGAGAAAATGTGGTTCCCAAAGGTCAGGCACAGCACAGAGCACGCTGGCCGCAGAGGTTTGTCACCGCTCAGCCAGGCCAGAGAATGAAGAGAAAGCTCTTGTCAGCACACAGAGAACACCATAAGCCTCAGCTTGTCATTTGGGCTAAAACAGTTCCCTTAACTTCTCTCATTGTTAAAATCACTTGTATCTCAGTGTCTTATTTCCTCATCTTTGCTTGCTCTAGAACTGGCATGGAAGATTGGTTCGTTTTCTGAAAAAAAACCAAACAAAACAAACAAGAAAAGAAAAAAAATTTTTAAAGACAACAACAAAAGCAAACAAAAAAGCCCCACCCCAAACAAACAAAACAAACAAACCCCCCCCCAAAAAAACAAAAGCAAATTAAAAAAACCCACAACCAGATAGTGAATGAAATACCTGTATTTAAAGTGCCCGTATGCGACAGTGATTCTCATAGTAGTTGTGAAAGTTTTGCTGCAGATGAAATACCAATTCAAAACAAACCACCAAAAGCTACATTCTTATCTTCAGTCTCATGTTAATAAGGGGTTTCTGTGTATTATATTTTTTGTTATTTACTGCTATTTTATCATTTTCTATATTCTCCTAGACATTGTTCAGCTATATAACAAAGAGCAAGTCTTTTACCACTTGAATTTGAAATGCTCTGGAAATGCTCACAATTAAAGGGGAGATACTAAAAATACATCCCAATCTTCTGTCCCAAATGTGTCTAGAGATTATATTGAAAAAACAGCGGCAAATCACAAATTGAAAGCTCCTGCCGCTTCCCACAGTCTGAAAATCACTGAGCAGTTCTTCCTGACATCCAGAGCCAAACATTAGTGTGAGAACACTGGAATGCTGTGCGACCTGCTGTGCTACACCTGCCGGGAGCAGGCACGAATCTGCGCCTGCAGTAAGTCAGGCCACGTACACTGACTTTGAGGAACAGCATCAGTTCCATATGTTGAGGAACTGGCCTGGATCCCCAAAGTGCACCTCAAACAACACTCATGCTGAACTCCACAAATAACCCCTCTCTATACATGTGTGTAAGTAGTGTTCAGGACTCACACATGCACTGTAAACTTACATAAAAAAATATCTTACCAGCCAAACCTGATGCTGAGAATACCTTTCTAAACAGTTGAAAAAGTAAACACAAGCACTGCAAAGCCCAGAATTAACTTATCCCACAGACAGCAAGTCCTCAAACCAGATCTAGTGCTAAGTATTTATGCTGAACATACCTAGTCAGATTTGGCAGCCATTTGGAGAGAGCTTGTTTATTAAGAAATGAAGAAAGATCACCACCATGCTAGAGAAGTGAATCGCCTGCATTTTTACTGTTCCTCACATACTTAGCTCTTGAGCACATTTTACCTGGGTACACATCACACAAGAAAAAAAAATCCAAACCACAAACCCAGTATCAGTAGTAACTTTAGATTTCTGGCAGGTGTTGCTTTTCTAATCAGTCTTACTTTCCTGTTGTAAAAACAGAGTGCCCAAACTTAAACAGAATTAATTTGAAGCCACATTGGATGGCTGTATATGAGATATCTAACCTTTCTGCCTGCAGCTGAATGCAACGTGTGCCACCTCCATTTATCCAATCTGCGCATATTGTGCCTAGGCAAATTGGATCATCTTACTGTTAGGATTCCTGTGTATTTAGTAGGCAAAATAGTTAAAGAAAAAGCCTTTCTTCTCTCAAATTTGATAGCACAGAGACAGAAGGATTCAAAATGACACTTCAGACTTAAAGAGGTTCATATTTTAACCACTATATTGTTCCATAGCATGACTTTGTCTGCTTGGTCTCACAATCAATAACTGCTGTCAAGGATGGCAAATTTAAATAATTCACCTTCTTAAAAGTGATGCTTTCAAATATTAAATCCTTGACTGAAGTTTCCTGGGAGAGATTAAATCACATGAAGCTTTCATCTGAAAAGATCTGTATCACACATAAGCTCACACGAGTCAAGGTTTACTGATGAAGGTTTACTGATGAAGCCTCTGTGTTCACATGGGCTTTAGATTGTCTGCAGAAGCGATCATCTACTTTATGAAATACATTTTCATGCCTTTCATGAAAGACGGATATTATCAGATAATCAAATTAGCTGGAGAGCTCTCATCTTTTCTGTATGTCAGTTTCTGTGCGACCACTTGAGGAGTCACATGCCTTCCAGGGGGAACATGGTTATTAAAATCTGACTCTTGATTATTAATTGAATTATGGCCTATTGATCCATACCTTTCTTTTACCTCAATACAATGTCTGGCACTACTAAGGGCACTGTAGAATCAACAGACTGTAAAGCTGAATTTTCCAGTAGGTTCACTGACAAGTCACACTGCACACTTCCCCACAGAGCACTCTCTGACACGTATATATGACTGAAGATTATAAAAATTATCACCTGTGTCAGAGTTCAATAGGCTCTTAAAATCACGGCTGCTGATTTCCCTTTTTGATAGTGAGATTGCTGGAAGGAATTGCTCTCAGCAATTCCCTCTGTGTCCAGGCATGGCTGGGGCTGCAGGAGGGAACAGGACAGGGTACGGGGACACAGGCTCAGGTTGCTCCGTGGTACAACTCCTAGGAATCCTTGGATGCAACTACAGTTTCATCCTTGTGTGATTACATAATGCTGCACATTTTGCTCTCCATTTTTTTTTTTAATCAAGTGATCTTTCCAGATCAAAGTAGGAGCATGCTAGCCTTAAGTAATTGCCCTGCCTCTTGTGCTAAAGGAACATAGGTTTGTGCTTAACAGTTATTTTTACTCAAGAAGAAAAAGAGAATTAAAGTTTGCTCTAAATTACAGCCTATTCATAAAGCCAAATTTTACAGCTCAGAATGCACTTTGCTTTTCCCCCTGCTATGCTCAAGAAGCCATTGTGCACATAAGTGAGTGTTTTAAGTTCTCTAGCTTCCTCAGTACATTGCTTATGGATTCCATCTATCTGGCCATAGCATTTCTCCTTTTCATTAAAGAAATTTTGTTACTGTAGTAGGAACAAGGAGGCTTGCTTGCAGTTCAGAGCTCAAGACGTTCAAGAAAATGGGCTTCATGAGTGTTAATTTGTGAAAGACTTTGTACTTAGCTCCCAAACTAGCGTATATTATCAGAGACCCCTCTCTAGTTCTTTGATAGAACAGAAAAGTTTGAATAGTTCAGAGTGTATTGCAAAAGAAACACAGAGTCAATGTTTTATCATCTTTATAAAAGTGGTGTGGTGTGGATGTGGATGTGGAACATGATGGATGTGTCTTTGAAGTGGTCTAGAACTGTTCATCTACATAAAGATAGACTATAAGGCTTGGGAGACAGAGAGCAAACAATGATACTTTCTTCTGCTATCACAAATGTCCCTTGGAGCTCATAGCTGAAGAAGCAAAGCACAATTGTAGATATTGATGACAATATTTACCCTAGGAGAGAGGCAGTTATCCAGCTAGAATGCAGAAAAACAATACGGAAAAGGAAGAAAAGCCTAATCAGACAACTTACACTTGCCTAAATTTAGTTTATCCTGACACAAAAGACAGCACAAACCCAGGTATGGTGAGACAGGCCTGTGCTGATCTTCATCCGGCTGTTGAACCTCTGCAACTTAAACATTTATTGTCCTTCCTCCAGTCATCAGGTGCTGAACTCCTGATGCTAAAGGTAGAAATCCACCACAATGCATGTGCTGACCCTAGCTGGTTTTCCACATTGCACCTTACGTGTGTCCAGTGTTTAACTCAGAAATAGCACCCGTATTACCCTTGCTTTTAATAGCTGAGCAGAAGTCCCTCTGGCATGATATGTGCCTGTGGAACAACAATGGTTTATACAAAACCTTTCTGACCTCTCCAAGTGCTTTACTGTTACAGTAATAACCACCACAAAAATAGTGTAAAATGAAGTTGAAAACTATAAAAGGAAACCAACTGAAAGAAAAAAATTGACGGCAAAAATTAGTCCAAGTCAAACCTTGAAACCAAACAAGCACACACAAGTTTGCAGGTAAACTGCAGACAAATGTCCAAATGCAAACCTAATTTCACAACTGGAAGGTATCACACTTGAGGGACTATCCACAGAGATAATACAAACGTTGCTGCAGAGTAAGCACACAGGCAACAGTGTCTGACTCTTCTCAGTTATTTGGACAGGACCTCTAGACACTCAATAATAAACGACACACGTCGCACTTCCCTGGGAGCAGCACACAGAGATTTGGTTACCAAGGCTGACACGTGAAACCGTCTGGCTGTACTTCCAGCCAGGCCTTCTGGGTACCGAGAGATTTGGAAAGAGTGTTCCAAACCTATGCCTGTCCTATGTCTGTCTGTGTGCAATCTGTCTGCATTTACAGGAAGCCCTTGCTTCCCCATCCCCTGGGGAAGGGGGAGCTTAGCTTAAAACACATTCCCAGAATCCTCATCTTACTATTTGGCAACGGGCAACATCTCAGTCTCTCATTCTATCAGTCACATGCAGTTGAACAAAAGAGATTTTTGCCTCTCCCAAACGGTACAGTAGAAATACCGATAAAGATACTGCAATAGTTGCCATAACAACTGCTTTTAACTGCAATTGTAGTATGGAATACAATTTCTTTTTTTTTTGTCCACAGACTAACAAAATTATTGCTAAGGAGACCTTTGTAAAGAGCTGAATTCTTTTAAAGCTGTTACACTCTTAGATCTGCATGAGTAAAAGGTGGGTGGCCTTCTTTTCTTCTTCCCCCAGAGGGTGGTGGAGCACTGGAACAGGTTCCCCAGGGAGGTGTCACGGCCCCCAAGCCTGACAGTGTTCAAGAAGAGACTGGACAAGCCCTCAGACACATGGTGTGAACTGTGGGGTTGTCATGTGCAGGGACAGGAGTTGGACTCGATCTTTGTGGGTCCCTTCCAACTCAGGACATTCTATGATTCCATGATAACCATTCTAATTAACACCTTAGGTTCTCGTATATGGTTCTCCAACTTCCAGCCCACATATGTCCATAAAACCCGAGAATTTTTTGGCAAATTAAATTTGGCTCTACTGAAACAGAGATAACATCCATCAGTGTGTTGGCAGGAGAACATTGCTTGTACTTCACAGGTAGCTTGAGTCCCTTTTTGTCATCTACAGAAGTTCCAATGATCAGTAACAGCACAAGGTGACATCTACTGTCACAGAGATAAAAGTATTTTCCTTTATCTGTTTATCCACCAGACTATAAAAAGGGGGCAGGGGCTGAATTTTGCTTTATCTTTTCATTTTTGAAGACTGCACTTTTCAGAGATCCAGTTGTTCCCGATCCACTCTACACAACCGGAGAATGCTATCACAGCAGCTGGGTTGGCCTGAAACAGTTGCTGCAGACCAGGAAGGGAGAATCTTGTACAATTATAGCTGTAGACACTCATTCCTCCTACTTAGAAATGGTCAGAGAGATTGCTGAGAGGAGAAGTAGCAGATTTGTTTGCAAAGGGTGTGAGACACACAGGCGTAACATAAAAAAATCTGTCCTCTGAAGTGCAACGGCTTGCAGGAGAAACAGGGAGCGACAGCTTAATAGCTCACAAACCACACAGTGATTCACAGCTCTTAATGGTGAGAGGGATTCTCAAATTGTTCGGCCTTATCTCTTGCCCACCAGAGGCTGTGCCACGCATGAGACAGGGTGCTGAGGGTGAACTGTTAGGTAAGCAGTGGATTCAAAGTGAATGGGATATGAAGTCTACTTTACAGGGACTAAAAAATTCCAGTATAAGGATATGTCTCTGGTGGAGAGAGGGGCTGCAGAAAGATTTTTGCAAAATCTTGGGAGAATATAATGTTTAATAGCTGTTCACTGAGAAAACTAGCTAGCACAGCCTTCTGGTTATTTATTCTTTCATTTAAACTCCCAAAGGCAATTATCTGTAATTATCTTTTCAGTGCTGCACTCTGTCTATGCACAGCACCTTAGAAAATGAGTAATTCTGTGTCCCTTAGAAACTGCAAGCACCATAACCACTGGCTACACACAGTGGGGACCCAGTTGGCTTTTATAGCTGTTACTAGAAGTAGCGAACATCACAGTTCTGCAAATAACCATTCTGACAACTTGGCAATTCAGGGCCAGCCCCGCTCTCCTCACTCCCGCAGGTACTCGGACAACTTCACAACAGTGCTGTCATTTCTACGCACCCGAAGAGAACACCCTTTTAGTTTTTTTAATGTATTCTGCAAACTGGTAATGTAATACAGACTATGCATTCAAGTATGATTTCCTCTGGGAGAAACTCCCCATCAAATTACCACAAGGAATTGTTTTATGGGATATATTATATCTTATTACTGTATATATTTACATATAGCAATTAGCAACTGCTGTATACAGGGAAGCATTTGCAAATACATAAGCTATTGTTTTCTACAAACCCCTTTTCCAAGTAGCCAAACTTAATGGATACTGATAATCCAATAAAAGATTCCTTAGCTCGTCCATATTTAGTCTGTGCTGCCCAATGTGCACTTACGGGCCAGATTACTTGCGCTACTGCCTTCTACATCAAGAGCACTTCATAAATGCTCTTCTGTGAGCTCTATCTACTAAACACCCAAAATTATCTGCTTCTAAATACTCTGTAGTGATGCATTCAGAGCAGTTAAGCCAACATACCTAATTCCAGTAATTGGTTGTTGAATCGGAACACCACATTTTTGTAAATAAGCAATACACAAATAGTCATTCAGAGTTTTCCTAAAGACAGACTGGGCAAGAACCCAGGTCGGGCAGGAGGATTCAGTCACTAACAATGTTATATAATTGTGTCTCTAATGATGTTATATAATTATGTCTCTAACGATGTTATATAATTCTAAGACCAAGTACTGTATCTACTTGAACTTAGCAATCATTTACCTTTTCAGAAATACCTCCTAATTGCTGACCATTTTGGTACACCAGCAATTCCACAGAAATAATGAACTTAACTTTATATTATTATAATGATGTATTTACACTTACAATAGATTAGCACTAGAAAGGACACGCAGCAATGTTTTAACCTTGGAGTCAAGAGACCGAATATAATTAGCTAGGGAAAAAAAAGGGGGGAAAAAAAAAAGCTTTTAATATTTTTTTTCCAAAATTCAGACTGTTGATAAACAACAGTATTATAAGACATTACATGTTTTAAAATATTTCTGGAGAAGTACTAAACAAGCCTCACAGTTTAAAAAAAAAGTAAATAAATAAAATACATCTGAATATCAAGCTTCATTATTCTGAATGCCTTCTAAGACCTTGGCACATAAAGCTGCTCAAGCCTGAGTGAAATGCTTTCTCATTGACATTTTAGTCACTGTTGTCTATTGGGCAACTTTGCATTGCAGGCTTTCTGTGAAACCAAACTTGGAACACCTGCAGGTTTTGGTATTTGGAAACTGTTAGTCTACAAGGACTTTAAGGAAAATTTGTAAAGAAAAACTCGGCGAAAGTTTATGTTAAAATATTAGGAAGAGTTTGGACTAGTTAAAGGAAACAAAAGTGCTTCATTTCAGTAATTAGTTGATTAATGCTGAATCCTGCCCTGACCCAGGTTTTACTTACTACATGCTCATCTTTCTACAGAGGATTACGTCTCTGCTGTACCTGGTTCTTTTTTCAAGCTTCAGCTTCACCAAAAATTTATTAGGTACGGAACGATGGGATGTAATTCCTGAAGATGTGACCGGGTATGTTCTCTAAACCCTCATAAACCCTCTACTCAAAAACAGCTGGAGGAGAAAAAAGTGCACCTGTTTTCCCTTTTTATCAGCAGTTAAGATCATTCACGCTGAAGTGGCAGCTACATTAAATATCCTTCTTTCCGGAGGAATAAAATCCCATTTTCCCCAACTTTCAGGGGAATGACTTCCCTAACAACACCTTTTTAAAGCAGTCTTGCAAGGGTTTTCACCTCTCAGTGTGTTTTACCACACCGTTTCTAAGTTATTGCAGTGGAACGATGCTTCACGAAGAAAAATTAAAGCTACTGCTGCCACCATCTCTGCTAAGTCATGGATGTTTGGTGCAGCTCTTTATCACAAGCCCAAGGTTTCAGGAGACCCACTTTTTAAGAATACCGACAGCAAGTTTCTGTTGTCATCATGCCAAAACATCTGTTCATCAACATTTTGGATATTTTGTGAATAAACCTTCTAGCAAATCAATGCTGTGGAGCCAGCAGGTGGAGTTCTGTGATAGAGATGTGGAAAGTCCCTTGATCATCTTTTTTCAAAGTATAATTTCAGCCAAAAAAACCCCAAAATCCATGCTGAGGGAAGTTGTTCTCTGAGTAACGCTGCTGCTAATGTGGCCCCTTTCTCCTAAGTCCAAGTGTTTTCAATTCTGATCATACAGACATCTTCTAAAGCATTTTGAACAACTGACCTCACAGTGTTTGTTAACCATCATATTTAAATTTAGTCACGGTTGACAGCCAGTCAACATTTGAGTGGCTACTATGTTGTGTGTAAGATACGTTTTAAATGAGCATTTAATAAATTATTTTTCCCTCACATTCCAGTAAGATGTTTGGCTTGGTTTTCTCATCTGCCCATCTTGAAACAATAGTACCAGAATGCTTCACTCTGCAGTTTCTTTACTGTAGCTGTCACATAAGAAGAACGTGAGGAATAAGTCAATGTCACTTCTAAGGCAAGTGTAGATAATATCCTCAGCATATGTCCAGTTCTCTGCCAAGTAACTTTGCAGTACAGCATAGGATATGTTAATTAATTAATAAAATTGATATTTGGCATAGAAAGCATCCTTACCATGCAAGATGAAGTGCAGGCTGAAACGTTTTCAAATAATCTCAGATGACTTGCGACAATTCGAAGAAGCTCACTGATAGTGCTCCTCGTCTGAGGATTTCCAAGCTCTTTGCAGATTAAATGCCTTTGATGTACATCATTAGTCTTCCCATTTGGCAGAGAAGTAGCTTCCCCCAGGCCACACAAGATAGCAAATCACTACCGCCAACAGCCAGGGGAAAATTTTCAGAGGCAGAAATGGCTGTTAAGTGTCCAAACGCCATTTGTGCGTCTGAATGTCTTCACCATTAATAATCATCACGTACTTATACCGGTGCTTTAGAGCTCTGCCTAAATAATTTATTAGTCTTTATAACATCCCCATGAAATAGTAACTAATTTATCTCTACTGTACAAGTTAAAATGAGGCATAGAGAATTAAGTACTTTGTCCAGACCATTCAGTAATCTATGAACTAATCCAGAGTGAGAAATTAGTAGGCTGTGATTTTTGAAGTGTACATTCAGTTTATACCACCAAAAAGACCCTACTATAATATTTTAATATTCCCTCCAAACATATAGATGCTAAGTTTCATCTACAAGCAATGAAACAGAATTTTAAGAAAAACCTTACCAGATAATGCATCTGACTACTGAAATACAGGCATGCTGTATTATGCAGATAGAAACATAAGTAAAATTACACTTTGCTAGGATAAGAAACTGGCAAGCTCATGCAAATATATTTCATTGGAAAAAAGGTAAGTGAAGCAGTACAGAATTATTTTATACTTCACTATTAAAGGGAATTACAATGAGACAGGAGCACAGCATAAAATCTGGCAAGTTCCTCCTTGAGAACATAGAAATATGTACCCTAAACTTGTAAGTGACTTTGAAAATAAACCCAGCGAAAAAAAGCAATAGTTTCACACTCCTGAGACAGCTGCAATTTTACACCTTTTTTTTAAAAAAATGGGGGGTGGGCCTATGAGTGAGGGATTAAAACAAAGAAAGATACAAAGTTATGCAGTTGTCTATTCTTGGATGGCACTTTTGATATTTTTTTTTCCGCTCCAAGAGCTAACACCATAGATTAAAGCTTTTAGGATTATATAAGAAGTGCACGGAAACTTGTACTGGATTTTTATTGTAGACAGCTTGAATTCTGTGAAGCTCGTACACTTATCCAGTGCATTTATGGGGATATAAACCTGTGCTGCTTTGTCACATAGCAACTGCGTGTAATGGACTGCACAGGCCTGGTGGGAAAAAAAGGGCTGCCAGTGGTATTTCAGCAAGAAACCCAGAACTGGAGAGCTCTGGTACCTTCCAGGGATGACAAATAGTGCATTTTTCATTGAACTGCCTGCTCTCAGGACGTTCAGTCTGAGAAGAAATGCTTCTAATATATATTACTGCAATAGCACTTTCAGAATGCCCACTGCTCTACAAATACATGAGGAGTTACCATCCTTGCTGTGAAGAATTTACAGTTTGGAAGACTGAAGGGTGCTGGCTGCCACGTGCAGTCTCCAGTGTTCTTTGCACGCCGGCAGGCACACATATACATGGGCACAAAACCATCTCTGCATTTCTAAATAAGTGTTATCATTTGGACGATGACATAAGACCAGAAGAGTATATCCAGCCAAGATAGTAACAAAGACAGAAATGGGAAGATGTTTCAGGCTCAAAAGAAAGAAAATTATGACCATAACAGCCTGTCAAGATCTCTACCAAAAATAAAACAGTAGTGGTTCTTGTGAACGCAAGCTGGACTTGCAGGAGAAAAAGCTGACAGCACCAGCCTGACAGAGTCTAGAACGATATGTAATGCATGGACCTTTAATCTGAGACACCTAGGCTCAAATATGAAGACACTTCCCAGGATTAAACCAGGATGAGCAATTCAGGCACCTGTGGGATCAAGAGCAAATGCTATTGCTCAGGGCAAGCCTGTTGAAGAAAAGGCTGTTTATATCTGCTGATATAGGATGACAGGACAGACAATGAAGCAAAAGAGAGCTTAGATGAAAGTTCTCTGGTGTCTAGGGGTACAGGAGAAAGAGAAATAAAAAGTTGAAAGAGGAAGAAAATTCATTAGTTCCAGACAGGTTTTGTTGGTGGTTGTTGGTTTTGGGGGTTGTTTTTTTGTTTTGTTTTTAAGAAAAAGAAAAACTGATGTCACTGGTTCTAAAAACAAAATATTCCAAATTCCCTCTGGTTAAATACATGTCTTTAAGTTCCTTTATGTACCGAAATCCCAAACTTGCCCCAAGACTACCCCAGTTCTGTGCTTCTTGCCCCAGTTCATCTACCTGCACTTGTACCTGCCTCACAAATCAGCTGCAGAATAGAACATCTAATTTTAAAAATGCTGGCCAAGAATGCACAAAATAAATCGACAAAATATAGAGAAAAGGGAGAGGAGGTGGAGGCGAGTGAAGAGAGAGTAAAGCAGTGGAGCAACTACAGGAAGACATGCACTGTTTGTTCTGAGAGATGGAATACATAACTTGGTGCTTCCAAAGCAAAAAGAAAATATCTGATTTTTTTGGCTGTACACCATCACTGACACACAAAGATATGATAGGATTGAAGGGAAAAATAAAGCAAAAGCATACCCAGAGTGCCATGGTCCACTCATCCTTATTTGTCCATATGCATGGTTTCTTAATAATCACTATCAAAAAAAACAAGCATACAAAATCTGAAGACCTAGTGGCCTACAAACTTGAATGTTCTACCTCACTGTGTCATGAAGGCAGTATCATCCTAAATAATAAAACATGCAGAGCATATCAGGTACAACTAAGCAACAGCACGATCTGACACAAATGTAGCACGGTGTAATAACATGTCCTCAGCACCATCCAATATCTGCTGAGATAAAAACATAAAACTACAATTTTCCTTAAATCATACAATAACATTAGGAGTCCAATGAGAACTAGTTCAAACACCACCGCGATTTTTTTTTTCCTGGTGGATTTTGTTTCTCTAGTTGTTTCAAATAATACTGAGTGGGGTGCACAGTCTGAACTCTGTAACAAAAACCAGTTTTCATGCAGTTTAATTTCCATAAGCTAAATGTTGAATCCCAGCACTAATAATTAGAAAATAGAAAGCTAAAATTGATTTCAGTATTCTTTTTCATGTTTTCTGTTGTTGCCTACCCCAGGAAGTCAGTGAAGCAGAGTTTACAAGTACCACACATTCTCATTTGTTATGCTGTTCTGCACAGCCACAAAACAGCTACAAGATAGGGATTCCACAAAAAATTGTCCTGTCAATCAATTGCCCTTGCGTTTTGTTTTGGAAAAGTCCGCCAAGCCCTCCAGGATCAGAAATGGTACCATTAGCAGATGGAAGGGAGAGTATGGAGAAATAAACAGAAGATTCAGTCATTTCTCAGTCTGGTCTAAAACACTAACAGACTTTTGCCAGAACATTTTATTGCTTATACCCCACCATAAGAAAACTCTAGAGTGTGCCTAGTGCCTTATTGCTAGAGCAGGAGTACAGTTGCCATCTTATGCCAAGAGCAGGAGAAAATATCTAGCCAAAGTTTTTGCCAAAGGCTGTGAGCCCAAGCAAGGTGCATGGCTTATCTTACCCTTTGCTCCTGCATCTTAAAAAGAGAGATTAAAGAGATTTCTCTCATTGTGTCTGAAAACTAATTCATTAAAATTTGTACAGAGTTAGTGGATGGCTGATCACCACTATTTTCAACACCCCAGGGATTAAAAAGGGGATCTTCAGAACAGAATGTGAGTTTACTGACTGACCTAAGGGACATTTTCTATCGCTAGGGTCTTTAACAGATCCATAAGCCATGACCAAACCCTATGTATCGCTACAAACTGCAGCTCTTATGCTTTATTCCGGCTAGTAACTGCAAAGGAGCATAAATAAGGCAGGGACCAAAAAACTGACAGTGAATGGACACTGATTTTTTAATTCATTGTTATGGGATGATGACAATCTCCCTGTGGAATTACTTCTGTCTTCTGCTGTGTGTGCCATCTCCCAAGTAGCATCATCTTCCAGTTATCTCCACTACTGGCTTCTTCAAACTATTCTTTTTATGTGTAGAAACACACATTCTCTCTGTCTGTAAAACCTACACTCTTCAAAGCGTCATCATCGTTATCAGCACTTGTCAGTCTGACTCAGTCTATTCAAACTGGAGTTTGCCTTTCTACATTTACAGGGAACCTTTTGCAAAGAAATTATTTACTCTTGCTGCTCTCCACTGTTGAAGGAAATGGGAATCTCGTTCATAATTAGAGCTATCGATCTTTGAACTGCACCTTTTCACAGCTCCCTGGACTCAGCAGATAAGCCAAAGGGCTCTTTTCTCCCGTGAAGAACTCAAGTTCTGTCACTCAATGCAATCCTAACTAGGACAGGTGTCAACAACACAAACTTAACACAAACCTCTAAAGCATAACGAACCTTCAAAGAAAACAGTGTGTATGACTTAAAGATGTGACATGATGAAATTGTCTTGTTTTAATCCAAGACTGTTCATAAACAACTTCGCCCAGCACTTAAACATCCTGCTACCCCCAACCTCTATGTGTTGCCAAAATGCCTCCCCCATCTGTGATGTCTTGTTAACCTATAAGCATCTAGAACAGTTCCAATTTGGCCTCTAGCCATAATACAATGTAGAGTAAATAATCGTAATTATTTTCAGTGGCTCACTATGCTAAACGAGCAAGCAATAGAAACAAAGAATAGGAATAAGTCCATTCAAAGATTTGCCAGCTAAAACAGGTAAGTAACAGTAGGGAGAACAAAGCATAAGCAGCAACTTTGAGAACTCCATCCAGTTTCTTTGTCCAGCTTACAACAGCTCAAGAAGAACTACTAGTTTGTCAGTAGGGCACAGATGGAGACTGTCACCTTGGAGTTTCTTTAGCACGATGCCAGAACAGAAACTCACTCAGCAAGCTCAGTGTGTTGGACCATGCTCCTTTAACAGAACTGAGCTGCTAACACCGTTCAGCCAAAAGGAATTCCAAATTAAACAGAGGTGGGACAACAAGTTTTCCCTCTCAACTTTTGTAGAGTGAATGATTTGGCATTAGAAATCTCTTATTTTGCTTACAAATTGTAATTGTATAATAGGAATGGAGACAGAACAGAATCTGAAAATACACAAACTATAACTCTGAAGAGAAAAAAACCAACAGCCTATTTAAGCCAAGACACACTTGAAAGTAAAATGC
Source organism: Caloenas nicobarica (assembly GCF_036013445.1). Lineage (NCBI taxonomy): Eukaryota > Metazoa > Chordata > Aves > Columbiformes > Columbidae > Caloenas > Caloenas nicobarica. The sequence continues at coordinate 57,985,287 of NC_088249.1, read as the reverse complement.
AAGTTTTAGTTAGATAATACCTCCTGTAGATGTACTTGCAGTAGCCATACATAGTCTTGACTTGCTGAGCTATATAAAAACAAATACAGTAAAAGAAACTACACTAGCCATCAAACTCCCTGAATAAAAGGGATCAAAAATGAACATCTGTGAACTACAGGGTAGTATATGGACAATGCATATGAGTGTGGATAAAGCTTGTCTGTACTTTACAAATTGCATTTTTTTTAAAAAGAACACACATACAAACAAAAAAATCTTAAAAGTGAATGTTCTATTGTTAGCCCAGCAACAGTTTCCTGTTAGTCAGACCCTTTGAGGATATAAACCCAGGACACTTTATTTAATGTCAATGTAAAAAAGGGCAGAATGAAGGTTGAGAAATGGAGCACTTAAACCCCAGAAAATTACTTGTATCAAAACGTCCACTGGATATGTCAGCTGTGTCACAATACACAAAGACTTATACATTTTGAGGAAAGAAGGTTGATTCAAAAAAATTTGGCACGGGTAGACTTGATCTACTTTACGTAATCCCAGATAGAAAATGTTCATGTGAATAAAAATTTACAGTTGCCTCACTTAAAAACACGAAGTTCAAATACAGACCAGAAACCAAAACTGAGTGTTTAGAGCTATTCAGCAAAGTCTAGTGCTGTAGATGCCAGCTGTCATATTTTGATGAGGCAAGAATAAAGCATCCCAAAATTCATCCAAGAGTCCTGAGCTAGGTTATTCTGATTAGACTTCTATTTCTCAGCACAGACAAGTTTTTTACATGTACCTTTTACCACATATCCTTTACCTGCAAGGAGCTGCTATGTTTTTTGTGAAATGTAGAACACGTGCTAGTAGGGTAAGAGAACTAATACAAACCACAAGCTGCTGTTAAACAGTAAGTATCCAGTGCATCTAAAGGAAAAAGCATCTTAAAATTGCATTCTCATTTTGTGTATCGATGAAACCTCACTGAAATCCATGGAAATATTCTGCTTCAGACAACCAGTTACAACAAATAACATGTTTATGAACTTTTCATTCCACTTCCCTGAAACAGCTAGTTGCAGTACAGATCAACTGGAAGTCTTCTGCTGTCTGTCTTATCATGCCTGTGCCTGCTAAGACTTCAAGCAAGACAGTTCCTCCAAGAATTTATTTACTATACGCAGGGAAATCTGGCACACTACAGCCAAGGAACATCTCTGGAATTCCAGAAGTCATCGAGACAGAAGAGGAGCAGGATACCCCTAACTGATGTCTACATGATTATTCACCTACGTACCAAAGCCCAGGATCCACGCAGTGCATCTCTGCGGGCTCCCTGCCAGTCTGGCTTGTCACCAGCTAGGGACACATCTGCAAAAATGCAGGTTTGCCTCATCACTTTTTTGCCCTAGGACTCATCATCAGCATTTTCTTCCTCTTGAGAAAGACTCATTCTTCACACAACATTTTTTAATGCTGTGGACTAGAAATGCTGTAAAACTCCATATGCATATTTCAGAGTTCACAAGCAGTCGTTTGAATATTCTAGACCTGAGAAAATTCAGGTAAAGGATGACAGATAAGTGTCAGTTCTGGGGTTCCCATTGTAGTCAGCTCATAAAGCACTTCCATTTGAAGCAACTACAGAAAATCATTCTTCAAAGCTAGTTTCTCCATTTATAGCTGTGCACCTGAAGTATAATCTCCAGCAGCACTTTTATTTGCTTTTTTAAACACAAACACCAGTGATTGATTTTCTTTTTTTTTTTTCCTTCTTCTTTGAAGTTTCAGATAGGAAACGTTTGGTTATGACAAATGCTTGATGAACTCATCAGCACTAACAGTTCTTTGAAAGATTCTTTTTATGGAGGAAAATAATCGGATTTTGCTTCTTTTTGAGATGCACTGACAGCAGAACAATGTAGAATACAGCTCTGCAGCATGAAATAGTGAACTTCTTAATTCCACTCCAGAAATATATTTCAGTGTTGATATGTACCATTTGGGTAATTTTGCTAATATGAAAAACCATTAAAAGTGGGACAATACAAACCTAATCAACTCAAATGCCTAAATGTAAACCAAACCTCATTATAAAACAATAACAACTTGGTTTAGGGATAAAATATTATAGATTACTTTAGCTTCCTTGTGTTCGGGAATCTGTTGACAACATGACATACACTGATGCAGACAAGCTACTAGTTGACATCCAATTTTTAAGCTCAAACTCAGAGCCAGTCTGAGTGCAGCCAGGTAATGTAAATGTTGGGGCTGCTGTCTGAATCACTGACATAACCTAAGTCCTTTCAAAATCCCAGTCTAAAAACATTAACTTTGTGGCTTCAAGGAGGACCCACATAATTTAGCCATATTATTACCAAAAAAGTGCCAAGAATTTGACCTGGATCCTCTTGACATAAAGTTTTCCAAATACTCAGGCTCTTGGGCCTCAGAAATGAGGTGCACAAACAGAATCAGCAATGTATTCTCGTGATCCTCACCAAAGAAATTATCAGATAAGGTTTGTCAAATCAGGGGCTCAGAAAAACTACTTTGAGGACCCAACTTTGAATGCTTAGTCAATCAAGAGAAGCAACAAACACAATTCAGAAACTGAAGTATTTAACTAATAATCTCTATTTCATTATAATGACCAATGGTAGATGTACACGTGGAAACTGGCTAAACAATTGCTGGAACACTTTGATCTTAAAATTTCCAGATGTTTCTTTGGAATATTTATGTGCATAAACATCTGCTAAATACAGTCCTCTCCTCTACTGTCTTCTTGAGTGAAAATCAGAAAGGAGGAACTAGTTGGTTAATATGAAGCTTCCTGTCATTAGACAGAATTTCCTTCACCAAGAGTAACAGCCATTATTAATGAACAATTGAAAGGTGCCTCTGGAGTCTTTACTGTAATAAGCTTATTCAAGACACACTTATTTTTTGGTATTTTCAATGGGTTTATATTCTATCCAGACATGAGGAATGCAATAGGGGAGGTTTTAAAGTAAATTGCAGCAATTTATTATTTGCATGTCTTAGAGCTAATTCTCAAGAGAGAATTCTTTAGTTTATATTTACAGTACAGTGGTGAACCAAAGGATAAAAGAAAGAGCATACTGTCTCATTTTGGAGTAATTTGTCAAATGTGATGTGCTGATAGGGAACCTGCAAAGGCAACTCTTTGGCCCTCATCCATATGCTCTGAATACTTCAAACTTCCAGACTTACAAGTTGCTTTTTAAAAGTGGGAGAAGGAAAACAAAAATAGTACTTTTCCATTATGCAAGATTTTGTCCTTATGTAGGTTCTAAATTGAAGACCAGATTACAGTAGTTAATTAAGGTCCATGCACTAGAAGTTTCCCAAGTTAGGTAAACAGAATAAGAGAGATGCAAGTGTTTAAAAAACAAACAAACAAACCCATGAAGAATTAATAACACAATAAAAGCTTTGGCCTGACCCAAATACTGCCAACATCATCACAGCTGAACTGGCAAATCATATTACAAGCTCAGCTTTAGCAGAATTTATGTTGATTTCACTTTTGTTTTACTTGAGAAGGCCACATATTCCTCCTTTCCACACTGTTGAGAGCCACCACAATGACTCCCAGAGATGTCACCAGGCTGGGAAGATTTCTCTGGAGGTGAAATTCACACTTACATAAAGAAAAAAAAAGTTCCTTGATATCAAGGAAGTCCAGGCAGCTTTTAAAATCATAGTCATTGCCAGGTGAGAGGCAATAGGTAGTCAGCAATTTCAAAAAAAAGGGGCTTCTAACTTCGATTTCTCAAGTAAAAGGTAAATGGCCCTGATTTTTAGGCTCTCATCTCCTGTCTGCTTTTTGTTTTGGTTTGTTTTTCTGAGTAAAATCAAGGTTACATTAAACATGGTTTTGTCTCAATGACTTTATTTCAAGCAAGGTTAGTAAAGGAAAAGATAATGTCTTCTTGACTAAATGATACCACAGGCAAGAGTGGATGAACTTTCAGACATGCAAGACCTTTCCCAGGTTTTTATGAGATACATTTGAAAGGAGAGACAATAAGAAAGTGAAAAACATGAGAACAAAAATGAAAGGAAAAGAGGAATACTGAAACCAAGTTATCACCCTTGCAGATGTAGAAAAAAAATTACTAGTTCATTCACTCTATCACATGTTAAGCTTGGTTCATTAACAGAGAAGAACTGAAGTTTGACATTCCAACCAGTGAAGGGCAGAGCAATTCTCACATCAGAAACAAACTTCTGGGCTCTGGTGGAGGAAGGCAGAGAAGTGTTACACAGCAGAGAAGTTAGCTAATTGTTGGAGCTGCTCTCAGCAGCTGATAGAGAATCAGCCCAGTTCTTGTCCTTTCCCAAAAAAGATCTCAATACCTACAACTCCAGAGGGTAACTCATACCGTATGTCCTACTTTAGGCATTTCCCTTCCTCTGAGAAAAGAGAATATCAAAAGGTGAACATTCTTCCCTTGCCATTTAGCGGAGCTTAAAGCTGAACTCTTCATCACAGGCTCTATAGGTTCTCTTCTGCTTCACCCAGGAATTCTAACATCATTATTACTATTGTCTGTGAAATTCCCATATCTCTTCTTTTCATCTAACTCCATGATTCTCTCTTGATTTGCCTATAAATCAAATACTAACAACTGCCTTTTATCTTTTGCAAAACATGACTCACCAGCAAAGCCTTTTGAAGCCTCAGAATACAAAGACCCTGATTCACGCACTGATGTTCTCTGCCCATAGTACAGAAGTCGACCTTTCCTACATCAGCCTAATTTTCAACTTGCTATTTTAACATGTTCAAAACCCTGCAGCTGGACTAGTGACAGTTTAAAAAAAAACCAAACCAAAACCACAAAACACAACACCAAAACAAAACAAAAAACAAAAAACACCAAAAAACCAAAGCATTAATAATACGAAGGTATCATACCTCATTTTTGCTAATCCATGTCATATCCTTAGCTCCTCAGTTACTGTAAATATGGCATCAATTAGCCACTTTCATCCATGACTGGACTCACTGATTTAAAATACATAGTAAACAATTATTCTGCACAGATATATGAAAAAACAGATTATCAATTGTTTTCTCTTTAGTTTTCTGATAAAGAAGAGTGCCATAAACAAATCTGACAGGATTCATCAACAACTATGCTTTTTCATATAGAGCATACATAGCTTTTTTGTAGTTTGTCCCCTATAAATGAGCAATTTAAAAGGAACGTATCAAATAGGACAGCCTTAGACCTCATTTAAGATTTTGCTAGGAGAATCTTAAGGAACAATATTTTTACGGTGGTGTATAGATATTGCTGCTCCACAAACTCTCCATCTTTGAAAACTCAGGCCTTCCAGGGAATCTCTATTAAAAATAGCCAGTTTAGATACTGCTCATTCCCAGTCAAGTAAAAAGCTGTGAATACATCAGTATGCACTGGACTTTAGCAGACACCCTGCTGTACCTCACGGAAAGTTACAGGCTGTATTTAAGCATGCATCCACTGGGGACTAAGGAATTACCTAGCCTTAAAACAGTAGTTTGTAATCTTTTATGCAGATAAAACTCAGGGTTAAGACTTCATCTATGAAGCTACATGTAGCTTAAGAAGAAACAAATGATGATTTAATTGAGCTGGTTCCAGAACCTTTCAGAAGCACTCACAATCCAATGAATGTCAACATTGTAGGTTTTTAATCATATGTATCTGTTCTCATAACAAATTATTGCATACATGCAGGAATTGAAGAGAAAACCCCTTTTCTCTGTATACGTCAAGACAACACCTGGTTGTGGCACAAGTGTTTCCAGAGTATCTATTAAGTTATTACAAAAGGAAAGAAATCTCTTCCACTGTGTACTGATCGGCTGGAAAATTCTGTCTGCCAAAAATCCTGCTGACTATAGAAGGACTAGGATATCTTTCTGGCATCCATTATACTGGCTTATTGCATGCTAGTATATTGTGTATGTCTATAGCCGTCCTTTGAAATTAAATGCCACTGAATGTAAAGGTATTGAGCTTACTCAAAAAGCAGTGAGCAAAAATGAGCAACTGTGAGATATGCTGTGGAGTGAGAAATCCGTGGTGTTGTAGCTCTGGGCTTTATGTTGCTCTAGAGACTAAGATATCACAGAATAATACTGTGGTGTAGATTCAGGGGACAAAACACAGATAGATTAGACCCAGTAAAGGAGAGACAGAAAGATGATACTACCATCCTTATCTGAAAGCTTTCTAAATCACGACATTAGTTTTAAACATTATATGAAAAGCTATCCACTTGTATAAATTCTCTGCCTTCTATATATTCAGGTGAGATTTTCCAAAGTACTTAATTTTTTATTTAATAATAATATAAAAATAATAAATGAGACAATATTCTTATGAAAGTTCGAGATTTCAGAGCTGGGACTAAACCAGGAAATTATGACATCTGAAGCATTAATGGAAACCTGCAGAGTGGAAAGTTTTCAGGGTTTCTGTTCTGCCGTCTCCCTGCATTAGCAACAGCTACTTGCATTCAAAGGGTAACAGAAGACAGCTTGGGAAAGAAATAGTGGATGCATGGAAAGGTAACCAAAAGCACACTTACTCATACATACTTACTACATATACATATATGGTTTCTGTGTATATTTCCAAATGGGGGGGGGGAAGGGTGGGAGTCAGGAGGAAGCATGAAATATAATTAATCCTAAAGCTTTGCTTATGTGAAGTAACAAGGTGTCAAGGGCTTTTTAACTGAAGTTTCTTTCACTGACATCCTTAATGTCTGCTTTTTAAAATTTTAAAATTATATGCCTTGTTTCTATTAATTCTTCAGCTTGACCTTCCTAAAACGACCAAGCTGATATTGTGATTAATGAGCCAATTGTTTTGATCTGAGACATGGAACAAAACAAATAGCCTATTCCCCTTCAATTTACTCTTTCAATAAATAGTCGTGTGTGTCTCTTTTTTTTTTAAACATCGTATTCATCCGTGGAAGTTTATGATGGATTTCCTATGCAATTCATTCCTTAAATTAATAGGATCTGAACAGGGCAGGCCAGAAATGCAGGATTTTACTCGTCTTTGGTATTAAAGCAAGATGTAAATACAACTTTACTATTCTTAGTGAGAAACACTCAGAAGAGAGGCTGACAGGAGGCCAAAAAGGAAAAAAATTACATTTCGTGACAGTCACCCTCCATACAACACTCTAAAATGCTCTAACTTATGAAAGTATCAGCTTTTTTTTCCCTGTGTTCCTGATGTGCATTTTCACAATTTATTCCAAGAAGTGTCCTTAAAGAATTTAAGAAACGTACAGTTGCAACAAAAGAATTTGAAAATTATTTTTTACAAATGAATTTGAAAAATGAGTTCTAAGCCACATGAGTGGAGACTGTATGTTTAAAGAAGGAATGAAAAAAGGGAAAGGAAAACAAAAAAAGAAACTGTGGGAAAAGCTTTCTTCATCCAAGAAACACTAAAGTTAAACAAATAAGTATGCTGAAATGGCATCAAGGGAAATGCATTATATTATAATCTTGGGAGATTATTTAATAGCAATAATGCAAACTGTACAAAGACCATGACTTCTAAACTACAGGTCTTGAGAATCTCATGCACCCTCGAACAGCTGCAGAACAGCAGTTCCTCCTTCCTCGTTCAGCTCTGAAGCCTTTGGCATCCAGCATGATCCGTGGAAAGAGTGTTCTTTCCAGCAGCAAAAGCAATCAGTTCGGTATCTGCCAGTGTTTACTGCAAAAGAACTTGACTTCTGATGGGCACAGACAGCACTGAGTCTACCTGTGGTAAGAAACAGTTTGATATGCAGAGTAAACACACTGCTTTTTTTAAGCATTTCTGTTTCATCTGGGTATTACTTTCATTTTCTTTTGATAACTTATGAAAGACAGAAGAGAGAAACACCTTCTAGGAAGTTGAGAAGATAACAGTGCACGACTTCCAGTTCAGAAAAATTACATATACTCTGTGTACTGCACTGAGTACCATGCCCTCAGAAAAACACCCTCAAATAACGATGATAAAAACCCAGGGTCCCTAGCCTGCAGCATTCAATTTGAGGATCTAGTTTGTGCTCCTGTGGTGCTTTCCACTGGAAGACCTCCAAGATACCTGTCAGGCTGACAATTATCAGGTTGATAAACACCCAACCAATAACAACAACCACCACAAAAGACCAACAGCAATAAAAAAATCACAGACTGGGGAAATAACTTGCCCAAGGTCACTCATCAAGTCTGTCAGAAATAAAGACCAGACTCAATCTGAACTCCAGACAGCCACAAAACTTCTTTTCCTCCTGAATCTTGATTAGTTCAAATTATATATAAGCTGTTTGTGAAGTTAGCGTTACTGTATTTTTCACGTGGCACAGATGGGAGACCACCACTTTGAACAGCTCCAGGTGGCTCAGTACAGGATGCAAAATAATCAAGGTGCCAACTTTAGAGATCAGATTTAGAAATACCTTTGAAACCTATTGCTTTCCCCATCTATTTTAGACTCCAACACATCATTCGTCCCTGTTCAGTGCTGCCTGGATAGCAAATTAAAATACTCATCACCTCTCTGTGAGCCCCTAATCAATGCCACATCTGTCTGAGTGGGGGATACAGATGCACGGCACAGCAGCCAATCTCTTCTGGCTCTGAACGAACAAATACATGAAGAAGGGGGAAGAAAAAACCAAACCAAACAAAAACAAACAAAAAAGCCCAAACAAAAAAACCTAACAACAACAACAAAACCCCAACACCAGAAATCTTTCTTTACTGGAACATGTTTTAGAAAACTTGTATCTTACAGGAATGTTTTTGCTACTGACACACAAAACTCATCTGTCCTTTTCTATGCTTAGAACTTAAAAAGTGTGTGTTACCTTCAGAATCTGATTTCACACCAGTGGCCACGTAATCCCTAAGCAATTTTTCATAATGCATACTCAAGGAATTCTGCTGATAGTTTTTTCTTGTCAATTAATAATCAAGATATGCTACTTGCTACAGGCCAGCCTGTCCTATTAATGTTTACATTTGTCAGTGTATTAACAGTCATACTTGTACATCAAAACTTAATAAGTAAAAACATTTTACACAGAAAATTACAAAGATTCGGAAAAGCACACACACAGAGTACTAGGGTACTGAAATATCTCCAATACTGAGCGTGGAAGACAAGAACTTTCTACAGAATATTAAAATATAAAGGAAAAAACCTCACAATCTTTCAAGCAGAATTTTTCTTTGATCTTCAGTTGAAAGCAATTCAACTACTATTTCTGATGAACTGCAAAATCCTATAGCTGAATTAAGTCACGCGTAGTCTTTAGGAAATAAGAACAGTTTGAACCTTGGAACTTCATGCAGAAATCAGTAGAAAACTCGTCTCAATGGAAAGCTACCGTTCAGGATGATTCTGTGCTCTAAATTAACACTGACTTTTGAAGAGTCCGTGAGAAAACTGTGCCACTTCAGCAAGCACTAATGGTATCTACAGAGTGCGGGGGGGTGGAGTTCAGCACCATTTCAACCGGCTCCAGAAGTCTGACAGATAAACGGCAGGCTGAGGAAGCTTGCTCTTTAGTAGCTCGCTCTTGATATAAGCGAAGTTAAGGGTATAAAATGGTTTCATTTTAAGAACCACAAAACTAAGAGAAATACTAGTAATCGTTTATGCCACCTCCAGTGGTGAAAAATAACTTATTTTGCAGTAAAAAGTAAGACAGTCTGCATCAAGCTGTTAGAGACTACCTTTCCAAGTTTCCCCACGTGCTCAATCAGGTAGGAATAGTCTTTCCCTAAAACTTTAACATTTACAACCTACCCTGAACCTGGAAATCAAAGTGACCTATTTTCAAAAGAAAATCTTAAGTCATCAGCGATTACTGAAAATTTATAACCATAGCCTTCAAATAAATAAACGGCCCATGTGGGACACTCAATTATAATTTGCTAAAATGCTAGGAGATGCAGCTGTTCATCTTCCTTCTCACCTCCTGAACTCCTTGACACACACAAGCTGAATCAGTATTATGTTAAACCTCTTCTTTTCTGTGTTCAGCAACTTTGCATTTTAGCACTCTTCCAGTATGTAGAGAAGTGCAACCATTTTGTTCGTAGACTTTAAGCTCCACAAAGTAATACACTACTTTTATTTTATTTGAAAGAACAAAATACAAGCCATTAATACCAAGAAAACAAAAACAAAACAACCCAAACCAAACAAAAGAAACCCAGTTCTGAATCTCCATGCGCAGTGACTAACAGAAAACCTATGAACGCATTCTGGTGACAAGGACGGAATTTTAACACACAATATGGTTGGAGAAAGAAGTGGGGAAAATGGGTATGACATTCAAGTCTGAGCTACATTAAAAGAAGCAGCGCACACAGCAGCCATACGGTTTTAGCTTATTCTGTTGAGGACGTCACAAAACCAAATTTGACTTATCCTTGTACCTGTGGAGTGTTGTTCAAAACTAGCTCTGTTTCTATGTTGTATGGCAGCACTGAAATGCTTTGACATGTGTAAAAAAAAAAATAAATTACAGCTATACTCTAAAATCGAGGAAGGCATTAGAAGTATAGAATGGTTAAGAGCCCTGCCTCCAAAACTGCTCACCACCATTTCCTTTTCTGTTGCTCTGTATCTTAAAGCAAATAAAAGACTCCTTTGGATAAATGCTGAGAATAAGGTGGTTTTTTAAACCCATACTTACTGAGAAAATTTTGTAACATTCTTGTTGCAAACTATCTTTCTTTAATCCTATCAAGACCATTTAAAGAAAAGGATTCCAAAGCGCAGCAAATAAAACCAAGTTGGGGTGACAGGTCTTTATAAAAAAAATACAGGGACATCAGATCAACAGACTTTGTTGTTTGTTAATTATGGCATTTTAATCCAGTATCCCTGCTCCAGAAATGAGGCAGGAAATGAAAGCGAGTGTACAAACATTGATAGATAGGAAAATATATTTTTCCAACACTCAGTAGTTTTTAGGAAGACTATCAGTAGCTGCCCAATAGCCTTAACAGTCTAACATAACATCTCTACTCTTCTATTAACTGCAACAGAAAATACATACACACAGATATACAACATAAAGCCTGATGCTCATCACTGTGAATAAGTACAGAATTTTCTTCCGAATTTGCCTTTCTGTATTAGAAGAGGAGAAAACAATATGAACATGTATGTATGTATGGCAGAGAGCTGATAGGCAGACTAATGACATGTAACGCATCTTTTGAAAGGAAGTCCCAAAAATGCTACAAAGTAATACGGAGTATTTCATTTGTTATAGACCAGTGTCTTTACCATGACAGCTTATTATCTGAGATGTTGTGCCAGCCGTTGCAGCCCAGTCTTCCCAGGGATTTGAGCTACAAGCTCAGATCTTCAGAACCTGCTACATTCCTTATTTATGAATTGATACACTTTGATCAGCCATGCCAGTTACTCTTTCCTCCTCCCCTTTTTCATCTTTCATCAGTCCCTTGACAAAATCCTGTTTCAGACAAATTTATAGAGCAACATTACATTCAGGGTGATTCACTGAAGATTATTTTCTATGTTAATTTCAGAAACAGATAAAAATCAAACAGACCCCATCACCAAGTTTTCCTGATAGTCCCTTTGCTCTTACAAAAAAGCCTAACCACACGCTATAAAGATTAAACTAAAAAACACAGCCTCACACCCACTTGGGGAAAATATTCCTCACCTTTGGACTAAGAGTATGTAGAAAATGACATAAGCAAATTCAATACACACTATAAACAGATAAATTTAGCTGCACATTTTGATACACTTCTTAACAGGAATGGTAAAAGGCTTTTGCAAGCCGTTGGCAGATTTTTTGTTTAAGTTACTGTTTCAGTGGTGACGGGGCTAACTAACAATGTCACTGAGGCTTTGATCAGATGGAAATCAATATTGCAATCAAAACCAAAATACACAGAAAATACATGAAGTGTACAGCCAAACGCAGTCATTGTGACTTCACAAAACAGGGCACTCTGTAAGGCTCCAGGCATTTTTTTGTTTTTATTATTTTAAATACTCTAAGTTCCTTAGACAAAGAAAATGAAAAACTATGGAATTAAGTTCATTTCAGAGGCAAGGGGCTGAGAGGAATTTCTCATTTCCTAAAACTTTCCCCAGTCAGAGGCATCAACTGTGGATACCCTTGCCTCAAAGACCACATACAGACAGTGTTTTGTGGCTGCCGAAATAACAGTAGTACAAAAAGTCCAGTTTTAACTTAATCATAACAAGAACCTATTCATTTATTCTACTGGTTTTCAGAGATAAGGAGGTACAAAACTATAGTAGCTTCTGTTTGTTGTTGCCAAGCTCAGTACAGCATTTAGTGTCCAATAGAAATTATTAACAAAAAAGCCTTTCAATTTTGAGAAGAAATATTGTGGATCTCAGCTGTGAATTTTCAAGCTTCCAACATTTTGCTACTGTTTAAAGGGGATGGAAAAAAAAAAAAAGTCTTATTTTTCTCTCTTGAAACAGGAAGATCATTTCCTTGCCAGCTATATGTACAAGGGCATAAGTAGGTTATAAAAGTTTTGTGCTCTTTACCTCAGTGTAGCTTCTGGGAGAGTAGGCATTGGTCCAAGAAAAATCAAGGTAAGACCATCTCCACTTCTTATATACAGAAAGATGTTCCTACCTGCCTCATTTCCCTTTAAGTGTCATAAAATTAAACAATAATAACCCAAAGCTCCAGAAGAAAACTATCTAAGCTACCATAGACACTGATTTGACTGCCACAGAATATGAATGCTATTGCAATATTGACAAGGCGTGACCCTCTTCATTACTTAAGCTGGCAGATTTATTATACTGTCAAAATCTAAAGTGTGTCCATTTTCCTCTTACAGATGATGGACCTGTCAAAATCTTCAATCAAGGTTCAGTTGTTATAGTCCTACTAGAGCTTCAGCAGCATGAGACAGAAGAGAATAATGACACCATTCCTAAGCGCCTTTATTTTACCCTGAAGCACCATAAAAAGTCATCTAGCTCCAATTTCTATGACATAGCCATCAAATAATGAGACAGTGTCACACTGATTGGGGAAATCAGACAAATCAATGGCCACTGTTCTGCTTTAGAAAGAGTAAACTTAATTCTAGCACGTGCCTACTTTTGTGATTCTTTTGCCTTGTTTACACACAATAATTACAATTATAATTTGAGTTTTTTGCATCACAATAAATGTCAGAGAGTTCCAGGATATAGGGGTTCCGTAGCATCCCTTCTGTATCACTGAGAGAATGACTGGAAAACACTGACAAAAAAAGGAGATATTTGCAATGAAAATAGAATGTGAAGTTTCCATGTGACAAATTACACTGCTAGGACTCTTCCTTATTCATGCCTGGATAGACCTTCTTCCAGATTAAAAACAACAGCAACAAAACCACTCCCAAAAAACCTAACCAGCAACAACAACAAAAAACCACACAACACACAAAGAAAACCCAACCAACCAACCAACAAAAAACCACCAAAAAAACCAAAAACCACACACAAGCACAAAAAAACCAAACCAAACCAAAAACCCACACCACAAAACCACAAAAACCAACAACAACCACCACCACACACAAACCACCAATAAATTAGACTACGGAGTCAGCTCCTTGTAGAAGAGTCAGAGCTGGAGAGCAGGCAAGAGCTTATGACCGCAAGACTTCAGCATCAGCCTGCTCACAGAGAACAGCCTCTAATCTCCAAATACACATCCTCATATTTATCACAGTAGATTATAATCCCACATCTAAAATAGCCTTTTACAATCTCTTTAAGGTTTCATTGAGATGCCATTAGCCCAGAAATAGGTAGTGTCTAATAAAAGTGTTCCAAGAACTGAAAACGAAATACCTATGACTGTTTATTTAGGTAAAAATTTTGACCACAGCCCACAGGGACCTCAGCATACAGCGCAATTACTTGGAGAGAGAGGGGCACCTCTGCTCCTGCAATAAATCATAACAGTTACTCTTGACCATAAAATATGAGCTACAGTTTACAACAGTTTTTGACACTGCAGTAGTAGAGAAGGAAGTATCACTGCCGTTCTGGTAAAGAATCTCCTTGATTTAAAAACGTGTCTGTTCAGATAAGGTATTTGCTAGATCCAGGAAACATTACACCTGTCTGGAATAGTTGGCACTGCTTATTTGCTCAATATATAAACATCAGAAGACGGATACGGTACAAATCCAAACAAATGAAGACTCTCAAGTAAGTCCTTAAAGTATCAAATATATAGATATACTGGTGTATCTGCCTCTATTTTCCAATAAATATAACTAAGCTGTTAAGAATAAATGTCTTTTGCACTTTTATATAAATATATAAAACATATGCATATATGTTTATATAGGTATGTTTTTTAAAACAACCACCAAAAAAACCCCACAGCCGTAGGTGCCTGGAGTTGTTACAGCTATAAAAAGCAAAATTCATTACTGCCGTGCTGCAGGAGAATAAGTCAACAGACCACCCATTTCAGTATCTTATCTACTTATGTCAGATGCTCCACAGAAAGTGAGCTTGCTTTCTGTCACACCCAAAGAACTATAGACTACACGGAACTGGAAGTATATACACAGCGACAGAATGTGCCCCTTAGGCTGACTAGATGTACTAATGCTCAGTGGTTAACATTTTCTGAAAATATGATCTTAAGAAAAGAACCTGCAACGGTATTACCACATTTCTACCCAAACTTCTTCCAAATGTTATTAGCTTGCTTCACTGAGGTCTCATGCCAGTGGTTAATTCTAAATTGCCTTAAATCAGTAAAAAGAAATATTGGTACGATGTTTTCTTGGTTTGGCTAGGTGTTTGCTTTGAATTGTTCATTAAAATGAGGAGTTCTAGCTGCATGGCTTCCATCCATTAAACTACCTGAGCTACTTGAGAAAGCAAGCTACAAATCTGATTTGTGAAAAAAGAGAGAGGGTAACTCATAAGCCTAAAATGGTTGAAAAAGCAGAACAAACGATACAAAACTGAGCAGCTGATCCAGAGAAAATAAATGAAAGCCACTTTCTGCTGCAATGAAGTGGGATGGGACACTTTCCCAAGAGAAATACGTTAACATTAGAAAGCTGAAAGAGTACCTTCAATCCAGTACATTGACCAAGGCATGAATTTTAGTTCATAACGTGTGACGTTACACGAAAAATAAAGAATATCGGCAATGCCAAAGTTTATATTCTGTCTGAAGTATGTATTCTTCATGTACAGAAATGAAGTCAGACTGCAGAATCCATATACTGTTTTCTGAATACACCTGTACCGTGACTGCACCTAGCTCAATGCTTTTGTTGTTTGACCTCATTTTTAGCCTTGCTGGATATGAAACCTATTACTCTGTTAAAATGAATAAAAACCTTGAATATAAACCAAACTATTCACTTGAGTATAAATCTCTGGACTCAAACACTAATGCAGCTTAGAAGCAGCTTCCTCAGAAAACTCAAACACACTCATAAAATACAGTCTTTTCCAAAATGTCCAAGAAGTCACTTTCAGCATGGATATGGGAATGTAGAGGAATACCTGCTTTAATAGATCCCACGTACATGGTTCATGTTTTATAAAATCCATTTTTCATATCCTATTAAGTCATGAAGTGGCAGGATATCATTTCTGCCATATCAAGGTGTAAATCCTATTGTATTTATTGAAATTGATCTTGTGCTTCAGAAAAAACAGCCCTTTGCCAAACATGTAAGTCATATTTCTCTTCTGATACTTCCCATCATAGCTGTATCTGTCTTAAATTTTTAAAGTATTTAGACAATACCAGTTTTAAAATATCTTCACAGATCTAAACAATATCTAAACAGTGCTTTGTCATATTAAAACTAGGTTACATTAGTATAGGGAGTCAAAGTAAAAGCATCTCAATATTTTCTAATGTCTCATAATGACTCTAAAAAACACACAAACAAACAAAAAACCCTAAAACAAACAAACAAAACCAAACACACACACAGGCAAAAAAAAAAAAAAAAAAAGCACAAACACCAACTAAGTCATGTAAACCAAGGCCAAGCTTCAAAGCTGTAAAAATAGAACAGGCACCAAGCTGTTTTCCCAAGTTGTAATTGAGAGCCAGCTTGGCAGGAGGCTGCTTTCCACTGGAACATGACAACCCACACGACTTGTTTAATCTTTGCCATCACCAACACAACTCCATGTCACAAAGCTGAGGATTTCAGGAGAGACCTGTGGTGCTTCTGCCACTGAATGTGCTTAATACCACCGAGATCACAGAATGAAAATAGCAATTTCCTTCTGAAGTAGCTTGGAATTCTAATATCTTCAAACAGAACTGTGTTGTTTTGGTTGTGGGGAGTTTTCTGGTTTTTAGTTGGTTAGCTGGATTTTGATTTTTTATTTAACGCTTCAGGAATTGATACTCACAGGCTTACTGCAAGAGTCAAATAAAACCAGGAGCCCAACTTGCTAACCAATTAGCTTAATCAAGAAAGTCACTCTTGTATAGTTTATGCTGCCCAGAGAGCGCTAAAACATTATTTATTTAAACAACAAAGGTAAGGATGTGTAAATGAAATCTCTAGAAATGCCTGAAGTTCACAGAAAGTTAACAGATCCGTTGCCAAAAGAGGCCATTGCTGACTGTGGCAGTTGTACATCCTGCTGAGATCCGGATCCTTCAACAGGGCAGTTGATGGCTCTCCAGCACCTTCTGTGCCTCACTGTGCCTGTCCCCACGTACACATCTAGGCTGGTACCAAGGTGACAGTCACATCCTCCGCTGCCGTGGAGCAGGGCGACTTCACCTCCACCAGCTGGGGGGACAGGAGGGGTGGGACCTTCAGTCAGTTGACAGGGTCCTCAACAAAGGAGGTGTCCAGAGAAGCTGAGAAGCTTCTGGACTATGTTGGAAGGCCCACAGCCAGATCTGACCCAGCTATAAAACAGGGTCCCTGCCGAAGACCCCCTTGGAGTGATCTTCTCAGAGCAGCCGATCTGTGAACTGGAGCCCTCTCCTTAAATCGGGACGCCGTCTAATGAGACTTCCCAGCATTGAGAGCGCCCCACCTCCTTGTTGGGGTGAGTGGTTATTTACTGGATATATCCTTCAATGAGTCCTTGCCTAACCCAGGCAAGTGTGAGCCCTTGCCTAATCCAGGCATGTGATTATTTCTTGTGGGTACCCTGGAGTGAGAAGCCTCTGTTTTTGTTTCTTGTGAGTGAATGCACGCACGCCATGGATCCTCATTATTCTTATGCTGTCATACCCCAATAACCTCCTCAACTGACACACAAACCTGTATTTTATGTTGTTGGAGTGCTAAATAATTGTATAAACCCTGTTTCTAGTCAGTTTATTTGCTACGCTTTTCCAGCTAGAATAAAGTCTGTTTTGGAACTTATTGTCCATCTGAAACTGACTTTGGGGTGTCTTTGTGACAATGACCACAGGAAAAACGTTGCTTCCCATTTGCTGGTTGTTGACTCCTTCACTATTAATGCATTAAGTGCCAAATGCGATTGCAGCAGAGGATCAGATGCAGGAAGAACAGCATGAATGTGCCAAGTTCAAACTCTCTCACTGGAGAGTATTGTGTGTCTTTAAGGAATTGGAAAGATGTGCTACTCAGATAGGATTTGAACGAAAATTCACTAAAAGTGGTCGAGATCTGCACACTTACTTTTATTGAGTTGATAATGCTTCCAGTGAAGAAAAAAAAAAAACCCACTGCAATTGATAGCAATGTTTAACAAGAAGAAAACATTCACTGGCGAGGATGAAAACAAGGTGTATTTTAACAATATATAAATAGGACTCGGTTTTCTGCATGCACTTCTAGAGGGGAACTCATCCACTTTACTTTAGAAGCACACCTAGGACTGAAATCATTTACCTTTCCCTGTCAATAGTGACAAGTAGATCTAGCAAGGGAGTCAAGAAAATTAGTTAAGTGACTACACATGAACCAATGAACACCATTCATGAGGAATTTGCGGTAGCCCATAGCTCAATAATAGCTTTTCCTTTATTAACTCTGCATAGTGCAAGAAAAGACCAGATATAAAATACAACAATATAACCTGTCTGGAGTTTCACTCTAAAAAATAAATAAGTAATGGATCTCAGTTTAATTGACAGTTTAATTTTCCTCTTTTTCAGCCTGAGGAAATTATAATTTAAACCTCCCAGACTATGTCTGGGGCAAGTTTCTGAGCTTGCAAGGACTCTTGCCATCCTTTTGGAAATACAAAACAAAACTAAATCAGTCACAATCACATGCAAGAGAGCTATTCAGATAAGTTTGGTGGGTCCCAAATAAAGCAACATAATCCAAAAAAATCACAATAGTGACCTCCACTACCTAAACTGAGACTTCACAAATTAAATTAGTTCCCAGGACATGCTGAGCACACGCATGGATGCCTCGTCACCACCTTATACAGGCCCTCAGTTCAGTGGTGCTGATGTATCATTAATTATTCCAGTTTCTCATCTAAGTTGAACAGACAAGGGTTCTGAGAAATCAGTTAACTGTACTGATCCATTACTGTGACTGCTGGGCCCAACAGCTTTGCAGTTACAGACAGGGGACTCTGAGGCAAAAGACACTGTTGGAGAAGAAAAGGGACTCTAATCCCAGTTATGTGCCAATCTCAAGAGAGAGTAACTCAATTCTGCAGGGAGTTATGTACTTAGCTCAATGCAGATATTAATATAATTAGCCTAAAGTTTGCTATCACAGCTCAAAAATGTATTTGAACTAATGAAACATTTTAGGAGGTTTTGTGGTTTTGGTTTTGTTTGCCTTTTTTTTTTTTTTTTAATTCTATTTGTTAAGTACAGAAATGCTGACATTGTAGAGCAGGGGTATCAAACTCCTACATTTATACAGTCCCAAAATTACATTCGGCCCTTTGACGGCAACCGTGAGGCTGATGTAGTCCCCGGCGAAAATGGGTTTGACGCCCCTGTTGTAGAGCCTCCAGATTCAGAGCACATCAAAATGGAAGGCTGTCTACACAGCAACAGCATTTTCTTGGCCCCCCAGGACTTCCACATGTCCAGCTGACCCTGCCTTCCCTTTACTGAACTGCAGTTCTGAAGACCCCCAGAGTAAGCTGATCTCCATGCAAATCCTTTCTCCTCAACTCTATCTCTGTCCAGTCAGCTACTTCCCACTGGAGATTAAGACATTATCAACAGCAATATGTTCTTACTGCACGTGGGTATGTGTGTGTATATATATATATATATATATATATACACACACACACTGTACAGAGTGGGTGGGCATGTGGGTGAAGATCTCCACAGAGTAAATCACAAACTGAACTTTCAAAAGACCCTGCAAGCCCACAGTTCAGAAAGAACAGATTGGGATGTACATGCTCTTGTGGTATGAAACAGACACAGAAGAGAAATTTTTTTTTTTTTTTTTTTAAAACAGCATCCTCTTCCCCAGCATAAACATCCTACTCCAACAAGCTTATACTATATTATATACACACACACACATATGTAGTGGAGCTATCTTTTTTCATGATCCCGACAACTTTCTTCAACAGAACTGAGTCTTAACAAAGAAACATTCCACATCCACCACAGAATTTTCCTCTCCTAGTATTTCTATTAAACACTTTCAAGTTAGAAGAACATGCTCATGTTGAGCTACATATAATTTTCAACTGTTGCCTTCGTTCATTTGAATTCCCATTACACTTGATTTTAAATGTGTATTACTTGAAATGAATCTTCTAAGTATAGGTACCAAATGCTTTTATAAAATATTCCAAGTGCTATATATAGCAGCAGTTTATTTCCATTTATTTAAGTGGAGTAAAGTCATTTCAGTAATTTTTGGTTGCTGTTAAACACGCAGAATAGTAATTAGTCTGGAAATGCAATGCAGGGTAGTCAGAGAAAGGATACTGATGAACTTGGGAAATATCAGCCTACGTTCAGTGTACTAAAACAAGAAAACGAAAATATTACTAAAATTTAGCACTTATTTTAAGACTTTCCAAAATGCATCTAAATAATGTTTCACAAGGGTAGCAACTATGCTCATTTCAGAGACTGAGAAAGCTATCACACAAATGGCACAACCAACAGTAGAGAAAACAGCACAACTCCAGACCCAAGGACCTGAACACATTGGACATATGCAGTATATTAACAATACCATCTTCTCACTCTGACTTTTGCAGCTTATTGGACCACACCAACTCCGGGGGCCAAATTAATTAAAAAAAAGGCAGATCCCAAACTCTTTCCATAGTATTTACAACTCACTTTTCTTAGCTCTGATTGGTATCATGATGTACGCTTAATTACATTGTCTTGCTAAAGTTACAAAACATGAAATTAAAAAAGAGATGAATTGCATCTGTGCTTCTGAAAATGTACCTAGCAACAATCTATCTCTGTATAGTTATCAATAATAATCACCAAGCCACATGTCATTACTGAAGCTATAACAGAGATGGATCAGAAGAACCTTCACATCTAGAAGGGAGAGAAGACTATAGCAAGCCTTTTGATCCACATGGTTCTGCCCCACATTTTTGTGTATTTTGTTGCCTCATTCTGGCCCAACTGCTATCCTGCTACTTCAATAACAGGTGCTAGTTTCAGTAAGTACAGTATGACTATATGATACAATCTTGGCATTCTTTTTAAACAAGCATCGGGAAGGGGAAAAATTGTAAAGGCTTTTGCAAGTCAAAGTCAGTCTTTAGTTGCAATTTTCACACATTCTGAATGTCTCACACTCAAAAAAAAGAAAAACAATCAAAAACCAAACCCCAAAATAACCCACAAAACAAGACCTAACACTAATCTAATATTTACTTTTTCTACTTAACCTACAGGACTGCACCCCATGGAAAGGGCCCATGCTGGGAACGTTCATGGAGGACTGTCATCTCTGGGTGAGATGTTACACTGGAGCACAAGAGTTTGAGCAGGAAGCAGCAACAAAGGCAACATGTGATGACCTGACCACAACCCCCATTCCCCGTCCCCCTGTGCCCCTCAAGGTGGGTGAGGTAGAGAATTCAGGAATGAAGTTGAGCTTGGTAAGAAGGGAGGGGTGAGGGGAAAGTGTTTTAAGGGTTTTTTTATTTCTCATTATCCTACTCCAATTTGATTGGTAATAAATTAATTTCCCCAAGTCAAGTCTATGTTGCCTGTGATGGTAATCAGTGAGTGACCTCCCTGTCCTTATTTCAACCCACAAGCCTTTCATAATATTTTCTCTCCCCTGTCCAGCTTAGGAGGTGGAGTGATCGAGTGGCTTGGTGGGCACCTGGTGTCTAGCCAAGGTCAACCCATCACAATTATGACAGACTTTTCCTCTTATCAGGGCCCTATGTTATAAAAAACTCTGTCTGTTGCAGGTTCACCTCATGTAGCTTCTTTCCCAGCTACAACTATGCGTGCCAGCAAGTCAGCTGGACTGCATGCAGAGTTTACAAGTGTGTGAAAATTTAACTCCTCCAAGTGAAATGGTAATCAGAAAACCCTGAGGTAAAAGGTGAGTGTGGGCTTCATTTTTGCTAGAAAAACACGAGTTGGACTTCTTGTCCTTGAGAATCCAGCTCCTTCCCCTTTCTTCTAACTATTCAAGTTGGATCTGGAGCTCCAGCCACACATCTAGCAATGCCTGATGCGTCACATCTCTTGCTGTCATCCCTGAAAGATCATAACTGAACTGGATTTTATTTAAGTGCATGACATTGCAAAAGTAAGAGATGAAAGCAGAAGGATTTATGCTGTCCTTCAAATACCAACATACACTTAACTGAAGTCAGAAAACAATCGAGAAAACAAAATTGCTTACACTTGGACTCTAAAAGACGTGTGGTTTTAGAGGTGTCATAAAGTATTCACGGTTACTGTTTTTCTGTTACCTTTGTGACAGCTGTGAAAGGAATAGTCATTCATTTAATATATCTATTTCCTCCTCTTTTTGTATATGTCAGGAGAGCCGCAGATTCGACTGACCAGTTCTTCCTAGTCAGGTCATTAGGATTCAGTGATAAGGATTTACAAGGGTCAATCTACAGCTGCTCAAAGGCATTGAAGGACATTTTCTCTAGCCTCCCACCCCACAAATACACACGCTGAAATAAAATTTCTAGAAGATTTGAAGAAAAATGTTGTACACAAAGTATTTCAGCTTTAGCGTAGCATTTCTAGACAAAGTGAGATCAAAGACCCAGTTACGTATGAAGAGTCAATGTTCTGTTTGACACAGAATTCTGAAAGTCTTGGTTTCGTTCTACGGCATCTTCAAATATTTAATGAAATAGCTATGTCATATTCCAGCCTGCTTCACTTGAGCCTTGCTTAGCAATTTACATCTATTTGGTAGGCTTACACTATTGCAGAAACAGGCTCCAGGGAGAAAAGCCTCAAGTTTAACATTATCTTTACCAGCTTTTATTTTCCCTCTGCCTACTCACTTAAAAAACCCTGTAGCTGCTGATAATGAGACTGTCATTTACTCCCCTGAATATACTGTCAAATTCAAAACAGCAACAGACCAGCCGAATTGGCTATAGTCAGCATAAAAAAAGTAAACCCATGTGGCAACACTAACATCTAAGGACTAAGTCAGTCACATCTCGATGTCATTGGAAAAGTAATGAGGTAAGCTGGAACGCTGGACCCACTTTCAGTAAAATTCAGTCTGCACCTTTTTTAAGTGACTGAGAGACTATACTATAAGCATTATTTAGAAGTTAGTGAAAGAAAAGAGGATGGGGAGAGATGAAGCAGATCCATCCCCTGCCTTTCCTTTTTATGTTCTCACATCAGACAAAACCAATCTTCTTGTTGCTTGGAGCAAAAAGTCTACTGTTGTTGCATTTTCAGAGTTTTCTGACAATCTCTCAATAGTAAACTGAGCAAAGTCAGGTCCCAGTATCTACACTGTCAATCAAACTGAAAAGAAAGATGATTCTCTTAAGCTCTTCCTCTCTGTGCTTAACTACTCTGCACATTCTCACAAGGGGTTAAACTGGGCTGACTTTTACTAATGGCCTCACAATCCTCGTGTCTTTGACACGAGTTTAAAACCAGGTCTAGTTAAGCTCAGAAAAGCAGAGCATTCTTTTTAAAAATGAAAGTATATTCACTTTAAGTTCAAAAGTATGTTCTGCTCCTTAAATCCCAGACCTCAACGAAATATGACATAAGAAAGCTGAAGGCACCGAGTGCATGTCATTATTTAATTAAGGTTACCTCTATCTTTCAATATAGAAGGAGAGTGGATTTTTCATTATATGTCTCATGCAAAATCAGCCTTCGGACAACAGCATCTAAAAGCATTCTAACAACTACAGCCCATTTAGGAATTCTGATCTGTTTAGAGAAGTTTCTGTGATGTATAGAATTCTAAGCATATAATCCAAGCAGTATTTTTAAAAGATTACAAGTCCATCCATTTTATCATCAATAGGGCTCAACAGTTAAAGAGTTTATTTCAAGATTCCTGCCAGAGTAAATAACACTCACCAACTTCTCTCATACAAACAGGAAATGAATTAGGGAAAAATATATTCAGGTTCTATCCCTTATTCCAAACTATGTTTTTCCAACCAAAAATATACGGCTTATT
This sequence comes from Caloenas nicobarica, assembly GCF_036013445.1. Classification (NCBI taxonomy): domain Eukaryota; kingdom Metazoa; phylum Chordata; class Aves; order Columbiformes; family Columbidae; genus Caloenas; species Caloenas nicobarica. The sequence continues at coordinate 57,961,610 of NC_088249.1, read as the reverse complement.
TTCTGGGAATGGAAAGGACAAAGCACAATGTTCTCCAGACATTAAGAAGACAGATTCATAATACAAGTCAATGGTACTGCCTGACCCCCATCAGATGGGGGGATGCAAAGTTATCTGATTTCCTCCTATTGGATAATTCATGTGGGTTGAAAAAAAAAAAAATACACTTTCCTGCTGAGTGTAGAATTCATCACAAAGTATTTGTCCAGTCTGATGCTGAAGAAGACTCAGATATGAGATACTACCATTCATAAAAGCAGTGACAAACATAAACATCCTAAAACTGAAACCAATGAGACTGAAGCGCCTAAGCAATGAAGTAACTAGGTGAAAAAAATAATGTAATTGATTACAGGATTATTTTACCTTCACTATGTTTGCAACTAAACACAAGCATTACGGTTTATAGAGTCAACAGACCCGTCGATAGTCAAGAGTCAATTTGACAACTAAATTACCTAAGAGAAAGAAGTATTTGACCATTGCTAAGCATATTTCAGTTGTGAAAGTTCATATATATAAAATGTGAAGAGAAGCTTAGACTCTTGCCACCATATCACCTCTAAAAGCTTCTAATATAAAATTAAATTAAAAGGAAAGGAAAATACAAGCTTCTCAGTGGTCTTAAAACAAGAACATGAGTACAAAATTAAAGCAGTATGTCTTGTCTGTGTAAGACTTCGTGTGGTCTCTGCACACATTAACTAAAACATTTTAAGCTATGGTCTAAACAGTGGCCTGCAACGGATACATTTGTTCAAAAATCTGAGATGCTGTTCTGCAGGATGAAGAGTCTGACTCACTGAATTAAAAGAAAGGGATACCGTTGAGACATTGGGCTGTTATGTTTCTCTCTGAAATATTTTTTTAATCACTTTATATTACTCTATAACAAAAGAATAAGGATTTCAAAAGAAAAAGGAAGACATTGATTCAGAAATGCAGATTTTCCTTTTACACAGATTTGAGTGTTTCTCAAAAATTTCCACTAGACAACCGTAGTTCTTTAAGTGTAGATCAACTACTGTTACTGATGCTTTGCGCTATGAAATATTTCATTTTTTTAGCTGTCTGTAGAAAGCTATAATTCTTGTCATTATTACTGTAAGCATGCCACCTTTGTTACTCAATTGCCTTTTTAAGTATTCTAGGGAAACGTGTGCCACATAATCTGTGGACATATCTGATTTAGAGAGATAGACAGCACCGTCTCAAAGTAGGAAAAAAAATGAAGACAGAGCAACCAACCTGTTCTTCCTGATATCTGCTCTGTTAGTCCTCCATCTGTCTGCCTTCACGGAACGGTAATACCTACCCTTATTCTCAGACATTTTACATATTTTTAATGGAGAACTATCTCAATAACCATATACGGTTCTGGAAAGAATGAGAGATCTGCAAATGGTCATTTTCTGATTTTAGCACTGAAAATATTCCACCTGAAATTTTAACTTCAAGTTCACCTTATAATTATCCCTCAAAACATTCGAAATATTCTAAATCGAAATTAACGCTGGACAGTTAGAGCTGAACAGCAAAGATGCACAGAAAGTCTGATTCACTTTTTTTTTTCCTCCATGTGGAATTTTTTTATGAAGAGGTCCATTTGTCTCATAAGCTGAAGTACAGATGTTGTATTTTTAACTGTTTCCAGAGCACTTACCTTTTCCCCTGTGGTAAGCCAACAATCATCTTTTTCCCCAATACTTCTGTTTTTTCCTTCCCCGAAAGATCACAGCTTGCTACCCGCTCCCTAGGAAGAAAAAAAAAAAAAAGGGAAGAGGGAGAGAGGAAATATTGAGTTCTTAGTTCAAAGGTCAAGGCTAGGAACACCAGAAGAGGAATTCTTGTCCTCCAAAACAAGGCTCTGCCTTGCTAAAAGCCAGGATAAAACCCAGGAAAGTAAGTTGGCAACTAGCTACCTCCTCCACAGCCACCGGAGAAACTATTACAAGGACGCATAGTTGCAATTCTTTTTTCAGGTGTACCATACAGCTGGTGTGAAAGAATAAGATTAGTCATTAAACGAGATGTTATAGAGAGCTTTGTAGTTTCAGCAGTACAACAGACATTAAATTTATTCACCGATATAGAACTTCAGCTTAGAAGTATATGAGTGGAAGAAGCAGCTGAAGGAATAGCTGCTAATGGTATTTCAGTCTTTCCGCTCTAAGCTAACAATTCACTAGCACTGACATGTGGGTCCTTCTAGGATTATGTGGGAATTACATTATCGTAATGCGGCATCTTTGTACCACGAGCATTAGATAGAATGGGAAGTATATGGAAGCCATCCTGTCAAAATACCCATGGCTGGGCTTATTACCTGAATCACTTACTAAATCGGTGAGTCTAGAGTTTTTTTCCCTTCATCCTTTTTACCTTCACTTTCCTCTCAGCTACTTAAAAAAAAATTATAAAAATCACAAAACCAAAACAAAACCCCAAACCAACAAACACACAACTCCACCAACCACTTCTTTACTCAAATCTAGACTGGAAATATTATCAATGAGTCGTGTCAGTTTAACTTGGATTGCAGGCTCCAAGAGGCAAGAATGATCCCTTTTATCATTCTTGTAAGCTCCATATTCTTATACAATACATCCTTCTTATGTTACTACTTATAAAATTTTAGAACTTTGTGACTTAAGAGGAGAGAACGATCAGGACATCCTTAAATTCAGGGGAATTTGGCACCGGATGCTCATTTTTCCATTGAAATGAGCGAGCCATTCTCCAAATTTAGATCCAGATTGTAATTCAACTAAAAGATTCATTTTTTGTTACAGTTCTTGGGTGGCTCTTCCATTGCCACTTACTGACATTAGCAGGTGCATTTTATCCAACTATTTCACGGCTTCAGACTTGCAGATATGACCAGAGATTTGCTGAGCTCTACAAGCATGGGAGTGCCTCAATTTTGTGAGCCAGAGGTCTATGAGTTCTGTCCAAACCACACTTTCGAGAGACTTTTCTCTTTCTCCAGAAGTTCCACATCAGGTGAAACACAGTACTTTTCCCTTAACAGCTTTGAATCGATCCATTTTTTTCCTTATTCTTCCACAAGGACTAATCTCATTTCCTCATCCACATTAATTCCTATTACGTTTCTTACTGTGCTACTGCAGAATTATTTCGATTTGTAGTTATATACCATGGCTAATGACATTCTTATGCTCTGCTATATAGAACTTGTAAAGAAATACCTAGAAGTTGTTTTAAATTGATATATTAATATTTCTTTTTTGAGATTTTCTTTTCCCCATTGAAAAATTTCATCCTCTTCACAGCAACACAAATTCAGACTTTGATGCCAGAAAGGGCCTAAGTAGCTGTTCTGCTAAATAGGATGTAGACCACAGTGTTTCTCCAGATGATTCTCATACCCAATGCATAACTCTAGGCAGACAAAAGCACGTCTTCCAGAAAATTGCATTTTTCTAGTGCTTAAGAAAAAACACGATGTCAATCTGCAATGAGTTCCTGACTTGCATGAGCGCACAACAGTCACTTTCTGCCTTCCTACTTCACCCACTTCACTTGAAAACCAAGCAAAAAATATATCCCTCAAGGGAAGCCGGTTTTGCATCCGAACTATTTTTCCAGGCACATAAAAAGACAAATCAAGAATTTAAAAGAAACTCAGTCAGCATATTTTCCAGGCAGTCTGCCTGAACTCTGGTCTGCAGATTTATATTACTACTTGCTTTCAGACACAAGGAAAATGAGAAATCCCCTGAAGGAAATCCCTTGTGAATATCCAAGACAAAAATCCCAAATACCATTATCCAGGCAAGAACTGAAGTCACATGAGATGTAATTATTGAAGTTTTCTTGCAATTATAGAGAGAACTGTAACTTATATTCAATAAATTGAGTTTTGCAATGTCTTTTAAGTAGTGCACAAAGTGTAGTACTTCCAACAGTGAGAGCCATCACAGCGATTAGCCATATTCTTTGTTTTAAAAAACACATTCCAGGTTTAGCAGAAATGTTTTGCATTCATGAGGAAAATTACACAGTTTTCAGCTCAGAAATTAATCTAATTTTTTTAAACTTGAAGTGAGATCCCTTATTGTGTTTATCTCCACAAGGCTTTGAAAGACTTTACTGAGGTAATAATGAATTAAAAACGACACCAGTTTCATCTGATATTGCAAGAGTGGGGCTTTTTTTACATTAACCTAAAGGATTATGAACCTGGAAGAGTGCTTATGGTTCTTATGTTGATTTGTTTAATGACTTTGCTCCGAGTTCAAGTGTAATATTTAATATAATATTGATTTAAAAAACAAAACCACATTCACTCTCAGAATATAATGCAGTTTCTGATTGAGAAAGCGGGGAAAAAATACATGAAGTGACAAAGCAGTTTTACAAACTGGAGCAAATAAACCTCTCTTTGTTGCCCAGCTTTTAGAATTATGACAAGTAGACGTAACAATTTCACACGCAAGTATTTATAACAAAAACAAGAGGCAGTAGAACAATTCAATAGACCTATTAATAAGTTTTTCCTTGAGGCTTACAAAATCTGAGAAGATACTGTAAGACCACCAAGATCACAATTTTACATCTGTTCTTTGTATTCTACGCTCTACTTTGGCAGCAATTCTAGGCCGAGTCCTGTGTTACTTGGGCAGGCAAAACTTCTCCCCAGAAACCAGCAGACAAACACGTGTGTCCTACCGCTGTTCAGCATTATAGTCAAGAAATGGATTTGTGCCTTAAATAATGCAAGGGCATCTCCCTCAGAGAAATCACGTTCTAATCATTATGGAATGCTGCCGCCGTCTCATTAATCATTTCACATTTCAGGATTGAAACATCTTTTCTATGTGAAAAAAGATGTTTTCCTACGCCAAAGTGACACAGAATGATAGTTTAGGGTGCACGCTATTCAAGGGTCATAAAATTACAAAGCTACCACCCCTTGTTCAACAGTTACTCTGTGAGCATGTATTAGATTTGTCTCATAGGACTGCAAACTCCTCAGTTTCACAGGCCAGACCCCACAAAAAGCAGTGGCTGTGCAGGCCAGTTCTCGGGGTCCGTTATTACCTTCTGCCTCAGCTGCCATCTGTAACATATAAACAGCTCTCCAGATGAGAACTGCAGGCTACTATAAAGAGCTATGCAGAGGACTCAGTCTTAATGAACCCCACAGTATTCCTCAAATAATCCCTGAATTGTTGAGGCTGGTCAGTGAATTTATTAGTGCGAGAAGGTTAAGTTACACACTATTTGACACTTTAACCGTGTCTTGGGGAAACCTAGATGTTTAGAAAAATGTTTGTACATTATTTAACTCTGACACACAGAAAATTAGAGACCCTAAACTCAGCATCATTATTTTGCTGTAACTTCATCTTTTAATTATTACAGCAAGTAAGCTTTTACGTTCAGGTGAAAGAGGTACTCAAGAATGAAATAAAAATTCTCACACAACTCAATATTAATTCATTTCATCATGTACCTACATAGCTTATATTACCCAGAAAATACAGAAAAGCACGTATGGTTTAGTGTAGAAAAGACAACAGAAGCCTGTGAAGGAAGACAAAGCAGATAGAAGGGACATGCTGAAACCACCAATAAACATAAAATCACACACGTTGTAACAGCCACCTAGAGAGAGGCTGCCAGTTCAGAGTCTCTGTCTCCAGAAAGCCATGACTGCCTGATGAGAAAAAACCCACTGCTGAAACCTGCATCTTCATACGTGACCAGGGTCAATGAGAATCCAAGGAACAGCTTCATGAACTATGGCACCAGGAGACCGTGGCATATTTGGCCAAATCACGCCTGTTTTCACGGCTATCTTTGTGCCTGTGGTACCAGATCCATTCTACTACACTAGAACACCATGGCTTCACTGAGGCCAGAAGTTTTGCAAATTTGCATGCTTGTTTGTCCAGATACTGGTGCTGGGTTATTTCAAAGGAACGTTATGTTTCTATTACCTCTTGGCTTTCACAAAAATGTAATTTTCAAACAAGTAACTGCTGTATATAATTCCCATATACTAATTATCATAAACTGAAACCAAAAATATTTTTTAGGCTTCTCTCATAGGGCTAAGAAGTCAGACTAATAAGTTTGGGGTTTTTCTATTTGTGGGAAACCTATCATTGTGATTTCTTAATCCATCTCCAGAGCAGCCTACAAAAATTGTTCCTTCTCACATGTTTTCATCGCCATATGCGCAACTGTTATTCAGCTGAGATAAAATGTAGAATAAAGAAGTTAGAGCACAGCACTACCAGATGTTATGTGAAGTAGGTTAAAAACCCCAAAATATGGTAGTGACATGTTAAACTCTTTTCTTCTACATTTTGATTCAGCTGATTAAGTCATGTACATGGCCATGAAAACACAGGTTGAGATAATCTCCACTTTCTTTTTGTCACTTGAAAACCTGAAGCAGACATCCTCAGGCAAGTTAGTAAATGTTAGTAAATTTAACAGGTAGCAGCAATATTAAGTCACTATTTCCAAGAAAAGGTTCCTATCTTATTTATTTCACCTGAATAATGGCTCTGATTCCATAACGCAGAAGCAGCAGTATAGAATTGTGACATAGCTTTATACATGTATTAAATTTCATGTAGCTTAAAACTCTATGTTGTACCACAGCAGTATTTCATTACTTCTAAATCAATTGCCCAATCAGGAAGTCATAGATCCTAAACTAAGCTTTCATGACAAGTACAAAAAACCAGTACCAACTCTGTAAGCCCACTAGCGACAAGCAGCTGTGCATCTGCAAAGATTAAAGAATCTTTGCCCTCCTTGAGCCTTTTCCTTGGAAATAGTCATAATCACAGACTTTGAAGACAAATACAATGACTTCAGACAGCTTAAAGAAAAAGAGAGAGAAAGCAAGCCTTCTGGAAAAAAGGGCAGGAAAAGATAAGGTTCTCTCTCACAATAGGGTAGCAAATTGGACATACTTATTTATCTTCAAGTACTTAAATACTTATATTCATCTCGTACTTCCGTACTCATCAGAAACTCAGGAAAAATTCTTAATGGCTGTGGGCCAACATCTACTTCTCTTACTGAGGATGAGACTAGAACCACAAATAAGGGGGTCATCACCCTATTAAGACCAGCAGCACAGTTCTGTACAGCTTGCACATAGGGCAGTAATTCAGTAAGCTAGACTTTCAGAAGTTTACCAGGTGTAAAGGAATGAGAATAACGAAAACCAAGTGGAAACTCGCAACTTTTTTGGTCTTTTTGTGCACATAACGGATCAACAAGGGTTTTTTAAAATTTTATTTAATGGCTACTTTATCCAGTATTCACAGGTTTTCTAAATTACATTAGCATATTTTTAGATATCAGTTGTGACATTATTTAAGAAACAAACCTCAGTCATTGTGCACTCTAAAACTCCCAGAATTATAAAGACAACGTCTGAAAAACACAGTCGAACACAGGTGAAAAACAGACATCAATCAAAGTCACTAAACCATTTTTTCTCTCCAATCTCCTCACAAAGCAAGGCTTTCTCAGTAACTTAACAGGGTCTCAACTTTCAAGAATGGGAAATAAATAATGCAACCAACAGCTCCTGAAAACAAAAAGGTCATCACTCAGTACGCAATGAAAATACTACTTTTAAAGGCCAGACCAAGGAGAGTGAGAAAGAAAATTACAAACAGAAGCAGAAAAGTACCCAAAACTATAGGAAACTTAAGAAAAGGTCTCCTAAGGAATAACTAACCCATCACCCTAACAACACTTACCTTTTCTATATGTCTCAGTCTAGGAGCAGGCTGAACTGGAGAGGATTTATGATTAAGCTATTTCTGCTGCTTGGCTGCTTAGTTGCAGTCACCAGCACAGAGAGTGACCCTGTCCCTGCCTTCTTTCCAGGACAACTTGGATTTAGAGTAATGCAAGACTAGAAGATACTCACTACTATGTCACATTAGCAGTGACAACGACAAATGAGTCATTTGATAAACAATACTTTTCCCTCTCGTACTATACCTTTTTCCTTTCAAGTTCTAGCACAGCAGCAGCATTCTCCACGTGCAGGACGGTGCCCTGGCTCCTGCAGCTGTGCCCCACGGTGCCCTTGCCCCAGCTGTGTGCCCTCAGATCTAACCCTTTACACCTGGGGCACTCAGCTTCTCCTCCTGCTTCCTAACTCACTTTTGGAGGTCTCTGCAGTTTGCAATCTGTGTTGTTGATCTGAATTGTTTCACTATAACCGAAGAGGTGCATAAAGCAAGTTTCCATATGTTCAAACACAGTAGTTATGAGACACCTCACAAATCTCTTTCTTTGGGGAGACTACCTACAAAGGTCCCTTCCAACCCAAACTATTCCATGGTTCTATTCTATGATTCTAACTGGTTTTGGTGTGGCTTGTTTGGGGTTTTTTTGTTTACTCTAACAAAGAGCTTGCTGCTTTTAAGACTCTCACAACCTTTGAATTTAAGTGGGTAGGTCAGTGTAAGAAACCCATTAGTGATTTATGTTCACTTTTGCTAGAGTTTATGGAAAGGAAAAAATATAAGCATGAAGTTCAGACTCATTAGAGTCTAAAGCTCCAAGGGGCTGTAAAGCAAGAATGTGTTGTATGTGGATAAAGTTGTTTTGGCTCTTAATTACTATTGCTTCCCCTGAAAAATTTTTTAAAAAATCATAAAAGACTGAAATGTAGATTTTTTTTTTTTTTAAAGACTTGAAATTTTGGACTGCAGTCAAAAGATAATGGCAAAGCTGACTATAAAATACAACTGAACAGAGCATTTTTTCTTTGTCTATATATGCTGATCTTTCTGGAAAATATTTTTTCAAGATTATTTAATGTTTTATGATACCGTCAGTTAAAAAAAAAAAAAATCAGGAGAAGGCACTGGCTTATATGTGACATTCTATCCAAGTACTTGCGCTGGTTACCAGTGTTACTCATGTCAGGACTCCCATAGAACTAAACTGACTCGAGCATGGTTAAATGCGTGAAGTACCTCCTTCTGATTTTTTAACAGAAACTGCTGCTTTGCTTTTGCCTCTAAATTTTCATGAGGCACAAGTATCAAAAATGTAACAACACAGTATAATAGTGTGATTAACTCTCAGGCTGACAAGGAAGTAAAAGACAAAGAACTGTTTGGCTGACAAAATGACCAAATGCTGATCTGTTGGTGTGAATTCAGTGTGCAGGCCAACAAAGATTAAGTGGAATGTAAGGTTAAGGCAAGATTATTATGTGGCATTTAGACAGATATGTGCTGTTTGTCCCTGTAAGACTGATCAATGATTTTCAAAATGAAAACACTCTATTTCTGTCATATGTTTTTATCAAAATCTCAAGAAGTTCAAAAGATGAAAGGCAATTACATGTGGACCTGAAAGAAGATGAACGTTTCCATATGTGTATATTTTAATCTGAGTTGAACAGAAACTTTGAAAAATGAATAAAAATAAGGGAATGCAAAGATTAACTTTTAAATCTATTAATATAATAAATTTGAGGAGATACATTCAGCACTAATGACGCAATTTCCTGATTGAACAATGTATGTTCTCATTGTTCATTTTGGTGACACAACAATAAATTAATCCAGGGGGCTAAAGCTTCTGCATGACCTCCTCAGTTGTGCTGGCACCAAGTTTATGTGCATATATTTCCTAGCTCAACAGGTGCATGACAAGCAAGTCAAGGTGGGAATGTGAATTGTAAGTTGCCTAAAACATTACCTGGAAAATCAACATTAATAGAATAGAAATGCTCACTGAGAGGGTAGATAGTGGGTAAAATATCATTAAACTGTAAGATTCCCTGAGAAAGAGGGATGGCTAGTCCTGAAGAGCAAAAACTATAGCTCAGTTTATGTTCTATTACTGTTCTATATATGTGCTCTTCCAATATTCTGGGAAAACCATTATGCCTGTTTGTGTAATAACAGAAGTGTTTGTTACATCCATATTAAAGACGTGTTCTCTGTTTTGCAGGTAGAATCCAGTGTCAGTCCTCCTGCTAGACTGCTTCTAACACTTTTTTTGTAAATGCAAAGAAAAAAAAATCCCTCTTAATACTTCTTTGCTACTAATCTCTTCACAAGAAATTAAGAGGGTGCTGAATGTGTTGATTTAACATCTGTTCATTCATTGCAGAAGCTGAAGAGCTTCACTATCCACTGTGAATTCTTTTGCTGAATGTAAGTAAGCTCCTGAGTCACTTTATGTCTAATGCAGCACTCAGTTCTCCATTGACAGTTAATCTGCGTATATTAAATACTAGAGAGCCAAAATCAGCCCAGTTATAAGCAAATAGAATTCCGTTGATACTAGTGAAATTACTCAAGTGCTAAGTTTGCTACCTAATAGTTCTTCACCATGTTGCTCAAAAGAAAATGGTACTCGCTTTCTAAGAAGGCTGACTATGGGTCCTTGTCATTTCTTTAGTTTATTTGCTGTTACCATGCTTTTTCAGGGTGATCACATAGGATGTTACATACATTTGTCAGACAACACTGGTGGCTTTGGGAAAGATGTTTACGTATTAGATCTTTATATATATATATGTATATACATGTATATGCCATTTTTTCTTTCCTCTTGCAATAAGATGTTTGCAATGAACCACTTTCTTCCTTATGCCATTTTCCTAGAAATAAAGTTGTCCACAAGCAAAAATGCACCCCATGATTGCCTTTAACTATAGTAAATACTAGTTTAGATAAGCCTTGCTGCTGATATTTTATTTTTATTTGCTTTCAAGACTTTCAAGACTTTCAAGACACAAGGAACCAAGGAAGCAGGAAGAACTAGGGGTGGGGATGACAATTTTGGTAATAAATTCAATATCGCTAGCATTTTGAAGCTACAATAAAAACTTAAAAAATCTTAATGTTTTATAGTGTTTTGACCTTTTGTTGCCATTATACAATCTTTTCCTTGTATGTTCTGACAAATTAAACACTTCATAGTATTTATATGGGTTTTCAACCTACCTGTAATACAGAGCAGTAGAATGGCTTGCTTTAAAAGCTTAGAGTAAATGAATTTCAAATACAGAAAACATATTCCAACTAAAATGTATTTAGACTGTAAGATCACTATTCTTTCTCAGGCGTAGAGTAGTTTTAATTTGAAGTTGAGTGCTTTTTTTTTTTTTCTTTTTCTTTCTTTTTCATTGCGTTCACAATGAGCACAGACAATGTCAACAAAGCAAGCATATTCACTGGGACTGAGCACAAGATGTTCTACATCTTGGGCAAAGAGTCTAACAATTTGGGTGTTAGTCCCTTCTGGAAACTTCTTTTAAAATTTAAAAAAATATATCCCCCAAAACACAACAGCCTGTGAAGAACCTGATGCTGTGATCTGCTCTGAGAATCTGTACTGCAGCAGCCTTTTCAGCAAAAGACACTTGAGCACAGTTGCTGGATCACACTCAGGCACACATGGGACCTGCAGCTGTTTTGGTTCAAATGAGAGAACTGCTTCTTGAACTTCCGCATGCATGGAGAGCTATGTGTATATAAAGTGAGAGCTTATAATTTGTATATAAGGAACATAAAAATACAAATATCCCTATACTACATGTAAAATACTTGTTTGGACGTACAAAACGCGCCTGTGTAAATGGTGGTAACTTATTTTTAACTATGTGAATATTCTTGTGTGTGATCATTGAGTCTTTGTGGCTACGTTGACCTGCTTTCTCAGAGGTACAACTTTAAACTTTTCAGGACATCCTTTGTATATGAAGTGTGATATAATTTTTACCCGGTAACTTCAGATACAGGACTGAAAACATAACTTCACTGGACATATTGCCAATACCGTGGTATTAGTTCCCTGACTTTCGTAATTAAGATAATTTTTAAAAATATCCCATTACACTAAATTATGCGGACAATACACAGATGATAATATATTAGCTCTTTAACTTAATTCCCCTTTCAGTAAATTTGCAAAGTGTATGGCTATATAATGCCAAGGAACTTTAAGACTGTGATACGTTACGGAAAATAGTATTTGTATAAGCAATTTATGGCAAAGTATTAAAAATATGTTACTGTTTCAAACCTGAATGTTAATGGTAGCTGCCTGATACCTTGTGTAGCTAATTTTACTCTCAAATTTATTAGACTCCTCAGTGTTCTATTATTTGTAGTGTAATAGCCACAGGCATAATTTTTTTAATGCAGTTTTTACATATTTTATCCGGTTTCAAAGAGAAATCAGGATGTTTTACTCCAACAGCTAGGTGTCTAGTTTTACACATTCGCAACTATGATTTTCTTTGGAAATTTTAATGCTGGTTAATTTGTCTCATTTAACAGAAATTACTACTATGGATACTATATCCAAATTACCATTTTGCTTGATCATGCATCAATATGGAAAGCCTAACTATGAACATAATACCGCTCCGACTGCATCTGTAAAAGAATATCATTCTACTTCTGTACAAAACATAGTCACGAGATGGTAGCCAATGTACGCATTATTTGTTAGCAGCTAGATTACTGGTTACCCTTGACCTATGAAACCAAATTGGTATGGGATTGCATTCGCTATTCTATGCTTTAAAAGCTCTCTCAACTACCCAGTGTTCACATTACAACTCAATTTGTCCTCCCTCATACAATTTCTTAAATAACTTATGTAAAATACACCTGATAAATTTCAGAGGTGGGTCACAGACTACTTAAGGGATACACAGAAACCAAAAGAAATGTTTTTTTACAAATCATTTAACCCAGCTTTAACCTTCTAGCTCTATAGAAGGCAATTTTAAGAGTTGTAAAAGGCTAGTGAACAAGTTTACTCATTTACTCACAAGGATATCTCTGCTAACGTGCATCGAAGTTTTCTAAAGCCATCAGTGTTACACAAATGTTTCCAAGACTGTAGGTTTAGGATTTTAAGTCAGAAGTACTTAGCTGAGAAAAGAAAATGTATGTATGTGTTTAAATGACCCTACTTACATAACTTCACTATAAAAATAATTCAGTAGCAGTTTGGCAAAGTGAAGTTGATGCTAATTGGTTGATTAATTTCATTTCCACTGCCAGAATCTTTTACAGTGGTTATATATCAATATCCTGTGATTGCAGCAATAAAATACCTGTATCTGTTATGCATATACAGATATATTCACAACTTGCTTAACTCCACTGGCAGTGTGCTATAAATAAGAATCATGTATTACTGTTCCAGTATATATTCAGCTTCTCTATGACTCTAATATTAATTTTCCTCCTTGAACTTCCTTCATGATTAGTTTATTTAGGTATGAGAAGTGATGTCAGATATTAGGCTTTGCATAAGGATAGCAACAATGACAATCAGCTCCAAAGATGAGGAATAACTTGAGCTTTCAGACCTTGAAATAACCTGCTTAGTAAGTTATCTATATATGTGGCATTATATATTACTTGTAAATGAATATTAAAATATATAATATCTCAGAATCAATATACTGATCTAAATTAAATCCTGGCCGTTATCTATCATGATGCTGTGTATGTTTTTAATTGTAGATTGGTTGATCTTTGTGCTTAGGAGCCAGAGGACAATTTGCTATATCAACACTCAGTCCCTGGAATAACAGTAGGATAGCAGAGTAGGAGAGCAGGAATGATCAACATCTGGTGAAATTTCTTGCTTCACAAACCAAAGTAAACAAGTTATGACTATCGGACATCTGGAGAAGAGGCAATGTGAGATCTCGCCTCAGTTTGCATAGAGCTGCATAGTGGTTCCAGAGTGCATCTTCCTATTTTTGCTCTCTTAATGGAAATAAATCTCCTTCCCTTTTACTAACTTTCAGAAGAAAGGGAACAACATTCTGGTTCTACCAGATTTAATCTTGATATTAAGGAACACAGCAACTTGGTGTGACACTTGTCTACAGTATAATATGGAAAATACCCTCTGTATGGGTTATTGGATTGAGGATGCAAAAATGAAATTTATTCTTAAGCTTTTTGTGCAGCTGTGCAAGGTCTTTCATCACAGTCTATTCACTAATTGCACTCCAGAGAATAAAATTACTTTCTCTTTCTGCCTACTGCCTTTTCCACACAGCAAAAATCTAAACAGAGGTACAGCTATAAAGCAGCTTCTCAATTTGCATAGGGGCACAACAGGATGTTCTGATCACAGACACAGTGTACTCTCAAGTTGTTATTTAAGGGACAACCCTGAAAGATGATGTGTGTTACATCCTTACATTTTCTTCAGCTTCCTGAGAGCTGCTGAATCACTGCAAAGAGACTGGAAAATTCCAGCAGAGAAGTCTTCTCAGGTAAAGCGAGACACTGAAGACAGATGCAAAAGAAGGTAAAAAACATAGACCGAAACCTGTTCTCTGCTCCATCATGAGTGTGAGGCTACGAAGTGTGAGATGTTCTCCAAGAGCAGCTGAGTGTAGTTGGCTTCCGAATGTCTTCAAAGACTAACACTTGAGCTGGCGACATCCGACAGTGGTCAGAGTCCTTACAGAGCTCTGAGTAGGAAAACTGAGTACTCATGGGGATACTAAGCATACAAACCATGTGAATTGGAGACTTCCTTGGTCTAAGTGAGGTGCAGCATTGTTCTTCTCCATTTTTTAATTTCTTGCCATATTTCTGTGAAGCTTTACAGTACAGGTATTGCCTGGTCTAGGAACAGAGATGCCTTCACCTCTGTGATTCACTGTAGTTAAATCAGACACTTCCCATAAACTCCTCTCCAGTGAGTTAAATCTGATTCCTCAGTTGAACTCCTAAATCCTGGGTTCCCACTGCTTACACACTTTGGCAAGGCAGATGAGAAATACCTTGTGACATAAGAATTTTCCATTATTTTATCTTCAACAGTTTTCCTTTCGTGTGGGAAGAGAAGATAGGATGTCAGTGGCTAAAAACCACAACAAACACTTCCTTCTGAGATCATCTAAAATATTGATTTTGACTTTTTTAACTGGACAACTGGTGATAACCTTCTATGATGACGGAGCCAATGAGGAAATGAAAATAATTGAAACCTAAGTTTGTCATTTACATAATCCATTTATCCAGTTCACAACAACTCAATGCATTTTTACATGTCTCTCTCATGCATACAGTTTTTTTTCCTCTTATAATTTTTCTGCCTTGCTATGTTCTTTGATGAGCCCCTCTAGGAAATGGCTGTTGTTGCTGTTAGGTTTTGTTATTGCTTTTCTTTTTTAGCCCCTTCTTTCTCTTGAGCACAGTCAGTACTGCATCCAATAACCACTTTTCCAGGCAGTGAACACCACTGGATGGAGCAGAGAACATTTTCTAATCCAGAAAAAAATGTCACAGCCAAATTAGTCTGTACTGGCAACACTGAGAAGATTCCCTTTTTCATCACTGTCTCTACATACAGCAGAGAGAGAAAGAGCTTTTACTTAACCTTGAGAACAGCAGATGTAACTGTTGACATATTTTTAGGCAAGCCTTTGAAATTGCTTTTCTCATTTTGTGTGAACAGAATTCCAAGCTAGAAGCTGAAGCACTGAAGTTGCATGTAGATAGATGGCATATTTCTCTCAGTATAACAGGTATAATTAGTTTTATCCATGCAATTATAGAAACAGAAATACACTCTGAAAGCTTAGACATATGCTTTCTATTTAGTACTGATTCACTGGAAAGGAAATCTCTCCCATCTTATTCATATATATTTATACCTGGTTTTGAGGGTTTTTTTAAAAGTTATCATCACTATGACCTGTAAAGGTTAAATCATCAACTAGATAGTGGTCCTTGCAGAAGACAATTAAAAGTACCAATCATGACAAAGAGTACCTTGAAATTCCTGAGGTGATGTAAGAAACTTCAGGTTATTAGTAAATGGAGATTAAGGTGGGGAACACATATTTCTAGTATAGATAAAACATAGGCAAAACAGTAATTCTTTTTTCTAAAATGTCTACTTTTTTGCAGCTGCACAATGAAAGATCACTTTCTTGCTAGCTTTGAGATAAAACAGAAACACATGCCTAATGAGCAAATTATTAAAAAAATTCAACCTATACGTTCAAACGCAAGAGCCATTTTTCACACTTTTTAAATTGAGATCTCCTCTTTTTATCCTATTTTGAGTGTTTAATAGGATGAGTTATTTCACAGGCACAATTCTCCACCTTATCTTTAAGCACATAATAATGTCAGAACGTTCACAGGGAAGATAAATCCAAGTGTTTCTCTTCAATACGAGTATGGTGAGATTTCAGAGATTTTCTTTATTGTGCAGCATGTATATTTTATGCTACAAAGTTTTATAGCCTTGGAATGGTTTTCTGCAACATTTTTAAAAAGATACTAATAGTGTGCACGTTGATATTTAAAGTAAACTTAAAAGAGCATAAAACCAATCATTTCCACATCTACATAGCGCTGTCAAACAGGAATAGTGATCATTGTGGTACTAATATCAGTAATTCTTCTTGGAAGCTTTAAACTTGGCATTGCTATCATTACCGAATGTGTTTATATCAGCTACTGTATTAGTTTTTCTAATACCATAAATTTCTTCAGTTAATTATAAACAAATTGCATACTTAAATTAATGCATCCTACTAATAACATAGTATCTCAGATATATGTGAATGATATCCAGTTACTAGCAGTGATGTAGCTCAGTTAATGATGCCAAACACTATAACCTTGTTAATACCAAAAGGCACCCTGGTATTCCTAGAAAAGAAAGTTAGGTGTCTTCAACACAGAAACAAAGCAAGAGTGCACTGAGTTGAGAGCAAAACGATGCTGTCTTGTTAAGTTTAAGAAACTCTGAACTTACACAGTGTAACAGAGAAAAATCTTGCCTAATACTTAACTTCTCACAGAATAAACAAACTATACACTGACTGAAACAAGTGTCGTGTCACTTGTCAGCTCAGTTGGTAATGAGCAGCTATAGCTTTGTTCCTGTGTAGAACAAAGAAACATAAGGAAAACTAGGCGTACAAAATTCCTTAATTCTGTTTAGCAGAGATCTGCTTATCGGAATTGATTAATAGTCTGTTTCGGAAGTTATCTGGACACTGTTTCACAGGAACATTTAAAACATTTAAACATAGAGTGTCACCTACTAGGTCGCTGAAGCATAATTGTTTATAACCAAGTGCTTTGGGTTATCTACATTATAATTTAATCCTATATATATCTGTGAAGTATCTAGCACATTTCTGATGCTATAAAAATTAACACTTGAGGGAGCACAATAAATGAGTTAGCAAAGTAATATTACCCTTTCATCAGCAAAAGCAGTTTATAATGATATGTGACCATTACAGTGCAGCGTAGGCTGGTACTTGGATGGCTGAAAATTAGTTTGCTTGGTAACACAGTTATATTACCTCTTTTCCTTCCTGGGGAACGGAAGAGAGGTAGAATGAAAGAGGAGGGATGAGAAAGATGGAGCAAAAATCTGGGAATCTGGGAACACGAGTCAAAACCATTTGGTACAATACACTCTTGAAAGCAAGATGTTTTGGTATTTCCTTCAAATTTCATTAATTGCCAGGGAAAGGCTTACTGGAGATAGAGCATATTTGAAGGAGTCCTTGGGCCTAGAGAACATGCCAAGCTACAGAAGGTAATTGGCGCTAGAGAAAGGAGAGTTCACAGCAGGCTTTAGCGCTCTGAACACCGGTGCAAACTATGTCACCACTGACCTTTGAAATTATGTTGCAAATATTAGAAAAACATTTGAGCTGTCTCTCCACTTCATTGTCAGAAACTAATGTCATTTAATGTTAAACAGCCTAAAATACAGATTCTACTAGATCTGCTTAGCAGACCTCAGTTATTGCCTACTACACGCAAATGGCTTGCAACTTAGATTGTCCTTTTCCCTTTAGAAGGCAAGGACTTTATGTGCAAGTCCTTCTAATGATAAAATGTCACAAAATGTCTTCCCCTCCATGCATTTACTGTAGTAGGCCTTTGGCCGATACCATTTTTCACACAGACAAATGGATTTAGTTCTCTCTGCCTGCAATTTATTAAGGAAAGCACAGTGTTCCCAAATAGTACCCAAGACTGATATCCATAGAAATCTAGTCATAAATTAACAATAGTCTGTAATTTGCAGGCAGCGAAACAAAATCAAGTTACTCTTTGCCAGCCACCCAGCCTGAAATTTATCATCTCCACATATTTACAAAGGAATAGAGATCAGTGTCTTTCATGTGCATCAGATGCCACATAAGCACGCTGTGTGCCGAAGCTCTCAGCCTGGAAGGAGCCACTTGGTAAAACACAGCAACGCGCAAAAGAAAATAAGTTGAAACCGTTCTTACACAGGCTCTGTTCTGGCACCAAACTTACATCAAGATGAGCCTACCATGCTCTCCTACTAGCATGCATGTTGAATTACAGACTCCTGTTGCAAACAGGAGCCCCAGAAATACTGTAAACTGTTCACAGCTGCTTTGCATTGGGCATCCTACTGAAGAGATCTGGTTGTCCTGAAAAGTTCTGCTGCAAAGTCAAAACGATTTTACACCACTAACAACTTTTCTTGAATTTTTCATCTTGAGAGAGCTGAATGTATAACCTAGCAGGTGTTTTCTACCTTTGTCTATTTATCTCTCTCACTGGATACGGAAGTATCAAACCCAAACTTCTGCGGGTTAGGTCCACCTTGAATATTTCTGTCATTGCACAGCAGTGTTTTCTGAAATGTCTGGATCTAAATTTCGGTGACAAAGGTAATGTATGTGGAGGCTTAAGAACCGGTGGGTTCTGATATGCAACAGCCGATCCATTCTTTTTTAAACTTGGTTAAAAAGCATTTGGCATTTTCTCCACTCAGAACTGGTAAAACAATTTCATCCTGTCTCAGCATTCTTAAAATGGTCAAGTTCATTATCAGGCTCAGAGATTTTTCTGTCAAAGGTGGATGTGAGCTGCACACATTTATCCTTATTCTCACCTGTTTTCAGTTCAGAAAATGTCAAGGCTGTTTGGCAGAAGGGACTCTCTCAACCTTTCTCTGTCCTCCACCATTGATTATCAAGCTAATTTCTGTTCTCATAGAGAAATATCTACACTATAGTTTTTGAGTGCTCAGGTCTAGAGCTATAGTGCCAGTGCACTGATTTATTTCACTGTTTGTTACAGACCAGATACTGCTGTCGTTTATTAATGAAGTCCACATGAATAACAGCTGCTTATCCTGTCTTTTGAAAATTATAAACCTGACCTAGAACACCTCTTACTTTTATTCTTAGAGAACTTTTTAATAAAAAAGTACTGAAATAGACAAAGCATTGGCCACAATGTATCCATAACGAACATTCTATTTTACATATTTGAATCTAAGTTAAGCTTTCGGTCTGGTCATGTCAAATAGGTCTATAATATGAAATCCTGCCTTATTTTGAAACAGACACCGTTCTTCCATCTCCTTTTACTTTGCACTGATTCCATGTTGTTCTTGCCTGACCTACTTCACAGAAAGATTTACTGTGCTTCTCAGGAACTGCACTTTTCTTTGGTCATCTCATGGGATTCACCTGAACCACAATAACTGTTAGCTTAACAGAATTACTAATAAATAAGAGCTTTTCTATCAAATGAAGCACAAAGTATCTCAATAATGCTGTGGAGATACAACAGAGGTATGACCTCAATGAGAAAGTCTCCTGTTTTCTTCACTTAAATATAGACTATAATTTGGGCTGAATGAGAATCCCCCTGAGTTTATGAATAGCTAGATCTCCCACTTCCTACCAGCCAAAATTCAGTAATAGTTGACATTTTTAGAAAAAAAATAGGCAATTTCAGGATAAAACACTAAATTTTCAACAAACACTCTCCATTAAAAGATAGGCATAAATATTTCACCATGTAATAACCTGATTTATCTACATGAAAAGTAACACGCTTACCGCCTTGTACTGTCAGAACTGCCAGCAGCATGTATGTGTGAGCCACCAATTTATACTTATTCAACCACTTTTTATCCTCCTTCTTTTCTGCTTAACAATGCAAGAAACCTGCTGGTAAAAATATTACACAACTTTAAATCACTAGGTTTGCCCCAGCAAATAATTTATGAAAACAGTGACCTTCCTATAACTTATTTCTATATGTACTTAAGGGGAAATTCTTCCTGGCATGAAAGTAAAGATCAAGAAAGGTGCTTGACATAGGGTGTACATTTAAACAAGAAACAAGATTCAGTTCACTATCTTTGCATAATTTCAAATTTAGGGATTCAAGAGAAAGAAAGAAAGAAAAACATCAGACGATCACAATAATTGCAAGCCTGCACAAAACAGCTCAATTAAAATTTAGGCAACAGAAAATGCTGTTGTTTTTCAATGAGCAACCAAGATGTAGATTCTACAATTGGAAAGTCTTCCAGAGCTTGGTGTCTGGGTCACACAGCTGCCAAGGTTGCCTTCTGCGTAGCAACATCAACAGAGAAAGCAGTCGAAGGGGATTCATTTTTACCTTTCTCACCCGGGTAAACAAGAACAGGCGCTGCAAACTGCGTGTTTAGGGAGCTGTATTTGGGGCTGCAGCATTACAGTGACAGCTGGTTTTCTTTTTCTAAACCTAGAAGTAATGCCCAGAAAATACCAGCGGTATTCTGTTCATATGTGTACAATATAAGGATTTAGAACGCAAATTAAAAATGTGTAAATGGTTGTTAGCTCCTTAGCACAGAAAACAAAATATTACTGAACAACTAGGAGTGTGAATCAATTGAGACACTGGATTTTAACTCCACTAGGTCATCTGATCTAAGATTTTTCAAGAAGGGCTACCATTTTATGGTGACTGGATATTCTGCCTTAAAAACCTTAAATGCTAAAGGCTGCTAAATTTATATTGATCTAAACATTAATCTACATTTTAATTCATTCATGAAGTTATGCATAACATAAAAATGTGCATCAGAATCTGGCCCTGGCATGAAATGGATCTTTAGAGTCAAGTAGCTTTCTTAGTTATTTCCTACCTCCTCACTACAGTAAGAATTTATTTCAAGTGATATAATCATCAAGTGATGATCAAGAGAGAAATTTAAGTCTGCAGACTCTGAGGTTCGAACCAAAGATTAAAAGGAAAAGTGCCTCAAACCTACTCAGCATAGAGACTAACTACTGGTACCTTTGCACACATGTGTTTACTAAATAAAATTCTTTAATTAACTGTAATCATTAAAAAGACTGGATACTAATTTAGGACCTAGATTCTCCTGCCTTTGGACTTAATCCTTCATTATTATGACAACCCAACTGAAAAGTATTGCAATAAGCATTACACTGAGAGCCATTTAAAAAGGGCAATCAGTACCTCCACACAGTAGAAAAAAGGACAAATACATACGATGTGTTATTACACACAGTCCAAAATAGATAATTCCAGTTTGCAAAAGTAATGCAGTAAGATGAGCATTTTCTTTTCACTGATTATCTGTTTGAAATCTTGAATTACTAATGTATCAAGAATAAAAGTATCAGGTTTATATATAAGTTCTGAGAACCTGGCCATGACTGGACTGCTAAGCCTTACACACCTTTGCGACTTTACAAACAACTGCATCCACATAACAATGGGCATTTTCTGCTGCACAGATTTGTTCAGTGGATCAATGATTTGTGAAATAACAACTCGAATTCTTCCTGACACTGAAAGGTGGTAGCACCTTATGCAATATGCTGACAAATCTTTCTCCATCAAGCTAATCCTGCAAACAGAGAAAAAAAGGTACCAGTCCATTCAACTGGCATGAAAACTTCGCAGAAGCTTTTGATGGTGGAAGTTTACATTTTATTATGCCAAGAGTATTTGAGCTTTTATATTAAATATTTGATCATGTAAGATGTCTAAAGTACTTCACTGAAAGCTTATTTTAGTTAAAGTTTTCCATCCAGTAATCATTTATGACTGTCCATTTATGACTTGGTTCCTTCTAGAATTTGTTAGACCCAGAGTACTTCTCAATAATTTATGTCCATTTGTTTTTTCCATTGAATAGAGAACATGACCCTGATGAAAAATAGTCTGGTAACCCATCAGAATGGGCTATTCCAGTACTGGTAAACACTATGTGCTCCCTGGTGTGATGAGAGTTTAATTACTACATAATTTACCCTTTCTCTTTTATCGTATACAGAAGAGATTTTGGGCTTTACCTCTTAGTGATCAGGATGTACAAAAGAGACAGAGTAGTTTTTGGTGACTGCAGGTTCTAAGAGACCTTTTGTACAGTGTCAAGTTTCTTGAGTTCATTTAGAAGCAGCTGAGGTGCCCAAGACCTGCACCAGAGTGAAGGCTACAGAGTGGTTCTAGACCACTTGACAGCATGGATTAGGCCCTCAAACCTTTAGTTTTCCTCTTCATCTTCTTTCTGTGGCCAGATAACAGACTTTTAGGACATTTTTTTACTGTATGGCTTGTATTCCTGAGCAAAGACACAGAAGTAAGAACTAATATTTTCCAGTGGCACTCAAGAAGTCCAGATAAGCAAAGTTAATAATTTTTCACAGAATCACGGAATCGCAGAATGGTTGGGGTTGAAAGGGACCTCTGGAGATCATCTAGTACAACCCAGTGGTGCAATAAGGAATGAATCAGTAGAAGAATGTTAAAAATTAACAAAAGGAAATACTTACAAATTACATTGTCTCAATAAAAAGGCAGTCACAAGAATGCAGATTAAATGTGTGCCTTAAAACAACCTCTATCAACAATTAAAGTCTGCAGCATGAATAACATCCAGAAGAAAACTGTTGCTAACATATTTGAATATTTTGGAATCTATTCATATAAACTGACCTGTTCAAAGATGCAACATACTTGGATTTTAATCATACAGACACACAGAACACACAGAATGTTAAGGATTGGAGGGGACCTCGAAAGATCATGTCACCCTCACTGCGAAGAAGTTTCTTCTCATATTTAAGTGGAACCTCCTGTGTTCCAGTTTGTACCCATCTTTGCAAACAAAAAATATTAACCACGCACTTGTCCTCTGTCTAATTTTTGTCTCATGACACCATCAGTTGACACATTTCTGGTATGTCAGCTGTGTCTGGAGCTTGGAGTCCAGCACAAAAAGAGAGAAGTGACCCCTCAGAGCAGTCTGCCCCCCTGGACCACAGCCTTTTTTTGTGACCATTTGCCATCATGTGGTCCCACAGAGCAGAGAAGGTGTGTGGCAGCCTCAGGTGACACAGTGTGCGGTGCTTCGCACACAAGACAATGAAATAGCTGAAGTCTGTCTTCAACCAGGGAAAACAGGTTTTATCATCAAAAACACAGCAAAGATAGATCTACCAAATGAGAGATTCTAGTCACATCTCACAGTGTTTCTGAGGAAGGAAGGGTCTCCGAGAAAGCGTTTTATTTAACTGTTGTACTGGTGGCTCAAGGGGATGAGGTAAGATTCAATCTAAGCTTGCCCTAAAACTGTCTCCCTCAGGTCTACTTCTTGTTAGATACTCACACAGTTCACAGCCTGGCAGTGTGCCACAGCACTTCTCACAAAACAGCAATACCTCCAATGTCTGAACAATGTCATACGAAGGTCAAGAAATTGCCGAGGTCTGTACACAATTATTCATTTACCCTTATAAGCACAATTTCCTGTCAATAGATGAAGGCAGTTTTGAAGACACATCCATGCTGCTTCACCTTAAGCATGACTGAACTTAGGTTTCCTCCTTCACATATGGTTTCACTTATTTCAAATATTTTAACACAGAGACTGTGATACCAGGCTATGATGAAAAAGAGTGTGCAGGTATACCATAGGCAACTGTGTAGAATTACAACAGTTAGAAGCTCAAAACCCCTACAGTGAGAGTATGAAAATATTATTTTGGGGAAAGATGCAAATAACATGAAGTCATGACGTATTGACACAAATTCATGTTGCAGAACTGAATGACGAACAGTGCTCTCCTGTGAATCAGGGGTACTTGCAAGCATTGAGGAAAAAAATCATGAGACACAGCACACCTACGTATTTTATGTGATTTCTCCCAAAAGGACCACCACCTATGATCAGCTCAGTTTTTTCTTCCATCACTAATCACCCAGAAATTTCAAAACAGTGAATGAATGAATGAATGACAGTTTGAAAAATTTTGCTTTGGAAACACTAAAAAGTTTTATTTCAACCGTTTCAATTAAAATTAAACTTTCAGCAAGGGATCCACTTATTTGGTTCCAATCCAGTTAACTGTTAAGCTGCACCTTACAGATGAAATATGTCACAGCTGGGTACATATTTAGGAAACTTCTTGTGTTCTTTTTCTTATATAGGCCAGGCTCCATGGACAGCTTACCTATCTTACAACTAAAACATGCTATGACAGACTGCAGAAAGTAAGGACGAAGAGAAATTCACAGAGGATCCTCAAGACATTTCAGATTTGAGAGATGTAAACTTGAATTTCCCCAGAAGGGAAATCCTGATTTAGTGGATATGAGATGAAACATTTCAGGGCACTTTCACAAAATGTAGTATTCAGGTTTATCAGTAAGAAAAAAAAAAATCCCAGTTTTCACAAAGAACATTGTGATTATCAGAGTCAGTTAACTCAGAGTACTCACTGGCATTTGCTGCCTTCAAGCAGAGCGTTGCCTTTTCCTCTTCAGTTATTTTAGTTATTCACAGGTGGAGATCATTTCTCTGGACACAGAATATGGGCACCCACCATCCTACCCCATCTTCTTCCAAGTGGTGGAAGATCAGTCTTAGGAAAAAACCTGCAGAAACACAGTGTAAATGACTGCCCCTTCTATTAACGAGAGGTTGCCACATCACAAATGGTGTGTTGCTATCTTCTTTTACAAATGGGATAATCAGAGAAAGAGAATACAGGAGCTGCCTTTTTCTTACAGAAAATCTTTAACAGCTGGAAAAGGTAGCCATGGAGCCCAGCCTTGTGCCTGAGCAGCACCACCGGCTTTCCTTGCTGGTAAATATGGTTCACACTAAAGTTAAGCCTGAATTCACAGTAAAGAAACAAAGAGAAATGTGAAAAGCTACTAGCCGTGAACGATTCTCTCCTCACTTCAGTCAATCAGAACAAATGCACACACCTACTTTGCTAAATTATCACCTACCCATTATCTTTGTAATAGCCTCTTCAAAGAGATTGTTCTCCCCTCAAACCAATTAGTTCCTTTCATTTACTATACAGTCAACAAACTTCCCTTTACTTATTACCTAAGTCAAGATTTCAACTCAGATCACAAGAAATTAAATATTAGCACTTACTGCACCATCCAGTTCCAAGAAGCAATTTCCACACAGCAAGATAATTAAAAACTATCTTTCACAGCATAACATTTGTGCAGGATAAACATGGCAAAAAGAAAAAAAATATTCAGGAAGTAGGTTTGTTTTGTTTTCTTTTGTTTTTCAAAATAGCCTTCCATTTAACAAACAAACAAAAAATGCTTCTAGGGCATGGCAAGGAAATATATTTTATCCCTTCAAAATCTTTCAAATATATACTCTTCTGGATACAAAAAGCAGATAACTTTCTTGTGCATAAATGTTAATATAAATTATTTATAAAGAAGTACATACAATACAAAGGCCTCTATGGTGTGGGAAGAATTTAAAGTATAATTGATTTTAAAGAGTATAGACTCAGGCAAATGCAGACTGCTTTTGCAAAATCTCACTGTATTTACACATAAAATGCTAAGAACTGCCTGACATGACAAATGCCAAGTACAAGTGTTGAATTATTTCCCCTTGTCATCACTATGTGTATCATTTGACACATAAAGATAAGCCTAATGACTCAGATGAAACTAAGAAAATGAACAAAAGGCTTCAGTAAGAATGGCTTGCAAAACAAAACACAAAGAGGGATGTGCGCTCTCTGTGAGCATCTAAACAGAACAAAAAAATACTGCCAGGATAAGCAGGAAAAAAAAAAAAGTCTCCAGAGCAAATGCAAAACAAAATTCTCTGTGACCAACCCTCCAACCCTTTACAAACACACCAGTCAGGAAAATTGGATCTGGATTCAAAATCAAATCCATGTACACTCTACATGAGCTCAAATACAGCATCCAGGCCTTTTCCAATGATATTCTGGAACCTTTTACAATATCATAGCTTACTGAAGCAACAAGTCATATTCCTTTTGGGATAACAATACAATAAGGTTAGTCTGCCAGCCAACAAGCTACCAAAGACAAGTCTTCAGCGATGTACAGAGCTTGGCAGCTCATTCAATATTCATCGCACTTTGAATCCATCACAGACAGCCATAAGAGCTATTTCTTTCAACTATGCTGGCTTTTTTAAAGGAAGAGAGGAAGGGTTTTATTTTGAAAATATTAACATCTTTTCCTTCTGCACATTACAGTTGGCAGGACAGCCTGTGCTGTCCTAATACCATACAAAAGGCATCTTGAGGAGATAAAAAGTCCAAAGTGAAGTGAGAGCACACAGGTTTCTGCTCTTCTGTCTGGCAGGAGTATCTAAACAGAGACAAAACTGGACTTCATAGGCTGCAATTCGGATTGTTAGTTAAAGCAGCTAACTGACACAATTAGCTTATAAGGAGAAGGTCCTGTACAAAAGGTCAGGAGCAGCAGTGAAGAGAAGCTTTGCCCCAGCAGCACTTATCATCAAACACCTACTGTTTCTACCCTGCTGGTTCAGCACACATAGAGTTTGTTTTTTCTCAATTTTGTAGATTATGTCTCCTCTAAATGAAAAATTCCCATTTTCTTCAAGAGCAGCAAACTCAGGTGGATACTGGATACTTCAGAATGGCCCATTTCTGTATCAGATGACTGATACAGAAATCATACATAGAGGGCTGAAACTTGTCATCTCACTGTAGATGACAGTGAAAACTATGTATACAATTATTCAAATTGTTTGAGTTACTGTTGGTAGAGAAGGCTAATTCAGCTTAAACCCTTTTCTGAGCATAACCTGAGCCTAAATAGTACAATAATATAAATTAAAAACAATTACAGTAGCTGTATTTCCAGACCTATTGTTCTATTCCCAGCCTAAAATAGCGAAAGCTTTCCATTATTTGGAACAAGTAAACAAATGAACATCTGTGGATCTCTGCAACAGAAACTTTTAATTCTAACCTATGTCAGATTTGACATCTCAGCAAAGTGTACCACTTTCAGCACTTCTATATTAATATAACCCAGCCAATAGTTCAGTGAACCTGCTGCACTATCACAACTTAACAACTGAATGCATCAACAATACTAATGTTTCTGATCCAGATCCATCGTTCCACTCCTGAGGAAAAGCAATGGGTATTTGGTTGCACCGGCTATGTGAACAGAAGGAAAATCCTCCAGAACATTCTCACTGGCCTGCTGACTGCAGTAGCCAAACTCTGTGGAAGACTTAATGAAAACATTTGGGTAAAATTCATCAGGGACAATTCAGAGATAATAATAAATAATAGTAACACATGAGTAAATCTTAGAACAATTTACAAGACAGATATCATTTATGCTTGGAGGTAGAGAAACAAAGAAAGACACAATCATAAGAGCTAGTTTCAAAGCAGTGTGAGTTGTTCTAGCAGGTCAAAGGAATGGGTCAGAATTAAACCTGCATCTTCTTGATCTGTATTTACAGTATTTGTCCCAGACACTAAATGGGCCTAACCCAGATTTCACTGAAATAAACTGCAAAATCTCACAGAGCCGAAGGAGCTTTGCAGCAAATCTTACACGCAGATCCTGATTCACAAAAGCAACTAAGCGCACACTCCAGAGAAACCACTCCTTGAATCAACCACCAAACGTGAGAAACAAAGTTCTCTATTTTGACAGAGAATCTTAATATCCATTTGATGACTGAATTACCCACCTAAAAGGTTTTATTACCTGTGAACGCCACAACTCGGGCACTTGAGAAACACAAACTGCGAGCTTTATGGAGTAGAGTTACTTTTTAACAGCAAATGTAACCAAGTGAAACAATTAATTTTACCATACCTTCATCTATTCACATTGCACCTGCACACAGTCGCTGGTCTCTTTATAGACTTTCCTCTTACAACATTGTGAGTTCTGTTCCTGTTAAACGCTGAAAGGGTTGGGAGTCTTTGTGCTCTCCCATGAATGTCTCCTCTACAACTTCCAAAAGCTGTGTATAACCTTTAAATAACAAAGGATGCATGTACAGATAATCTAGTAGCAATATATTCCCAATAATATGCTCTAATGCTTTAACAACAAAATACAAAAAAAGGAACAGGAGATAAGTCATCGCATTCCTTCCACATGCAATCAAATAATCTAAATATTTAGCTAAACAATCAGAGCAATGATTTGGAAACTGCTGGTGTCAGTGATTTTAGACCATGAGCCACAGTTTCCCTTAAACACTCTTGCTCAATAAAATGAAATTATGAAAAATAGATATGGAAGTTTCCTTTCTCCTTGGTTTCTACTAGAAAACAACCAGCTTAATAAGAGAAAATATCAATATTACATTATCTTCTTGACAAGAACACTGGGAAGAACAGATGTGGTGCAAGTCCTGAAAATGCTTTAACTTGCAGAACACACGCTTCATTCCATTTTAGCCTCTGTTATCACTGACCCTCCACCCATCACGTATTACACCACTGTTGATGACTGACTGCGAATGTCATTCGAATATGTGCTAAATCACGAAGGTGGGTGTACTGGGCCTGGCTGGGATGGCTGCACTGCTGAGCAGCACTGGCACAGCCTCAGGGCTTTCTCCTTCCCCACACCCCTCAGTGAGTAGGCTGGAGTTGGGCAAGAAGTTGAGAAGCGACACAGTCTGGACAGCTGACCCAAACTGACCAAAAGGATATTCTATGCCATACCACATCATGCTCAGCAATAAAAAATAAAAGGGAGGGGGTTTTGGGGAGGTAGACATTGCTCAGAGAACTAGCTAGGCCTACTAATCTATCTGCAGGAGGTCGTTAGTGATGGCCTTCACATCGTTAGTTTGGGGGTTTTTTCTTCCTCTTTCCTTCATTTATTAAACTGTCTATCTCAATACACAAGTTTTCTCACTGTGGGGAGAAGTGAGTGACTCGCTGTGGTACTGGGCTGCTGACTGGGGTAAACCCAGCACACTGAGACTGAAAGAATAAAATCCACATCAACAGAATGGAAACTCCCAAACCACATCAGTCTCCTGTAGCTACTGGGTTTGCAGGACTCCTTTCTGCCAGATCTCCTTTCTTCTTTGAGCTGGCTGGAACAGTGAGACACTGTGAGGCCTAGGAAATAAGTGAGTCTCAGAGCCATATTAGGAACAGTATTGCCTTGGGTGGGACTGCAAAATAAACAGGACTCCAAGTTCCCTTTAAAGCATTTACAGAGATTTAAATATATATTTAAAATTAGAAGTATAGGCAAGTGAATTGGTAGTAAAAATGAGACCGTTTTGAACAACTGATATAAACTGATAGTATTGCCATTCATTGCTCCTTAACAAATAGAAATACAGTGTGTTAATGAGAGATGCATTGGAGGGCATCACACAGTTTGATGGAAAATGAACAAGACTACAGTTTGCAGGTCTGTGGCTGTTTTTCACGCTGTCATTCCTCATACAAC
The DNA here is from genome assembly GCF_036013445.1 of Caloenas nicobarica. Classification (NCBI taxonomy): domain Eukaryota; kingdom Metazoa; phylum Chordata; class Aves; order Columbiformes; family Columbidae; genus Caloenas; species Caloenas nicobarica. The sequence continues at coordinate 57,932,031 of NC_088249.1, read as the reverse complement.
CACTCTGCTCAACAGAACTGGTCCATAAGACTTTCAGGAAGATGTCCGAGCTGTGCTAAGAATAGCAAAATTTTCAGTTTAAATCTTTTCAGAATGCCGCTGTAATTTTCAAAGGTGTTAGTCCAAGACTTTCTCTTTCTACTAAGAAAACAGTATCATTTTACTGTGTAGATAAAAGTAGCTCAAGCTAAACCTACTTCTTCATTTTCTGAACATAAAAATAATATTTAAATTGGTTGTCCATGTTTTTAGATTACCAGAATTTAATTATGTAGATTGCCATTTGGATATAGCAATATCTAAATGCTAAGAAAGGTAGTAAGATAAACGCACAATCAGTGGAATGTTACAGAAATCAACAGGTCTCAGATCTAGTGAGACTAAGCTACTTAAAATGCTGCTGTTGCTCACCACTCAAAAAGGCACCGCTCAAGTTTTTAAAAGATAAGATTTTTTACAGATATTTAAAATCCGTTATTCAAAGATTGAAATGCAAATTGCAGTAGGTAACTGTTGCTGTCAGGTTACAATAATTTTTTCAAAAGCCTGCAATGCAGATTGCAAATATTCATTATGCACATAACAGCTTTGAAGAACCAGTTATTTATTAGCACTGCATTTTGTAAGCTGCAGTTCAGTTTTTTGCTATTGGAATTCCTTGAAAGGTTTGCAAATATTTGTGACTTATTGTTGATATTTTACTTATTTAGTGCCAAAAAAGCTCTGAATGCTCTTTTGCATTCCCATGTGAGCTTATAACTTAAATATGGAGCAATAAATAAGAAGATCAAATGATAGATCACAGGAAATACTAGTATTTCTATTGTGTTAGCAGCAAGTTGAAAATAAGGGGCCCCACATATTAATGCACCTTTGAGGCAGATGACATATTTTGCAATACTAGAGAATGTACTATGCAAGACAAAGTACCTAAGGGAGATCAATGTTGAGCATGAGAAAAAGGGACAAAAGTTAATCACACAGTTAGCTTGGTTAATCAAATTAACGATTTGTTCCATGTATCTTTTAATTTAGCTCAGTTTATTGTTACTTGGAAAATTGATTAAAAACATCGAAAGCAAAAAGCTCTCAAAAAAAGTAAGTATAAGACTACATCCTTCATTACATTCTTCTTTTAATTTCCTCCAAGTTAAAACACCAATTTGAATGTTTCTCTGGGGGAAAAAAAAATCACATGGTCAGAAGTTTCTTTTCTCCTTCTGAAACAACAGACTTAGACTCCATCTTCACCTTTCTGTGAACATTGTATTGTGAAGTCACAGAAACTAGACATTTACCTCCTGAAACTGATCCGCTCTTCCCTTCCTCACAGTAATTCTTTGCTGGGTTTTCATGCCAGCGGAGCCCTGAACAACGCCACGCTGTGCACGGCTTTACAGATAGCAGGTATGTTCACAGCTCATTTCACTCTTCAGAGAAGCACTCCAGCAGGTAACAGATCTCAGTTACTCTCCAGCCTGTCACGGGCATCCAGGGCGACTGAAAAATCTACTGGGCAAGGCAGTTAACCCTTAATACTCATCGCAAGCAACTCACTTAGATAGTTCCAGTGACATTACTGAGACCTAATAATGTAACTAAAGTGCTGATTATTTTTCCATTTCTGTTTCTTTTCTAAAATGGAAATATTAATTCTCCCTTTTCCTCCACTTCAATTTGTCCTGTATATTTACATGATGACCTCTTCTGTGTAAAGACTATGTGTGTATCAAATGTGTGTGCAGTCATTGATATAACTTGGCTTTGATCCTACTGTTTTCAAGTATGACTAAAGCAAATACAGAATAAAAAGGGAACTACAAGTTTTGACACACAATATAAAAACATTGAAACATTCCAAATATCTGTTCACAGATATTGCAGAAAGATAGTTTCAGTTATAATGAAGGCCTGCTATTAGGTTCTTTCAATACAAATACTTTCTGTAGATTTAATAGTAAAGTGTTTAGTTTATAATGCTGTTAATTGCTTAAATACTGTGACTTTTCAGCCTTCATGGGCTTTTTTGTGTGTTCTTTGTGGTCTAAACTAATCCTCATGCTCATCTGTTAACTGTTCACTTGTTTACCCATCTTGAAGTGAATTGGTCAATACTGCAGCTGCCAACTACTCCAGTAATGGGTGTCATTCCAAGAAAACCAGAACAAAGACATGCCAACTTCTGTGTCCAACCACTGAGACACTCAGAACCATTGGTGGAAACACTGACCTCAATAACTTCAGTTACTGAAAAGATATGTTGCTTTTATTATTTTTTTTCCAACTGCAAAATGACCGGAGATTTACTGTTAAATTCCAGGTAAGATATTGATCAAACATGGCCAGAATGCTCTGTCCTGACATACAATTTACAGAAGGCATAATTATTCTTTATGAACAGTTACAAACAGGACTTCTTTAGTCATATAGACCAAGGTGTACTAGTCACTCAGCAAAAGAAACAGCTGAGTGTCTGTTGAAACTCACTGTTGAATTGGTAGTGCCAGTGAGTAAGGTTTGATACCCTGCTCTTCTGGGTAGTGGCAAACAGGCTCATGGCCCCTCCATTTTACAATGCATTCTGATTCCAAGGGTATTTCCAGCTGGCTATCAATTCTACTGAAAAAATTAATTTAAAAGTCACTTTGGAATAGTTCAAAAATAGCTTGAAGAGCTATTTGGAGGCTTTGGGGTTTTTTCACCTTCTTTCAGGTGAAATAATCAGACAAAACAACGTTCTTGGTTATTGAAAAATCAAAGATCTAATGACTTCTGATAGGCCCCTGAGACTGCAAATGTCATTTATTCCACCAATTCACAAGCACATTGCACTACATTACAACTCTGCTAAGGAGATTATTATCATGTTAATATCAAAGATGAATAAAGGAATATATAAGCAATTTAGGTGTCAATCTTAAATCGACGTTTAATTTTAGCAACCTTCCCTATACCTCATTTACTTAATTTTTTTTCCGATCTGCTTCTGAACTCACAAATAACTTTTAATAAAGAAATCAGTTTGCAATTATTTTTTAAAATGTATATGCTTCCTGTATCTTTTAGGAATAGTTATCAATTTCTAATACAAGAAGAAAGAGACCTTCTTAAGTGAAGAAGTGGAAGATAATTCCAGTTTAAAAAATAAAGATTAAAGATTCAGATAACTCCCTAGAGGTAAAGCGGAGAATACCAGGAACATCAGTAGATGTAGTAGAGGAATTGTAATAATTCCTCATATAATTTCTATAGTAACAAAATAAATACAAGCGCCCATCCTTGCCATGTAGTGCACTGCTATAGCAGTTTTATACCCAGATAGACAGAATCTTGCAAGATTGTCTAAAGGACTCATAATAATATTTTTAATGTATACGACTGAGGAAATTAATAAGATCTATGCATTTTTTTTCAGGTTCAAAAATCAAAACTATATAGACTGAAAGACTTCATGCTAGCGTGACTCCTTTCCAAAATATCTTCTGTCTACAAAACCTAGTCTCAAGAAACACCTCTTAGAATTCATTGTAATGATATTTCAAAGAAAATGTCTTCTGGCTTTTAGTACAGTCCATTTCTGTAAAAACAATGCTGTAGTACAGAACCTTGACATGGCAAAACTAGCAGCACCAGAGATCTTCCCAATGTAATTTATTATCACACTACGAAAAGTAACGAGAAAACTTACTAGAACAAGAATAAAATAGTATACAAATTTATTTAATATAATATAATAAACTGAAATATAAAGATTTCCATCACTTTTGAATTAACTATAATGACAGATAAAGAGCTATCAAAAGGAAACAGATGCTAAAACCTAACTTGGAACACAGTGGAAGGTCCTACTCTACATATTGTATGTAGTATTATACAAGAGCATGTATACCATGCATAAACATCTTCAGAGAACATTAAAGCCACATGATTGAACTCTAAAACAAAAAGACACTATTATTCTAAAGCTGCATTCAGAGTCCTAAGCCTGTCTTGCCTGGGTGCTTATTACAGCACAATATTTCACTAACTATCACATACAGATTAGATACAATTCAAAACTGTCAGTAGTTAGCTTACAGAGATAACAGTATAATTTCCGTAACTAGCCCCATTTTCCTGTTTCTGTATTGTAAAGATCATAATTTGATGTTGTAATAATCAAATTGGTCTCAACAGCTACTGTGACCTTATAAACTATACAAAATGTACATCTGTTGTATTTTGAAGGACTCTCATCATCACCAAACAGGACAAAAAGCTGCAAATACAGACAAAATAGCTCGACAAGTGGTATACTGCAGTAATTAGATTCAACTTCTGTCACAGTCTGTACAATATTTGTGAAGTACATTTGTCCCAAACAAATATCTTCTTGCTGTGGCTTTCTAACAGCCTGTACAAGTTTCTATACACAGCTGACTTCTTCAAACTTACAGCAAGAAAGATTCATGTGGAAGATTTCCATTGATATATTAAATAATCAGGCCATATCAAACCAAACCCCACAGAATCTACTACAGAATCTTGTATTCCTGCTTCCCAGTTATGTTTTAAAGCATATTGCCTTTTTTTGGTCAATCTTGCTTTTCTACTAGATTTTCATAATAAAAGTATTGTAAAATACTAAATATTAAAATGCTAAAAAAAATGAAACAGCACTGGAAAGCTTCTTCAAGTCTGTATGAATAAAGTTCTGCTCTGTGTTCTGTATCTTACCAAAACACTAGCAAAATATAACCACAAATAGGAGCTAGGTATTTCCCACAGTCATTTAGCAGGTAAAAGTAATGTCATCCTAAGAAAACGAATAGTGTTCCGTCACAGACAGAGATATAAGCATCCACACACCTGGGGGCTGCGTGGCGTGGGAAGAGAAAGGGGAGGAAGAAACGTCCTGAACAAACAGAGAGAATAAAGAAAATAAACAAACAACTAATTATGTCTCCCTAGAAAAACCTAAATGTTGGAAGTATAACATTTGTGCCATCCAGAACAACATATTATTCAACAAATACTAGTGTTATTACTACTATTAATAGTAGTAGCAGTGTTCTTCAGACAAAGCCCAATCCCAGAGCACTATTCATGCCTTAATTATGTATTTATTTCTTGATTAGAAAAGCATTTCTAGTCATTATACATAGCTACAGGCTTAATTTCAACTGCCTAAGAATGCACTTAATTTTAAATTTTGCTTACGTCCTAGCAAATAAATGATTTAAAGCATAAATTTATTTGTCAAATAGAAATTAAAAAATCTCTTTCTGTTGGGGAAATTTTAGGTACAATAAATGGTTCAGAAATCTTGAAAACCATAGGAGGAGAAAAAAACCTGAGAATTTGATCTGGCTGAAAACTTACAACCAGTTTGGACATTCAATTCTACGTTTCTTTTTGAGCTTTTTATAGAGATAAATACATCTGACATACAAACTCAAATGTGGATCGGAACTTGCCAAGAATTTGATTTGATGGTCTGCAGCTATGGCTTGCACTCAACTCTTTTTCAGAAGTTTAAATATTGGAACTTTACAAGCAGCAAGCATATAGACTTGCACTATTCCATAAGGTTCTGCTCTGACCCTCTCCCAGTTTTCTCTGTTCTAGCGTCCTTTGTGCTTCTTCCCTCTTGTCCATCTTTGACCTTTAACAACATATTTCGCTAGATGCTTTGTTCACTGTGATAGTTCCCCCAAAATCTTATCTGTGGATTTACACCTCAGCCCAGCAGTTAAGGTTAACGGCAATACAATGATTAACAACAACAAAACAAGAATATTTCAAAGGGCAATGCCAATCTCATTCTCATGCACTTAACAGAAGACAGTTGCACCCTGGGGTTTTTGATCTATATATTCAGGATGTGTAGACAATAATAAAACATTTAGCTCACAGCTGGAGGGAGGACTGTGCAGAGCTGAAAGGATATTTTTCTAAAAGACTACTAAAAGATTATGTCCTCTTGTGCCCAGGGAACACAGCATAGCTATCTTTCTGCTGCCTGCATGGTATCTCTGGGCAGAAGCAAACTCAATCGTGATTTCATGTCTGAGCAATCTCCTTCCTGCATGTGAAAAATCACATAAACAATGCAACAATGATTCGAGGAGTGGTGTAGCACAGAATTGTATCGTGAGATGAAACGGTGAGCTCAGATCCCAAGCTCAGCTCCTGATGTACTGATGGCATTTTGTGCAGTACTCACCCTGGTTTTCCTTAATTGTTCAGCCAGAAGAGTAGATTGACTCAATTTTTTTCTTTTTTTTTTTTTTTTTGTCATCATTAAAATTATTTAAAGAAACGCAAACACTTTATGCATCGAAACCCCACTGAACATACACAAAAGATTACTCTGGGAGAGAAGGGGTTTATATTGGGAGAAAAAAGTAGAGGGCTTTTTGCTGTAGGTGTTGTTCGGGTTTGTTGTGGGTTTTTGGGGGGGTGGAATCAGAAAGAAAAGTGACTGCAGCTCCACTGCCCACCAACTTCCATAGCTTTCCCTGTAGTTTTAGCATTTTGCTAGCACTTGAAATTACTATTTATTTGCTCAGGGTTTTTGTGGTTTTTTTATGTGGGGATAAAAGAAGTTGTAATCAAAAGTGGTTTAATATATAACCATCTTTAGTGAAGTATTGCCTTTTCTCCTAAGCATTAATACACTTTGTCAATAGACATGTGACTAGGAAAGATATAGAAATGCTCATAAAGTCAAAGAGTGGAACAGGAAATGTTTTAGTTTTATTTTTCCCTATTTTCCTATATTTCGACTAAACTTCATTTCTTATTCCTCTGGAAGCTTCCACCTCTTTTCTGGTGTTCTCTGCAGATGGTTCAGATTAGTTGAGATTTCAAAGTGAAAGACTGCTACAAATCAGATTATTATTTTGGTTAATATCTGAGAAATGAATGAATGCTTAGCAATTAGCATTGGGAAATATGGGGATTTTATTCCAAAAATGATCTTGTATGCAAACCACAATTCACCTCTGCAGTTTATATGTTAGATAGCCCATCCTCTTCAATGTTGTAGTTCATTAGCACATCACATCTGTCCCCTTTAATTTTTTCATCAGCTTGCTGCTACATCACAGGCCTGCTAACCTCTCTCCATAAACAAATAAAAGCAAACTCTAGAATTTAAAAAACTCCTCCTGGAGCTAGGAGCTGCTTTGCAGAAATTGTTTTCCCCTGGAGAAAGCCCTCTAAATGCTACTATAATGGATTCTCCTCGGGAAGGAACTGTGCAGAATTGAGGGTGTCTGTCTATCTCTGAAATCACAATCCAGACGAAAAGCCACCCATCCCAACACTCGTAAGGAAGCCTTCACATCAACTGAGTTCTAGCTTTGTCCCCAATATCATTCACACACTGAGTGCTTGTCTGAATTGAGTATGATACCACTTATCCAGTGCTTACGAATGAACATATTATTAAGGTCTTTTGTCCAGTATACTTACCTATGGAACACAGCTTCAGTGAGTAAAAACTGTAAGGATCCTGTAAGGCTGATTGCCTGCGGAAATTCACCAACGATGATTTCTTTAGGGGATCCTTACGAGGGCAGTGAGCCTGAAGTCTCCCCTCCTAAGAGAAAAAAAAGAGTAACCCAGTTAATTATATTGTCATGACTCTATGATGCTATTCATATTTTAATTGGAAATCCAACTCAGGTTACTGTTTTCTAATATTTTTGTATTTTTCTGTGCCACAAGAAGAACCTTAAAAACATACATCCAGGAAAATACACTCAGTTTAAAAACATACCCTCACAGTATGCCTGGCAGGAGGCGTATCTCCTACAACAAAAGATGAAGACCCTCATAAAATTTCTACTTACGCTGGTGATCCTGTGTCAAACCTCTTCAATCTTTCCTCACTAGAACCAGCTCCTAATATGCTTGGTCCTGTATATATACTCTGCATATTAACCAAATATGTGCCTTCCACATAGAAATGGCAACAGAGGAGGCAGAAACAGCATTTCAAATGTTCAGACGTGTTATTTAGAAATTGCAGCAATGGAGCGAAATGATAATTTTGGCTATGTAGCCAGTTATAGCTGGAGGCAGCAAGTTACATGACCTAAAGCAGCTAATGAGATGGTGAAGGACAGGAAAGAAGCAGGAGGCTGATGGATGTGCTACAGCTGGGTTGAAAAAATATGTTTCTGGGCACACCATGCTGGGCTGTTGTCAAATAATCATAAGGGGGCTAAAAACTCAGGTCTTGATCCCATAAATGAGTCCAACACCCACACATTCAGAGAGTGAATAGGGAGCTAGCACATCTGCTGTATAATGACAGTCGCAGGAAGAGTTACCTATTGTATGGCCAGAGGGCTAAAAAGTGTCAGTGGAGCTCTGAGGAGATTCCTGATGGGCAGCACTGAAGCCTGAATCCATTCTCCACTGAACAGACACAGCAGGAGCAGCAGCACTGCAGGTATTCATTCCCTGATGGTTCTTCTAAGGCATCTCTGCTCTGAGCTCCTGAACAAAGGCTAGCGCATGAGCCAGCTTTAGGGCTGTTTAACTCCAGATTTCTCTACATTGCAACTTAGAGGCGAAACGGTAGCTCTTGCAAACATATCCATTACCTCTTCAAACTCCCTCGATTAAGTGATTGTAAAAGAAGCCCTGTGGCAGCACAGTCTTCCACAGGGAATAAAGAAAACCTTTATGTAGGCGTTGCAAATTGAAATGATCAAAACCTGCACTATTAGTGCTCTAGTGAAATTTGCAGTATTAGACACATCTTTACAAGTAGCAGGAACATCTCTGGATTTTGGCGTATATGTACCCACAATAGGGCACCTACATCAATGTTTTAGTACAGATCAGTAGCATACTTTTGAAGCAAATATCCCAATTATTGCCACCTATGGTGCTTTAACTTGAATCATAGAACAGTCTTTGGAGCTAATAAAGTTGTTTTTTTCAGATTAAAATGAACGGGAAGATATGCTTCAGAAGGTCATCTAAGTTATAGTAGTAAAGGGGCACTCAGTCACTAGAACCAGACTGAAGTTATTGGATGTAAAAGAACCCTGCAATTGGTATCATAGTATGTCAGGTCTGATGGATGGCTGCAATAAAATGAGCAAGGTTTTCACTCATTCCTCTTTCTCCTCCCACATTTCGACTCATCTGCCTCACTGCTATACCATTTCCCCTCATTGACTTGGCTCTTGTGCTTCCAGCATCCTTCTCTGCACCAACTAAATTCACTAAAATGGCTGGAAATTGTTCCTTTTTTCCTCTGCTACTTTTCTCCCTATGTATGGAATAAAGCTACATCACCAGTTGTGAGTTACATCTGTCCAGAAACGGGTCCCCAAACTCCAGAGCTGATACGAAGTACATGTTAGGTGCATGAAGTGAGGAATCAGGGGAGAAAGGAGGGAAAATATAGCAGGGACAAAAAAGCTATTCATGTGAATGAGCTGTTACACTGGTGGAACTGGTGTGCCTAATGGGTGGAATTACGCTGATACCTTTAGGGTTAACAAAAAAGACCAGGAAAGCAATAACATAGGCAGGGCTCAAAGCAGGACTTGGTGTTTAGAAAGGGAAGATCTGATAGGCCCATGAAACAAAAGAAGAATTAATAGCATTTTTGCAACAGAGAGAGATTTATAATAGGCCGTAACATAAAGGCTTCTGTTGCTGCCCTGTTTTTTTAGTAAGCAGTAGTTACAGATTTTACTTCCTAGAATTTAAAAGTAGTTTGTAGATCTCCCTTGAAGACTGAGGTTTAGATTTGAGAAATGGGAGGTCTGAGATTTGAAATACGTGAAATATGTTCTCCCTGATAGAGCTGTCTACCCTTTACTGATTATCTGTGTAAATACATTCCAGATTTTACCCATCTAGCTCCTTTTCCTATCTATTTGGATAGATTTCAAGAAAGAAAACTAACACTCTCAGAAGGAATAAATCATGTAGCAATACAACAGAATGGCAATTTCCTCTCTTTAACTGTAGCATGAACCATCATACTGAAGATATGCAACTAGCAGTTAATTCTGTCTCATCTTTTATTACTATGCAAACACAATATGCAAGAAATACATGTACACTATTATTCCTGCAGGCTGATTTGAAACAAACTCTATTTAATTTGAAAAAAGTTAAAATAAAATTAACTTTTAAAGAGAATACTGTTATGAAAGCAGTATCATAAGATAAGAATAGTGAGGTGTTCAGGCCTTGTGAATATGTTAGAAAGATTTGTATAATGCTGACACAGAATCGTCTGAAGAAATCTTTCATGTGGTACATATTGCCCTTTGCTCTGCACATGGATATATTTAAAAGTTTAGATACTTTCAATGAGGAATGAGATTCTATATGATATCATATCCCACTGAGGTTGTTCAAATTATGAAAAGTAAGCCTGTTCCTGCAGTGATATAAACCTATGAGCAATTGCTAATATATTTCTCAGATACTAAATATAGTTCCTTCAAGAGTCATATTGATTTAGGGGAAACCTAGAGATTGGGAAAATATTAAGAATGAATCAATATTTTAATTTTCTTCAGGTCCTGTAACATCTAATCTAGTTCAATATCGCTTGAAGTTAAATGTGACCATTGAAATATGATAACAAGTGGCAGAGAGAACTCTTGATGACTGTTACCATTTGATGTCAGCTGTACTTCAAACATTGCAGTTTAATACAATTCTATACTTAGGATCGGCAAATCAAAGTTTGAAATGCTGTAGCACATGAAGACAGTGACACGATATTGAAAGAAATGTGCCCGAACAGAAGCTGCTGGCAACACAGAAGCTCTTGGAACTATGTGGCAAGTGACTGGATGCCTGCTCTGGAAATACAGAGTTCATGAAATACCTTTTACTCCAACCTAGTATTCACAACATCATCCTTATTTATATGACTTTCAGGTGTTTCTAGTTTAAAATAGAACCTCTGTCCTCTCTTTCTATTATGTAGAAATAGAAACTACCAGGAACAGCTCCTGGGTACATGCTGGGATATCTGGGATTTAAATCTGAAAGTGCTGAATAACTGAAATGAAACGTGGTAACGCAGTGTGTCCTTGACAGCAACAATTCATGATTTTGGATGACTAATTCGAAATACCCTTAAGCGGACTTGATTTCCAAAGGTAGGTGCTTAACACTTTCTAATAAGAATCATGTCTCTGCCGTATTTTTTAATATGCAAACTGTAAAAATGCAGGCTTCAGAAATATACTGTTTAAAATTTGTTGCTGTTCTTTCTAGCCACTTTGTAGAGAGGCTTCATTTATAGAATCATAGAATAGTTTTGGTTGGAAAAGACCTTTAAGAGCATCAAGTTCAAACGTTAACCTAGCACTAGCAAGTCTACCACTAAACCAAGTCCACAAGAACCTCATCTAAGCAAATTTTAAACCCCTCCAGGGATGGTGACTCCACCACTTCCCTGGGCAGCCTGTTCCAATGCCTGACAACCCTTTCTGTGAAGAATTTTTTCCTAATATCCAATCTAACCCCCCCTCTGGCGCAACTCGAGGCCATTTCCCCTTGTCCTATCACTTGTTACTTGGGAGAAGAGACCAACACCCTCCATGCTACAACCTCCTTTCAGGTAGTTGTAGACAGTGATAAGGTCTCCCCTCAGCCTCTTTTTCCACATAACAGTTGTGGGGGGATCCTCATGCCCTAACTCCAGAAACCACAGTCACCCCTAATTACTTTCTCTACAGTCAGTGAGGAATGATCAGCAAATTAAGAGGGGAATCCACCCCACAGATTCAGACTTTTCTTAGGCTAGGACAAATTATTCTCTCTAGGCACTCCTCAGCTAACAAAACTTGACAAATCACTTCAGAGAGAGAAGTGACGGATGTGGAAAAACAGAGTATCTTTCATTAAGCCAACTAATACAGCTGGAAAAAAAATATTTCAGGCACACAAATCCTTCACGTTAAGTAAATAATCAATCTCAACATAAGTAAATAAAAGCACCATAGAATATAGAAGGATGAAGATCAATAATTAACATACCCAATATATTTAGTTGGTGGTCAGATCTCATTTAAATTTCATTAAAGCAATGCTTCAATACTATTGATTAACAAGTATTAGAGAGAAGGTGGGGGTTTGGGTTTTTGTTTGGCTTATTTTGTTGTTTGGTTGTGGGCTTGTTTGTTTATTTGCTTTTGTTTTGTTTTGGTTTGTTTGCTTTGGTTTGGTTTTTTAAATATAGAAGTCCTGAAAAATCATAAATCGCCTCATAGAAGCACAATCTATTTCAGTCACTTGGTTTTCAAAAGATAAATTAGCTTTCACTACTCAAGATTTATTTAAAAAAAACCTTCTACCCCCTCCACTGATGGTTAAAAGCTGCCTTGATCCCTTCAAAAAAGTGTTATCTCATGAATATCTGCAACTGTTTCACCTGAGTGTATCTGGCATCAATTTATGCTTGAAAAAACTTGCTTTAGAAGACAAAGCTTTTTCAAAATTATCTTCTTGAAGCTGGTATAGATGTGTATAAGAAATATATTAAAAAATAAGACGACAGACAGCCACACGCTTCACTTTGTTGTTAATGCAGAGAATAAACACAAAAAATATCTTAAACTTAAAGGTCTCTGCAGCATGCATGACAAGGAGAAAAAGTCAGTACTGCAGTTCCTTTGGCCTCTCTCCTACCGGCTAGAAAGAAAAGGCAGTTCCAGCTGCCCCTGGGACTTCATGGCTTTAGGCAGCAATATGTGGAGGAGAGACTGTGCTCTGGCCTCAGTTCAGCCAGCTGCTCTTGGCACTTAATGCCTCACACCATTTTGCAGCTCCAGTTTCTACAGTAAAAAGATCTCCTCTAGGAACCTGTTCCCAAGATGGTTCATTAGCATAAAATTCATCCCTTTAAAGGTCATGTGGAAGGAGTAGATATATGTTGTATGTATCTCAGAGTTGCTCTAAAGATGACTGAGGAATATTGCTTGAGATAGCTATTTAGTCACAAAATTAACTGCAATACTTTGAAGGGAAATCAATTCACAACAAGCACACTGTACTGCTAACCGCGGCACGGACCCACTCCACACTATTATCTCCACTGTGACTGCATTAACAGTTCCTTAGCCGCCTTGGTAAGTGGCTACCCCTGAGACAATACTAATACGACTACAGTGTTGAGGGAGCTTGAATGCCACAACAATATAAAATGCAAAAACCTTGATACTGACCTACCACTGGAAAAACTAGGAGGGAAGAAGGGGCAGGGAAATAAGTCAGGTGCTTTAATGTATCCCATATATCCTTCAACTATGTTTCCTGATAATTCTTTCCTAGGATTTTGCATCCTCAGTAAGGCGATACAACAGTGGCAATAAAGATACACCAAGCATGTGACTGGGATCTCTCTTGGCTCAGAATCACACACAGAATCACAGAATGTCAGGGATTGGAAGGGACCTCGAAAGATCATCTAGTGCAATCCCCCCGCCGGAGCAGGAACACCCAGATGGGGTTACACAGGAAGGTGTCCAGGTGGGTTTTGAATGTCTCCAGAGAAGGAGACTCCACGACCTCCCTGGGCAGCCTGTTCCAGTGTCTGTCACCCTCACTGAGAAGAAGTTTCTTCTCAAATTTAAGTGGAACCTCTTGTGTTCTAGTTTGAACCCATTACCCCTTGTCTTATCATTGGCTGTCACCGAGAAGAGCCTGGCTCCATCCTCGTGACACTCACCCTTTATATAAACATTCATGAGGTCACCCCTCAGTCTCCTCTTCTCCAAGCTAAAGAGACCCAGCTCCCTCAGCCTTTCCTCATAAGGGAGATGCTCCACTCCCTTCATCATCTTCGTTGTCCTGCGCTGGACTCTCTCCAGCAGTTCCCTGTCCTTCTTGAACTGAGAGACCCAGAACTGGACACGATAATCCAGATGCGGTCTCACCAGGGCAGAGTAGAGGGGGAGGAGAACCTCTCTTGATCTACTAACCACCCCTCTTCTAATACACCCCAGGATGCCATTGGCCGTCTTGGCCACAAAAGCACAGTGCTGGCTCATGGCCATCCTGCTGTCCACCAGGACCCCCAGGTCCCTTGAGGAGAAATTCAGCAAGGATCAATGAAATTCTATGGATAAGCTTGGGTCTGTGTCTTGAGTCCAACAAGTCCTGTGTTGAGGGGAAGTCCAAGAAGTCTTGTGTTGGTGATCAGGCATTAACTGATACTGTTACCTGTTCTATTTCACTACAAGACACTTCTCTTTTTCCATACATGAAGAACAAACACATGCTAAAACAATTGGTTTCACAAAGACAATCATAAAGACAGACTACTTTATAAGAGTTCCGGATTATAACAGGATACAACAGCTGTTACCATAAGTACAGTTTGCTTTAACATATCAGAAGGGCTCTTAAAAGCCCAAGTGAAAACAAAGATCCCTTATTTTCATAGGTGAACACACAGTAGTAGGACAAATGGATAAATGGAGAGCAAAGGACACACAATTTCTCTTGCTTAGTGACTTTGTTGTCCATTGTCAAAACTGCAATAGCTATTAGGTGTGTACCACTGTCAGCTTTGTAGATTTTAGCTCTTTATTTCCCCAGATGCATTTCTTAAATCTCCAACTGCTGCCCCAGTGAATGTATTCCGAACAGAATTTAAACAAATAAAGTACATATTTGTACATCATGATATAGCAGAATATAAGATTTGCTGTAAATATTTGTTTATGAAAATGTCTCTCATAGGTATAGTAGCATATTAACTGCCAAGACACTTGACAAATCAAGAGGTGTATTTACAGTTAGGTAACACATGAGACTAAGCAATAAACAAATCATAAGAATATGAGGCATATGTAGAGTTTGACTGAAAGTGAACGGTTAGCTGATACCAAATGATTTAAAGGTTTTCAGCCATAAGACATAACCAAAGGCATAAGTTTATTGAATATGTGTGCCTCTCAGAAAATAAATTACTCCTGCAGGCAAGATTTCAGTGTACCGAGCTTTCTATCTTTGGGAACGGTGCTCAGTACCACTTTCTTCTCTGCTCCATTTGGTGCAAAATCAGCTGCGCAGAACATCAAAAACCAGTGTTGAGATTCTGCCAGTTACTACCCCCATGAGCCTCTTATGCCACCTGTCCTTCAAAGAGGCAACAAAAATAGAGCGAAGACCTTTATCTGTACCATAGGATAAGGAGCACATGCACACATGCCTCAGCCAGGATTTGTGAGGGAATTAGCGAGCCAGCTGAACCATGGTCCCGGTGCCGGGGAGTGCAAACAGACCAGACAGTTGTCTGGAGCACCATATTAGAGCAGTCTGCATCTGCCACCAGAGCAACCTTCCTGAACCAGTGCTATGCTTCCTGTTCTTCCTCAGATTCCCAGAGACATTCAACACCCTAATGCTATGCATTTTTAAAGACCTGCATGTCTATCAGTCCTTTCCTCCTGTCTCCTGATACATACCCATTGGAAAATGTTAACATTGAAGTGAAAGAATGTCCTTGCATGCCTTGATAAGAAGTGGAACAGTTAACATCACCTTCTGCTGTACTGACACCGAGCAGCTGAGTTAGCACCCTTGTGCTTTAAAATTCTTTTCCATGTTCAGAAATGTGTACAGAAGGCGGTGGGGAAAACAGTTGAACCTAGGAAAGAATGTCACCTATTTCTCAGACCAGTATCCTTGTCTTGCCTCCTTCTTCGCTTGACAAAAAAATCTGACAGGCATCAAGTTTCAAAGATAGAAAACAAGGTCAGATTCTGATATTTTGTAACATGATACTCTTAAGAAAAAATATACAGTGAAGAGAAAAAGATGAGATAAAGACTGGCACCTGTAGCTTCTGTTGCTCATGTTTTGTGGTCACATTCTGGCAGACTACAGATGTGCTGGCCAAAACCCTGATTCATAATGCATTTGTTGTACTTCAGTCAGGTTACTAAAATGCTCAAATGATGCACAAACTTACCGCAATACTCAAATCCTGAACAACAGGTTCAAGACTGTCTTAAAAAAAGCTTTCTACACTTTTTTTTTTAACAAAATTTTTACATTTTCATGCAAGCTTCCATCTTCCGTAACGCCTACTTAGAATGGCTTAAAATATCAGTCTTCTAGGCCCAACAGCAGGAATCTTTCAGAAGTCAGGAACTTCAGAATTCAGTTACATCCCCAAACACAGTAAGTTGGACAGACATCGCAGTTCACTATTATGCCACCTGACAAGGTCATCTCTATGGTACGAGGTGTGAGGTAGTAGGAAGTATGTAGCCTCCTTGAAAATCTACATCTTCTGGGTTTTGCCTGTATTTGAGAAAGTTACTCAACTAAATTCATAAATTACACAATTTTTTTCTCTGAAATAGAAAAAGCAAAAGGTTTTGTTCTCCCCCCACTCCACCCCCATGTCCATTGTGATTAAGAAAGCAGCAGTGGAGTGAGGTATCACACCACACACAACCTTCTGCCAGATGTCACAGTCTGGTCAGATGAAAGTTTGTTAGATTATGATGAAAAATAAAACAAAGTGTTCCCTTCACGGTGCCTTAGAATCCCACTCAAACCCGCTGTACACACCTTTCCTCTGCAACTCACTGGCTGGATTTCAGTGTAAATTTGAATGACCTGTTTTCTCCTCCTTCACCACCATTTCACTTTTGCTGTTCCTCTGGCCTTTACTGGTATTGCACAACTCACTTAAGATAGACAGGTGAATAACTATAGTTTCCCTGAATATTACTGCTGTACGCAGTTTACGTGCATGACCTACAGGGTTATTAAATGAATTAAACGGCATTTTCCAAAATTACTTCTACGACGCAACTTATATTTTTCATTTGGAGACCAATTCAACTTCTACTATCCCTGCACAGAGGTTTTGCTTGATGTAGCAGCAGCATTTTGAGTATTTGCCATTCTTTCTTTCCAGATGTCTATCACATCTCCATTACTTGAAGCATATGTGAATTAAATCATCTTTCTTTTCCAATTTCTCTAAGCATATTAAAAGATTTTGCAGGCTGTCATCCTCACATCCTCCTTATAAAACTCACTATATTTTTGCAAAGTTTAACAACAGTTAAGGTCCCAAAGAACTCTTCACTGACAATCCTCTAGGTAAGATCATACTACAAAGAAACCCAGTAAGAAATAGGTCTCTTTCCCTGGTTTTAACTGAAGAACAGAAGTATCACATTAATAAAATGGCACACTATTGCATAGAAATCTCAGTGAGCGAGTCACAGTTATCTCAAGCCTGCTTTGGAGAGTAGCAGCATGTTATGGATCATCTCAAAATCAGAGTTAGGACGCTTTGGAAATAATACGAACAGCTATGAACAACCTATTCCATCCCCTCATAAGAATATAAGTGAATGAAGGAAACTGGCTTATATTGCAGATCTAATGTTGGCAGTAGGATTTAGTCTTATAAGTTACAATTACTAACCTTCAGGGTCCTACATAATTAAGTCAGATTAATACTTTGACATATTTTAATGAAAGAAACACCTGTTCTTTCAAATATTACCTTGATTTACTTGATTGAATATTTACTTGGCTTATGTGATGACTTGATTTGATTCATTTAATAGAGGACAAGAACAAGATCTTGGCAGTATAAGAATAAAAATCTCCTCTTACAACATTTAAAACTGCAATGATTTATGACTCACACACACACAGAAATCAGACCTGACTAACTAGAACCACTCTGAAATGACTTGAACTATGACTGCAGCAAGGAAAGGCTCACAGCTCTAACATCAAGTTCAAAACGGCAGCTTTGAAGGAGCATGATGTTGTAATTCCATGAGAGGACAGTATATGATGGTGTTCACATTTCAACCCCATTTGCCACTCAACCACTTCTTAAAACGTTCAACATAAGAAAATACCAAATTATTTTATCATCTTTTATTTTATAATTTAAACATTATATTATGATTGCCCATCGAATAGTTCTTTTTTTAAGCTTTTAAGGGCATTTTTAATAAAATATTTAACTAAAATTGCTGTAACAAAAATACTATGTAGATATTGATTGCAATTCTGTTACTGGATACAAATATGAATATTTCCAAAGTTTAGAACTTGTTCTCTGGGTTGGGGGTGGAGGGAGTGGTGGTGGTGTTTCTTTGCTTCACAACACATTGGTTCATTGTTTCCATCTATAACAGGGATATTAGGATCTTCCACAAATTCAGCTTCAAAGAAATTAAGAAAAAAAATTCAGCTGAATGCTCATTTTAAAAAACCCTAAATTGGTTGTCGTAGGGCAATTTAAGAGTCCTATGGAATTTTCCATTTAATTTCCTTCAAAATGAATGGATTTATCCTGGCAATACACAGCTTTCAATACACTCGTTTTTTATACTGATTGCTAGCTGACACTGCTGTTGAGATTTTCCAGCATCATTCTCTCAGTTCTTGATTACTACAATGTTTTTCATATTTTCTTTCCATCACATGCTAGTGTAAACTATTTAGAGCAGAAAAGAAAAATCATAATTTGTCTCCTCCTGTAAGAATGAGATCCTTAGGTGGCATAAATCAGGTGATATATGCCTAATGAAACCTTTTCCCATTGAGTCTGGGATTTATCTGAGATGAGAGAGTTGGGTTTTTAAAAATATTTAAATAATATTTTTCAACCTTGCAGTTTTCATTTATTTGCTAGATGTCACCCTGGTCATTTTGGGTTTCAGATTACTGATAAGGCTGCTAATTTCTGATGAAGGACACAGATACTCCAGTAGGTGCTGATTTAAATCCAGCTGAAAGATCTTTGTAAAAATCAATTTAAAATAAACATTTAAAAATATTACTTTGGCAGCTTCCTAAAAAGAAAACTGACAGATAACCATTAAAAGCATTTGGTTTAATATTGATTACTCCTTGGACTGTTCAATTAGGCTTCTAATTAGGATTGATTTGTTGTGTCCTTAGCAATGAAAGCAAAGATGGCACCTGAGAAAAATAAAAGGGCTGGTGGTTTTTTTTAAATTAATGTGAACATACATGCCATTTGAAGCAAGCAAAAACTTGTTATATCCTACATTTCTTTCTGTTCACACACACACACACACACACACACACACACACACAATAAGCTATATAATCTGAAAATGTGCTTTATCAGAGTCAGACTACATATATGCAACCAGCTGCACCTTGGTCAGAAACCTCTTAATACGATGCTATCTGAATAGAAAGCACCAGGAGAACGCAATGCTTCTTTCTCATAGAGTCTGAAAGGACACCTCATGTTCGGAGGGAAAAAGAGAAAAGGAGACTACTGGGCCATCAAGTTCCCTCACAATTGATCCCCATGACATTGGAAATTATTCTCTTTTTTCTATTTTGCATCCTGCTGCTTTCGGTCATCTCACGAGAGAGTTAAAATTCACATGTAAGAAGACTAAGATCTCACAGTAGTTCCTAAAGAAATTTCCACTCTCGTTCCCCACTTTTGCGTACGTCTTTTGAAGCAACCATTTCTGCCTCAAGCAAGTTACTTGCTCAAAAGAGGCAGATAGGCCTGTGAGCTCTATTACTTTGTCAGCTGAAAGCACGGCCATTCACAGGACTTTGAACTTCACAGTCTTTACCTGGATTAAAGAGTATTTAGCACTTACTTCAGTCAGGTACAACTTCCCTCTCCCAAACTAGACATCATGATTATCAGCAACGTCTTTACCTGACCTTGAGAGTCTCAACTCCTAGGCTACTTCTACTGACTCTCCACCATCCCCCAAGATTCTTTCTTCTAAATAATTTTGCTTGGACCTCCTGTAACAAGTTACCAATTTCTTTGTGTGCTGGGGAAATGCAGAAGCTGAGTCCTGTCTCCAGCCACCTGCACCACGATTATCCTGCCGCGTCACTGTCGGCATTTGGTAATCCCACTACGCTAACATTAATATATCTTCCAGCTGTCTGGAGGCTGTGACCCTAGTACCTCCTCTTCATTTAAGTGCTTCAAAACCAAGTCCCAGTAAACTTTGGTCAACAGTGGATTCTTTCACCACCTTAATGTAGTCTTCCTGGATTTGCTCCGACATCACGAAAGGTGCATACTACTTGCTGTTAATGTAAAGCTACAGCATTGCAGTGGCACAAACTCAGGTAAAACTGGTTCTGAGTGCATAAAAATTTAAGGATTTACTAATAACCGCATTCATTCAGGTCCCTTCCAGTTTTGAAGTACACTAATACTCCTGCGGTGACAGAAATTACTGCCATCTTGTGATATCTTGAAAGCTGGTTAATTGACTTTGTACTGGCAGATAAGTGTCATTAGCTTAGGATGAGGATGCACTAATTGTGCAGTAAGTAGTTTTTGCTTTCTGGAGTATTTAAAAGCAATTCAGGGATTTATTCTCATTAATGGCATTAACATTTGTGTATTCAGAGTAGAAGCAGTCCACCTCTGTCTATTTGATGTTATAATTGGAGCAGATGAGTCACAGTTTATGAACCAACCTCAGCCATACCATCACTTGAAATTCAAAATCCAAAAAATTTCTCATTTTATATGTCAACTGAATCTCATTTATAGCAGTTATAGACAGATTTAAATAATTTCGGATAACTTTGGAAATCATTAACATATCTCACTAGCAGCTGTGAATATTACTATTCAAAGGCTAATTTCTATGTAACTGTACTTAGCATTAAAGGTTGACTGAACAGCTGTAATACCAGACAAGGTTAATTGTCTGGTATTACAAATGCTATATGAACTATTCAGACTATGGAAAGCCAACAGTTTTCCACATCCAAGGAAGCAGCAGATAAAGCATACACATTTTTAAATTATTTCAACAGTGATATATGTTTATACAGTTTGGAATGACTTTGATTAATATTCCTTAGGTAGCAGTCCAGTGTGTAGTGCAATATGAATCTGTGCTTCTCGGTGCTCACCAATTTGAGGAAAGTCATAGCAAAGGTCTTAAAGGTCTTGAAAGTCTTTGGGATTCTACTGATCTGGATATCACTACCTATGATTTCTATAGGAAATTCTAAAGTAACTTAACAAAACCTAGAGCACAAGAACTTTAAAGTATTTAAAAACAGTAGGCTCCAAGGATTTCAGGGTAAAAAAGTGCTTTACTGTGTTAAAAGGGATTGCTTTCAAGTGGAGTATGTGCGTGTATGACTCGTGTTCCTAAAATCATAGACTATGATAGAGTTAAAAAATTGTCACTGATACAGTTCACTGCAGCTGCAGAACACCCAAAATCTAACAGACAAGCTGGGATTCTCATGCCTCTACTAAAAAATGGGCATCAATCAAGTACTTAAAATAATGTTTATACTAGAATTTGGATTCCAAGATACTTAGAGAGCATTAGGAAAAGCACAAACCTTTGTTACACTAGGTCAAATTTTATCCAGGGTGAGACAAATAAAACACTAGGGACACGAATAAAATAATTTTGTTCTCAGAGCGATGAGAGAATTGGAGCTTGAGCTCCAACAGTATTCTTGTTTCCCGCTCTGCTAACTATGAATTTTGCAATGGGGAGAAAAAGGCATCAGCAGCCACAAAAGGGGCAGCAAGTGCCCCCACTGGTGTTCTGGCAAAGAGCTTCTCATGTTCATTTGGGAGGTGGATTATTCTAAATGGATTCTGGTTTGATGTTTCTCATTACTGAGTCATAGTTATTCAGGCTGCCTCCAACTATGGCTTAAAAGCTTCTCCAGGGGATGTAAAACGGATGTAAAGTGCTCACTCCACTAACATACCCAACATCTGATATGCAGCTTTTCAAGGCAAGAACAGACAGAGACCAAGCATTATTGCAGGCTTTTCCCATTTCCTAAATTTCCATTTCTAACACCATTCATTGTCACCTACTCTAGGATTTTGCAAAGCCTCTGGATTAAGAGTTCTTCATCATCAGAGCTGTGATCAAAACTCAGCATTCCTTACTTGACAGAGACTACCTGTAGAAGCAGACCTGTACTCTGAATTGAATCTCAAAGAGTAGTATTTATAAACAAATAATTCTGATCCTTGGAACAGAGGAATGTAAGATTCCTGTACAAGCAGTAAATTGGTTTCTAGTACAGTCTAATAATTGGCTGTCACATTGAACAGCCCTTAGTGCAGCTGAACACCTGGGTAGAAAACATGCTGACAAACAAAAAAACAACAAAAGAATGGGCTGTGTTTGAATTTCATTTTTATGGCAAACTCCATTCTGCTAAAAAAAAAAAAAAAAAAGGCCCCAGAAACCATGACATATTTTATCCTTCACAGGAAAAAAAATCCAGTATCATCCATTTTTAAGAAAAAATAACTAGATATTTTTATAATTAATATCTGGTAGTCTTTCCTTTTTTATACCTGTAACTTGTTGAGAATTAAAATCTGCACCGATCCCCATTAGTTTGCCCAGTAGTCAGAGACCCACATGCAGTACAATGTTTGTACCACTTTGCACCAGAGGACAGCACGCACACCACCCTTCACCCAAGTGCTGCAAAGCGGGTCAGCATCACGGTGCCATTTCATCTTCTGTCCAGTTAACTCAGAACTGCCAGAGTGGTAGGATGGAAAATGAAGAAATGGAAGAGAAGTGGAAGGAGAAATGGAAAGCAGGGAGTCTGTTAAATTGGCATGAAAGTGGGGAAAAACAGTTGCAGGTTTTTCTCTTTGCTTTCCAATCAAAAGTTGCCTGAATCAATTCCTGCAAACAGAAAGGTCTGATCTGGAGTCCTGCTGGCAGTTTACCATGCACCATTCATACAACTTCCTGCTCACAAACCTAGTTGATACCTATCTGACAAATCTGCTTTGAAACAGTCTGGTCAAGGAGTCAGTCTCTTTATCTCTTAGTCAGCCACACACAAGTCATTTTAATTCTTTGACTCTGCTTTCTTTCAAAACAAATAAATAAAATCTATTTTCAGATTGCAGCCTTCTTCAGCCAGGGACTACCTCCAATGTCACCATCCCCCAAGACGCGTAGCACCTTAAGATACTCAAAAAAGCTATTTGAATCTGGGCCTATACACTACCTGAGAGCCTCTAGGTACAACACTAAAGTCACATATAAGTAATAAATACTGTTCAGTTCTGCAGTTATACTCCAGCCAGCCCTGGACTTTTTCCATGTAGACAAACACTTTGGCTGCCAAACTGTTCTAGTGGAAGGGCATCCTCACAAAGAACCACAAGGACCCAATATCATCTGTGAAACTGTGACAAGCTAATGTTCTGATAACAGAACTCTGACAAGGGTTTAGTTTCTGATGAAATTATAATCTGGCTAAATATAACGGCATTCTCTTTTCCAGATGCTGTACGCTAGTAAATATATAAATAGCTTGCAAAATTATCATCTTGGGGTTTCTCAGTTTCTCCTAGTTCCTGGATTTTCTGGGACTCATTAAAACTATTTCTCTTCGTAAATGGCTTCCATTGTGCACGATTCTCTAGTGTAAACTGCTAATCGCTCTCATTGCTAGTGTCTGAAAATTCCTTGGTGCTTTTTATCATAGTAGCCCTGGACTAGGAGGGAGGAGGTCTGTTGGACTGAAGAGGGAGCAAAAGGAAGGGAAATTTCTCCATCCACTATACCATGGAAAGGACAAGGAAGTTTCCCTCTGTTTTTCAACAGAAGAATGGATGCTGCTGATGCTCTTTTGCCCCTCTCTCCCATCTGGCAAAGATGCATTGTTGTAACGAAAGGACGCTCTGGTCCCTGCAATTAATGGGGCAGGGAAACAAAAGAAAAGTTGCCTAGCGAGAATGAACGCATTTGTCTTTACGATTCACACAAGTCAATTGTTTCTGAGTAGAGCTCGCTACCTCCTGACCATGCCTCAAATGTCATCAAACCTGCCTATTAGAACATCACTTGCACACACAGTTGCTTTTAAACCATCCTCCTATGAAAGACTATGCTTTAAAAAAACCCCACCCCATATCCTTTAAGATTCCAGAGCAATTATCTTAAAAGCATAAGAAAGTGCTATTGATTGCTGCTCATCAGCTTTCAGCAGATGTACAGTACAACAAAAGGAGAATTAAATTTAGCTGTCTAATTATAAGGGATGAACTGAATTACCAGAAAACGATGCAGCAGCTCATTTTGAGAGCAGATATTGCAGATACATGGCACTTGGCAGCTTATGTTCAAACTGGATGACTATCAATACGGGTCCTTAAGTTTTTCAGACAGTTGCAACATGCTTTTTACATGTCATACAATGTATAATATGCTACTGCTAAAAGCTAAAAACTAGGGCACATAACTGCCTAACAGATGCATAATTAAATATGTCATGTTACTTAAAACTGAATCATATTTATTTCAAACCTGTAACACTATCATTAAAGTTGTTTTTAATAAAAAGGTAAATTATTTCTGAATTGAAAAAAATTCTATCCAAACCGAAAAATGAATGGGATAGTCATTAAAATTCTAAACAATTACTTTCTCTGTGCATCTGTCATTGACATTTGGAAGGAAATGAAAACATATATTTCTTATTTAAAATGTGATGTACTTGAAGCCATATCCAATTCGCTTAATCCAGTTGCATTAAAATTTGCTACCCCTACCATGTTTACAGACAGCCTTCAAAAAGCTAAAGAAAAAATAGCCATGTAAATAATTAAATATAACTTAAAGAAAAAACCAAAACAAAACACTAACAAATTCCAGTATTAATCACAGAAGGACGCAACCTTCATCTACCAAATCATCCTGAAAAGTAGACAAAAAGACTTGGAACATGTTGAGAAGGAAGCCAACACATCTGGCACACAAAGCTTGCCACTAGGCAGGCAGGGAAACTTCCATAAGGATCTGACTAAAATAATCCCTCCAGTTAGCACTACTCACAGAGACGGAAAATTCACAGCATTTAGGAACAGAGAGGACAGAAAGAGTAGCCAGCAAGAGCTCAATACAGTAGCCTTGCTTATACCATCAGCAGCCCATCTTGTGCCTCAGAAACACACTTTAAAATATTTTTAGAAATATTTGAGGATCACACCTGTATTGCTGAGATAATCATAAGACACCAATGCAGACTAAAACTGCAGAAAGCAAGCACTGACTCAAATATAGCCAGAGAATACACACGTGGTGACAATTTAAAGAGGCACATTGAGAAGATTAAAAACATTCCTTGGGGGTTTTTTTGCTTAGTTTTCAAATACAAAAATCCATAAATTTGAGCATTTACTGTGAATCAACTGACACACAGCCATATTCAATTACTTTCCATCCTTCCACCCTAGTTTGGGATAGAAAGTCGGGCAGACGCTAGTACATTTTCTACTTGAAATATTAATGAACTCAGCTTCCACTGAAAGTTTTGTTCAGGATGGCCACCAGGGATTTAAGAAGAGAAAAAAAGTATTGTTGAGGGATTCCCATTGCACTCATTTTGATTTTACACCAGACTACTGCCACTGACTTTGCTGGAGTAGTTCTATTTTGTGCTAGTGTAAATGAGGGTCCATATACGTTAGGAGCTATCAGCTTTCACATCTAGTGTAATCAAACCAGCTTCTTTTGCAGTAGGCAGCTCTTTCCTATTTGTAGCACTTTTGCAGTTGACTAGTTTGATATCTGCTAGTGACAACTCTGAAAATGACCCATGAAACCAGCAGGTGGGCACTTGGCAGATTTATCCTCACTGCTGTTGCAAGCGCCAGCCAGAAACAAAACTCAAAGCAAGGAGCAAGGAACAGAGATATCACACTTTACAAAAATGTGTATATCTGGTTCCACAGAAATAAAAATATGTTTTCCTCTATTAGCAATATTGGTCAAATGAAACAAAAACTGAGCTCAGCTATTAGAATTATTATTTTATATTGCTCAATTTTTATAACAATATGGATCAATCTCATGCACGATTCCATGTCAGTTGGTTGCTATGAATACTATAGTACAATGTAATAACATTCTACACCACTATCTGGAACTGCTTGAGCTGTAAATATAAAATCAGAACTTGAAGAGACAGCAATAAGATGGAGCTCAGGAGTACTAGCCAAAAAAAGAATGTGTTTTAGACTGTCTAGCTATCTCCTACAGCATGCTATGGTGCCAGTTGTACTCTGCGCACATGCATTTGCAAGTAGCTCATTACCAATGATACATGGGAACGTTATTTATTATAGACCAGTTTAAATGCGTTGTTTACATAGACACTTACAAAACTCCTACACACACTCCAGCAGTAACATATCTTGCAACTGGAGATCAATGAGCTGTCACACTGGCCAAGCTTCTCCCTCTTATCAGGATATAGTGGGTGACATTCTAGTGCTTCCACAGCTCACTTTTCCATGGTAGCAAACAAGCTTTACTGCATTCAGATAGTATAGGGCTGATACAAAGACAGCCAATGAGAGATCAAAGATACACAACATTAATCACATTCTAGTACACCTATTTATATATATTCATGTTTCTAATCCATTGAATAGTCTACATCTATTTACAGTGATCCTATATTATTGCTATAAGAGCCCATTACACATGATACAGCTTGATTCGATAGTAAACAAAGATGGCCCCCAAATTTGCCACAGACATACAAATTAAGAGTTTATTTCCCCTTTCACACCAAATTTTTTTTTCAAAAGACATACATTTTTTTAAGTTTAAAAAAGAAAAAAAATTAAAAATTACTGTGAGACAAAAAGTTGTTAAAATTGTCAACTTGTCAATTTCTTTCATTTTGCAGGTATTAAGTCCATTATTTGCTCTTTATTAATAGCATTTTTCAGGTAGATCCATCAGAGAGAAAACAGTTGGCAGCACAAAGAATGAACATCTACAGACCAAGTTCTGTGAGGAAAACCTGAAAGAGTTTGCATCATTTAGCCTATAGAAAACAGATCTAGAGAATATAAGAAAACAATCTTCAAATGTATCAAAAATAACTGCAAAAAAAATTTGCTTTCCAGCTATACAGAGGATATAACAAAAACCAATGAGCTAAAATGTCTATGTAAAAGATTGATATTGGACATTGGAGAAAAAAATTCTAATGTTAAGGCTAAAAAAGCACTGCTCTATATCTCCTGCAGAAACTATGGGGTGTCTAATATCTCTTAGAAAATATGATAAATTTCTGTATGGAATGACACCAATGCAGTTGGATTAAGTCAATGGTTTTGAGCTTTTCTAAATCAACGTCTCTGCATTGTAATTTGCAACCTATTTTTGACAAGATAGACACAATATCTTTCTTCAAAATGAATTTCAGGTTCCAGATGTTTTTTACACAATTTATTAACTTTTTTTTTCCATGTGTAATGAATGTGTAAAATTGTACTTTAAAAAAAATGCAATAGTTACACTTAAATCTCATGGACAACCAGTGGTAGAGAACAAAGTAATGACCTTTGGATTTCTTCAAAATTTTTCAACTGGCTCTAATTATACCCTGTTTGCAGATTCATAAGCAAGAAAAAAGTCCATATTAATCAACTAAATTACTCCCTGTGAATAATTAATTGAGCATGAGCATAAAACCATACTTTTTAAATGGAAAGAAAACATGTTTTAGAATAGGTATGCGATGAAAAGTTATCAAATAAATACCCATATTTCTTGACAAGCTAGATTCTAAAGCAGAACACTTAGATTTATTCAACGTTCTACTGGACCTTTGTGGATAACAGCATAACTTATGGACAAAGAATTAATCTTTTTAAAAACAAAACAAACCTGTAAATAGTAGCTTTCTCCCCCATCGCCATCAATCCTTATTGATCTCTGAACTGTCCAAATTACACTAGCGAAGTGCCCATGGCATCAGACAGCAGATGGTAACCCTTGAGCTAAGGCCTGTCTCATGAGGAGGTCTCAGACCTTCACCGGAGTCTGGTGATCACCGTGTACCTTTGGCTGTAACGAGACACCGTGAACGGCCAGCAGAGCCACTTGCTCTCTGATAGCTTTCAGCTTCGAAACAAACTTGCTGATAAGGTTTTATGTACCTTCCTGATCTCAATATTGAAAAAAATAGTTTAACAGTGTAATTCGGTTTTACTCATCGACCGCACATCCTATTTTAATGGGGTTTCTCTAATCACCCTCATTGTCAGAGGCGCCAATGATATGAATAAAATCTAAAAATGTATAACCTTCCTATACAGTAGAAACCTTTGACAAATGACATCTCTAGTATTTCTTTTAGGGTGGAAGTCATTGATCTTTATTTTAGGTGTAAATGAATGACTTTGGTGTAAAGGTAACCAACGTGCAAGATCATACTGTTGTTTTTTTCTTTTTAACCTCCAGTAATAATTAAAGCATTTTGATGGCTACACTTCAGTGCTAATTTATAATTAACTTCAGGTGCTTCTTTGATCTTGATGATATTTTTTTTCCCATTTTCTTATCAAGAGCCTCCATGCAGTGTGTAATTATGCTTCTTAGTGCGACAGCAACTTTGAACAAGTAGATGCATTAATATATGCTTTGGGAATCATTTGAGGCACTGCTGATTAAAAACATAATATTATATAAGCTCATAATAGGTTCACCAAAAAAAAGAAAACAGTGATTCTCAATTTTAAGGTAATGGATGACAGAAGCAGTAAAGCTAGCACCCTAGCAACAATACACACATTAAGGCATTCAGAGCATTAATATCACAACACTACAAAATGCAAGTGTCATGTTTTATATCTGCCTAGGCTCTCCCTCTAAAGAGGAAGACATTTCAGTTTTTTTCTGAATAATGAAATATTGAATCAAAAGGTTTTTTTAAAGTGTTAAAAGCTGTTATAACAATACAGTACTACAGCCTAACCTACCTGAAGCAACAAATAAATACATAATGCAAGGAAGAAGAGCAGGATAACTCATTTCCTCAGCTGAAGAAATGATCTGTAATTCTCAGAAGACAAACTCTAATCTCATATTTTCAACACATAAATAAGACATGCAACGGGGACAACAAGATTGAGATGCTCATATTAAGCACTTTCTATCTGAGAAACATTAAATGAAAATTGCAACGGAAGCGGTAGGGACAGTTCTTTAGGAAACACATCAGTCTACAGGTACAGATTGGGACTTGCATGACTTCTCTAGTCATTAAACTGATGTTTCACTGATACGCTACTCAAAAATCAAAAAATGGCCACAATTATGCAGGTAAAAAATACGCCTTGTACCACACATTTCCTTCCCCAGGCAAAGTCTGACTGCTCTAGAGCACTTTCAGGACAACCACACTAACCTGCAGCATGGATGAGTGTGTGTGCACAAATGTATCTGGTTGGTTGGAGAGGACAAAAATGAGGTGGTCAGTATTACTGTAAAATCTTCTAGTACAGTAAAATTTTCTAGTGCATAGAGGTTTTAAGAAAACTAAATTTTCAGACGTATTTTGTGATGTCATTTAACAAACACGTTTTTAAACACATTGCTAAACAAGTTAGCAGCACAGGTACCTACTAATCCTGACACACTGCACGATTACTTTTTCAACTAACGTGACCTCCCTGCTCTAGGATGGCTTTCATTCAAGCCAACAACTGTGACAGCACTTGAAACATCCATGAATCGACTTTCTGGGCTCTAAGAAAGGATAACGACAAGGTGCGCGTGTCACTTACGCGTCTGTACCGAACAGTATCGGTACGTACTCTGCCCTACCTCTCCTACCAGGTTGTGAGATGCACTGCAGTGACAGGACTGTGCAGCATTGGCTGTCCAGGTCCCTTCTGAAATGAAGAACCAGATGTTTGATGCAACAGCACCAGCACCCTTCAGCTTCTGCCTCCTTCACAGTCAAAATGGAAGGCAACTAAGCTAAAAACAAAGGAGTCAGAGCAAAATAGTTCAATTTTCACTGCTTAATTATCATCTAGAATACCCCATTGATTGTGCCTTCCAAAAATAGTCACAGAATCATGGTCAGGAAGTACTGCTATATTAAAATAAAACACCAATGTGTCTACTTTGCAAAAGAGTAATGCTTTTTGTGGAAACAAAACCATTCTGTAAAAAATGGAGGAAAAAAATTCCAGAATGTGTGAAATTCACAAGCTTAAGATAAGATTATGGGCGACTAAACATGAAGCCACATCTTCCATTTTATTAAGTTTTTCCTTCTGCACAGTTGAGATAAAACCAGACAAAGTAGCACAGAAATTTTGTAACATTACAGATACAGCAGTCTTCCCATCATACATCATCAGATGAAAGGCATGTTGTGCTTATTTTAGTGCAGATCCATTCATTATTCTACCTGGCAGCAACCTAGATTTTTTAAAACAAATATCCCTAGTACAGTCTTAGATTCATACCACACAGCACAAACTGGAGATCTGCCAAGTGCAAATCGACTGGTTTGAGGAACTTTTTTCCTCTGCTGACAGAACAGCTGTCTATCCTCATAAAATCTATGTGAGCTATTATATTCTTCAGCTTAAGAGCCAGAGTTTTGTTGTGTGTCTTTCAGATAAAAAGTTGAGTGTTGTCCATAAAGGAGCTTCCACTTCTGCAGAACAGTACTCAAGTACTTGTTACTCATGACTGTATTTCCTATTCAAGTAGTTTTGCCATATTCCAACACCTAAGAGGAGGTGATCAAGAAGACAGAAGCAGGATTTACTGAGGTGCATGGCATGAAGCTGAAAGGCAATGGTCATAACTTGACACATGGAAAAACATTCAGCCAGAGGACAGTCAAACACTGGAACACATTGCCCAAAGAGCTTATAGAATATCTGTCCTTTGAGGCTTTCAGATTCAGACTAGATAAAGCCCTGAGCAACCTGCTCTGAATTCATTCATTACCCTGCCTTAGTTTAAAAAAAAAAAATCAAATAAAAGAAAAAATATCAATAACTGAAGGTAAGACAAATTCAAACGAGATATCAGTTTCAAATGTGTAACAGTGAGTGTGATAATTTCTTATGCTGAGTCTATTAAACACCCAAGGCTAAAATCTGTTTGGTGTTTTTTTTGTTTGGGTTCTGCTTTTAGAAATGGCCTCTTTTTCATAGGCTTTTCATTAGTTATTTGAGCTGAAAAATGTACAGTCACTGTCCATCACAAACATTTTTGTTGAAACCAATCATAAGAATAAAACAACATTTGTGCAGAATCTGCAGAAAGCGCTGCAATGTAGAAGAAAATCTCCACAGAACTAAACAGATTACCCAGAACTAGTATGGCGGCTCATTGCCTTGGGGAATTATAGAATAGTCTTTAGGACAGAAAATGTCAGCTCCCAATCTATCAAAATAAATGCCTGTTTTCTTAAATGCATTCAGTACTACAAGGTACAAAACAAGAACAACTAGAATGAAAATGAAAACATTTAAATAATGGTTTAGGTTCAGTACAGTAACAATTGTATGATTCAGTAAGGATATGGCCACCTGAAAAAGTTATCACGAGCTAAGCAAAGGTATGAATGTACAGCACCTCAGCCAGTTATTCACAGACATGGTCCTGTTCTGTGGTAAGAAATGTCATACTAGTCATGAGGTGAAGCCAAGCATGTAGGTAGTTACCAGAGAGCATTAGCACACTAGAAAATCCATACTTCACTTTACTCCTGAGGTCTGTTTTATGTGCTAATAACTTACTACACATTTTGGAAACAAAAGCTTCTAATTAAAGCCAATTTCTTCTCAAACGTAGTTGTAGCTCCGGACACATGAACGTATTACCACAATGAACCACTGTTTCCTCTGAGGGAAGAGGTGTACAAACAACAGATTAGACAGTGACAAAAGCCAACGCATGTTCTTTGCCTGTGCTGTACTAGCAAAATGTGTAAACGCCACAGTGATCATTTTATGCATTTCTGCAGCAAAATGCTTAAGGGAACAGACCAAACATTTTAGAACAAATTTTACAGCAACATAAAGAGGAGAAACGCAGACTGAATCCCAGTGACTAAACTAAATGCCTCAACATAGACATAGACAAGTTCACATAAACACGCAGCTACCTGATTTGCACTTGTAGATACAGGCTGACATCAGCAGAGTCCCAGTATCTTTAAAGTCATATGAACACACATTTGTCAGCAGCAAACATTAAGGTAACTTGAGAATCAGAAAAAAAGTGGATACAGAGTGATTTTGTGCAGAAATGGCTATATGTGAATGCATCAAAATGTTGTTTGATGCACATTAAAGAAAAATCAACCCCAAGGCCCTGAAACATAAAAATACATAAAGCAACTGATTATTTGCCTTTCAGTAAGAGTTCCCATAAAAATCTAGTTATCTTCCTCCAAAAGCAGTGTCATTGCTGAAGAAGAAATAACCCTGACAAAGCAAGGCTCAGGCTAACTCTGAGAAGGCCTTCCACAAAACCCGTGACAAAATTCCTGCTGAGTTCAACAGGGCTGCATCTTCACCTCTGCCTTTGCCTCAAGTCTGCATCACTTCCATCTACAGTTTACAAACACTTGCAAGCTAAAGCCACAGCAAAAGCAGCAGCCTAATCTGCGATCAGAACACCTTACTGCAACTACTCCTGCCCAGTTCCTGAAGCCGCGAGGTTCCAGCCTCTCTGTGAGAAGTCACTGCTCCATTTCTGATGTCCTGACAAAACAGAAGTGCTGCAGAATGCCAGCACTAACCCACCCTCAGTGGAAAAGCTGGCAGAAGGGAGGTAATACATTAATACATTAAACTATAGTTTTATTTCCACTACAGGAGAGAGCGAATTGCTAGAGGCTGTGCCAATAAACCTTACAGTTTACTTTATTCAGCAGAGCCATGTGAAATAACTCATTCTGCAACTATGTGAGTAGCAATTGAACACTTTGCACTTCTACAAAAACAAATGGACTAGAGAAACAAGGAATATGACATGAAATGCTACCAAAAATACACATTTGTTTGTAAACGCGGAGAGAAAAGCACAGCCCTCCAGCATTTTCATCATCAACCTTTTTCCCAGTGTCCATAAAATCCCTACTTAGCAACAAATCACTATGTATCCAAGAAGCAGTAAATACAATTTTTTTCTGCAGCTTTTCATCATCTTTGGGTAAGCAGGTCAGAAGGAACTACCATTGTTAGAGAGGAAGAACTCTGTCTACAGGGAGACTGTCTCTCTGCACAGCTATGGTAAAACATGATGCTGCTATCTTTATTCTGCTTTCATGCTGCAGATAGAACTGAAGCAGCTCCCATGAATAAAAACACATTCAAACCGTATCTCAAATTTGAGGGTAAAATAAAATATTTATTCCAGAATAGAAATCATGTTTTCACTAACTCTATAGAGAACAATTCTACAATAGTTACTGGAAAATTAGTTACTGCTCTAGTTCTTTGTTAAAAAAAAAAAAAAAAGTCCTTCTCTCACTATCACAGACATTTCTAGAGACAGCTTGGTTTCACACCACCCCTTCTCTTCAGAGACCATTCAACTGCAGATGATTCTATTTGCTCACAACTTGAACTGGAATCCCAGCATGGCAGCAGGTTACATCCAGGACATCACTATGTCACTCCACAAAGACGTTAACATAGCTCCACAGAAATAACCAAGCAGCGTTTCTGTATTTCATATCTTTAATTCCAATTGCATTCCTTACAATAAAATGTAATGTCATGTAAAGTAACCTATCTACTACATACATGCAACTATAACCACACTATATGCAGCTAAAGAGGAATGCAGGCCAAGTAATAGCCTTTGCTATAAAAGAAGTATATAAAGAAGTATAAAAAAAAAGGGTTGTGCTTACCAAAGGAATTGGCCTTTTCAAAGAAAAACACACGGTGGGACTCGGAGGGTGTACAGCATCACATTTGTGACCAAGCCCCCGAGGGCTCCGTGCAGGAACACGGCCATCGCCCCTGGGGACACTTCTGTCACCTCTCCCAGTCATACCAAACACCAAAGTTTTTAGGATAATAGCTATTTGCACCAAACGTGTTTTGAACCACACCCTACCTCCAGCTTCCAGCAACCGAGGGTAGGCAGGAGTACCATAGGAGGTGGCCCGCTGTGCCGGTTTTATACGGAAGATTTATTACCACAAAATCCTTTGTACCCACACCTGAAGTGCTCTCAGTAATCACACAGACTCACCGCACCTCACGGCGCGCTGAAGGCGGCCTTGCTGAATACGGATGCAGGAATGGATCCTACAGTAATTTCTCAAGTGCTCTTAGTACAAACCCCTACTTCACATCCCAGCTTGGGCTGCACGCTTGCTTGCCTCTCAGATTAAAAACATCAGGCCTGAACTCACTTTCCTGGGTTGCCCTCAGCCTTTGGAAAGGCTGAAGAGCCACAGGATGCTGAGCACTCACCTCAGGCCGCCGGGCCAAGCGGCACAGGGCGGGCTGGTGCCACCTGAGGGAACGTCAGCTCTCGGAACCTTCGCGAAGCAAAGAGCGGGCAGCGGCGCCGGCCCCAGCTCCGCGGTTTGCCCGCAAACAGCAGCAGCTCTGCGGGGCTCTCCAGCACAGGGGATCAGCCCCGTGGGCGTAACGACACAAAGCTGCTGCCTACCTCTGCCCACGCCGAAATCACTCACAATAACGCTTCTGGGCCCAGCAGCAAACGAACCAGCGGCGCTCGGTGTCGCCAGTGCGGCCGCCTGCTCCCCTCTGCTCGCCAGGGAGGGCGATGGACACCAGGCCGGGCAGGGAGGACACAGGGAGCCGGGGCTGCCTTTCTGGGCCTGTGTCTCCTCCCAAAAAGCAGCAAAGATGGGTGCTGGCAGCAGCTCCTTCGCTGGAGGCACCGACACTGTGTGCATCTCGGTTTAAATCCCTATCTTTTGTTTAAACGCCAACCCACCCTGACAAAAATAAACATGTCTAGGTAAACTTTATGTCCAAACAGTGCCCATTCATTAAATATTTTTTATAAAGTCAGTGCCACTACCAGTGATTCTTGGTAAGAGTTCAAGCAGTTAGCACTGTTTTTGTTTAATATTATTTATCACCTCATGAATCACATGGTTTTATTCAGAATAACAGAAGTCTTATTTGCAAAGACATTTAAATCTGTTAGTAATCCCTTCGTAAAAAGTCACTGTAGAGCAAAACTTTTGTTAGTTGGTTCTACGGTTCTGATTTTCTTGAGAACAGATTTACATACCCGCACGGGAGGATATTCGGATTCCGCGCCGTACCTCCTGCCTGCCGGAGGGCTTTCAGACACCTCTTGGCCATGAACTGGCCAAAGTATTTCCTGATCCCAGGAACTATTTGATTTCACCGTGGCCTAGCAAGGATTACCTGCTCAGCCATGGGGTGCATGCCCGCCCTCCTGGGCCAGCTGAGGGCGTTCCGGCGCTGAGCCTGTCCCCAGCACTTCAGCCCCTGTCCCAGATCACCCCTCACGCCGGCTCCGTCAGAATCAACCCACCACTCAAGGTTAGATGATTGAAGCAATCAGGCTTAAAGCTCAAAACTAAGTCCTATGCAGCCATAGGCAGACACCAACCTAGAGATCAAAACATTTCAATTTATAGGTTCTTATACTGTCGGTTTGAGATTTTTCTGAGCCTTTCATTCAACAAAAAGTTTTGATACTTGGACTTTTTCATCAGATCAGGCTGAAAACAATGTTAAAGTAGCATTTCTCTCAGGAAAGATTGTGCTTTTCAGTCCTTTCCAGTTATTATTGTAATCATCACTCTTTAAAGAAGTTAAATGGCCCAGCTAAGCATCAAACTGAGAATTGTTAGAGAGTGTGTGCTTTGATTGTTTTGCCATTTCTCAAAAATCCATTTACAAGGTTGCAAAGGTATTTGGTTTTTTATGCAGGCAGTGTTTCTTTCTGCTCCCACAGCAGTTTTGCTCTATATCTGAACTAGCACTTTAGGAAACACTTATTTTCTGCCCATAGAATTAGTTTTTAAACTTTGAAACGTTGTCAGTCTTGTCTTTATAAACAAGAAATTGTACTTGGTTCTTTAAGACCTACTTTCATTTTACTGGGAATATCTTGTGTTCTTTTCCACTGTAGCTTTACTAAGAAAAGGACTCTGAAATACTTTCATAATCAAATGCATTATAGTTCAGATTCAACAAAATATTTAGCCTCCTACTCCTTTTGATATCAACACTAAGTTATAACCAACACAGAAACTTGGAGCCAAAGCCCTTCAGTGAAGCTGGGCCCAGTTCAGCAAAACACTGAATAATGGATTTTGGGCCCACTGAGAGCAATGGGAACCAAGCACAGACCTGAAGTATTATAGGTATGGAAATACTTAACCACTCATAGCACGTAGCTAAGTACATTTTCCTGTAAGCTGCACAGGCTCATTTGCCATTCCTATCCAAAACAGCCATTCTCAGGAAACTGAAAGAGAAGTTGGTGCTTGTATCTACATAATTTATAGAGTTTGAGGACTTGCACTTCCACTATTGTTATGTGACCAAACAACGGTGTCTTAATACATCTATGAATGTAATGTGTGTAAAGAAATGCCATTTACCATGTAAGAAAAGAACTGCTGAAAACTTTCCTCTGTCCCAGTTATTCCAGATCATAGCTATACAGTGAAAACCTGTTAAAAGAGAACCAGATAAAGAGTAAACCTGTTAGGCAAATCAAACCAGCCAGTGGTTAAACGATAAAGTACTGGAAAAACTATCAAAAAAATGCATTCCTAAAACTCTCAGCTAGATGAATACATATTTTAATACTGCTCAATGAAGTGTGCTGTCTCTCATTTTTCTTCTATTACACAGTATGTATAAATAAATTATTTTCAGGAATAAATCTGTTCACCAGTGTGTTCATTTTTCATTGGCATATATATGTATCTCAATACTCCATCCTTCTGGTATGAAGGAAGCTTGTTTCATTCACAGAAGTTTGGAACCGGAACCTAATGCTTTATTTACCCTGCATTATCATAGAAGCAGTTTCCCCATCATGCTTGTATACTGGCCCCTAATCTGATTCCCAGAGAGGAATGTACCGGTGATGGTAGACAGCAGCCCTCTTTGCCATCCTACCATCTTTTTGTTCAGTAACTTTTCAAGCTTATGCTGCCCAGGAAAATCTGCTATTAGAAATGCCCTTTTCCAGAGTCTAATCAGAAATATCTTGTCGTAAGCTGTATGTGACCATTAGGTCATTACCTAAATGCTATAAAACAACTGTAATAACTTTATAATCATATTTTAATATTATGAAAAATAAATAATGATTTGTTAATACCAGTAATTTTCAATAATTTAATAATTTAAATTTTATTCACATATTTTTAATTTCCAGAAAATATGTTGGTTCCTTCTTGGATGTTAACAGATTTGGTCGTAGTCTCTCTTTACCATTAGGTCTTAAATTTGAATGAGCGAAGAAAGGACGAGTGTGATTCTCAAAGGCAATTATTTTTAATAAATAAGTAAAGAACAGTGTGTGTTTGAAGCAGTTTTATGATTCAACACAATGCCAGACCACTAAGTTCTGTCGCATCCTGGTTCCCCCATACATTACACCTGCTGTACATCAGCTGTTTTGCTGTATGTACGAAATGTGTGCACGAGGTGGCCTCATTGCCTTCTATGGTTCTGCATCCAGAAGAGCATACTGCCAGTAATTAGGTACACAGACAGTTACAAATTGAATCTGCTAAATTCACAAGATAAACTATTAGGAGGCGACTTAGAGACAGGGTAGCACTGAGAGATCTGAATCCTCTAATTCCAGTGTATTCCCATTTAAACTGGATGACTTGGAATGCCTGCTTCCTCAAATGAGTCAGGATTAAAGACAGAGTTGAATTATTAATTAATTAATGATTAAGACTCCCGTTTATATATTGTTGGGATACCATCTTTACCCATCAGTAGATAAAAATTGTGCATATAAATTCATCACAACTGCATATTTGCAAGTATTAGCGTACAAAAACATCACCAAGTTCTCCGGAGTTATCAACCTAATTTTGTGACAAGCTCATGACTACCACTACTCCAATGACGTCAGTGGCGGTGATTTATTAAACTAGACTGACTGAAAATGGGGTTTTCCTGTCTGTATCTGCACACAGACACATACTTGCATACAAACACACATACAAGCACAGCTTCAGGTAAAAACTACTTGTGTCCTCCATTCTCCTCAAATGTGAGCTATGTAGCAGAAAACAAGTTCTTGCCCTCTCCAAAAGGAATAGAGAAAACTATTCATTCTCTTGCGTCACTGTTTTCTCTCATCTTCCTAACACATTCAGATCCATCCAGTTTACTCATTATTTTTAGTTTAAATCGTAGGTATTTTCACATGACTCTTCAGAAAATCAAGCCTATAAAAGCAATGCGTAATGCATACATTAATAATCTAATGCATACCTGTAATGCATACAAGTACTTTGCAAAAGTAACATGAAGAATGATCACACGTGTCTGTTATTTGCAAGTCACCTATATTTTTCCATGTGAAGTTTTTCTTATTATTACTACTGTTATTCTTACAACCCTTTTATCACCATAATAAACTGCCGCTATCAAGAAAACTTTATCATACTATGTTTGCTGGCCCTAGAAGAAAAACATTTCACTTCTATGGGATGGAGATATGTTTGTTTTCAGGTCAAGCAATCAGTTCTACTCCTTAAACATCATCTCTCTCACCTTCATCCATCACCACTCGCCTTACAGTAACTTTCCTCGCAGTGGGCCAAACCCAGTGGGCACTTTCATTATCATAACCCCCTAGTATGCTTAGCATAAATATCGCCAACAACAGACATAGTTTTCTACTAATTTATTAGGTATGTCATGTTAGCTAATCTGCCATAAAATACTTATCCCCCTACAGGGATTAAAAGAATGACACACTGGTGTTGTGAAAGCATGAAGAAGAAAAGTGGTGATTTCCCTGACAAGCCTGGATGACTTTTGTGAGTTCAGCAACACTAATGTATGGAAAACAGAGCTTCTGTGCTCTGCTTTGCCTAGAACGTGTCAGTCTACCACGTTAAAAATATCCATGACTTCAGTCAGCAAACATAAGTATCTTATCCTCCTGCCTCTGATCTTAAAGCCATATTCCACTTGACTTCATCTGGGGAAAGACTGGACAGAAAGTTGAGTAAGCATAAAAGTACTCAAAAACTCTTCCGAGTCTCTGTGTGTCATATTTCTTCCACCACCATTAATAAATCCCTCTTGACTGTGTCAGCTATGTAAGCATATTTTTATCTAGAAAATTCACTGAACACCATGGTATTTCCATTACTTACGCTATTAATAAGGACAGTAAAAGAA
Organism: Caloenas nicobarica; assembly: GCF_036013445.1. Taxonomy (NCBI): domain Eukaryota; kingdom Metazoa; phylum Chordata; class Aves; order Columbiformes; family Columbidae; genus Caloenas; species Caloenas nicobarica. The sequence continues at coordinate 57,892,820 of NC_088249.1, read as the reverse complement.
TTGATGTATACATGGCACATTCTTCTGGCAGATACTGGCTATTAGGAAAAGACATTTTTTAATTATACAGGTATATGTCCTACTAGCTATTTTCACATTTTAACTGCCAGAATGAGTAAATCAGATACTTTTGAAGAAGGAATTAGAGGTCCATTTGCTAAGCTGAAGGCACTTAGCATTCCTGTCATATCATATTAGGAAGACCAGTAAAGGATAACAATTGTTAGACACTCTTCTTATTTCAAACCTTATGCTGTTAAAAATATTTTAAAGTTACTTTCCTATCTCAAAAGACTTTGGTGTTACTAAGATACTGTCAGAGAGAACAATGAAACAGCTTCTGAGGAGCCAAAGTTGGTTTTTTGCATTCCTGTTGCCACTGAAACTGGAAGGTAGAAGGTTATAGGACATGGGAGGCTGACACCAGATATGCTTCCTGTATAAAACACAGTTCCATTTTCCATCAATTTTGTATGCAAATAGCACAATCAGGGTGATAAGCTGTTACCACATCACCCACTGCTTGAATAATTACTTATAAGACAACATTTCTGTCCCCCACGGTTCCCACCAGTCTTCAGTAAGACATGGAGTAACACCTATTGACTCTATTCCATCAATTATAAAAACTTCACTCAAGATTTTGTAAAGAGCTGGGGTTTTTTACCTACTGGTGAGGCCACTCATCTGTCCCACCCAACTAACTTTAGCCATTTAACTAAGCACCCATGCTGAGCATGCAGTCCAAGCTAGACTATCTTATGCAAGACATGTTTACAATGCTACAAGCACCAAAAATGCCAAAAGAAAGCATATCTTCAAGTCTGTTCCACTGGGTCATGTACACATACAGCTCTCATTGAAACGAAATGTCTCAGATAAGCCATGCAAATTATAATGCAGCTGTCTCTTTCCATCCCTTGAAAAAAAAATTACTATTTTTATTTTGCAGGTCTTGTGATGAAAAGACATGCACGAATTTTCTTCATTGCAGGCGGGGCAGATGTGCAAAATGCTTGGGGAAATGCAGAGGTTTTCTCTGCACACTGTTATTCCTGGAGGTAAAAGAAATGTTTCTGCCTTAGGACATTCATGCATAGCTCAGCCTTCTCTGTGCTTCTACTTCAATCTCCTCACATTTCAGACTCCTACGCATTTCTGGACTCTGCTTGGTTTGACTGAGCCCTTTTTTGATCTTCACTATAGGCCACAGGGAGCGTAGTTCATACATCAGTCTTGTAAATTAATTACGTTAACAGATGAAGAGTGGAATCATTTCAAAAAGTGTGAGTGTACCTCTCTGAAATCGCCTAAGCCAAAAGACTCTTTCCTTACACAAACAGGGTTTCTGTTTCTGAAAAAGCCTCAGGCAAGACCTGCGAGACTGCTGGGGATACATCCCATTGGCTTCCTTATCCATTAAGTCACTCAAGAAACAGTGGCAGCTCTGTAGCATTGGGAACAACCCACACAGCCACTTTTTTTTTTTCACCCTGCAGCTTCTGGTTCCATTGTCAGGGTTAGCGCTGTCATTCTGTGTTCCTGCACCCTTACTGTTCCCTCTTCTCTACTGACACCACTAATCAGTACATGCCAGAGTACAACATTTATTTTAAAATCCTTTCAAACCTTACACACCTTGTAACAATCCTTCTCTGGTCATTGAACAGTTACACTGTTCTTTGTATACGGGTGGCCAAAGTGACTGGATTACCTCAATCAGCAGATGCTCAGCTGTGCTGAAGCTGTGAGACTATATCTGCTCAATCCATTTCTGCCAACTCCAGCATTTGTCATGTGTAACTACTGTTTTAAGGGGCGCTCCATAACATAGCTTCTGAAATACAGTATTTTACATTTTTCAGATAGAAGGTTTTCCTTAATAAAATGTACCATTTCAAATGCACTTCACTTTCAAGCCAGATAACTTGCCTCTGTAACAGCACTATTTACTTTTTCTACATGCCGGGGAAATAAACAGAAAGGCTAGGAAAGCTGGTATAACTAATAAAACAAGTAACAATAGTGTAGCGCAATTTATCTCCTTTGATAGGAGGAAGTGTCAGGAGATATTTAATTCTTGGGGAAGGGTGACCATTTTGCTTTTATCCTAAGGCTTTTCTTACATCGCAAGAGATTTTTACAAGATGAGAATGAATCTTTAGTTTGAACTTTAACTACAGGGCATTAAACTACAAGCTGGGGGAAACGCAGAAATAACATGACAACACTGCCAGTTCTTATGGTAAGAGACCTGTGGCATCTCATTGCAAATGAGATGTCAATCCTGTAATTAGCAATTCAGTCAGTATTAATTGTGTGTGTGTTACTTCACATCAATCAGTGTCATTTCCATGTATTCAGGATGTTTTAGAGAACCTAATTTGTAAACAATATGCAAAGGTTTAACCTACTTGAAATTAAAATTGTCAAACATCTAGCATAACCATTAGTGAATACAGATAACTCTGTGCAATTGTGTTTTGGCACTTAAGTAGGAAAATAAAATGTTTCAGCTATTTGTTTCTATAAATAGAACTTTAAAATTCTAGTGGGTCCTATGGGAAAAATAAGCATGCATTGAAGGTCATTAGTGACTAACCTATAACACTTATTTTCTCATCAAGAATAAAACAAAACTGAAAAAGCAGGGGTACAGACTTGAGAGTCAAAGATAAAACTCATCCAACAATTAATATTTTATGAAGCAGTATCTATTATTGATTTAAGATGTGTCCAGGAAAGCATAATCCATGGCTTCCCTGGCAAATGGGAGTCCAATTGTTTAAAAAAAAAAATAATCTCCCGATTCTCAATTTGTCAATTCAAACATCGGAACTTGCTTTATTTTCATCTGATAGATTTCAGAAAGCCCTCTGTAGGAAAATTATATTTTTCATGTATTATGAGAACATATAAATTATATTTCTCATGTAATGACTACTACAACCACCCTTTCACTTTAAATTTGATAGATTAAGTAGATTGAGCTCCTGGAATTCTTCCTCTTTAATACATTTTTTCCTGTGCTTTAATTATTCCATTGGCTCTTCTCACTGGTGATCAACAACCTCACTGAATTGTGAACATTAGTCTTCCACTGGGAGACAGCTGAAAGTGCCAAATAAAACAAAACTTATACTTAATATTCTCAGGATTACATTCAAACCTTTACTGCAAATTACATTCTTTCTCTCCTGCACCATAACTACTTCTGACTCAAAATGAATTGCTCACCCATTGCTTGTGAGCCACCTAGATCCTGTGCTTAATATGGGCAGTAGGTTCTTTAGGTATGTTTCTCACTGTGAGATTCAGAAACACTGAAGCACAACAACCATCTGTAAATTTTTCATGTTGCTAAAAGAACGCCAGGAAATGAAATAAATCACAAACTGTGACCCTGTCTTCAGTCTGTCTCCTCTGGAGAGCTCAGCCCAGACCACGAACTGTAACTCTTGTGTGAAGCTGCCAAACATCCAAATCCCAAACTGGCTCCCAGCTTTCCTTTTGCTTAAAACCAAACAACCCAAAAAGCACATACATTGTACAGCTAGGCTTGATTTGCAGTTTTCAGGTCGACTACCTGTTTACAAGCCAAACTTTTTAATAATCTGTTATTTTTGTGACAGAAAATATTTATGTATAAAAGCTGCCAGAAACGGCGGGGTATCTTTTCACATGGTATCATTTTTCAATACCTTATGCCCTTTCCCTACCCCTAGTTTGGGACTCACGAGCCCTCAGGCCAGAAATGCTGCCTAGAAATCCTCACACCTCATTGGCTCCAAAGACAGAACGAAGTTGATGCACCTCACTGGCCCTTTAAAACCCAGGACTTGCATTTTAGCAGGTATACATTTTCTTTTGAAAATCTAGCAGATATGCAAGGGCTGAAAGATGTGCTGTATCTGCTTAAAGTATAATGGATGTACAGTATTCACGAACACCAGTGCCATCACGGCTAATAGGAAGGTGTTCATACGAAGGAGACTACGTACCCCAAGGAGTTCAGTGGTTAGAAGTTTTCAGCACAGGCCTAAACTCCGAATTCTTTACGTGCGAATACAATGTTCTCTTGATTAAATGATTAGTACTGCACAAATGAAATGAATCTGAGATTAGGAAACAGATCAAGGTACGTGACACAAAGTTAAAATAAAGATGTACTGAATACACTCACAAAAACAAACCTAAGATTTGACGGGGGATGGCTACAGTCAAAGTATCCAGCTCCCATTAAGCCTGATGACTTTTTCTGTTACCTGCATCTGGAACACATCAACACAAGTGGTTCTGTGGTGTTTCTGTAAAGAGGCTGCTCTTTACAGAGTAAACAAGCTCCTCAATCATGCATGTAGCTAATGGATGAGAAAGGATAACAAGAGACTTCTATCAAAGGATACTAACCATCCACACTGACACCTGAAGTTATATTCACATACATTCTAGGACAAAAGATATGGAAAATAAAACTTACTATCAAATGAGTAAAAGGTTTACTTACCTTCCCAACTAACTAAACTTAAAATATGGATAAAATAATGGAAGAGATGGCTGTACTGATGAATAAAATCAAAAAGGCTAACAAAGTTTTGATGTTTAGGGTGACTTGGGGATGGCATTCATGTGAAGCAACAAGATCTATCAGATTAGTAATTAACTGTGCCTAGTTTTTCCACTGGAGGTACTATGGCAAAACAAAAGGGCCCTAAGGCAGCATGAGTCAATGTTGTTCTAGATTCTGGAATCACTATTTAAGAAGATACTTAACCATGTAGTTGGCTTCCAGCATGATTAATCTTATTACTTTCAATGGAATGATTCACATGCTTCAATTAGGCTTCCTGAATGAGAGTATGTTTACACAAAGCAATCGCTGCCTTCCAGAGCATCAGTTATTCACAAAAGTCATTAAACTAATATTTTGCTGTTACAGCTTCTGCAACTGGTTGGCCTCAAAGAGCAGTACAGCAGTCTCAGCCCCCTGAGTTCCAAGTGGAAAGACAGCTTTCCAAGAAACTAAAGGACCCAGAACATAACGAAGTGGACAATAAGCTATGAAAATGTCCTGGAAATTTGAAGCAACTACTTTACATGGATGTGGTGATATCAATAATCCAGTGGTGCATATACAGCTCAGCAATCTTCCACACTGCTTTGCAACACTTCTGCTTCAACAACCTCATCTGCATAAGCTGATGTTGACATGGGAGCTAGCAAAAAACTCTTTTAAAGCAGAGGTTTGTGATCAGCTTTTGTATCCAGTTGCACAGACAAATACAATAACAGATGGAAGATTACTAAGAGTAGAAGACAATGAATTTTCCATGTCATTATCTTTCAGAGATGAGAAGTACAAAGCAACACCTATTCTATTACATGTCTGGCACAATGGGCTTCTGTCTTTGGGCCAGATGTGATCTGCTTTTTAAAGGAAAGTACAAATCTAATTAGAACATACTGTGGAGAGACTGACCTTACACTCATCTGAGTTTTCATTAAAGTAGCTATATAAAGCACTTGATATGTGCAGGCTGCAGCTGTCAGCTTCAAGAGCTACTTCTGAAAGCCCTGAAGAAGAATTAATGGCAAGGAAATGATTGCACCACTATGGTTTGCACAGCTTGCAGTTCCAGTGCAAGAATAACCATTTAATTACCAACAGTTAAAGAAGGCCATTCCTATGGACTCTGGGTCAAATTCTAGGAAATGTTAAGTACCCACAATTCCAATTAGTTTCAGAGGACCTTGCCAGCATTTATCACGACCCAGGATTTCACCTAGTAATAGTAATTAGATTTTTTTAAACCCATACTTTCTTCTGCAGTTTCAAATACCCAGCCATACCCGTGGCAGGGCACCTGATAAAGTCATTTGCTTTTTTTTCTTTTTTCTTTTTCTTTTTTTAAGGTGTATTTGCTTTTTAAAAAATGTTTACTTTAAACAGCCTGCAGTTCTTTATTTACAAATGCCCTATAGTTTTGGACAATGACATCAATATATCTCATCTCCTGGATTTGCCCTTCATTATGCAAAATGACTGAAGAGGATGTCACAAAAAGAACTGAGTGCAGAGTATTTGCCAGTTCATCTCCTCTCCCAATTAAATTCATAGCTTTAAGAATCCAGACCTTTTCCTTGATCTGACAGGTAGCAGAACAAAGTACTTGTATTTTAGGTGTTGTCTGTCATGTTTTATCTGAGGAAGACATTTACATACTTCAACAATGCCAAGAACATAGGCTTCCAAATGTATATACAAAATGGAAGCTTTCATTAATCACTGATTTACTAGGCAGCAATCCAGAAGAGCAGCTTGCTCTAAGAGCTTGATACCAACTGAACATCCATCAATAGATTTCTAATATATCGGAGAACATTTTGTACTTCCACTAAAAATTTCAGCAGCAGAAATGTCAAGAAGAGATTGCAATAATGAACAACTATTTGTTATTACTGCCAATGAGTTAATATACAAATAGATCTCTATTCGCCACTTGTAAGCTGATTGTTAATGCATGTTTTCATGTGGTATATAATATGTACCTATTATAACTCAACACTGCTGAGGCTGCACCTCGAATCCTGTGTTCAGTTTTGGGCCCCTCACTGCAGGAAACACATTGAGGTGCTGGAGAGAGTTCAGAGAATGGCAACAAAGCTGGTGAGGGGCTGGAGCACAAGTCTGATGAGGAGCGGCTGAGGGAACTGGGGCTGTTCAGCCTGGAGAAAAGGAGGCTGAGGGGAGACCCTATCACTGTCTGCAACTACCTGAAAGGAGGTTGTAGCGTGGAGGGTGTTGGTCTCTGCTCCCAGGTAACAAGTGAGAGAACAAGAGGAAATGGCCTCAAATTACACCAAAGGAGGTTTAGATTGGACATTAGGAAAAAATTCTTCACCAAAAGGGTTATCAAGCACTGGAACAGGTTTCACAGGAAAATGGTTGAATCACCATCCCTTTAAATAAGACGTGTAGATGTGGCACTTCAGGACATCGTTTAGTGGTGGGCTTGGCTGTGTTAGGTTTATGGTTGGAGCTGGTGATTGTAAAGGTGTTTTCCAGCCTAAATGATTCTATGATTCTATAAATCAGAATTGCGTTCAGTGTTACCCTTGAAGTACACTTTGGTAACTATGCTGCCTCTTTTCAATATCCAACTTCTTTACTACATTCGTCTGCACTGATACTTCATACTTTTCACTTCCATAAACCCAAGTAATAAATTTCAACTGCCTGAAATATAAAACAAGCAACATTTGTGTCTCTCAGAGCAATTATGAGAAGTACTTCCGAGTAGCCACCACTCCAGCCAGCATGGCTAGTTTGGCTGAGGTAATATAGGATCTGAGTCTGGCTTAGTGATGACGTGGAACATCTCACAAAGATCATACAAGAGCTTTGTAAATGGAAGAATGAATAAGTACAAGCTTGTCTAGCACAGCCAACAGCAGGAATTCTAGGGACACAATATTTCACTTGGGTGGTAATTTTCTCCATTACTAAGAAGTGATAGATATTTGCGAATCATTTTGTTTCTGATTATAATCTGCTCCATCTCTTGATGGACAAAAGCAGAAAATGCTTTTTTTGTTTGGTGTGGGTTGCTTTTGTTTGTTTGTTTGGGGTTTTTTGGTTTGGTTTGGGATTTTGTTTGGTTGGTTTTGACAAACAGATGGAGTTTGTGCATGACTACAGGAATGGTTAGATATGAACTGCTCCTTACCGCTCCCTCAAGAAAAGACCAATGGTCAGGAAAGGGAAAAGACTAGAGCCTTAACTTCATCTTCCCGTGGCACAGACTAGCACAGAAATGTCCTAATTTGCTGATGGTACAGGCCAGGAATGAAAAGGTCACATAGGGAGCTAGGAATGGTTCTTCAGAGAACATGCAGTTTGTCTGGCAGACATGCTCTATAGCACAGCCCACGCATCACATACCTCCTGCTTGGTTCAAGCCTCACAGGACAATCAGCCCATCAAATAGTGAGGAAAAACAACTTTTTCTCCACTGAACAGCAAAAATTATTCCAACTGGCAGCAAAATAAACCAGTAAGTTTTTCAGCTCTGCTGCACCTTCCTAATGAAATCACAGACAGCTCTTCAGGGGCAACTTTGTTCTTCTTCAAAGCAATTTAGAAACATTGAATAATCTTCATATTCCTCCTGTGGGCAGAAAAGTATTAGTATCTGCCAATTAAAAACCTTTCGGAAACAGAGGCGCAGAGAAGCTGTAAGAGCACAGTTCAGATGTTGTAAGGCTGCCCTCACATTCTTGAGCTAGAGAACATTTTGCTTCATTCAAAGTTCTGCTTTTTTCCTTCACTTTGCTAAGAGCCAGTGCAACTGGTATAAAAATGGGGTTCTTACTCTTTCTCTCTTCCCAGTGCAGTTGATGGTAATAAATAGGTCGGCAGATAAAACAAGAGGCTCTGAGCAGCATTTGGAGCATCAGCTCTGTTTTGGCATCTTTTAAAATTCACGGATAAAGGTTGCCTGGCTGAACATCAAAGAGAAACTCAGCTGTGCCTTCTCTAGGAACACAGTGAATCCATTGCAGCTCAAGAACAAAAAGTAAAAGAAGAAATGAGGCATGCTCATCTCTGAAAATTATATCCATAAAGATGCCCCAACATACTGCTTCCTGCAATAAAGGACTTCATCCTATTCCTTCTCACCTTTCACAGGGATTCAAAATGCATTGTAGTAATTCAAAGTGCATCAGTTTTGAGAATCCTTAAATATTTCCTGTCTGCAATATTGTGAAAGATAAAAAAATGAAGATAACTGTATGCAATTCACAGTTCTGAGAATCTGTGTTCCATCATGTTAACCTCCCGTTCAGAAAAAAACAGTCATGAACACACACGTGAAATCTTGCCTGCCACTAGTAAGGGAAGGAGGGGAACAGGGAGAAGGGAATAATTTTTCACTATTTTATCCTAAATCACAGTCTTTGCATAGATAGAAAAAAGTTCCAAGTGGAAGCCAATTTTGCCTGCCTAAACTACAACTTCTGCCTTGGAGCAGGAAAAAAAGAGTAAGAGCTGAGATTCACCCTCCTTGGGCGTATAGATGCTCAGTCAGAACTTCCATCACAGTCACTCACCCCTCCAGTAGCAGGTTGTGACAGGCACCTGAGGGTATTGGAGGGCTTATCAAACCGATTGCGGTTTATCATCTTGCCCCAAACAGATGAAAGTGTGATCACTCTTACATGGCTTTCACTTTAACAAGAAAGTCGTTCTAGTTGTCTAACTGTAGACAGAACAACTATTTTCCCACTCATGAAGGCAAGATCCTTCATGAGCATGAAGGTTAGGTCCAGGCTTGCTTCCACCTACGATGATCAGAGATAATAGTTACTGAAGGGAAACACACGGTAAACCTTGTCCTTAATCTAATTACAAATGTATTTCCAAATGGTTTTTTAAAACACCAACAAATAGGTTGAAAAGTGGTTTTCAGCCTATAGTCTGAAGATATTTGTAGATCCATGGACCACTTTTCCTGTCTACAAGACATACCACAAAGCAAACGAGCTTATGCCAGTAACATTTAACTAAATAGAACCCAAACCATCACTGAAAAATGTTCAGAGGTTATGTACACTCAAAAAGTCTGAAATTATTGTGTTACGGTAGTTTTTTGTCAAATAATGTCATTAGATGTACAAATCACTATCTTTAAGATATATCAGGTCTTACTATTTTCATGCCAAGTTAGGTTACTGAAATTTTTCTTGTTTGCTGTGTCACCACAATTTTCCCTGCTGTATTTTACCACTCAAATGCATTCAGAGTGCATGGCTGATCCACGTATCATATACAATTTCATAGATCACTGAAAAATTAAATACATGATACTATAATGGAATCAGAGGAACAGCTGGAAGCTCCAACACTTACTTGACCATACAGCTGAGCTGGAAAGTATCTTGAAAGTGTCCTAAGTTGAGAAGAATGGTATTTTACTTAATAGTGGGAGGCAGTACCTTCTTAAGGAGCTTTGCATCACATACCGACCAGCACAGACTGCACAGAATACACAGCACTGGTTAGTTAAAACTCAAGCATGAAGTAGATGTCTACCATTTAAAAATTGCTTTGGCATGCCTGTATTTTCAGTATCGGTTTCCAGCCTCTAATATCATGTTGGTAACTCAGTGCTGGCCCAAGAGAGTGATTATTCAATCTTTCTTCCAAAATGAGAATGGAAGAATGTGGGCACTGTGGGGGTGTCTACCAGAGCTTTCTTATATTCTCTGCCTTCTGCATTTTGGGATATGCATACCTTGAGCTCCATGTTGGTCATTTACATCTCTTCATGGAGCTAGTCCTCAGTAGATTCAACCTGAGGCCACTTGTATCACATTGCTCTCCTGGCCAGCTGCTGTGCATGTTCCAAAGGCATCCTTACATCCTAATGCATTCTTGCAGAGTCTACCCAATACAGAAATTACATATTCTGACCAATACATTAGAACAGCAACCTAAGGCTTTAAGAAAGTATTTCTCACTTTCTTGTGCAGCTTGATACCCATCACCAGCCAGGTAGGATATGGTTCTAAGTTTGCTTTCTACTCCCTGTGGCTTAGCTCTTTGTGCTCTGATCTTAAAATCAGCTAGAAAATAAATATATTTGAAACTGCCCATGCAGAACTGGAACAATTCCATCAAGAATTCTTGAAGCAGGAAGTTTCATAGGGCATTCTGCCCTGACACACATCTGTCAGATTCTGAGAAATGGAAAACAATACATTGAAAAAACAGAAGAATTTAGCATAAACTGTTATCTATATTTTTAAATGAAATTCACAGTAGCTCATCTTCAGCCTTAATGGAAATGGTTGTATTCACAGTACAAAGAATTCTACCTCAGATCAAATTTGTGGTATTGCCTGGTTCTTGCGGACAGTAGAGTCTACTAAACAGCAGCAACACTGCATTTATTTTTATGATTACTATAATAATGATGATATTTTTACAGAGATGCAGCACGAAAAGACACAATATTAGACTATTTCCTCAAGGTTTTTACTCAATTACTACAGTAGCTAAGGTCTCAGGGCATTCTGTCTCAAGTCACAACTTGTAAAATAACATTCTCCTGCCTGGTCTCCCCATTTTCCTTCACTGCATGTTTATTTTCAGGTGAAGATACATTCAAGTATCTATATTATATATGTCATAAGCCATTAGAATGATAAACTTTTAAACAGCAGAAGCCAGGATGGTCCAACAATCTGCAAATCAAAGATATAACTGAGACTTCATTGCTTATCAGCCTTGCTATACCTTCAGCATCTGACTAGTCAGAACAACAATGGTCTACTGATTTTTACAGCATGATAATGATGAGAAAAACCAGCATTATTTGGCAATCCTCTACTTCAGTTAATTAATAAATGGACTGATTAATTGATTGTCATTTATTTCATTGCACTAAGGTCATAATCAAGATGAGCAATGCCCTATAGAAGACATGTAGTACATTAACACCTAGCAGCAGACAGTCCTCACTCTCCTTAATTAGCAAAAGCAGGCACAATGTAGAAAACAGAAGTGACTTACTGATTAAAAAGATCCAAAGACTTCTACACTAATTCATCAGTGTGGCCCCCAGACTACAAGGTGCTCAAGGTGTTTTTCTGGGACAATAAACCACCATCTCCCATCCCAGTACTAACACTAATCAGTGAAGAAAAAAAAAAAAAAGGCAAACAAACAAATCCAACAACCTTCTAGAAATAAACTCTGAAAATGCATTGGGGAAATCTAGCAACACGTCTTTACAAGCAGCCAAAGTAAATGCTTTATTTAGCTCAATCTGCAGCAAGATTGTGTTGCCTTTTTTCTGTGTAATAGTTTGCACAGCTATAATAACACTTACAAAGTGAAATGTGAATTGCCTGTGTACATTTAGGCTAATTTATTGCTGAGAAATATGTGCTCTGTTTACTATGAATTCCATGCTGTCCTTTGGATTGCCAAATGCGTTTCTTCTCAGGGAACTGTTTTGTTTGATATTGTGCTTTTGTTTGGTTAACAGACATGTCCTCATCCTGTTTCTTTTGATAAGAGTGATAGATCACAATGTAATTAATGGATAAATACACAGTGAAGTTTGCAGACCTGTCCCATGATGCCACGATGTAGAGATGCCAAAAGTTTTAACACGTAATCACTCTGAATGCTAATGGAATCCTAAGAACACACTTCACGGATCCTCTCTTTGAACCTCCCTGAACAGGTAAACTGTTACAGTTATCATAAGAGTGAATAAATAAATAAATAAATAAAACACACCAAAAAACCAAACCAACTTTGATATATGTTTTCCTTCCTTAAAATTGGTAGGATTCCTCTGAAACCATCCCAATATGCTTAAAGGGAAGGGCTTGATTCCTGCACTCATTCTCATTTGAATACCAGCCAGTGTCCTGCAGCTTTGACAACCATGTGTAGAAACAGAAGCATCTGTCAGTCCTTTCTGAAACACCAGTTTAGTAGCCTGTCATGAGGTACAATGATCTCTGAAATCTCAACATCTACCCTTGATTATCACACAGCAGTATCTGAGATAACATGGGGAGAGAGATACTACTGTGTACCAGCTGCAATCGCAGCAGGTTTTTATGGTGATAAAGCTAGTGAAAAATCCCTATAAGCAGATCCATATATAAGAAGGAAAAAAAAAATGTGAGAGAGGAAGATTTCTAACAAAAATGTAGAGAAAATGGCAGCTGGAATAAATCTTGGAATGACAAGAAAAAGATAAAAAACCAAATGCAGAAAAAAGAAAGAAGGGGGTTATGACAGATAAAAGGAGAAAGAGGCAGAAGCCAACAGAGGTTTCAGGGCTGGTCTGCAGATGGAGCACGTTCCAGAAGGAGGGTTTCTGTAGCCATACACAGCCATTATTAGCAGGGTTGGAGAGATAAACTCCCTATGTTTACGTAGCTCCACTGATTTAAGGAAGAAAAAAAAAAAAAAAAAAAAAGAAAGGGGGCTTGCTCACTTTCCTGAATGACTGGATGGAAGTAAACCTCCTGCGAAAAAGAACCTTTATACCATGTACAGTGAGGGTGACGGGAAGTAAAGCTTTTGAGGGTGGTACAAGACTTCGCACGTCATTTATCTCATACTGTTAGAGCTAAGGAATCTTCCTTCCCTCAGAGGGCTATCTAACTGCCCATTTTCCAGAAGTGAAAATGAATCAGTAGAAGTATTTTCACTAAATGTGAACTTTTATTGTGCATTTTCACCTGTTGTCATCAGAATTCCTCTTTTAAACAAATAATACTAGTTCTCAACATATTTTTAGCCGTGGGCTAAAAATATTTAGCAGGGCACACAGTCACAATAGCCACATTGTGCAGTTACCAGGTTTTATGTGTTTCTTTGTGCTATTGGCACCTGGCTGTCCTGCTCCTTCCCTCTTTTTCCTTCTCTCATCCTGCAATTACCATTTCATCTTTACTTTTGACAAATCCATTACCCAAAACACCACTCAAAATAACAGAGGACAGACCTCTACTATCTCCTACTAAGTACCCAAACAACTAGCTCTGACCATATGTGAAAATTTGAGAAGAACATTAGAACTGAAACTTCCCTCACCATTTCCTCAAAAGTATATTAACTTTAGTAGCTTATTGTGTTTACTGCAGGCTTCTAATCGATTCAATTTGATTTTTCTTATTACTTAATTCTAAAGTGCTGTAAGCTACTGTCTTCATTAACAAGCTTATTGGACGAAATTCAAAAGCTTACCGGAATAATGTTTAGGAAATGGCTACTTGTTTATGCTGTTTATCCTTCCCTGATGTTGGCCACTGCTACATGAACACCCCTCTGTTTTAGCTTAGCCAGGAATGGCCATCAAGGGACTGAAATATCATGTAAGGTGCATCCACATAACTGAGTGAGGTATCCGAAGAGGGAAGGATCAGTTTATTTTGCTACAATCTATGGTGATTCCAGGACAAAGTGTCCATGTTGCATCTTTACCAGCGATGAGTTTAGCCTGGATGCTGCTGCCTGAGTGCACACCATGGTGGGAGCTAATTGCTGGAGAACCCCACATCCACATTTCAATGGGTGCTCCAGGTGGCAACCAGATACACAATTTCCATCTCAGTTCTACCAGGGGGGAAAGCACTGAGATCACATCACTGACACAGCTGGGTGCATATCCCATGACTGACACAATGCAGAGCTGTACCAAAAAATATCCCTACTTCACCCCGAGCTGCTAATGTAGATGTATAATACATGTACACCACATGTACTCCCAGGTGTACACTTGGTCTGCGTAAAACCTTCTTCTAAAAACTGTGGACTACATAGAATCATTACATTATTTGTTAGCTCCGTGTCAAAAAAAGAGGTACTAAGTGAGATTACTCACAAATTCCTTCTCAGAAATTCTGCATGAGTGTCTGACTTCTTCAAAACAGAACACAAACATCTTTCAGTGATGTGACCAAAATGTAAATAAATTATCACAGGCTCGTTAAGGAGGGGAGGTGGGGCACTGCTTTTCCTTCCTTCTGACTAGCTTTTGGACCAACACATATAAAACTCAGGATTCAGTAAGGAATTCTGGAAGAGTCTAGTACATTAGGAACATTACCTTATCTACAGGGTGCATATCACTGATGTATATTAATCGTATTCTTTCGGTCTGTGCTGACTCAGCTGACATTCTGACTCACTTTCAGAAAATAGAAAGGATGCATTTTGCATATATATTTATGCACACACAAGCACCTATCTTATTTTCTTTACCTTCTACCAGAAAAAAACCAAATGAACACAAAACCCAAACACAAACACACAAACAAACAAATTAGTTTTTGTGTATAGTATTACAAAAAGTTAATCTACTACTAGTAATTTCTTTAAGTGCCATATCTATTTCCATTCGTATGTACAAATTAATTCACCATTCTCTCCAATTATTTCCTCTGCCTTTGTTTTTTTAAACCCTGGAATATTAAGAGATATCCTTGGCTTGTCAAAAGGCTTAAACTAGGATCTTCAGAAAGATGTTTATATTCATGACCCAGAATTTCAGCAGACCTAAGCTCTCCTTGAAGAAACAAAGCAAAAGCAGGCAGATCACCACATAAATTCACTGTCAAGAGTCGGAGTATAAGAACATCAAATGGTGAAAGATGGACTGATTAATATTTAGCCTTTGAAAAGCTGACCCTTTGGCCATAACATTGTTTGCTGTAGTGCAAGGCTTTCCAAAGTGTTCCATATATGCCACTAACTGTATGTGAGCTACATGGAACATCATCTAACTGCTTTCTCCTGAGACTGCTCAATAGATGAGGCAAAGCTGAAAACCAGGATCTCAAAAGCAGATGGTAAAGGCTCACATACCTTTTCTTGCCCCTGCTCATCATTCTTCCCAGTCACAACATCAAGGAACTTCTGCTAGAGCACACAAAATGCAGAAAAAGCACAAATTCATTTTTCGCTCAGTCTAGCTCTAAATAAATTTTCAAAAATAGTATGCATTTCAAATGCATGCATTTACCACCTATGAAAAATTATTCCAAAGTTTTCTGGGTGTCCAGCCTGTGGTACCTGAAAAGGGCTTAGTTTTCAGCTCATGGTATTAATACCGAGTTCAATCACATTACTCAAAACATAAAATACCAGTTTTGGAATCCAGTGATGGGAAGCTTATATTACTTGAGGCCATCTCAAATCTAGAAGCAAAGATGCAAGAATCAAGATGATTATTATTCCTGTCACAGATATCTCTAGCTCTACTTTTTTCATTGCTATGATAGCTCATCTGTTCTCCTAGTAGGAAGTAGCAGCAAATACGCATTTCTGCCATTGCAGGGAAGACAAGAAGGCAATGGATCATGAAAAAAAATGGTCTGGAGCCAATTTCAAGAAGTCATCTAGACCATCACTTTGCCTAAAGGCAAGGTGAGCTATGCAGAAGCCATTTCTGACATACTAGAACACCAACATTGAATGCTACTGGTTTAAGCACTTCAGCCGACATCCATCACCAGCTATTAAGGATATAGACCTTAATGTTTACTATAAATATTTACCAAGCTGCCTTTCAGGTTCAAAATAAACAATGACTGAAAGTGAAATCAAATACCTCTACTAAAAACATCATGCCAGATTTATGCGCCAAATTGTGATTTTAGTCAAAATTAACTCCAGTAGAATTATTCTGGATACATGCTGTATTCCAGACTGTATTCCTGCAGCTTGGGTTATATCTCCATTTAAAAATGCAATGGCAAATGCACTAGTATGTGTACCGTACAGCACGGGTTTCTCAACATGTTCTCATTCTGCACATCAGTCTGTCGAACAAAAAGCATGAAAAATGCACTCGTACAATCTCTGATTATTCTGTAAGCCTCAACAGCTGCATTGAAAAAGAGGTGAAAAGTAATGGAAGTACTACTGCACATTACTGTTCTATAAGATATATGACATTTTTTAGGTTCTTTGTAAGTGGAGTTTGATTTTTGTCTGTGACTTTTTTTTTTCAGGTCAGAAAAAAACTGCCACCATTTGGTCTCTGCAAAAACCAAAATAATTAACTCAGAGGACATGGATTTGTCTGGCTCTCAGTTTATAAACTTTTCTGCTTTATGATTTTGCCATTTTCACTGCACTATTAATGTAATGGTAAATGTAAAATTGTATAATTATAACGTTAATTCTGTGAGCACATTTCAAAGTAATATTCATCTCTTTTTTTCAGAGATCATTTAGTGATCACAAGTTATGACAGTTCTGAATAACAGAGGTTTTAGCTAAAGCATAGTGCAAGAAGTACTGTTTCTGGTTTCAGTATACCTGAACAATAGGTTCCTGGGCAAAGGGCCCGACGCTGCCAGCCTTGGTAGCAGCATCTTTGCTCTGTGCAGCTGGTTTGCATTGCTAGACTGACAACAGGAATTTACATGAGCAGGTAGTGATGATTACACCACTGTGTGGAATAGTTTTGTGTGCCAGAAGCATACCTGTTACACTAACGTACAAACTAGCAGCCTTCAGTGCTGTTTAGGACACTGCCATGACACAAGACAAATCTTAGCATGAAAAACAAGTTTTCTGTATTAAAAAGGGACACAAGTACAAATGTACTCAACAAATGTTACAATGTTCTGCTGTATTTTTATTACTTCTATATATACATATTTATTTTTAGTGAGAACATTTTTATTGTAAGAGTAATAAATATGTTTGCCTCAATAGATAAGTCTTTTATTCCTATGAACAATGCAGTTTACATATACTAATTGCTAAAACAAAATCATAGAATATGGTGCTTGTCTTTCTTGCACAATTAGTTACCTATTATGTGAGCATGCTATGTGTTCACAGTTAGGAATGAACAATAAAGCTTATAAAGGAAGGAACAGCAAGTCTTTTAGTAGACATTCTCCATGTTGTGATAATGGAGATAAGTGCAGATTGCATACGCAGAGAATGGAATAACTAATATATAAGCAAAACTAAGTAATGGAAATTACTTAACAAAATTTAGATTAAATTCTTGCAGTATGTATCAGAGGAACTGCAAGTTCTCTGTCAGGACATTCCTTCTCCCTGGCAATGATGACTCAGGGGTGACTCAGGGTGTCCAGCACCTAAGAACCGACAGCACGCAGTGCCAGTGTAGTCATCTGCCTTTCAAAACACATGGCACAGTTTTATGCTGCCATTCTGAATGTTTTATACCTTTGGGCAGGTTTTACTGTTGAGGAACGGTTGGTGCCTTTTAGAAGTCAGTATCCTTGTAGATGAAATATCCTGGGTAAACCAACAAAATATGGAGTCAAAATCTGGCTTCAAACTTGTAATGCTGTGAAATACAATCACCTGAATGGGACCTACATCACAAAAAGAAAGTGGGATCCATGTCAAAAAAGGCTTTTACATTGTTAAAGTGATGCTTCAGATTCACCACAAGAAATGTACCTGAGAATACCTTTCTTGTAATTTTGCAGGTTGTCGAACATATACTCCACGAGCATTTGACCTACAACGGAACAATATAATGAAAGAAGCTATTCCTTCCCATTACAGTAGAGAAACAAGGTTGTCGATGTTCTCTATTTCTGCTCCGTCTTGTAACTCGTAATGTGCTCCAATAACATGCGAGTCAATGGTTACAATATTGTCAGCGAGTCAGCATGAAATTGTCTCGGTGGAAAGAGATATTTTGCTGACCTATCATTCTCTTCTTAACATGATTCATGCTGCTGGCGTTGCAAACTATCTTTGGCCTACCAATATTTCTGCTTTTCTGACAACTTTGCCAAAAACATGGTGTTCAATTTTTTTATTAGAATACCCGTATAGCTAGGCAAGAGTCATTAGAAGAGGCAATATCTTTTCTTATATGAATTGATAACTGCTGGGAAAAAGCAATCAGATTTTCAGATACACATCCTCTCTCAGATTTGCTTCCTCACTATCTGTCATTTCATCATGACACTTAGAAAAGCACTTTTGACTCCTGGCTATCATCAAAAATGACAAGCTTGATATACGGTGTCCTATTTGCCCAGAGCCTGATGAGCAAACCAGGCTGTGATCAATGAAAAGAATGTGAAAAACAGAGAAGAGGGAAAACTGCATGGAAGACCAATCCTTAGTAAGACTCTGTGAAGTCTTATCACTAAGTTCAATTAAGATTTTCCATCTACGACATCATTAGAGAATTGTCTTTGGGCTTTGTGAGTGCACGCAGGGGCCTTCTGTCCCACAAAACAGAGTATCATTCTGCCAAATGCTGAACATTTGAAAGAGGCAGACCCTACACTGAATAGATTACAATGCACATGTGTGGAACAGTCAAATTGTAAAAGAATCACCGTATCCCTTTCATGGAAGGACACTGAGAGACACAGAGACTAAGAGACTCACCCAAGGTCACATAAGAAATTTCTACTCTGGTTGAGAATTTAACCTCAAATATCTTGAGTTCTAAGTTTGGTGTTTAATCACCACACCATTCTTCTGCTATACATTAGCAGGCAAAGCTCAAAATCCAGTGGTGAAGTGCTTCAGGACTGGTATTTATTTTTGGCATGTTTTGACTCTTGCTTTTTGCTGCAGAATTTTGGGGGCATACACAGGAGATATTCTTTTTTACAGAATACATGTATGACTCCTGAGGTTAAATTTTTTCATTGCTACACAAACAATATTGTAACTACATTTACCACTACACAGAAGCAAATGCTCGGTGCCCTTATGGTAAATAGTTCATTCACTTTAAGCTACCCACTCCCCTTATGAACTGTATACACTTGTGTAATTGTCCACATTTTATCATTTTCTCACTATTTTGCACTCTGAAAACTTTATTAATCTACATATTTTTATTTTCATGTATAGAAAAAGAACTGAAATGTTGATGAAAAACATGATCACTTATTACTTGCATCTTCCAAAAAATATAAATCTATCAAAAGGAATCTTGAGATATGTCCCTATATCCTTGCAGAACATACTTAAATGTATTTTTAGATCAATTCAGTCAAATGCTTCTTACAATTCACTGATTAAAATAATCACTGTCTCTAACCAATGCAGAAAATTCAGATTATTCACAACCTAAAGATTTTATTGTTTAGCGTAATCATCTTTGAGCTATTCCAGGAAATCAGAAGCCTACTGCATGATTATGTATAATTTGACTCAAACCAGGTGTCCTGCTGAAGAAATCCATATAGCAAGCTGACATAGAAAATAAATTCCAACAAAGTAACAAGAAAAATAAAAAAAGACAACATCTGGGAAAAAAATTGTGTCTGGAAAAACAGAGGAAGCTTCTAGCAAAGCCAAACAGATGCAGGGATATGAAGTCGCTGGTGAGGTTTAAGAGGAGCAATATGTTTCATATATCTATATCTATGTATATAGATATATTTCTCCTACCTAAAAAAGAGCAACCCATAGATGTATGTTTAGTTGTTATATTAGCCTTTAACCTTCAAATAGTCATTCACCTCTTTAGTTTCTAGTGATACACTAGAGTTTGTGTTCCAGTCCACGTCCCACCTGAAGCATGCAGAGTGTCCCACTGAAGTCAACAATGATCACTCAGCAACACATGTATCTACTATAACCAGAGAGAAAATGGCTCTTCCAGTCAGTCTTTATGTCTTCTACATACAAATAATGTTAAAAGTCTGGATCGCTCAAAGATGCTTGTGCTGAGTGTAATTCATGGCTTAGCACCAATGACTATAATAAAGCTTAGAACCTGTCAGTAAGGTTTATGACACTTTCAGAGAAGCAAAGAGTTTGGAAATCATAGTTCTTAGCTTGCATACATCTCAGTTACAAATATATTTGAGGAAATTATTTCCATAAAATTTAACAGAAATATTATTTGACATTGATGCATTTTAATTAACATTACAATTTGCCATCTTGTACAAAACAGAACTAATACAGCATGACTTGTGTAAAATTAGGTTATCTCTGTTCTTTTTGAAACCACATAACTACTCCTGTGTATTAAGTAGATACGATTTAGTGTTAAGTATAACAAAAAGTAGTGTAATACTATAGACTTACAGATAAAGCCAGTTATATGGAAAATTCATTCAACTGAGTTTGCATCGCTTGACTTGAATCAGAATTAGAAAGAATTGACTTTATGTTGTTTTCCAACTCAAGTGAACAAGAAACGCACAGACATATAATTTTTCTCTAAACTTCAGAATCAAAGAAGTCTCTAGAGCTTGAGACTGTTGCTGTTCAATACACACAGAATCTCAATGACTTCCATGAATCTTGGCGCAGGAAAGGAGAAGTGAGCCTCTTAAAATTAGCAAATTTAGACTCTTTTATTAGGTAGGAAAGATTGGGGCGCACTAGGGGGCAAAAACTTTATAGTGAAGGATATTTTGCTACCCATTAAGATGAGATGACATCAGTATGTTTACAGGGAAGAAACATGAGATGACATATTCTCCATACATTATTATGGTTTGTAGAAAGCTTGAATGACTGTAGTGAACGTGCCGAGGATACATCATAAGAATTACTCCAAGTGGCGACATTACAAATGAATAAAGAAAGGTTTGTTTGTGAAAATGAACTTTAGGAAATAAGGTCCTTCAGAATGCACTGAAGGAAAACACAAAAAGATCAGTTTTACTGTACCTGAAGTTACACTCGTGAAAAATATCATAATTCCTGATTCAAACTTTCACAAGCATGCACAGGTATCCAGAAAATCCCACAGTAATTAACTATTGATTCAGGATACAAATAAGCTGTCCAGAATCTTGAAAAAGAACAGAAAGACAGCTTTGACTCTGGCCGTCTCTCATAAGAACAACAGAAAAAAAACATACTATGTGAATTTCTGAGGAAGCCAATATACAGATAGGAATTCAAGGTAGTAGTAAAGAACACCTCTGAAGATAAGAAACATGGTAACATGAAAAATAGAATGAAATTACAGGAATATAATCAGCGAGATAGTCAGAAGGACGACAGAAGAGACTACTGCAAGAATTTCAAGAAAAAAAAAAGTGGGTACGTTTTAAGACTGGCAAGAGAACTGAGTGTGAGTGCACAGGTTGGCATGGCCCCTTCACAGCAGAATGAGCCACATCTGCTGCAGGCATCAAGCTACGGGAAACAACAGTGCAAAGTAACACACAAAATCCAGAATTTTCATGACTTGTTGAAAAAACGAAGTGTAACAGAAGGAAAAATACTGCAAAGCATCATATAACGTACTAATAACATGAAGAAAATTACACTGACTGAAAGGACAACTTGTAGAGAATGGCAGGAAAAATTCCATTTCAAAAAAATACATCCCTAGAAAGTTCAATCTAGTACTTTAATGAGTTCTTCAATGCTGGAATTGCCACAGGCCAAGAACAAATGGCTGTCTATCAATTAATTATCTACAGGAAATGCAGCTTCAAAGAGATTCCAGAATGATCAGAAATAACAAAAGCATTCATTGTTGACAGTGTTTCCACTGAACTATTAAAAGCAATAATAAGGAGAAATAATTGCAGTAATAATGAGTAGCAAGAGGTAAAAAAATTTACAAATTAATTCTGGCTCCCTAAACTTCAGAAATCAGGCCAAATTAATGTAAAACTACAGAGGCATCTGCTCCTTACAGAAGCTTTTAAAATCTTAACTGAATAAATAGGGTATGCAGTAAGGACAGAGAGAATCTCAGTCTGGACTACAGACATATTAATCTACGGAAATCCATGGAAAAAAATGTTTTAAATTCATGATGATTCAAGGAAGGAAAGGAACGTGTCAGAATGCACATTTTTTCAGGAGGAAAAAGCCCAATTATGTTGTGAAATAGTCCTCATATCACAGCAGGGTATTAAAGAATCATTATTATATATTAAGACAGCACAACTGCTTGTTTATAAAAATTGGTGTGTGAGAAAGTAAATATTTGTTTCATTTACTACCAGTATGAAAATAATGAGGAGAGATTGCCTATCCTTGATACTCTTTAACACAACCATGGAAAAAGTAATGCTTTCAACTATGTCATTTTCAGAATAGGGTGAATTCAAGCAGATTGAGCCAATACTTGCTGATGAACAGCTTGCTTCAGGAGTCTGAAATTCTATGCAGACTCTGGGAAAGAGGGAAGAGAAGTAGAACTTAAGATCAAGAGCATAGCTGTTGGCATGATGAAGGGAGATTAAACAGGTTACTAATCAATCAACAACCAAAAATAACAGCATGTTAGTTTAAACACCAAGAAGGAACATAATAGCTTGGAAAGGAAACTAACATAAAGGTTCAGACCAAGATGGGCAAGTAGTTTGCTCTATATACAGGATGCAAACATGGATACTTAACTAAAATGGGAAGAGACGCAAGAACTTTTATAAACAGGGTGCAAGGCTGATAGGTTGAAGAGAAGTTCCAAGAGGACATGGCTAAAAATATATGACGGACTAAGCCTAGAAAATGCATACGGTCCCATTGACTTCATAGGCAAGGCTTTTTTTTAACTTAAACTTTGGCATTAATCCAGTATCCTGTGATAATATGTTACTACACTGAAAGCAGAACTGCAAATTCAGCTGGAAACAGAGAGTCAGTCTCCCTTCCTGATCACAAGCTGACATTTCTTAGGTAAATCAAAAGTGAGTGCTAAAAATTTCCGGAATCATTACTTTTTACATTCAAAAGTCAGCAACTTGTATTGGCACTGAGGCCAAAGCAGCATTTTAAAATGTAAAACTAAACCATTCTATTCAGCAAAAGATGCCACGTGAACTTTGGTTTAGTGACTGAAGAGATGCTAACTTATCACCTGCATTGAACATGCAGTGTTGTTGTAGTCATAGACAGTGATATGTCAAGAACAGTGAATCCAGTTGGTTTATGTTAATATATGCAGCTATTTCTCTTACTTGTTCTCTTCCGACATTTCCTTCCGTCTGTTGGTTTCAATTTATCTGCTTTGTTTATAGACTGTATCTGTTGAAGAAGGAAATCTCTTCTTTATTTATGTCTAATGTGTAACTATGCAGGCCCCTGACCTGGATGGAGTTCTGAGATATCCAGCTGAAAAAGTTAAAATACCAGTTAAAGGGTTAAAGTGGCTTCCCCTTCTTCCAGCCTCTCTTCAGTCTTCAAACCAACCAACGTGCAACTCTTCATTCCTTCCCACTAGGGCACAGGCTGCTTTCAAAAGAACTATCTTCTCTCAGTTCTAAAGGTATTCCTATTAAAGCTTTAACCTTTTTAGAAATTAAAATAATTTGAGCTGCAAATATCTTGAATCAAGAAGTTCTTAAACTTCGGATCAAAGCAGCCAATAAGTTCAGTAGATACAGCACAAGTAAAAAGCTGTGTAACTAGAAAGCCAACAGCATTTGTCAGGAACATTCGATACGATACGTACCACAATGGCCATAGAAATTTAAAAGGCTACAAAAACCAAGTCAACATAGACGTGGAAAAGAAAATGTATGGTCATCTGGTTTATTTAAGAAGATTTTAGATTTAGCGACAGACTGCTTCTATCAGTGCTACTAAATCCAATAGACAAATTTCACTCCATTAGATCAAATAGACTCCATTTCTACAGTGTTTCTTGTAATATTAAATTACCAGTGTCCCTTCCTCATCTGAAAGATCTCAGGAGTTGACTCATATTATGCATTTCCAAAGTAGGCCAGAGAGTATATATCACTTTTGCAAAAACTGGGCTGTTGCTTTAGTCTCTGAACACATATACACTTCTAAATGGAAGTTACTTTCAATTACCTAGAGCTGTGGGTTAACAAAAAAAAATGCATTTTATTAAGCCTCAGGTGGAAAAAATTTACTATAATTTAAAGTCTACTCTTTCTGTTGATCAATAGAGTCCTGACCCCCAGAAATTAACAAAAGGGATAAACAACTATATAAGCACATATGTCCAGAAGTACCTCTGTTTTATGGAATTAGCTATTGTAAAAAACAACAAACTAAAATCAAATAGATCCAACATCAAGCATAGCATAATTTATAGTTTCTGATGATAAAGTGGTTAACTACTGCTCTGCTTTTTTTTTTTTTGCTTTAAATCACAAAGTCACTTTGATGATATAATACATCACTTAGTAATACTAAATATCTCTTCACAAGAGAGCCTGTCTTTGATACTAGAATACAATGTGCTACCAGTCAGGATAAATAAGACTGGTTTAGTGTGAAGAGGAGAAGGAATGTCTTGAGTATTATCTACTGGGTACCCCTTATGTTAGTTCTGTCATCTGCATAAATTCCAGAAAGAGTTGACGCTTCCATCAGTATCTGCTGAAGAATCAAAGGAAACTGAAGAGTAAAATAACACAGACAAGGAGTGAAATGTACACTGCTCTCATCCATCCTGTTCCAGCCTGTTAACATTTCCAATTTTCCTTTAATTCCAGGTGACTGAAACAAAGATTAAAAATCAAGGAGGGAAGAAAATGTAATTTCTGCCTTCTAAAAACTTGCAATTTCTGAAATGATGTTCATCACAAAAACAACTGTCCCCTCCCCCTGAAGTTTGTTTTTCATGAACTATTAACTTGTAAAAGTTTCCTTTGGAAGAAGCAAAGTATTCGGAGGTGAAAGCATTAGCACAGACTGCTTGGCTTATTTCGAAACAGTGAAAGACAACACCAAAACAAAACACACTGACCTGCTGGGCTCTGAATGTGAAGGGAGTTTTATTTCTTTCTCAGTGTTTTGTTTTAAGAAAAGAGTAAAGAGCTGGACTGTAGTTAGGCCTTGGGAAAACCTCTCCTTTGAACACCCTGCAGAGTGTAATGCCAACAGGCCCGTGGACGCAACAGGCTGAATTCATTCCTGGCACAACAGCACTGTTGGCTCTTGTTCTGGCTGAATGTGGTTTATAGATTCTATTATGAATTTTGCCCAAGTAGAAATTAATTAAAAAGTCTCTGTTATAGCACTGCCATGAAGATAGAGGGTACAGATATACCCCAGATTATGACACTGCAGAAAATAGTTTCACATTTTATGAAAATCTACTGAAGTTACAGATGTCTGAACATTCACTCTCAGTTTCATTGCTTCTGCATGTTGACAGAATTATTCAGAACTGCGAACTTCCCAGAAATGTGAATTTTTGCAGTGATATCAATCTGCAAGCTATCTTAAAGATTTGCGGGGAAAGGAAAGGGTTTACCTCCTTTGATGTATGATTATTTGTGAAACACTTCAGTGCATTTGTATTTTGTTTCCCCAGGTAACTTCATATACTAGCTTGTTAAGCTCAAATCTGTGAAAAGGCAAATATATTCCAACAAGATTTTATGAAACAAGTACACAAGCTAAGTGGAGGCATATTGGCTCTGAAGCACTGGGAAGACCTGTCAAATCAATCCTTAATATCAAATACTCTGACTGGGGAGACCTTACACAGTAAAAATGCTTCCATCTATTTGGGAAAAAATACATGAGATTATAAGAGATTAAAAGAGACTAAAAAGGGATTTGTTTTTTAACACAAAGAACAAGGAGTTCATAATATTTAGCATATTACATCAACAGGAACTTTTACACAGAAATACAAGCAAAACATTTTGTTTAAAATGCTGTAGATTTAAATATCTAAAGTAAAATATTCACACTTTAATTTTTTTTAAATGGTCATTTCAAAACAATAGACAACAAAATAGTCTAAAAATGTGGAAAAGAATCCAGTAAAGGATACAGACACTTCAGAGACATTTTTCTTCACTAATCATACCCCACTAAACGTAGTCTTAAGTTGATCTTTCTTGGAACACTAAACACAGCCAGCGAAATCCAGCCAGCTCTTCGTGTTAATGTATCCCATTAGGAGAACCAGACTTAAAAAAAAAAAAAAAAAAAAGCATGTGAGCACTGGAATCCTAAGAGGACAACGTGTGATACATGGAAAGACTGAATACACTGGGCTTTCTATAGTCTAGATAGGAAAGAACAAGAGAAGACAAGAGTCTTCAAATTTATGAAAAGAAATTTAAAAATCTCTACGTCCTGCTTTGATAGACAGGAAAGAATACGTTTCAAATGCAAGAAGGGGGAGGGAATATGTTTAAAATCAGGCCATAGTGACAGAAAGAACAGCGAAGTACAAGGCAATACTGCCCAGCAAGCTTGTGATTCTCCACAGCCACAGGGTTTTAGAGAAGACCAGGCAGATTTCTGTCACAAAGGCTGTAAGAATAGTTCATCTTGCCCCAGAGAAAAGGAACATGCTGTTTCATTTCTTGATGTCTTTCCTAGACATATTTCATCTAAGACCACACAACGCAGGGAATCTCACCAACTTTTATTACTCTTCTGCATAACTTTCATAAGCCAGGGTCTGACAGATTCTACCAGCATAGGGCCTGAGGTGCGATTGGCACTAAGCTTACATTAAACTATCCAAAATATTGAATAAATTACTCAACTCTCCACTTCCAGTCGCCCTGTAAGGAACATGATCGCTAAAATCCTCCTGCTAACCTCTGAAGCATAGATTAGGCTACAGCATTCTTAGAACAACAAAAATACGACATGTGCTGTCAAGGCAATGCCCCCATATAGTAAATATTTACTATTTCCTTTTGATTCAGGCAGTTATAAAACAAGAAAACCAGCCAGACCAAAATCTAGTCTCTCCTTAGATCCTTAAGAAAATATGAACACTTCTAGTTGTTCTACATTATGTTAATTTTGTAAAGTGGTTTCTTTATAGAGCAAGTTTAGGAGTTGAGCGTAGCCCCATGTTTTATGCACTTAAGATGGCATCAAATGTACGAGCTCTGTGCGATGTTCCATCTCCTGTGCCCACCAGTATCACCCTTTATTAGGGCAAAAAAGTGTCTAAACTATGACTAGTGATTTCCTAACATATGGTAAACATCCCACTGATAAATTTCTGTTTCTTGAGTCTGTCATTAGAATATTAGTTTTCCCATCAGAACAGCATCTTACTTATCAATCCAGTCAGAAGAAATTTCCTAATCTTGCTTATTCTGTCCTTCCTCTCTGGTCCTACACAAACCTTTCTTCAGTAGCACAGTGTACAGTAGTGGGACTCAAGCTTGTTGTTAGCCTAATCTTTGTCGTGGCTTTGGAATTCATTTAATCTCTCTAAAATTGCATGAACATTTGTGCACAACAAATGTCACACACAGAGAACAATATTGTTGTTTCACTGAGAATATAAAAATTTGAGCTAGCTTAATTAAAACCAGATTTGATTATGGCATGTGTACTGACA
Organism: Caloenas nicobarica; assembly: GCF_036013445.1. NCBI lineage: Eukaryota > Metazoa > Chordata > Aves > Columbiformes > Columbidae > Caloenas > Caloenas nicobarica. The sequence goes on along the minus strand of NC_088249.1, from coordinate 57,865,035 downwards.
TTTTTGATGCAGTTAAATTCAGGATCATTTAATTCAGGTCAAGTGCAAAGTATCTACAATGAAGGGGGAATACAAGTCACTATACTGCAGCACCTGGCAACATAAGCTATTAATATGGCAGCTAAAACGCAGAGAACACTGAAGAGACTAAAGGTTGGTTTAATGGATATTCATGTTTGGAATCAGTACTACTGAATCCAGGACCTTACCTGCCCTTCCCCTCCGCCTCCTCCATTATTCTAGATGCAATTTAGGTTTTTGCAGCCTCCTCACCGCAATTCTATGCATGTATACTTCTGTTCAGGAGTCTATGGCAGAGTAGATATAATATAATTTCTTCTGCAGAGCAGATTCCAGGGCAAGATTTTAAAATGCAGACCATTATAATCTCTTGGGGTCCCAATACATTTCATCTCTTTTTCTTTTTTTAATCTATGCTGAAAGTAAGACGTCTACTAATCTCAATGAGAACCACATTATAAAGACTTCATTGAGATCAAAGTCTTACAAAGACTTTTGCGGAAGCCAAGTAGTCTGACTCACGTAATGGTCCCACTGTAGCAAATACAATTACTTACATGTATTAAGTTGTATATGTGCATAATGACTTGCAGGAATGCATATGCTTCTACTAGTACACATAGAATGTAGCAGCTATTATGGTAAGATTGGAAATTTAAGTGTGTGTTTTTAATCTTAATCCTTTGCCACATGTTGCTTAAAACATTCTTGAGCATATTTCCTAGAAGTAAGGAATAAAGTAATGCACATTTTCAACAATTAATTGATTTAGAAAATTTGAGTATATATGACTATAAAGAATAGGTTTTTAAACTAATCCATTATGGCCATGACTTCAGATGACTCTGAAGCTAAAATGACAGAGAACTGGAAAGCAGAAATCTGGCCTGAAAACTACTTTTTCAGAAGAGTTCCTTCAAACATTCGGAAAAAAATTGTTTTGACGTCATAAGACTGAAAATTGTTTTCCTACTAAATTCTTATAGTACTTAGCTAAGGAAACAACACTTTTTATTAGATGTTTCACACTGTACTGAGTTTATAATTGTAATATTTATCCTGTATGCATTCAGAATGTAAACTAATAAAATGTCTATTTTGGCACATCAGATATCATGGGGTGCTTGCTCTACTGAAGAAATTAAATGCAGTTGAGTTGAATGCCTGATGGTTGACTAGGCTCACGTTTTGCATTTTTTTGAAACAAATAGAAACAAAAGGAATGTATAAACACATTAATTTTACTTCTAAGACCAACAAGTCTATAATGATAAAGCAGTAAAGCTATGGTAATATTAATAGCATAATTAAATTATAGTTGCAAAATCTGATATTATTTTAAATTATCTGAAGGTATAAGAAGCCTGGAATGGGGGCTGTAATTTTGACACGCTTTGATACCAGTCATTTTCATTAATTATTCAATAGTAAGCTTCATGAGGCTTTCTGGAACGTTGACCCCTGTGTGGCTCTTTTTTTCTAATTTTAAGAATGTCCTGGAAGTTAAAAAAAAAAAAGGATTTCCAGTAAATCAAATATTGCTTTTTGGAGTGAGATAGCTACACTGTACCAGTCTCTTTCTGCCTTTCGTGATTAATTGATTCTGCATTTCAAGCCATTAAACTTTGTCACTAGTTTTCAATGAGCTTGGGATAGAACCTTAATTCCCAAAGCAACAAACCCTGAAGATCTTCAGAGTCAAGAATGAAATTTGCAAGGATGGGACTGGTCTTTCACAGCAGGAAGCTTTTGAATTCTTGATCAGAGAGCTGCAAGTCCTACTATATTCAGAACAAAACAGAAGATAGATTTCAATAAAAGGAAATTAAAAAAAAAAAGAAAAATAGAAAACAGAAAGGAAAATGATGGGGGCACAGAAAAAATTGAGACAAAAAGGGATGGACAAATATAAGAAGGGAAAAAAGCAAAAACTTAAGTGGCCTCTGAAAAGCAGAGGGAAGAACTATAGTCCAGGATCAGCATGCCCTCAGACACTGTTGCTCTGAAACAATGCTGAGCAGTTAATTGACTTTGCACAGAGTCCCTGAATGGCTGAAGTAGAGAGTGAGCTCTGGAAGTCATCGTGGCACTCGCTTGCTCAAGCAGGGTCCCCCAGAAAAGATGGCCCAGGACCACGTCCAGACAGCTTGTTTAATATTTCCAAAGATGGAGACTCCACAATCTCCTTGGTGAAACCTGTGCCAGTTCTCAGTCACCCACTGTCTTTTCAAAATAAATATTTCTTTTCAAATTAAATTTAAAATGAAGGGGAGTCTTCCTTAATGGAGTGGAATCGTCCTTAATGAAAGTATTGTTGAAATTGCTTCAAGTAAATGAACAAGAAATGTTTCTTTTCAAAAGAAACAATTTTTGAAAAACTACATTTTGAAACATTGCCACTGTAATCAAATTATTTTCTGTTTAAATGAACATTCATATCATAGCTATGTCCCAAATTATTACTTTAAAGTCAGAAATTACATTAAAAGAAAAGCCTTGGCTGTCATTGAATCATAGAATGTCCCTGACTGTTGGGGTAATGACTATGAATATTCAACCAACATTATGTGAAAAAAGAAAATTATTAAAATGTTAAATATTAACATTTTTCATGAAAAGGCCACTGGCAAAGAAGAAGAATGTTCACAGGAAAGATTCTGATCACCTCTACAGCAAATCAAGGAATCACTCTCTTTACAACTCAGGTCCATGTTATCCATTTTCAGTCTGAAATACACCTCTTCTCCATGAAGTGTACTACTGCCCTTGTTCTACAGAAATAACTTTTTGAGGAGTGTGAATTGCCATGTATTCAGTCTGGTTTTGTTTGTTTCCTCATTTTTTCACGGTCATAGTTTCACTTCCACCGTTTGAGTCCTCCTTAATCTCTCATTTCCTTCATCGTATTGGAAATAGTCCAGTGTAATTGGTTTAGTCTCTTCACAGACAGCCTCTGTAAAGAAGACCTGAAGAGGTTTGGCTTTATCCTACAGCCTCTGGAAACTGGGCAAACTACTAGAAGGCTACGGGGGAGGTCTCTTTACCCCGCAGCTCTAGTGAATATTTCAGTTCTTGCTCACATTATCCTTTAGGTCAGCACACTGAATATACTAGCTTACATTCATTAGAATCCAAACCAGTAAGTGACAAACTCATAATCAGCTCTACTAGTATTTATGGAAAGCCACAGGATAATAAGCAACTGTTGAAAACTAAGCATACTTATCACACAGCTATTTCGCAGTCTATCCTTTTCAGCTTTTTTGGCTCTTAGCACATCTGAGTTCTTCCTAAAGAATATTTGCTGATCTCCAGACAAGATGGGTGTGAGAGGCATGAATTACAAGATTAGTCAAACTGCACAATAATCCGGCCAGAAGAGGATGGGAGATAAATGCCACTTCCTTAATGCAAGTGTTGTTGAAATTGCTTGATGTGAATGAGCAAATTAAAGAAAGCTCCTAAGAAATTTCGTTTCCAGGCAATTCTGCAAATCACTGCTGATGACTACGTAAGTTGCTCCTGGCTATAGATTTAGTTCATAGCAATGTACATGATAAACTAGGTGTGGTACCTCAAGACACCAGGGTTCAAACAAGGCTATGTGGCAAGAAGACATACAGTCCTTTTTCCTCTTTCTCATTTACATACCAATAGCTTTAATTTCAGGGCAATGTTACATTTTTTTAGATGGTTAGGTGTTCGTATGAAATAGCTGGATTCAGAAAATGACTTCTATGGATCTCTTACTAAGTCCTTTTGACTGAATACATTTGAATGAATACATTTCTTTCTGTCGTTTGTCTCAAAATTTAGAAAGCAGTGTGAAAACCTAGATATTTCCATACAAAAATCTCTGTAAAAGCAAAGATTAAATGTCTGGCTGATGTTAATAGACCTGAGTATCACTCTGTTACACCAGTTTTATGCAGTTTTCACAAAAACTAATATGCAACTCCACACCGCAAATACGTAGATTTAAACTTAAGTTTTAAGAAGATCCTGCTAAAACACTGAACTCTCTTCTGCTCACAAATGTTCTACGGCCAATGGCAAATTTACAAAATAAAACTTGAGCATGGTATTAGAAATAGGTGCTATGTTGATTATCCATGTAATTCATCAGCAAACAGAAAGAAGGCTACACTGATATCATGAAGATAACTAAGCACATATTTAAGGCTTTAAAACTAACACACATAATCTGTCCTGCCTTTTTAAAAATACAGTCATATAAGATCAGGGTGAAATACCATTCATCTGAGCTCTCACAAGCAGCCCCTGTTTTCCCCATAGCTTTGGTTTCACATGGTCCCACTTTTCACATAACATCATGTCTACATCACTCAGGAACCATTTAATGAGATGGTTGATTTGTTAGAAAATAGTTGATTATGAAGATCTTTAAGGGATTTTTATTCAGTTTACTAAAGGCTAAAGTGGTGAATGAACCGTGTGTGGTCATATAGAAAGATACCTATCTACAGGAGTGGGGAGAAGAGAGAAGCACCTGGTTCGTACAACCAAGGCTGGTTCTAGGGTTGGATAGAGCAGGCACTTCCTTGGTGCTATAGAGTGATGGGAGCAACACAGCACCCGGGGCTAATGGCTTAAGAACTTCAGCTCAGCCCAAGCTGACTCCCTCCTTGCTCCTGCCCTTGCCACCAAGGAGGGAAAAGCTACAATGGGTGAAACAAGAGCTCATCAAGGAGCTGGGATTGAAAGACAAGACTTCTTCCACCAGTAAAAACTGCCCTCCCATGCGTCAGTGCTTGCATGAATACATCAGGCCCTGTCTTTCCCTTCGTCTCTCTGCTTCCCTCGGGACAGCCAGGAAAAAAAGTACTTAAAAAGCCTTCGGCTACCTTAGAGCAACTCCCCTCCAACGGTGGTGTTCAAATCCCCACTGCGCCACATTCTGGCTACCCCCTCTCTTCTGCTGAAAATTTCAGCCCGATGTAGTGTCAGAAATATTTTAACATCTTAAAAATATTCAAAGCATATGAAAAAGATTTGTTTGTCTGCTTTTCATTTACCAGTGGTCCTGCACTACTTCATCTCACTTATTTCATTGCTTGTTTAAGATAACACAGCAAAAATCATCTTACAGGTTGGAATACACTAGTCTTTTCAAATAAACATTCAATTACATAGGAATTGTATTCTCACAAGTCTTCATTTAAGATTAAGCATTTGCATGTTTATTAGTTCAAAACTCATGTTTGATTTCAAATGCATGAGTTTGTGGAGAATTTTTTTTTTCGAACGGTAAGAAATAGCTTCTGCACAGACAATAAAGTAAATTTCAAAAAGCTTAGTATTTTTTCTACTATTTCTCTTGCCTGCTCCTCAAATTCAGAGTAACCGTCAAAGAATTATTTCACCATATGCAAAATCCCACTTGCAGTCTCTGTCTTACTTTACTGTACTGTACTGCTTATCTGCTTACCTGCTGCTAAAAGAAAGGTTTGTTTAACCTAATCCTCTCATATTTGAATCATGACAGAATATCAAGCCTCAAACCAGTCAGCTGAAAACCTGGAATAATTTATAATTGGAAATGCTTCTCTGCATACATCATTTTCTCCTCAGAGATCAAGGAAAGACAAGCAGAAAACCAGCCTTGTTTCTAACAAATTATGCCCAAACCGACAGAACTCAAATGATCTCTCTATGGAGCACATAGCTAGATATGTTGGTTCCCTTATAAACATTTCTGGATTGCAATGGACAGAAGATTTTGTCACAAGGAACCTACCATTTCCTAAAACATTGCTGCATGTTTTTGCAAAGCCAAAAGAAAAATGATGTAAAGATATCAACAGAAACACTATTTGTTAAAACAAGCTTATATTCAATCGTGTCATTTTCTAAGAATAGAGGTAACAAAACATCATCCAAAATAATAGAAGTTGAAAATGGTAGCAGAAATCAACTGGGAAGTATGATTAGGCAGTTATGAGAGATTTTCCCATAAAACTGGAATTTAAATAAAGGGTTTTCCTTTAAGGGGAAAAAAAGAAACAGCAAACCAGACCAAATTTATAAAGCTACCATGACATACTTATGTAAGCACGTTTATTAAAATTATGGTTAGCATTTCCCAAATATCTATCACCTTAAATAAGTTTTCTCCTTGATCTGTTAAAATTCATAGAGGCTCCAGGCAAGATTAAGTTCCCAATTTCTTCCAGGCACACAGTGAAAGAAAGTCCTTCTGTAAGGATACCACTGTCTGCAGGAGAGAGGGCAGGATACGGGCCAGGATTCTCACCCTGCCTCACTTACATATATTAAGGAAAACAGATGTAATATGAAATCAAGTGACTTAACAAAATGTGACAGCTGCGGTGTCTTGAGACACTGATTCCAGCATCTGGAGTTTGGGTTAAGAAGCCCCTGATATTCCTGCACCTGAGCACTTGTTCCTCCCGTGGCATTTCAGTTCTCTGAGCTGCAGTGACGCAGCCATTTCTGAAGCCACACTGTAAATCAGTTGATTGAAATGATCCAGACTAAATATAACCTCATTTGGGCTTGGAAAAGGTCTGAAAGGCCCTTCTAGTTTTAATGGCAATGGAAGGGGAAGAAAAAATAGGAGAGGGAACGACAAGGTCTGACTGGAAATGTTACCGATCCAAATGATAACTGGACGGCTCATAGAATATTTCTGAATCTCACAGTTGTATTAACAGTTCCCCTCCAGCTCTAAAGCTTTCTATGAAACACAGGGAGGAAAACTAATTCAGCTGATGATCACTTCTCTATTCTGAACAGCCAAATCTGCTCTGACACAGCTACAATGGAAATCCTTAGACAAGTGTCAATCTAGTCAATCCCATTTTCAGTATTCTTTCTGATAGCAATATCATTTTCATACCTCTGACTAAGGGCTACAGTAATGTCACACATTTTAAGCATAAAATATGCTAGAGAGATATCTCTATTTTAGGCCAACAATCAGTTCTGCAGATGTCTTCAGGCAGAACTGATAATACTCAGAAGTTCTGGGTGCTGATCAGCAAGAAGAGCAGGTCCCAGCAGAATTCTAAAAATGCAAAATGAGAACACAGAAAAAACCCTGAATCTACAATATTAGCAGTTATGTCACTGGGAAGGGAGAATTTTTTACATTCTTCATTCAAAATGCATAAAGTCAGAAAAAGCATTCAACTGCTAACTTACAGCAAACTTGTTTAAGTGAAATTCCAATCTTATAAGCCTCCTTTTCTAACCCAGGGATGATTCCATAGCCTTCTGCTTCATTGGGTTTAAGGTTCCCTTGGTTGTAAAGATTTCTCTAAGCTGTTTCCCTTCGTGAGCAGTAGATTGCAGAGGAATAATTTATCTGCAGTATTTTCTAAGTGAAAAGGTCCGTAAATTGATTTTTCACCCTTCACCCTCCCTTTCAAGGTACAAATTAAAAAAAAGCCAGCCTGTCACTGCGCTTATGCGCATCTTTTTCCTCAAGTGGTTTCATAACAAGGCAACACAAATAACATATTAGCCTTGCATTAATAATCAAACCTACTCGAATTGCTCACAGAAGCACTGGGCAGGGGTTTCATAAAATTTCAAAGAAAAACCCTAAAAAAATAAAAACCAACACACATTACTAAACTGGGAAACCTGAGAAGATCAAATTTATTTCATCCTTCTTAAACTAAAGGAAGAAGTTAGATCTCTTGTTGTATGGAAATCCAGAACAACAAAACATTTCGCTATGATATTCTTAACATTGCAATATTTTTACAAAATTGCTTGCGCTATGTATGTTCCATACATAAATTATTTTATCCTGCCACTATACCATAGGGAAGAGTGCAATCTCCGAGGAACCCAGGACTCAAAACTACTGAAACATTTCATACATTTAAAGAAACTTCTTAAATGACACCTTGAAATGAAGCCCACAGGTAGAATACATTCCCTCAAGAAAAAGTACCTATAGCTGTCAGTTGCATTCTGCTGAACTTCCTGACTGCAGCCTGGAGAGTTGATAAAATCTGTTAATGAAATGCCTGTTTTCAAGCTACTCAGCTATAACAACAAAATGCTTGGAGATACTTTCAATATACATGACATCTGTCTTCACAAATAGATCTATTCATACTCATAAGCAAAAAAACCATCTAGTAACGGATGACTTTGCATCAGATACTGTATTTTAAATAAAATGTAAAATTCAAGTTAATTGTCTATGTTATTATGCATAAGATGTTAACAGACATCCCAATTTTATATAGCTATAAGCATCGTCCTAGAAAATGTACATTGAAAACTGGCACTCTGTGCGACTGTCCGCTGATCTAGTTCTCACTCTGATTTTGGACGAGTCATCCCCGCTTTTTCACACTCAAAGAGTGACTGACCCTTCCTACTTGCAAAAATGAGATTATAATAAATAAATACTTAACACCACAGAGAACTGCTCTGACTAAATGTAGCATTTGGAAAGCCATTTGTAGTTCTAGAGCACTAGTGAATGCAAAGTCTCATCCTTTTCTTGTACAGACCATGAAGTAGTGACCTGCAGTACTTGAGAAATTTGGGAGGCCATAGCTGTGGACACTCACTGTTTCAAAACTATTGCATGCCATAAATTAGTGGCACTTAACATCCTTATGACCTACTGTATTTCACCTGATATTAAGGATGCTTCTTTGTCTCAAAAAGAGCATGGGTACGTAACTTGTAGTTTGCTGAAATATCTTTCGATTGCAATAGCCTATAAGTGATCCCAATTTGACATCTTTTACAACTTGACAACTTCAGTTGGAATACACCAGTCATTTCCAAGAAACATTCAATTATAATACATGAGCTAATGATTGGATTCTTATAAGTTTTCTATTTAAGATTGAGCATTTGCATGTTTATTAATCTTAGATTAGAATTTAGAGCTCTGAACACCAAGCTGTCAATCCTTTGATACACAATACGAAGCTCTTTAGTCTCTTCAGTATTTGAACTGCAACAGCAAAATGGAAGATTTTGCTGGGATTACTCCTTCACCTCTATCTTGAGATTAGAAAGTTATTTCAAAACCTGTTCATATTTTTTTTCAAAAATCCTTATTCCTCCACAAAGCTAACATACATTTCATTAAGAGAATGTTGATTTTGTTTGAATGTTGATTTAACTTGAAATATCTCTCCCAGTAGAGAGTGATCCCTCTCCTGACAGAGAAATTCTATACTAAGAACATTTTATGGTTTGGTGGGGGTTTTTGTTGGTTTTGGTTGGTTGGTTGTCGTTTGTTTGTGTTGGTTTTGGGGTTTGTTTGTTTGTTTTTTCATTATTAATTAGGGAAATTACTGCAACTATATCAACTGTTTTATTAAAAACAAATCTATAGCTTGTGGGGATACTTATCCTTTCTGGCATATCCCAACATATTCTGGACCCAAAGTCATCCCATCCAAGCCCTCTTACGGTCACAGATGTCTATGCATCCCTTTTTGCCAGCCAGGAAAACAGATACCTCAGTACTCAAGACTGCTTTTGTCAATAAACATTTAGCATTTTTCATCCTTCCAGCTGTACAGACTGAACTCTGCTCCCAAACCAACATAAACAGGAGTCAAACCCAAACTGAACAATGCTGACAAATTGCAGACCACCATAAGAAGCCGACTCCTGGCTGCATTTACACTGGGAAATTCAAGTATACATGACACATTACCTTGTAAGCACAGAATTAGCCCTGGTTTGGGATACTGAGAGCTTTATTCCATGAGGAGAGTCTGAGTCCATGAAAAGATGACTGTGTTCAGGATGAGTTTAAAAAGTTTGCCAAGAGTGCATTTCTTCTAGCTAGATAAGTTCTGAAATAAACCAACCTAGAATTCCAAGATGAAAAGTTTATACAGTTCTTATTTCATGGGATATCAAAGTAAGGGAGAAATTAACATCCTGCTACTTAATTCCCTAACACCAAATTCTATTTTGACTTATTTCCTGGTGCTGAAAATGCTGCAAATAATCCAGATAGTAATTCAAATTCCTGCATCTGCTTTCAAAAGCTGAAGGACTCAGTACTATATAGCAAGGAGTTTCTCCAAAGGCCAAGTTTTACATTTCAAGCCTTCTGGAACAGAAATGTAATCCTGTCCAATAATCAGTATTCTTTTAGTTTCACCATAGAGACATGGAAGTGACTTTCACACACTTTGCTTCACTTTGCTAGCGAAGTGTCTCATTGAGATTTCTCTCTTATTGACAAGCCCCAGGAGTCAACCCTTTACCCTATTAATAAATGCACTGCAGTTTCTGCAATATCATTAGACTCCAGTAATTGCCCAATTTATAGCAGTAGGTACCCTAAAATACTGTGAACATTACTGCTATCTAGTTATTTACCTGAAGCCAAATTTTACAGTTAAACCCATGAAAACATTTTTCCAGTACTAATTTTCACTGTAGGTATTTGCTATGGCAAATAACTAAGCTGCTGATCTTTAGTTCCCCTCCCCACTAACAATAATTTTGACTCTATGGGACATCAAAGGGAAGCATATCAAATATATGCCAAAAACCTGTTTCTAAATTGTGTACTCACACCAATACTCTACACCCAAGCATTTTAATCAGGTGAGGAAAAAAACCGAACACACCAGAAAAAGAAGGTTTGTGTGACCAATTAGAACTAAACAACACTATTCAAATATTGAATGAGTAATAGTTACTATGCACTGAAAAGTTTGCAAACCAGAACTTTTTTCTAGATATTGGTAATTATTATTGAAAGACTGCTAATTTCAAGAGAATACTGCACTCCTACACAAATTGCAAAAAAGAAAAAATATGTTAAATTAGTTAGCTATAGGATAAGGTATGAATTATTTACTAAGCTTGATTCATGTGCATAAATTTTCACATTCAAGCATGCTAATCAGATCAGATAATTCCATGCAATCATATGATTACTAATTTCATATGCAATTACTTCATCAGTGTCAGTAGTTGCAGTATTTAGAAGTACAAATTTGATATATTCTTGTTTACATATTTTACAGACAGCTAATACATTTTAAGAGTCTATGTAGATACTTACAGAGTTTCAATACCCCATTTTTCTACACTATAGTGATAAATATAAGATATTAAGATAAGGCCATACACTCATAACAAAAGTTTTCATCTAACTATAGAAGACTACTTGCTACTTCTATCTTTCTTTGGTTTGTAAGGGATAAATGGTAGTGCGCTACAAATCAGAGGGATTTTTGTTAAGGGCAGATAATGTATTTCAATATTTGTTTGAGAGAGGGTGGACAGCAAATGCAGAATAGCCTTTTACTCAAGTCCTAACAATTGCTACCATCAAGACTTAAGTAACAATCAAGTTGCTGCTGCTACATTTGATAGACTGTTAACAAAGTTCTCTTCTGAAATGTTCTTTTAGCTTCCTATGTAGGAAGGAACTTAAGAAAACTGTATTCAATATTGAGAATTTCTGCCGATGGTTGTATTCAACAGTCTGTTCCTATTTGCAGTTTCTATGACTACTGGAGCAGCACTAATTTTTTCAAATTGAAAGGAAATAGAATCCAATTTGTATATTTAAACAAGAACATGCACAATTTTCTTTGAAAGCTATTCTAGCACAAAGAGTGTGTGTATATATATACATATACATATATATTATATATATATCTCCTTTCTAATGCAAAAACACAGGCATATATATTCAATTTCAAAGACTTATCAAAGCAGAGAAATGCACAATCAATTTTAACTACATATTATTTACATAATATTATGAAATTTTAGCCAATATTGCAAGAATACTACTTTTACCTTTTACAAAAGTTCACTACAAGCCACGTGAATTTTTTTAGTGGGACAAAATAATACAATAAAAAGAACAGCATAAATACAGTGTTTCTTTCACAAAGGCTCTCCCATGCATCCTGTATGCTTTCAGCTTACAAGGCTTTGGATTATTTTTTCTTGTATCACTCGCACCTGTTATTTAGTTTGAGTTCCCTGAATGCAACACACAGAAGCACTAATACGTACGCAGATATTTTGAGATTATGACTTGATATTGATGGTACTAGTCATATATTTGTGTAATGTCTGTTCTAGTTGTCCTGGTTTTGTTAAAAACAAGACCAGTTTTCTTTTAGTGATTTTTCCTTTGAGCTAAGTTCTTCTAGGGGGCTGTACTTCTGAGTTTTAGCTTGCATGTTTTTCTTGAACACTGTGTATGGTGCTGATATTGTCAAGGTCAAGACCAATGGAATGCTGAAGAAGCCTCATGTTTAGATTTATTGCTATGACAGCCAAGAATTCCACACATCCCATAATGGAGAGGGGCATGTTTAAATACATTGTAGTTTTAGCCACAAGAAGCCTAATGACAGCAAAAAAGCACAGTGCCAAAATAAGCAAAATTCATCATACCTACTGAAGGTATTTCTAGTTGAAGAAACTAGGGGGTTTTTTATACTATTCCTATGTTTTTACTTGGCTTAATCTATCAGCTTTTAAAAATACATTTAATTTTACTGCACTTTAAGCGTGCACCTACTGGTTTCATAGTCAAAAGAATCCCTCAGACAAAGAAAATTTTAGGTACAGAAAGTTATCGCTTTGATCAGCCTCAGTGCTGTGCAACTGGGCAGCCACACAGCCCCGACCAGTCAGAACAGGCAACTTGCAGCGCTGAACAGCCCACATAGCTGCTAGGGAGGGAACTCCGAGTTCTGGAAAACCACTGAGCTTCCCAGCCAACTAGCCTGACATCCTTGTTTCATGCCAGCTGGCTCACTTGTCCAGTTTGCCTTCAAATATTGATGAATTGACATAAAATACATGTCTGTTAAATCAACATTTTTCAAGGCGCTGCTGTTCTGCCAGAAAAATCATGAGTGGATTTAAAGTTAAGTACGGAAAAATAAGTTAGGATTAAATTTTGTAATTTAAATTAAAACATCAGTGAATCCATCCTTTTCTCCTATAGTAATTGTCTCATCCTCGTTTTTCTTTGTGTCAAATTACAACTTTTCTTTGAAAAGCCTTTCAGAGAGAACAGGAAATACAAAACACATCTTCCAGGGCACAGTGGAGGAACGTTCCCGAGTTTTCATTTCTTCCAGTGAACACCCTACATTAAACATCATTCTGCAGCCCTCAGAGTCTGACCATGTACTTCCATATATATCTTAAGACTTTCCGTAGCTTTCCTGGCTAACAGTGAAAGATACTTTATTTTTAATCAACCCCTAAACTATCAATGTCATGCATGTATTGGGAAGGTATGTGGAGATGGGCTTTCTTACCTTTTGGTTGTCCTGAGGAAGAGAAACACGAAGGCAAATCATCTCAAGAAAATACAGTCATACCACAGTAAGACACACTGCTCAACAGAATGGAACACTTCAGGTTCAGTTGGTTGTTCTGAAAACATCCTTACCACAGGAGCAGGAACACTAAAAGCAAAGAAAAAATTTTATTAAATTTTAAGAACAGATTACAATCATCACATCAGTTAGGAAAAAAAGAGAGGGAAAACCCACATTTTTTACGAGCACTTATATGTATGTTTAAGTTAGATCACTAGGCTATTCTTAGCCTACAAAATTTACTTAATATGCTATAAGATACTTCACATAATTCCTAGTTGAATGCTGTGATACCCATCCAGTCCTGTGCCTTCCATCTATATTAATAGAAAACAGTACAGACCAAACAGCCTAAATTTGACCTATTTTTCGTAGGATAAAAACAAATTCCTGTGCCTTCTATTCTTCTCCCTCTCTCATCTCCCATCATTTAGTATCCAGAAACCTAAGCAGGATTTATGAATGTGGTCCATCTTTTTCTCTCATTTGCCACCTTGCACTTGGGGGATGATGAGATAACATCACCTGAACTATTTTTTCCTCTGTCTGCTCTAACAGACAGAAAATTTGGTGAGTGCATGGGAGAAACCAGTGTTCTCTTCACTTTATTACGTCCATCCATCAGTCTTATTCCAACTAAGATGGAAAAGCAATATTTGGTAAGAATTGTCCATATACAACCTTACCACTTCTGTAAGTCCTCAGAAAATAAACTCTACAATTGACATTTGTAACCACAGTGTAGTTCACTGCAACCTCTACAAACACTGAAGTATTTTTTTTGACAAGAAACAGAAATAAAAAGCTTAAGCAATAAAATTTCCCTTTTTTACAGATTAAGTAGCAATACATTGTTATGCTGCTATTAAGTGCAATCAAAATATGTAAGTTTAATAGCCACACATGATGACCAAGTTAATATGGCCATGAAAACTTTAATATTAATCTTTTTCCCCATATAATTCATACAAATCAGAGTAAAATCCACACCTTTCAAAATATTTAGCTTAAGCTTTTGAGCCTCAAAGCAGCAAACACATTTACAACACAGGGATTGTCCATTTATTTTATAGTTGTACATGTTAAACATCTTTTGTTGGATTGGAAACTTAGACTTGTAACTTAATTTTGTCATCAATATCCCTGTCCCTGGTCATCAAACAGCTCTTTAATCTGGCAAAAGAGAATGAATCAGATGAAGATAACCACATGGCCTGGAGAAGAATGAGGCTGCTGGGTTTGTCTGTATCACATGTAATACACTAACCCAGTTAACACCTTTCTGATATTATGTTTCCAAGATACACACAAGCATTTTGCTAGCTCAGGCATCTCTGTGGCTCAAGGCCTACATGTAATTATGGCTCTAGGCTAGAAACAGAAGAGCTTTCGTTAAGCATTGCAATGGTACCACAAGCTGCCAACTGAAAAGGAAGATGGGAATCTTGACAGATATGAAATACAAGAACTTATCAGACAATAATGGCATATTGTAAGCATGTCATGCGGTTTGTTTGTGTAACAGCTATTACAAGTTTTTACGCAGCAAAGTCCCTCCCTCAGGAGTCAAAAAATAAAACTTAGAAATTTAAATAACAAGCTAATGTGAAAAGCACATGTCATTAATTACAGTTAAAAATAACCATGTAATTTGCTTTTGAGATGCATCTATTTAAGGTCATGTTAAGCTTTGCTCTCAAAAACCTTAAAATTCTTCCCATTTCATTAAAAAAAGTTAATATTGGAATTTCATAGGCAGGGAAACTTGTGATTGTCCAGGAGAGGCAAAGAAACAAAATGCAAAGAAAGAAACAGTAAAAGCAGCTGTGAAATTAAGCAGTGAAATGATTTATGTTAGGTTAAACAATTTTGCTCAGTGTGGACTCAAAACGGCAGATTACTTTACTTGTCACAAACATCATTCTAAATATATGTGAAGAGCAGAAGGTGTTTCCTCTGAATCTTCGTTTCCACATGGCAGAACTTCACCTAAAGCACAGCAGCGTGGGCGAGTATCCCGTGCTTCCTACTCCTACTGCTGCTGAAACATGTGCATTACGCACCTTTTCCTGCAATGCTCTGTGAGGTGGGTGCCAGAAACGATTGCACCCCAAGACCTTGGCATCCTGCAATTATACAGGATTCTTCCTTCTGTCACCTCTTGGCCCACTTCTCTGACAGAGGCACCAACAAGGGGATTCAACAGAGCCCCACACTGCAGTGTGACTGTTGTAGATTTTATGAAAAGCAGACACTGCACCACATACAGCTTTGTAAATTAGCCATTATGCCACCATGTACACAGCTACAGATGAGTTCTGAGTCTCAGTGAAAGATAATGGGATACAAGGTCATGGGATATAAGGGATAAAGAGGAAATCACAAAGCATCCTCAGAATTACAACCTTCTAATTTTATTATTCTTTTCTCACAAAGAAAGTCCGTTTTAATACATTTACTCAAAAATGTCTTAGCAAAGAAAAATTGGATGAAAACTATATTACCTAGAGTGTCATCATCAAATATGGCTCCAGACAAATCCATCCAGCTTATCTAGTCCTGCTGAAACATTTGTTATTGCTTTGAAAATGAGCAAAGGAATGTCTGGTTAAGGGAACTCCCAGGATAAAGTAGTACAGAGAGCAGAAAGGTCTTGAAAACCCAAAATACCTATTATAATCCTATGCAGTAAATTCAGAAATCGACAGGATGTGTTGACAGAGCCCATTCCTACATGACAGTGCATTTCATCAGTACAGAGAGGTTGTCATCTACTGTGTCTGAATAGTTCAGTGTGCAAAAGTAACTGATGAATGATGGTGGTGGGATTATGCTGGTTTGAACTACTGGGTGGGAGAATCCATGAATTCACCCAACTTCAGTGGAGAATAATTATTGTCAGTTCATTTAGGACACACAAGAAGGTGGCTCTTCCAAAATCTAAAAGTCACAAGACTTTACAGCTACCAGATCTAACCTGATTTCTGTAATCTCCCAAATTCCGCATACTGAGTACACCTAGGCACAAGAAGGTTTCTTCCGAGTCATTGATATTTCAGCAGCTATGTTACAATCTGTTATAAGCTTTTAATGCTGTTTGTTTTTATGCTAAGATTATGCTTGTTGCTTGTACTATTGTCTATACACTGAACTCTGTGTCCTTTATATGTTTTCAGAGGCGAATGATTCAGTATTATTGACCATCATGAGGTATGGAATAGAATGGTCACCAAATCACACATAATACTTACTGTTTGAGGCCAACGGGTTCACTCATTAATGAATTATTTCAGCTCCAGTGATATACAAATCAATCTGTTTGCTATTTTTGGTTTAAAGGACACCCTCCCTCAGCTGTCACAGTTACAGAGTGACTCAAGTAGAGCATGTTTCATGCTTTGATGATAAAGATGAAAATGGTAGGTAGGAAAAGAGAAAACAAAATACGACTTTGGTTAAAATGCTAGCTTTCATTTTCATTTCCATTTCACACTATGATTATTACTGGTCCTGAATATGTCTTTTCTACTTTTCCTCTCCTTTCTTCTTTTGTTTTTTGGGGGACTGACTGCCCAAAGAGCTGTTTTAATGAGACTTACTTGTTCTAGCTTCTCTTTCCAGGAGTCTGTTCTACAACATAAACAATAACAAGCAAAAAGCAGTGGAGTGTTGTAATCATAAAACACACAGGGTGAAGTAGAGATGAAGTCTGAATGATAAATTCCCGAACTGAAGGAACCCACAAGCACCTGCCCAGGTTTCCTTGCTGGTATCATTATACACTAAATTTGTTAATAAAAATGAATGACCAGTAAATCTCTCTTTTTAAGTAACCAAGAAAATTTCAGTCCTACCCAAAGACTCTGTTCATTAGGATATGATTGACACATCTGTAAGGTTTTGAAGGATTTCCTACTGCAAATCACAAAACATTTAATGAATCAACATCTTCTAACCATAAGAATTACGATGGGACCAAATTAAATGTCTTCTGTCTTCTTCTGTCATGAATATGCATATTTAAAAATGCACTGCTCTTCCTAAACTGAGAATGTGCATGAGTCTTCTTTCTGGTTTTGTCCAAAATCCTATGGTTCATCTGTAAGAAATGCAACAAGAACGCAGTAATTTGTATTTTCTGGGCTCCCAGAGAATTTTCCTAATGTGGACCACATGTAACTAGGCATAATCAGGTAGGTTTAACATCGAAAGCCGTTTCTGTATAGTTAATTTATATATTGATAGAGTATAATAAGCTGGTTAAACTGAGCAAAGGAATAAGAGATGCTGAATCTCTGTTATTTTAAATATTGCTCGTTGTTGTTCAGTGCTGAGCCACTAGCCATCTTTTACAGGCTTTTCTTAGTGTATCCTTAAATTCAACTTCTGCTATGGAGCACTTTGGATCCTAGATGACAATGATGTTTCAACTTTGTCAGACTGATTCAGATAAGAAATAGTTTGATATTCCAAAGGCCTTCTAACATATAAGGTGGTAAATAACAGACCTGCAGTAAAAAACAAGAGAAGTGGTTTTCTTGTAACACTATAGTCAAGAAATTCCAACTTGTCCCTTAGGAAGTTTAGCACTATCACTGAGTACAAGAGAGATGAATACTTTTAGAAAAACACCTTGTCTCTGGCTCTGTTACAGGTGGCAGAATGGCAAATTGCCTCACCCAAAAAGGAAACCGGGACCACTGTCAGTGATGAATTTACTGAGGACTTCCAGGGGGTTACTTAAAACGTATTAGCATTCTCAATAGAAGTGGTACTTAAAAATAGAGTAGAACTTCATGGATCTAAACCAGATGTTTGTCACAATTCCTTGGCAATTATTTTTACTCTCAGAGGAATTTCTGAAGTTTACTTGCTTTTATATTCTCTACTATTAATCATTAAAGGAGTTCCACCATACTTGTCAACACACCAGGTCCAGGTTATGTAACTGATAGAAAGATCATATGATTCACACACCCGAAGTGGTCTCCTCATCTCAAAAGAAGTATGTTGAATGATCTCTGTTTCTACCTAGTCTTTTTAAGAACATCAAGGAAATCTCTCTATTTATGTAAGTGGGCACAGAACCAAATGTCAATTGAATTTTTTCATTTTCACCACTAGTCTCAATAGTCACCTAATTAGCAAGTTGTTAATTTGAGCAATCATACTGCATATTACAGGTTCAGAACCACGTCTACATGATATTAGACAAATTAATGAAATGTAAAGCCACTGAAAATTACTGAAATTACATAAATCAGGCAAATTGCTGAAGACAGGGAGAGGAATCAGAGAAGGTTTTACTACAGAGCTTTTGCTTACTCTTAGAGCCTTCACTTTTGGTCATAGATGCTCATGTATGCGAACTTTCAGACTTTCAGTCTGGCACAACAGAGTCATTCCTATTTTCTTAAATGACAGGAGAAGGAATTAAAACGTAGGAATGAAAACATTGTTCCCTTTTATCACCCCAGGAGTCCTCACTGAATCTCTGATCCAGCAATCTTCAGTGTCTTACTCCCAGATCCCCCAAAATTCTGGTTTCAGTTCAATTTTTAAAATGTTGACACTCTTGGTTAGGAGAAAAGAAATTCTAAACAATTTTACCGTTTAAGCTTAGAGTATTTAAAGCTGGCCTTCTTGATGTTTTCCATGCTTTATATTCAGCTGGTGACTGCTTGTAATTAAAATACTCAGGCCTGTTCTGATTAAATTAAATAGCTTTACCCTCAGACTACTGGCAGGTACAAAGTATGCAGCAACATTTATTCTTTATTTCTAATTAAGTTTCTTAGTATGAGTCACATTTGTAGAATCAGAAAAGGAAACACTCAAAGACTGCACAGAAAGGGTTGTCAGGCACTGGAACAGGCTGTCCAGGGAAATGGTGGAGTCACCATCCCTGGAGGGGTTTAAAAGACCTGTGGCTGTGGCACTTAGGGACATGGTTTGGTGGTGGACTTGGTAGCATTAGGTTTACGGTGATCTTAAAGGTCTTTTCCAACCAAAATGATTCTTTGGTTCTACAATTCTCTATCTGCCCATCTTCTAAATATTTCCTTTAGTTCTCACTTGTAAGATCAGTTGGAAAATGTCTGCAGGGAACAGAAAATGTTTTTTATGACACAGAAATGTTCAAGTTGCTTATTTTAAGACTCTGCAGTTTAGTAGTCTATGCTTTTAAAGTCCTTTGCTGATAGTCCATAGAAGTTTATAAGAGCATTCACATTATTTTTTTCGTTTTTGTTCTTTGCTATACTTCAGTTTTGTGCAGAAGTGCTTGGCGTGATGATGCTTTTGCTCGGAGTAAGAATTTTGTTTCCAGAAAAAGTTGTATTTACTGAGGAAGAGGCACATTACCAAAACCTGGATAACAGTAAATATGAATTTCATTGTTGAGATCTGTTTTTCTACAATCCAAAACATTATTATATCTGCAATTCTCAAATTATTTCAGGAAGAGTGCCAACATCATAAAATACAGGAAACAATAATGACAAGCCCTCTTGCCTCTGTGGGGGCACCTTAAATTATTTTTGATGAATGAGGCAGGCTTCCAAAATTTCCTATTCAGAAATCCAAGCCAATACTCAGATTGAATAAAATCAAGCTTGGCTCAGCGGCAGGCAGTTGCAGTCTGGGGAAAAGAGTCTTCATTTTCCCTTCTCTTTCCCAGGACACTTTTGCTTAACAGCACAAACCCACAGGACTCAGCCTGTTGGCTCACAAAGCCCTATGCTTTTTAATAATCTGCAGGAACCATACGAGTATTTGACTAAGTACAATTCTCCTTTAGTCAGCTTCCTAGTCCCAGATTTCCTTAGCTTTTCCTTCATGAATATATTTAATTCTAAGCTGATTTCCCTTGTCTTTCTTGCCTATACTTAGCAGTTTAGTAGTTTGAAGGACAGACAGCTGAATATTTTAAAACTATTTTTTTATTTTAAAAATAGCCACCAGTAAGTGCATGTTTAGAAGGTGAGAATTAAATAAGCTTGTGTTGTTCACATCAAACAAATGAGAACAAGAAAGGACACATCCTACATTCATTTCTGTCTTTGCCACAAGAAAGAGGAGCCAGCATTTTAGTGCCTCATTTGCCTCTGAAAGATGGCAGCAAACTTTATTACTTAACCTTTTGTATGTTCCTTAACTTGAATTGCTGGTCACTTCCTGGTTTTCCCATTCACAGTATTGGTAATCAGGACACGGGCATGTGAGCCAAAGAAATTCAAAACAGCCACTCAAAATATAGATTATTTTTTTAAATTTATATTTACAGTTCTTTAAAACTTCATAGATCTCCACCAATTTTGTTAGACAGTATCTTTCTTCTACATCATTTTTGAAGCAAATCAACAGCAGGAACACTATCTAACCTGTTTTGCTGTACCACTGCCCTGCAACATCCACATGAGCTGAAATTCTGCTCAACAGGAGCACAGCTTTGCAGTGTAGATCAGCCACATCAATGGGACAGCAAAGGTGGTATATTTTGCAACATGCACTAGGAACATAAATAAATAAATGATATGATTTACCTCAATCCTTATTGTTCCTCTACCATTGTGACCTTGGTGCAGCTGTTATATAATGAATTACAACTCCTTGCATACACTTTGGTTTGTATCTTACTATCTGGTAACATTCCAATAAATTATATTTTCCATTGTTACAAAGATTATGTTCTGTCTTTGTCCTTTATTTTTCCCCATATTGGTAAATTTCTAACATATTTGGAAACAGCTTGTTTGCTCAGTCCTACATACCTCTAAAATTGTAACTGAAGAAAACTGAACACAGAACTAAATGAAAAACCCCATGGTTTTGTCTACAAATAAGCGTATATAGATTGATCTAGAGTGATATACGTATGAAATAAGAAGCTGATGTTCAGCTTCTCGGAAGTGTGTCAGGACCAATGATTCACAAGTCAAAAGAAGGTGGAAAATATATACATCTTCTGAAAACATATAAAATGGTTCAGTTCTGAACAGCCAGTTCAGTTTCAGTTATATGCCATTCTATGGATCTGATCACAGAGTAGAAATGAATCAATTCTAAAGAGCTTAGGGAAAAACATAAAAAATATCTCAGAATTATTAGGAATTTCAGCTTGCAAAGAAGAAAAGTGTCAGAACAGTATATGGCTAAACTTCTTTCTTGGGTAAAACAGCAAACCCATTTGTGGCTTTAGCAAGGTTTAAACATAAATAATATTTCTTTGAATGATACACTGAGTTACAGCAAGCAGTGGCAAAAAAACAGTACTTATTCTTCCAGAACTTTCCAGATGTGCACTCCACACCCCTGCGTTTTCTGCCCTGTATTATCCTCTGTGTTCAGGCAGGCCTTTGGGCTATATCCTAAGATGTTATAATAGCAACATGCAGGTAACTAAGCTATCACATGAAATTTGAATATTTGCATTTCTCAGCACTGCCAGGAGCAAAATGAAAGGCTCCTTATCAGCATAATACAGTGAAACTACACCGAGGGAAGACTGAGGGGCCATTCACAGGTGTACAAGGAAGAAGGGATAATCTGTCTCAGACAAGAGCATGTTCCACCAATATCAACAAAATCGCACGTAACCAGATGACTCCTTTACTTTTCAAAAATAATGCTGAGCACCCCAGCAGGAACAACCATGTAAATTACTTCCTGCTGTTATAGCTGTGAAGGAAAGGCATGCTTTCCATGTTATATACAGGTTTTAGGACAGATTTCTTAAGCCAATAGAAGGGTGAAGATATACACTGGTTTTACGTGTATCCCAGAAACCTGGAGTGGCTGGGAACACAGAAACTAAATTCAGGGCTTTCATAAAAGCTTTTCCATAGCTCTATAGTTCCCTGGTACAAATTTACTGCACATAGGACAGTATCCCACATCTATCACTTTGTTGTAATCTTTATCCCTTCACAAATAAGGAATAGATTCCAATTGTTGAAAATGGTGAGAAATAGTGCTCCTTTTGACCAACTAGCTGTGGTCAACTACAATAAGTACTGAAAAAAATCAAGTTTGTGTCATCAGTAAAGTATGTGTTATAAAACCTTATCTTATCTGCTCTACAGACTGAATTCAACAATAATTGTATCTGATTCTCATCCAAATCTAGAAGATTTGTCCAGAGGCATTTAAAAGAAGTGTAATTATAACTTTGAGATTAACTATAAATTGTAAGGAGAGAAGGAAAGGAGAATTCATGTTACCATGAAATGAAATGGGAATGGTATACCAAGAAATAAGTCTGAAATAATGCAAATAGAAAAGGCAGGTGTGCTTTTACATTTTTCTCCAGTAATTGGTTGAGAACTTTCTTCATTTCATTTCATTCATGCCAATTATTTTAAAATTTCTGCTGTCATTACCGGCCATGAGCAGGGAGCTGGTGAGTCCAGACTGTCAACAGCTCACAGAGGCAAGTTTCTAGAAAATAATTTCCAATTCTTAACTTGAGTCTGGCTGTTACTTAGTTTGATTTAAAAAAAAGTCTTTCCACTTCTCTTGTTCTTATTTCATCATCTCGAAGGAGGAAGGCACATGTGAATCTTTCTGGCTCTTGTATCTTCTTTAATAACGAATAAGTCTCCATGAGGGAAAGAAACAACATTGAATCAGACACGGACAAGGAGAGGAAGAAATCTAAAGCTACTAGAAATTTGAAATTCAGAATAAAAATCTCTCAGTCTGTATAGCTATATATCAAAAGTGCATGTTGTATAATTTGAAAGTAAGCTCATCATTAGATCTGTATTATGCAATGAAGCATAAACTTGTTTTTGTATAAACCACAGAGTATTGGATCTTTTGCTCACAGATCACCAGAACTGAAAGATGTCTGGTTCAATTATTTCTCTGAGATTTTCTGCAGATATTTCATAACCCATAAATGTCACTTATCAAAGCGCAACTACATCACCTCTTTGCCAACATCAGCTTTTGTCCTTATCAGCATTCCATTTTCTGTCCTGCTCCAATCCTTTCCCCCTGCTCCCACTTTCGGTCTCTAATTCCATATTAACCCGCAAAACAGCAATAGTGAACACATAAGAAACATTACAATATATTGTCACTTGGATAAATACTCTGCAAAGAGCTTTCCGGCTACACAACTGAAGTAGGTAAGTGCCACTTTCAAAGACATTGGGTTCCCAGGAGACATTAGGTTCACGCCTTTGGAGGAAATTGGCATTTTAGTACCAACTTAGCAAGAGCTGAAACGCTAAGCTGGGAATGAGAGTGGCCGAAGCGCTGGCATGCAGCTCACTCTTCTGAGGCAGGAGCTTCTGGCAAGGACTGGAACGCAGAAGAGCGACAGCAGAATTCCTAACTGCTTCCCACTAAATCACCCAAGTCCATCCGTCCAAGTCTCCAAATTACCTGGTATGTCTCCAAAATACTAGTCCGTGTTTTGGAAGCAGAAGTTCCAACAACCACGACACCCAAAGGAAGCTTCTCTTTGGAGTCGTCAGCTCAAGCACTGATGGGTACCAGCACAAACGGCAGCTCTGAGCTAACTCTGGTGCCTTTACAGGACAGGACACTAAAAAGCCTGAATGCCACTGCGACTTCAGTTCCTAACTACCTACCTGAAAACCACAGCGAGGTCCTAAAAATCACTGTGTGTTTTGGGGAAAAGAAAATAGCTTTGGTGTACTAGGAAATACAGCTTTCAGCAGTCAACATTTCTTAATGGTGAAGTGTCCATGCATGCTCTGTGGAGGCAGGAGAAGGAGGGATGGAGAGGAAGAGATCTACAAAAATTGTTACCCTCTTTTTCCTGTCTCTCCACCAGTTTTAGGCTGCCCTCACTGCTCTCTTCTCACAGGCCCTTTGGGACAGGCAACATGACTACACTGCTTGAGAAACACGTGAGCCTGGTAGACGTAATGTGAAAGAGGAGAAAACTTCCTTTTTGGTAGGACAGGGAAAGATACCAAGAATTTCAGGAGACAGGCTCATCCCAAAATGATGGCTCTGTCTGCATAAACACCTTTGAAGTTCTGCAGAGTAGGAAAAAAAGATATTTCAAACAATAGGAATCTGCTTAGCTTTCAGTATAGGCAGCTCTTTTATAAGCTAGGAGAATATGCTGATCTAAACAACCTTTTAAGGTTTTTCAGATTTTGTGACAGATACAGTAGGTAAAGACAATCTATACCATTAAGACATTTTTATTGTGCAATAAAATCTGAGTATTTACTAAGAATTAGAACATATTCTATAGACAATTGCTAATATAAAACCTTTTCAATGTTACTCTAGTACATCTCTAATGCAGAGAACACTTCTTAAAATATTTAAATGCAACACTAAACTATGTCAATAACAAAAGCTTTTAGAATAGACTCAGTTCCCAAGAGTTTCTGAAATAGACATCTGTACAACAGTTTCACTTCTCAGGTCTGCCTCCTAGCAGTCTCTTTAAAAAATGCATTTAACCAAATCATATTTAAATGTAGTCAAGTGCCTAGAAAAAGAAGCAGAAAAGATGGAGAACACTAACTGGATATCAGAGATGCTGATGCTCTGTCGGTGTGGGAAAAGCCATTTTAAAGACAAGTGAAGTACAAGAGGACTCAGACCAGTTGCTCTGCATCTAAAATCTATAATTAATCTCACTCATATATGCCTAAATACTTACAGATATTTATTTTTCCTCCTCAATACTAGCCAGTTTTATTGGATGGAGAGAGATCATAATCAGAATACCTAAAAAACTAATGCAGCTAAAAATATTTTTTCTGCTCTTATGCTGCAGTTGTAATATGTTAGATCTGACTTTATACCTGAACAAAGCTATAGAAACACTCTACTTTATTGAAAACCTGTTAATCACACGTCTAGCTTTCATTAGCATAAAGCTAGCATTTGCTAATACTTTAGAAAATATAAACTATTTTAAAAGACTTGTTTCAGCAAAGTACTCAAACCTCAAATCCGAGTTCATTGGTACCACAGCAAACTTTACAAATACACATTTATATTTGTCAGTCCCTAAATATAAATAAAAGCAGAAGATATAACCTGAATGCCTAAAAGCTTCTTCGAAATACTGAAAACAATAATATGAATCGTTTTGCAGCATTTTTTACATGTAATCAAGTGAAACAAATTTTTTAGAATGTCATTCAACTTTAGAATAGCTTTTTTTTTGGAAGTACAGCAGATGCTGCAGTAG
The DNA here is from genome assembly GCF_036013445.1 of Caloenas nicobarica. NCBI lineage: Eukaryota > Metazoa > Chordata > Aves > Columbiformes > Columbidae > Caloenas > Caloenas nicobarica. The sequence goes on along the minus strand of NC_088249.1, from coordinate 57,839,469 downwards.
AGTTTTACTGTACACGTTTAACCTTCTTTATAGTCTCAATGTCCATTCCTAAAATGAGAGATTTACAGGAGAATTAATTATTAAAATATACTGGTTTCAGTCTTGTGGATTAAAAATGTATTTGGTAAAACAGCATTACCAGAGTGGATTTGAAACATGTTTACTTTAAAGAGTATTTTTTCCGATACATCCACCCATGTGCATGCACACAGGCACAAACATTTATGTTTTATAAAGGCCAAGTCATCTACTGAGCTTGCTGTAGCTGCAGATGACTCTCAGAGAACCATGTTTAATCATAGTTCTATACCTGATAACCAAACCAGTATCATCAGGAACTGCCTCTTGCAACAGCTTTGATAGAAAACGCAATCAATGTAAAAGATTAGAAGCAGACTTAATCTCTCCTTCTGATATTTGTTCCCATAATAGGTTTTCTAGACTAGGTACTGTTTGTTTCTCTTTCCTAGATGTACCTCAGCAGATAAGCAAGGCCATGAGAGCTCTAAAATGCTACTAAAACACAAGTTCTGTCTCCTACAACACAAACACTTTGCATTTTTTTTTCTTTTAAGTGTGTAAACTTATCAAATCATTGCTTTGAGTAGATCTCAAATCTCTGATATGTCAAAATATGTGCTGTTATTTGAGGGTGTTATAAAAATTTAAGGCAGAAATTACATTAAAATTTTAAAAATCATCCTTCAACACAGCAGTCCTCAAATCATGTAGATTTGTATGAAGAGATTTAAAGATGAACTATCACTAGGTTCTCCTGTCATTACTTTTGCTAACTAGCTCTGCCTGATAGCCAGGTGTAAGGTGAATTTACCAGCAGTAAAGCCACCAGAAATGTGCTGAAGTACACAGAACAGGATGCCATGAAAAGGCAGCAATCCAGTATTTTCTAAGAATTAGACCTCTACAGGGCTCTCTGAAATGATGCCCAAGATATTTGGTACCCCAAAGTCTCCAATCTCTCAATAATCCTGGCCCACTACAGCACAGCCCACAGGCTCAGGGACAAGGAGACAGTTGTAATTCCTGCCCCCTAGAACTCAATCAGCAGCCTCATTAGCGGTCTAAGCAGATAGACTGGAAATACTACTCTTCTCCACCCTCTTCTTTCATAGATAGAATTTGTTCATGGGCAAACATGGGAAACAAGCTGGCTTCTTAGCCTTGTGTCAAGGAATACCAAGGAGATAAGAAGCAGAAAACTACTCTATCATGATGCTCCTGTTCCGTGAGTAAAAAAAGAATGAAGATTCTGAGGTTTTCTGATCCAGCATACTTCTATGGCTTTGTACACACTGCAAGGATTTTAATTAGAGAAACCAATATCGTCTCACTCTTTGTCTACATTATCATTAACCTGCTTTCTTTACAAATTAATTCTAAAGGCACTGAAGCAGATTTTTTTTAATGATGCTATTAATTTCATTCTCTTGGATCCTTTACCTTTCTTGCACAGACTACTTCCTGCATTACTTTTAGTCTCATCGCTCCTAAGAGGTGATCTATTGGGTGAGTTACTTTTAATAATGCTGCTGCCATCAAATGCTTGGGTGTGAAATGTCTTCTAAGGCTTCTGCAGCTCCCACAATCCCTACCACAAGAGAAAAAGCTGGCACATCGAGATCTAAAACGGTGTTCAAAAGGATGCTATCAACTTAAAATTCATACTGAGCCACATCCAGGAAGTGCAAGTTTCTCTCTTCTTAAAGCATACAAAAACCAGAAGGAGAAGACTAAAAAAGAATGATAACAGAAGAAATCAGAGGCAGAGTACCAAGGAGGAGGGAGCATACAAGATTAAATGGCAAGTTGAATGGAGATGAGCTGAGAACAGATTATGAGAATAAAATGTAACATAATGCAGCAAGATTGTGGAAGACAACAACAACAACAACAAAAATCACTATAAAATTGGAGTGTGGAAACATAAGACAGTGCTAAACAATATTTCTTCACGTTGCTGATTGGTTGCAAGTAGTGGGTTTTTGACTGATTGATTGATACTCTGTAAACAGGATGGAGTTAGGGGCATTCCTCACTTGTCCTTCAGAAATCACATCTACTGTACAGTGGAATGCTCCCGTTAGGTTCTGTTAGTGTCCCCACACCACATCACATCTCAGTTCTCTGAAGCCATTTCCCTTTCTCAGAGTTCTGAAAACTATGCTGAGTGCCCCACAACAAGAAAATGCTCTGGCAAATCACCGCATGGCAATTTAGACAAGCGTGCCTGATACCGAGCAGTACTGTTTCACTTTGTGATAGTCACACAGAGGCACAAACTGAACAAGAGATAACAGGTCATTCTTAGATGGATCTGATGTAAGAAAAGCTACAAAGCCTGCAAGCAAGTATCTGTTTGTCCTGCTGCAAATATTTCTTAAATTTTCTGTTGTCTATTAAATATCGCATGGAACAGATAAAAATACAGAGTAAGGGTATTTAAATCAAAATGAATGGAGGAAAGATGCATATCTGTGTCCTGTGGTCTGGGACTAGATGTATATACATCGGCATACCTGAGGAATAAAACTCTGTGCATTAATCTAGGAGAGCAAAGCTTGTCCTATGGAGTGTCTCAATACATGTTGTATAGATTAGTACTGTTACCACAATGTTGAAAAACTAAGAGATTTTTTTCCTGATTTGTCCCAAAGAACATTACTGTGCATATTTGATCAGAGCTATTTCAAAACTCAGTCTCAGTTACTTCCACTTCAGGTTCTTGAAGAAATTGTGTAAACTTACAGCAAAGTCCTAAAGTAATTCAGTTGCAACATGAAATACAGAACAAAGTATCTACATAATTTGAATGAAGGAACTTTTCAAATAGTTAGAATTCATTTTCAAATACACTTTTGTTCACATATGCATAATCTGAAATTAGCACCTCCTAGAAATTCCAGGATATTGGGTGCATTTACAGTATTGAGACTTGGTTCCAGCAGCAGGGAAAGCATGATGCGTTCCAGTGCATACAGCAAGTCCTGTACAGACACAACACGAATTCACACCTGAAAGAACCCCTATAGCTCACATCACTCATCCCTAGAGACCTGCAGGTCTCATCCCAGCTCTCATCATCACAGACAACGCCATCAAAGACAGAGGCTGTGCCATTTTGACAGCACGCTCAGCAAAACTTCCAGTCTGATTTCTGTGAGGAGAGGTGGCACCTGTCAATCTGAGTGACAAGCCTTCCAAAATTTTAAGCATTGCTCTGACACCAATCCCTTCTATGAGGTTTCACGAAAAACTGCTTCAGCGTTCTCCAGTAGAAGAGTGCATGCAGGAGGAAGTGCATGCAGGAGTAATTGTGTTACTTGATTGATCTTGAGAAAACGGTGACTGACTCTCTTCTGAGTACTTTTATCATACTTCACACATCCAGAAGTCTCTCTGTATGCAGAAGGATCCAGGTGCATCACTGCTTGTAGTGTTTTCTTTTAGTGGCAAAAAACACATGTACAGCAACCATGAAGGCATTAAAATGAGATAAAAAATGGAAGTTGTAACAAATTAGGACCCAAAGACACAGAAGCCAGTGAAAGTCAGAAGCTTCTGAGGGTCATGTGAGTCTCAAAGTTGAGTGAAGTACTGTCAAGTCTAAGTCCTGCTGTCACCTCTTCTGAAGATTTCCCAGGAAATCTTAGTTGGCTGGTTTCCTGAGTCTCTACTTCTCAGTGCGTATTACAAGATACTAAATGCATATCCAACTTAGATCAGCTGCCTTCTTTGTTTTCCCCCTGGGACTATTAAGGACGTGTCAGTGGCTACAAAATGCTGCTTAAAAGACTTGAAGTTAATTCCTCGTCAAATATTAAGCTTCATTTGTCTTCTTCCTTTAGTCTTTACACAAAAGAGGGTTCTGGAAAAATCTTTTGGGAGGCATAATAAAGACCATGCAAGTAACAACAGAGTTGATAAACAATTTGTGAAAAAAAGTAAAGGGAGAACATTCCCAAATGCCAGTGCCAGAAGCATTTCCACTAAGGTACAAAGCACAATAAATACACTCCATTTTAAAATAGACAATTAGATAACTGCCATACCCAAGCATGCACTACAGTGGGAAGATGTAAACTACGATTGGCAGAAAGCAAGCAATCCAGTGGTCATTCAGCCAGCTTCTTTAAGAGGCAAATTTGTCAGTGATAAAATAGGAGTCTACGTATCTAACATGGTACACCTCAGTGGATGAATTCAAGCTCCTTGAGAAAACAGCCTCAAAACTTGCTGACAAAGACAACTGTGCTTTATTAAATAAACAACCGTGCACTTGTCTTCTTTCATCAAATGAGTAAAGTGATGTTCATGCACTGATACTGTCCAGTCATCGCAATCAAGAGACATGGGTTGTTATTTTTCTTGTTAGAATTTCCTTTACCAATAAAGCATTCTTTTTCCACGGGGAGTAAACAGAGTAATGACAGCATCATAGAAGTCTCATTCTAATGAAGCTCAAAATGAAGCTTTTGAGGTGATAAAGTTAGCACAAAAAATGACGTGTAGTTACCATCTTTGAAAACTATGCTCAGCAGATATTCGGAAGTAAATTATTTGCGGCCTCGGCATCAATTCCTGTCACAACTAATGAAAGACACAATAACATTGGCCATATGTAGTAATAGTCATCTGATTTCTATGGATAGTGTTAAAGGAATGGAACCCTTCCTGCCTTGACGTATGTGCTAAATGGTGATTTTTATGAAACAAATTCTTTGTTGGATACGTTTAGGTCTGCATGTTTAAGAATTATTAAAATTCAATGAACTTTAAACAATTAGTCATAACATTGTATAATTATTTGCCCTTTGTCTTACCCACTGTCAACCATTCTGATTTTGCACACATTAAAACATTCAAATAAATTTCAAGTGTATACATAAAACAAAAAACACTGGCTCTCAGCAGAACAAGATAGAGCAGCCCTCTACATGTACCAGTGAAAATTAACCCGACGGAAAGACATTATCCATTTTATTAACAAACCAATAAAACAAAATAACTGTGATAGCAAGATCCAACTAGTAATAGGACTAGAAATCCTTCTACATTTTTTTCCTGTAGCATATGTATCTGCACTGTACAAGTGTAACATCTGTAGACTGTTCGAATTATTCAAAATTGACTGAGCCTTCTTTCAGAAGGAACGTCCCAAGAACCTAATAGAGAATTGGGGGCAAGATCACACAAACAGACTTGACCTCTTTTCTGCTTACAATTCATAATTCAGTTACAATGCCAACTAGCAAACCAGACTTAAATAATATTCTTCTTATGAGGATTAAACAAATGAGTAAGTATAATTAGAAAAACTATAATTACCAGTGCAATGTTCCCATTATAGCAATAAAGAGAGAGTGCCTGTAGAATAAACTCTGGTTTTCTTCCTTCCAGGATAACCAACCCCTGATAGAAATGAGAAAACCATGAATAATTCAGGTTTTTACTTGCTTTATATAAAAAAAGGGCTCTGCATGTAAATTGCAGATGAATCCCAGATTCACTGAAAAATCAACTTATCTACTTTCAGAATAGTAAATGGAGAAAATAATTTCCTTTTAGACTACTGCACCGTGTGCCTAATTTGCATCCTGTTGAACACTCAGTGAAGTATTAACTGACATAAACATCTCAGCCCCTGACCCTGAAGGTGTGAACAGCACTAAGTGCCTTCTTCATCTCTGATTTTGCTTTTTTTAATCACGTAAGCATACTTGCATAGACAAGATTGTAAAAAATTAGACGGCAGAACAAATTAAACAATAAACCAGGATAATTAGATCACATTTGAATACCACTTTATATAACTCCAGTGAGAGGAAAGGAATAGAGTGATGAGGTCTTTGATGCCTTTTTCCCTGAATCTAATTCTATTAAATCATTTACTCGCTGTCAAACAGCTACCAAAAAGTAAAATGGAAGAGCATCCCACATGATTACCATAGTTCTAAAATTGTCCTGAAATAGAGTTTTACAGCATACACCAAGGAAAGCAGCATAGAACTTGCTACCACATCCTGGCGTCCTTTTACAGCAGCGACTATACTGGACCAGGTGTGAGAATGACCTACTCTACACTCTGTGTCTGGCCAGGGACATCAGAGGCAAGCACAGGTGTCTGCCCGGTCAGGATACAGGATTTTCACTGATGAATCCTTCAGTTCACATCTCTGCAGGATTTTACATTGAAAACAGGCATCCTGTGATGAGCCTTAACTATCGAACTGCTACGCAAAGGTGGATGCAACTGTCAGTATGAGAGGCTGCAGAACATCACGTGCCATCGGTGTGGTCCCACGGCGTCAATCCTGATGTCACCACAGAAAGCCTTTCAGGTTTTCTTCAGGATTAAGCCCACATCCTTCTCTTAGTCACAATGGAGATTTACCTTCTCCGCGTCTACAACTCCGGGTGATTCTAGCCATGCCCAACAGCTCTTATTTCTGTCCCTAAAAAGAGTCTTCCTTCCAAAAGGATGAGGCTTGTCACTTCTGTTAATTCTAAGTGTATTCAGGAGTATGATCTTGTTTGCAAATAGTCTGAATCAGTCTTAAAAACTCTGAAACCTAAGCTTTTCTTAACATCCTACCAATCATCATACAAGCTCACGTCTGTTGCTGTAGCATTGGGATGCACGCAGGATCCAAGATAGCACATATTTTAGCAGCAGTGTGATGCATTAGTTCAGTCATATTCTTACTTCCTTTGGCTGCAGTCACTGCAGTCTAATTCTTTCTTTACAGCATTTAAAAAATCTGGATTTTGGAGAAAACTCGAGTTTTCACAATCATGACTTTAATCTGTTTTGCAAATATCTGTGCTTATGTGAACATAAAGAGTCATTAAACATCTGAAATAGTTTCCCAATTATAGGACTCTTGGTATAAATGTTATCATCCCCATCTGGAGACAAAAATCATATACAAACTTAATTCACAGGAGTGCATCTGAGAAAGCATCTTATCAATGTATTTTTAACACAGATCTCCAGCTGAGAAGGAACAAAACCTAAAATCTATTCATGGGCTTCCTTATTCAGCACGAAGACATTCTACTCTGGAATGTAAACCTGCAGGTAGTGTCTCAAAGTCAGTATTTTGCTAGTTGCAAATTGATCGCAACAACCATTATGACAAATGGTTAAGTCAGGTGAACGGTAAGTCCTTAATTGTAATCAACAGCACTTTTAACATTATTATTTGTGTTTTAAAATCAAACAGAAGAACTGACTTTGGGCAAGGGCACCTGAAAGAAGGTCAAAGAATACTTTAATGAAAGAAGATAAAGGGCTCTCATCCCCTTAATGTTTCCCCATGAAGAAGTGTTGCAGACAGGAAAGAATGACAGAGGCTTCCAGCACGTGTGTATCAAGTGGCACCTTCTTCAGGCAGGAGAAGGCAGGCAGTACACAACCCAATTCACAGTCGGTATTTTATCTGCATCATGGACTGCTTCAAAATTCTGCCATACAGACAACAAAGAAAGGGTGGCGGCTGAGGAAAGCTTCCCATCGTAAACTGTCTGCAACTGCCCCCATGTGCATCATCTGCAACTCACTGTCAAATGCTAATGGCCTTCATCACTTGAGCTATGGATAAAATAGGACAACCAAAAATTATAGGCACAGCAACAGAAAGAAAGAGTTTTGGATGTCCTAAAATACAGAAAAGGACCATTTGGCGGGAGAAAATGAAAAAATATATACAAATTCCATTACTTGTTTCTGTCACTTTTCCTTGTATATGCTTAAAAGAAGAAAAAGTCATGTAGAGGCACACATGCTGGACACCTTTTCATATAAAAACACCAGGCAGTCTCCAGAGCATAAATGGACTGTTACCGCATTTCACCCGTAGAGCTAAACAAAAAGGCCAGCCGCTTATGGATTTGACTCACTGAACTCAAAAAGCTGCAGTGAGTCATATATTCCCTGCGCTCACTGTGGGGTTGTCATAGTAATGATTTCTCCCTGTCATTTTTCAGTTTACTGCATGATTCCATGGTATAGACTGTGCTTAGCTCAGCATGGGTAAGTACATATATATATAGTAGGCAAGGGAATGGCATGGCAAATTTTGCTTTTCCCCTCACTCCATTAGAAGGCATGCCTCCATTGAAACAGCCACCTGTTAGGATAGCATGAGAGTTCCTAAAAGAAGTGAGGCAGTTACCATAGGCACACCACCTCACCCAAAGCAAAAAAAGAAAACCCAGTTTACGGAGCCACAATCAATCCATACACCCCCAAGGAAGGTAAAATACCTAATTTATACTCAGGTATGTTCTTAAATATTCCAAAGTGTGACTTGCTACTTGCCTTTAGGCATAAGCTCATGATTCTCTTTAATCTTTGTAGAAGGTGTTTCAGCTCCACAAAGTGCTGAAGATGGTGGTAGCTGGTGCAGTTGCACCTTCACTGCGGTTCAAGGCCTTGCATTATCTCAGTTGTTAACTGAAAGGAAAACAGTGATACAGGGTCAAGGTATTTACTAGCATTGTGTTTTTATTTACTCTGTGCAGAAAGATTTAGAAGCAGCACGTGGACAATTCCTCGCAGAGGCTGCAGTTACGGTGTCAGCCTGTTGAGCAGTTCAATACGCTGCCATTGTCAGGCTTTTCTTGTCTTAGCCCCTCACTTGCTCACCCCAGACCAAAGTTACTTATCTTAAGGTACGTATCCTGGGCATAACATTCTTCAGAAAAAAAGAACTTCGGGTAGGTTTGCCTGGAGCCAGTTTTTGATCGAAGGAAAGCACTTAACAGTGCAAATTCCCCCAGTGATCAGCAGCATACAATTATTCTGTGGGATCTCTCATAGGAGGCTGTCAGGATTTAACACTAAAGTTCCACAGCTAGGGCTTCCTGTTCACTTTTTTTTTTTTAACTAAGCATTTACTATGAAACTTGCAACAAAAAAAAATATCATCTGTCCATCTAAAATAAAGAAATAAATCATTACATCTTCTCTCACTAATTCTGCTTGCTTTTAACTGAAATAGTTGTGAAACTCCTGTGTCAGAAAACATCAGGGTAGAGTTAGAGAAACATAAGGAAAATGGTCCTAGTCACTGAAAGACAGAATCATACATTTCAGGAAAAGAAAGGGCCTTCTAGGTCATACAGCTTATACCCTTAGACAATAGGATGGTTGTCGCATGGTCTCTAATGTCTTTTCATTGACTTTTTTTTTTAATACTCCTGAGAGACAGCATCTCATCAAACCACCCATGAGAAATTCCTCTTTGTCCACTTAATTCATTGCAGAGCTAGAAACCATTTCTTAGTGTCTGCAAACTTTTCCTTCATTTACGATGTTATCTTTGAAATAATTTAAATAAGGTTCCTTTATTTTCTGATTGTAAAGTATACTCTGACTTCAATACTACAGTGGAAGCTGCACCAAGTCACTTGCGCGTTTCTCACGTGAGAGTATTTGTGATCTGGAGTTCATGAACCAGGCTGCAGTTTAATACAATAAATGGTACTTTGGTACGTTCTTTTGAGAAGGACAAGCAATCCCATTCTTAGTTGTTCAAGCATATTACTGAACAAATTCACCCCAAAGTTACTTATTTATTTTTACATAACCATTTTCCAAAATATTAATTTGGAGTTTTTCTGTCATCTTCATGAAGAAGTGTTTCCTTAAACACCAAATGTTGCAGAGAGGCAAAATTTAAGAGTCTAAAGGCAGTACCCAAAGGCAGACATTTTCAGATGTGGTGGTTCTGAAAGATTCAGCAACTGCATGCTGGCAGTTTACTTCACAAGTGATCACCGGTTCATAAACTGAAAACTACAGTTTCATAGTCACCTACAGTCAGCAATTAACCCAGTATAATGATGACAACTATTACTAATAATGGTATAAGAAGTGGCAAAAATAGAAAAGCCATCATTAGCAGGTTAAAGTCGTCTATTCAGGCAGTAGAACATAGCTCAAAGTTTCTATCCTTAAGCAACCATATCTGAAATTTAAAGACTTGGTGTAACTTTTAGATGTCTATATGTTAAATTATTGTTGCATGAAGATGATAAATCAGGTTTTAACGATCCATTGGAATTTAAAATCAGCTGTTATTAATAAATTTAAAAAGCGCGGGAATTGGTAACATGGAGAAGATCTACAATAAAAAGGAAAAGCATAAGAAAAGCAAAGAACACTGAATTATTCAGATTTACAAACAGCCAGACTAGGAGTTGGTCATATTAGACTAAGCCTTCCTAACTTATAATATAAAATCTTTTCCTCTAGCTATTAAGTCAGAAGTTCCCTGCCATTCTAGTAGCATAGTTCTTAAAGAGAGTTACAAGAACCTTCCAAGGTGACTAAAATTTTGTGGATCCAGATCTCCAGTATTATACATCATAATACGAAACAGAAAATACAGACATACTTGATTTGGCATCTTCAGCAACAGGAAGAAAAAACCACACACTCACACACACACATATGTATAGTTTACCACTTTGGTGGTTCAAAAAAATACATCAGTTGCCTCTAAGAAAATTTGTTTAGAAAAGCTTAAAGTATCAAGCTGCTTGTTAAGCCAGACTTGTGAGAGCAGACTGGAGCATCTGCCGCTCTCTCCATGGCAGACGAGTGCTGCAGCCGCTTTTCAGCCCACCCCAACGACACTTGTGTTCCCAATGAAAAGAATGAAGTGTCCTAAACCACTAGCACACTATCACCGAACACGGTAATTTGAACACCAGATTAAAGCATAAACAGGGAGAAAACATCAGTTCCACTTGTAAAATTGGGGACCTCGAGTGCGAGAGGGAAAATTACTGAATGCCAGCACGGGCTTTCTGTTTTGTCCTGAGATGTGCTCAGAGCAGAGAGCAGGCTCTGAAGCAAGCAATTTAAATTAGAACTTCACATTTTTGCTTATGAAGGGCTTCATCTTTCTGGCCATTTATTTCAAGCATTATTGTAAATTTAGTACCAGAAAAACACGCATACTGGATACACAAATGGTCTTGGAAACGTTAGAGGGAAAAAACCCCAACTTGTAGGTGGCGCATTTATTGTATTTCAGCACGCAGGTCATATTGGTTTCTTTTATTGCCTGTTTGCATGGGCAACTTTCACCCAGTTTTGAAACTGTAACCTACTTTTATTTGGAGGCTTCATGGAATATTGCAGGGAACATGTCTGTGGCCCCCAGTGCAAAGTGTTCCTTCTCTGTTGACTGAAATTAATACAATAAACATGGAGCTGTTACTTTTTCTTTGCTTTCTATATTATTCAACATCATAATTGAAACCCTACAAAACCTGGCATACTGTTAGACTCAGACACAATAAAAGATGACTCAAAATGGTTTTGAGATATAATCTCCTGAAGGTAAGTATTCCACATAAAGCCCAACAGTCCAAATTTCAGAATTAATTATTTTTGTCATTTGTGACAGGCATTATGAATCTGAGTTAATTAAATTAAAAATATCTGTAAACAGAGTAACAACTCAGAGGAAATGCATCTTTTTGATAAAATTTGCCACGCACTTTTGACACTGAAACACAGGGTCTGGCTGAGGAAATAAGCTAAATCTATCCAGAATATTAATGACCCTATATTGCCTCCACCGGTTAATATGTTTAAAAGACTGACTTATAACAGACTGTCATAAGAAAAATGACGTGTGTGATTGACAACAGTAGTACAAGCAGTACTGGCATCTTAATAAGCATACGGCCACCAGTCCTAGAGGAACTCGGGGAAAAACACTGACAGTTTTTCTGTTTCAATGCTGGCAGGACAGCACGGTTTCCCTTTGAGAAAAGGATGCAAATCTCCAAAATTCCTTCTGCTAGAACACAAAGCACAGCACTCACTCTGAGGTACAGAAAATGAAGAAAACGAAGATTTATTTACACTAGTATTCCCACAAGGTGCTTGCATGTTGGCCATATTTATATGATTTGATGTGTAAAAAAAAGACATTTGGTAAAGAAAGGATTTGGTCTTTCTGCTCACAAAAGATGAAACGGTACAGCAGTACAAACAGATATACACATGTAAACCTGTCAGCTCTTCACATGGCTACGAAGAGACCGAGCACAGAAACAAAGATGGGAGTACAAGATACTAACAGAGTCTACCTGCCTTTTTTTCAGTCACTGGGGATGAAAATCAATGCTTATTCATTTGGCTTCTTTCTTGTCACAGAAAGTATGAAACTATTCATATCAGGAATATACTTCTTATGAAGTAGCAAGCACAGCAGTCTAAGAAACTGCAGAGAAGTACGCTGATTATGTAAATTATAACAAGTCTTGCTTCATGAGCCTGAAAACAGCCTAATGAAGCGTATACCTCTCAAACCAGAACCCTTTTTCCAACATTTTCTCCAAAGATGACCTAGTAATCCCTGGCTGCCGTCCAGAAAGATTCTCTGATTTGTTACTGTTTGGTTTTTCAACAAATATTTTACAAGCAGCTGAGAGAGCCCATTGAGCAGGCTCACCAAGATTTTCAAGTAACAAAGATCAAACTTCTAGACCCTGAGCTTAAGCTCCCTCAATAGCAGAAATTCATTATATTGGCTGTGCCTCAGTGACAAGAAACACATATGTAAAACAGGACACAAAATATAAGATACATATAAATATACTTTGGTGTTGGCTGCTTGCCCTAGTAGCTTCTTTTATAACCACTACATTTGTCTTCAGATGAAACAACAACCCATCCATGCAAATTAGAAGTCATATCATATGATTTTTCATTCACTCCACTTGTATCCATTCCTAACATGCAGCAAAGATTTATCCACGGGATAAAATGTCCAGTTAAAGTCCAGACCAGTCTTCCAAGGCTATTGCTGGTGTTTCATTAGTACAACATCATTTATGTTTTGCATTATTTTTCTATGAAAATTAAATCAGGACTGTTTTATTTACTTGTCTGCAAAATATGAATGAAACACCATCATTCTGATTAGAGTCTTTTCAATGTTTAATACATATTTATGAAATATGGTGAGTATAGTCTTAAACCACCGGTACTAAATGTAGCAATCAAATTTTAGGAAGGTTCTTAATACAGTGAATCTAGGTTGTCACTTATTTAATAAAAATAATACTTTCGTTACAGGTCAAGCAAACCTCCCCACTGAATAACTAAATATTGCTGCAGGTCAAAATATTTGCCTATCTTTAAGACCTACTGGGACAACTGTCTGAAAAGATTCAGAATTCCACAGCCTTATAGTCCCACAATGGATACTAATAATTTTGAATGTCAATGATCATTACGGATCTGGTTACTCAAGCCTCCGTAGTCCCACCATGTCTCAAGGCTACATGTATCCCCAAAATTGTTACGTGAAGAACACCAGAGAACAAACATAAAAGTGTTTTAGGAATCCAGAGTGCGGCAGGGAAGGATGTGGGGGGGGAAATGATGTTTGTGGTTTTGGCAGTTTGTGGAAGGTTTTTTTGCATTTAGTGTGACAGAGAGATTAGCCTGAGGCAATCCCTATGTCTGTAGTATGTGACAGGGTATTGCACTAGATTTCCTTCTATTGTTTTACCAGCTTCTCACTTTTCTGATCATTAATTTTTAGCTTCCAGACGAAGCAAAAAAAAAAAAAAAAACAAAAACCAAAGACCTTAAAGGATTTTTTGTTGTTGTTCAGTCTGTCACATCTGTCATTAGGCTTTGACTTTTATTGCTCACTACATCACTTGAAAATCCATTTAAAATTTCTAATAGTCTTCATACCACTTTAAAAATCCTTAAGATTTCTAACTAATTAATAACTATCTTTTCATCTCAAGACCAGTATCTGTCCCCTTTATTGCCCCTATACTCCATTCCCGATTTGGCAAATGTCATTGATCAAAGAGGGAACCATCTATACCAACTTTACATAACAAGCATGGAAGGCTTTAAAAAAGTTTCTTCTAATATGTTTCTTTGAATTAGTTCCACTGACTCTTGCATCTTCATACAGCTAATTGTATACTAATGAACTTGCCCTGTAAGTTCAGCTGCTGCCCTGATGCTGTTGTTTTTTCCAGCCTCAATGGTGCACTCGTGATATGTTTAGTGCAGTGGATTTCTTCTCTCCACCTTTGCTCAGGGACTTGCAAATACTTTATCATGAGAGTTGTTTCAATGCCTACACTATTTTTGGAATATATGACACACTGAAGTAAGCCAAAGTATGAAGCTCAGTAGAAGAATTAATCAAAGAAGAAGAGAACGACTTTTCAGGAATGATGAACGGCTTTTCTCATTGAAGAGCATAGATCATGCATCATTAGGGCGTCTGGTCGGGTATGGAGCAGTGCACATACAAAAGACTTCATTGTAGAGATCACTTTAATGACACTGTCAATACAGAGGTGGCAGGAAATTTCATAAAGCACAGAGGTTGAGGGAGAAACATGACTGAGTTTAACAATTAAGGAAGGCTCGTCTCAGAGCCTGGCTCTTAAATCATAACAGCCTCCTATTTTCTCTGAATACTTCACTCGTCGTATTATATAGGCATCAGTAAACTCACTAGCACAGCGCAATGGATTCACCACGAGCTCCCCTTCAGCAGATATGTTGTTTCAAACGGTAATGTAGTTTTCCAGAATTAAAGATGGGCTTTTCAGGAAACGGCACATAGAAATCTACAGATTTTTCTATTTTGAAAGCTAACAGAGTTTCTACCAAATCAATGTGAACATGTTACAGACTGTTACATTTTATTTCCATCCAAGACAAGTTCAGCCACTAGAAACAAGCACTATTTGTAGAGAAAATAGCCGCCTCAACAAAATTTTCTTTTGTCACATATGAAATTCCCTTATTTGAGTAGATAAACGTTTTTGGAACACATCATCAATAAGGAAACTATAGCTTTTGAGGAGTATCAAGGATTTAAAAAACAACAAAAACCAAAACACTGTAGTTTGCAGTTATAAAAACATACAATTATTTTTAGCAAATAACAAGTAGATAATTTTCATGCTACCCTCAATGATGGGATAACAAGTCCTTGTATTAGGTAACAAAATGCAGAGGTACCAAAGATTATAGCTTATAAATAAAACTCAAGTTTTGTCTTTGGAGAAAAAAGGTTGTTACCACATCATAAATATACCCTGTGTGTTCCTGAAAGGCAGAAATCTAGAGATACTAATCAGAGGACTCAGTAGACAAAATAGCCCACTAATGCATAGAGATTATAGCCATAAACCCTCAGTCTCGTTTATTGGATCCAGCTTCAAATTAGAATTTGAACAATTTTTTCTGAAAAAAAGTTTGAGTCCTATCAACTGCAGCCAGAAGTCAACTGAACCCTGGATTAGTACACATATTAGCATATATAGTGTGTATATATATATATAGGTATATTAATATATTTATACCCATTTAACTCAGTATACAAATGACTGTACACTAGTAAATTGCCAGAACTTAAGTAAACTAGTGCTAAAGCACTGATCTTACACCTTTATGGTTGGGAGTTGAATTTCTCATAACCTGTTTGGAGGAACACAAAGCACGGCCAAAGCGGTGGGCAGCACACCAGGGAGCGATGTGCAGTCAGTAAAACATTGCACCGCAATGAGAACATTGAAACAACAAGCAAAAAATGACACTAGAAAAGCTTATTTGTCAGCTCTTTAATGCTCACCTGGTGTGAGTTTGCCCTGGTTTTAAGCCATTTCTGAAAAACCGTAAGCATCAATACTGGTGTTGGCTGCTCTGTTGCTTGTTTGTTTTCAGTTTAAGTAGTAAAGGAAGATTGGTGCTCTCCCAGCTCGTATTTCCACTTATTTCTTTCAATGTGTGAACTTTATCCTTCCACTAGAAAGACAAAGACAGTAGCAGAACTGTTCAAAAGCAGGTACTTGAACTATTTCCTTCCTCTGCTCCCTCAAGCACTATGCTCTCCAAATTGAATCCCCTACAATTATACTTTTAACCTTGTTGATTAAGTTAAACGGTTCATATCACCTCAACATCAGTCATACCTATGAAGAGATCGTCAAGAAGATGGAGCCAAGCTCTTCAAAGGGATGTGTAGCAGCGGTACAAGTCAACGGGCATAATCTAAAGCAAGAGACTCTGACTAGATACGTGAAAAAGGCTCATCATGAGAGCAGTCAAGCATTGGAACAGTTTGCCTAACATGCAGTCTCTTTCCCTGGAGGTTTTTAAAACCATCTGGATAAAAATTTAAGCAACCTGGTCTGACCATGTCTGATCAGCAGCAGGTGGTACTAGAGACCTCCTGATGTCCCTTCAAACCTGAATTACTCTATGATCCTACAATATACTGCAGTGTTTCACCCACGCGCAAGTCCCACTGTGTTTGCTGAGTGGGACAGCATATTCAAGCCCAGCATCCAAAGGTTTTCAAGCCAAGTGGGTGGGTGTTGTTGGGGGTGAGTTTCTGTTTGTTAGGGATAGTAGTGGGGTTGGTTTTTGTTTCTTCGGGTTTTTTGTTTGTTTGAATCTTTTATTACTATAGTACCTAAGTGCCTCACAAGCCTGACATTTATATACCCTAACTATATCTCTGACCCATCAAAATGGAGAATGAGAAGGCAGTAACACAAAAGATTATATTTATTAAGCA
This sequence comes from Caloenas nicobarica, assembly GCF_036013445.1. NCBI lineage: Eukaryota > Metazoa > Chordata > Aves > Columbiformes > Columbidae > Caloenas > Caloenas nicobarica. The sequence goes on along the minus strand of NC_088249.1, from coordinate 57,822,856 downwards.
TTCTGATACCTGAAATACAAATAAGAGTCTTGTGAGAGTCTCCTAAACACCTCAGACCCCAGCTCAGCAAAATCAAATCTGGACATGAGTGACCTAAAGGTTCACACATGCTGTTTATGCTGAAAAATACTTAGGGAGAAGCTGGAACTTAAACTACTTGATGAACCAAATTCAGAGGAGCCTCAGCTACTGTTGTTCATGACACTGTGGCTTAACACAGCAAAAACGGGACACACAGCTGTGTCAATTGTAGCCATATTTATAGCTTCCCAGTATTCTCCATAGAAATTAGTAACCACTGTTCTGATTCCCAGATAAAACAACTTGCCTGGAAAGCAATAGGCGCCTTTATACAATATACTCAATTTTTTTGTTTGGCATCTGGCATATAGGCCCATCAGCTGCAAAATGATCATGCAGAGTATTTCATTTAATGGATGAGCCCTTCACATGGAAATGGTGGAATTACAGAGTTTCATGTATTTCTTCACCCCTTCCTCTCCCGTATGTAAACAGTGTCTAATTCATTCTTCATTATCATGAGTCCTGATGTGAAAATTTAAAATTTCTTACATAAAAGTATACTTGGTAGTAAGATAAATTTAACCTAGAACTTCAGAATGTATTACAAATACTCTACTATCCACCAAAGCTTTTCTGCAATTAAAGAGGAGGAAAACATTTATAAACAGATTGAAAACCAGACATAAATAATTTTAAAATTAATTAGTTAACTAAAACAGTAACATTCTAAATGGTTCTAACAAGGACACTATGAAGCATTACCATTACAATATTTTGGTGTTTCTACAGCATTTTGGCTCCTCTGATTACCATATCTTGCCAATTTACATAATTATATAGATAAGATGTAAATGGCTATTATCACCAGGCAAGGTCAAGTCCATTTAACTACCAGAAAACATGATACTATTTAATCACTGTGATTTGGGTTGTGAAGAACATTTCCCTCGTACTGCTTACCTTGAACACTAAACCAGGTACAGCGTGATGTCTTTCAGTGTACATATTACTAAAGTTTCCCAAAGCATGTGTAAAATTCTGAATCCAGTTTTCTCAGAATTGCTAAAACAATTTCAGGGGTTTTTTTCTTCTGAACTCCCCAGGCCAAAGCCTGGATAGGAACTGCATTTTTATGACTAGATACTATTTCAGAGGTAAGAGATGAGATGCTACTGGAATTAAACTAATGTTTCTAACTATTCTAAAGTAATGGGGTTTAGTTACTTTCCATGATACATTATATTTCCTCTTCCTCTTCGGAGTAAGAGGGGAATTTTGTAATATAATAGAAATCAGATCTCAGAAACGCCCCCTTCTAATCAGGATGTTTTCACTCAACTATCCGTTCAGTGCATTTATAGTCAGATTAGTTTCCTTTGTTCTGTCCATAGGTTTTGCTGTATCAGTGCAGGTGCCAGTAAGAGATGGGCTCTCAACTCCACCATCTACTTTGTAATCTCAGTTATTCCATTTTTTCATTCTTTCACTTCTCTGTAACTTCTGTGGTTCAGACTGCTACTCTTCTCCACATAAAAGCTTTAGAATTATCCAAATTTTGCCAAGCCAATTATGCCAGGATGATTAAATGTGACAGAATCCAATGGTGAACTTGTGTCTTGCCCTTGGCTTAGTCTTCAGCAGCTTAATGTAGTTCAAGTCCACCTTCAGCATGATGAGCAGGTGACAGGGATTCCCCAATATCAATATCATTCCATGTTGAACTTGTTTTATAAGGGTTTAACTATGACTATTCCAAATGCTACAGAAGAAAATGATGCTGTCTTCCTCTCTTGGGAAAGATCTATTGCACATTCATGCCAGTTAAGATGATAAATGTTTTTTGGTGCATAGGCTGAAGAATTTTCAGAATTCCCCTCGAGTTCAGGTGTCCCTTCTTTTTCTTTTGACTCCACTATCTCTCCTCCTCCTTGCATATCAATGCCTGTTGGATTTCATCACCTTATCTCTATCTTCCTCCTTTAAGGGCTGCTTCTGCTCAATACTTATCTGCCTCTCTGAAAGCATTAGTCAAACTAGACAAAAGACAACATTGCACTAAAATTCTACACAAACAGATTAACTTGTTCGAGACTGAATAAAGTGTCACTCTGAGATGGATGCTACCAAAGTCATCTGGCACTTCAAATGGAGGGCAGTTGAGGCTCATTTTCCAACAACTCATTTGAAATAAATGAGATGTCTTGGTGTTCGTAGTGTTTGTGTGGAGTGGATAAAAAAACTGAGAGCCAAATGTAGCACTATCAATAGAAGGTTATATCTGCATTACAAAATACTATTATCACTTGAACAACAGGTATGTCTTAGCAATATCACTAAAATCAATGAAATATATGCTCCCTGCTTTTTCTCTCTCCCTACAATACACATTCTTGCACTTTGTTTTGTGCACTTAACGTGCACTTGGTTTCATTGTCCTACCTCCGTAATCAATCACTTAATTTCTTCTTCAAATGTAACTATCTCAGAGTATCAAGAGAAAGAAAAAAGAAAGTCAGTCATCAACGTACATTTTAAGCAGACAAGAAGTATAGGTACCTAGTGGATCACTTAATAATGCTTTTAATTGACTTATTTTAGTGTAGATATTGCTCCTTCAGTTTCCCCTGGTTACTATCCAGGCCAAAATGAAATAGCCCAAATTCTGAAGTTTTCCTATTGTAACAAGTTCTCTTTACTAGTTAAATATATTTTTTAAAATTTTTTTTTTCCTGTGGAATAAATTCAGGATCTGAGTATAGAGATCTGCAGGGGGAAAAAAAAAATCTCTGAAGCTGTAGGAGTTCAAATGTCCCTCTTACAATGAAGAATACAAGCAGGCTAATCAACCAACTGGTAGTAGATGGATTACTGCTGAGTAAAAAAAAAAAAAAAAACAGATTTTATTCCTTTACATATGCTCTATCCTGTTACTACAGTAGGCCATTAAAGTTCATCAGGCTTAACACAGCCATCAGAATTGCCTTTCTTAAGCCTGTAACTATGCATTGCACTGGATCCTGTAAATTCTTCTTAATATCCGATTTCATTGTCGTAGCGGGGAAACTATTTTTTCAAACTCCAAGTAGTATGGCCTCCTGAGTACAGCAGCCCATCTACCTAGATCTATAATCCAGATTTTAGACTCCAGAGTTTTCATTGAATTAAAAGCAGTTTGCAATATTCTAGATAACTTTAGCTCCACAGGGTTTTTTCAGTACAGGCTTAGAAACCTGCCAGGGAGCAAGGAATAGGTTCCAAACAGACAGAAGTCTTTCATGGTCTGGGAATACATAACTCACAAGTTTACAATGGTTTTGTGTCTTCTTCTGACAATATATTATTTTATAAATAGGATGTCTGACTTGGTTAACTAGTCTTTGTTTTCATGACAAACTACATACCTAATTTCTACTTTTATATCTGAGCTAAACTTGGTTTGGATATTATTGTCATTATCTTTATGTAGACTTCCCTCTATGTATCTTCTAGTTCCTTGTAGTTGAATCTCATTTGTCAGTGGAATCCATAGCTTTTGAGATTATATTTGCTTTGTACAAAAGGTGTCAAACCTGCGCACTATGGGCCAGTCACAGTCCCTTGGAATACTAAATCTCGTGTCCAGCCCCTTTTCAGCTTTTTTCTTTGAGGCGCCCTCAGTCTCTCATCAGCCACAGGACAGCAAGTTTGCCCATGCAAAGGGCAGACATCCTTCACATGGTCTGCAGCTCTGAAGAGGCCACAAAGAACAACTGTATTTTAGTTGTGGGACAGCTTCCAGTTACACTGTAGGGAAGAGAATAGGAAATTTGGTCCATAAGTGGCTTCATGAGATGCTACGTGGCCTGTTCCAGAACCAGCGTAGTTTGTACTATAGATAAACTCACATCTCATCACTTAAAAGCCAAGTTTTAAAGAAAAAAAAATTATTCCCCTCTTCTCAATCAGCTTTCCCTTCGCTTTAGATACTCTGATTTAAAATAGTTGTCCGTTCGTACTTTACCTATTTGTATATCCACAAATATCCATTTTTCCAGGCTGGCTAACATTGTTTAGCTACATCTGGAAATAGCTCCCTGAATTAAAAACAGATAAATTAATCTCTTGCAAGGGCAAGCCCTCAGTACTTTTTTTCTTCCAAAAACTTGTGCTGCATTTTAAACTCCAGTAACTAAAAGTGTGAGTATGAAAAAATGCAATAACAACTACCTAGAGGGACTAGGACTGAAGTGTCCAGGCTGGTTTTAATCAATGTATTTCTTACACTTCAGCACATAATATCATCCCGTAATGCAGAGGGGTGAAAAAAAGAATTTTCATTACTTTGTCAGTGCTACTTACGTGAGTTTTACTTTACAAGGAAACTACAAATGCTTGCTCTTTCTGTGCTCAAAGTCTACTCAAATTCAGCAAACTATGTGGCTGTGAAATTTACTATACATTTTTTATCATAATTATAAAGAGGAATCATACAGTGTTTTTGGCTGTTCTCACAGCATTAGTAACCATCACTTGAGATAACTAACTCTGCAAGACCCATTATAATATGAGAGCAAATATTACTCTATTGAACAATTATTTCTTCTTTTGGATGCAGGCTACAGATTATATCATTATTTTAAAAAATCAAGATACTATTTTTGTTCAAGTTAAATTGAAAAAATGAAATCATAATTTCCTTAAACTTGGAAAACTTATGGAATTCAGACACAAATGAGACTGTCAAAGCTCGGACCTTTCTTTGTGGGTGACTGTTTTTAGGAAAAGACATAGCCATGCTGATCACAAGGAAACAACCAGCCTAGTAAAAGTTTTAGATCACAGGGTGAAGTTAGCAGGACAAGAAGCTTATGATAATGTACATTTGCCCCACTCCCATCCCATGCATGTTTAATACAGAGATGCATTCATTACAGTAAATTGCGCAAGAGCGTGGCAATTATTTCCAGTTCAAAAGGGAGCGGAAGATATTTTTTTCAGACACACATTCTGATAATGTAACAAATGCTGAGTTTCCAATATTTTGAGTCACAACTGCCATAAACAATTGTCTCTAAAACAAGATGCTACTTCCTTTGAGTATAACAGGACTTGTACACTGGTAGATCTATAACATTTGTTGGGCTGTACATATACCATATTATTGGAGAAGATAGACAAGGATCCTGGACAGGAATCAGAAATTTACAGAGCTCAATTGCAATACTGCACGCAGGATGGTAGGAATGCTTTTCACCTGTAGGAATGAACTGCTCCATTAGGACAAAAAAATCCTTTCAGTGAGGATGGGGATGGGGGAAGAAGTGTCATTGCTGATGTCTTTCATGGTCCTCAGGTTGACCAAAGTGTGTTGATGCAGTCCCCTCCCCTCTCCCAACAACTACATCACTTTTGTAACCAAATCCAATTGTCACTTGCTGACTTTATATTTGCTTCTAATTAAATCCCACATACAGGTACTTTTTGTCAAAAATGGTCTGAACTCAAACATCAAGTATTTGGCACATTAATGTACAGAAAGACATTCTGATTTTTGTCACTCTTAATGCTTCCAATCTGTTACATTCCTAAAACTGAGCTGTCTAACATTGTGCTGTTGTCCTGTAGTTTTGTGTTAGGGTGACTTTTCCCCAATCACCTAATGCCTATATTTATGCAAATACACAAATACCTTCTCATCCCCTAAATCCAATATCAAGTTACTAAATAATCCCATCATGTACAAGGCTCATCCATTTGCATGTTCTCTACCCACTCACTACCTGTATTTATTGTGTTTTGTTTGACAGAAGGAGCAGCGTCCCCCAGCCAGCCCTGCACTACTTTCCTCTTTCTCAGTGTGCTGAGAACCGCAGTAGATCAGCACGGATCTCAAACTGTTTCTGGATGGATATGTTCACAGAACCAAGGCAAATGATTTAAAAGATTTGAGACACAAAAATTTGTGCAGCCACATTGAGCTCTCTGAAGTCTGAGCTCTGCCTGGACAATCAGGACTGTAACTAAAATAAGTGATAAAACGCGAGCGGACTTATTAGTGAACCCACACACCCCAACGCCCGAGAAGCACAAACCATTTAAAAAAAATGGTTTAGCCATATAAAGACATGAGAACAGCTGGCAGTTACATTAGATATAGATAATTTATCCAAGGCCCTAATGTTGTCGGAATTGTTCACGATGAGTGGTTCATTGCTTCACAAATTTTCCCCTACAATTTCAATCAGTTGGTCAATGATGAAGTTAAACAGTATGCAATAAATATGAATTATACTAGGTAAAACATGTAGGTATAACTGTTCTAGAGTAACAATAGAGGGACTTTTTGCCTTCAAACAATTCTAAGAAATATTCCTAATGTTTATGTGCTCTGCAATCAAATTATGTGACTCTCAAAGGGAATTACTTGCTAGTACATGAATGTAATAAAATTCTGTCCCCTTCTGATGTACCTGCCATACAAACAGACTATTGATTAGTCCATTAAGGCCTTACATTGGCATTGCTTTTCAAACACCCAGTCCAGACTGGCTCAAAACACTTGATGAGCTCCCACAGCTCAAACCGACCTCAAATACAGGGATAAATTCTTCATCTCAGGATTGGCCACTGTGTCAGTTCACCATTTCATAAAATGTTACCATAAATGGTTCCTTTTGGTATAAAGACAACTTGGACCGAGCATTTTTTTCCTGATTGCCAAACTACCTTCAGAAGTGAGATATTTTGTCTCACCTGATACAAAATATTCAGTGTAAAATAAAAGCATGCTAATTGAAAAAAATACAGCAGCTTCTGTCTTCATCTAATTCCTATGATCTTTTCCCAGTCTTGATTCTATCTATACAGCTCCTGACTATATTTTGTAACAGCCCTGAGGCTATTCTGTATTTTAACCTGACAATTATTTTTACCCTTAAGAAAAAACAGCACAGTGAACAGACACATGCTCACCCTGGAGTCCTTTTTTTTTTTTTTGTAATTCTGTCAAAGTCCAATGTTCCATAATAGCTTTCCATTTTAAAACACAACAGATAACCACGATGGTTAAGAACCAACTTTAGCACAGTTGATAAGCATCTCCAGTTTAAGAGGAAAGTGTTCGGCATTTATGCAACACTTTTTCTGTCAAAAAATCTCCAGTAACAATGGGTGTTTACCTTTAAACCTTATGTGTCACTAATGTTCCAACCAGCTTTACTCATCCATGTTCTATGCTGAGCCACAATGATGTCGAAAAGAATAACTTTACTCAGGTCAGTTTCTGAAAGCACTAATTTAGTGACAGAATTGAAGCAGGATAAGGAACCCATTTCTGATATTTGATAAGTAAGCAAATAAAATATTAGGAATATTTTTAAAATATATCAAAATGATAAAGGTTTCTCCTCGAATACTATCGGCTGTATTTCTAGAGGCATTTCCACCATAATTGATAGCTATGCAGATCTCCAGTTCCCATCACAGTCATATTACAAATAGCATCATTATTGGCTCAGTAGAATTTGAACTGAGGAAATAAATTCATTTCACAGATGTTACTCAGAATTCACGACCAAGCTGTCCCAAATCCTAATCCTGGACCAAAAAAGATCTTTGTAGCTCATAACAAGCCCTTGTATCAGCCCCACATCAATCATAAGAAAAACATCAGTTTGTCTTTGATTTTTGATTTTGGCATTTTCTCATAAGATCTATGCTGTAACAAAGAGGCAGTATTCAAAAATATCATCATTCGGTAAACGTATTCATGCAGAATAATAGATTAGTTCCTGAACTGCCCCTGCTAGGCCAGTGGTAGACTTAACATAAATCTCAATAGAATCTATTTTCATTTAAAACACCATACATACTTCAGTGCATTCAATAATTATAAAGCAATATTCAAGCCCTCTCTCCCTCATGATAAACTGCATTGTTTATATTTGCTGTTTAGCTGACCAAAATCTTTCCACAAGAGCTCTTCAGTTAGTTGCTGAACAAGAAAGCAGTGTTGGATAAGCATGTTAATATTTGAACAGCTCAAGGTTTGGCCAAATGTTCCTGCCAGGAAGAAATTTTTCCTGGAAGGTCACAGAAAACTGTCTTAAAATAGAACATTAAATACAATTTAATAGCAAATTCCACATTAAGCTACGGGTTTGCACTCCCATTCTATATATAAACGGATTTTATGCAGTGTCTTCTTTAGTGAAACATACTAAAGAATCTTCACTAATTTCTTCAATTTTAACTTCTTTATGAATTTTAATTTCTTTAATTACTGTCTTTAATGAAGAAAATTCATGAGTCTTCCATCTATTCAGTATCACAGCATGGGTTCATAAAGAAACAGGACAGAGTTCAGAAAGATAAATTGTGAGCCTTCAAAAAACAGCATCAAAGACAGTATCCCATTGATGTATCTAATTCTAATACTATTAAGTTCAGAGAGTTTTGCCTTGCTCAGCTTTTGCCTGAATATTGCCTGACAGTATGGTCCTCAGTCAAGGAAAAGAATGGTTAGACTAAGGAAAAAAAAAATCTTGAAAAAAACCACAATCCAGGAAAGATATCTGGATCTACTGACTCAAAGAACATCAAGAATTTATGATGTCAGTGGCTCAGAAGATTAAATTCCTCTTTTGAAGATGTTTAATCATATTTTCAGATACACAGGGGAACTTTCATAACATAATAAAGAAGATAATTTTTTTATTCAGAAAATAATATGTTCCAAACATCTATGACCCAAGGCAAAGATACAAAACTAAAGTGACTGTGATTTTGTGAAGAATGGTATATAGCGTTATAACATTTAGCACACTAAAGCTATGAAAACTAATTCCAAGACTTTATATTGGCTACAGAGAATTCACAAGTTCTCCCTCTTGCATATTTTAACTTTAGCAATTAAGAAAATAGCTTTTGGATTCAAAAAATTCACAGCATCTTCAGCTCCTACCTGTGTCAACAGAAGCTACAGATGTCTCTGAATCTTGAATTAATCCTGACTAAAAGTTTAAAAATATGCTTATTGATTATTAGATTTTGTACAGTGTATATAAATTTACCCTCCAAGTAAGTCATATGTGCAGTGATTTATGAAACAGAGATTTTGCACATTAATGAAGATGTCTTTTTTTATCTTCAGTGATACACAAACAGATATCGTTAGCACATAAAGTATATTTATATAATATGACATCTAACAAAGGCCAATATATTTGTATACTCTCAGTCCTTGACACTAACATTAACTACTGTTTCATGAAATGTGAACATTTTAACGTGTGTCATTTGATCTGACAAAAGATATTACCTTGCAAATGAAACAAACTTCCCCTCAGAAACTTCACTGCTTTTTATATGACAGGCTATCACAGCTATAAATAAAGCAACTTATTACAGCAAAATGCACATTTGCCAGTCTGACACCTCTCCATTCATTCATTCCAGCTGTTCTCTGCACCATCATCAGCATCAAGCACCCTGTGGTGGGACCTGTTTGGGGTGGGACATGTTGGGGTGTGAGAGTCAAAAGCCTGAGTCTCCAAAAGAGAAGGTGTAAGAAAAAGAAGATGGATTTTTTTTAAATTTTTTTTTAATCAAATATAAGGTGGAACACCCACAACCATTTTTTTCCCCTAAAGGAACTAGGCTTTCTATTACTCCAAAAACACACTGTGCTGGGGTGTTTGCTATACAAGTTCTGTCAACCTTGAAGGCATCTGCTGTTCCATGTCAGCGAGAAATGCCAAAAAAAAAAAAAAAAAGAAAAAAGCGCAATGCAAGGCATTCATTGTAAAGCTTCCAATACATCAATACATATCACCACAAAACCATGGCATATTCACAAAACTGTTCTATTTTGGATGTTTGGAAAGCAGACAAAAGCTAAAAAGGTTGATTTCATGGAATCTTTGAGAAGACTCACTGAGCCACAACTGCATTCACATTCACCTAGCAAAACAAACAACAAAAATTCTGGATAGAAACTATGAAAATAAGGCTAAAGTAGAAGCCAGGAGCATAACAGGAATCCAGTTCCGTGACAGAGACTGAAAAGAATTATGTCTCAAGCATTGTGGCAAAACCAGTTCCTCCAGCCACAGGAGATGGGACATTGTCAGAGACTGAAAAGAATCAGCCTCAAACATTGTGGCCTAGTGGCAGGAGACGGGACACTCACTGCTCTTAAACTGTTCACCAGTTAAGTAACGTAAATCTTTCTGCTGCTGAATCATTTGCTAATTGGGCCACACTGCAAAATAGAAGGTGTTGCTTTTCTTGTTTACGGACCCTAAGTATTGTGTGTACTGTTTTCCAACCAAGGTGACCCAGGCACCTGAGTCACCTCTCCCCCCACTCGTCCCTCTGGGCGGGATGTGACACTCACTCAGGTGCCAAATTGCACTTGCTCTTAATTCTACTGCCCATTCGCATCTCCATTTTTGCAAAGTGTCATTCATCTACTGATTGCAGTCTTGGTTTAGATTAAGTTAATCTTATCAATACCAAATTCAACCAGCTATCCTTTACTATTTATTTTCAATAGGTTTGATGCAATACATTTTTATTGCCGAGAAAAGTATTGATTAAAGCCTCTGCTTCCACTCGTTTTGATCGCCTTATGTAATTAGGAAGTCTAATAAGAGCATGAAGTGCAAATAACATTTTATGTTTGCATGTAGACATATGAATGACCTTTACAAACTTAATATACTTTAAAATATACTTGTGCTTGAGGTAACGGACAGTGAATTAACAGGAAACCAGTAGACATCTCAGGGCATAAAAAAGGGAGATTCTATAAAGCGTTGTGAAGTAGCATGGTATCTTCAAGGTCTGGACAGAATGGAAAGGATTCCCATAAATGAAGTCTAACCTGCCCCGTCTAATGCAGAAAGCAAAGTTTATACCATTAAGACAATATTTTGAACTGCAGTTTGAAGGGTTTTTAAGCAATGCAGCAATTCCAAAAGCTCTAATCCTACCCAAAGCTGTAAGATGAAGGTGGGTAGTCACAAAGCTACACTAAAGTGGCCAAGGGTTACTGTAAGTGCAGAAACACAACCACAGACAAACGCAAAGGGGGGGCCCGGGGCTTTCAAACAGGCAGAGAAGATTTGCCGTAAGTGCCCAGACCATTTATCCATGTGAGCCAACATCCCGGCGGCAGCGACTGCCAACACCTGTGGACTCATCTGGGAGCATCAAGAAGAGGAACATCTGATGAAATTTTGTTCCATTTCTTCTGAAAACTGAAGAGCAGATTTGTCACAGACACAATCTTGTTTGCCGGATAGTCTCCTAAGTGACGTTATAACAACATTTAATGACATTTGGCTTTCATGGAATGGCTGATTAACTAATTACAAGTACATAGAAGAGAACTTTGCAATATATTCTGTGAATGGATGCAGAATATGTTTTCAGATAAAGCATTTTTATTCCCACCCCCCCCAATTATTTAATTCATTTTATAAAGCCTGATAAATCAGGTTTGGAAAGCACCAAGCAGGCCCGTTTTCCTTTTCTCACCTAGGGTGGGATGCATTACTCATTTACTGTACTATACTATGTTTTCTAGCCCCGTCTCATTTTAAACACTACTTCAAAGATATGAAGCATCCCACACTTCCCTTGGGAAACTACTCCAAAATAGTAGAGAGGTTTATTTCTGACATTTAATATAATCTCTCCTCCTCAGCTTCCTCCCATTACACTCGCTCTGTCACCTTTAACAGAGTTTGAAAGTAAACAGACACAGATTTTCTGAAATCTTGTTTAAGTTTTGGACACAGTCATCCATACTCTGCGAAAAACATGTCATGCCACCCCAGGCCTGTCCTGATTTATTTCTAAAATACCAGCCCCAAAGCTGCACAGCCAGACTTAGGGCCACTTTCCTCTCTCAAGGAACTTCACTGAGGAAGGAAATTAAGAGCTTTCTTCTCTATCCATGGCTGGGAAAGGCTACAGAAATACGATCACACTCAAGACATTTTTCCATTGCACTTCATCAATCCCCAGAAAATTCACCTGCTAGAGACCTCTGCTGATCCATAACAGTGGAGGAAAAGTTAGTGTCTGTTTTTCACATCAAAATGGAATATCCTGTTGTATGAGCAAAGTTGGTTTTCCAAAGGATATCTGATATACAATATATTCTAGACACAGATTCATTTGACAGTTGTATCCTATCATAATAAGAAAATAATTATTGGAATGAAATAAAGATGAAACAGTTTATGAGGAATAGCAATAGCTGAGGTTTCCAGCTCCCTGACTGCATAGTTGCTATGCATTGTACTGCATGTTGTGTAGCAGAAATTCTGCTTTTCACATGTGCTGGACAAGAAAACGGTATTGCTCTCTCCAGATTGCAAGTACAAGTGAAATGAGAGAAGAGTTATAATGACCTTTGACGTGGAAGATCTAGAATAACTTATTCCAGCATATAACTTGTCCAAAATTCCATCTTAAAATGCACATAGGCTCTAGGATACCTTTCTCCAGTGTGAAAACACTTAAATGAAAGCTCTTTAATACGTAAGGGTTCTATAAGCTCCTGATATGCCACAGGGAGAACCTACATGCTTCTGCTCTGTTTGTTCGATAACTGCATAACTTAAAGGGGATTTGAAAGCACTTTAATGCACCAAGAGTTGCACAAAAAACTACAATAAAATGCAGCATTTATTTACAAAAACTACAAAGCTATGACATAAATTAACACTACTTAGTAAGGCTAAACAGCCTGGTCCAAAGCAAAAATCATTGTACTGTTGCCCATGGAGCAACCAGGGAGGAGATTATGATCTGAGATACCTTCTTCCTCCTCAACGAAAAACCAAACCGGTCTGTCGCACCCCTTCCCCAGGTGTGTGGTGTCTGACCTGCTGCTGTATGACAAGATGAAGCAGGCAGGCAGTGCGGGCTCATCAGGGTTCCGCTCATTCCCTGCCCTCTCCAATAAGAAAATCTGATAAACGTGCAATTATTCCAAATTATAAAGGATTTTTTTATTTCAAAGTAGCACACATGTGATGCACAACTTCCTATCTGCCTCAACAGGTTTTTATAGCTCTGCAGTTGTATAGTTTTGGGTAGTAGTACAGAAGGATTCCAAGCTTGTAAAGCTTTATTAGTACCATAACCACTGCTAATATTCCAGACTTGCGCATACAGGCACAGTTCTTCTCTTGCTACCTTGAAACTAATTGTAAAGAAACTAATTAAAATGCAGTGTATCTCACCTACAATATCTTTTGTGATTAATTCTTACTAGCTGCTTGACCACATCCCTATAGAGGCATTTTTTTCACAAAAAGACTTCGATTTAAAAAACAGAACAACAAAAACCCCCTCAAACTACCAAGCCTTTTAGCAAGAGACAGCTTAAAGTCCTACTGTTTTATTAACAGTCCTGAATAAACAAGGCAGATACATTCATGTATCTATCTGGTACATATCTATTTTTTCATTATGTCTCTTCTGTTCCTCCTCCCTTTTGGCTTGGCGAGCTTTTTATTTTAGCCACTTTCCATATTGTTTTCACTGTAATGATTATGAGTAGCAAGTACATGAGCTACAGACACAATGAAACTCAAAGCAACCTGTAACAGTAATGCCCACGCTACAATTAAGGTGAAGCTTGGCAGCTAGTGGAGGAAAATCTATGTAGTCAGGGGACCTACATGCATTACATCCAGTGAAACCAACCCCACCAGGGAAGAAGGCAGACCAGAAAGAGCAGGAAGGTACTCCCTCTGGTAGCTGTGCACATGTAAGGTTTCCAGATTAACAAAGGTAAACAAAATAATTCCGTCACCTACAGGTACTAAACAGAGTTAAGGAGTTAAGTGCATCGGTTGTGTTTTTTAAATGTGCGATAGTGTGATAGCAGTAAGCAGGAGCAAGATAGTTCTTGTATGAAATGTGATGAAAAAAGGTACTGTTCAAAAAAAAAAAATAATCAAGCAAAACAAGACTGCCCAACCTTTTATTCATGTATTCATGGAAGACATATTGACTTTATAAGCAGCACCTTTCAAAAACACACAAGAAAGTGATCAAAGCTGCCTGTAATAGGTAAGAAAGGTATTTAAGTTATAAGAGACCTAACACATTACAGTTCCTCTATATATGGTAAATTGATACTAGTTTCTAATACAGAAGCACTTTCTTCATATAACATTCTTAATCTGAACTGTTTTAGGAAGGACTGGGAGTACAGAAATGAAGGTTTCCAGGTTTAAGATGTTTTAGTTCTCTAGATCTACCACTCAGGGGACACTCTAAAGAAAAGTTACAATCTGTTAAGTATTTTTACTTAAACTTGTCATTCTCACTGCTTTTAATTGTATTTTCATGCCTCCCTGTTTCAAGTATGCCTGCATACAGAAATACAAATATGCTCAGGAATACTTTGATGCATGATTATGGGCTGTAATATATTTATCTGAAACACAGTGGTACAGACACTTAGTACTAATAAAATAATACTGACAAAGTAAAAGTCATAGCATGTAATGAAAACAGTATTGAAAAAAAAAAAATCTGAGATAAGCATATACTGCCTGCAAAAGACTGAGGATCTTCTCTAAAAGGTAAAAAGCTTTACTGACATAAAATGGGAAAAGAAAAAAAGAGTGCGATTTTACAATCTCCAATGGTTTAAATTCAAAACCTGGAGCATAGGTTGGAAGATAAACCAAGCAAGTCTTTTATGGAAAAGTTGTCTCTGGGAAAACACCTCCTGCAAGAGACTAACACATACTTGAGGACTTCCAGCAACCTGCCTATAGATTTTGTCAGATCAATGTTTGTGGACTGAGAAACCTAGAAATAAGTCTGTTCTGGTGTTTTTGCAGCCTTTGATGTGACATTCACAGCCAAGCTGAAAACCCAGAAAGACTCGGTTATCAACCATCTAAAATTCACAAGCTCAGCTTGGAACTCTATATGTTCCTCAGAGACTAGGTTGATTTCCCAGAATCACAGAATGTTAGGGATTGGAAGGGACCTCAAAAGATCATCTAGCCCAATCCCCCCGCCGAAGCAGGAACACCCAGATGAGGTTACACAGGAAGGTGTCCAGGTGGGTTTTGAATGTCTCCAGAGAAGGAGACTCCACAACCTCCCTGGGCAGCCTGTTCCAGTGTTCCGTCACCCTCACTGAGAAGTTTCTTCTCAAATTTAAGTGGAACCTCTTGTGTTCCAGCTTGAACCCATTACCCCTTGTCTTACTGTTGGTTGTCACCGAGAAGAGCCTGGCTCCATCCTCGTATTCACAGATAGTTACAGCAATGAAGTATTAAAGATATAAATATATCCCAAGCGGAATTAGACACATGCCAAAAACATTGCATAATTTCACAGAATCATACAATAGTTTGGATTGGAAGGGACCATCAAAGGTCATCCAGTCCAACCCCCTGCAATGAGCAGGGACATCTTCACCCAGATCAGGTTGCTCAGAGCCCCGTCCAGCCTGGCCTTGAATGTCTCCAGGGATGGGGCATCTGCCACCTCTCTGGGCAACCTGGGCCAGTGTTTTGCCACCCTCATTGTACAAAATTTGTTCCTCATGTCCAGCCTGAATCTCCCCTCCTTTAGTTTAAAACCATCACCCCATGTCCTATTGTAACAGGCCCTTCTAAAAAGTCTGTCCCCACCTTTTGAAGTGAAAAACTTCACACTGATGCACTGAGTCAGGCTATGTGCACTTTGGGGTGCTCTGACAGAATTGCAGAACAACTCAGGGTGGAAGGGACCTCGGGAGGTCTCATAGCCCAGCCTACAGCCCACAGAAGGGTCAGCTGTGAGATCAGACCAGCTTGTTCAGGGCTTTGTCCAGTCAGGCCTTGAGAAACTCCAATGGTGGCGACCACGCCACCTCTGTAGGTAGCCTGGCTCCAATGCTTTCCTCCTGGTGAACCTCATGAGCAGGCAGAACTGCTCTTATTTCTATTTATGCCTGTTCAGCCTTGTCCTTCCAGCCTCCATCTTAAATATATGGTTTTAAATAATTCATCTCAGTCCAAAGTTTACCTTTGCATTTTAAGATACAATAGTTCACAGTGTACAGACCTGTATACTGAAAGATGTGCCTTGAGTACAGAATAATTTCCCCTTTAATATCTGATATCGATCCTAGGTCTCGTGGCTCAGCTATAGACTATCTGAGCTGCTGCCAGAGGCTTCCAGTCTCGTTGCTGCTTAGGCCACTTGTTTTCCCAAGAAACAGCTGGATGCTAACGCCAGGAGATGAGCTAGCATCACACACATGGTTCTCCAAAGGCAAGTCAAATCACTTAGGACCTTCCAGGATAATAGAAGCCAGAGCAGAGGGAGATATTTTTCATTCAAAAACTGCTTCATAGATAAGTGATTATCTAATTTTATTAATGTTCCCATATACATGGTTAGTGCCTTTTCCCCCTTATCCTGTTTCTTTATGTACGCTGTGACACATTCACATTACCACCCTTTCTGAATTCTGACACAGATGACACTGATGCAAATGATGCATCTCAATGAGATTGCACTGCTGAAACTGAGATAACTGATACACAAGTGTTTTTTTATTTTCCCACAACTAATTAAAATTCCAGGGTTTAAGTAACTCTTATCATGTCCAGAGACAGATATAAGTGGATGAATACATAGAAAGCTCTGTATAATACATGCATGGAATAACTTTAGAAGACAAAAGAGGGCAGAACTAATAGTTGTTCTCAAATTGATAACAGTCCTAAAATGCCATCAGTGCTTTGCCTCTGCACTCAGCACATCCTTTTATTTATGCATCTGTAGCCTATAAAAGAAAAGCTAATTTTAAAATCTACTCAAGGAGAAATTTTTAAATTTCTTCAAAGGAGCTTTTAAGACACTAAACAGGCCTATACATAGAGATTTGACTTGAAAGAAATTTTCTGGTTTTCTACTAGTCCTCAGTATTAATGTATTTAACATGAAATACGTGCATATATCATATCTCAGTGTAATCATACGATCATAGACATCTCATGCCAATGGACTCTTTATGCACAACTAGTTCTAGTTCATAAATACAGATAAGGATATGGGTAGGAATTTGACAGCCAGGACTTCAAAGAGAAGCATTTGTGAACTAGCAGGCGATTTTCAAAAAGTCTTAAGCTACATTCAAATAAAGCAGCTACAAGTTCAGATGCTGAGACAAATTTTATCCAGTGTCTCTTTGTCTAAAATAGCCAAACACTTACCATAAAAACATGCTGAACCTGAGTTAAATTCTTCCTTTGTGGAAGAGAAGCTACACAGAAATAAAAGGGAAAGAATCATCTTCACTTTCGAAACACACCTATTGGTTAAGCAAACTTCCTAAAATATTCAGGATCAATTGCTATCTCCTTCTCTAGAGTTTGAATAAATTCAGAAGTTACACTCTTCCACAAAATGTTTTTGTATCTTTTCCCTTCAGCAGTACTCTGCAAGCAGAGACTATATATTGGTTTAGTTAAAAAGCCAAAGCACAATTAATATAATTTTTTTTTTTTTAACAACTGAATTGTCAATGTGTAAAATGAGGTATTTTGCCTGTAGAATTGCCATAAGGAGTATTTTTTTTTGTAAGAAACTGTTCTCTTGCATCATATTACAAAGGGTCAGGATTGAAACCACCAGTGTCATGTTTATGTGTGCTCAAGTTCCTCAGGGGGGGAAAAACAAAACAAAACAAAATAGAAATCCAAACAAGATTAGTTTTAAGCGAAGTAGCTGAAGACAAAGTAAGTAAATTAGTTTGGGGATATATACCTGCAACTAGTAGAGAGTGTTCTTACAGAAATCAAATCAGAAGACCAAAACATTAGGAGAACAGATACGTTCCCCTTCAACTTGCTGTTTTATCAGTTTTCAAATTGGTTTTCTATACTAGTTTAAATTTAAGGAATAAAATGGCAAGCCCTGCAACAGCCACTGTGGAACACAAGGTGTAGTAAGGAAGTTTTACTCCTTGCTAATGGCAATGTCCTGAGAAACATGTTCTGAAAGCAAATCTGTTCTTTGATTAATATAATAGCTCATCATACAGTCTGATACAGATCCTAGTGTTGTCGTTCTCCATGTCGAAAGACACAAACAAATGGCTTCCCACTGTATCCAACAGTTTAAAGAGTGAGTACAGGCTCATATTGATCTTGCAAGACAGAAATAAAGGACAGATTTCCCAATTTTGACATTTTGGTTGGTTCAAAGTTATATAGGAAATACTAGCAACAAAAAGCAATTCCCAGTATATGGTGTTTGTTTTGTTTTGTTTTTTAAAAAAGAAATTACATTAATTGATGGGTTAAGATAACTTTTTTCTAGATGAGGACAAT
Organism: Caloenas nicobarica; assembly: GCF_036013445.1. Lineage (NCBI taxonomy): Eukaryota > Metazoa > Chordata > Aves > Columbiformes > Columbidae > Caloenas > Caloenas nicobarica. Next base: position 57,804,482 of record NC_088249.1, on the reverse strand, counting down.
AAACTGTCACAGTTTAATCCCAGTCAGCAGCTAAGCCCCACGCAGCCCCTCACTCACTCCCCCACAGGGGGATGGGGGAGAGAATCAGAGGGTAAAAGTGAGAAAACTCGTGGGTTGAGATAAAGACAGTTCAGCAGGTGAAGCAAAAGCAGCACACTCAAGCAAAGCAAAGCAAAGCAAGGGATTCATTCACCAGTTCCCACTTGCAGGCAGGTGTTCAGCCATCCCCAGGAAAGTCAGGCTCCATCATGTGCAATGGTGACTTGGGAAGACAAACACCATCACTCTGAACATCTCCCCTTCCTTTTTCTTCCCCTAGCCTTATATGCTGAGCATGACATCATATGGTATATATTATAATATCCCTTTGGTCAGCTGGGTTCAGCTGTCCTGGCTCTGTCCCCTCCCAAATTCTTGAGCACCCCCAGCCCACTCGCTGGTGGAGAGGTGTGAGAAGCAGAAAAGACCTTGACTCTGTGTAAACACTGCTCAGTGGTAACCAAAACATCCCTGTGATATCAACACTTTTCAGCACAAACCCAAAACATAGCCCCATAGTAGCTACTGTGAAGGAAATTAACTCTATCCCAGCCAAAACCAGCACATAAACACATGTGACTTCACTTACTTGCTTATTAACAGAAGAAAATTTTTACTCGGGCCCAGCCACACATCAATGTGTGAAAGCATTTGTGATGGATGACACTGTATCACATTTTCAATTGCACTCCTAGTATACTATCCAAAAGATAAATCCACTTATTCTTTCATTACATGTGTACGTAAAAAGAAAGTACAGCAAGATTAAAAATCCAATATAAGATGAAGTCTTAAAAGAAGGAATTCAAACCTGTTTATTATTTTGGAATATGCTGTATGCAAACATTTTCGTTCTTCAGGGCAGTTCCTGTCAGCTGTTTTGTTCAAATAGTTGGATTCTACTGACTACAAACTAGTAGGCAGTAGATCTAATGTTACAGTATACAAAAGGAGTTATGCTATTTACATGTATCTGAGCATATATCTGAAACTGTTACAACACAGAGTATATAATTTTTCATAGATCCCGATGCATTGAGATTTCTAGAAAAAGGGACAATTTAAGATAAAATCTGAACCAAGACAGAGGAAGTGACACTCTCATTTTTGCACTTTCTAACCTTTAGGATAAAAAAAGTCCAGAGTTGTGGCAGGTGACAGCCATCCCCAAAAGAGACAAGGGGAGACATATCATGCCATCTCCTCTTCCAAAATAAGCCAGCATGGGTGTAATGAAAAACAGCTGTTAAATGGACTTTTTGGTTATTTTTTGCTCTGCTCCCTTGACTCTGCTGTCCGAAACTCCAGGCCACCTTTTCTGTGAGTCACAGTATACGACCCTCTGCCCTCACTCCACTACTGTTAGCAACAGCACTACATCAGGCTGCTCTGTAGTATTCAGCTCTATTTTATTAGGTCATGCCACCTACAATACATTCACTGTTATATTTTGGATTTCTCCTATGTGCATCTGCTGGGAATAGGATGTTCCCTTTCATACAGACCAGTTTCACCACATATCTTAGACTGCTAAAATCATTCAACCAGGGTTTTTTTGGTTGTTTGGCTTCTCTTTTTCTTTTTTCTCCACTGCTTCATTGCAAAGCTCTGCTGTAAACCATTGTGACTCTCAGCAGCACCACCTTTCAAGAAGTATGCTCCTAGTTAACAAGAGCATCCAAATCAAGACTTTCACGTAGCTTACAGCTTTAGTGCTAGTGGTTCCAATCCAAAACTCCAATGTCAATGACTTTCCAAGCCTAACAATGTGTTATTACAAAGATGGAAAAACTGAAGTCCCAATATTAGTTTATACATCCCAAAACAAACAAGCATTCAAAATACTCATCAAGGATGCTATACGATGTAAGTCTAAATTTTGGAGGAGTAGGCAAATATATTTTTCAGCAGCAAGGGACTGAAGATGAAAACTATACTGAATAATCATGTCATATGATAGTAATTTGTCATATGATAGTAACACATATTAATATCTATGAGATAGTTCACTTAAAAAGGAATCCAAGAGTCATTCACAGTCAAACAACTCTAGATCTCAACACAGCAAGACTTTTCCCACCCTGTCTAGCTAATTAGTGTTGTAACTGCTGCAGCACTTTGTTCTTGTGATGACTTTAGTTTACACTGCAAAAAGCAAAGGTGAAAAGCACAGTGTCTAACCAGCACTACAAAATGAAAGTGTAAGCTAAACACAAGAGAGAACATAAGGGAGACAAAACAGAGTCACGCTTCAATTAGGTGAGTATCTCAGCAGCCCAAAGTAAGGTGACTCTAAGCCTCTTTGTGTCACTCTCCAGGCAAACTGGCTGGTTAATGTCTCCTTGACAGCGTAAACATGTTCTTGCCAATATGTCTCTGAAAACTCAAGTTCCTGAACAATTAGCTTTGAAATTATTACCTGTCTACAAAATGCAACTTTTGATCAAGCAAAACAGATTTTCTAAAAATCGTTTAAGAAGTATAAAGCAAATCAAGTATGTTTTCTCTCTGCCAGTTTAGTCATAAGGCATTAACGGTACTTAGTATGAAGCCAGGCTTAATCCATATAAAACATTTTGCTTCATGTATCTCTTTGCAAGTATGTACCACTGCACCGTAGTGTCTTGCAAGGAAGAGTATCTGTAGTTAAAGCTGGAATTTTGGAATAAAAGTTCAGCCCATTAGACATACATTCCATTAAAAGGCACAGTTCAAATACTTGCTTTGTATGTACAGTTTATCTGCATTAAAAGTTACCTTAGTGTCAAAGCTGTATCAAAGTCCAGCCAGAACCATAATCTGACAGGTTTTTGTGTGTTAGAAAACATTCTAGGCTCACATGTAGAAAAGTACAATTACATGTCTTTGCTAGAATGGCCCTGACAATCTGTACCAGTAACGTAGCCTCAGAACTGGAGTGACTCTTTGCATTCATACTCCACAGAACCAAATTATAACTTTCTATCTCCAGATCCTTCACATTCTGTTTTCAGGAAAAGGGAAATCATAGATCCATCGTCTATCTGAAGAGCCATGAACTGATCACTAAAACCAGCTATTTGTAAGGTCTTGACAAGAACAACCTCTTTCCTTTACTGGAGCACAGCAATGACAGACTCTTAAAAGTCCCATGGCAAACAGGTTTGGGCATGGAAACTGCTTCCTTTAGAACAGCAGAAGAAAAGATGATGGAAACCCTACAAATGTCAAGTTTTCTTCTAGAAAAAAAATCTGTCTCTGTGAGAAACTCTTTCTTCTCTTTATTTTACTTTTCGATATTATCAGAGACATACCTTGATAGGCTAATGCAAAGAGTGGCAAAGAGCATCAATACTGATGCTGCATTTTCTACATTCCCTACGCTAACTCAGTACTGGAAAGACCAAGCGTGCTCCGAAGGCTCTGCAAAATTTCATCCTCCCCCAGAACATCAGAGGTAGTCCAGAGAAGGTGCTGTATGAGCATTTTGCAGATAGCAATGCACAGAAGTGTAAAGACTGGAAAACTAATGTACAACCTGTTTGCATAACATCACTGCCCCTGAACTGTGCATCTGGGCATAAATAAAAAGGCTCAGCTGAGCCTCAGCAGAACAACATTTAGGTATGATTACAAAAGGGAAAAGGCACATCCTCAGCAATGCAGCAGCTCCACAGAAGATACCATTCAGCAGCTGATACAAGTGGGAAATGGCTCTGTATGAACTGCTTATGTTAGCAGGGAGAACACAGTGTTAGGGACTAAGCTGTGCTGTTGGTCCATTATTCAGGCAGATCTCGGCACATAAAAGATCCCAAGAGTCTCACCTGACATTCCCCAGCTCTATTAATGATAACTATCCCAGCAGTCTGGTGATGATGCAGCAGCCAGATCAGTCTATCAGAGAAGGCTGGAAGCCCTGCCTGCACCACGGAATTTTTTAGCAGTTAGGATGTACTTGAGATAATTGGATTATGGCATGCAAGGTCACAGAAGCATAGTCTGCATCACCTTTCCTGATAAACTACAATAACTCTCAAAGAGTGAATCTGAGGCCAGGGTACTCAGACAGCCTCCAGGAATACACAAGAACATTCCAAGTAAGCCACCTGCACCAAACCTCCCAAGGCCAAGACAACGTGGCTGTTTATGGAATTTGTCCCCAAGGAAGCCATCACAAAGGCTTTGAAAAAGGAATGTAAATACAGCCCTGTTGTACAAACTTTTCTCCATGATCCAATGCCTTCAATGGTACAAAACATCAGCCAGTGCAGGATCAACCTGGGCATAGGCATTATCTTTTCAGTCAGTTCTAAAGGAGGTCAGTGAGAAGGTCAGGGTCTTTCATGTTCTGTTTTCTGTTTTCTTCTACAAGAATAGTGTAATAGGTACAAAGATGATTCCAGCTGGAATCTTAAACCCCCAAATTCTCCTTTCTGAAAAGGACCTCTTGAAAAGCAGCCACCTGACAGAACTGCCGTTTTAAAGGGCAAGAAGCATTTTGGCAGTCGGAGAACTTGCACATAGAATTACACCCAAGTCAATGTTTACATGCAGGTTATAAAAGTCAAACTAAAGCATGACAACAGGCTAGCTACCACGGTAAGAAGAATCACACAGGAACGCACTCATAAGTTGTTTGCCAAACTAATTTCCAGAAAAATCACCATATTCTCAACTCTTCCCTCAGCCCCTGAAAGCTTACAGAACACCAGCTTTCTCTGTGCTATTATATGAACTGGTCCATTGATTTTATATTCGATTTCTACAATCCCCTGCTGAAAAACTCTTTCAGTAATGAATCCAGTTTGATGACAGACTTGAAGTGATCTGAAATTGACTGGAAAACCTGAGCAAACTTTCATTGCCCTGAAAAGAGAGGTATGATTATCTCAAGTATGCCTTGTGCATTAGCGTTAAACAAACTGAAGGTCTGAACTAACTTAGAATAATCTGAAGAAATACAGCATAATGGTCCTTCTTTAGGAAGATTCTCCTCATCCCCAAGTGCACTGAACTTCGTATTTTTTTCTGCCACGATTTGATCACACACAGTCAGGTATCCTGTACACTCTGGCATGCAGCAATCTAATACATCAACGGCAGAACTACGACCCAATCTTTCTTGCATTTAGCATGACTGGAATTCTTGCAGCATCTTGAGAGGGAGAGATTTGGGTGCCCTCCCATATCTCTCTCAGATCTTATTTTGAAAATTACTTACTGTGTTGAAATGCCTGTATAAACCTAGTAGCCTGAGAGAAAAAAAGTGCCTTCCTAGGAATACCCTTAGAAAAGAAATGCAGTTCTCACTGCTGCTCATCAGTGCCCAGCAGGGTTGCACATGACATCTTGTACTGTAGCAGCTGCTTTGCACTTCAAGCAGGCTTGAGCTCTGCAGTTGCAAGATTCTGTTTACTGTAAGAGAGGTTAATGTTATGTCCTGATATGACTGTTTAGCTATTACGAGAAGGGCATCTATATGTCTTGGAAAATCTCCCTCAAAGTCATTATATATAGGTAGTTAATTGTTCCTATTGCAAAAGGTAAATCATTACTACTATGTAAGAACCCATCTAAAATAAAATATCCTTAATAATCCTCACTGGAAGCACAATTACAAGCCTTTTAAAACCCTTCATGGCTATTGAAAATGCTGTTCTAATTTTTTTTTGGTAGATTTTTTTCAAGTAGAGTACCCAAACTGTCTGATCTTCTACAGATGTGCCAAGGAAGAGCAGCCTCCTCCTCTTCAGGCTCTGAACTTTTCATCTGCAGTCTGTTTGATCTCTCCTGCTTCACCAGAATCACAAACTGATATCTATATCTAAGCATTTTACCCAGTGAATATTTGATGTAAAATATGTAAACAAGTTCTAGGGAAAGGACTAGAAGCCAGGCCTGTTCTCTTCCAGGTAAGTGCTTTCATCCCTGGGACATGCGCTCAGGTCTCCTTCGTCTCCAGCCCACACAATTCTGCCCTTTCTTCTGCACAGACACACAGCTTGAACAGGATCAGCGAGTCTTACCTCCCCTCTAAATACCAATCCCACTTATGGAGGGCATACTACCTAGTAAGGAGACTTTTCTGTAAGCTTGAAAAACATATCTGAAAGTCATCAATGCTTGAGGCTAAAGGAAAAAAAAAAAAAAACAAAACACAAATTAGGCTTCACACACAGAAGACTGGCAGGCACGAAGACAGGGGCTTTCCCATAGTATTTCAGGATTAATGGAATAGACGTCTTCAGGTCCTTTTTATGCCTGTTACAGAATCTATCCATTCTACTGTCTCCTGACACAGTTCTCTTTCATCTTGTAACCTGTCATGGACTAAGTATGTAACTTGCTTGGCCTAACCAACTCCAATTTCTGAATTTTAGCCCCAGCATGAAATAGTTCAGCAACCCCACCTGGATCTTTCCCCCAAGACTAACCTCAAAATATTCTCCCACGAAAAGAGGAAAAGCATAACACAGGGGAGAGAAAAGCAAACAGGACACACGTGCATTACAGGAGACAAGATGCCAAAGATTTCTGTGGATGCAGATAACCACAAATTTCATCTGGATCAGGCATGAGGAGAGCATCATTTATGTTTAATTATTCAGAGCAGAAGACAGGTTAAGTGATCTAGCAGTGCACAAATCCCTTATTAATAACTGTGAAACCATTTGTGGCTTAAGTTATTTTATGTATCTAGCCTTAGAAGTTGAATATAGAGCCCATTAAAAAAAAAAACCAAACTTTATTGGGAAATACTGAAAAGTTCATGTTTAAAGCTGATTATTCAGCTTGAAATGAAGAATTTTTTAAAATGAAAACATATATCAATGCAACCAACTCTAACTGGCTCTTTTGCCCCAAACCAATTCTAATTCTTAGTAACTGCAACATATTCAGTAATTATAGCCATTTTTAAAAGTGCATCTTATACCCTCCTATCATTTAAAAAAAAAAAAAAATAATCAGAGAATGACAGTCACAGAACTTCATTTTGACTTCTACAGTCAGTTAAGACATACAGTTGGCTAAAATGAACTTAAGTAGAAAAGTCTTCTGACGGAAAAAGTACTAAAATTAACACTATAAAAATATTAATCCAACATCCAACTTTGCCACCAAGTTCCCCTGTGACTCTGTTCTCTCCATCTGTGCAAGAACAATCTTTTTCTTCCAGCTGTTCTGACTAGTTAGACTTTATGCTCTTTCAGGTATGGTCTCACCATCAGTCCAGATGTACAAAGCCACACAGAGCAGGACCCTGGCTCTTACAGGACTTGCTGAGTGCTACCAGAATGCATTAGAAGTCATGTATTCTTTATGTATCTAGGCAGTAAACATCTAGAGCTCCTCCTAATAATTAAAAACTAATGAGGAAATAAACACCAAAAAGCATGCATTCTGCTTGCTGATATGCAAGGTAAGCCATTTAAAGCAAATAGATTTTCTAAGAAGGTTCCTTCCAGATCATGTCCTTTGACACAGGAAAGGGCGCAAAACATAATAAAACCATGCGAAAATGCATGTTCTATTCTCAAAGGATCTTCTAGTGGTTTTACTGTCTAAGCAGAAGGCCATATACCATCGCCAAAGTGTAGGGACTTTGGAATGTTTAAATCTTCTAAGTACTACACTACTGTACAATGTCTTTTTCCACTGTTCTGTCTGAGTAAAACTATTACAATTATTTCAAATACTTATTTTCTATTCTTATGGCTATTAATGTATCTTTATTCTACCCAGATCATCCTATCAGTAATATAACTGATCCTGCTCTTGCCTACTGTTCTGAAAGACCTCTCTTGATCTTCATGAATACCCAAGAGAATCGTTATGTTAGCCTGTAAAACCTTTGGAACACTGATGCTATCTTTCACAAGTACTGCTGTCTCTGTAGAAATGATAGCATGACTTTTCAAACAACAGGAAGCCCATGAGCCACAAAATGTTTAAGCTTTTCTTTAAAATAAACAAACTGCAGTGATGAAGTACTAGTGTAGCTTTCGGCCAGTTTTAGCCATCTATGGAACGTTTATTATTATTATATGATTAAAGAATCAGATTTCGTATTTACTGCTCTCAAATAGAGGTCACTGCTGGCACACCGACCTTAAGAAAAGGCATATAAATTGTAATTTTTTCAAATGTTAGCTGTTCATGTTTGGTAACGTAAACCCCATGTATTCTTAAAAGAACTGATTTACAAAGGTGCTCAGAGATCCTACAATTTTTTTTAGGAGAAGCAAGAATAGAAAGGTGAAGCAGTATTAGACAAATACTCACACTGATTTTCCCATTAAATGCCCAGCAGGTTCAAAAGAACAGACTGATATATCTGCTCCAACCAAGTTCCCATAGAATAGATCAAACTGGATGTTTGCACTGAGTTTCTGTGCTCAGCGGCATGCCATGACAGTTGTATTTCACTTTTCCAGGTTGTTGAGCAAACAGAAAGCCTTTTGTAGACTTTTGCATGATCAAAAAATAAGCTTTTTCCCAGAGAAGCCCTGGGAGCTGGAAGAAGGGCATGACACAAGCACAGAGTTTGTCCTATATACCCACTAGGGCTGCAGGCCAAGACTAGGCCACTGCCTAGGCCCTGGTTTGAGCTTAAGCCAACTGCAGAGGACATGGAAAGCTACTGAATGTGGCTCGCGGAAATGCCAAAGGCGAGAAGGTGACAGAGTTACAGACAGCACCATGATGACTGGGCTTCACAGGCAGTAATGTGGACGTTACACCAAAACCAAATGAAATTCCGTTGATAACTGAAGGAGAGTTCTGGGGACTTTCTGGAGAGCAGAGCTGTGCTAGGCCAGCAGCATTTAGGTATCAGTAACACCACAAAAGGCTGAGATTATCTAAGTAATGGTAGCAGAAATGCCAAATCTGGGTATAGATGCAGCAAAACTGGGACCAACAAGGGAAAAGTAAGAGGGAGTGGAGAAGGAAAAAAACTAGGGTGGAGAAAGGGAGGTACGTGGGCAGCAAAAAGAAGGGCTAGGAAATGGGAAAAGGAATAATTAAGGTATGAAAATCACACTGCCTTGGGGTGCTCGCTGGGAAGCATTGTGTTTGATCTTCTCAGCCTAAAGCAAGACAATAAAACTAAACCTGTTGTTCTGGCCACGCCACACAGCCCAAACTGACTGCCAGGGTTAGGAGGCACAGGAGGAAAGGAACACTTGCCCTGGCAAGCAAGGGAACAGGTGTGGGCAGATCAGGTGTGCCAGGACTGCTGTGCCAGGTTCAGCAACCATGCTGCCCACCACCTCCTCACTGTGTCACTTCAAGACACCACTGAGTGTCTTGAGTCCTGACACTCTCAGTTAACTAAACGCTACAGTGGTAATTATTCTAATGTTGCCAAATCCAACTGCAGTACAGAAACTAGCTCAAATATGCTTTTATCCAGTGCCTGACTTACCAGATGAACAGAAATCTTTGAAAGCTTATTACCCAAAATGAAATGAGCAAAACCACCGAGGACAGCAAAATGCATTTACCAGATTTAGAACTCAAAACTCCTTTCAGAACAACTAATGCTGGGGTTTGGTTTGGTTTTGGACCAATGCCAGCTAAGATGTGCAAGCATATACCCATATTTTTTAAAAAGTCTTTGTACAAATTTCACTACAGATGTGATCCAGAGTTTGGAATTTCCTGCACTGCAACTAGAGAAGAGTTCCACCATCACTTACTGTCAAGAGCATGCCATTCATATAAAGACCCACTTGTAACCAGGATGAGGACTACTCCAGGTCCTTACAGCATGATTTGCAAAGCAGTCTAAAGCTACGTTTGATACACTTGGAACTAATTCAGATTAAAGATTAGCATTTTGCCTCAATGGACAAAGCACACGACTAATTCAATATGTTCTATTCATCACAGCACTGAGCTTAACTACCGGCTCACTTTAGAGTTCTACCATCCAGTTCTACCTGACATATGGTTGTTGGATGTATATAAATGCCAATTTTTAACACTCCTTGACTTGGATTGTTAGTAAGAACATCTTTTGCTTCTCACTCTCAGAAGCAGGAAGAACTGTCAGTGGCCGTCTGTGCATATTCACAGTTCTTTCACATCTTCCTCTACATTTCTGAGCATCCTGTTTTATGGAGCTTGTATAAATACCTAGGTGAGCATCGGCATCAGAGGCCATGTAACTGTAGAACAGTTAGATTCTAACAGGGAAAATATCTTTCGACTTGAAAGATACATTTCCACACTTTGCTCAGAAAGGATCACTTTCCATAATGCAGACGGCTGTTGTCCGATAGCCTCTTTTCACACCATATGCAATGCAGCAATATAAGCAACAGAGATCTGTCATGCAGGCACATAGGGTTAATAGAAGAAGAGATTTTTTAATATATGACTATATAAAGGAGAATGTAAACCACTGAGTGTGCCAGGAGCTTGTGCACACTCAACTATTTTAGGCTACCTAAGCAATGACATGCAAACAGGCTCTGACACGGGGCCAATCTGTAAAGTACCACCAGAAGGGAGCACACAAAATGCAGCTGCTTCCCCTCTAATCAGTGCACACAGTTATCAAAGCAATCACAGCCTCCACCGAGGATCCATCACTGGCTGAGCAGCTGGACCTGAGCTAAACAGGGAGACATTAAAAGACTGAATCATGCTTTAGCTACAAGGCTGGCAGCCCAGCCCGTGTTGGGGCGCAGGGAGGTGGAGATGGAGGAAATAGGCAAAAACCCGGGAAGGAAGAAAACATAGGTAAAGCAAATTCCTAAATTAATGGAGGAATATACAGAGCAACTCATCGAAAAGTTGCATACTGAAAAAATATTTCTCTCTACGTTCATCTAAGAATGGTAACTGTCTTCAGAACTTCTGCAGTCATTTTTTCTATCATACATGGCTGTCACTCTTTGTTCTTTAAATGAATCAATATATAAAAACACAGACCAAATCAATAAAGGCAACGTAATAATATTAATATTTCCAGGTTGATGTGACAAGACTCTTTTCTGACAGTGCTTAGCTGAAGTGGAATGGTCATTCTATTGGCAGCCTTTCCAGTTACTATACAAAAGGCAGCAAGTTTGTCACATTCCCTTTTCCTGTACTCCTTTTCCAAGCCAAACAAAAAACCACATAAGCAGTGTAATGAGACACCCTGCAGGCTTAGTCCTTTCAGACACTGCAGAATCAGTTACATCTACTTAAATGCAATTTTTAAAATAGCACTGAAACAGAAAAGCACTAAGGTATACCATCTCCACTGTGTCTGAGGCGCAGGAGTCATTCTAAATACATCATAAACCAGACATTTATGCACCAGCATCAGGCACTGGAAACAATCTTTTCACATAGCGAGAAACCATCAGGATTTCTCTCAGGGTGTAGTGCAGGGTTTTCGACCATCAGTGTGGAAATACTACATATAGACTTCTTGAAGAAGTGAGCAGCGCTGCAGCCTCACTCAGCCTTTTCTTAAACTCTTTGTACAACAACTGCTGCTAAAAAAAAGAAAACAAACAACCAAACCTGTTTTCTCATCCTTGATCTCCACCCCCTAGACATTTTTCTTCGGTCCAGGAAATGCAAATAAACCCAGAGATTTTGAGATCCCTTTTGCATGTTGGAAGCAATGCAGATATTCGATAATCCTCAGTTTAGTCATCAAAAGATGCCCTTAGGCAAACTTCAGAGCTTCAGTGTTATCTTTAAAAGCAGCATACTATTGAAATAGGAAACTGCTATGTACTGCTTGCCAACACTGTGTTATTAAGGAAAAAAGGAGTTAAGTCCTTGAAATGTAATGAGAAGGATTATTGCAACATGAAGCCTCCCTCTTGAAACAGATTATATCTAGAAAAGAATTCAAGTCCCATTAGAAACCAAAGGAAACAAGTTTCAAAGAGATTGCAAAGTAATTTTCTTTCAAATTACTCAGTTAATTGAAATGTATTAAACCATTAAATTAACAGAACACATTTTTTTAAGTTACAGAACTTCCTTTAAAGTAACTTTGAAATCAAATCTCACTGGATTCAAGTATGGTGTAAAGGTTATTTAGTTTTAATTACCACATTTAAAAACCCCAAACCTTTATCTTGAAAATATATACTTGAATGTGTCAGGGCCCATTCTCTCATTCCACACTATTACCTTCATTTCTTGGTCACACTGAGAACTCCTGACTCAGTGCAAAATGAGCCACTACACATTCCCAATACAGATTTCATTCTCCAGTAAAGGCATCGTGGAGAAAACAGGACTAGAGACACTGCTCGATAGCAGAACAAAAAACGACAATTAAATGTGTATAAAAGTATCAGAAAATAACTGAATTTTGGGTTCATTATTTCAAATATACCTAGTGCCTTAGATGATACCAACTACTACTATATTTTTTTTTTAGGTATTTCAGGTCTAAATGTGTGGAAACAGATCACTCTAGGATCTATGTTCATATATACATCCATTAAAGTAGCACAAGGGTCTACCTTTTTTATACCTATGTACACTACAAACCAGTAACAGACTGAGATCTTCTAATAACTCTTTGCAACTGTGTAGCGAAGTATCTCTTATAAAGGTAAATTAAGTGATCTGAGCAGTGTCATTCCTGTCAGTGGCACCACTAGGAACAGTGTTGAAGTTAATGAATCTCACAAGTTTAAGGAAGATTTTCACAATTCCCTGGCTGTGTGCTCACTCCTTCAACCTGATTAAAACATCATGAGCAGTTTCTTGAGCACCTGCAATTTCTGAGTCACTATGGCCCGAGCAATTCTTCAGTTTCTAAACACAGCTTCAGCAAAGTCTGAAAATGTAAGGAGAATATAATCTAAGCTGGCTGGTTTAGCTACCTGTGTTAACACTGATTGATTTAGGACCTTCTATACTGGAATCAGAATTACCTGAAACAGACCAGTGATAACAGTTCAGTCTTGTTCTGATTCAACAAGAATTTCAAAGCCCAGAACTCAAACTGGAAATAGGCTTAAAATGTCTTATTAATCTCATTTGGGTTAATAGCCTAGTTATGTTTCACTTGCTTTCCCGTTTGCTGGACTTGATCTGCAGCTTGAGCAGCATCACAGCTGTCTAATTAATATGGTGCCAAGAAGAACACAAATACTGTTAAATCTTAACTAGAAAAACGAGCTTGTAATGCTATTGTCAGCAGGCAAGCTTGGCTAACATTCCTTGGTTCAACGCACCAGGAAAATTTAAGTTGACTCAATTGTGCTTCTTACAGCATTAGCAGTAATCCAGACACGCATCACTGCGCACAAGAAGATCCACAAAACCTTCATGACAGCAAGTTTCTCTTGAAGCTCCTTGCAAACCTTTTAGATTATTCAACATTCCTATCTGTGCAAAAACCAACACAACTTCAGCATCAAGGTCCAGCTTTTTACAGTTTATTTTTTCAATAATTCCAGTTTTACATGTTCACTGAAGCAAGCATGAGCTTTGCCAAATGAATGGAGGCCCTTTCTCACTTTTTCTAGAGGAAGGCTAGTATATATCCTCCTCTCTATACATAAGGAGTCTTATACATCCTATTAGCTTCTGTTCATTTTGTAAACACCTAGTTGACAAATGCTACTCTATAACCAGAGTTACAGATTAGGACCACAGCACTGTAGAAACTTCGTGTTCCTGCTGCCCACCAGTGGAAATTAGGTAATACACCCAGCATTATTTCCCCACACACTGTCAAATAGAGAGGGCAGTGTGAACAGGAAAAACACGTATTTTTCCATACTTTTAATACAGCTTCTGTCAAAAAAGAACTTCCTTGTGTATAAGGATAAATTTTGGTCCCATATATATGTGAGGACATAGGTTGTGGCTTATCCTCTTCACCATTTAAAAATGTCACCCTATCTCTCTGCATCAACCTTTGACCTACACCCACTCCGGCCTCCGCTCTGTTGACATCATTGAGTGGAAAGTCACTTTACAAACCAGGCAATCAAAATACTTGATCTGAAGGTATGAAAAGAGCAGCTCAGTGGTTAAATCACCTCCCCAGAATGTAGAAGAATGCCAAACAGGATTTATGCTCAAACATTCTCTCCCACTGTGCATCATATATCAACCAGTGATTGATTTTTTCCAGGGAATTTCCAGTTTCATTTGTAAAAACTCAGGGGAGGGGGATGGAGGGACATGACAATAGCTGTCGACAAACAGTATATCAATAAGGAAACTAATATTCTTTAAAAAAAAGTCACAAGACAGGAATCTAGGTTTTCACCTGTGCCTAACTAGCAAAAAATAAACTATAGGTCACATATAAGTTGCTTTGAGAACTGACAGATCCTTCTACCAGGAAGACTGGATGAGCGGTACAGACTTTGACTCATTTGCCTAGGAACAGTGGCAATCTCTTTTTACACACAAAGTCAGTTAGAAAGAGAAAATTCCTACAATCTTATGTAAACGAACAAAAAAAAAGTAAAAGCAAACAAATCAAGATTGTCATTCTCTGGAACTCTATGAAGAGAACATCATAGGAACACTGACAGGAGAGCTGCAAAAAGAGCAGTTCAATCTCTTTTTGAGCTGTAAAAAAAGTGACTAGAAATGTCGAAAGTTGATAGCTTTCCTGAAAGGGATTCTGAAACTTCTGAATTTACATCAGTTGGTATTTCTGCATTCCTCAAAGACAAAACAGAGAAAACTCTGGAGTTATACCATAATTCCGCAACCCTGTTTTGATGATCATTGTTTAGTGAGAAAAGGCAAAGAGAGAAGTTCAGACGTACTTGCTGCAGACCATATAACACAAAGTAACAACATAGACTACATAATAAAGTAACAACAAAAGTACTAACTGCTCCTTAGGAAGAAAACGACAGAAACACAACATAGGCAGAAAACTAAGCAAACTGATTTTACAAAGCTTGATTCCTTAGCATTCCTTCAGCCATTTTCTTACTACACTATTAATTTCATTCCACACCCATTGGAGGCATAGGGGGAAAAAAGTCCATATCTTCAGAAAAATAATAATGTTGGTACAGTAGGATCATTGGGTTTTTTTCTGTTGTCCACTTGAAAACAGAGAAAGGGTTTCCTCTTCTCTCCACTGCCAACATCCCCAGAGCATGAAACGATTAATAGGTTGTCAACTATTTTCATCGTGACACCTTATAAAAGAAAACTTTCAAGACTCTCAATAAAACATTGAAAGTACCTTAAGAGGTGAATTAATTAAGCAAAAAATGCAAAAATAAGTCAATACTATATCTAAGGCATTTCCAAGACAGAAATCATAACCCAAAATTGTAGCTGTAACTCTCACAAAAATGATGGTCAAACCAAAACAAAACACCACACACACCAAACCTGTTGCTATCAAAACATCATATAAGAGGGACTGGTTCTAAATGAATGCATGCAAAAGCAATCCAAATGTCAGCTTTAAATGCAAGAACAAGTAAAAAGATGGAGTCTGTGATCAGTAACAATCCTGATATGACAAAACAGCCAAGGAGAATCCAGGCAAGTCGGAATAGTAACAGACTCTTTCTAAGGTACTTAAGATGGAATGGACTCTGATTTTTACACATAGGAGGAAAACACATCAGGGTGCTGAAGATGCCATTTTTAATGCAACGTGTCCTATCCTTCCATCTCTTCAGGAACCCCCAAGCAGAACTGGGAGTCTAATTCATTCTTTTTCCTTTGCTTTTGCCACCTTTTCCTCCTTTAAGTGTCTAAGGGCTTGCATTGTTTAGAAGTAATATATACCTGGATTCTTATCTATATTTAATATAACCGATAATTCCAATGAAACCAGAAATACATTGATTTCTATTGCTATATTTTCTGTTTCAATTCTAGACAATGCGAAGTTGATTCCTATGAATTACAATAGATTTGCCAATGTGGAGAGGAAAATTCTCCTTTTCTTCATACAATAAGCACCTGCCAGATAGCAGCAATTTAATCTAATCCATGTATCTTAATCCTGGTCCAAGGAGACCATTTCTAACTTGACATCTACACTCAGTTTAATTTTAATAGCTTAAGTTTAAGTCATTCAGTGCTAGTCAGAAGAGGATTACAGGTGCCTGCAAATAAATTTGGTGTCTAAATACCCTAAATGCGGTGTCAAACGCACACACTTATTGCACCTTTCACATTTCCTAGAGCTCCTATTAACAGTACCATGAACATAGTTTAACTATTAATCTCTTCCTACCTACAATTCAGGAAATCATCTGATATTTCAGTTACCACTGCAGCAGTCTTCTTTCTTTATATGATGTAGAAAGCACAGATGTGGTTATCACCATTGGGCTGCGTTTTCTCATATGAATATTTTCTTCTGAGATCAAGTAAATCATTTCTCATAGACTGGTACATTTCATTCTTAAAATGATTCCCACAGTGAATTGGGACAGGATGCTGGGTCAGTTCCTTCCAATCTGACTCTGAGCAACAAACTCCTGCGCTAGCAGAGAGATTCATTGTGCTACCGATCCATGTGTTTGGATCACTACCTGTGGGAGGAAAATTTACATGTTGCCAGTGTGTAAAAATATCTAAATGCCATTCCAGTATTTGATTATGAATTGTTATGTGATTTAAGGAAATATCTAGTTTCCACTACTGCTCAGGGAGATTCTTGCCATCAATTTAGATAGGAGTAAGAGGTAAGACATAGTCCTTTACAGATATTGTTTTCCCTTCCTTAAAACATTTATTTGTAAACCTTTCAAAGCCTGTATTTAAGCCCTCTCTCCCTTCCAGGACTTAGTTTATCTGGTTGTTTCAGATGAAACAGCTCTCCAGAACCTGTATCAGATAAATATTAATAAGCATATATTTTTTCCAATACCTAGACACAGTCCACTGTTGCTACTACTACATCTGAATTCACACTCTCAAAAATACCGCAAGACATATTCCCTAATGTAAGAACACAGAGTGCAACTTCTTCCAGTTATAAACAATAACAAAGTACTTAATACTTTGTTACTGGAGAATAATCAAACTTACATTAAATACTTTGTTACTGAAGAATAATCAGACTAGACAAACGAGCAGTATTTTATGGAACAAGCGATCTACATGATGGCATTGGAAAGCATCGCTGTATCTCCAGCTGAGCTCCAGGCCTGCATGGCTCCATCAGCTCCTCAGGCTTCCCTCAGGCAAAGTTCAGACAATATTCACACATTAGGGGATGCTATTTCAGCACAAAAGTAGGTACCAAGCACAATCTGTGGTATTATCCTCAAATCATGCCATTTTCCTCTACCCTCAGTTGTGTGCAGTTCTGTCTTCGATATTAGAAATGCAAATAAATAAATTGACAATATTTTTTTTTAAGTCTGAATGAACATATAAATTAATGTAGCAAAGGCTGTGAATACAGAAATAGCCCCTCAAGAGCTTCCCTTTCCAAAAGCTGATACAAAAACTGTTTTGTATAGCTATAATATGCTGTTCAGTTCATGTCTCTCTCTTTTGCCAGAGGGAAAGAGAGAAAAGGAAGGAAGATCGTGCTTACAAACTTCTGCCTTTCAACAGGAAAACCATGACAACTGATATTATGAAATAATCACACGATCAAGTCCATTAACAATTTGCATTTCAATGCCTAATGCAAACATATGTTTGGGATAAGATGGAATAACCACACATCCTGAAAATTAAGCAATTATGGATGGGTAGAGAGAAGGGGGTTAGGTTTACTGTTATACATATTAAATGTCTGATGGAAAAAAAAACCCAAACCAAAACAGGGTAATTTTACCAGTTGCACATAAAGGCCTAAATATTAAAAGTGTCTTTTCTCATCAGCAAATGCCTGTTTGATGAGGTCATATGTAGGCTTCTCATTTTTAGCGAATGACCCAAATGCACATTCTGAGCACAACTCTGAAGACTTACGCTGCTCAGAATATAACTATTTCAAGATAACTTTTTTTATTTTGTATTTCAAAATACAAGCAGGAATTAAAGAGTTAAATTTGCTTCCTAAATAATCTGTAGTTAGATCATATGATATGCCAAGAATTCAAACGAGTGCAAGACTCAGTTACTGGTAGCCACTGTTTTGCTGAAAGTTCTTCCAAGAAGAAAGAGCAGAGCTGGAATTGGGAGGTCACTCATCCTGCAACTCCTAGGGAACATCGGTTTTACAAAATGAACGCAAAAGACTATGCATTTTACAAAAGATAATATAACAGTTTTTTTAATGCAAGGAAATGAGAAATTGTATGTTTAAGCTGCCTTGTACTCTCTTTGACCTCCAAATTGGACAACTCCTTTTTAGCAGGAGACCAGGTGTAAAAACTGTGCTGCAACATTTACCAATAGCCCCTCAAAAATCAATGTGACTGTCAGGCATGAGGCATATTTGTAAACCTTGAATACTCAAATAGTAATTAACATGTTAGTCATTATCATTGGCAATATCTTCAGTAGAAATGTACCAAAAAAATTAAAAGTATATTCTTCCAAACAGGAAGAAAAAGTCTGTGTAGGAGTAGCATGAAACCAAAGTACCATAGTACCAAATCACTTCACTGGGCATGAACAAAAAGATGCTAGATTACTCACTGCATTTACTAGAGCAGATACTGCAACAAACAACCCAAGTTGCTGCTCTCTGTGTGGGATGTTTCTTGGTGTTCAAGCAGATGTTCTACAAGCACAGGTTCTATATCCCATTTGCTCTCCAATGATCCTTTTATTTGTCCCCACTGCAGAGGCTGTGCGTGGGTCAGGTCACCATGCACAAGCTTTCGTCCATCTCTCCAGTAGACACTGAAGAAATCAGCCTTGTCAGTGCCTGAGAGACCAAGGCAAGGAAGACAGCCAAGGGCCATGTACAAACTGCAATAGTTTAGACCTGCTCATGTTCAGACAATAACTCACAGATAAGACTGGAATACAAACACACTGATTTGGCATTTATGGGACACACATGGAGTAAACGTTGCCAACAACTGAAAAACTTTGTAAGTTAAAACAGATCGGCATACTTAATCCCTGGATTGTTCCTAGCTGTTCACACTTGCATCAGCTGATTAAACTAGCTCTGTGGGAGCAAAAGCCATCCTAGTACTGAAATGCCAAACTCAGCCTTGGTGCTTTACTTTCAGCCCACATAAGTGTTTACTGTAACATCCACCCACAGGGAAGGGAGGGGAGGTTCTTGCAGCCATATAAATTTTGTCCCCTCTGCTCTGACTTTGAATGGAAATAATGTGAGATTTAAGTATCAAAGACACAAACTTCACAAATCACCTTAAAGGAACATTAATTTCTAATTTCATTTGTGGCCAATATATGCTGACATTGTTAGTGTTGAGCCAAAGAGCCAAACATCTGAGTTGTGCCATTGAAACATAATTATAGAGGGACAGCTGCATGCAGTTCTGTGTGACCCTGAGGAACACTGCAAAATAAAACTCCACAAAAGCAGAAGCATCCTGTGACAACTTAATGGAACACAGGCAAACAAAACCTACACGTGATATGTTTTAAACTGCTGCTTCTAATGGAGCATTACAGAATATCAATTAATGAGCAGTTTTGCTCATTGGCATAACCTAAAATGACTTTCACGATCATATTGTCTAGGGTCAAATATCTCTTGCAATCTGAATGTATGCAACAGCCAGTAAATGATGGAAAGGAATGCAATTTTGTCTACTCCATGCCAGCCACTTCTGTCTCAGGACTGTAGAAAATCTCCATCTCCCACAAGTCACTTCAATGCTGGAGAAAGGAAACACTGATTTGTGCATGCTCCAAATGAAACAGACACACACATACTCATGTGCACAGAGGCTCTGCTGAGGATTAGGAGACGCGAACACTGCATTTGCATCCTCTCAGTCCCACAGCATCCCACCATGATCCACAGAGGTCCTACTGATCCAAGGGCAGCAAGAAGTTAGATACCCAGCTAACTCCTGGACTTCTTGCCTCAATTTTCAAGGGCAGGGAGCGGGGGTAAGTAATTCTTTAATTTCTTTAACTTCAGTGGATTTCGATTTTTCTTCTGAAGGGCATGTCTGCAAGTAACATTTTTCTCTCTCATACTTTATTTTATCCACTGCTGAAAACAAAGAGGAATGAATACTAATGAATGCAGCACATAATGCACCTTTACAGGCTTAAAAGGACATAGAATTCATGAGAACAGAAATGAGTGTTATAAAGCTTTAAGACAACAAAGTTTTCCACTGATATCCACATGTGTATACCTAAATTATGATGGTTTAGCATGTATCTTTTTTAGCAGAATCTTTTATTCACTAGCTCTATTGAAAAATTCCAATTTTAAGCAAAGAGACTAAATAAAGAGAGGTTAAATATCGGATGAAAAAGAAAATTTGTTATGGAGTATCAGGTCTACCAAGCACAGGCAAATTGCAACTGACAGACATTAATACATTCTCTTTGTACCCGAGAATCTTGTCCAAATGCTTCTCTACAACTGAGTTTCACAAATGCATCCACTATTCAGAAATACACTAGAATAACATAAGTAAAAACTAACTCCACAGATCATCATTAACATTCAGTACTTTTCCTTAAAAAAAGAAAAAAATTAAAGCCATGAGGTTAAATAAACCTCTTTCAATTTTCATCTTAAAATAAAAAAACCACAAACAGGTATCAGGTTTATGTAGACAATGTCTTAAACTACCATAGACCTAATCTAAGAGTGCCATCCAGTGGAAAGATGGTCCATATCCTCTTCTTTCTTCATACTACAGTGGAGGCAGCTTTAGCTCAAATAAAACCTATCATAACACATTTACGTTATGAATACTCAGAAAGACATGTCTGTCTTGTATTATACATGTCACTGGGAAACCAGAGGTGTGTGAGAATAAGAAATAACATTGGATTTCCACAGAGCTGAAAGATGTACCACACCTTGATTCATATGGCCTAAGAGACAAAATTCCTATCACTTCACTGCAACAAATTATCTGCATTAAAAAGTAACATGCTTCTGATAATACATTTGCACAGGTATTTATTGTCATAAATAACTAAGTTATCTTTGGTAATATTCTATCCAACTTCCTAATGGGAATTAATTTTACAAGGAAAGAGACACAATAAACATGGAAGCTGTTACGTTTTGATCTAATGGAGCTGAACTGTGAAAAAGCTAGGTGAAGACTGATGAGATGAAATGTTTAAGCACAAGATGGAAGTAAATCCCTTTTATGTGAAAAAGACTGTTTCCTTGATTCCCTAATTACACTCCAGAGAATCCCAGGTGCATTTCCCTGCACCTGTGAGCTCTGGAAGATGTGAATACTCAAGCAAAGGGAGATGTGCTCCATGTCTCCATGTCACCAGCATCCTTTTCCCTACTTTCTTTCCTATACACATAGGAAGGAAGAACAGGCATCACGGATTCTCCCCCTTCCTCCCTGGAGTTCCCAATGGTTCCAACACACTGGTTCTCATTCCACTATTGTCTGACTAGACAGGGAAGACAGCTTCCTGCTACTCTGGCTCCATTTTCACTCTGCCTCTTATTGCTTGATCTTAAATTCAATATGGCTTGAGAGAAATGGCTGAGAGGAAATAGTGATTTTCCTTTCCACTATATCCCTTCAGCTACTGGCTCTTATCACATCAGGTCTCACCTCTGCAGACTCAAATCAGTTGAAACCTCTTTGTTAAACAGGCAGTATCTGCTGCAAAGCCTGGTAGGCATGGGAGAGTCTCCCAGCCCCTGTCAAGTGAGCGAGCAGCCATCTGGTGTTTGGTTGTCAGCTAGAGTTAAACCACGACGCAAGGCTCAACAAGTTCAATGGCAAGGTTCACCTTATTAATTACGGCATGAAGGAAACATATAGAGGCAAATTGAGTTAACCTCTAGTTAGAATGTTTCACAGAGATCAGAGATGCAAAGGTTAAGGAAAACCCTCCTGTTGAGTCACAAGATTCAGAATGGACCCCCTTGCTTTCTAAACTCCTTACAGAGCCTAGGTGTGGCTAGGTCCAACCTTGGTCCCAGATTTGGTCAGTGGTTTACATCTAAAGGTAGAGAAGAAATACATAGAGCAAAGGTAAGGAACACAGAGGCTATAATGATTAATATTGAATACCCACATGGACTGGTAACGTTTCACTAGTATCCATTCAGCAAGCAACGAAAGTTATCAAGGCAAAAATCAAAGTTACCACACTACAAGGCTGTGTGCAGTATCGTTCTCTTACCAAAGATCTGCTGTTGGTAAAAGGTCTCTCTGCCTTGAGAAGCAACTTTGAGGGGTGTCCCAGCTGAAGGGGACATCACTGCCATGCAGCTACACTGCCCAGCAGGAAGAGCTCAAAGAAGGCTCACTTAGGCTCTCAGATTTATGGAATAAAGTGGTGGACTCATAGTCATACCATACGTGGCAGGAAGACTCCTTGTACCCCCAACTTTCTTTGTTCTTTGACAAATCAGTCTTGGAAAAGCCACCTGTTACTCATATGACTTTGTACGATGGCTGTTCCAAACTCATAAGCACCCATGCTCACTGTATCACTCCGCTCCTTTGTAGGTGAACTAGAGGAGTTCATGGCCCAGCTATGGCTCAGGCCCTTGCCGTCTTTGGAGCCTGTACCAAATCATCGCCAGTCTGGTCAAGGGGGACAAGCACACCCATCACAACACACGATCCAGGCTCTCGGTGAAGACTAACAGGGCCTTTCACACACAGAATCACAGAATGTCAGGGATTGGAAGGGACCTCAAAAGATCATCTAGTCCAATCCCCCTGCCAGAGCAGGAACACCCAGATGAGGTTACACAGGAAGGCGTCCAGGCGGGTTTTCAATGTCTCCAGAGAAGGAGACTCCACAACCCTCCTGGGCAGCCTGTTCAGTGTTCTGTCACCCTCACTGTTAAGAAGTTTCTTCTCTTATTTAAGTGGAACCTCCTGTGTTCCAGTTTGTACCCATTGCACCTTGTCTTACTGTTGGTTGTCACCAAGAAGAGCCTGGCTGCATCCTCATCACACTCACCCTTTACATATTTATAAACATTCATGAGGTCACCCCTCAGTCTTCTCTTCTCCAAACTAAAGAGACCCAGCTACCTCAGCCTTTCCTCATAAGGGAGATGCTCCACTCCCTTCGTCATCTTCATGGCTCTGTGCCGGACTCTCTCCAGCAGTTCCCTGTCCTTCTGGAACTGAGGGGCCCAGAAGTGGACACAATATTCCAGATGCAGTCTCACCAGGGCCGAGTAGAGGGGCAGGAGAACCTCTCTCGACCTACTAACCACCCCCCTTCTAACACACCCCAGGATGCCATTGGCCCTCTTGGCAACAAGGGCACAGTGCTGGCTCATGGTCATCCTGCTGTCCACCAGGACCCCCAGGTCCTTTTCCCCTACACTGCTCTCTAACAGGTCGTTCCCCAACTTATACCGGAGCCTGGGGTTGTTCCTGCCCAGATGCAAGACTCTACACTTCCCCTTGTTATATTTCTTTAAATTTCTCCCCACTCAACTCTCCAGCCTATCCAGATCTCGCTGGATGGCAGCACAGCCTTCTGGGGTGCCAGCCACTCCTCCCAGTTTGGTGTCATCAGCAAACTTGCTGATAGTGCACTCAATTCCCTCATCCAAGTCATTGATCAATATATTGAATAGTACTGGTCCCAGTACCGACCCTTGAGGGACTCCACTAGATACAGGCCTCCAACTAGACTCTGCCCCATTGACCACAACTCTCTGGCTTCTTTCCTTCAGCCAGTTCACAGCCCACCTCACTACGTGATCGTCCAGTCCACACTTCCTCAGTTTAGCTGCGAAGATGCTGTGGGAGACGGTGTCAAATGCTTTACTGAAATCTTTTGCATTGTTCAGTAAAATAGCAGTGGCAGATGAATAGTGAACCAGCTTGGAAAGTTCTACATCATCATAACAGTGTACAGCAGGAAGAAGCATGTATTTCTCTAAAGCAGGCAGCTAAGTAATGGGCTGTTTTAAATGGAAAATTACCATAGCACACCTAACTTTTGTGATAAGCAAGGATGAAAATGAGCAGTGCAGACACAGAATCACAGAATGTTAGGGATTGGAAGGGACCTCAAAAGATCATCTAGTCCAATCCCACCATATTTGTTGAGTAATATTGCACAATAGAGTGTATTTAAAAATACACAAGAAATGAACTAAACACTGAAATACTGCCCGAAACAAATAGAAAGCATGTAGATCTTCTAGTTATTGCACTGGAGAAGATGGGACTGATTAAACCAGGAACACGACTGGAAATGTGAAATATCAGAAAGATCTTTCTTCAGAGACAGAAATAGTGGCTATAATAATCAAGAATGATTATAAGTCTTATGAGGACATTTTGGATGGGAAACATGGATGACAACTTAGACAAAAATAGAACAGCATGCCTTAATGCACTGGGTGTGCTGTAGTTATGGGTGGAATTTTCCTCAGTAGAGAAAATAACAATTCTTGATTACTGAATCCTTTGAAAGCAAATTGTCACTTTTTTCCTCCATCCATTTATACCTCAGCCCTGCAGCTGGAGCCGCATGAAGAGCCATTTATTCTTTTTGTATTACACCTTTATTTTAGTGGGAGATTTCATTTCAGTAGAAAATATATCAACCTTAATATCTAACACATTTAAACAACAGCTCAAGAAATATTCTCTTCAAGGATAGAAGCATAAGGCTGCTTTTTTGATAGACTTTTTCAAAAGCCTATTGTTTTCTCACTGTCATTAAAAGCAGCCTGGAAAGTGAAAAGATAGTCCTACTTCTCACAAACAATTGTTACAGAAAAGTAAAAAGAGATCATGAACCTACTACTGAAAACACTGAGCACATCTTAAATTGCGGGCACTACCTATAGCCCCAGTCATTCTTGAGTGGCTACTGCCGTCGCTACAACATAGCAAGTACAGTTTAAGAATCACAAAAAAATATTAAAAACACAGGACAGTTCTTTCATTGGTTTAAAGCAGTATAGTTCTGTTTAAATTAATAAAACTGTGAATAGTGCATCAGTTGATTACAAAACTACTGTTTGCATGTGTTACCTTACCACACTGAGAAAAATGACACAGGGTGCTGATGCCACCTGAGTAGCCATATCAGATTAAATAGGCTTCAAGCTACAAACAACAATAAACGGTTCTTGAATTCACAATGCTGAGTCAGCAGCCATCCCTGTGAGCACAATGTTGTGAATGAAATGGAGAACCAGAGCAACAAGACGTTAGGAATGACTTGCACAGGCAGCATAGAGTAGGGGACTAGATTCTGTTTCTAACTGAAGAATAAGATCAGAGAGGTGAAGGGGTAGAAAAGGATGTTTCTGGTCCTTGAATCTCTCTCTTTACAGCAGAAGAAAAGGTCCCCTCTGGTCCAAATTCTTCAATGAGCAAAGGGAGGGAAGGTCACTATGTCTGCACCAAACTTGATCAGCCTGGGCTCAGCTTTTATATACCCAGTGGTTTGTCAATAAAAGCTGACAAAAATTTGAAAGAGTAACTATATGAGCAGAGGGCAACAAGGTAAAAGTGAAGAGCTAGGTAATCAGATGTAAAGAATGTGATGTTAAAAGACAAAAGTAATTTAATTTCACAGTGCAAAGTACGCTAGCTAGTGACAAAACAAAAGAAGGAACTATATATTAAATAAGACAACTGTACTGCAAAGTTGGTAAAAAGAACAAATGAGGCTCCCTGAAGGCAATTTTGTGAAGTTACCAGCTCACACTGCAATATGAGAAGGAAAAATGGGTACAAAGATTCACTGCCCGCACAGAAAAACAGTCACAAAATATGATGCAACTCTCAAGGCAGGTTTATATTATTGCTAAAACAAATTCTAAGTATGATCTGTGGATTCTTACTCAAGCTTTTGAAGCTTTGAGGGACAAGAAGTCTTCAGAGCTCTAGGTTTTCACAGCACCTCACACAGTATGACACGCAAATCTGTACAGGGACCCTATAAATACCACAAACACAGGAGGAAGCAAAACTTTTAAAGTATCCATCCTTTCTCTTAATTATTTCCTCTGTGTCAGGAATGTGGCCTGAAACACTGTGAATAGCACTATGGAGAAAGCCATTGTGTTCTACTTGTCAAAATAGCTTCAGAGGGAATGCAAATCAGACATCCTCTTTTATAGCAAGAATTCCACTGGAACTATAATTAAAAACAGAAGAAGCAAGATAAATCTGCTACTGGGACCAGAAAAAGCTAAAAAAAAAAATAAAAATCACAAAAATAATAACAAAACATAAAAGAGGACATGAGCATTCTAACAATGGAAGACTCTTTAAATGGAGTGGGAAATGTGTTCAATTTGCTGGAAATTATAGCCCTGATAGAATACTGCACATTAAGTAACAGCACTGAGCAGTTGCTATAGCGGGCATAAATTCTCCAGAAGTGCCCAGTACTACGGCAGTGCCAATCAAAGTGAGCATCTCCAAGCTGCTCTGGAAAATACCACTACAGGAATAGTCATTGCAGATTGCTTGTGCTGAAAAAAAAATGAATTATTTCAAACAGCAATAACAGCCTTGATCTGCTGTGCTTGCCTTACAATTAACAGCCCAGTTTAATGCATTCTGTGAGAATTATAAGGGCATTGAAAAGTTTGGGCACATTGGGGTGTTTTATTGGTTGGTTTTTGTTCGGTTGGGTTTTGTTTTGTTTTATATATTGTATGTATTGCGGCAGCATCTAGAATCACAGAATCATAGAATCATTATGGTTGGAGACCCTTGAGATGATCAAGTCCAATCATAACCTAACTCTACCACTAAACCATGTCCCTAAGAACCTCATCTACATGTCTTTTAAACACCTCCAGGGATGGTGACTCCACCACTTCCCTGGGCAGCCTGTTCCAGGGCCCAATAACCCTTTCCGTGAAGAAATTTTTCCTAATATCCAATCTAAACCTCCCCTGGTGCAACTCGAGGCCATTTCCTCGTGTCCTCTCGCTTGTTACTTGGGAGAAGAGACCAACACCCTCCATGCTACAACCTCCTTTCAGGTAGTTGCAGACAGCAATGAGGTCTCCCCTCAGCCTCCTTTTCTCCGGGCTGAACAGCCCCAGTTCCCTCAGCCGCTCCTCAGACTTGTGCTCCAGGCCCCTCACCAGCTTCATTCCCTTCTCTGAACTCTCTCCAGCACCTCAATGACTTTCCTGCAGTGAGGGGCCCAAAACTGAACACAGGATTCGAGGTGCAGCCTCACCAGTGCTGAGTACCCGGGGACGATCACTGCCCTGGTCCTGCTGGCCACACTATTCCTGATACAAGCCAGGATGCTGTTGGCCTTCTTGGCCACCTGGGCACACTGCCGGCTCATGTTCAGCCACTTATTGACTAACATCCCCAGGTCCTTTTCTGCTGGGCGGCTTTCCAGCCACTCTTCCTCGAGCCTGTAGCGCTGCCTGGGGTTGTTGTGACCCAAGTGCAAGACCCGGCACTTGGCCTTGTTGAACCTCATACAATTGGCCTCAGCCTATTGATGCAGCTGGTCCAGATCACTCAGCAGAGCCTTCCTGCCCTCCAGCAGATCAACACTCCCACCCAAACTTACTAGGAGTGCACTCAATCCCCTCATCCAGATCATTGACAAAGATTAAACAGAACTGGTCCCAATACTGAGCCCTGGGGAACACCACGCGTGACCGGCCACCAACTGGATTTGACTCCATTCACCACAACTCCTTGGGCCCGGCCCTCCAGCCAGTTCTTTACCCACCAAACAGCACACCCATCCAGGCCACGAGCTGCCAGCTTCTCCAGCTGAATGCTGTGGGAAATGGTGTCAAAGGCTTTACCAAAGTCTAGGTACTCAACATCCACAACCTTTCCCGCATCCACTAAGCTGGTCACCTTGTCATAGAAGGAGATCAGTTTGGTCAAGCAGGACCTGCGTTTCCTAAATCCATGTTGACTGGGCCTGATTGCTTGGTTGTCTTGTACGTGCCGCATGATGGTGCTCAGGATGATCTGCTCCAAGTCTCCTATGACAACAAAGCATCATTAGAGCTTATAGCTCCATTAGGCTGTCAGAATAAAGCATTCAAAAAGAAATAGTTCCATGCAGAGCTGATTTAAATGGAGGGGTGGAGAAAACTCCTGTGAAAAATGTCATAAAAGCCATTCCCAAAAAATAGTCACAATTTGTCTTCAAAATATTTCAGATCTTCATTTAAAAAATTAGAGGTTCCAGTTTTGGCCTAAACACATGACAAGACAGACTTCTGCAAAACATTTTAATTATGATGAAAATACTTTTTTTTTTTTTTTAAGGTCTACACTTAATTACTATTAAAAAAATTCACTCTCATTTAACACAAGATATAATTAGCGAATGGAACAAACACTAAGGAGACACACAGAAATTAATAGCATAACCATTGAAAGTACTAATTAAGTTGGTACTTAATCATCTTCTGGGGCATTTATATTTTTCTCTGTACCTTGTTACAGCTTAGGTTTCCCTTAAACTGCCAGTTCACGGTCTCTCAAAGACTGGTTATTTCTAACTTGAAACCCAATTCTTCAATCTTTTACTCAAGCTAACTAATCAAACATACTAATAATTGTGGATTTGTACCATAGGACACACATTACCAAAACAGAGGGTGAACATCAGATCTAGATCCAAAACTTTATTCAGACCTGAAGATTATAGAGAAAGCAACTAAAAGTCCAAATGTTAATTACTCTTTTCTTACAAGCTTTTGAGAAACCTATATGGTAAGGAATTGAAATACTCTGTTGTATTTGACCATTGAAATAAGTGCATAAAATATTCTAAATTTTTTAAAGGACGGGCCACACTGCAATCAAATGTTTTTTGATTCAAAAAAATCTCAGGCCAAAAGCTCCAAAGACTAAACAGTATGCCTAATTTTTTCATCTGACTGTATTAACATAGTGCTCAGCAGAATAGAACCAACTTACATAATATTGAAGAATATTGATAGTGAGATTAAATTCTTTATATTCAGTCTATTAACTCAGCAACTGCCTACTGGAAAGAATATACATTACGTTGTATCAGAAAATGGCAAAAGTGTATTCCATTAATCTGTATGTAATAGTTCTCCTATCTTAGAGAGAATTTAAACCATTTAACTTTTTCTGAATTGTGCCAGAGGCCAGCCGCACAAAAACTTTTATAAAATTGCCAGCTCACCAATGACATCTATTCTCTACAAACCTTCCATCAGGGCCCCAAGTGCACCAACAGCCCTTCAGTGCCCTGATGAGCCTGACCTGGGACCTGCACTCCCATACCTGCTGCCCAAGGCGCTCGGGGACCTCGCTGTGGTTGATAAGGACACTGTCCTGCTATGCCATGGTTGATGAGGACACTGTCCTGCTGTGCCGCGGTTGCTCTTGGCTCCTGTCTCATCCTCCCTCACGGGACAGCCCACACTTCTCTGCTCCCAGATACGGGTTCGCTGAAACATGTATCCTTGGGAAGGTTGAATGGGGCAAAGCAGCACACTAGTCATCTATTTGATCTCAGTGGCCAAGATGTCAACTAAAAGCTATTACCAGGATTCCCTATTTCACAGCTACAGCAATTCCCTTTCCCAATAATTAAAAATTTAAACATCTGCCTTCCCCTTCCAATTAACTTGCCAGCTCCTTGTCTCATCCTCCATGAGGATTAAACATTAAAGACAAGTTGGAAATAATTTGAATAAAAGCAAAAAACAGAGTCAGTGACTAAGGGCTGCCAGAAAAAACACTGAGCCAGGCAGTCAGTTCTCAAGGATGAAAACTGGAGAGCGTCTGCTGGCCATGGCAATGATGAGATGTCATCAAGAGGGAGCACTGGCCTTCACTCATAGCCATCATGGCAGCACAAAACTAATTAAAGACGAGTAAAATATCTGGGAAAGATGTTGATGCTTTAATGATTTCATGACAAACGATAAGACTGAAAATCCAAATGATTAGTTGAATTCAGTCCAAGTGTCAGGTAGAGTGTTCTTTATCTCACAACAAGGACTTGCAGCAATTTCTACAGACTGAAACTCTTAGAAATTTTAATGGAATAGATTGCTATGCTATTCTGTGAACACACCAGTGAAAATATTCATATATAACTGAAGACTACAAGGCAGTAAGATTTAGAGAATTTAAGTGTTTTAATAAGCAAAATTTGGAGACGAATGAGACCAAGATTTCAGTACAAGATTAAACTCATCTTTAAAAAACGAAGGCGAGACGAAAGCACTATCAGTATTTAACTGTTTAATTTCTATTTCCTTTCTTAACACATTCAGTACCTAAGCCACTTCATAATGTTTGCTAAATAACATCTTATTGTTACTCAAATTGCCATCAAAATGTGTTCCTGAATTAAAGCATTGGTTTCTTTTTTCTATTATGCCCAAGCATGAAAAAGTAACTCCCGAAAAGGGATACATGGACTGTCTCCAGAGACACTGAAATGGCCGATCCCTCTGACATCGTACTCTCTCCGACATTTGACTGCCATGATAATTCTGAAGGTTTATACAATTAAAATATCAATATCACTGATTTCCTGCTAATTATTTTACTAAAAAGAAAAAATCAAGTTAAGGAAATCAGCCACTGTTTGGGATGCTTTTACTGTGCAGACGTTGCAAAGCACACACTACTCTGCAGGATTATGATGGTGAGAAATAGGGAGTTTCAGACATAATCCTTCATTCCAGCAAAGAATGCTGGAATTGGTAATTGGCATTTATCTTTCAAGTAATTAGTAACTTCGTCCCCCGCCTTGTTTCATCACTCAGGAAATAATTTGGTCTTCTGTGATACAACCACAGTGGAAGTGGTAAAAGTGACAGAAATATAACTTTTATGCAGAGCTAAGGCAGGGGGAGAAGAAGAGACTATTAGCAAGAAAGCCCACTTTTAGAACTTAGTATCTGCTTTTCTGGAGGGTTCTTTCACTAGACAAAGTCTATTCATTTATTTATTGTTGTTGCTTGGTGTGAAAGTTTTTTCCACTGCCATTTTCCCTTCCAGATGCATTTTTTTAAAAATCCAATATTCCACAGAAAGCAAACTAATTGCTTGATAATGACCTTTTAAATGCCCAGATTACCCTTAATGGCTCTAAATGGAATTTTAATGAGTTATTCTAACTAATTATTTGCTATTTATATGCATAGACATGGACAGAGTATTCTTGATCAAACTAAATTTTAGCCCAAGATGTTGTTTTAAACTGCATTCTTTGCACAGGGGTATCCTATAAGAAAGGCATACATACGTATATATTCACATACACTTGTGCTCCAGCTTGATAAAACTGTCTAATGGCATGGTTTGAAACGAGTGATCCATATTCAAGTCCATGCTCTGCCTGACTCCAGGCAATGCAAGATAAACTGCTCTGAACCAAGAAGAACAGAGATTTAAATCTAGATCTCCCACATTTCATGCTAGTGCTCTAAGCATGATACGCTTATTGGTGACAGACACCCGCATACTTCGCAAAATCAAAAAGCTCAAATTCTGACTTCGACAAACTAATTTCAGGAAAATGGTCAGAACATTTCAGACTATTCTGGCATGAAAAACAACTTGAAATATCAGGAGTTCCTGAAATAAAGGATAATGGGTGTATGAAGTGTAAATTTGTACAAGTGTTGTACTATGAAAAAACTAATTTTATCTTCTTGAGAAAGGAGGTAAGCAAGCCATACTTTCCAAAGTCCCAATTTAGTTAGCCACTCAGTTAACTGCTAAGGTGAAAATATGGGTTTTTTCTTTTCTTTTAATGTGGTTTTGTTGGTTGTTTGGTTTGGGTTTTTTTAAGGGGTAGTCAAGTAATGCTACTTTTACAACTCCTAATTCCAATCTCTGCAACTCCTAGGGTATAAAGACTGCGGCAAGAGAATACTACTAGTAAAATTTACAAAAGACAGAAGGAAGAAAGAAGAAAAGTTGCCTTACAAGCCTGGGAAGGAGCTGAAGAACAGCAGATGCTTTGAAAAATTAGTTTCCTTCACAGGTCCATAAAAACAACTCTGATATGTGCTATGGCATAAACTTGGACAAAAGTACAAGTACACTTGAGTTTGAGCTTGAACATTTATATATCTTCCAGACTGAACTGTCAAATGAAATTTACCCTTCTACATTTCAGCTACTCTAAAACTTTATTTCAAAATGTTTTAAATAAGGTTGCAGAAAACTGCCCTTAACCAAGAAAATGTCATCTAGCTATCACAGTACTTCGGGATATTACCAAAAAAGTTACAGATAATCATTGAGTTCTACTCTCTTGGTCTTAATTTGGATTAATTCACTCATTTTTATTGTGCCTTTCTCATTTAAACAAATGTAATATCTTATGTTGTATGACATCTGCCATTCAAGATGTTCACATACAAAGACTAAGAGACCTGAAATTTACTTAAAATATGTATGAGAAAGTGACTTTTTTCCCATTTGTTTCCTATAAGATAAAGGTTCTTAGACACTAAAATAAACTAAAAAGTTTTTAAGCCACATTTAGGAACAGTAGTAAATAGCCAAGTTACTTCTTTATCAGGAAGATAGACTCAACAAACTAAAATAAATAAAAAATTAAAAAGTTATCTTACAGGATTGCAGAAAATAGGTATAAAGTTTGGGAATCTAGGACTAAACAACATGTTTTCTGGCAAAACAGTTGCTTCAATTGATGTATCAAAACTTAGATCTGCATGGAAACTTTTCAAATAAAATTCAGAGTGCAATTCAGTGGAAATTAAAGATCTGCTCATCCCAACAAGAGTTAAATTGAAAATCTTTAGAGAAAAATTGTTATTAAAATCCCAGCCTTCAGTTCCAAAACCGAAGTGTTCCCTTTTGTCTTGCTAAAGTCACCGAAGACATTTCAGCATGAGTGCAAGCTTTACCTCATTGCTGCACTACTCAACCTTTTGTTAAAGGAATTCAAGTTCTTTCCCCTCCTTTTTTTTTCCCGATACTCATATGAACAATTTCAAAATCTCAATAATAGTTTCCCTTCTTATAATTAGAAAATCTTCTAATGGAAATCTTACTTTTCTGTGTGTTACATAATGTTTTTTGGATACAAAGATGAATGGTTTGTTCATGTGACGAGCAATCTATTAATTCCTTGGTCGTTTCATATTTATAAAACGTGCTCCTGGCTACACTAACTTTTTAATTTCCCACTGAAACAAACACAAATGTCATAAGCAGAGCTCTGACTTGAGTAGTTCTCTTAAAATTCATGCATTGACTGAAATAACAAAAGAACAAGACAAATTACTGCAAGCTTTGTAAATCTGGTTCATTCAGTTCTCTAGAACAAGAAGGTTTAAAAAAGAAATGCCTCATACCTTTAGGTAGCTAATAAAAAAGCAAAGTAAATTTATAAGTCAAATAGGTTCTTTACAAGAAATGTCAGCAGAATTCCTCCAAGTAGCAGTACTTGCTACTACATTGGTCTGTCATACTTCTCAGACTTCAAAGACAACTTTATCTTGAGAAGTTCACTGGACAAATGTGTGTAAAGTAACTTTTTTCTTCTTTCAAAATAATTAAAGGGCTGTAAAACATTCTTTTCTTTGCTTGACTGATAAGTTTGTGATCTATATTTGTCATACAGCAGACAGGCTGAAAAGAACTGAAGATGACAGAAGACTTGAAATATAAATAACCATCATTAAGGGGTTTTGCCAAATAAATATAGAAATTCAAGTTGTGAGAGGTTGGCAAAGAGTGATGCATTTGTCATTTAAGCACATCATAACCTTCTTGTGGGTGATGTTGTGTGACACACAATGATACAGCATGCCTAGATGATAAACCATCAGCTTTTCACCAAACAAGTACACACTTATTGTGACCTTGGTAAGCTGCAATCACTTCACATTTCTATGATAAAAAGAAGCAGAAAATTGGTGTGGCATAAAGAGAAAAAATGTCCATGTGCATTATGTGCTTACAAGCCAAAAAGGGAGAGTTAGCCGACCCTTGGGAGTAGAATCAAACTACTTTATTTTGATCTCATCTCCTTTCGTCTTCTCATTTCACCCGCATACTTGGTTTCCCAATATTATGCATTTTTTTTCTTTCCTCAAAAGGAGGATCAGAGATAGCATTAGTCTGTTCCTTGATGAGGTCAGTCCCCTCCCAAATAGGGATGTAGACAAAGCAGAGACACATAAAGCCATTTTTGCCTCTCTGTTTCACACTGATGATGGGCCCTGGGACCTCCAGAGCCTTGTGTTGGAAGACTGTGACTGGAGGGATGATAAACTCCCAGCCAAATCAGACCTTGTTCGAGACTTGCTGCTCCAGCTGGATGCACGTAAGTCTACTGGGCCCAATAAGATTCATCCCAGGGTACCAAAAGAGCTGGCTGATTATTGCAGGACCTCTCTCCATTATTTTTCAATGGTCTTGGGAGTCCAGAGAGTGCCTGGTCAACTGGGAACTGGCAAAGGTTGTCCAGATTTTCAAGAAGGGTAAGAAGAAAGACCTTGGTAATTACAGGCCTGTCAGTCTCACTTCAGTGCCTAGTAAAATTACGGAGAGGGTTATTCCTCAAATATAATTTCACCTACTGTAGACAGCTTTGGTTTTATAAAATATAATCATTTGCATAGATTTGTCCTCCATTACATTAAAGAAAATATAAAAGCTTTCTACAATCCTAATAGAAGGAAAGCATATTTTAAAACAAATTTCAAGCAGAATACAGCTCGTGAGCAGAGGAGGAGGACATAGCTAACCTAAATGCTATGAGAACCTAGGCTGACATTTACATAGAACCTGTGTTTTCTTTGTAATTGATATATCCTGATATCCTTCGTCTTCGACAGGGCCAATTAAGGCAAATAATGCTGCAGCATTCAGAATGTATATTTTCTTATTTGGAAGTAGAGCTGTTCTTTAAACAAACATGTATTTGCCAGCATGCCAGAGAGTACAGTAGTATGTAGCCTGATATTAGTAACAATACAGACAGCTGACTAGGTCATCTACTTTCCTTTTCAGTAAAGGGACAGAAAAAGTCCAAGCTTTTTCCGTTTGCAATTCTTCCGAACGGAGAATATAGTATAATCTGAAATTTAAAAGCTGGATACTTCATATACTCAGAAAAAGCTGTAATTCTTCTGTACCAACATTTGCAGAGCTATATCACTGCCACTTACAACAGAATTCCCATACGGCAAATGGCAGTACCGAGTGCTGTTAATACCACTTTCAATTTCATGCTTAATTTATGAAATCTTCATTTAAATCTCCTCCTCATCAAAAGGTTAGAAATTCAAGATTAATCGTGCAAATTTTTTAAATTTCAATTTAAATTAAGCAGATCTTATCGTTAGTAAGTAGATCAGAGGACCCTATGAGGGTTTGGGGGTTGTTTGGTTTTTTGCTTTTGGTGTTTTGTTGTTTGGGATTTTTTTCTTAAAAAAACCCCAATCACTCATTTCTATCTTCTCACAATTTCAACAGATCAGTCTGTGAGGAAGGGCATCTGAAAATCATGAGACAGCAAAGATAAAAGTAATACAACAGTAGCTGCAGAATATTCCACACAAAGTTAGAATAATTATAGCCTAAGTAGAATAAAGTGATAAATACAATAAAAAGCTTACACACAGATACTGTAACAGGTATATTTTGGTGCTTGGTCTCAAACCAGAGTCTATCACCTTAAGAGAAGTTAGCACATGCCCTACACAGGGCTCAAGAAGGGATAGAACAAACTTAAGTCAGCAGGAAAAGAGCAGCATTGCCAAAAGCTGGTATAGACATCACTTATTTTTATAGACAACAGTATGTCTCTCAATAACTTTTTCAGTTTTGATGAAAAATATTTTGATTCACTAGGGATCCACAGGCTAGATGTCCCTCCCCTAAGAAAGGCAGAGGTTCCTTAAAGAGTTGACTGGCTTTCCTCAGAATAGGAGGAGCTCAAATTCACATCTTCCATTTTCTCAGAGAATCTATTAACAAGCAAGCTGGAAACTGTTCTACAGCACTCAGCTAAAGCTGCACCACTGGAAGAAAAAAAATTCAAGACTTCTTGGACCAGGTAAAAGAATCACACGAGAGCGCAACTCAGCATCTCATTAATGATTCTTAAATTTGTTATTAGTGATAGAAACTTTACTGGAAACCAGTATGAAAACTCAAGATATTCCTCTTCCCAGGCAGATGCTCTACTGACTTGAATACAAAAATATCGCACATTTTCTTGATGGCATAAATACAGTTACATATGCCTTGAAGCCTGCTCACTACATACTTACAAGAAAGAATAAAAATTCCATTATTTGTTAATGCTCAGATGGTCAAAATTGAGAAATTTTAGGCATACCAGGGAACTTTCAATTACAAAAGCAAAACGAAAACGGAGTTCACGTGCCACCAGAAAGCACCTGCAAGCATTTTCAGAACTGCAATTTAAACATGTGAATTTGACAAAAATTATGCCTTTAAATGTCTAATCTTTTGGGAACAGGACTAAGATTCAGGTTTTTACTCTAAGACACCGAACATGTAAAAAGAGAAAACAGCCATGGAAAAACAAAAAGAGAGCAAAACCCAGAACATTTCAATATGCTACAGTCTTCCACTGTAAATATTCTGATAGTGATTTAGTGTTTTAAGGGATTAAAGGTCAAATAAGTCCTATAACATTTAACAGGAACAGAGACCGGTCAGTCAGGAAACATGCAAGTTACATTTCTGCCTTCTGTAGTCTCATTTCCAACATGCAAAGCTACAAGGAAACAGGTCTGGCATTTTTCCGTGTGTCTCCCCATCAAACACAATTCTCCTCCAAGATAAACTTACCAGGGAGAAAGGTGGCACCAAACTGGCATCCTCTAGTGCAAAAATGTCTCATTTCCGCTTCCCTATTGCAGCTGCAGGCTTCAAATCATTCCACACCACCTGTTATCATCTGCTTGATAATGATATTCTCTCTATGCCATAACAATGAAAGGTATTTTGAGGATAACTTTTTGGAACATACAAAATAACCCCACATCTAACAATTTTAATGACAGCTCTGCATGGAGTGAAGAATGAATTACTCTCTCCACACCTCACAGCTGGCAGCTCCAACACATTCCAACCTTGCTCGTGGAGTACCTACCTGATTACGAACCAGATAATTTGATGTCCTGTAAAAATAACAGTGTAAGATTTTTTTTTTGACATTATCTCTCTAGGAGGTCTGCGTCCCATCTAAAGCAACAGGAAGCTCATTTTAAAATCTTCTCCAATTAAGTGTTCTTACCTCAGGGGATTAGATAACTGCCTGAGTAGTAATGGTGTCCAAGAGAATAATCAAACAACTGGACTAACAAGGAGATAAATACTATCATTTTTAATGGAAAGCTAATTTAAAACCAGCTGTTATTCCAGCACGACCTCTAAAAAATGCTATGCTGATACCATTCAATTTAAGGAAAATATTTGGTGTTAAACATCCTCAAACTGTTCAGGTTGCTTGTCACAGTAACATTCTTGATGTATAACTGAATGAATCTGAGTCAAGCTCAGTTTACTGCCTCTGAGGAACTGGAGGCTCATTACCAATATCATTATCTAAAAGTAATTAGTAGCTGGTGATTGTAGCCTACTGGCACTAGGAAGCTGATTAACATTCCTCAGAAACAAACATGGCTATGTTAGGGAAGGAGAGGGATATTTTCCTTTTGCTTCAGCCTCATATAGCAGAAAGGGAATTAAATAATTATTTATACCTGTGCACATTGCAGCTCAGTTTCTTCCATTAATTAATAAAACATAGTGATATTGGATGTGCTTGAGGCATTTCCATTGCTTGACATACACAGAGTTCTGATTTTTTTTACTAGTTAGATGACAGAAATAGAAACCTTAAAGTGCAATTAAATATTTTATTGCCATTGTTTAATTAAATAAATACTGGATTAACTTGTCAAAGCAGATTTCACTGGCATGCTAAAACAGCATTTTCATTTTACTTCATTAATGTAATCTGTGCCTAAATACTGTGATGATTAGTATAATTACTTTAAATAGTACTGGGTGCATTTAGGAGAGTGGGATGGACCAATTACTGAGTATACCATGGAAAACAGTTCCTTTTTTTTTTTTCCCCCAAATTATATTCTGTATAACCATTTTCCTCCTTCTTTAACTGAAGAATGGGTTCATTTAAAAATCCTAAACTGAAGTTTGGGTCAAGCTTAAGTTCCATATCTCAAGAAAGCCCTGCAATGTCACATATGTCTCAGTGTCTTATTTAGTGGACATCGTAAAAGTCAGATTTGCATGTAAAGTTACAAAAATTTAGATATTTGTATTGAAAAATTTTCCTTTTGCCACTACCCAGCCACCTTGTAAAACACGTGTTATTATAAATTGTTTACGCTCAGTGCAAATCCATACCATAGTAAAAGATCAGATGAGCAAGAAGAGGTAAAGTTTTCCTTGTATCTCTGTTGGTTTCTATATGGTGAGAAATACGTATCTATGCACGTACATTAATATACTGTCGTGGTTTAACCTGAGCTAGCAATATAACCATGAGAGCCGTTCACTCACTCCCTGCCTCCCACCCACAAATAGGTGAGAAATTCGAAAGGGAAGGGAGAAACTTGTGGACTGAGATAAACACAGTGTAATTAAAAGAACACTAATATACTACTAAGAATAAATATATAAAAAATAGAAATAGAATATAAAATAAAAGATACTCAATGCAATTCCTCACGAACTCCGTCCACACTGAGCACCCAGTCCCAGGAAGCAGCTCCCGGTCCCAAACAGCTGATCTCAGAGAGAGAAAAGAGGGGAAAAAAAAGGGCAGGAAGGACCAGAGGCCTCTGCAAAACAGCAGGATGGCAAAAAAGGCCAAACTAAAGGAAGTCCCAAACAGAAGTATTCCAAAAAGGTCTCCATCCTGGCTCTAAGAGCTAACTGGAAGATCACGACCCTCCTTAAATATGAAGCATGATGCTAATGGGATGGAATCCTCTTATTGATCAGTCTGGATGTCAGTCAAGCTCTGCCCCATCCCTGCCCCCCTTCCCAGCTGCCTCACACCTGTGGGCAGAGCACTCAGAAAAAGTCCTTGGCAGACAACAACAATTAAAAACATTAACTCTGTTTGGGCTGTTATCTTCTTGTTCTCAAACTAAATTCAAACACTGATGGTGCTAGCTACGAAAAAGAAAGGTTTCTAACAGTATGAAGAAAATTAACTCATTTTCAGTCAAACCGACACATACACACAGGTACACATCAATAAAGTATGGAGAGAAAATAAATCTGTCAAGACTGCTGCAAACAAAGCAGGTGGTTGTTTTTTAAAAAAACCTTTTTTTGGTTAATATTCTGAAGCACTAGACTGGAGCCCTGTGACACAGCTGGGGGAGCCGATGCTCAGCCGTGCACTGCACCGAGCGCACCACAGAACCCCAGTGCGCGCAGATGTCCGCACCATCACCAGCATTCCTAAGGCTGCCGAGATTCTTCTTTAGTTCAAATATTTTCCTCTATTTGGAACCAGAGGATGTGAGGTTATCCCTCTACTTTTATGAACCAGCAGAAAACTAGTATTCATGAAGTCCTACATACACAAAAATATGCTACATTAGCATTACAAAGCACACTCAGTTTTGACAAAAAAATTACTTAAAGCAAAAAATAACATGGCACAAATTAAAGGACAAGTAGTATGCTGTAT
Organism: Caloenas nicobarica; assembly: GCF_036013445.1. Lineage (NCBI taxonomy): Eukaryota > Metazoa > Chordata > Aves > Columbiformes > Columbidae > Caloenas > Caloenas nicobarica. Next base: position 57,764,747 of record NC_088249.1, on the reverse strand, counting down.
CTAAATTTGAAGTCTGTATTTGTGCCATACCTCAAATACAAGTACTAAAAATTTTATTCAAAGCCATTTATTCGTAACAAGATTAATTACAACTCTCACATAATGTGTGCAAAATTCAAATCGTGCCTTGGTGCAAAAAATACACAACTAGCATGAAATACTTGTACAAAACAGTGAGCAGTATCAATAACACTAAACTGGACTATGTTCATTACAGTAGAACAAAATGAAAATGGTTCAGGTATTTGTAAGACTGTATTTATAATGCTCAGACTCAGAAGAAATGTTCATAATTCATATAAAGCAACCGAAAAAAAAAAAAAAAGCATAGATCCTTTTGATTAGAGTAATAGCCTGTTACAAGGTTGATACATTTTATAAAAATAGATGTCTGATTGTTACAGAATTTTACGGTTGAAATTGGAGTGAATGCATTTGATGATTCTAACCTAGGTTAGGAGGACATCATGTGGCAGAATAACGCATGAACAGACTCTGTAACTCCCACACTCAAAAAACCCCATCTACAACTGCTACCCCTTGCAGGAAAAAATATTAAATACTGCTGACAGGCTCTGTGAATGTAGAAGCAATGTCCAATATTTGATATTAGGATAAAAGAGAGGATGATTAAGATGATCTGCAATTCTGTTACAAAGGTGTGGATGAACGGTTGGACTCTGAGGAGCTTTCCTCAGTCCCTAAGCCCCAAGCCGCCATTTCAAAATATTTGAAGCACACAGTCCCATTTACAGGATTAAATTTCACCCTTCTATGCACTTAGATCAAACTGTCGTTGCCAGAGCCCTACCAAAAGCAGTAATTTGTGCATCTGTGACCTGAAAGCACCAACAAGTAACTCCAAGAAATATGTGACAGGGCCCCATCCTACCTCATCAGCAACTCCTCCCCTGAGCAACTCCATCGTTACTAGCACATGAATCCAAAAAATACAGTGCTAAACAGGTATTTCTGAAACTGTGGTTTATGTTGCATTTCTCTAAAAACTCCATATTGTTTCCCTTGTCAGAGGCCCATAATAAATCCTTAGAATATCAGATGAAGATGGAATCTATTTAAACTTTAATTTTAAAAATTAAAAAGAAAGCAATGCACTTTGGTTATAATATTAGTCACAAATTATGGAATCAGTTCAGATTGTTATATCAGTCCAGGAAATCAGATAGAACTGAGAACAACTCAATATCATGGCTAAGGATGGACAAACCTCTACATGTTTAGAATTTAATTTCAGATAAACACTGAAGACTATCTGAAAGAGAAAAAAGCTAGAAAACAGAAATTCCGAGGAGATTTTTCTCTTTCCTGTTTCTGGCCAGAAGACATAGGTTTGGCTCATGCTTCCTTTCACGAAATCATAGAATCATTCTTGAAATTTTGTTTTGGTTTTGTTTTTTGGGGGGTTTTTTTCCACTAAATTAGAAAAGCTATCATAGAGACATTAACACTACTTTTCAATGCATTCTAAATCCTCCCTATGGATGAGAAGAATTCTGTAATGCTGACTTTAAACACACAATTGACATGTCCTGAATATCTCTGTTTACAAGGCTTTTGTTATCAGTCTCAGCCTATAATACTCAGGAAAGCCAAGTATTTCTTCACCTACTATAGTATCATTCAGCAATTGGGATCTTCCATCCTATTCCTACATTGTTTACGGAATACACATAGACAAAATAATCGTCTCTACATTCTCATAACTCAGCTAAGAGAGCAATCTTAGACATAGCTTAAACAAAGCTTTAAACACACCTCCCAGAAGGGTTTTGCCAACTCAAGAAACTGCATGATCAAGTCTGCAAGCTGGGTAACTATCTTGCAAGCACAGGCTGACTAGCAAGGAAGGCTGGACAAAGAATTTGGGTTTCTGATCCATGGGTTCCCAGAACAGCATTCTAGCAGGAGTAACTGGAAAGAAACAAATACCTACACACCACATTTTCATGTGTATATCGCACATTTTATTAGTTTAAAAAAAAAAAAGGTTACTTAGCAGTAGCGCTGTTAGAAAAGGGGAAGAGAGGCCTCCTCTGCTGGCAGAGAGCAGAGAGCTGAGGCCTTTGAAGTTCATGAACAGCATTTTTAAAACAGGATATCTCAGTGCAGGTGAGGTGGATGAAGAAGTAGTTTCAAGACTGAGTTTGGTGGGGTTTAATGGGATTTATGACATGTAATGCCTGCTATAGCAGAAAGGGGGATTCTATGATCCAAAGAGTCACTTCCAGTCTCACATTCCTATTCTGCAGGCTGAGATCAAGATAGTATTGGGAAAGTGACAGCAGGAAATTACACCAAGACCATAGTTGTTCACTGCCTTGGCCAGAATCAAACTTAAAGACAAAAGAAAAGAAACCTGCTTTTCAGGTCACCCTCACAGAAGAAAGGAAAACTGCATGGCTAAAATCACACCATATAAAAAGGGTCATAGAGTCATCAAGTCTTCTAGTGGCTACATTAAGTAAAACTCATAACTGACTCAAAAAAAAAAAAAAATTTGTCCTTACCTGCTCTCATCAAACCTGCTGTTAAGTAGTCAACAGCATAAAGTTGTTCTTCTGTCGTGCTCACTTAATCTCTTCTATTTTATGTGCTTTTGCTTTTTCCTAGGCAAAAGAAAAAAAATCAGTATCGGCAAAAGAAAAAAAATCAGTATTGACAAAAGCACATAGGTGTTGCAGAGGATGCTTCTATTCGAGCTACAGATCCCTCCAGATCTATACAAGTGAAGTCACAGAAGGATTAGAGAGAATGTACAACCAGAGCATTATTCTATCTCAGTGAATGGGGGAAGGGAAAAAGACGTGTATTTACAAAAGAACAAACTGTTTTTTGAACCCTGAAGGAATACTTCCCAAGGTCTACCTACCAAATACTTCTTGTGAGGGACAGAGAAATCTCTGCATGCCAGCAAGGGAGCTTACACAATGGGATTTCAGTCTCACCTGCTCTCATCAATCCTGTCTAATAAAGCCAGTAGGATAAAATGCAAAAAGTAGGAATTCAAATTTCTTCAGCCACAGTGCTCAGACAGCAAAGAAAAGGCTTCTGTCAGCCAGCATCCAAAATAACCCAAGGTCAGGTTTCCTGGAACTTGGCTGCAGAGGGCAGGCACTTGTGCGTACACCCCTCTGCCATTCTCAGATCTCCTGATTCTCTCCAGGCTACTGATTTACATCTCCCACCTGCTGGGTAATCATATGCTATTTATCAGTAAGATTCGTTCACACTGTCGCACTGTTTTTAATCTCTGGATTACTGAAGTCCAAAATCTCAGGTGACTACCCCCAATACAGTTCCAAATGTAATCTGAAGGCGATTCTAGTTGCCTGAGAGAGGATTGTACAGTCTTGCTTGGCAGGTGTTTTGAAAGGATTTTCCATCTCACCTTGTTGCCTTTCAGCAGTCAGATGAAAAATTTCCTGAGTATCTGGGATGACATGTATTCGGGGTTTTACATTTAGTCAAAAAAATATTTATCCAACAGATGGAAACATGATAAAGTAGTCTCTAAAGTAAGCACGCCTTTTGAGAATCTCATGCCTGAGTCAACACTCATAGTTGGCAGTAGACTGCTACCATTTCAAAAGTGTCATTGCACACAACTGAGAAAATGTCAGAATCAATCCTCCTTGTCCTTTATCAGAAAAAAAAGTGTTTATCACCTAAGAAACATATGAGTAATCTGAGTAATTGAGAAAAATCTAATACCTTACAACAGCTATTTATACACTGGATGAGTCAAAATTATGTTTGCTTTATATAGTGTAAGAAATTAATCCAATCTTCACAAAAATCCTCAAAGGCTTGATCTACAATTAGAAGTTTTTGCCATCCTAGCAAGGTTAGCTAAAAGGACAACAAAAAAAATTCACAGCTTTAGTCAGTACTTGTATGCAGCAATGCACTCCATAAAGACATAACTGTATCTGAGAAAACTGCTATTGACTTTATTTTATTAAGCTGGAGAGGCAAAGAGTTATCTGTTTAAGTTGTTTTTATGCAAGTGAGGATTGCCAATGTAAGCACAGAAAAGTATGGTAGGAAAGCAACTAAACACTGGACCTAAACTAAACAACAAACTTAACATTGGTCATGTTTGATATTTAGTTCCAGATCCGAACTTTGCACACCGAATTTTTAGCCAACTAGTAAGAAGTGGTACAGCTGTGTTTGCAGGTACAAATACTATAAACCTCAAATTCCTTTACTTCCATCACGTATTGTGGCCTCAGAGTTGCAGAGAACCGAGAAACCTTCTGGGCATGTAGACATAATAAACTCTTTCCTAACAAAAAATTAGTCGTCTTAACATTTTGATTGTATGACTTATCACAAACCATAGGAAAAAAAAAAAGGTGTGACATTTCATCCTGAAAAGCCTTCTGTTGACAATTATTTATGGAGGTAAAGTTCAGGAAAGATCGCTCTCTACTTCTTCAGGGATAACATTTATGGACACAATAAATTAGATTGAAAGAGTATCTTTAAAGCTTATGTTCTCCTTCAAGGGAGTTAACAGATTACCTGTATATAATATATTAACCCAATCAATAAGTATAATCTGTATACATTACCAGAACATACCTGTCTTTATTCTTCACACTTCTTTTTTAAATTTAATTATGTACTGTTGCCTCCTGGTATAGAAATTTAGGAAAATGTTCTACTCAAGACTTCATAAGCATGATCATGAACTTGGAAATAAATTATTTCTGTAACACTTAATTTTTGGTAAAATAACTTGCACTCTTGTGCAGGACCTTCGACTTGACAGATGTCAAATATCACCTTGAAGAAAAAAAAGGCACAAAATATGTTGTCTTTTACTACTGAGAAAAAAATATTTCTACATGAGTTCTTCAATCATCAGAATATATTCTTTTGAGACTCTAGGCCATGGCCACTTTTTGTTTAGGCTAGGGCAAAAAAAATCAGAAGTGAGTGAAATTAGGATTTTAAAGTGTATTAGGCCCATATGAAAAACTGTTTTTCAAAAATATCGAGCCAGTTTCCTTAAGTACTCAAAATCCTCAGTTTTTAGTGATCTTGTCTGTTCAGTATTTCTGAAAACTTCAATGACATTTGTCTTAGACCCCCCCCAAATTAGCAATTACTTCCAAAAGTTTGTGGGTTTTTTTTTACTTGTTCAAATGTACACAGTAGAACAATTACCAAATGTGTTCTGGTTTGCAACCACTGTACTTTGCCTTTGCTTGGATAGATCTGTCACATCTGTCATGAGACTTCACTTGTCCGGGATATAGCCACTGATGTGCTTTCACATGCACACAAATTTCAATAAACAGAAATCTTTTGCATTGAAATTTTTTTCTGGATCTCACTTATTGATATTGCCTACTTTTCAGATCAAACAATTCAGCCCAGGCAATTTAAATTCTGAGGTAATTTCCTATTCTTTAAATGCCTTAGTTTGCAGACTTAATATGTTTGCTTTTTCTTATATATAAGTATACCTTCTGTGATGATTTCTGCTTTTACTTGTAATTATCCAATTACAGTTGGAACTTAATTTCAATTGTATTTGAAGCTAAATAAGATTCATGGAACTAAATAATCAGACCACAACCCTGTGGAACCAGTGGAGTTAGACTCGAGTTCAAATAATTTTTCCCAGGAAAGTCTCTTTGAGTTCTCCAGAAGTGCTCAGTGAATAATTTCCATAAAGGGGAGTATTTGTGGGGTCAAACCTTACAACATAATGTTACGCTTTCTTCTTTGCTGCTTTCTTAAATAAGGTGCTTTTAACCTGCATATTACACTTACTCATTGCCCATAAATTGTCACATCGGACAGAAATTTTTCTTCTTCTCCTCCATCTGTATCCAAAGTGTTAAAGTAACCTCTAATTTCACCATCAGATGCACTGAGGAGCTCTCACAGGTGTCACACATACTTCAGCAGAACTAATTCACCGTCTTCACAGTGCTGCTGATAGAGGTTGCAGCCTGAAATGTGTATTGAGAGCCACCATTTCTCAAAAGGCTTCATAAGAAATATACTTCTAAGCTTCATTTCAATCAATAATAACAAACAAAGATTATAGGGGCAAAAAATGTTCTGTAGTGATTTGTTCTCCTAAGTCTCAAATCAGCTGGCAGTAAAATTCCTGACCCTCTCTGTTGCAGTTATCCTATGAAAGGCTGGAGGAGAGAAATGCTATTTTGGTATTTTACAGTGACCTTTTTGGTTTGTTTGTTGTTTTTTTTTTTGACCGTAGTTGCTTAGCTGCTGAATACGTATGAACATGCAGAAAGATCCAGAAAATCAGACTGGGAGTTAAAGAGAATACGAAGACCTTCAGGGAATTCATTAATTCTTATACGTCATAGCCTTTTTTCAAAAAAACAACCCTGCGGAACCAAGTAGCACTTAAAAATCAAGAAATTATTAGAATTACTCAGGCCCTAAATATGATTTAAAAGTAGATGCTCCCAGTAAGATATCAAAGCTCAAATGCTCAGGGGTCAGAGACTTTTCAAATGTGTTGTGCTAGACTATACTCTTCTTTCCCAAATGAGAGGCTGAGGATGCTCACAGAAATCTAGCAGAATTTAAGCAAACTCAGACAAAGGAAACGCTGCTCACCAGCTGGTCCTAAAATCTCGAAAGGGACTTCCCAGCTCCAAGATTTCTGCTGGGTTCTAAAGGAGGTATTGGTTCTCTCAGCCAGCTCCCTCCATACAATGTGGCTCCTAAACCCATGCTAATTCAGCTGCCAGCCTTTCATAATTCGCAATCAGGGGCTGCCAAAACCTGCTGTAGGCTGCACTCTGGCAAAACTGCCACCGAGCAGCAGAAATGCTGACATACTGCTGAAGAAAGCACCACATGTGGAACACCAAGATACAGTGGTTCAGAAAAGGAGAGAGAAAGTTTGATTTTTAAAAAATGCTCATTTTACACATATTTTTCAATACACAATTTAGTTATGGATTGACTTCCTTTATAGAAAGCCAATAGCACTCATGTTTAAAGCTATTTAAATGCTGCAGCTATTGTGCTGAGGCTTGTAAAAGCTTTGGTAACAAATTTCTATATGGCTCATTACCTCTGCTCACTTGATCAATTATCTATTTTTAGCAAAGTCTGTGTAAAAAAATGAAATGGCCTCTGTCTTTTTGTTTTTACCTATGTGATATATACTAGGTTACTGGTTACTGGTTTCCATTGCCAAACAGAAGTGCAATAAAGCATTGTGCGTCCAGTTATTTAAGCAGAGTTTGAACACTAAGATGTAGGTTTCAATTCCATCATGCTTTAATATTCCATTATTAGGCTACCTCACGAAAATGAATGCATTTATTGCTCAGAGCAAGTCCTGCTTCATCTGAGTAAGACTGCAGAATCAGCCTCCTCATATCATCTTTCCTCATGGGCTTCTGTGCTAGAGCTCCTGTAAACAACCGCAGTCTCAGAAGACAAGCCTTGGCAAGAAATCCATAATTCTACTAATTTCACAAGCGTTCGAATTACATAACCTTCTTCAGTTCCATCATTATCACAGAATTAGCATATTTCTCTGTATTCACTCCTGTAGTATTTTACAGTAGCGACTCAGAAGAATAAAGGTAGCAATAGTCTCACTGTATTGTCTACGACTAATGCTATAGAATTAAGTGGTGAACTGGACTTCATGCAAGGTCTTAAATTTATCAGGTTTCAGATTATGGAGAACAAAAAATTTGAAATCAGGGAAAGTTCTCTTCGTCGTAGCTTTATAGAAAGGTAAATATTGAAGGCTTTCAAATAGTAAAATCAAATACATATAAGATACATTTCTGTCCATGTACCCTCCATTTTAGTTCTGAAACAGAATGTCATCACTTACCAGGTTAGTGCTTTGTTATTAACCTAACAAATACCTTCCACTGTGAACACCCCCACATTCTATCACATTTCCCTCTCTCTCATCCTAGCATAGAGAATATACACTGGTGTAATTTCTTTAAGCATCAGTTAATATAATTTCTTTTCAAAGGGGAGAAGGCACTAATTCCCTAAGGTCTGACTGAATCTGTTTTCAAACCATCCAGTCAATGGACACACCTACATGAGTCTTTAAGTTCAGATCAGGAGTATGCTTTTGAAGTGAATCTCCTGCTCATTCCCTCCTCCCTTACTTTGTTTCAGACAGCACAGATCAGAGTGCACAGCTGGATGTCCCTCAAATCTGAACAATAAAGCTGAAGGATGCACTCTACAGACCATCTGATCTGCTCAAACTATTCATGGACTTCCAGTTCACAAGAGCAAACTGGAGCTAGTTCAAAGCGGATTCCCGTCTCTCCTCTCACCCACATATAAGGTGGACGTTGTGTTCTCCACACCAGCTATAGATTGGCTCTTACTGCATGACCCTACTTGCTAACATGGACATGGACAACAGTAGCTCGGGATGAGGTGGGGGCTGGAGCCAAATTTTGCCTGGCAGGTTGTATTTCCTTCTTCCATCTCAGCTGCCCTTGTACTAAAATTTTCTTTTATTAAATTACAGGGTGTTTCAAAAAGATGTACCAAATTTCAATGCATAATGATTTCAAATTGCATCTATCTTCTTGAAACACCTTGTATTTTTAAAATAGACCTTTTTTTTGGATAGGAGGAATGGATAAAAGTTAGGTTCATATATGTCAGGAAGGTCAAGATGAAAACCCCAAGTTCTAGCAATCACAGCCTGGCATGTTACATGCATGTATGTGCATGTTACCTGTGTGGACAAAGATGAATATACTGAACATGTGCTTTACATAGTTCTTTTTATCATGTTTAGAATCTGCTGTCATGCTTATCCTGTGACTCCAACACATTCTACCTGAAGTTTAAAAATCTGGGCAAACATCTTTATGTCTCCATTGAAGCACTGTAGAAAAATGCAACTTTAGAAACCACAGCTAAATAAGTAAGAGAGAACTACGAAATGTGATAGATTAATAAAATACACTTATTTAGTCTGGATATGAATTCACCACTGAGATGAGTTTTGCTGGTTTTGAAGTACCATCATGGAAAGGCTTAAGAGGAGGGATGGACTAGAGGACTAAACTGTTTTTAAAAATAACCCAAATTTTTCTGTCAAACAAAAGATAAATTTAGAATAGAATAGAATAGAATAGAATAGAATAGAATAGAATAGAATACAATACAATACAATACAATACAATACAATACAAAACAAATTTCACTTGTGAGGGATCTACAATGATCATCTAGTCCAACTGTCTGACCACTTCAGTGCTGACCAATGTAAAGCATATTCTTAAGGGCATTGTCTAAATGTCTCTTAAACACTGACAGGCCTGGGGCATTGATCGCCTCTCTATGAAGTCTGTTCCAGCTACATCTTCATATAATCTTAGTTCATAGATACACATTTTTATAATCTAGAGATTGGGTGATGTAAGTTAAGAAAATTGTCCTATAAGAAACCAAAACCAAGAGGGTTTTTTTAAAGTCAAACCAAGGTAAATTCACAAAAATATAGGATTTTTTTATGGCATAAAATACAGAAATATTACTAGCATTGCAGGGGATATTTGTAATTATGTAATAACTTACATTTTTCATGCTTTCATTTGTAACATCTTAGAATTAGCTACTCTGCAACAGAAATGTCATATTAAAAGAAAAAAAAAAAGACTGGCTAGAATCACTAAGAGAAAATAGCCAGTGTATAAGTACGCTATAATATTATATTAAGAATAATATTTATGGTAAATACAGCTTGGTCAGGTGTAGCAACTTGGGATTTAAACTGAAATTTATAACTGAAGAAACAATATGAAATGTAATAACATCATTTTGTGGATATTGGACAGCTTAGTGGATTCCTAATGAGAGTATGCAAGCTTCTCTTCAATCTGAAAGCTATTTGGTGGCTTATATGGAATATCCCTGTGTTGTTAGTTCGGTTTACATCAGAGATACACATCACCACAACCAGCATTATCTGTTACCTATTGTTGTAGCTCGAGGGGCTAATTGCTGCTTAAGCACGTGACAGGGAGATACTATTGTATTTCCTCTTTAAAAGTGCTCTCTTCAATTTAAATTGGCAGAAATGGAGGGCTGTGCTATGACCACATGTTCTGTGTTCTCTGCTGGGCAGTCTGCCTTCCCTGCGCACACAACTGATAGCTCAGGACCACGAGCCGGCCTGTGGGCGAGCCTGAGCAATCCTGGGCCACCACTGCCCCCAGTACAGTGAGTGCCCGCTCGCCCACCACCGTGTTTCCCTCTGCTCCAGAAAAGTAATCACATCTCTCACAGCATCAACACCCCTGTCTGTGCGTAATTCCAGCAGGGCGAGACTGAGCGGGCTCTGGCATCTCCCTTCCAGTCTCCCACATCCCTGACACAGCTGACAGCACCGCTAATGTACTACGAATAGTGCAGTCCTATGGCTTTTCTACATCTCCTCTACTGTTATTTGCCAGATTGCCTCGGTTCCTGAATACAGCAAATGAGGCTGAAGAGGTGAGAAAAGCAGCGGTGATGTGTGGGAAACGCAAATAATAGCAGGGCTACGACAGCAAAGCAGAAAAAAGGTTTTAAACCCTACCTCCACCTGAAGCCCCATTCCATGGCATCACTCACAGCATGCGATCATTTCTATTTTTAAATGTTATATTTTCTAACATGAGTCAGTTACCAATCTATTTCTGATCTGAACAGGAAGGACAACTTTAATCACAGCTGAACCAAAATTAGAACAGAAAATGGATCAGTTCAGTTCCTTTATTTATGCTAACCAACTTTAGGTGTACCTATACGAGCCAGTCAGAACTAAAAAAAAAAAAAAAAAGAGTATCCACAAGCTTCTTCTGCAGATAGTGAGGATCAAAAGCTGGTTTAAAATGTAATTTAAAACACAGAACTGGGAATTGGAAAGGGCCAGCTCTCTCTGAAGATTTTACTTAGAAAACTGGCTAAGTAATTCAGCCAGCTAATGAAGTGGTCACTTAGTGGTGGTGACAGTCGCATGCCTAAGCAGTGCCTGTAAGGTTCACCTCTCCCTCACTCTGGTTTCCTTGTGGTGTTTCTGCACATCCCAGCACCCTGAGGCCCTGGCAGAGACAGGAGCTGCTCAGCACGGGCACAGAACAGGGCAGCAGGCGGAACGGGAGCCAGCAGCGCACTTCTGCGGTGATGAAGGCAAACGCACACCCGACTGCATTAGCACCTGCAGAGCTGGCGTGGTGGGGAAAGCTATTATTCCCCTTATTCCCCTTTGCTCAGCACTTGTGAGGCCACATCCAGAATACCCTTTACTGGAAGACTGTATCCAGTTTTGGCACTCAGTATAGGAGAGAAAAAGACAAACTGGAAGGAGTCCAGAGGCAGCCTCCCCCAATGGCCAGGGGACTGCAGCACATCGCAGGAGCTGAGACTAAAAGAACTGGGTGTGTTTAGCAAGTAAACAAAAAAAAAAGGCTGCAAGGGTCCCAGCTGTGGTTTTCTACCACCTAGAGAGCAGGTACAGAGAAGACAAAAGCAGAGTCATTCCAGAGGTGCACAGGGAAAGAATGAAAGGCAATTCTGACTGTGCACAAGGAAAACAATCTTTACCACGAGAGTGGCTGAACACTGCAGCAAGGCGCTGGAGAGGCTGCACAAAGTCCATCTGGGGAGATTTACAAACCCGAACAGGCCAAGGCCCTGAAGCTCTGAGAGGAACCATGCCTTGAGCAGGACTGTCAACTGGACGGTCTCCACACCTCCCGTCTGACCTTAATTCTACAGTTCTGAAACTGAGACACACACATCACACATACCAATATACATGTTAAAAGCATGACGTGAACTGGTTAAAAATCAATACAAAATAGTTAAAAAAAAAAAAAAAGTCAGGCCAATGTGTGGCATCAGAAGCCTTTTTCTGTATGCCAGAGTCGTGATACTCCAGCTACAAAAATGACACTAAAGAAAGGAATAAATCCTTGGTAATAAGACTATGATCTTATTGAGGACATCTATTATTAGAAGATCAACAAAATAAGCTGGATGGCACTGGAAATGCAATCAAGCACCAAGATGGCAGATATGAACTCATTAAAATACTAAATGTATAAGCTTTATTAAAACTGCAGGAAGGCTGCTGTCTGTACAGTCTGCTGAAGCCCTGCTGCTGGTTTTTCAAACTAACGCATCTATCTCATGATTCCTTTTGAAAACTTGCAAAGAGAGAATTACAGTAATCAATATCCTACAAAGACATCAATAAAAATTCAGAGGTATCCTGATTTAAAAATATATAGATTGTAGTGGATATATAAATAGCTCTTCTTTTAATAGTCCAAAAGACAAAAGTGATTTTCAGCAGCAAGGCTGCCCTTAAAGCTAGTTGCATGTGAGGGAAATACTTCTAAAAAGGGGGAGGGAAAAACTTCTAAAAAGGGGGAGGGAAAAATCTGTGTCTTTTTCCAAGCTGTTTTGACTACTAACAACTCAGTTTCAAGATAAATTCAATATGCGTAATATATGCAGCACGTTTACATTCGGTGGTTAACACCTGACTTGGTTAATTATATAGATGCATGTATAGATAAGCATAGGGTCAGGTATGGATACAGCAAACTGCTTAATACAAAGATGGAGATTTCTTGTTTAGTTGCCTAGCAATAAGATCTGACTCCTGGAAGCTAACAAATGCTGCTTAGAGAATGGAATAGAATTATTTAATGTATCTAATGTATCATACAAAAAGGAACGTAACACTACTGAAGAAAGGGAAATGCTAGCCCACGAAAAAATTCTATCCAGTGAAATCTACTCAGGAAATTTGTAATATGACAAAACTACAATATCTAAATTAAAGAAAGCCTCTGTCTGTTCACCCTGTCAATATTTTTCATCATTCTTCTTTTAGCAGAAAGTCTAATTCCATCTTGGCTAATGGATCCGGCTTTTGAATTGCTCTGTTTAACTTTGTCCAGCCCCTTCAACAGTGTTTGGAAGCTGGAAAGAGCTTGAACTGGATGAACATGATGGCATTTCTCTTCTTGGAAAACACAGTATGATACTAATAGAAAGTCTGATGACATTTACTACACTAGTGGAGAGGCAAAAGTCCACACTTGTGTTTTATTTGGTATGAAGAACATTAAAATTGATGCCTTTTAGCACATTTATAATGTCTCTTCTCTCAGCTTTTTCAATATCACAAATGTTTTGCTCACAGTATGTCAGAGGTAGAACAGGAAGGTCACAAACCAAGGATAGGTAGCATACTACAAGTCCAGCACAGATTGGAAGTACTTACTTCATGGAACAGTAGTAACATTGATCTTTTCCCCTTATAATCTAAATTTAAATAGATTAGCTTGCATTAAAACTGGGAAAACAGAGGCCACTGGCTGGTATTCCAGCATTATAAGCTGTGTGGACTTGTGATGCACTATCTATCCATTATTTAAACTTGAAAAACAACACGCGAGTCCTCTTTCTGATATTTCCAACCTTTCTTTAAAACATTCTTCTTTCACAAAGCCTTTAAAAGAGCACTTCCAAAGATCTGCTCCTGTTTGAGCTGTCACTTAACAGTATTCTGTCCGCTTGGGACAGAAGCAGTCATAAAATTTCTCTCACGTGTCCTGTTACACCAGCATTAATCAAGAGGAACTCCACAGATGTCCTGTGTGACACACTTAAGCAGGGTTTGTCTACACAAGGAAGTAAACATAAAGGAAAACTAGCCTCAAGTCAGAGCACAGCACCACTCTGAACTAACTCCCAGTATAAACATTCTTACCACAAAGAAAGCAAAGAAAGCTTTTCCCACTCTAAATACAGATTAAACTACTTTGAACAGACTGTCCTAGTAAAATCCAAAGGTGTAATCACATTCCACAACACAGTGCTTTACAAAAACAAATGGAACAACTTTCAGTATCAGAAGCTGCCTGTCTTCTATCTAGTCATATATATCCTGCTTATCAAACATTCCCTATTTTAAGTTAGGGGTAGTTTTAGATACTGTACATAGCTTTGCATTTTGGCATGAAAATACCCTTTGACTGTCCATAACGTGCATTTGTACAGAATAGCCCGTAAGTTTTTATTTAAAGGCACTAATCTTTCCGCGAAGACAATGCTTTTATTTCTTAATCTTCCTTCTCTAGTTGGAGAGACCACTACACAGACTAATTAACTACATCTTCATTTGGTCTTTTACTGTGGCTCCTTTGTCCTTGTTGCAGCAAGGTGTTGTGAAACACCCTTAAATGAGACATAAACTATATTTACTACATGAAAGGTCTTAATAAACCAGGAATTTATATTACTGATTTTTCTATGTTGTTCAGACACTACAGTGATAGAAACTACACAAATATCTAGAAAAGCAAAAGCAGACAAAAAGGAAGGACATACAAGTGAAGACTGACATATGAATCATGGTAATCACAGAATCATAGAATCCTTTTGGTTGGAAGAGACGCTCAAGATCATGGAGTCCAGCCATAACCTAAATCTGGAACCTTGTCTAAACACCTTTTAAACCCCTTCAGGGATGGTGACTCCACCACTTCCCTGGGCAGCCTGTTCCAATGCCTGACAACCCTTTTTGTGAAGAAATTTGTCCTAATATCCAATCTAAACCTCCCCTGGTGCAACTTGAGGCCACTTCTTCTTATCTTCTCACTTGCTACTGGGGAAAAGAGACCAACACCCTCCATGCTACAACACAGCCTCTTCATGCAAAGAGCAGATCTCTCCATCAGATCAACACTCCCACTCAACTTGGTGTCATCTGCAAACTTACTGAGGATGCACTCAATCCCCTTGTCCAGATTGTTGACACAGAGATTAAACAGAACTGGTCCCAATACTGAGCCCTGGGGAACACCACGCGTGACCGGCCACCAACTGGATTTGACTCCATTCACCACAACTCTTTGGGCCCGGCCCTCCAGCCAGTTCTTTACCCACCAAATAGCACACCCATCCAGGCCATGAGCTGCCAGCTTCTCCAGCAGAATGCTGTGGGAAACGGTGTCAAAGGCTTTACCAAAGTCTAGGTAGACAATATCCACAGCCTTGTCCACATCCACTAAGTTGGTCACCTTGTCATAGAAGTAGATCAGGTTGGTCAAGCAGGACCTGCCTTTCATAAACACATGCTGACTGGGCCTGATCGCTTGGTTGTCTTGTATGTGCCGTGTGAAGGCACTCAGGATCATCTGCTCCATGAGTTAATTTAATGAGATGGAAATTGATTGGCTGTTTCATTACAGTACTTTCTGTACAATAGTAACTTACAGATTTCTAATAATTGAATCACCTATGTTCCTACCACCTGTAGGTTAAAAAAGTAAAGAGACAACAGTACATATTTGCACACATCCCTTAGAAGACACTTGCTGTTTATAGAGATCTGTCAAGAATAGCTGGTCTGGGATGAAAAGTATTGTTCCTAGGTCTTTCTACACACATCTGCAATTTTAAGACTGTATAAATACGTGCAGTTAACCCTCTCTACCCATCTCTCTCACAGACCCTCAGAACAACTGGCACTAAGTAAATCCGTGCGGTCAACATAAAAAATCATTTTATTGGGAAAAAATTGTAGAGGGAGTAGGGACACAGAGTTGGCTCTTGCCTCTTGTTCATTCTCACAAGTTTCATACACATTCTGTGGTATTATCAGCGATTTCAGAGAGTTTCTGAAAAAGAACAAATTGGATAGAATTGTCCAAGGCAGAAGTAATTAGTATCTTCATTTGGGGCAACATGGTAATCTTTGCACCTATTCTGATATCGTAAGTACAGAATCCAACTTTTACTTTTTTCCTATGTCATAATAATCAATATCTTGAGCTATTAATTTCACTGTCACATGCACCTGTAATTTGAGCTCTGTTCTTCACACCACATTTTTATTTTGATTTGCTTTGACAAGTCACAAGAAATGTAACATATTAAGTTTGAACTCTTAATTCATTGTGAAATTAGTATACTGTCTAATCCCTTATTTCCACATTACTATTGGCTTAAGCAATATTCAAAGATCTGCTGCCAATTACATAGCAAAGCCCACATCTAATTTGTAAGATGAACTGAAAGGAGCAGGCATTTCTGAAGATATTTACTGAGAATGCTCACTGCTTGCAAATAAAACTATGTTGCCAATATACAAGACAATGTATGTTACTTGGTGTATTGTGACAATAACAGGTTATTCTGCACTTGACATTTTCTAACACTTCACACTGCACAAGAAACCAAAATACTTCATGCTCCTAACCAAGATCCAGTAACTCTGGTTACCCTTGGTTACTCCAGTGTGGAGAATGTGAAAGCGAAGTGCTCTGGTGAATATTTATACAACCCCTGTATGAATTGTAACTACTCTTTTTTAATCTTTTTATCTAAATTATACACCAGCAAATAGCCAAGAAACTGTCTTAGTAATTAAATGTTATAATAAAACATATGTTACACATATATGTAGCCCCAAACTGGCCTAATAGCAAAGGTTATCAAGCTAAATGCACCATAAATTCTACTCGCAGTATCATAAGCAAGGTAGTAATGTCACTCTTTCTTCAAATAGATGTCAGTATGGTGTACGCTGCTTTAGGGAGTCTTATTCTCTTCATTATTTACCACTCAAACTACAAACCTTGCTTTCACCATCTATTTCTAAAATTCCTTTCAAAAATTAGTAATTATAAGATCTGCATAATCCCTGCAACTAAATAATGAAAAAGACATCTTGGTGCAAGCATATTTTGTATACTTTTACCTACAGATCTGGAGATTTGCACTCACTGTGTATGTAACTGTACTTAAAACTGAGGTAAAGCAAGTGTTGTACTCTTCCTATGTAAGTAGGAAATATCCATCTCACCTTCTGTGTTTGTCATCCTCTTAGCCACGTACTCCTCGGGCATATCCTGCCTGTAAGGCAAGATGTTGTCCTTATGGTGAACTCCTTTTAATACTCCCTCTTAAAAAACAGTCCATGAAAGCAAGAATCAATATTATAGTAGTCTGACCATAATTTTTTAGCAGGAGTTAACTACAGTTGTTATCTGTAATACATTATAACACCATACAGAGGAGATGGCATCATATGAGCCATTGGTTGACATCAAAAGGAGGCCAACGGTGTTCTCAATTATTTTCTTTTTTTTCCAGGCAGCCCTGGTTCCATTAGTAGTGATTTCCCTTCAAGAGCTGAGTGACAGCAATTTTGAGAGGACAACAGAAGTGACAACTTTGCATCTTATAAAAGAACAAAGGGTTTGAAGCTTCAGTGCTAACCCTTTTAAGATCAGCTCTGGCAAGACTGAGCAAGATTTCTGACATCATTTTTGTTTACTTTCCAGTAAAGTTTCTATCTGGAAAAACTTCTTTTGAATCCTGAGGTTCACTGATTCTGAGACCTTGATGGCCTAGAGTGTGGGTTTTTTTCCTCCTTTTCTTGATAGCTGGCTAAACCCCAAAGAAAACAATTAATGTTTCTTAGTAATATTTACAAGAAAGGGAAAAACATATATTAAATTTCATCAGATAAAATAAATAGATAATATTATTGAGATGACTTCACATCTGAAAACATAAATGCCATGGTGATGCTCTGCGCTTTTTTAAAGCAGCTTGAAGACGTCTTTAAGATTTTTTTCTGCCCAAAACATTTAAATCAATGAAATAGCAGTTTGAATAAAGGAACAATAATTGACTGATCAAATTTTGCCACACCAACTAGTATGTGCTTTCTGTTGAAATATCCTTGATCTTGATAAAGACTTGTAACTTGTGAAACCCATATGTCCTGCAAAGATTTATGGAAAGAGATCACCATCAGAACAGAGGAAGTCACTAATGAGTTTAATATATCACGGGCACAAATATCAGATCTTCAGGTGCTCTTACTCAGAATTTCTCCAGATCTGGGCAGAACTCTTCACTGGACCTGAACATGAATTACAATTTCTTTTAGAAAACTTTTTGTTATTTCCATTGGGAAGTGACAATGAGCTCTAGCAAGTATAAATTTCCTGTTCCGCTTTCACACAGGTGCTCAAGGTAGGGTAAAGAGGCACTAGATAACATTACATTCAAATGTTTAGAGAGTCTATGCAACTTTGCTAAGAGAGAAAGGACTCCAGAAGCATCAAAAATGTAGCTGCTAGAAGGTAGAGTACACGCCCAGGTGTGTGTGGGTTTTTTGCCTATATTCTATCTAATGTTTCTATAGCAGTTTTGATACAATTTGGGCAGGATGAAGCTTGTTATAGATAAAATCTGTCTTCTGTAATCTGGCTCCTACTGCTTTGCAACTTTTGCTAAAAAATAAAGAAAAAAACCCCAAACAACAACAGTTAGAGGGGAGCACTCTGCACCCAAAGTTCACCTCCAGTCAATTCAAATGGAGTACAACTGTTCTTGGCATCTTTCTTTGCCTTGCCTCTTCATGTTGTACTGCTGCTAAGAATTCAGAGTGCAAAGCAATCATCAGTCCCTTGAAGTGTAGTTTTCTTAAACAAAACATCTTTTCAGTGAGTGATCCTCTTGGCAATGCATTATCTGTAAATACAGTTGCCTGTTAAACAGGAGGAGTATAATGTTGGTTGATTACAGGTGAGAGGATAATCTCCTATCCACAATATAATCCAGCTTTGTACTATTTCTTCCTCATGGCAGTCAACTGATGTGACTACACCTGTTGCCTACCAGACTTCATTATCTATTTCTTGGAAAATAATGCTTATATTGAAGAAATTAATGGTATCCATGGTCCTTGCTAGGAAAATACAGAGGTTAAGGATGCCGTCCACATCTGTTGTTAAAGAAACAAATGTGCACTATGTTTTTACTGTTAATTGAAGGGCACAAATATGAAAATGAAGAAGCTGTATCTTTTGTTTATGAGGAAAACGTAAATCAGGAAAAGACAAAAAAGAGAGAACAAAAATGAAGTTTATCCTAAGTAAAGTACAAATCATCTTTTTTTTCAATTTTTAGTACACCCAAGCACCATAGCCTATGTCACTAATATTTCTACAGGAGCAATGTACCGTTTGTTCTCCCTTTTGCAAATTTTTATGTTACCAAAATAAGCATATTTTTTCCCATAGATATTCTGCTTGAAATCAGCCCCTTATGGGTTCTGATTGCCATGAAAAGTGAAACTGCTAAATGTAGCTCAGAGTACTGAAAAAGGAAAGAGTTTTATAAGGACTCACAGACTATAGCTATTGTTTCGCTCCTCTTTAAAGTCAGACAGCTTTAGTCCTTATTTACATAGAAGAGGTGAACTGCTTTCCTTAAGTCCTTGGACTTTTCTCAGCAGCTTCTATGTAGGTACACACAGGAAAAGTAATCTTAGTTATCTTTTTAAATTACTGGGTAAACTGTGCCATATTTCTAATCAGACATTCTTATTGCTCAAAATTAATTTGGTTTAACTGTTTTTTAAAATTTACTTAGAATATGCTTTAATAATTTAAGACAAGTGGCTGAAAGTATCCAAATTCTAATTTCAATTAATCTATAAACTCTGTGCATTTGGACTCATCTTCCAGAGTGTTCTCCTGCTGACACATCCTCAGCCTTGTACTTTTTCTATCTGTCAGAGTACTATCATGATTCTATATTTGTTTGGCTAAAACACATAATGTGAGTATGTTTGCAATGTAGTTGCTGGAAGCGACATGAATGGGGAGCTGGCTAAGAATATGTTTATTACTTAAGAAAATCAGGACCAAGGAAGAGAAGGACAGGTGTAAGGAATACCAGAAATTTGTTTCCAAGCTAACTGACATGGAAATACTATTTGGCAGGAACAGCTTTGACATAATTTCTATATGCTTTGGCTTCTCTAGGTTCTTTAGCCTCTTAGAGGAGTAAAAAGCTGAGCTCTTACTCAAGTTTTCTACTGTAGCTTCTAATGTGCAAAGATGGACAAAGAAAACTGTCTCCTTTAATCAGAACAGGCTTTAAACTTAAATTACTGACTCCTATTTTTCTTAAGCTTTTCTACCAGTGTTATTCAGGAAACAACAGTAATAAACCTGTTATTTTCTGATGAAGCTAGATGAAAATCAGAGTCAGTATATTTGAAGTAGCACCCTATAGCTCTGCTCCCAGCTAATTCTCCAAAAGCTGCTGCATTCAACAAATGAGTCAATAAAGTATACAATATGGATAAAATTCAGAGTCAAATTAATCCCTGATAAAACTAACATTTAAGTCAGTAGTTACAAGGCTACGTCCTTTTGTGTTTGTTTAGGGCCTAAATGGAGTTCCACTTGCTGAAAATACAGTACTAAGAGTCTATAGAAGGAATAAAGACTTCTGATTAACTCAGGAGTGTTTTTTATGGCAGTCTTTTAAATACTTCAGTCCCAGCAGGCTCAGTTCTCACAGTATCTGAACAATGCTGAAACCATATTACCTTAAATTGTAAGAAGACACGTTACATTTCTGCCTATGGAAAAGGCACACAGCAAGAAGTAGCTCACTACATCTAACAAAAGCCCTTTTCTACAAGCAACTAAAAGCATATACATGTTCCATGGTGCATTCCTAGTGTTTCCTACACACACAAACCATGACACAGCATTTTATGCAATGAAAAGGATAATCCAAAATTATTTTGATAATACTAATTGCAGCATTTTAATAATAGTAATTTCCTACCCATGCTTCTGAGTTCATCAATAATATATTTTTATAAAGATAAGAGTAATGCAATGCAGCTATAGGACGCTGATGCTCTTCCAACTCAATCAACTGTAAGTTGTGTTCAGCTCCAGTAGGTGTTTATGAATAAGGTATTTCATATAGAAGATGACTGCCACAAAACCACTTAAGCAGGAAAATTACAGTGGAATCAAGCCAATACATTTTAAAACTGAAACAAGGATTATTGCTTCTTAAACACTGTACAATTAAACCATAGAACTCACTAAGACGTGATATTGGAGGGGCCTAAAAGTTGTCAAAATTAGATGGTAACATAGAAAATTGAAATACTAATAACTATAAAAATTACAAATTATACACATGCTTTAAGTTAATGCAAACATGAGTTGGCAGTGGTTAGGAGAAAGAAAAGCTCTTCTCTTGGCAAATAATGAAAATGACAAATTTTAACGCTTTCTTACTTTATTTTAAAGCTGGTGCTGACCAATATCGTCAACAGAACACTGCAGTACAGCACACTCACTCTGCTGATGCTAAACAATATTAACAAATTTGTCATTTTAGAAGACTAGAGAATATAAAAATTTTGCAGCTTACATGTTATATTGAACTAGATCTGCGGAGAAGACAGTCACTGTTGGGTTTGTTGTTTTGTTTTTTGTTTTTTGTTTTTTTACCTAAGCCATTATGGGAATACATATGCAATCTTCCTCGCTGAAAGTTATGATGATTATGCACTAGTACAATTATATTGGCTAAAAATATTCACTGTTCTAAGTGGGACTCCGAAAGCAAAGTAAGCTGTACTGTTAAGGGCATTGCCTCACTTTTCTTTGTTGCCTGTACAAACCTTCACTGATGAAACATCAATATCTCTGACAGTTGAGTATTCTAGGCAGTTTTCACTGGCTAACTATGGAGTCACACCCCACAGATCTTTCCAAGTATCTGACAAAGAACCACCCTAAGAGTCCTGTGCAATTGTAACTGCCAGACTAATTGTTATACTTAAGAAATCTAGCAAGTCTTCAGAGTCTTTAAATAGAGAATAAAGATTTTTTTTTAATATACAGAATGATAGAATCATTTTGCTTGGAAGAGACCCTCAAGACCATCTAGTCCAACCATTAACCTAACTCTGCCACTAAAGCACGTCTCTAAGAACCTCATCTACATGTCTTTCAAACACCTCCACGGATGGCGACTCAACCACTTCCCTGGGCAGCCTGTTCCATTGCCTGACAACCCTTTCCATGAAGTTTTTCCTAATATCCAACCTAAACCTCCCCTGGTGCAACCTAAGCCCATTTCCTCTTGTCCTCTCGCTTGTTACTTGGGAGAAGAGACCAACACCCTCCATGCTACAACCTCCTTTCAGGTAGTTGCAGACAGCGATAAGGTCTCCCCTCAGCCTCCTTTTCTCCGGGCTGAACAGCCCCAGTTCCCTCAGCCGCTCCTTATCAGACTTGTGCTCCAGACCCCTCACCAGCTTCGTTCCCTCCTCTGAACTCTCTCCAGCACCTCAAGGTCTTTCCTGCAGTGAGGGGCCCAAAACTGAACACAGGATTCGAGGTGCAGCCTCACCAGTGCTGAGTACAGGGGGACGATCACTGCCCTGGTCCTGCTGGCCACACTATTCCTGATACAAGCCAGGATGCTGTTGGCCTTCTTGGCCACCTGGGCACACTGCCGGCTCATATTCAGCCACTTATTGACTAACATCCCCAGGTCCTTTTCTGCTGGGCAGCTTTCCAGCCACTCTTCCCTGAGCCTGTAGCGCTGCCTGGGGTTGTTGTGACCCAAGTGCAAGACCCGGCACTTGGCCTTGTTGAACCTCGTACACTTGGTCTCAGCCCATTGACACAGCTGGTCCAGATCACTCAGCAGAGCCTTCCTGCCCTCCAGCAGATCAACACTCCCACCCAACTTGGTGTCCTCTACAAACTTACCAAGGGAACACCACTCTTGACCGGCCACCAACTGGATTTGGCTCCCTTCACCACAACTCTTTGGGCCCAGCCCTCCAGCCAGTTCTTTACCCACCAAAGAGTACAGCCATCCAAGCCACGAGCTGCCAGCTTCTCCAGCATTGTGGGAAACGGTGTCAAAGGTTTTACCAAAGTCTAGGTACTCAACATCCACAGCCTTGCCCATATCCACTAAGTTGGTCACCTTGTCATAGAAGGAGATGAGGTTGGTCAAGCAGGACTTGCCTTTCATAAACCCATGCTGACTGGGCCTGATTGCCTGGTTGTCCTGTATGTGCCGTGTGATGTTACTCAGGATGATCTGCTCCATGACCTTTCCCAGCACCAAGGTCAGGCTGACAGGCCTGTAATTCCCTGGATCCTCCTTCTGGCCCTTCTTGTAGATGGGCGTCACATTTGCCAACTTCCAGACAACGAGAACCTCTCTGGTTAGCCAGGACTGCTGATAAATGAGGGACAGTGGCTTGGTGAGCAATTTCCCCTTGGATTATTTGCGCTTCGCTCTGCTCCCCATCCCTGTCTTCCAGCTCAGGGGGCTGGGTACCTGGAGCACAACTGGTCTGGCTATTAACGACTGAGGCAAAGAAGGCATTTAGTACCTCAGCCTTTCCTCGTTCTCTGTCACTATATCTGATAGAGCATAAAGGACTGGTCCTGAGCAGCAGGAAATCCAGGTGCTGAGTTAAGGTATAGGGAACAGCATTTCAGAAGACAACTGGATGAAAACAAAATCATTGGTGTTATTAAAGACTCACTGAAATCTGCTGCAAAGATTTTCCAAAGAAAGGGCGAAGTGACCTCCCAGGAGGTTGGAAGTGCACCACTGTTTAGAAGGGTCGGAATGATCTTGCCCTAAGTGAGTATTGTTAAACGAGCCTTGCTGAACGTCATGTCTACAGATATTCAGAATAATAAATACTCTGCAAATCAAAATATTGTAGCGAACAACCACAAAGCCTTCTGCAACACTTTCATATCATCCGTGCTATATTGTACAAATCAGGCACATAACCAATAATGTATTTTTTTCCAAAAGACAATGCACACAATTCTTGAACTAGTGCACCTGGATGGTATAAATGGGTTTGCTGTTAAGAGCATCCAGCTTCAGCAGAAGTGCCAAAAAATTGTTTAAATGAAATAGATAGATGTGTTCTTCAGTTTGGGTTTGGTTTTTGCTTTGTGTTTCTTCCCCCAGGCCTTTTTTCTACATTACAGCTCTTCTTGAGGCAGACTTCTATCACAGGGAAAACTATATGAGTACATTTCGCTAAATGTTCGTGCCAGCTGCTTCATTCATGGGGTGGGTAAGGAACTACATACACATGGCATTAGAGAAAAATGAGGCTTATGGGAAAAGGCAGGCAGAAAAACTGTTTGGAAAGTAAGAAGGTGCAGAAGGTGATTATGTTGGAGCAATTAGCATGGAGTAAACGAGAGTGTGAATTTTCAGTGAATTACTCTGCAGTAATTCTCTACATGGATGCTTTGGTTCATATTATATGCATGTCTAACCTACATTAATGGGGCACTCTGCATAAACCCCAGCCTAGCCAGATCCACAACCAGTACGGTGATGAGATGCAGTATTTACTGGAGGTGGTTCAGCACCACACTGCCACAGCTACTCTGTCATCAGGACTCCATCTGGCATCTCCACCCAGCAGGGCTCAGCTCTGTAATCACTGCAATCCACCCTACTACACAGAGTAAGTCTGGGTGATTCCAGCTTGGCAATAGTAAGTAGAAACTCCTAGCTGTGCAAAGCTCCTTTCCCCCATTTTGTGGGTTGTTTTGGTAGATGACGGCAGCCAGTCCAGGCTCTGAGCTGTGCCACATGCGCAGCAGGAGCCATTCCTCTTCCGCTCAGCCAGATGCTGCCTTTGTGGCAGCTACTCTTGTTTCTGTGCCACACAGTCTGCAACACAGTAGGCTCCTCAGGACACTTTACAGACAACTCTTCTCCTCCAAATAACCCGTGGCAGTGTACTCAACTTGGAATTATGCATAGATCCTGCGAGTTCAGACTTGCAGAAACAAATCCGGAAGCGCCACTGTGTCAAGTGTAGAACCGCTTATTTGAATTAAAGCATCACTGGTGTTCAGGGCAAGTGGAAGAGAAAGGTGGAAAACACAAAGTAGGCGGGAATTTGTGCAGTGCACTGAGGTGACTGATAGGCGCAAGGTGATACTGAAACTGATAGCTATTAAACTCCATTTGCTAATAATTTATTTTCATTTTTTGTGGAGTCAAGGGGACAAATTGAAAAAAAATTCTTTAGGTAAATTTGTTACTGAATAATCATATCAACAAATGGGCTGCTACATTCTCAGAGATGAATCATGGTGTCTTCCACATTGGTTTATGGAATTTATGAAGTAGGTGAGATCTATAAAAGAGAAAGCATTTCACAATCTTTTTTTGTCCTCTGTACTACAGTTCATTGCCTTCATCAATTGTACTAGTGCAGCTGGTCTGTGAGGCTGACAAAGTGTGGCAGAGACGTGAAGGAAAGCTGTGAGCAGCCAAGCGCAGAAACTCCTTAGGTTCCCACCTCCCAAAGTCAGTGTGAGCTACGGAATAGCATATATCCTGCTGGTCTTAACATAATGCAGGATTGAGTCACAAAAAAAAATCAGGCTTTTAAGAAAACAATGATCATTTGCTGCTGTTCTCTTACCAACCAAATGTTGGGTTTTTTTCCTGTTGTTATGCTTTAAAATAAACAAAACGGTGATATTTTAGTCTGTCAATATGTACCTACTGTGCTTTGCACTGTCTTCTCCTCTTCCTACCACAAAAAAAAAAGAAAAAGAAAAAAAAAAAAAGATAAATTATCCTTAATTTTATCTTGTGGGGTCTCTGCCCTAAACAGTATTGGAATGCTTATGCTGGAAACATTGCGTGAGAATATTCTGTCATTCGATGCAAAACAAAATCCTTGATTTCACTTCAGTTTTTAAGATTTGCAAGTATTTCTGTTACTCTTTTTACTCTGAATGTTTATTTCAATAATATTAACTGGTTTTAATGTTGGTTTAATTCCTGTTAGCTTTGCTGGTGCCTCTGTGCCCATTAACCCCTTCTTTCAAACTGGATTCCACTGATTCCAGTGGAGTTCTGCACAGTTCTGTTCTTGCAGATTCACACACAAAGTCCAAGCTCTTGCAGTAATATGAATATTGTTAAATGCAGGAAAGTGTCATTATGTAAAAATTCTGGTGACAAGTACCTGTCACAGTTACGTTCACACTTACGCAACACATATGCGCTCAAAACTTACTTTCAGGTAGTATGTTCAAGATTTTCCGTAACACAATCTGATAGGTAAACTGTCCTTAGTGCTTATGGCTTTGAGATGAGGAAACCTATCATGAACAAACTTCATCGCAGATAAGATGTGACACAAGAACTCCTGTATGACAATACCCTTTAGGCCTTACATAACCCTTTGGACACTGTGGCACACTGTGTTGAAAGCATTAGGAATGAGGTTGGCTCTGGGGAACTTGAAGTTCCGCAGTATCATTTGTTTGGGCTTGCCATCTATACAGTTAAAGAGTTGTTACACGTATCACTTTCTCCCAGTTATCTGAAATACGAGTCAATCAAAACAAAAGTGGAAGGCATATTTGTGAACAAAGCAGATGTGCATGTTTGCGGAGTTTGTTGTCACATTTTCATAGCTCTCATTTTCTGTCCTGCCCCATCTGGGCAAATAGGTTTGAATTTTTGGCGAGTCCAGGTAGCTGCTACCTCAGCAACAACCTGGGCATGAGACACGACTGTTAAAGGAAAAAACCTTCACCCTGGTAAGTATCTGGAAGTCTCTCATGGCTCCAGCTTCCACCCACAGCTAAAACCCTGGCCATCTTCGTTCTGTTCAACTGAGCAGGAGCAAGAAAGCCCTACAGTGTGCTTAGCATGATAAATATATGAATATGTCTCTCAGGAATCCTGGTTGTCCATGGGTTCCCTGCAGGATGCCCTGTCACGGCCAGGCCAGTTAATAGCTAAAAGCACGTGCAGAGATAGAAATAGTTTCTAAACTCGGAAAGCAAACGTGAACCGGGATCCACGCGGACAGGCTCCTGGAGCTCAAACGGCGAGTCTTCCCCTTCGGATCTGATAGCAACCTCAGGACCACAGTGTACCATCAACTCATTTCTTTACCTTAACCAAATGTGAAATATGGTCTGACTGAAGGGGAACCAAAGCTTAAATGAATTTATTAAATAAAAAGCCAAACCAAAACAACAAAAAAAAATCTTATGAGAATCCGTATATATTAAACTATCCTCCTATGAACGTGATAGAATCAACTGTACCTCACACTCTAGGCCTTTAGAACTGGGGCTCTGTGGTGGTTGAAGCACAGGAGAAAACCGTGAAGAGGCAGCCAAGTTGCCGCCATTAACGGGGTACGCCACTTGCGCAAATTTGCCTTCTCTCCCGGGCCCTACCGCCAACCCCGTGGCGTAACGGCTTTCGTGAATACGGATGCTGCACTGCGGCGATGGCACAGTTCAACCAAACTTCCTCCCTCTGCCTCCCACTCCGACGTTAAGGCCACCCCCTTGCTTGGTTGTGATTGGCAAGACGGGCGGAGCCCTTCACGGCGATTGGCGGCTGCCGGAGGGAGGTGGGGTAGGTTGCGTGAAGGGTAATAAAGTTAGTGGGGCTGGCCCGGTGCGCTTTAGACGCGGCGGCGGGTCGGCTCTCTATGGAGGTGGCAGAGGGAAGTGTCGGGCCGTTGCTGCTCCTGCTGTGGTGACTCGGAGACTCGCCCTGTCTCGCGCGCTCCCCCCTTCCCCTCCCCAGCCCCGCTCCCCGGCTCCCTTCCCCTCCCCCCCCTTCTCTTGCCTTTTCCCCTGCCCTTGGTAGCCGCCGGGACCCGGGGAAGCTGACAAGGCCTTAGGGAAGGTGAGAAACGCGGGAGTGGCGGGAGAGTGGTGTGGGGCCGGGAGAGAACGGGTACTGCTGCAGCCGCCGCTCAAAATGGCGGCTGCCCGGAGTGGCCGCCATTTTCTCGTCAGTTTCTTCTCGCTTTCTTCCGCACAAAATGGCGGCTCGGGTCGGTGGCCGCTCCCGCTGCCTGCTCTCGGGTTACCGCGGCCGCTAAGCGAAGGGGTGGAGGAGCTCGGCAGCCCCCGCCAGGCGCGGGAGGGAAGCGGAGCAGAAGCGCTTGAGGCTAGAGCCGCATGTCTGCAGCGAGGGAGATGGGGGCGGGTAGTGTCGGTTCGTAGCTTCCCCAGGGCTGCGGGATCCTCCTCTCTGGGGGCTCCGGGCGGCTTGTCCTTGTGGGGAGCGGCCTCGGTGCACGTAGCGGGCTGCGGTTTAGGATCCGCATTGTTGGGGGGGTGGTGGGGGTGAAGTTGTTCTCAAACAACGGTGACGGTTTTTTTTTTTTTTTTTGCCCACGTTCATTTACTCTTGTCGTGGGAGAGCGGAATACCGAGAAGCCGTGTGTGTCGGCAGCGGCCTCGCCCGTGTTTCTCCTTCAGGGCGGCGAGTGAGGCGAAGGCGCTGGTTGCGCGGGGGTGGCGGTGCGGCGGATACCCACCCCTTCTCCCCGGGCGGAGCGGGGCGGGCGCCGTTTTCCGCCGGCGGCGAAGAAGCGCGGCCCTTTCGCCCGCCTCACGGAGAACAAAGAGCCGGCCGGGCTCCCGGCGGCGCCTGAGCCTGGAAGCGGGCGGCGCCCGGCAGGGGGAAGGGGAGGCGGGTCCGCGCTCCCGGAGCCGCCAGCTCCATGCGGCAGGGCCGCGCCTGCCTCCTGCGGGGGGCGCCCCTCCCGCTCCGCAGCCCTTTTGTTCGGCGGCCGCCATGTTGGGAGCCGTTCCTCGTGCCTCGGCCGGTGCCGCGCGCGCGGCGGTAACGGCCGCAGCGCGGGGAGCCGCGTTCTGCGGGGCGGCTGCCGGGCGGGCTCGCCGAGGCGCTGCCTGCGTGCTGGGAGCTGTAACGTCTCGGAGCGGATCTGTGATGGGGTCTCAAAATGCCTCCGGGGTTTTTTTATGTGCTGCCCAGTGATTAGCTTTCTGCTACGTGAGCAGTGCAGTGATTTTGGGGTTGCTTTTTTATTTTTTTTTCCCTACTGCTGTCTTAAAAGCTAAAATTTGAGGTGGGGAGGAGCGATATCTTTGGGGTTTTTTTGCATTATTTAGACTTAGATGCAGAACACATCACTTTTACTGTGTTAAGTGTGCGGTTTGTGATCTGGTACTGTGCACTTTAAAATTCGACTGCTTTGTCTTGCCATAATTAGTCATGGTTTGCGAAGCATATCAATAGAGGAGTCATCTAATTATGCTGTAATACCAGGAAAAAAAACCCCACTCTTTTTCTGCAAGTGCTTTTAGGGGGCGACAGGGTAATTTTGAGGCTCTTATGTTCCCAGTCGGTGATTCCTTTTTCTCTTCACGCCCCCACTGGAAAATATCACTATGATGATGAAATTGGCTTTTCTGTGGGTTTCCCGAGTGTTGCACAAATAAGAGGTTTCTTGCCTTTCATGAAGTTTAATGTTTGGGTGTATGCTTTTCTTGTACTTTTATTGTAAGTTAGATATTATGGCTGCTAGTAAAACAACCATAATATGGACACTTGATTTGTCTTTCTAGGTTTTGTTTTTCCCCACCCCGTCAATTTAATTTTATTCTTTTGAAGATTCTTCGTTGTCAAGCCGCCAAAGTGGAGAGTGCGATTGCAGAAGGGGGTGCTTCTCGTTTCAGGTACTGGTGCTTTTTGTTTGTTTGATGTACACTTGGCAGTGGAAACTGTCCTTTGAGGAGGATTTAAATTGGCCTTGTGTTTATACCAAAACTGACACGTAATTGAAAGTATTTGGATTTTGAACTTACACAAGATTGTTTTTCACAGTGCTTCTTCAGGCGGAGGAGGTGGTAGGGGTGCACCTCAGCACTATCCCAAGACTGCCAGCAACAGGTATGTCATCTTGCTTTTCAATTTGGCATGATTTGGAAGGTAGACAACAAGGAATGCCTGCTGAGTTGATGGCATATTAATGTTCTCTAGTCCGTGGCAAGATAGCATACAGTCTGTTGAACGTATGTGTGATGATAGTGACATGAGGTGCGCAGACTTTCATGCATTTCACTTTAAAAGTTTAGAGGAAAGGTTTTCTTGGGTGTCTTTTTCTTCATGTTTTTGTTGCATGAACACTGTGCAACAGATGTTGTGGTGTTGGTAGGGGGAAGTATATGCTCTTAGCAGAGCCGGTAACAGAATTAGCTTAAGTAAGGCAATACTGAAAGGCTAAAAGGTCAGTTCTTGAAATTTTTTGTTTCTGTTTAACAATCACAGCGAGTTCCTGGGGAAAACCCCAGGGCAAAACGCTCAGAAATGGATTCCTTCACGAAGCACTAGACGAGATGACGACTCCGCAAATGACAAAGAACGACATGATGCAATCTTCAGGAAAGTAAGAGGGTAAGTTCTTTCTAAGATTATTTTTTTTCTTACTGTTTTCTTCAGGCTAGACATAAGGAAGAAATTTTTTACAGTGAGGGTGGTAAAATGCTGGCCCAGGTTGCCCAGAGAGGTGGTAGATGCTCCATCCCCGGAGACGTTCAAGGCCAGGCTGGATCAGGCTCTGAGCAACCTGATTTAGTTAATGGTGTCCCTGCTCATTGCAGGGGGTTTGGACTAGATGATTTGAAGGTTCTTTCCAACCCAAACTATTCTGTGATTCTATACAACTCCAGTAAATGGGCTGGAGGAAAGGAAGACGTGGGTCTTGAGTTTGAGAGGAGAGGGGCCTGGGGCTATGGTGGCCTTTGGAGGGGATGAGGCAGAAACTCATATGCCAGCAGCAGCAAACACTTGAAGCAGTTCTTGTGAAAGAATTAGTCTGTGCAATACTTCAGTCAAAAAAAATGATTGGAAAGTTGCACTTTTTGCAATTTTTGTTTAATAGACTTAAAAAGTAAAGGCGAACTTGGGTCTGAAGTCCCTTGTAGCATGCTTACAAGATCTGTAATCTGGACTTTTCTTATTTTCTTTTTAGCATACTAAATAAGCTTACTCCTGAAAAGTTTGACAAGCTATGCCTTGAGCTCCTCAATGTGGGTGTAGAATCTAAGCTCATCCTAAAAGGGGTCATACTGCTGGTAAGTTGGTTGCGTTTTTTTTAACGACAGGTTTCTTGCATGCTAAAGAGGTTGGCTGGTTTTGATGGAATGCAGAAGTAACATGGCTAATGTGGGGTGGTTGATAGTCTGAACATACAGAAAATATCGTTAGGCCTTTTTGTGTAAAAGGGGTATACATTAGCAATCTTACTTCTCTGACCCCCTGTTTTTTCTCTTCTGACAAACAAGTCTAAGAGTCTTGAAAAGCTACCACAGGTGGTATCTTAAACTGGTTTAATTATCATGTTGCTTCATTAATCTGGCAACACTAACTTCAGTGTTTGTATGATGAGCTTCAAATTTGTCCCATTTGTTGGGTAGGGGTTATAGAAATTCATTGGTAGCGTAGAGTAGTTTTTTTCCTTAGCTTCAGCGTTACCACTAGTGTTAAACATTATTTCTGTATGTTTGATGAAATAGCAAAAATAGTTAGATGTTCTAGGTCACACAAAATGGTAATATTCCATTATGTGTCTTGCAGTTTGCTTTTCTGATAATGTTCGCATCCTACTACATGCTACCTTATTTAAAATAAATCTATTTAGATTGTAGACAAAGCCCTTGAAGAGCCCAAGTATAGCTCACTGTATGCTCAACTATGTCTGCGACTGGCAGAAGATGCACCCAACTTTGATGGCCCATCAGCAGAGAGTCATCCAGGACAGAAGCAAAGCACAGTGAGTGCCTTTCCCAATCTGGAATGATTGATTTTGCTAGTATGCATAGTTCCACTGATCAGCTTAATTGTTTCGTTTTCTTTCTTAGACATTCAGACGCCTCCTAATATCTAAACTTCAAGATGAATTTGAAAACCGAACCAGAAATGTTGATAGTAAGCTTTAAAATAATTTTCAGTAATGAATTTTATTTATTTTCTCTCTCCACAGCCATATTAAACAGGCTTCTTTGTTTTCCAGTCTATGATAAGCATGATGGTCCCCTCCTCCCTGAGGAGGAGGAACAGAGAGCCATTGCCAAGATCAAGATGCTGGGGAACATCAAATTCATTGGAGAACTTGGCAAGCTTGATCTTATTCATGAATCTATCCTTCATAAGTGCATCAAAACAGTGAGTATTCAGATTGAGTGTGGGTTAAGAGAAATAGGACTTCTGAAGTTAAAGTGTAAATATTTATGGTGCTCTGGGAATCTTGAAGTATAAAATAGCACAAATGTTTCCTGTCAACTATCTGCCCCCTGCTGTTAGAAGTAAATAGTCTTTTGGTGTGATTAAAAAGTAAAATTGACTTTGTTCAAAGCCATGGGAATTTTCTCCAAGTGAAGATGTCGTTTGGCCTAGACAAAAGTATTACAGGTACTTAAGTACATAGACTTATGAGTAATGAGTACTTCAATTAACAATTCTTAAAAACTAATTTTCAAGTCCATATGTCTTCAGAACAAGATCAAATGTTTTTGCATGTCCTTGTGTACAAAGTTGACACTTAGTAGAAATAGTCATATAGTATGTTGAAGTACCTAATTCCTATTTGCTGTTTCAGCTTTTGGAAAAGAAGAAGAGAGTCCAACTCAAAGATATGGGGGAGGATTTGGAGTGCCTCTGTCAGATAATGAGGACAGTGGGACCTAGATTAGACCATGCAAAAGCCAAGGTATGTGCATATCCACTGCAGTCATTAAACTAGTTAAATTCTGTGGTTAAGACTAACTGCTTGAACCTTCTGTATTCAGTGTTCTATTTATAACTACAAAGCTGAGGTGTGACCTTCAGAGAGCAGGAGTGCCAGCTATTGCTCCTGCACCAAATCTCTTTGTAGCAAAAGGAGTCAACCTTTGACATGGTTTTAAATCTGTTTCTAGAATGCAGTTAGGGTCATTAGGAAGTTGTAAAAGCAAGAGTCTTGTTTCTCTAAATGCTATTTGAAAAGAAGTCTTGATATATTAGCTTTCCTTAAGCTATCTGGGAGATTGAGATGTCAGGAAAGGGAAGTCTGTTCTATTATTTGATTACTTTTTTTTAGATGTCTTTCATGTGGTCACCTTTCCTGAAAATACTCAAGACACTGATAGAATTAGCCCTCACTTGTAATATCATTTTTGTTCCCCCCAGTCCTTAATGGATCAGTACTTTGCCCGTATGCGCTCCTTGATGTCAAGTAAGGAATTGCCAGCAAGGATTCGTTTCCTGCTGCAGGTATGATGATAAAATAGGTTACTGCTTCCTTTTTCTTGTGAAGTTGTCTTGAATCTTTTCTTAATAATTCATTATGTTTCAAGGATACTGTGGAGTTGAGAGAACACAACTGGGTTCCTCGCAAAGCTTTTCTTGACAATGGACCAAAGACTATCAATCAAATCCGTCAAGATGCAGTAAAAGTAAGTGTTACAAGTAAAGTCTTGTGCTGAGCTTTTGCTCAAGTGTTGAAGTGAATCTTTACGCTGTTGGCTCTGTGTCACAAAACTTACGCTTTGTGCTTATGAGTAGTTTTCACAGAGGAATATGCCAGTAAGGGGTCAAGGGTTAAAATCGGATGGACTTGTATTTTTCTGGGCTAAGAACTTGATTTTTTCAGGGACTGTTACTCCAAACTGACCAAAACTACAATTCCTGTTTTAAAGGATCTGGGAGTGTTTATTCCTGCTCCTATGTCTCAAGGGATGAGAAGCGACTTCTTTCTGGAGGGACCTTTTATGCCACCCAGGATGAAACTTGACAGGGACCCACTCGGAGGGCTTGCTGATATGTTTGGACAAATGCCAGGTACACTGAAATTGCAGGGCTGATGTGGTGACTGTAGCTGTACTGTATTGAACAAGAACTGAAATTGTGGTTTTTCTCCTTAACAATACAGGTAGCGGAATTGGTACTGGTCCAGGGGTTATTCAGGATAGATTTTCACCCACCATGGGACGTCATCGTTCAAACCAGCTCTTCAATGGCCATGGGGGTCACCTCATGCCTTCTGCGCAAGCCCAGTTTGGAGACCTAGGCAAATCTTTTCTGAAAAGTCAGGTAAGGAAGATGGTGTTCACAAGGCGACTTCAGCATGTTTATAAGCTCTTCTGCAGATGCGTATGTTATGGATTATAGTCTGCTTATGTTTCAACACTTCCTCAGATTTGATTCTGATAAAAACTGACGCTCAGCTGATACAAAAATCCTAATCCACCTTTTAAATTGTGCAAGAGATGCAAGGAATACACTTTTTTTACTGAAAAAAAAGGTGCATGTGGCTTTGGTGGGTCAGAATGGTGTGTGTTATTTAAAAGATAGCCCTGTTTTTAGGGATAGATGCTACCCTCCCACCACCCCTGCTCCTTCTTTCTCCCTTCCTGGCAAATAGAACCTTTGTTCCTCTGGTCCCTCTGGTAACTACTTACCATATGATGTACACCACTCCATCATCTGCACTTCTTTCTCTATATCTCCCTTTCTGAAATAGGGGCAAAGCCAGCTCTACCATAACCAGAATCAGGGACTCTTATCCCAGCAACAAGGACAGTCGAAGGATATGCCACCTCGGTTTTCTAAGAAAGGACAGCTTAATGCAGATGAGGTACATTACATGCCTACATTACTTAAAGCCTATTCGAAATATTGCCCAATGATTATAGCAAGACGCGTTATTATGAGGACTAATGCTGGAACTCTTCCTCCTTCTCCTCCTCCTCCTTCTTTGTCCCTTCCACTTTGACCTTACCCCCCTCACTTTTCCTCAGGGTATCCAGCGTCCTATGAGCAAGACTGAGATATGAGGGCAATTTCTTGGGGTGTCCCTTCCTTCCCCCACACCTCCCCAAGAACACTACTCTGACATCAGTTCCCATGCATCATACTGATAACAGTACACTTGACTAAAACTTCAGAAAATCCTGAACTCTAGAAACTTAAACCCTGAAGTGCTGGACCAGGCTAATTTTTTTTTTTAAAGAACTGGCTAATAGGCAAAATGTCAATTGCAGAGTAAACTGCATTGTTGTTTTGAGTGTTAACCAGACTTGTATCCTGATTTCTGAGCAATTGGTAGAGTTTTATCTTGGCTGTAAAATACATCAGCAAACATGCAAAGTATCTTCTTGGGTCTCTAACATACTGCATCTAAAAGGAGCAATTCCAGATCTTGATACCAATGGAACTAAATAACAATAACTCATAGCAAGCTGTGATTCATGGAGTTGTGCTTTTGGGGAAACTTCAGTACATGTGGCTTAATGTATATTTGAGTGTTAACAAAAGTCATGCTTCAGTGGGATCAGTTGCATGCATCCATGTCTGTGGATTCTTGGTCAGAATCTTGAAACAGTTTGAGGGTGTTTTTTCTGACTTACCTGTTTACAGATTAGCCTGAGACCTGCTCAGTCTTTTCTAATGAATAAAAACCAAGTGCCAAAGCTTCAGCCCCAGATAACTATGATTCCACCCAGTGCTCAACCACCACGCACTCAGACACCACCTTTGGGACAGGTAAATATAAAGATTATGGTTTATTGTTTGCTCTACTTAAATGTCTTCATGCATATTGAATTTAGACCTATTTCTAATATGGCAGGGCAGAGAGACATTGTTCATTGCAGAGAGCAGGATATAGAAAAAGAATATCTGAACCTCATTTGACTTCTAGCTGCCTTTGTACATGGTGTTCTTAAACTTGATTTAAATGCGTGTAGATGGTACTGCAAAGAACCACCCTGGGTACTGTCTTTTTTTCAGCCTCCTCAACTTGGTCTTAAAACAAACCCACCACTTATACAAGAAAAGCCTGCAAAGACCACCAAGAAACCACCTCCTTCTAAAGAAGAGCTACTTAAGCAAACTGTAAGTTGAATATGTAACAGTGCTTCTTGAAGCCTTGTGTGTGCTCTTAAATGTTTAACTATTTTTTTTCTCTCTAGGAAGCCGTTGTGACTGAATATCTGAACAACGGAAATGCTAATGATGCTGTCAATACTGTGAGAGAAATGAGAGCTCCAAAACACTTCATTCCTGAGATGTTGAGCAAAGTAATCCTTCAATCTCTAGATAGATCAGATGAAGACAAAGAGAAAGCAAGTACTTTGATCAGCTTGCTCAAGCAGGAGGGAATAGCCACAAGTGACAACTTCATGCAGGTACTGCAATCTAATAGGCGCTCAGTCCTTGTTGCTTGGCTGTTTTCTAAGTTCTATTGATCTGAGGAGGTAAAAATAATGTATAAACTGGTGATGGGTATAAGTGATGAGGAAGTGTGGGTATGGAATTTCAGGAACTGGAAATGGGGAACCTGCTGGCAAGTGATTCAGTGCATCAGACAAACTTGAGGCTTCTAGCTAGTAAGAGTATTACTGTGCACAATAACAGAACTACTTCAGAAGTTCAGCTTGTGTGTTTACTGTTTCTTAGGCATTCCTAAATGTATTGGACCAGTGCCCCAAACTGGAGGTGGACATACCATTGGTGAAATCCTACTTAGCGCAGTTTGCAGCCCGTGCCATTATTTCAGAACTGGTGAGCATTTCTGAACTGGCTCAACCACTGGAAAGTGGCACCCATTTCCCGCTCTTCCTGCTTTGCCTTCAGCAGTTAGCTAAGTTACAAGATCGTGAATGGCTGACGGAATTGTTCCAACAAAGCAAAGTGAATATGCAGAAAATGTTACCAGGTAAGAGTTACCACATAGCTCGTATTGACACCTCACATTAGTGTGTGCAAGGTGGTGGGTTTTTTTCCTTTAGTCTTTACACCAGAGTAAAATAACAGAGTTATTTTGATGGAATCGACTGTCAGGAGTCTTAAGAATGGTGTTTGTTAAAAGGTGGTTGGACCAGGTAGGTTTTGGTTGGCACCAGCACTTAAGTGTGTCTCTTATCTGTTTGTCAGAAATTGACCAGAACAAGGACCGCATGCTGGAGATCTTAGAAGGGAAGGGGCTTAGCTTCTTGTTCCCGCTTCTGAAACTGGAGAAGGAACTGCTAAAGCAAATAAAATCAGATCCATCCCCTCAAGCCATCTACAAGTGGATTAAAGATAACATTTCACCCAAACTTCATGTAGATAAGGGATTTGTGAATATATTAATGACCAGGTGAGATGCTGTCTTAATGTAGTTTATGTATATGTTTTATTAAGATAACCAGTAAGTCGCTAATTCTGTAAAGGCTGACATGTAGCCTGTGCAGAAAAAACACAGTACACAGGGAGATAAATTGTTCTGAGCAGACCTACCCTGTATATTAAACACTCTTTGTACTAGAGAAAAAAAGTGAGTCTCCAGGCTTCCATCGGTGTAAAGTGTTGCTTTTGCTTGGGAAGAACTCTAGACCTGTGTTCTTTCTCTACAATGTTTCAGAGCCCTAAGGAGCAAAACTAGGATTCTTGTGCACAGTCAACCACAATAGTATTCCACTGTGTATGCACACAACTGCTGATACAGGCAGGAGGATATTTTTAGTAACAGCTAGC
Organism: Caloenas nicobarica; assembly: GCF_036013445.1. Lineage (NCBI taxonomy): Eukaryota > Metazoa > Chordata > Aves > Columbiformes > Columbidae > Caloenas > Caloenas nicobarica. The sequence continues at coordinate 57,727,517 of NC_088249.1, read as the reverse complement.
AAACTGAACTTGAAGGTAGCTGCTGTATCTTTGTTGACAGAACCTAACCTTTTCTCTTTTTGGTCCAGTTTCTTGCAGTATATTTCTAGTGAAGTAAACCCACCTAGTGACGAATCGGATTCTTCATCTGCTCCATCTAAAGAGCAGCTCGAGCAGGAAAAACAGCTGCTTCTTTCCTTCAAGCCGGTAATGCAGAAGTTCCTCCATGACCATGTTGATCTGCAAGTGAGTGCTTTATATGCACTCCAGGTGCACTGCTACAACAATAACTTTCCAAAAGGTATGTGCATCAGGACCTTGCCCAAAATTGAACTTGCTGTCTGTGTGTGGTTTTCAGGCTTGTAGTGACTTAAAGAGTGAAGTAAACTATTTAGAAGGTTATAAGGCTAACAAAGTTTAAATCTACTTTCACAGGCATGTTACTGCGCTTCTTTGTTCATTTCTATGACATGGAGATCATTGAAGAAGAAGCCTTCTTGGCATGGAAAGAAGATATTACTCAAGAGTTTCCAGGGAAAGGCAAGGCTTTATTCCAGGTAAATTTGATAACCTTAGAGATTTGTGTTCTGTGATCACTGCTGCACCGGAGTGTTTGAGACAACTTTGAAATAGTGACTAAGACTTCTTAATATCTAGAAACTTAATGGAGTATTCCACTAGGAAGGAGTGAAGCAAGATGAACTAAATATTTTTTTCTTTAGTAGAGACCTGCATCTAGTGCTAAGTGTGGCTGGATGGATGTTTTTTTAAAATGAGTTGGGGAGGCAGGGGAAAGCAGTGTTCTGCAGAAGTACAGCATGGGGAAATAATTCCTGCTGCCTTAAACCAGTTTTATGTAACTGCAGGTAAACCAATGGCTGACCTGGCTGGAAACTGCTGAAGAAGAAGAATCTGAAGAAGAAGCTGACTAAAGAACCAGCCAAAGCCTTAAATTGTGCAAACATACTGTTGCTATTATGTAACTGCATTTGACCTAACCACTGCGAAAATCCATTCCGCTGTAATGTTTCACAATATTTAAAGCAGAAGTATGTCAGTAGGATATCCTCTGCAAAAGGTTTTTGTAGTATGTCTTATAGTCTACAATAAAAATATTTTAGAGTATCTTTAATGTTTAGATAACAGTGTATTAGCAGCATGCAATAATTACATTATAAGTTCTCGAGCAGAAGCAGTCTGTTGCAAGGGTCTTCTTTGCTGCCAGTTATCATAGGCTGTTTTTAAGTTAGAAAACTGAATAGCAACACTGAATACTGTAGAAATGCACTTTGCTCAGTGTAATACTTGAGTTGTTGCAATATTTGATTATCCATTTGGTTGTTACAGAGAATCCTTAACTGTAATCGATGGTTGTTGCCGTAATAGTATATTGCCTGTATTTCTACCTCTAGTTATGGGCTTTATGTGCTAGGTTTTAATATCCTTGAGCCTGGGCAAGTGCACAAGTCTTTTTAAAACAAACAGTTTACTTGCACAAAAACTGACCAGTTGAAGAGATGGTTTAATGCCCTTTTGGAAGAGGTTTTTGTGGGTGTGAAACATGACATGGTGAGAAATTTGAATTGGTCCCTCTATTATAGTACTGAAATTAAGTCTACTTAATTTATCGAGACATGTTCATGCCCTGATTTTATATACTTGTATCTATCAATAAACATTGTGATACTTGACTTGTTTTTGAATGTCTCCCAGTAGAAAAGCTTTGACTGACAACTAGCTGACTTATGGAAAGAAACATTAGTGGGAGTTGACTTAGACTGGGACAGTCTTCAGATTCTCTTCATAATAATTGTCTTGACATGCAAATGAGTTCTAAATAAGGTCACAGATGAGATTAGACACTACAGATTTGCTGTGACAGGAGGAAAAATTTAAAAATTCTGCTGAAGAAATGGTAGGAGTTTGCCTTGTGGTCCAACGTATGCTTTATCAGTATGTACTTTTAACTTTCTAATGCTTTGAACTTTCCTCAGGTCACATGCATGTTTTTTAATCAAGTGGCACTGACTTAGCTGCCTACTTTTCAAATTGGCAAAAAAACCCTTACAAAAGTTAAATTATATTGCATTGTACAGGCTTGAAATGTCATCTATTAAATACTCAAAATACCTGACTTCTAGAACCTTGTACCTAGTGAAATTTTTTTTTAACCTTGTTGATACTTGAACTGTTAAAAGGTGATGTAATGGCAAAACAGTAGTGTCTCCTTGACTGAAACTTGGTTTTGCCAGTGCTGGAAGTGCTTTAGGCTATGCTTCTGCATTGTGGGAGATTAAAAAGGAGCATGAGGAAAGTACTAGACATCATAAAAGGGCTTGCTTGCAGGGGAGGGATACTTTGCATTTCTGCACCTTAAAAGTGCTGTGAGTAGAGGAGTGGGTCTGGTTCTCATGTTTTGCATGCAGTTGGCTTCCTGACCCACTGATATGATGGTGGCCTCTTGCAGACTTTAACTGGGCTTCATTCAGTGGGTCTCTTCAGATACCCCAGTAACTTGCTTTATAATGTGTAGCCCAGTAAATCAAAGGGTACTGTGGTTCTGTAACTGAATGACCATAAAGGGCAATTATCTTGAATTGCTAACAAAAATTCCATCACACTTAAAACACCATCTGTACATTTCAGAGATGTGGCGTATTTGGCAGTAAACAGGAAAGCAGGATATTTCTGTAGAGTCTAGTTTAAAAGAAAAAGGAAGGCACTACCTACACTGCAGGGGTTTGAGGTTTGGAGCTGGCTGCTTTTGATGTAGCTGATGTAACTAACATGTAACAGTAGTAAGCAGTGACATCGTGGGACCTCTAAAAAAGGTCTATGTTCCAGTCAGGATGAAGAGTAATCTGTCAATGCTACAGGGGCTGGAGGGTTTACCCCTCAGTTCATGCCCATTCCCACATAAAGATGCTTCTCAAGTGGATGTCCAACATAGTTACTAAGGTTCTGCAGTTAAATACCCTTTATTGGGGTAGAAGAACACAAGTTACAGTTTGAAGGTTCCTGATGCTAAATTCTGCTGGTTTGGAATTGCAGTTTCACTTTGAGTGTAGTAAGATCTAGAGTAGTGAAATTTAGCTTTTTTTTTTTTTTTGTAACAGAGTCGTATTTCTCAACAGTGTTTTTAGTTTCACTTGTGTTTAAACTTTTGCTGTTTGAGCTGATCACTTGAGTGGTGTATGCCACTACAGTGCTACTTTTTTGTGTACTTAGTTGCAGGTTTCTAGATAGCTGATGCACTTAATTCCCATGTACTGCAAAGCTGAAGACAGGAACCACAAGTCAAAAAAGAATAATCCATTAGCTTCCAACTAAATTTACTGTAGAGGTGACCAAAAAAAGGTGAGAGTAGAAGGAAGTGCAAGTAGAAACCAATTCCCAATCAAAACTTCAGGAAAATAGTACCAGAGCCTGCAACTATTTTGCCAGAGTTTTGGAGAAGGTTAAGTTGGCACCTGTAGATTGTTTTAATAGCATAACTAAGCCTTGTATTCTTGCCCAGTCTAAAATATAAATACTACAATATTACATACTTGTGTGGGGAGGCTTTGCTGCTTGGCTTATTTGTAACCAGTTGCTGAGTTAGGAACTCTGTTAGGGAAGAGGGAAACGTTAAGAAACATAGAAAAAATGGAGCAGAATATAGGCAGCAGAAAATGCTACTAACCTGTAGAATTACTCTCCATTACCAGATGCTTGCAAAATTTACATGCAGTTAGTATGAACAGATCTGGTTTCCTGAAACTGGTATAAAAATGGCTCTTACAACTGCAGTGTAAACATCAGAAGGGTGAGGAAAGGGATAATCTTAACTTGATCTTCAGCTACTTGTTGTGTTTCAGTGTTTGACTGTAGTGCCTGTGACTAAGTCAATCTGGAAAAAGGAGTAGGTGTTCAGTTGGTCTAACTTCTATGTGGCTTTTAACTATGAGTTGCATTGTACTTTAAATGTAAATAGAATGTACTCCATCTAAATAGTAAAGTCAGTCAATATTAAACCAATATAACTGTTCAATGATAATGGCTTTTATTAGTATTAATTTTGTTAAATGTAGGTATAACAGACTCACATGAGGACTGGAGAAAAAAATGCATATTAAACATGTTTCGTACCTGTTGAGTCCTGAAGTTTACCTTCTGAACTGCAGAACTAGGCTGCGGTTACTGTTCAGGGACCTTCACTCCCTTGGGTCAGCGCTGCCTGGTGTACTTGGCAGAAGTGCTGAAAAGCATGGCCACTAAATGGGACAAGCCAGAGCAGATTCAAAGGTGGCTGCAAGAGAAGTTATGCATTGGTTATTGAAAATGAGCAGTTGCTGTGAATTGTCACCTTTTCCAAGAAATAAAGCATAATAGTTAACCTGTTTATTGTCAGCATTTATACCAGTAGAAGACTAGCTCTCTTCTTCAAGCTCCGGTTGTCTCTGGTGGGTAGATACATTAAATTTAGATATTTCAGGAACGCATTCTGTTCAATGTTTCTAAGAGTCCTAATTGCACAAGCATCACTTTTCTGGGAAAATAGCAGGAAGAAGCCTTACATGGGTGGGGGGGAGAGGAGGTTGGTACAGAACCAGAATTTTTGTGTGACCTGGCTGACCTTTTAGCAGATGAAAGCTTCCACCTGAATGCTATCTGGATTTAGAGGCTTTTCTCTGGAGCTGTGAAATAGATCAGCATAGCCTCTAGTCACAGTTGCTGTAAATTTTTTGAATACATCTCAATTACCCTAGCCCATGTTGCAATCCAGGCTAGTGGCTACAGTGCTGATAAAAGATGAGTTTATTGCTTGTTCATCCTTATTCTCTAAAATCAGTTAACAGAGAGCTGGTGCAGCAAACCAACAGAGCTTACTCTTACATGTACCTGGAGAAACCTGCATTCATTAACTGTTGCTTGCTGCAGTAGTTTAAATACTGCTTATCTAAGGCCTTAAAATAGAAGTATGTTGGTGTGTCCTTGTCCTGCGTGCAGGGAGTTAGGAGCATGTGGCACCAGCACTGTCACAAGTGTTCCCCTACCTAGTACAAATCGGCAGGAGGAGGTTGATTCTTTGAAAGTTGATGAACAGCAACAGTGCAACTCCTACGGTTTCCTGTGTTCTCCCTGTGCCACCTCCCTCCCCTTTGGGTGGAAGGAAGGGGCAGGCAGAAAAGGAGGGTGGTGATGTATGCCACCATATGTTGAAATAATACAGAATTACTGAGGCAGAAGTACACTGTGGTTAAAACAGGGTCTGGGCTCAAGTATTTTTGGAACGTTCTCACCATATGAGACCCATATGTTAATTTCAAAGAGTTGCTTAAGTAATTATTTGCATCAGATACAAACCAGTTTTGAAGCCAGTGACTTAATGCAATTATCTGCACAAAAATGGAAATGACAATGTGAGACTAGTGGTAGAACACGTCAAGATGTCACACAAAGATCCTAAATTATCAATTGCACTTGTGTAAAGCTACTTTTCCCTTCACCTCACATAAATTGCTATGTTCTCTTGTAACTTTATCATTGCTGCGTTTTATCTTGAATCATGCTGGCCAGAGACTACAGGCACTCAGTGGTTGTCTTGCTTCTATGGGCAGATACAGTCTCAGTCTGCGGGGGCAAAGTCTGCTCATAGGCACATCTATAAATTGGTACAGTTACTCATATGTTGGATCTACAAAAGCAAAATAGAAATAACCATATGCAGCTGAGACTTAAGCTGCTCACTGTAACAGGAAACTGTTCAGCAGAACTATAGTTGCAGATATCAGGGTTTAATTAATAGAACTAGTAATTTAAAGGAGACCGTATCAATATGGTACTGAGATGTCTATAGCGTTCTTTTGCATCTGTTTCCAGAACAACCACGACAAGACCTCCAAAGCAAGCTTGCCATTGCTTCAAAAATAGCTGCATGGAAAACCTTTGCTGTCAAGTCAAAAGATACAAAGCAGTTACAGTATCTCTCTAGATCTGCTCCCATCCAGGTACTGCAGAATAAGCTTCACTTCCAAATGACCAAGAATTCCCTGGAACAAAATCAGGCCTTTACCCCTGAGGTTCAGGGACCAAACAAGATTCTTTAGGTAAGGGTTCCTTGAATGGGGTGGCTTCAAAGTGATATGGGTTCATCTGGATTCATTTATAGAGCCCACATCCATTTCCTCTAACTGATTCCATACAGCTGGTGGTTGGAGACTAGCAAAATGTTATTTTTAATGAGCTGACTAAGCAGCCATGACAACAGTTACACTTGGCATAAATACACAGCTGGAGTGAGGAAAGCAACTATCTGAGTGGAATTATTATCTTCAAATATTTTGAAGTTCATAAAAACATTTAGTTGTTGTTTATGTTAGCAATGAAAGTGCCTGAAGGATCTGATGTGTCAAGTATTCCCGGTATTTTGTTATCTAGGAAGCTATGCAAAACACTTGTTTGTGAAAGGAAAGGGGATCTTTGACTGATTTGATCAAGTATGTGGAGGATGATGAGTGTATAGAATTCATTAGATGTTTTTGGTAGGACAAAGTGAAATTTGAGAAACAAAGGATAAGTTAGCGAGAACATTAGAGTTGAAACTGAAATACAGGTGAAGGTTTGTTTTGCATTTCTATGGTGATCTTGTTTAACCCTCTAAGGAATGATTGCATGTTCTTTCAGACTTCATAGACAGCTGAAGATTTAATCACTTCACTGTGTAGAATACTGGGTGACTGGCCTTTCTCAAGAGGAATCTTGCAGATCTGAATTAAACATTCAAAACAATACTAAACTACACCAAAGTTAGAGTTCACTGTGGTAGCGACTTGCTTTGTTTCTGCTGTTAGCCCGGGCTAGTACTGACATCTGCATCAGCTCAGGGACCCACAGTATGATCATATACTTGAAAATACATCTAATTGGACTTGGCCTCTTAATGTTTTTCCTATATATTAGTCAAATTACAAGCCCAAATTCTAGCAGATTGTTGTGTTGGGAATTTACACTCTGAGGAAATGAGCTTTGCAGATTCCTGCGATAGCACACTGCCATTATGATTCAGCAATAAGATGACATCATACAAACACAAGGCTGGAGAATCAGTTCGCAGCTGCTCCTTTAGAAAACAGTTGCTCTCTGCAGCAAAGTCATAAACAAAGCACCAAGCATGTGTGTTGGGCCAGCACTGCATTCCTGCTAAGCCAGATGCACAAAGCAGGGGAAGGAAGTACTTAAGGCCTTGGTTTTTTCTGTATGTATATATACACATGTATATTTTATATATATGTATGTACATGACAAACATCTTTTACATATATCCCCATTTATTTGTATTCCTTTTGTTCCTCTTAGACATGCCATTGGGTTACTCCATTATTTTAAGCTTGCATTGCTTGCAGAGTTAATATCACAGATTCTGATTAACAGTAGAAGCATGAATACTTATCCTCAACACAATAAAACAACAGGAACTGCACTCAAGTACAGCTGACACTTTAAATAATCTCAAAACATGCACTACAGTGACCCAATCTGAGAAACAGAGGACTCTCTCCATTTCATCCGAAGATAGTTTTGAAGTAGAGGCCAAGCAACAAGAGCCAGGGCAGACATACTGTGCTTCTGTTTTTCACTTCCAGCTTTGTAAAAGCTTGATCAGAGGTGTGTCGGCTTTCAGGAGGACATGAAGAACTGATTATTCACTGGATCAGTACAGTTTCAGTTCCTGCTCCAGTGAACATTTCCATGGTGACCTGCAATTTCCCACAGTTTTCCATCTATAGAATTGATGTAAAATCAGTACTACTGTAACTTGATCAACTTCCAAGACCATGAATGAGGTATTCAAATATTATGAGAGGCCATTCATAAGTTCAATTAAATAAATAGCTGGCTGGAGTATCTCTGATAAAATACAGCAGTAGTACAAGCCATAGGAAAGTATGTTATCCTATCCACTATCCCTACTGAATTCTTGCCAGTGCAAATTGCATAGTAGTCAGAAAGGACTGAAAAAGAGCTCGATTCAGGAAGTGGGTCAACATGCAAATAATGTAATATTTTACATATTCTTCTAGAAGACTCTGCATGCTTAATCCAGCTTATAAGAGGAAATTTCATTGGTTCAAATTCTTCCTTTCCCTCTCGCTTTTATAAACAGACTGCTCCTATAAATGCAGGTAATACTGTTATTTCTAACATACAAGCTTTGGATTTCATCTTTAAATAGGAAACATTCAAGATAATAACAAAGATTGCGTCGAATCCTGGTAATCCCCCTGTCACCCATGCAGTAAAACACATAACCAGCAGCTGAGAAACTGGACATCACACCCTGGAAACACTTAGTAGAAGCACAAGCTTTTCTGTACAACCTACTGTGCACATTAGAACAGCTCAATCTTGCACAAACATCAGCCCGAGCCCCCTGTGCTACCAGCACGTACACCCAGAGGAAGAGTCCCTGCTCACTGCTACACTGAGGCTGGGTAAGAGAGTTATAGTTACTGCACTGTCTTTACCTACTTATCACAGAACTTCAGGGAGTTCCATCTTGATTTCTCAGACAGCGGTTTGCTAGATACCTTCACAGATGCACTAGAAGTAATTTTTAAGTTCAGCTGACCCTATAAAAAAAAGCTCAGCGTTGACATTTGCTGGCATAGCAGACCTAGAACACAATTTGGTAAAAACCCTAAATGTAACAAAAGAAAAAAAAAAAGAAAATCCCATAAAAACCAAAATATGAAGGGAATTGGTAGATGGATACCAACTATATGCAAGCCTGTTCTTGGAAAACTCCCTTTAAATTTTAGAGTGTGATCAAGGCTTTGGTAAACTTGATTCTACCCAATTGTTTTTGGAGGGAAGGAGAGGGGTAAATGACATCTAAAATCAAAAACTAATTCAAATGAATGGAAAAGATAATGTCTGGGCTACTGTTTTGCTGGGTGAGATTCCTCTTAAATTTAACTATCCAAATGTTGAGTGTCTAGACATCTATGCACTCCTCAGGCAACAGACAGAAACAGGTTCCGCAGACAGTGGTTCATGCCACCTACCTTAGATAATTATCGTAGGACGGGATGATTTTCCCTTTGGGCAAATGTCCACAGGCCTGGGCAAGGCGTCTAGACTGCTAATTTTTAGATGGCTGAAGATAAATGAAATTCATCCAAATCACCTGGCCATATAACACTAAAATAAACTTTGCCCATAATTCTGTATTAAGACATAATTGCACCATACGCCAATTGTGTGCTGTCCCAGTGCTCTGCCACGATGAGGCACATCCATGTTCTGACACCTGCTGAAAGGCAGCACCACTATCCCTGAACAGCATGAACCTTCATAGGTGCCTGGTGGTTCATCAAGACTAAGTTTTTAAAAATACATTCACTGTGTAGGACAAAGTGAAATGTGCGAACATAACAGGGAATAATACACATTGAAACCCAGTTTCAAACTGTATTGGTGGAACCAGCTAAAACTCCTGTTTCTAGCAGTGTCCTAGAAATGCAAGTGTCCAGATTTCTAGAACTGCTATTATAGAAGTTCAAATTGTTAGAGTGAGTCCATTTGGCCAATATACAGGAGTTATCATTTGCTTTAAAGTTTGTGCCCTGGAAAACCTAAGCCCCACTCAGGACCAGCTGGGAACACTGAGACTTTCATACTTCTGCAATCTCCACCAATTTTCAATTACTTTAATTATTAAAAATGTACAGCTTATTTCCTGTTTAAATGAAGTTATCTTCAACTTTTAGCCACTGAATCGTGTCTTGCATTTGTTGGTAGAGGAAAACTTAAGCATCTGAATGATCCAACCCTAAATTTCTCTTCTTTTTTCTAATGACAGTCAGATTGACTTGTCTTTGGGACAGAAACGTCGAAAGCAACACGAGAATTTTATCTATACAACACTTGCAGTAACCTATTTAATTAGCATTTTAAATTTAGATATGTAATCTGTAAGAAAAATGATATGTGATGCAGGAAATACGTCCACACACACACAAAAAAAGCAGAATAGCAATACACATAAAGAAAATGTCAACCACAACATCTCTTAAAAGTCTCTAAAATTAATATTTTTAAATCTCTCTTTTCATATGCTCATTATATCAGATTGGCAATAATTATATACAGATTGTGTCTTTTTTTTTTAATTTGTTTTTTATTCACTGGAGACTTAGAGTGTTTTTTGAGAAACTCCTGATTTCCAAGTATATAACACATTCTTTCCCCTTCTCTTCTTTGCCATATTCAACTAAGTGTTTCAGCCTTTCAGTCTCACCTGTCAGCCCCCCGGCCTTCTCTGCAGCCTCTTCAGCAGCTGCAGCCCCGCATCTTGGACACAGGTTTCCAAGTCCAAGAGAGACAATTATTATGAAATTCAGAATCACCATAAAGGAAAATAAATCCATGCATACTGTCCATACCTCAACCTCTACATGTGCTATTTCCCTCCTCCTCTCTCATTTTCAACCCCAACAAAAATGTGAGATGGGTACATAAAAACCTAAATCTAGAAGCTTTGACCTAGAAATTTTTGACACATAGTAACTACTAGTTTGATTTGCTTTTCCAGTTTTGGATCTCTGGAGGACCTCGCTTCACACATTAGAACTTGACACTGCAGCCACAAGGGCTGAATGCTTTAAAAGAAAAAAAACCACACCCACCAAACCCAACCCCAAAACAAAAAAACGTGTAGTTTTATATCTTTCTTGCAGGTGGGGTTTACAGAAAGCACCAGGGTAAAACAAGAATCAGGATCAAACTAGCTGGTGATACCGAATACAGAAGCTTGATGCTCTGATTCTCAGGTACAATTGTTTTAACCAAAAGTAACTCCTGGGAAGTAGACAGTAGGTAAAGAAATCTTTCAGTCTGACAAAAAGCACCATATATTTTTCAATACTTTTTAATTAAGAAACTTACTTTTCTTTAAATTTAGGATTGTCCTCACTTGATTCTCCTAGCTGTTTTTTTAGCTTATTCTTTTCATGCTCTACAAGACTGTTCTCCAAGATAGCTTTTTTCGTGGTTATTCTGTGCAACTCCCAACTTGCTTTCAAAATAATTATTTTCCACTTGACATTAATCACAGATGTAATTCCTTTAAATCGAGAGACAAGAGCACTCTCTTTTTCATTTCGAAACTTCATAGGTTATTGTGAAGTTTTATAGTAACAATTTAGTTGTCAAATTACTGCTACTGACTGCTTCTATTAAAAAAAAAAAAAAAAGAAAAAAAGCCAAGCAACAAGTTTCTAAACATCATTCCCAAGATAAAGCGTGGATTTACCATATTTCCTACAAGGGGCTACAGCACTCTGCCTCACAAGGCAGCACAGGCACCAGTTCACGTGAAAGGGAAAGTTTAACCAGCCACCTCTTCCTCCTCCTCCCCTTACCCCTCAAGGTTTGGGTTTTGGTTTGTGTTGTCTGTTTTGTTTTTCTTAAACAAATCATCACGGGAAGTTTCTACAAACAAATGCATGTGATTATTTGGCAACTTCAGTGATTGTGCAACTATGACCCCAGCCTATGCTGAAGCTTTCCAGAAGATATTGATTAATTGCTACAGAAAGGACTCTGCAAAAGCAAAGCAGCTTTGTAGCAGTTGACTTAAGACAGGAATGGAATCAAGGCCTGCCTGCCCCAAACCCCGACTCTTCAACATGGAGATCAGCAATGAAGATTAGCTTTTATTAATAGCAATAAAGATTTAATTCTGTAAGACAATTCTGGGCCTAATTTGTTTGCACATCATACTCTTGACCAGGACCTTCAACCTTTCTAATAGTAATATTATGTGTTTATATTCTTCTGTTTTTAAATCAAACCATTCAAAACCAAAACCAGATCATTTTCACTGGCCTTTCTACTACAAAGGAGTAGAAAGAGGCTGTTGTACATGTTGGAGATTATTATTCTGTTCTATTATTAATCAAGCAACAATGCTTGCCATTTTAAAATCAAGATGCAATTTATGCTCTAAGGACCTTGCAGATCAGACAAAAAGGGTCTGACAGGAATTATAGAAGACTGTATTCTCCTGTTGTGAGTTAACAGCTAAAAAAAGGGTAAGTCATCTAGAATTTGCATGAAAACCAGTGACCCAATCTGTATTACTCTATTTTTGTAGATTTTTTTTCCGCAGTAACAACTACACATGCTTTCAATAATCTAATTAATTGTAAGAAAACAAAATTGTTACAAATAGTACAATAGTTCAAAATACGTTACTGAATTATTATTAAAAACAGCCACCATAAAAAAAATAATAAATATGATTTTAAAATACAGATGGAGATCTGAACAAGTTTGGGTTGCAGTATTTTAGGCATTGTACAACTTGGTAAGAAGTCATCCTGGTCCAAAGCAGTTTGAATTCTATTAAAGTCACACAATTTGTGAAAGGGGTAAAAAGACTGAGTGATTGTTCCTCTGTATATAGGTATTGGTGAGGACATTCAGCTCTCCTGATATACAATTTGTAGCCTACCTCTTTGCCCACCTCCTTGTCCACTATGCTTTCTGACACATTTCTTAAATGACAAAAATGTATTAAAACTGTAAGAAACACTATATCACTTCAGCTGGAATAAGGAAATGGGACATTCTGCAAAAGTACAATTGAAGGTAACTGCTCATGTTTGCAGGCAATTTAGACCAAGACAGTTGGCAACTGAAAATTGCAGTTCATTTTTACTGAGAATGTTTTCTATGTAAATATGATCGATGTTACTAACCTTTCTTTTACGTACAAGCTTGCACTGCAGCAGCTGATGTGAGCCTTGGGTTCTTCTTGGATCACAGCACTATTTGACTAAACTGGACAAATCGGCTTAGACGCATGGTGTAGATACACAATGGCAGTTGAGAGAGGTGGCTAAGGCATTTTTTTTTTTCTCCACATAGTCCATTCAAACTTTCCATTTGGAATGCACGTAACTCCACTGATAATGCTGCTGCTTATACAAGAAAGTACCTCTGCAACTGCAACCATGGAGTGCTATTCTTATGTGTGTGAATGATTTTGTGTCTCTAGGTGATGTCTTTGGCGATTTTTTTTTCCTGGTTTTTAATGTCTATTTTGCTTGATTTTACTGTTACAATTTCCATTATCTCGATTTACAGCTGAATAGATCAATAGCTCTTGCACAGGCACTGAAAAAATGTCCTTTTCCCTGCACTGTTTAAAGACAATGGAAATTGAAACACTCATGGGCAAAGTGAGTGTCTCTGGGCATTAATTATGAACAAGTGAGTGCAGAGCAAAAGAAAGCCAAAATAGAAGACTAAGTCGGAAATACGAACACATTAAAGGGCATTTTCATTAGAGATGTAAGTAATTAAGTAGCAAGACCATAAACAATGTATCTATTTTAAGGACTAATTTGATGCATTGTTTCTTTTTGTTTATTTCCCTGTCCCTTCCAGTAACACCATTTTGTTATATGGCAACACCTAATTACCTTACATCCTGTAAGGCTCTTGTCTTGCACAAACCATGACCAGTAGACAGACTGAAGAAACGGTGAACACACCAAGAGTTATGGGTTAAGATGTCCACAAGTACACATTGATTCCCCTGATACAGTGACCACAAAACACAACAGATGCACAGAGATGCGAGGGACCAGTCTGACTGGATACAAGGAGGAAAACCCAGGACATCCAGGTATATACATCTAGGGAAATGCTTTCTACTGTGTAACCAGCACAGTCTTCATCTACAAGCAGCATTTAATAGAGACTCAGCTAAGTGATAATAATCTGAAAGAGAGAAGATCTGACCAGAAATAAGCTCTGAGACTGGGAGATAAATTCCAACTTCTTGGGCCTCATCAGGAGTGTGAACAACTTGAGTACTTCTGTTAGGGCACCATCAAAAGCAGACAAATATGCCGCAGAAGCAGTCCCACCATTATGTGCAAGTATTCTTAACAAGTATGCCCTTGCTGAAATTTAGAAATGGGTACACTAGAGGTTAAAAATGTGTCTCTGGAAAGTCAAGCTCATGTGGACTGAAATCACCAGCTTGAATTTGTGCATGAATATGCTTACATCCTGCAAACCCAAAAGAGACATAATTCCTCTTTCCTTTTCAGGCTGCTTACAATAATTCTTCCTCCCCAGCTGGTCCAGGACAGCTCTCCACAAGACAAAAGAATGTTACCTTTTGCTTAGACAGACTCCCATGAGAATGGGACATGTATTAGACACAATTTAGTACAGCATGGCAGATACAGCCAGCACAGCTAGTTTAAAGCAGTTCGAACTCTATTGAAAGCTGGAACAAAACAGAGTTGTGTCTGGAAGGAGTAGAGATAGATGAAGAGATGTTTCATATTCTCTCATATCTTCAAAACTGGTAGTAACCTGTCACCAAGGCAAGGAAGGTCAAGACTGGTATTTATTACAGTATCTTTCCTCTGCTTGACAGAGTTCTGCTAAAAGCAGTCTTTTGCCTGTATAGCCAGAACCTCCAGATGCAAAGGTGAGAAGACACTGAAGACAATTTCATTTTAATAGATTTGTGGAAACAGCCAGAGGGAATATAGCATTAAAAGAGATTCTTAAACTACAATCTCCTCTGTCCTGTTGTTACAGAATGAGCAGCTAGCAAAGTTCTCTACTACTAGCTCTGTGACCTAAATCAGAAAGCCACTTGTGCATTTGAAAATAGGTCTAAGCCAGAATGTTCCAGATTATGTGTGTCACTAAAGGTATCGTGTGACCAGTAAACTGCACCTCTGACAGGACGCCAGTGATCTGAGCCCTAAAAACCAGAGTGGATCCATTCCTCAACATGTCTGAGAACACTTTAGCTGTTGCAATCAGCATATGGTATTTGCACAGCCTTAAAGAGAGGCAAGAGAGCAGTTTCATCAACTCCAAAAACCTTTGAAGAGCCAGAGCATTGCCTGGACCCTTTTAAGGCAACAGAAAACACCACTGAAGTCACTGCCACGTGACACTCACTATAAGGTGCTAAACAGAAACTGTTTCTTTGGCTAAAGCAGGGTATTTTTATTTTAACCAACAAGAAATGAGTGGGAAGGTATGAGACTCTCGTATGCTCATGAGCTAAACACAGGACATCTGGAGTTCTACTGACACCATAACAATGCTGGGGGCATCTCCAAACAGTCAAATACAGGGACATGCATAAGATAAAGATGAACATTATTTAGAAGCAGCAATATGGACTCTTACGCATGCATCATTTCAAATGGGGCTATAAGAAAAAGGTAAACTTGATCAAGTGTGGCAATATGACATCGTTTGCAGGCCAACTACTTAGCCAGTCCCAAGCTCTAGAGGTTGCAGAGAAAGGAGTTTTTGCCAAAGGGTAAAGGAAGAATTTAAAAGGGGAAGATAACAACCCAGAGGGGCAGGTCTACCCCTGACAATACAATAAAAATTCAAAGAACATGACTATGATGAGCATTCTTAACTTCTCTAGGTTAAGGACCAAAGGAAAAAAAAGTTACATGCTGCATGACTGTACAACTGTACCTTCTGTAGGTTCTGCTAAGACAAAAAAAAAAAAACCAACTTTTTCTGGTATTTCTTGTATAAACTGCACAAAGTTTGAGTGGATGTGTAGAACTGAAATTCACAGATAGGATAGAAATACTGCACAGTTTACTTACTTTGAATTTCTCTCTTAAGTATTCCCATATTTGGTATTCCCTTAGATTCTGCCTCCAACACAAATCCCTCTTCTGTAGAACAACTACAGGGTTTAGCTAAATAAAAGTCTAGTATTAGGAGAGCATTAAGTCTACTAGCTGAGAAGAATAAGTATTTTGGTTACATACTCCTTTTCATCTCCATTTTGCCAACTTGTTTTGTTACCCATATTAATACTAAATTTGTCCTTGCTGAGTGCAGCTCCAGTAACTTTTCCAGGTAACTTCTGAATTCAGGGCTCATTTACTCTAAGTTAGCTGCTACTATCCACCAAGTAGACCACTATATTGTAGGAGAAAAGAAACTGCACAAAACCAATTAGGGAGGAAAGTTGTTTCAGAAAGCTTGCAGGAAGTTTTAATATAAGGGGCCCACAGTTTTAATCAACTCCTAATGTAACAGTTTCAATCTGTGCCAGAGGAAAACACCTTGCTACAACAAACAACAGTGAAGTATTTAACACTGAAAGCAACTTATTCTGAGAAAGAGGCCCTTCCTTTTGAAAAGAACTGATACAATTTTAGCTGTAGCTTTCCTACCATAGTCTTGCATTGTGGAAAGCATTCCATGGCAGCATATTCCCAAATATATTCCTGTACCTTGCTTCTGTGTGGACAGACTACTGCTGTTTTCTGAGTCAAATCAGCAGAAGCAGACATTCAGAAAGAGAATGAATCAATTTATACACAGATGCCTTGTTATTCAGCAGAGACAGCTACTCCTTCCCACCGAATACTGACCTGGAAAAGTTTCTGAAAGAGAAAATCTTGAGTAGGTGGGTTGAAAAAACCAAACAACCAAACAAACAAAACAATACCAAAAAAATCCAAACCCAAACCACACAACTACTCACTTTTTTAAAGTTATATTTGAAGCATTTGTTCTGTGAAGGGCCTAGTCTACAAATTTCAGAATTTTTTTAAAAAATCAACTGCTTGCTAACAGGAAACTCTACAGAATCCTTTTCTACTGTATTCTAGAGAAGACATGCTCACATGAGAGCAAAATGCTAAGCTACAACAGAGCTCAATAGGAAACACTTTTCATACAGTCGTGTAACTTGTTAGATGCATAACAGAAACGGGGAATAAAACACTCTTATAGCAATGCCGTATTACACTTCTAACTCCCTGTATTTTATTCTGGAATAGATTACCGCTATAAATAAAGGAATTTAATAGCTGCAAGCCAACCACCTACTTCAGAGGGCAAGGAATGCTGCCAACAGAGAATGATGGCAACATTATTCCACCACTGCACTTTCAAAAAACAAGCATTAGAAAGTATAAATTAAACTAACACATAGCTTTCTCTCCAATTACAGCAACATGTGACTATTTATATAACCTTAATTGTTCCATTAACCCTCCTAATCAAAGGGAAGAAAAAAAGAAAAGTTGACTCTTGGGTTTTTTCCCCTCCCTTTTGCTCAGTAAAAGCAGGAAAATAGAAAAGCAAAAGCATCCCATCACCTTCCTTTCCCTGCTGATTGGCCTCTCATATATCATGCATTTCAAGCCCTTTGAAGTCATACAAGCCTTCTCTCTGACTCTGGAAAGCTCAAAAAATGCACTTACTCCTCAGATAAGAGATGTATGGAAACCCTTTTTATTTTACACTTACTGAAAAGATTTCTCTCCAACTGGATGTTAGATCTAAAGACTCACTCAGCACCTTAGATAAAGGGCTAACTTTTAACTACAGAAAATATATTTTGCTACATACAGCACCAAACCAAAACCTTGAGTCCTTTCATAAGACATATACAATTAATAACATGATACAGAAGGCTATGATAGTAGAAATGTATTTAAGGTAGAAAAAAGTGTTTAAGATCCCATAGTAAGTGCTGTGCATTTTCTTTTTCCTCGCTATTGTTAACAGTTGGTTACTCTCATACTTGCCATTGCTGCCAGTGCTCCAGTTGTTTCACCTTTTGTGTATTAGTTTTCCCTGGTTGCATTGATTTCCTCACACTCCGTACTTCATAGCTTCTTAAGTGAAGCAGTGTGACATCGAGCGTACATACCCCATCTATCCACCGCTTCCCTGGGATTCTCAGAGGTGAGCACCTGGGTCATGACTCTCGATAGGAACACCATTTCCTACGATGGCCACAAGTCTTCCTCAAGTGCATGTTCTCAAAGCTATCTAGCTAGTCTTGGACTGCTGCAGATCTTCCACCTAAGTGACTACATCAACAAGAAGAGTGAGTTAAGATTTGGTTTTGCTCTAATCCAACAAGCATGATAGCTGTTCTTCTATTCTGAATGTTACCAAGTATACAAATTTTAGGTAAGGCCACATATAGAAACTTGATACCAAACTGAGCCTTGAAAAGAGACGTCTCAACTGTTCTACATTCTGCTTCGTCTGCTATGGTTACCAACAGCCCATAAACACATGAAAAAAACACACACAATGAGAACAGCTAACGCTCGCAGCAAACCAGAAATAGCAGCATGGGAAACTTAACTTCAGTTAGCACTTGAAGTGAACTATCAGTAGTGACAATCCAGACCTTCTAAAAGCAAAGCAACATACTTTAGGCTATACAGTCTGTTAAAAACAGTAGTAATACACCATCCAGATCTGCATAATCTTCTCTTAGCAAATGCTTAAAATAGGACTTGATGAACAATGAAAAAAGTTAAAAAAAAAAATTTTTTGGACTGGTGTAAAAGACTGATTTTTTTCAGAACTGCAGGGAGAAATCAGATTCACTTTAGTCTACAACACAGCAATTTGTCATTGTTGTTCCCGAATACATTATATAAAAGGCATTAATTCTAGAAGCCATGTACTTAAGCTAAAATAAAAGTTAAGACTACTTCCTTAAAACACATTCCTTTTTAAAATTTGACATTTTCAGATTTTCTACTTATACCTTTTAAGGGGCAAAATAAATCACTCCAAGCAAATAAGCAGGAACAGTTTATTGTGACATTGGCACCTTTACCTTTCTCATGTAATATGGAGCTCTCTAATTATTTTTTTTACCTGCCAATTTAAATATTTACCTATATCATAACTTTATGAAGTTTCTTTAGTATCTGCATCTTTTCACCTGATTTAACACAAGAACAGAAGCAAAAGAACAAACTCTCAGAAACATAAGGAGTCTCATCATGGCAAATGTATTCTTTAATAGAAAGGAAGAAAAACCTCCCCTACTGACCTTTTTTTTCAGAATGAGGAAAAAGATAAATATCCACAGCTCTTCATTTCATTTGGTAGGATTTTAAGATCCATCTATGCATGTGTAAGCACAGAACACACAGTTTTAGCCACACTGGAACCACCTAAACAGAGATTTTATGTTCCACAGTTTTTACATTCATTCCACATCCTTGGTGTGCTGATTATAGTACAGGGATTCTGTTCTTCATCTACAGCAGTTTCAATTTAAGAATACACCATAAGCCAATATAGAGAGACATCCATTAGTTGCTAATAGAAAGAATCACAGGAAGGTCTCACAATAGTTTACTAAAACATTAAGGGGTTTTTTTTAAATCACAGTTCTCAAATATAAAAATTGGATTTTCCCTATAACTGAAATATATTTACATGAACATTTTAAAAAGATGGTCTGTAACCTAGATCTAATCGCTGTCATCTGAACCACCTTCAGACCCCTCATCATGGGATCCTTCTGGTTCAGATTCATTACCAGATCCTCTGCCAGAACCCTCGTTGTCAGATCCTCTCTCAGAATCTCTGTCTGAGTCAGCACTGCGAGAAGCTGGGCGAGATTCGTTTTCTGAACCACCGGAACGGCTTCTCCCTGACTGTACAGACTCATTGTCGGACTGCTCCGAATCTGAGCGCCTCCTTTTTCTGGCTGATCTGTCACTGTCAGAATCTTCCTCAGATGGGTGGACACTGGACCTCCTGGGACTACCGGCCTCGCTACCAGATTTGTTTCTGTTATCAGAATCACTATCAGAAACAATGCGTTTACTGTGTTGCTGTTCCCCATCATCTGAATCACTGTTGCTATTCCTAGCATGTCTGTAGGGAAAAGAAAAAAAAATCCAGCGTTAAAGGATGCTATCTTTAACTTAAAAATAAAATGAGACACCAAGACTTGAGTAATGCCAGTGTTATCAGAATGAATTGGATTAATTTGCAGTGGAAAGCGATGTTGTGCCTACACTGAAAGGGTTCTTATTATCTCATTATTATTAACACTGCAGTTTCTTTTGAAAGCATGTGTTGAAACTTTGGTATGTACAAAGTTAATTAAAGTTCTTACCCATCATCAGCAATTTTGAGCTTATCCTCATCAGAAGAATCATCACTTGATGAAATGATGGCTTTTGATTTGATCTTTCCTTTCATTGAAGGCGGCAGACGTTCTGGTTTGGGCTGTACAGGGAAAAAAACAAAAGGTTGCTTGTTCGTGTGGCTGGTTAAAGCATAGTGCCCAAATGTAGAAAAATATTCAGAAAAACAGATGTGCTTTTAACAGTTGTTCTTAAGTCATTATATCAAAATTTTTCATTTAATACCACTTAATTCTAGATGGCTTCAGAAATATGCTTTGCATCCTTGAAGCAGCTATAGCAACAGAGGAGGACAAAAATAACCTCAAAGGCAGTTTGCTACAAGGCTTTTTTTTGGTAATTTTCAACATTAATAAATCTCACTTAACCAGGGTAACACTGAAGTCCAAAGGCATATTTAGAAAGTGATGCAGTTATTCAGGGTTCAACTTACAGCCTTCTTTTTCTCTGCTTTGGGTGGACGTCGCTTTTTAGGTCTTGGACCGTTTTCATGTTCTTCATCATCACTTCCCTCATCTGCCTTCTGGGGTCTTGAACAGAAACAAATTTTATATGATGTAAAGCACAACATTGCAAAAAAAAAAAAAATCTTTCCAAATGCAAAAAAAATCAGTCTCAAGAAACGTCTGGTTGATGAAGCATTACTTATACTTCTTTTGCAGGTTGGCTGTTTAAGTCTTATAATGTACATGTGTAAATAAAAAAATAATCCTGTGATCTCTTAATAACAGTTCATTTTTTAAATCATTACAAAAGCCTGCATAAGAATAAATACAAAAGCCATACCATTTCTCAGGGAAGTCTAACATTAAAGTTTCAGTTACCTCCTCCTCTTCTTCTTCTTTCTCTCGCCCTCCTCTTCTTCACCATCTGGTTCACTACCACTGCCCTTCCTCTTCTTTTTCTTTCTAGACACAGGCAGATCTTCATCACTGTCATCGTTGACAAATTCATCAAATTCCCCTGCTCCTTTTTTGGAACGCTGTAATAAATAAAAAACCCACAATACAGCTTATTATTCACCTTCCAGTTAAAAAGCTACCAGAAAACAATTCATAGTAGAAACTTTATCTGAACACATTTTCAAAATATAAACATTCGGACCTTCTTGTGCCAACTTTCCCATATTCGGACCTTCTTGTGCCAACTTTCCCATAATCTCTAGATGTATGTCATTAAGAAACTGACTCCAAATTTGCATAAAATAAAACAATCTTCTCGTTATTTTAACAATTGAATAGAACAGATTTTAGTGATGCCACAGTGCTTGGAACTTCTAAGTATTAGCTTCCAATTTTTACATTTGAGTATTAAACCTGTGCAATTTCAGTCAGTGGAGTCTAGCAGCTTGGAATTAAAAACCTGTGCTACTGCAAGAGACCATAAATCAAAAGGGGCAAATCAAGATTATAAAAAAATATATTCTGTTCTACCCTGCCTCCACCGCCACCACGTTTTTTCTCCTTTGATCCTTCTACTTCACCAGTGAACATCAGAATATTCTTAGTTTTCTCCACATATTGAGCTCTTTGTTCCAGAAGTTTCTTCTGTTCTTCTTTTTCTCTTAGGCGCTTCTCTTCCTGAAACAGAGAAAAAACTAACCATTACTATTGTATCTGCAGCATTGCAGTGATTACAATCACAGGTGTATAAATTATTTGCTGACACGAAACTGGAGAATTGACTTTTGACAGTCTATGTCATAGCAGAAGGTCTATATGGCAAAAAAAAAAGTTTTCTACAAGCCTATGCTAGAGCACGCAGAAGTCCAAAAGAACTGTTGCACCAAGTGCTTCCTCATCCAGCCTGTCAGCATGACGGCAGACCTTCTGGGGCACCCCTTTATTTAATTATAAAAATAAAATCTATTTCTGAGGCTATGGGGAAGAAAGAGTGAGCATAACCTGTTAGCTATAACATTTTCCGCTAGCACTTACTATAACTAAGAAAAACTACTAGACATTTTATCAATAACACCAGGTACCACCACAGAGCAATAGGGGCATATATATTGTTGATAGGTATACTTTTTAAAAATAAAGTATGCTTTTACTTAAACATAGTACACAGAATGTAACAGAATAAAACCTGTTCTTTAAGTAGTTTTTGGCGAAGCAGCTCTTTTTCTTGCTCTTGCTTCGCACGCAGCTCCCTCTCTTCTTCATCCTGCTTGCGTGCCCGAGCCACATGGTACTGGGCTTGACTGAGCAAGTCGGAGCACTGCCTGTAACATGCAATGTTTGCAAGTAAAGGAAGGTGGCAGGCATATACAAGAAGAAACAGTTTCATAGAGGGCATGCTTCGCAACACTATGTTCATATCACCAGAGAAAAAAAGCTACTTGAAATGGCAAATTAGAATAGTAGAGTAGTACAGATATTTGAATAAACCCTAAGCACTTTCCAGTAAGCTAATTTATCTTTAAATTGTAACATACAATTTCAGAACCTATTGCTTCACACTTAAAATTTAGCCAATTCACATACCAAAAAATCCCACATGCACATAAAAGGAATCATCCCAACTACTTTGGACAGCTTCAGAAATTTGGTTAATAAGAACTTGTATTTAATCACACCATACTAGCAAATCTAATCAGAAAGGCAGGCAGAAATTCTGTCTTAAGAAAAATCCAATTGTGTAAGAGTTAAGGTTGCATAAAGTGTTCAAGTCTCATGAAACATTAAAGCAAGGCACTTTCAATACCCTCCTAGCTAATGTTACAATGATATTCCTTGTAATATTAAAATTTTCTTCTATGTACAAAGTGCTTTAATGATACCCATTTAAGATGTACAGTGCATGATGGCCAACAAATGTTATAGGTACATGGCTATGAAAATCTTAGATGAATGTGCAATAAATGAAACACAGGGCATACTGAGTGAAAAATCAAGAAACAAGCTTACAAGGATATGGACTTGAATAGGCTTGTGTACAAATTCATTATCCTGAGCAAAAATGAAAGCAGACTAGACTTTGCAAAACAAAAGTTTTTCACGTTTCAATAACTGACCCATGTTATTCACCCATGAACTACCTCCAAACTTCTCCATGAAAACAAACCTGTTGTCAGATTACTATGTTTAAAGTCAAAGGAATGAGAGCTAGAGATGTTTAAATAAACATCACTGCACTTTAATTGATGGAAAATTTACCATTAAAAAAATCTAAAGTTTTGCAGGCTCCCACTAATGGCAGACACCACATGTTAAGAGCTTTAGACTACACAAAAACGTTATAAAGCAAAGACAGGGAAATAATGAAATAGTGGTGGGGAATAACCCTGCAGTTGTATTTTTACTGTTCTAAGTCAGCTGAAATTTTGGAATCAAGTTTTAGTATGAAAAGATAAGATAAAAGTATTCTACTCTGTATCTGACTGATGATTTGTTATATTTTTTTTAAAAATTATTATTATTTTTTTACCTCGCTTCCGTAGCAGCAAGTGCCAAGTCAAATCTCATCTTATCACCTACTTTACTCAAGTAACTGAAGTACCTGAAGGAAAAAACAACAAATAAAACTAAGAAAATACAGCACTGCTTACATATTTATTGTAATTTAAGACAAAGCATTTACTCCTGAATTACAATCCTATAAAACTCAACAGATGAGGAAACGTCACCAATTTTCTCTATGTACGGCCCTTTTTAATACTACAGTATTAAAGTACATTCAGAGTTCTCCAAATTGAAAACATTCTAAAACTACTCTAGAGCAGAACGAAAACCCAGAAAAATTCTAAAGAGAGTTCTCAGATTTCATTTACTGGCTCCTAGGAATGAGGACATTGTAGAGCCCAGTAGATTCATTCCTTATCTGTCACAGCTTAAGTGCTTGGAACCAACATAAGGAAGGAAAACTTCTTTTAAAAGTCATTCCAGAACAGCCTCCTTGAACTTGGTTAACAGGTCCTTGTGAATACAACATACCTTTGAGTGAATGGGTAAGCTATGATGATCAGTGTTTTGAAAGCAGTTTCTCCAACTCATTTAAAGGAAAATGACTTTCTAACTTCCCAGATAGCCAGTTTCTTCCCATATTCCAGAGGCACTTTAAATGAGGTGGGTTTGTGCTAGATTGAACTCAAATTCTTGTGCATATGAAGAAAGTAACTCCTTGCTCAAATTTTACACTACGTAAAATATTTTCAAAAAAATGCACCAGACATCTGAATTTTTAGTTAATAGATACGCTCTAAAGGCTTTCATGCAACTTTCTCAAGACAATAAATAAAAAGCTTCTAACTGAATTTAAGTTAGAGTTTGTGTTCAAATGTTTAGTTTACATTATGTAAACCAATAGAACTGTGAAATGCTTGCTTGTACGAAAGGCTTGATTTAATTGACAAAATTACTGAGAGGCAATGTCTGTCCTCGACATAACAGCAGAGCCAGGAATGTATAAAGTGAGCACCAGCTACATCAGCAATATGTAGGAGCAGAATAAATGACTGAAGGCTTTCTGTTCAAAGACAGTCATGATTAGATCAGATTAATCTCATTGTTTTCTGCCCAGAAGTTTGTTGTGGTTTGTTCTGTTTTGTTTTTTTAAAGAGAATGAAAAGATCTGAAATGCACTTAAGAAACTGCTTCTGTTCTTAAGCCATGAGAGTAGTTAGGCTTTACTTGCCAATAGGAGGGCAAAATGAGTTTTCAAGGACTACCGGTCATTAACTAGATTAATAAAGATAGATTTGCTTTTGAGCCTTTTAAGTTGTTTTGAAATAAATAATCAAAAAGAGTACTAAATTTGTAGCATAAGTTTCAACATATTTGACAACTATGCTCTTCCAGGAAGAAGTGCATCTTGGTCACAGTAACACAAAACCCTTTGAGAAATACATATTGGCCATCTGGCCAAACAAAACTGGCTCTGGAGCAACGTCTGAATAAGTAGTTTTGTCAGGCCCAATCTTTGTTTTCCTACTAAAAACTCTAGAATCACATACAGTGTTTCATAGGAGATGATTGCTCTTCTAGCCAGATTTGTGACCTATACTGCAAATTTACTGTAAGATAACAACAAAATAGATTATAATGATTAGAAAGAAATAATCTTCACCTGTGGGCTAGCTCCAGTTCTTTCACGGCATTAAGCACCTCCTTTAGATTGCTTTTTTCATCTTTCAGCACAGAGGTAGCAAGTCTTTGTAGCACTAAAGCCACATTAAACATAAGGACTGTATCACTTGGTGCTACATGCCGGGCCTGTAAATAAAAACCACGTTTTTAAGATATGCTACATGATAAAAAAGTATACTGAAGCAACGTACAGAGAAAAAGCACCATTATTTATGAATTATTAATTCATTATGAATTTTAAGAGACACAAACATGCATCAACTTAAATTAGTTTTATTCTGTGGTATAAGATGTTTTATTTGCGTACCTTTAACAAAGTTTGTTTGCATTCCTGTAATTTGCCACATTTGAACAGTGCCCGGGCCAAATATAACAATACTTCAGTATTTTGATGCTTATAGAATTTTCTGAGGCAGTTTTCATACTGGGAAAAAAAAAACCATCAAATTGAGACAATGGTTAGTTATTTTGTTTAACTAACTCCAGCAAATGCCTTTTGTTTTCTAAAGTGTGTCACACCACATGTCATGTCCTCTTCACTGATCAGAAAACTCTTTCTGCTATTCCATAGCAAGAACCAGATTTTTCTGGAAACTGGCAGCAGTTCAGGAGACTCTGTAGGTCTTAAAATCCAACAGAATACTTTGCAAGTACCATCTATTGTAACAAACTTCAATAAATATGACTCATTTTAAGACCACTCGATTCTTCTCCACAGTATGGAGAAAAAAAAATTTATTCATACAAGATATTTTACAAACTGAAATATATTTCTTGTAGTAATTCCATTTATTTGATGCAATTAGTTAAAAAATCCACACCTTTCAGATAACTCAACATCAACTATGTTCTGTCCACTTAGCTGAATAACTTGGCATGCCAAGGGATACCAAGTTGTTCTAAAACGTAGAAGACAACTTGTTACAATAGGTTCTGTGCTTCTAGAATTAATGCTTCAAACAGTTATGAAACTTATCCTTTTCAGTAACTAGTGCCTTTTGTTTGACATACTTTTTCTCAAGGAATCATTCACTCTTTCTACATCCCCAAAATAATAAGAAATACAAAGTAACTTTTATTTCCAGCTCAAATACAGAAACTGCCCTGAACTTTAATGCCTGAAGTCACTACTCTTGCATCGCACTGTATTGCAAGCACCCAGTTTTCACTCACCTTTACAGTCAAAGATTTTGTACTTAGCTTACATCTGCCTCGGATTTGTATGCTTTAAGGTAAAGAACTCATTAGAATAATTGTTGTAGCTGCACTAAGCTATGCCATTACATTCAATCTGTCTGAGACCAATATAGCGTATTTCAGACCGTGGCTTGTACGAACTGCACAGTAGAACCCAGGGAACAATAAAACACCTCAGTAAATAAACACATTTCTACTAATAGCCTTGCTTAAATATGTTAGCAAATGAGTATAATATTTTCCTTACGAATCAGTAGGTAAGAAATGACACCCAGTTTCCCACTAGTAATTCACTGCTTCAAATATTGCTCGAATTAGATTTTCATTAGGCTTTTTTGTCAATATAAGCAAGTAAGATGTTAAAAAGACAACAGACCCCATTCAAACAGAACAGATCGAATCTGATCGTGTTACTAAAGCTTTTTAACAGCAGTTCACTGGAAGATGGCAACTACTGAGGTCTTCATCAGGTAAGAAAGGCCCACTATCTCTTCCTTATAACCATCCAAAGAGCTTCAGAATAGCTCTGATTTAAGTATTTTTGAGCCTCTATGTGGACTCAATCTTAACAAAACAAGTTTGTTCTGAGCTGCTGTCCTGTCAAACATACTTTATTTTAAGCTTACTTGTATGCTCTTGATCAACTAATTTAGTCAATTTAGTTACAATAGGTTGATACTTGAAGACAGCTTGTGTAAGCAGGTTGAACTAGATGACCTCAACAGATTTCTTCCAACATGAATTACCTTATAATGTTAACTGTTGTATAAGAAATCATGGCACAGTCAGCTTTTCAGACAACCCCGATTGTTATTCATGCCATCACTTGCAAGAACAAAAATAGGAAGTGTTGCTATTAAAAAAATTGCAGCAACAAATTGCATTTACTTACTTCAGTAACATCCGAGTGTAAACCATATACAGTAACTACACTGACTGAAACCTTTCTGACCAAAAATTAATTCTAAGACCAAAATTCTAACCAAATTATGTTTTAACTCTACTACCAAAAAAATGTGTACAAGTTGGTAGGTGCTTTGTTACACCTTACCTACATTTGGCAGTTTGTTTTTAAATCTAGGCATGACAGCCAACAGCATGCTAGAAATAGTCCTATAACTTGCTAAAATATTATTCAGAAACTAGCAGAGCTCCTATGACAGTTGAGAAACATCCAGAAACCATCTAACCCAATATATTATGTAGTTCAATTTAGAGATGTTACCATCTGCACAGCACTGATGTATTGTTTCTGTTCTACGTAGATATGTGCCAAATTCAGCCACACATCACTGATATCTGCTGTTGCCTCTCTCACTTGGGCAAAAACATCACGAGCTTCACGGAAATATCCTTTATGTGCCAAGACAGCTCCTAAGGGGAAAGTAATATGTACAGTGTGAGCCTCCAGGTTCATGTGCTATGTATTCCTACCAAAGAAAACAAAATATTGCCTGAACAATGTTCCCCATTAAAAACTAAGTGACATCACTGTCATGTGAAAGCTCTTCTTCCCTGTGCTTCCACTACATAGTGTTTGGGCCCTGCAAAAACAATTCTATATTAAAGCATGAAACATAAGAATATCATCAGCTCTGAAGGAAACTTAGTGTCTCATATTTACCTATGCCATTAGCAGCATACAAATTTTTTGGATCATTTCTGAGTACTTGCTTGTAGATTGCTAACGCACGGTCTTGATGACGCTTCTCCTGCAGAAAGAAGTATCCCAATTGATCGCTCATTTCTATAGTGGGGTATTAAAAGATCTACCCAGCAGTTTTATGGACTTTAAGATGCCAAATTGGCATCAAGAAAGGGCTCTGAGTAGCTAAGAGCATAGAAAAATTAAACAAAACCACACACAGGGCAGACAGACACCCATTACCTTTTCTCTGTCTCTTGTGGGTTGATGTAGAGTCTGCAACCAGACGTTGCCAAGAGCTAGCATAGAGTAAGTATCATTTTGTGTGGAGGGCTGTTTCAATATTCTTTCAAATTTCTTCTGTCCTGGACCCCACTCTTGTTTAGCCAAATGAAGATTGCCAATCAGAGACCAAGCATCTGGATGGTCCTAAATAAAAATTCACTATAAGTTGCAAAAACATAATTTTCCCTTGCATAGTTACTTTTTCAAGTATAAAATTCTATTTCTCTTAAATAGAATTCCGTATTACAAAAACGACAACAAAAAAACCACAAGGAGAGTAAATCTCTTCTTCCTCTAGTTTATGTGAACAAACAAAATAAAAATGCAACAAAAAGAAAATAAAATTTTAAGTTATGTGTTTTAACTTTAAATACTTAAAGGTTTACAAACCTGATTTATCTGAAGTGCTTCTTTAAACCAATCAGAAGCCTCATAAAAATTTCCTTTATCCCTAGCCATAGCTCCTAAGCGCAAGTAGCCTAAAAATAAAAACAGAAAATAAAAATCAGGAAACAGGTTAAAGTCATCTCAAACAAAGAAAATATTGTCCATGCATGAATTTCAAAAGCAATCTTTCTCTTGATCTGTTAAGGACAGCAAACATTAAGACATCGTTCATATTCTATTCACAATGAAACACACCATGTGAAGAGGAACATCCATCCACAATGGTGACACAGAAATTGCAGATACAGTTAAAGTAATAAAAATGTTTATAATTGGTTTCATAAGTTAAATATAATTGAGAAACCTCAAAGAAAGAAGGATACATCAGGTACATAATTCTCCTCCCTCCGCTTTAAACATCCCTCCCACTTCCACAAGCTTTGGGAAGAGTATCAGTTAGCAGGTGACAGCGGAAAACAAGCAGGGAAAAGGCTATAGACAAGGCTGTGTGCTGCAGCTTGCTGAGCAAGGGCTACCACCTCGCCTCTGCAGCAAACACAAGTCAGCTACCTGGGGATAACAGGAAGAGCAGAGTGAGAGCTAAAAACAGCATGTGCCATAGAAGTTTTGCTGACACCCTCCTCAGCCTTTCTTCCGTGGAGAAAGGCCCAGATCCAAGATAAAGTGTTTCTCCCAGAAGGTCTCTGTTTCCAGCCCCATACACAGAATTGCACAGCCTGGGCACATCAGGTAGATGGCCTTGAATGCACACAAGAGCCAAGGTGCTAAGGCTTTGGTGGGAGTAGGGATCAAGTGAGTAAACACATACATGTCTAGATAAGCTAATTTTGCTAGATTTTTTTGAGTACACTATGATTATACCAATAATTAGGTGGCTTAAACCTGAAGACTGGACTATAATGATGATGCAGGCCTTAAAAAAAAAAAAAAAAAGATAGGGAAAATAGTGGGTAGGAGAGCAGGCCCCCAAAACTACTATGAAAAGAAGTGAAGACAGACACAAAGAGAGCAGAATACACTATAATGGGAAGATTTTTGGTATTATAAGGTGGACCATGGAACTAAAATACCAAATGTTTCTTACAATCAACGTAATTAGGATGTTCTCTTAAAATGTTTTTATACAGCTTTTCCGCTTCATGAAATTCACACATCGCCTCATATAGTCTGGCAAGGTTATAGGATGTTGTTACAGAGATAGCATTGTAATAATGCTCATCATGTTCAGCTTCCGCTTTTGCACGATCCAGTGATGCCAAAAAATATTTCTGAAGTACAAAAAGAAAAAAGGAATGAGGCACTCCAGAATATTCTTAAAGGAAACCTTCAGAGTGATCAAGAAATTCAATTCAGACTTGGAGTAATTACACACCTTCGCTTCTCCTAGGTTTCCCAGCCTGAAGTGCAGAGCACCCACATTATTCAAAATCTCTGGTGGGACATCAGCCTGTACTTTCTCTTGCAGAATTCGTGTGGCTGTACCATAGGCTGACAGTGCACCCTTTACAAAGAAAGAAAAAGTGGATGAATGAAATAAGAGAATGAGTTCTACATGCTCTTGTGAAAAGAGCACACATAATTCACCAACTGTATACTAACAATACCTGTATGTCAGTCTGTTCCAGAATTTGGGCTAGCTCAATCCATGCCTCTACATCATCAGGATATTGTTCTGTGACTTTCTTTAGATGTCCCTGAAAAACAGTACAAAATAATTATACCTCTTTGTGGACACACAAACTGCTCTAAAAAAATATAAACAAATCAAAAGAAAGAGTGAAGGTATTAACCTCAACACTAGAAAGATACACCATAATGCAAAAGAAAACATCTTCAACACCTGCACAACTTAGTTTCCTTCCTTCTTCCATTATTTTTTCTGTATTAATAGAATACAACACCAGCTTATAGACTTAGAGAAGCAGAAACTATTAAACCAAAATGAGAAGCTAGAAAAGTGATGTCAAACATTTTTTGCATTTATTTACCGAACATTAGGTTTAAAAAGTCTTTCATTAAAACAAAAAACCAAACCAAACCAACAAAATACAAAAAACCCAGCCCAAACCAAAATTAAAAAAACCACCACACATCATCCTTCCAGATAATCAAGACAAGTGTTTTGTGGAAATAATTAGCTAACTTGCTGTCTTCAGTAAATCACTTGCTAACTTGCCATGTTTAGAGAATTTTAACATAAATGAGAAAAATTCCATGTTTTTCATAGTACCAAATACAAATGTGAGGCTGGAGCTCCTCCAAATTCCTGGACTTGCTTTAGCCAGAGCCCAGTAGGAGTCTCAGTTCTGTCCAGGACTTGTCGCTCTAAACAGTTAGAAAGATCTCTCATGACAGCCAGTATTAAATATTCTATACCTAAAGCCAAGTAACCCCAAGTTTTATGCACCTTAGGGTACAGTCTAATTTCAAGTCTGATTTTCAAGTTCTACTCTTGTATGTAAAACTATTGCAAACTCACCTTCGCAATGTCCCGTTTCTCCTGGTCTTCTGAAGCCGCATAAAGAGATCCAAGGATTTTCATAGTCTCATAATTGTTAGGATAAGCTTTCAAAACTTTTTCAAAGCATTGTGATGCATTCTCTTTGTCCCCTCGATAAATGTACATTTGACCCAATCCAAAAAATGGAAGTACAAAGGAAGATGACGCAAACTGAGTGGCCTGGTAATAATACTGGAAAGCTTGATCATAATCTTCCTAATTAAAAATAAGTAAATAAAGAGCAAGTAGTGTTTTCACAAGTAAGCTTTGTATGAACTTTTATAACACAGATTAAGTGTAATCTCAAAGGAGGCTTTTAAAAACTGTCCTACCTGTACATGAAAAGACCTAGCCAGCTGATAACAACTCTCTGCCTGCATTGCTTCAACTTCTGTATTATGGAAAGCATGAAGAGCCAAATGTTGTACTTTACCATAGTCCTGAAAAAAGAGAAGTTAAATGAAATTTGAAAGTCTTCAACCAAGTGATTATTATTTAAACAAGGATAGCTGGCAAATATAAGAAAGCTTAAGCCATAGCACTGACTAAATTAATAACAGATTTAGTTTTAGTGTTACTGTTCTTTTCTCTGTTTCATACTTTAAAGATTGGAAGGGGGAGAGAGGGGAAAAAAACCACCAACCCTTCAGGACACAAAGATGACTTTGACTTAAGGAATAAGCATACCTTTTCTTAGCTTTCTTGAGAAAAGTTTATACAAAATTTAAGTCAAAAACTTTACACTCATCCATCTAGATTAATAGCTCCATACTAGGCATCAGTTAACCTGATTAAATAAGACTGAATCTAACACTGGAATCTTTGCTGTTCAGAGGTTATCAAGTATTTCACTGTAAAATTCCATAGACCTCTTACCTTCTTGAAAAAGAAGTGATTAGCCAAGTGATTCAACACCATTGGATTACTGGGATCAATGGTGTAAGCCCTAGAGAGAAGTTGAACACCATTCTTGATGGAATCAGCCTAAATAAAACATTGACAGGTATCAGCAACATCTCAATACCTGTATCTTATCAACATCTTCAACTTTCTTCAGTCTAGGCTGCTGCAGGAACTCTGACAAAACCTTGCTGGGCTCACAGAAAAAAGCAAATTCAGCTACTAGCTTTTTCCCCCTGCAACATACAGGTGGAAAATGGGAAATGAAGGCACCACACAGGGATAGAAAAAAGGAAGGGCAGGACTTGCTAGGAAAATAAAGAATACTTAGTGTTGGTGTCCTTCTCACACTCACACCCTGATAGCCTTCCTTCTATTGTTCAATGTTCTCAGTTCCTGTTTGGTTTAGGTTTCAACCTTTCACAAAATTTCTTCAATGGTAAAATTAAAATATTCACATGTCCAAATTCTAAGCCAGAACTTCAGATGTTGAATTAAGAGCTACTAGAATTTAAGTTCTAATTTTTAAAAAATGCTAGAAGTTTGATGTGTTTACATAGGATATCATATCAACTTACTCTTTTTTTAAAGAAACATTACAGTTTTAAAGAAAGATTTCCATGAGTACAATTTGACTTACATACAAGTTCAAATCCATAACTGATAAAATAACTGCTATTTATCTATGACACCCATGAGATTTGTATTTACTTCTGAACAGAAACACCAAAAATGTCATCATGTAACATCTGTGCTTCACTTTGCAATTATTATCAGCAGAATGTGTCCAGTTCTGAGCCCCTCAGCTCAAGAAGGACAGGGAACTGCTTGAGAGAGTCCAGTGCAGAGCCACAAAGATGACGAAGGGAGTGGAGCATCTCCCTTATGAGGAAAGGCTGAGGGAGCTGGGTCTCTTTAGCTTGGAGAAGAGGACACTGAGGGGTGACCTCATTTATGTTTATAAATATATAAAGGGTGGGTGTCACGAGGATGGAGCCAGGCTCTTCTCGGTGACAACCAACAGTAAGACAAGGTGCAATGGGTACAAACTGGAACACAAGAGGTTCCACTTAAATTTGAGAAGAAACTTCTTCTCAGTGAGGGTGATGGAGCGCTGGAACAGGCTGCCCAGGGAGGTTGTGGAGTCTCCTTCTCTGAAGACATTCAAAACCCGCCTGGACGCCTTCCTGTGTAACCTCATCTGGGTGTTCCTGCTCTGGCAGGGGGATTGGACTAGATGATCTTTTGAGGTCCCTTCCAATCCTTAACATTCTGTGATTCTGTTATTGAAAAGATTAGGTTTTATGAGACTGAGACGAGATGAAGTCCAACAGGCAGCTAAAAAACAATTTCCGTTTGAAAAGGCACTATCTTTACAAGCCTAGTATAACAATATACCTTGATTAAGAGGTATTGAATCATTCTTGGTTTAATTTTCAAAAGCAAAAATGTTTTATAATAACACTATGTATATGTCTGAGTTCTCTAATAATTTGACTCCCATGTCCAATTTCAGTCAAATCCAATAATAGATGATTAGAGGCCTCAAAGCTCCAAAGCACTTTGATGAAAGAAAACCAGAGAATCCCTTCCCCAGAGAAAGTGTTCTCCCTCTCCCATGTCAACTCTTCGATGTTATACTAACTTTGCAGTGCAAGTTGTAGAAACAGTTTGAAGTAAAGCACAGATGACACATTTCTTACAAAGAACAAAAAACTTATTTGAGAAGGTCAGCTTTTAATCACAACTTTGAAGCTCAGGGCAAGTGGACTCATCCCTTGACTTTAGTCAAAAGACCTCAAAAAAAAAAAAAGAATGATACTTGGTTTCATTAATTTCTTGCCTATAGAATTATTTATTAAAATTTGACTTTAGAATACTTCCGGTTGCCTCTGTAGTTTTAGGAAGGTAAACTCTCATGGCCACACTTCTCTGAATTCTTCAAGGAACTCTTAACAGTTGCTTTTTTTCCCATGACTTAGTAAAATGAAGTAACTTTCAGACACACTGTGCCAACAAAAGATCTTTCTAGGGAGCTACAGGTTCTACAGATAGCATAACATTAAGTTTTAGCAACATACAATTATGTAAGGTTGGTTTTTTTTACCACTTAAAGATGCCATCCTCCACTGCTAACTTCCTTAGCACGGATTAACTATCTTAAGTTAAATGAGCGTATGTATTTTTCTAGTGATGCAACATCCAGAGAGGTCAGATCACCACTTTATCAGTTTCATCAGCCGAGCTAAAGTTTGCTCTTGCCTACTCTGTTTTACCATGTGGCAGGCACGCTGAGGTAGCCTGACTGCAACTTTAACACTAGTTTGAAATTTTATATTCCTTAAAACCCAGGGCTATGTCTTTTACCTTTACTGTTACAATGATGCCCTTTCAAAACAAAAATTCTTGATGGTCTGGAATAGAGCTGCCATTGCAGTGAGGTCTCCAAGTATATGAGGATTTTCAGAGCATCCCGAGTATAAACTGATTTAGTTAACCTTCACAGAGTCACAAATAATCGATTAAGTAAGGCTGGCCATTATACATATTATAACTATTGTTCCTTAAAGCAAGATTTCGAAATCGGCACTTTAGGGTTTTTTAAGCCATTGGGCATGCATTCACACATCTCAGACAGATTTTTATTATTCTAATTAAAACAGTTAACCTAGCGCAGCTTTTCTGCACTTACGACTTCTATAAGCAGAGTTGCAGATTTTTAGCAATAAGAGAAAGTTATTCAGAATGTGCTGCTTAAGTACATACCTATAACACCATTCAATAGCGACACAGACTTCAAATGATTTAACCACAGAAGTTATTACCCCTTTTAATAACTGGATTACATTTCAAAGGATAAAATATTCACTTTTTCAGACAAGTAAACTGCATATGGATTCTTGTTAAGTCACACTCACCTCTTTATTATTGAGCTCCAGAACAGCCAGTCCAACCAAAGCCCCCACGCATTTGGAATTTAGCTCCAGAGCCCTGCTGAATGCCAAGCGAGCTTTTTCCAACTTGTTCAGTTTCACAAAGCAGTGGCCCATACCCAACCGAACCTCAGCTAGAGAACAAGGTGACATCATTCAGAATCCCAAAATTTCAATTTTATGACTTTTTACATTCTGGACATCAATGAACATGACAGAAGTATTTTTAATATTTCTTTAAAACCTCCAAGCCATGTAACAATTTTGTGTTTTTAAAGGCAGCCTCCCACATTTGCCAGCAGAACTAACATTAACAGATTAGTAAGACTTCATTTCTTCATACAACCCAGAATATTGATCTATACCTCCAAAAGACTTGGTACTACACAAATTAAAATTACTTTTATGGGAATGTATTAAAAAAATATCAGAGAAAGGCATTAAAAATTGCGAGATGAAAGGGCTGGAAATTTCTTAGGAAGAGTAAGTTCCCTGGAGACTCACAGGCCTTCAAAAAACCCAGGCTAATAAGCAAGTTAGCTAGACATCTCAACTGATTCATTGCTAAGAAAATGCTGTTTAGCATCCTCTAACTTCCATGATTCTGTACAAATGAGCTAACACAGAGAATTCACATCATATTGCCCTTTTAGATTGCCTGTGAACTAGGAATACAGAGACATTTATACACAGCAATTTCAAATCTTTGTGTGTGTGTGAAAAGGGGGAGTGAATGAAAGATGTTTGTTTAAAAGGTCTGTATTTCTAAATCCACTTTTGCAGCAATGATTCTTATGCTAAAGACACATCAACTTTGTAATAAGTTCTTTTTCAGATAGGTTATGACAAAGTATATCACATCTCTCAAGAGACTTTAGAGAATTTATGATCCTAATGCAAATACTCTGAACTAATATCTCTAAATCACATGCACTGCTTTTACAGCTGTGATAGATTTCCCAGATTTTAGCATTAAGAAAATCATATAACACCAGGAAAACTCACATCATGCATTACAGGTAGAATTTTTTTTTTTTTTTATGTCTGGTTTCATTATTAATGCTAATACATAGTTTTCTTAACCCTTATTTCAAAAATCTCACGGATAGGTTCTGCAACAGTCTTGAACAGTTTCCTGCATCCTCATAGAATTATAACTTCTATTACATGCAACCTCTCATTTTTAGTAGCTCTTTAAAAGGTAATAATTAGGAAAAAAATGAAAAGTATTTTCCTAAACATGATTTCCTTCTCTACAACTAAGGAACACTTCAAGTCAGCAAACACTTGAACTACTCTATAATGAGGGATGGAGTTTTTTTGACAGATATAGATCACAAAAAAGCCCTTAGGTGATTGAATTAGGAAAACTTGAGTTAATTTGCCAGAACAGCAAATACTTTCTGTCTTACCTGGGCAACCTGGATTGGTACGCAATGCTTTCTTGTAGTAGGCAAGGGCTCCTCTATAATCTTTCTTGTTGAAAGAAATGCAAGCTTTACCTGTTATAACATATCAATTACAAATAAATTAGACATATAAATTCAGTAATTATAAGTCAGAAGCTCAGAAGTATTATTTGGTAAACTTGTGGTGTGCTGATTTTTGAAAGTTATGATTAAAACCAGAAAATTCAGATAACTACAACTTTTATTATCTTTGATGGTGTCAAGTATATGAAAGAAATCCAACACATGAACACATTAAATTTATGTTTTCATGGGTTTCTGTAGAAACTGAACTCTTTCCTGGTCCAGAGGAGTGACCTTTGCTAAGACTAATTAGTAAACAAATTAAAATGCAAGTGTTACAGCCCGCTGACTCCTCACTACTAGTATCTTCACCTTTGAAATATTATACAGCTTCATAGGCATCATCAGGGAAATATAAGTAGTTGGACTGGATGTATGCCCACAGGTCTCAGAAGGTGTTAGTTAGCATAATATTTTTTCTTAGCTTTTCCACCCACATATACTTGCTAAGTTTAGAGTAAACTGTCATGTGTTTCTGGTCATAAGTGCACACTTCTTTACCCCATTCATTCTCTCTACTCACATATGCACCCTCTTCTTAAGCACAGCACATAACTCATTCCAAAACTCAAGTGGAGAGACCAGGTGTGGGGTTTGGGTTGGTTGGTTGGTTTGTTTGGGGGTTTTGTTTGTTTGTTTAGGGAGTTTGTTTGGTTTTTGTTTTGTTTTGGGTTTGTTGTTTATTTGTTTGGTTTTGCACACAAATACCCATAAACTCATACCAAGAAGAGCAGGAATGTTATTTGGAGACTGGTTGAGCACAAAATGGAATTGTGCATCAGCTTGGTCCATCTTATCACCTTCAAGCAGACAAAAGCAGGCTCTTCCCAATAAGTGATTCTAGAGAAGGAAAAAAAATTCTGCTACGTTTATCTTTGTAAAATATGAAGATCAGACTATGTGAAAAATTAACTGACTATGCTATAATGCTTTCTATGATTAACATATTTCTCTTACATCAGGACAAAAAAAAAAAAAATCAAAAAGGTCTTTATCATCCACATCTAAAGTTCACATATTATCGAGCAAGACAGTAACAAACAATCCATCCTTCCCAACACCCAAATGTTGACTGACATATAACTATCAGCTGTCCCAAGCTAGAGAGAATTATTCCTGATGGCACTGCTCACATTTCAGATACTTAAAAGTTTTGCTTACATGCACAACACTACTAACAGACTTTAAAGCCTGAGCAGTTTCTGTCTTCCCTTTAGTGAATCAATACTTGTTTTCTTTAGAATCACTTTTTGAATTCACACAGAAAACATGTTGAAAGTATACTAAAAAAAAAGAATCCTTAAATAATTGACAAATATGGATTTTTACACAGATTTTGGTTTTACCTGATCATACATGATAATTTTGTCAGCCATGGTATACAACAAGGTAGCTTGTGTAATGAGCTCCTTCTTGTTGTCTTTGTTCTTCTCCTTCCGAGCCTGCTGTACATAGTACGCTGCCAACGTATCCAGACACGTCATCTGATCTTTTTCATGGTCTCTGTAGTCCAAGTTACCATCTATGCGTGCAGCTTCCAACAGCTTCACAAAGTCTTCTGTTTTTCCTTGTTTGTAGTATTCCAGCTATAAAACACATAGTTTTAACAGACAATACTACCCCAGTTAGTAAGTAGCATATCAAGTTGGTACTTCAGGTGTCACAGATTCTTTTTGCAGAACATAGGGATCAATGTAGAGATAATCAGGCAAAGGCATTCCAATAGTGCCAAATATTTTTCTGTCACCATCCCCATTTACTATTTTTACATTAGAACACAAGTTTTACAGCTATTTATAAGTAAAGAATCCACTGTTTCTCCTCTGAACTTAATTTTTTTTGCACATTTCACCATACTTTGCATAGCATAGATACTGCCCTCTCCATTTTATGAAGTGCGTAATCAAAGGCACTAAACAAAAACTATGGATGGAGGAAAAAAAAAACTCCACAACTTAGAAAGCAGGCCTCAAGCAGCATTGTTTTATGAAAAAAGATGAAGTTAAAATCTTAATATGCATATGTCAAATCAGAAATATGTGGCCTAGAATCAGTGATTGAATAACCCATTTAAGTTTCTATTCAGAATTCAGTTATTACAAGTCATATAAGTAAGGAAGTGGAAATTACTATACGATTATCTGAATAAAATGTTTAAATATACAACTTGTATATATACAAACCGCTAAGGCAATCCATATGTGCAGTTGAGTATGTTCCTGTTTCAGTATACTTATAACTTCATCACCCTCAGGTAACTGATCGAAGTCAAGCTCAATAACCTAGAAACAAACAATACAGATTTTCTTTTCACAAAGTATTAACAATGTTATCTATCATTGAACTCAAAGCAAGGTGGACATTTCAGAGCATAATTTTACATATTTAAACAAGGTTATGGACAAAGAAAAAAGTGATGATGTATTTTATTCTGTAGGAGACAAAAGTGATGGTGTCTCACAAACAGCAGAGTAAAGATAGCCTAATGTTTGGGATACTAGTCAGGGAGAATAAACAGATATGCTAATTCAACTTCTTTCACCATAGACTTCAGGCTCAGAATTTTCAGAGTTCAGCTGAAAATCAACTTGACTGTAAACTGCTGAATTTCTAAAACTTTTCCTACAGGTAATATAAAGATCTAGGATATAGTCAAAATCCTCCAAGTAATCAGGTGTCAGAGAATCAATACCTCAAATTCATCTCAGAGCCCTGAAAT
This sequence comes from Caloenas nicobarica, assembly GCF_036013445.1. Taxonomy (NCBI): domain Eukaryota; kingdom Metazoa; phylum Chordata; class Aves; order Columbiformes; family Columbidae; genus Caloenas; species Caloenas nicobarica. The sequence continues at coordinate 57,688,347 of NC_088249.1, read as the reverse complement.
TTTCTAAAATCATCTTTACGTCCAAGAGAATCAAGAAATTATTGAAGTGGCAAACACTATAAAGAACAGACTAAATTTCTGAATATTAACAACAGTCATCAAGAACAAATGACATCAACAACTTTTCACTTTGCAAGCAGTGTTTGCCATGTTGATCTACTCTTCCAATATACAAAATGCAGAAAAAGGAACAGATATTCCCACGGTGGGATGTTTGGGACCACAATTTAACTGCCTGTTAGTTCACTTGGTACTCAGCCATGCTGTCTTTAACATTAGTCATCTACGTTACAATTTAATTTGACAGCAAGGAAGAACTGTAGTTGTACCCAGGCTTGTACCCTGACTTATCAGTGCAGGAACTCTTTCTCCAGAGACTGGATTAGAACAATCCAGTTTATAAAGACTTACAGTTTTGATTATGCAAAACTTACGGGGGCATCAGCGGAAATATTTCTGCTACCACTGATATTTTTAGTTTTGAGTTTGTCTTGCACAGTACCTCCTGTTTGATAGACAATGATGTTTTCAAATTTGGGCAGCCCCCATCTACAAACTATAACAGTTGTTAGTGACAAATATATATTACCAACACAGCAAATAAATATGGAAGTAAAAAAAGCCAGTGAAAGAAAATAACGTATTTGATAGCAATCTTTAGCGATTAATTCAGAACTTCAGGATCCAAGTAAACATAGCCATAAATTCAATAGCAGAACCAGTACCAACCAGTGTCAATATTCATATTGACACCTGGGACAGAAATTTCTGTCAGAGAAAAAAGTCCTCCAACATGTAACCTACAGAGAGCAAAGTACCTTTGTGAAACTTAAAACCACAATGGCAGTTATATTGAAATTTGCCAGAGTATGGACACATATTCACAAAAAGCATTTTTAAAGCTATAAGCAGTATGTTTCAACACCTTATTTAACTAAGGTGTTAATTTGGTATCTGCTATGGTATGATTTAACTTCAAACTTTATAATACCCTGTAAATTTTCAAATACTTCTCTTAAAACTTTTAAATCTTGGCCTGTCACAGTCTACCTCAAATAAAGTTAAATAAATTTCTAAGCCCACACTGAAGTAACTTTACAGAGCAGACCAAGTGACCCCCTGCCCGCGTCTCTACGCTGATTCAGGAACATTCATGCTTTTTACAAGTCAGTGTGGTGAGGAAAATCTGCGTCTAGCGAATTGAGAAGAGAATTTAGCTGGACAAGGTACAAACTAAAGATGAGATACTGTTCCCAAGGGGGTCTTCACTCTTCAGGGTTGCATTTGCTTGAGGCACACGCTGTGGGAGAAGCGCTGCCCCTTCTTCACAGCCGTGTGGGGCCGCAGGACGCCGGCCAGGCTGCCCGGCTGTCCCCAGGGCTCTCCCGCCACGCACTCGGCAAGGACAGGGAGGTTACAGCTACCAGAAGGCAGACACCGTTCACCGAAGGGCACCGGCGAACGCAGGTTTGGGTTTCTTTCCGCAAAGCGATACACCTGTAAGCCCACCTGCTCACTCCGCTCTCGGAAGGGAGCGACAGTCCCCTCCGTGCCCGGGACAACACTGCGCGAGGAAGGGACAAACGCCCGCCCCGTCGCGCATCACAGAGCGGACCCCTTCCTTCCCCCTCCCCGGGACCAGGCCGCGCCGCCGGCTCCCAGCCCCCGACTCGCCTCATCGGTGTCCCGGAGCGGGATCTCGATGGACCCCCGCGACATGATGGCGACACCGCTGTCCGCCGAGCCGCGAGCACGCAACGGCTGCCGCGCGCGCACTTCCCCTCACAAACACCGACTGACCCGGACGTGCTCGGGCAAAGGGAGCGGGGAGGCGGGACGGCTCCGCCCCTCAGGCGCAACGAGCCAATCGCAGCGACGCACGAGCCTCGCGGGCCTCCTGGCGCCCGCGCGTGAGGAGGCGGGAGGGCTTCGGGGGCGGGCGCGCGCGGCCCTGTTGCTGAGGTAACGGCGGCCTCGCGGGCGCCCCTCAGCGAGCGGCGACGGAGCGGCGGCAGCCGCCGAATCTGGCCCTGACCCGGTCCCCGCCAGCCCTGCCCCTGGCCCGGTCACCGCCCCGGGCTGGAGCGCTACGTGTTGCGCTGTGTGGCCTCCGGTGCGGCTGCTCACAGCGGTCTTCCGTGAGGTGGCGCTTTAAAACGTGAGCAGTCTCTTCAGGACAGGGTGAGGGCTCACTGGGGACTGGCAGACAGGTATTAGTTCCGCTAATTTATACGTGTATATCATATACATACCTACAGAAATATATTTATGCGATAGTAAGAGATGTTGCTGTGTATTTATACACGCACACACTGAGAAATTGAATGGGTTTGCACCTGGTTGCTCACTGGTCTTGAGATCATGACTCCCTCAGGCTATGCCTCTCCTCGTATAGTTTTAAAATCACTGAAGACTTCCAACCAGATGCATTAAAATGTGTGACTTTTCCCTATTTTTGTGGAAAAACAATGTGTAAATCCAAATACACATTATTTGACTAGCTTAGTGGTGTAATATTAATACATATTTAAAATTTTTTAGCCACAGCTCGGCCAACTATTTTCAAATTAAGTGTTTGCAATTACAAACTCTAAATCTGATAAGATACTGAATCCTGAAACTAGGCCCTGATCCTGGAACTTGTTTTGCATGAGGCATTCAGCCATATGGAGGTGCATGAGTAAAAAATTACAAAATTGGCATCCTAAATTGTTCTTTCTAATTATGATGGCAGATGCACTGACATATTTGAACAAAACACAGCATGCATAGTAACGTATGACCAGTCTTCCATATTCTTGAATTTGTACCAAGGGGAGAAAAGAGACTAAAAGATCCTCTGGCACATTTCTGCTAGGATTTAAAAAAAAAAACCAACAACCTGTAACACATTACTTACACAGCCTATTAAACCCTAAAGCTAACTTGATTTTTGTCCTGTAGCTAACCATTCACTGAACTGATAGTCACAACTATTAACACATTAAATTACTAAATTTCATTTTAAAAATGAATTGTGAGTTACTATAATAGTATATATTGTAGTAGTAACTACTAGCTCACTTGGAGTGTCACTTGTTCTCTGAAGCCGAAGCAAGTAGTATTTTTAATTACTTATAATTTTGAATCTCAGCTTCTGGTTTTTACTTACGCACTCATTATTCTGAACTGAGTTACCTGGTCCAATAAAGTATAACTAGCATTTCTCCTACTCATGTAGGTCTTTGAGGAGGTATGTGCCATAAATAACTTTTGTAGAGAAACTTTTGCATGTGACAGTGAAGCAGAGTAACATTGAAATTAATAGGTGTGTGTGCTTTTTTCATTAAAAACATGCCAAAGCCAACATTATGCAGAGCAAGATGCTAATTAATAGAGTTCCAAAGCCTACTTTTCTGCTTTATAGACTGATTTTTTATGAAGAAACTGATTTTTAGGTGTTTTAATTTCTGTTGAAGCAATTTGGACTGAAAAGGCAATACTGCAAACTACTTTTTAGATTGTTTGAAGGAGCAAGACCCCTGTTTTCCACATATACTGATAAAATAAATCAGTATTAGGTATGTAGGTATATGTGTAGTTCTACATACTATCAGGTATGTAGAACTTCTTTAATGTATAATATATTGTTCTAGTGAAAAGAGTTGGATTTTGGTTTGTTGGTTTTTGTTGGTTTTTTTTTTACTTCGAGCGCATAGGAACATTTCAAGAAGAGATTTGTTTCCTCTTGCTGTTTCATTGAAACTTTTAATTATGAAAATTTAAATTACTACTTTTAACCTTGGATTGTTATCAATATCAAAAATTCTTATATAAATAGAAAGTAATCTATAGCAAATTGAAGTTCTACTTGTAATACATTACATAAACAGTGAAAAATGTTTTAAAATGTCATTACCACATATAATTATAAGCCTTTTTTCAGGAATGAAAATTGAGCTTAACTGAGCTACTTTACTAACATAATAGGAAGGCTTCCAGCTACTTGACCACTACTCTTTGCAAGCAAATTACCGTTTCTCTTTGAGTTGTGTATGCTGAAATAAATAAGCCTCAATTTAGAACAGCTGCGTGGTCAGAGTATTTTAGTAGCAAAGTTTCTTTACTTTGGGTTGTTAGAAGAAATATTTTTTTCTTCAGAGGTTTTTTTTGGTTTGGTTTGGGGTTTTTTTTAGAGTAAAGTTGGTTATGATTTTAGAAATCTTCAGACTGCAAATTAATTCCTTTCTCATTCTGACCTATTGGGGGGGAAAAAAAAAATCCATTGGTGGTTTGCGGGGCTCAGTGTTACGCATCAGGGAGCTGCCAGGGCCACCGCTCCCTTAGGGAAGAAGCCCAGGAACTGAGCATATGCAGCCAAAGGGGTGAAGCTTTGCTAGCAAGTACCCAAGCAGGGCAGATATTGGGCAAGCCTGGAGTGATGAGACAGGTCTGAGGTCAAGCTGGAAGCGCCAAACATGGCCTAACAACCTTGTAATTGCCAGGTGGGTCCTTACTGACAAGAAAAAGTAGAAGGTAGAAGTCAGCCCTCGTGTAAATGTCCAGATCAGGAGAGTATCTCTGACTAGGTAGGAACCTAGCTGTAACTGAGCTAAGGACCAACACCTTTACAGTGTAAGTCAACCCAGGACTGTGTGTCCTGGGCTGAGCTTAAATGGGGCTTCTGAGGTGTGGCTGGTCAGGGCCATTAAAGCTTATTAATGCACAGGGCCCTGACAAGGTATGTCTGTCTTGAAGAGATATTAAGTAGGCTTAGTAAAATGTTAGTGATTTTGTGTTTGGTTTAGTGTGCTTTAGGAAGTGCTAGAAGTTGAGTTAATAGGTATATAAATTGTTGTATTAGTTTAATGTCTTGATAGTTCTCAAGGCTATCAAATTAGTTGTGTGTTTCCAACTTGCTGTGGTAAAGAGAGGAATCTCTGTTTTGCTGGTAAGGAATGCTGAAGCAGGTTCTATTAAATGTGTGTAGAGCAGTCTTATGGGCATTCTTTCCCTAGAAAACCAGCTCTTTTTCTTTTAATAAAACAAAGTAAAATGTAACAAGACAGAACTGGAAGAATAAATGGTCTTTACTGCTTTATGTTCATGTTTCACTTAAAGGTGTGGTATTTTTACAGACCAAGAAATATTTTGTATAGCTACTAAAAATGGTATTTTATGCTGCTAGGATTAGTAACTTTTTTGTTGTTCACAGTTTTTCACATGACTGTGTGTGCCTTATTTATCTGATAAAGATAATTTTGTCCTACTGACTTGGATAATCAACTAAATCTAAATAATTGTTTTGCATGCAAAAGCTTTAAGGGGTGTCTGTACTAGTTTGTGTTTTGCGAGCAAGTTGTGTATTTGAAGATGGAGAAAGAATTCTTTCGTATTTAGGGTACAAAGCCATGAAATGCTTATACTTCATGTTTAGCTGTAGTACTGACTTCCTTCTAATCCCTATTTCTCAACTGGCTGCTAGACTTTATTAGCACTCTCATTTCTATTAAGTGTATGTATATGTGAATTCCTAGTATCAGAAACACTAACAGTAATGTAACTTGGATCTTAATTTCTAACATCAGCACATAGAATTAAAAACTTTGCTTGTGCACTACAGACCTGAAAGATGCAAGTAACTTCACAAAAAATGGCATAACACTAGACTTGGTCTAAATGGTCTAGCATATTCTGTGAAACTTAAAACTGTTACTTGCAGATCCTCGTACGTACCGCTAGCATGCTAAGTATTTCAGCTTTGTACAGATCTATTTCTCTTTACTATACCATTGGTTGTAGTTTGCCTGGGTTGCACAAAATGTAACATATCTATACTCAGGAATATTGTGGAGCTGAGACTGTAGCTGCGCTTGCTTCTTTTCAGTATCCTTCTTCACCTGGGGTGTAGGGAAGCATTTCTGTTTATTTTTCTGTGGATGCAGAGCCTGGTCTGATCCTGGTACAGTTCATGGTTTGTTTTGAAAGGATGATTTTTAAAAAAAAAAAATTTTTTTTTTTTTTGGTAGCCTTCTACCTTCTGTGTGTTGCATTGAGCTTTGGTTAATGTGTATGAAAGCTGGGGCAGGGGGGGATTGGGGGGGGTGGTTTTTGGTTTTTAATTTTTAAAATTTTTAATAATTACACAAACAATACAGTCTTGAGTTTGCTTTGCTTTATAGAGTTTCTCTTAGAAAACTCTAGAGAGGCAGCTGTAGGATGTGTGAGATTTTTATTCTGTCCTCTGTAGGGCTAATGGAAAAAGAATAGTGCCATAAAAAGTTAGCAGTACAAGCACAGTTCTGTAAAGTTAATATTTAATACTTAGAAAACTCACAAAGTTTCTAAATATAAAACTGTCAATGCTTTATGAGTTCAGTCTCATTATTGCCACCTTCAGGCAACAAAAAGAATAATTAATTTTCAGAGTCACTTTCCAGCATTCTGTTTACAGCGGGTTTGGGCTTATATCATGGAATTAAGTTTAGCGTTTTTCCTAGTAACGGCCTTGCATTTTCCTATTGGAAGAATTTTTTCTTTGGCCTTAGTATGTTCCAACATGTCAAAAATACACTTACTTGTTCCAGGACCCTGTGATTGATAAACACTGAATTGTTCAATGATAAATTTTATTTGAATGATAAACACCTCACATACAAAGAGCTACTTAGCAAAGGTAGGTACTTTTTTCCCCCTTCTCTTCCTGATGAAGGCTTTTTCAGGGATTATGCAATAGCATTACAGATGTAAAATGCGTGTCAGCAATTAATAGGACAAGTGAGGATTATGCAAAAGACTGTAGAAGTATCAGATAAAATTGCAGTGCTGAAATGTAAAGAACTAAAGTATCACTGACTTCTAGTATAGATTGTTTGCTGGGAAGAATTAGTGTCTTCAAGATTTTAATCAGATTTACACTGAGAGAGAAGTGAATTTTTCTTAACTTACGATGAACTTCGGGAATGTTGCCATTCTCTACTCTATTTCTTTTTACAATGCTTGGTTTTACAAAAGCTTGCACTTGCATAGAGCAAAAGTTTTAAAAAGAAAAAAAGCTTGAGACGGAGACTACAGTAATTATTCTTCGCTAAAGTGTTCTTCCAGAAGGACTCCTGAGTTCTGATGGCAAGTTCTTTGAAATGAAATTGCTCAATGCATAGAACAAAATTACCTAGTGTTTTAGCAGCGATAATAGTAGCAAACCCACAAACATTGAGATCTAACATCTCCAACATCCTCTAGACTTTTTGATTAAATTGCTTATCATAAAACTTTTTTTACAGGTACTTTTACATAAAATAAGGACATCTAATGATGACAGGTTTTTTGATTAAATGATTAAAATAAAATATGCTGTCCATATTCAATGGAATGTTATTTGTGTACTGAAAATTGAATGTAAGAAAAGACTACAAAATAGGTACAGAAATCAATGTCTTCTGCTGCTCTAATTGCACTTCTGAAAATGTTGTGAAACTAGTGGAGGGACTACATCTTATTTAAAATATCTCCTCCTTGCTTTGTATGACTTTTAAAACAATTATTTTCACTGAAATCTATGCATGCTCTCTGAAAAACGAGTTTTTAGCAGAAAGTTTGAGGAAAGGAAAACACATTATACAAGCAAGTACTTGAACATGGAAGTCAGTTCCAAAAATAACAATGAACACTTGTGCTGAGATTCTCAGGAAGGATGAAGCCCGAGAATCAGCCTGAAGATGAAGAAAGCTTTTGGGAATATGTCAACAAATCTTTCTCTGTTTCCTGGGGGAGGCTGGTTGTTTTCAGTGTCTTTTTCGTTAATGCGATTTATAATATAAACTATATACTGACTTCTATACATAGAAATTAAATAGAAAAAGCAATAAATTTTTATGTCTCTAACAGCCATAGTATCTTCTCCGATGATTTACTTTTCTTCTATGTCTTCCTTCTTTTTTTCTTCTACAGAACCCTTTCCACTTTTTTTTTTTTTAAGCACTTAAAGTGACAATATTTAAACAGATCAATGCCCTTACTTTTTGTGGGCAGAACTCTATCCTGCCAAATGAGGTATGAAAGATCTGTTCAATAGGCTGTCACTGCAAATACACTCTGATCTAGTTTAAAAAAAAAAAAAGTTGATATGAATCTCTTTTGCAGCACACAGAATTATTCTGAAAACTGAAAGCCCATTTCTAATGTGCTTGAGCACATAGAGACCAAAATACCAAGTCTGCATGAGGAGAAGGTTAAATGTCATGGATGTTGCAGACACTGGGTATGATTTATATTTTAATTCATAAATGCTTTGTAGTTCCTGCCTGTGTAGATGTTCTGAATATATAAAGTTTAAGATGTAAACAAGAGACCAAAGCTTGGAAGTTTGGGTCCTGTGTTGACTTTTGAAACCTGTCTTTTTAATGTTTTTCTGAGTAAACATTTAAAGCTATTAAAAGCTTATTCCACAACCTTTTAAGTTTGGGGGGTGGTTGGTTGGTTGGTTTGTTGTTTTTTTTTTTTTTTTTTTAAATGGAGAATGCCGTTTTGAAATTGTATTTTGAAATAAAGTACATGGACATGCACAGAGATATATACTTTCCTCTCCCTTACGTGTATATTAATGTATAATATATTTTATAATATACTGTATAATACATTATTTTAAATAATAAACCGTAAGTAACCTAGCTCTTCTGTCTGTTTACATATTCATGAACTTAGATTTTATGGAAGTTTCCTTTGACGTCGATAAGAAACACTGCTAGAATACATAGCTATGGGTTGAACAGTATTTACTGTTCACAGAATTAATTGTCAGAGATGCTGGGACTTTACTAAGGTTTACTTTGTTTTCGCTAGTGTATTTTCCTATAACTTCATACCTTCCTGCCCCTGCATCTCTAATGTTTCATTAGCATCTCTTTCTTGCTTTTTGAATATGTCATTAATTTTTGTTGGGTACACTAATAACTTCAGGGCTGGGGTGGGGGGAAGCTTTGTATTGGGGGGGGGAAGTAATTTTAAGTGGTGTGTGTTTGTTTGTTTTTCCACCTTAAGATGGAAACCATTATTTTACTGGATCTAATTACTAGTTCTGAAGTACATATATTTTCTGTAATTTATTTCATCCCAAGACAAAAAAGTGAACTTTTCAAACTTGACCTTATGCCAGTGATTCTATATAATGTCTTAACATGCATCTTACTGTTAGTAATGGAAAATCCTTATTTTTTTATCATCTTACACTATGGATGAAAAACACATCTGATTACTTTAAAACTCCAGTGTAATAGGACAATGTGTATCTAGCTCTTAATTGATTTAAGAAATGTCTGTTCTGTATTTCTGTCTAGCACTTGATGTGTTTATTTCTATATTTTTCTTAGAAGGCTGGGGACATTTTGTTCAGTTATTTGAGAAGTAACATGGATGCATGCCACAGTTGAAGACCGTTTTCATACCTCCTATCAACATGTATCTTAAGTTTACAATTAACTTGATCCATGCAAGTAGAGCCATTGATTCTTAACCTGACTAAGCACATGTCTAGCTATCTTCTTGAATTAAGGCCTCAGATTGGAAGAGAACCAGTAACTGTTATCAGCCAGAAGCAAATCTTATTTTAAGATGCAAGGAGGTATTCTAGGCACTGGTTCACTAGATAATTTGGAACCTATTTCTGTGTATTGCTCTGAGTACTCTTTCTTGCTCAACTTCTAAAGCCATGTGGCAAGTGGATAATGTTGGTGTGTGAGCAGCAATGAGTATCTATTTAAAACTGAACAAGTACCTGCTGACTTCCCCAGGTAACAGCATTTAGAAAGAAAAATAATGTACAGTTTTAAGTTTTCAAGCATTCCTTTCCCCCTTCTCAAGGCATCTTTTAAAATCAGCATTCCCTCATATGCCAGGGTGGTTATACAGGGAGATATTTGACTTAATGTTCTCAATCCATGTTGTTAATGGATGGAGTCTAGGCTACAATTCACAGCAGTAGCATGCTACTGGGCTAGAAATACTGTATTGCAAACTGCCTGGAAATTCTTGGCTTTGCATATTAATAGAACAATATCTATTATCCTTAAAGTGAGTGAGACTGCATAATGTAAGGAATGAAATTTGCCTATCTCAGTAAAATGCATATGGGTGTCTGCCTGGAGTTCAGAGCCGATTTCATTTGCCAAAGGGCAGTAATGGTGCTGTTAGTGGTTTGTAGTCCTCCGCTGCTGGAGTTGCCATCCATGATGCAGTATGTTTATAAATAAAACTATGTTTATATCTGCAAGCACATCCTGGGATGTAAAGTCAAGTTGCGTTCTTTCAGGCTTGCACATAACCACCAATATGGTTGCTGCCAGAACTTAGTCAAGAATTCTGTTGATTCGGAAGCCAATAAAGAAACTCCCAGAAGTGTGTTGCCTCTGCAAGTATGAGTAAAAGCTTATTTATGTCAGTCAAGTGACTATGCATGCATAGAGATCAGATTACTTAAATGGAGGAGGATGCAACTTTCACAAGTTACTCCTTGTGGTTATTTTCTCACTGGGTAAATAGGGGCTCCCATTTGCACCTCAGCAGGTTATTTTGGAATTTCAAGGTGTATGTATGGTAATTTGTAATGTGCTGGAAACACAAAACTTCTAAGAGAAACACTTTTAACTAATTAATAACTAAATAATGTTAAGGCATTAATCTTTTGTGTTAATCAAATGCAACACAACTCAGGCAACAAATGAGGCAACTCACGTAGGCAAAATTGGTAAGCATAATACATTTGACAGCTATGTGACTCCAGTCTGTAAGAACAAGCAAGTATGCCTCAGATTCTAACTTTTTTTAGTCAGACGTACTTCTAGTATTGAGTCCTTTTTTAATGGTGCCAAGGATGGTTGTGTTTTATAATGTAATCTAAAAAATACATGGTGCATTTTGTGCAGAAGTTGTAGACAAGTAATACAATACTGATATTAATGTCTGAAACTGTAGTGATGGAAACTCTTCAATGCTTGTGGTGAGCAGTTTCATTGTTCAGCTTTGTTGTTAGCGTTTTTCGGAAAGTTTGGCCTGAGTTTCCCTTGCTGATGTTTAATGCTGTTATGTCCCATTCAGCAGTACATAGAAAAAGATGTCTTTTTACCTTTCTTCAGGGTAATTTGTATTTTACCTTGGGCTTGTGTAAGCATTGGAGGAAAGAATAATTTTGCTTAGAAATTAAATTTAAGTAGACTGGAAATTTTGAAGGGAAAACTTTGACTTCCTTTTGCAAAGCTTTGTAGCAGATTTAATAAAATGTAGCTCTCTTGGGTGGCTGGAAATGAATGGCTGCCAGTTCTTCTGATCACTCTGATGGTTTCTACATCATATTATTTTTAATCTCCTCCTTTCAGTTACCTGCATGGACTTGCTATTGTAGCAAGGAAGACTGATGGTTCTCTTTAGAGCTTTTTACATGCTCTGGATGGGGTTGGTCTGTAGCTCTGAAGGCTGCTGTGTAATATCCTAAGCTTTTATGGCATAAGGGAAAAGATACATACTTTCCAAACTGACCTGGGAAAGGTATTGGTCATTTATGTTCTCTAGCCTAAACCTAGAGATTCAGCCTGCTTTAGTGAAAAAGAACGTTCTTCAGTTGTTTCCTTTCTTCATTTGCAGAAGTGTTAAAACATCCACATGACATAGCCTCACAATTTTCCCATGGAAACAGTCAAATGGTATAAACATCAGCAGGGGGCAGTATCGAGGCAGAAATAGAACAATAGTAAATTGACCTTAAAAAAAAAAAAAGTGTTTCTGTATGTTTTCAGTTTTTCTTCATCGAATCACAGAATAATTTATGATGAAAGGGATGCCTGAATGTCATCGGGTCAACCTCTGTCTCAGAGAGCCAAATTCAAAGTTAGCTACAATCGATATGGTCATGGTAATGTGTCTACGTTGTTGGTCAGTCTATAACAACCTGCAATCAGATTAGTTTTCTCTTTAAACCACTTTTATATTCAGTTGTGAGACTGGATTCGAAACATACCCAGTGCTGAAGCGTAGCTGTTTTGTTTGAATAATACTAGAAAAAAAAATCTTTAGACATTTTTGTTTACAACATCAGGAAATAGTATTTTTTCACAGTTCTCATCAACTTTAATAAAAATAGGCAAGCATCTGAGAAAAAAAAATAGCCCTACAAGAATCTTGCCTGTTACTTCTGCAAGGCAAGATTGACCAGCATGGTTATCTCTATGTAGCTTCTGTTGAAACAATGTCTTCTTGTGGTTTTTTGTTTGTGGGGTTTTTTTGTTTGTTTTGGGGTTCTTTTTGTTTGTTTGTTTTTGTTTTTAAGTATAGTTTCTATAGTATTTGCTACTCAATAGCAGGATTTTTTTTTCTGCACCTTTATTGGAGAGCTGAGATAGTGTCAGGAAGAATTTAAAGAGTGCATATTGCTTTTGTGTTTAAAAACTTTTCCCAAGATATGCTACATTGAATTTGTGGACAGATTATGGAAATCAGAGGCTTCTCCAAATCAGTAAGTTTTATTAGGAATTTTTTCTTTTTAAGATGCAAACATAGTCCTAGCTTGTCATTGCTACGTTAATTAATTCTAGTTCCTTTTCTCAATATGCTTGCTCATCTTAGCTGAAATTTTATTGGCTAAAATGATAAACTGTTGAATTTTGTGGAATACAGTATTTTCCTTTAGCTTTGCCAATTCTGCAGTGCTTTTTCAAGAGTGTATTTGAGACAAAATTGCAGACTTCCAAGCTGTGGAACAAATGTATATGAAAAATACTAAACACAATTCTATGTTAGGGAGTTTACTGACACTCATGTCACATAAAAGCACTTCTGACATTTACTTAAACTCTTTAGATGCACTAATAATTTGTATAATTTACTTTAAAGCAAATGTTTTACTCCTGTCTTCAGTCTGAGAAGTAATGTTGTTACATCTCAGTGTCTAGTTTCAATCTTTTTTTGACAAATTGTTAGTTACAATATTTATTCAGACAAAATATCTGTGATTCTACCTATTAAATAGAACTGCTGTAGCGGAGAGCATGTGGTTTTTTTATTCTCTTTTTGCTCCTAGAAAAGTGAATACTAAGTATTGTTAAATCACTCTTACATGTAACACAAATGTTTGCCTACAGCTGTTGATGGTAAACAGGAACAACTCTTAAAAAGATTGTTGGCATCTTAAATGCACTTCTCCCTCTTAGATAGATCAACTAGGTTTGAAAGCCATTTGGCTAGAATTCTAGCACTTCTCAGATGGCTCGCTACCCCTTTAACTAAGCAGTGGGGTTTGGTTAAATCTACAGTTTAGATTCCTGGCAACTATCCCAACAAATTAGTTTAAACTAGCTCAGGCAAGTGATCACATGAGCCATGTCCATTTTTGAGTGTTGCTGTGTGTATATCTTTGCAAGATAAAATACCAGTTGATGTGGAATTCAGTGAAGGCTAAAAAGTGCTGCTGGGACCTTAGGTGGATGCAGACTGGGTCAGAACTGTTCTGTTATTGATACCCAGCAGAGCTTGGGTATGGAATGTATTTCAGTTGTGATCAGAACTTTGGCAGGGATTAAATTATGTTTTATAAATGTAGTTACATGGCTTTGAGGCCTATAAAACTTGGGTGGGCCCAGTTTGCATATCAGCACTGTGCTTCCAATATCTCTGGTTCCTGAAGCAGCACGAGACTGCTCTTTGTGCCACTGTTAAAATACTTGTTAAAAGTCGGAGACAGATCCAGATGGGTAGACAATATGTTTTGATCACTGGTAAGAATCTTTTGTCTTTGATGGATGGGAATATTTGTCATGTAGGAAATAATAAAAAGTCAGAAAATGTACTGCCAGTTAGCATGCTATTTTAAAAAAAATAATATTTTTTAAAATTTTGAAATATTATTTGTTTCAAAATGCTGAAGATATCTTTATTTTTTGTTTAGATAACATCAGCAGAGAATTATTTTTCTGTTTGATTTTACATTAAACAAGCAACTAAGTAGTATTAGCTGTAGAACAGAGGTAGGCATAAACATTCGTGAAGGTAATGCAGTAGCTGAATCTGATGGAAAATGATGGCAAGGAGGTGAGAAAGTACTTGTGTGGTGAGTTTTAAATGTACAGTATGGAAGACTTAAGGCTGTGCAAGGCACAGAAAAGGAGAAATCAGTTTAGGACAGCTGCTAGTGACAAATACTGTCTTTTCTGAGTACCAACTGAGACTGTATAATAGCTGAGCTCTTAGCAACACAAACTTCACGGTTTGACAGTCCCAGTAGTGCAAATGTGGGAAGGGTCCCTACTCTAAACTTATATCTCTCCTGCATAAAATGTAGTTCAAAAGGGATATTGGGAACAACAGTGAGGGACTGACCAAACCTTAACTACACTTAAGCCAAAGTAGACTGTATAATAGCCGAGCTTTGTTTAGCTGGCCTTGGTTTAAATTATTGCTCTTAACTCCCAAGGTACAGTGGTGAACCCCATTGTAAACAATAGCACATTTAGCACTCCTGCTGACAGTCGTTCTTGCAGTGAGTGTTTGTGGACTGTTCTTGGTGAAAAGGGATGCAAGGTCCTATAATGTATCATCCAGTAACTGAAAAGAGTTGAGATATGTGAAATTATGTGAGAAAGTGGCTGAATTATACCTAGTGGACTGCAAAAGGAACGTATGCCTTGTGCTTTCAGAGGTAGGTACTGAATCTACAAAAAGCAAGTAATGATTTTAGTCATGACCTTCTGAGATCAGAAGTATTTGGACTGATTAGACTCAAGCACATAGCACTGCAGATCCTTCATGTAACATCCTGTGTTTTGCTGTTCCCCTTCCTCTCCCCCCACCCCAAACCCTAGCACATTGCCCTCAAATGACTGCCAAGCAGTTTCGTACTTGCATACTGAGATTCTGTTGTGTATACACTTTAAAAATGTGCATATCGTTGTAGAGTTTTCCATGACAAGCTTTACTTCAGCCTTGTAGCAAATTATAGGGACAGTTTTGTAATCTTTTGTGTTACTTTAATATTGTGAAGTTTAATTGTGACTCTTTTGGTGACTTTTCTGTGAGGATGACCAATTGCTCTCTTCCTTAGTTTATGTTCTGTTGCTATTCTAATGGGATGAGTGAAGAAAAGAGGATATTGTTTATTGTTACTTTCCTCTGTAGGGCTTTGGTTTGCAACACTTCTCTATGAAATTATCCATATGTTTCCTTAGCAGTTTTCAAGGAGAGCTAAGTTCATTATTATACAGAAAAGGATGATATCCAAGGTGCTGCTCTTGTTTTGGCAACTGAATTTCGTTCAAAAAATTTTGTTTAAACATAAAACCAGTGGGATTTACTGTCAAGGATGTTTAAATGCTGCTCGTATTGTGGAAAAAAGTTACTGATTTTTAAATCCTTCCTTTCCCCAAATTTTATTCTGAACTTTAAAAAAAGAAAAAAAAGTGTAGGGGAGGGGAATTTCTTATAAACACATGTAGGGGCACTTACAAACTTATGTTTCTTTGATTCCTGGAATTGGAAACAACTCTTTATAATGTAGTCTTCCCAAATCCATGCAGCTAATTATCTACAACAAACTTTATAAAAGCAAACAGACCAAATCAGTACATCTCATAAGCAAAGTTTTATGCAAGTACTCTACCTCTGATCTGGAGACAAAATTGGTAGGAATTTTCTATTTATTTTGGAAAGACTGTCACTGGTAATGATGGATTATCTGTAGGTTCTTTTACTGGTGAAATGCAGACAGAGCAACCGTATAAAGGAAGGCAGCAAGCCTTTTGTCTATTTTTCATTCATTCAATGTTTTTTTACGAAATAGTGAAATGCTTTGATAGCTGTATTTCCAAAAGTGAGAAGGTGTCACGTTCTTAACAAGTAGCTCAGCTCACAGATGACATTTTTTGCAACACTGCAAGTAGGAATGGAGGTTTAGTACTGAGCAGATGGTACAGCACTGAAGAATAATTGGCAAGTTGATAATTACTTAAGTAATCTATTTTAAAAGTTGTATGACTTTTCTTATTCCTGAGATTCTGTAAAAAGTAAAAAAAAAAAATAAATTTGAAATTCTGTAGTGGTTGAATGTCTGGGTAGTTTATGCATAACTAGAGCAGTGGGCAATGACTACCTTACCTTGCTGTGTAGCAGTAAACTTGACCTTTATGGACTATTGATAGCCAAACCAGTTGTTGTGTGTTTTCTAGCGTTTTCTCATGTCTGTGTTTGAAAAACCAGAAAGAACACTAATTCAAGGACCCTCCAGCAAGTACGCTTTATCTTGACTTGGCAGTTCAAAACCATAAACCTCAGAGGCCAATGCTAATCCTGCATGCTTGTCAAGAAGATAAGACCATGCTCGGGTAGTACCTAAGCCTGCTAATTCTTTTAGTATATATTTTCGGCTAACACACTTAGTACGTTCTATACAGTATGTGTTCTGTGTGACATCAGAACAAGCAAAACATTCTGTGTATTTGAAAGGATCACTAATTTGGAGGCAAGATTAGGAATACAAAATGTTTTACAATCTGAGTGAGAAAAGGGCTTGCATGGGGTTTAAGTGCAGTGGACTGTACAGCAACTTACTGCATCTCCTAAAAACTAAATGGATACATGAACTAAGTTGGGTGCCTCATGAACAACAGTGTCAATGTTGTCTTGCTGTGACTGTAAAAATAATGCTTTTGTTAACGTATTCACAAACTTTTGTAAACATTGTAGAGTTATTGCATACCATGTTAGAGGCAGTGCTGCAAACAAACTGTATTTGTTTGAAAAAAAAAAAAAGGCATAAAAGCACCTGGAAATGGATGAAATTCTATGTTGAATGTTTAAATGTCACAACTTCTTGTTATGCTTACAAAATGCTAACTAGTTTGTTAAATCTGTCTTCCAAATGCAAAGCTTCTGACATGAAGGTGGCTTTAAGCCAGTGCCCATGCTGGAGGGTGGGAGGTGAGAGGCAGCTGCTTTTACGAGCAAGAAGCTGGAGCCAGCACTGTGGAATATACAGAGTAGCGGCATCTGCTGTATTGTTTGTCTGGACCATGTTTACTCCCTTGTATTAGATCATCTCTGAGGAATGAGACTAACTGTGGTTTAAGAAATACTACTTCTTAAAATGGCTTTGTTTCCCAGATACAGAAAGCTTGGAAGAAGGTGACGATGAAGCAGTAGCATAGACAGCCTTTTCTGAAGAGGGATGGGAGGGTGAGTCTGGTTTCTTGTGGGCAGGCAAAAGAGGAGAAATACTGCATAATTTATATAAGTGATGGGGAGGAAAAGTCTCCTGAAGACAGAAAGCATTGTGCAGGGAGATGGTGAAGAGTGGTGGAGCTGATTTTTTTCTGAGAGATTGGCTCCCTGTTGTGTGTGTGTGATGTGTTTGGGAAGCTGAGGCCTTGATAGTTTAGAATCTTAGGCCTAGAAATGTAGGTATGTTCTAAGACAGGACCTGCTATACTGATTTTGTTCTTGTTAGTGTTTGTTTGCATTAAAATAGTTGGATCTAAATGTCATATGGATGCTTGTGGCAGACTCTGACTTGTCCCATGTTACATCTTCAAAGTGAACAGGAGTATGTTTGGGGACTGTTTGGCTATGAGTTGTTGTTTTTTTGTGGCTGTGTCTTTCCCCTCCTGCCCGGAATGAACAGTGGAAACTGAATTTTCATTTAAGTTATGGAGCACCTGTGAAAGCATTGATGGCATGGCATAGCCTTAGCCTCTGTTCTAATGCTGCCATGTGAATGTTAGGCACTAGTGTGTAAACATCTGCTAATGCATGTGCTGCCCCATGGTTTACAAAATACCCTGTGACATGTCTGCTAACCTCCTGTACATGTTTTGGTTGGTTTGGTTTTGGTGTGTTGTTGGGGTTTTTTGTGTGTGGTTTTTTATTACTTGCCTAAAGTTTCTGAGTAAGGCTTTAGCCAAAGAACAACAAAAAGTATACAAAGTAGGGGTATTACATGCCTGGTAAATTTTAAGGACTGCATATTATAAGCATTCAATTCTCTGCCAGCTAGTGCAATTGAAATGAAAATTTGTACCTCCCAGTTTGGGGGATGTAATTTATTGGTTTATTTAAGTAGTTTGCTTTCCTCCCTCTCCCCCCTCCTGTTTTTTTTTTCTTTTTGAAAACTGCGACCATAGCAGTGGCTGCTTGTTTCCTTAAGTACTGTGGTTGAGCAGATGACAAGTGCTTAGCACAAGCATGGAATTTTATTAAACTTGCAACAGGTCAGATATTTGCTTCATGGTAAAAGCCCATGTGAGTGCATTGTTCTTAATACAGAAAATTCAGTAATACTTGGCCAAATTTATGAGAGGAAGTATGCAGATGGCTTTGGGTGTTGGTATCTGATGTTCTCCCAACTCTTCTAAACTTTATTTTTCCTCCTTGTGTCATATTGAATATACAGAAGGAGCTGGGATGTTGAACAGGTTTGCTTTTGAGCTGTTGTCCTCCAGAATTATCAGCTATTGCAGATCTTGGCATTCTGGAAGGGTAGAAAGGTGGAGCGGTTATGGATTAAGTGCTGGCAGAGAGGCTTGTATTGCACTATAGAATCATGAATTTGCAATTGTTGGAGGCTGCACAGGACACTGAAGGCACCTCTGGGGACCTGTGAATACCAGCTGAAATGTACATGAGCACCTTTAGGACTTCTGATCCCTTCTTCCTCTCATAACATCCCTCTGAAGGAGCTGATCCTCCTCATCTAATGTCTGTAGAAACTCGTGTCATTTTTTCCTCACTCTTTTTTGTCGTATCTGTGTTTGTCCCTTTTATGTGTTCGTTTTGTCATCTGTAGTTGTCGTCTGTAGCCATGCCTGTGAATTCCAGTTCTAGAAAACAGGTGAGAGCTAGTATTTTGAATTTCTAAATGATTGTGAAGAAAATGAAACAACAGAGTTAATATTAAAAGACAGATTTTCAGAACTATGTTCTTGTAGTCTCTGTATGTTAGTCCTGATTAACAAAGCTGCGTGTTGTAAATTTTCATTATTTTTGTACAGCATTCTTCTCATTTGTAAGCATAGTTGCCTAAAAATAACATGTGATACAACTCTAAGGTCACACCTGGAAGGACTAGAAGACATTTTTTTTTTTTAATTAAAAAGGTAGGTTTAATTGTCATTGCAAATATCTAGTAACTTTAAATTTGTAACAAAGGAGCATGAATCATTATAGAACCTTTTCAAGCAATCTGATTTTTTCCAAATATATTGGGGTAGGCTACTTAGGACTAAATGGTGATGGCTGAATGGAGAAACGCGAAGTAGACACTTCTGGGCTACAAAGTGAAGTGTCTTAAGACCACAAAGGTAGCACAAGTATATTTATAGAGATGTGTGAAAGCAGTGTTTGCAGAGCTGTTTAATTTCATTAACCAAACAGAATGCATACTAGATAAATTTTGTGGAGGCTGTCTTCTGGGATCCAAGACCTGAAAAAATACGGATAAGCTTCAGAAGTACTCAGCATTTGATAAGCGTAGATTTGTATATTCTCCTCTTCTCTGAGACTAGAGGAGAAAGAGGACTAGGCCTGGTAGGGATGCTGTGGAGGGATTCAGTTATCAATAAGATCTTTGAAGGTATATAGAGGATTTGAGGATACAGGGATGGGAAATGGGGAAAGAAGGAGTGATAATGTAGTAAATTTGATCCTCTCTTAGGTAGCATCTATGAAAAAGGATAAGCAAGACAAAATGAATTGTGAATAACTTAATGCTTAAAGATATTGACCATAGTTTCATAATATACAGTGAAAGGCATTTTAAAGGTGTTTACATATAAATGAAATTGTTTTCAAACATATTGGGTGTGTGACTTCTAACACCAAAAAGCTATGACAATACGCAGTGAAAAATGGTAATGCTTTTGTAAAAGCTTAAGGCCAGGCAAATTTATTCTAACTTCACAAAAAAGTTTACAGCAATTATGTCTTATTAAGACTGATACGTGTAAAAAGAGAAGGCTTTCAGAGACCAAGAGAAGTGCTTGTATGCCTGAAGGCTTATCTGTGTTCCTCTGACTTATCTGTTAGTGTAATAAGATATCTCCCTTATAGGAAATTGAGTAGTAACTGTAGTAGTTACAAGTCCAAAATACCAGCAGGGCTAGTAAAGTTGACTGTATTCTCTATAGGGTTAAAAGTTCAGACTTCTCACTAGGAGTGATATTTGTCAGACGATTTTAAGATGACGAGTCAGAATGGTCAAATACCTTGCAGCATAGATATAACAATATCTGCAGGCAGTTGGTGTGGATGAAGAAGCAGGTGCTCAGATGGCGAGCGATTTATGACAATAGCAACTTATATAATTAAGTGAAATATGTAGAGAAGTGAACAGTAGAACTACAACTAAGAAGTTGTAGTAATGACAGTTGTTACTTTCAGAGTAACAGATGGCACATGAAAGACATCAGATTATCCAATTATAATCTTCTGTGACCATCTCTTCACCTTCTATGACCTAGGCACTGTAATATTCAAATAGAAAAACATAACTTATAAAGTCATAATTGAGAGGCAAGTTTGATTGCTGGGTTGATTGCCCTCTTCCTTTTGCTGGGCATTCATGAGTGGTTTAATTATCAATATTTTGTAAAAAAAAAAAAACAAAACAAAACAAAACAAAAAAAACAACAACACACCCCAAAAAACAAACCACCCAAAGCTTTGTGTGGTTGTGTGGGGTTTTTTTTCTTTTTCTTTTTGCTCTGTTTTTTAGCCTGAGGTTGAACTGCGAAATCTGTAACACATTCAAACTTGACCTCTTGTAACTGAAGATAAAACAGCAGTGTTAATAATTTATCTGTATCAAACTAGTAGAGAAAGGCCGAAATTATAATTAAGTAGGATTTTAGAAATAGAGTACAGTTAGTTTATAGCAAAGAAGGTTTTTTTTTAGTTTGGTTTGGTTTGGGTTTTGTTGTTTCATAGATATTTTTTTTGTTTTGTTTTCCCAGGAGGAAATTATACCTGTATTTTCTTGCTATTTAGCAGACTAATACTTCTGTTCGTAAGTAACATGCGATGATTTTTTTTTTTAAATAGCAATACAGTTGTGTTACAGCAAGTGTAACAAAAAACCCAGGGAAGACAATGCTAATTGGTGTTACAGACAGTTTATTTGTAGATTATAAGATGATAAAACACTTTTACACTTGTGTAACGTGCTTGTATCTCTCTAAAGGAAGCTGTTTGGTAGATAGTAACCATCTCACATAGAAAAGGGAGAAATTTGATCCACGCTTTAACTACTTTTTTTTTTTCTTTTTTTATGAGAGGAGAAAATGAGTCATAACTAAAGCAGGGAAGGAATAAGATAAATAAAAGCTGCTCACAATAGCTAATAATAATTACAGAAAGTACCATGCTGGCCTTGGGATCTGGCTGTTGAGAATAATACATTTAATAGCAACATTCCTTGGTAAATTTGTGAGAATGAGTGTCAAAATATTTAATATGGAATGCAAGCATTCCTTCTTGTAACAAGTATCTTGAAAGGCCTCTTTTTTTCAGTGTACTGTGAATAAAGCTGCGAACAGGACAGTAATTTTTATGCAGTCACTTGAGACTCTATCCAGCTCTCACTAAAGTCAATGGCAAAATTCTTGCTGACTTCACTGACTGGATGGGACCTCAGATGTATGGATTTTCTCTGTAACAAGGGATAGTGCTTGCTTTCTATTTCTCTGTAAAGACTGAGTAGTATTGCCTGTGAAAACATAAATTGTGAAATTTTTAAGTCCTAAGCACCATTATTTTTCTCCTGCTGCTTCAAATGCAAAAGGCCTTCATCCAGTCGGTATATCCATATGTATCTCTCTATATTCCTGGCATGAATTTGCATTCATTTTCTTTAAATGTAGGATTACCACCGTAATGTGTAAGCACATATTATAAAATTTGAATTTCCCTTCATTTAAATTTCTTATTACCTTAATTTTGTAGAATTTGTAAGTTAGTGTTTAGCAGTGAAAACTGGTTATTTACTTTCAAAGGGCAGCATCAAAAGGGAAATTCTTATTAAGATATACTCAGTCTTTTCTGTCTTTACTGTTTTGGCATATAAGATAATCATAAATATACTTTTGATTAAAGACTGTTGCTAGGACAGCTATACATAAATGATAAATTATGTGGTCTGAATTTTAGTGGAAATGGCTTTTTGTTCTCATCAGTTTGGGTTCTATTTAAGGTAAAGGGAAGTTACGCAAACTTGTTCTTCAGTCATTTTCAGGAAAAATATATATTTAGAACATTTTTGTTATTGCTTTTTAAAAACAAATCCATACAACTTCAATAAATAATGAAGGGAGAAGGAGAAACAGGCAGAGTGCTAACTTTTGATCATACTTACCCATCCATCTTCTGCAACAGAGTTCCTTATTTAATTAACAGTAGGGCACTGTTGTTCCTGACATTGTAAAAATAACACTGTCGCTGTCCTGAAGAGCTTGCAGTCTAAACATACTGCCTCTTGATGTATTTAGTCAGTAAGAATAAGTTGAGAGAAATTGACTTAAATAATTTTACCAAGCAGATAGCTTTGCCAAGTAAAGCTCTTCTAAATATTTATAAGTATGAAGATCTGTTATCAAGGGGACATAGATGACACTTACTTGCTTCAGACTCCAACAGACTCTCATGCATAGACTCAGTGGAGATTGCACGAATACCTAGAGTTTATATATGTAAGGACTACAGTATTGTTGGGTTAAGTCTAATCAACTACAATGTTCCAAATAAGCCATTGTAAAAGTCCTGTAAACTAGCAAAGGTGGCATTCTAGATGGAACCTAAGCTTCTGTGCTCAGAGGGCTCTGCCTTATATTTTAAGGAGAAAAAAGATATTTTAATAAAGAATATTTAAGGAAAGTAAATATTTATAAATAATATTGTTCTACTTATGCAGCAGCAAATATCTCAAAATAGAGCCTCTGCTCCTGGAAGATTCCAATGAACAAAGGAGTTGTCAGAACCAGGTAGAAGAAAAGCAGAAAATCCAAACATTACTGAGACTGTGCTATGTAAGAAGAAATTATTTCTGCTATCTTCCTAGGCCATGCGAACTTTAGCTTACAAGCTAAAGCCAAAATTGAAGATCAAGTGTCATATCTATTTCATACCAGGTAGAAACATTTAGGAGAGGTATTTAAAGCAGTAGGAGCAAAATTATAGACTAGGATGCAAATGGTTCAAGTAGCTCAGCTGTGGCTTTCTGACAGTGGAAAACTTAAAGGTTTCCACCATAGCCAATAAGGGTCTAAACCCTTTCCAAAACAATGAGGAAGGAGAACAGGTGTTCAGCAGGCAGAATGTAGAAATAAGGTAGAAATAAGTCTTCCAAAAAAGCATTACCTGATAAGTATATAAATTTGTATGACTTTAGATATAATAATTTAAAATTATGCATCCAGTGGAATGGGCAATAGATGTTTAATTGATCTCATTGAAGCCATAAAATCTTAAGGAAGCAAACAACTTAATGAATAAATCTACTAATGTACTGAGAAGTTTCAAGTAGAATAGTCATCAAACTTAAATAATTTGAAATCTGTAGAAAGACTTTTATATAAAACTTTGCAAATAGAGGAAAAGATTCTTTTAGTTGTAATACTTTTTTCCTGTCTTAGCATGAAAAAAGGTATTGCTTCTTAACTATATAATGACATGTGAGGCTTAAATTATTATGAAACCTGTTTTTTTCAGGTGACAAATGCTACAGTGATTTTTCCTTTGGAGGTAGTTCCTTCAAACATAAGCATGCAAAAGGATCTTCACAGATATTGCATGCTATTAGTAATAGTTGTATCCCCAAAAACCTCCAAACAAAACCTATTTTTAAATAATTCAAAGACTGTAAAATTAGGTCCTCCATTAGGAAGTGATATTTGGAAAGCTTTTTGTGCTTAAAGCCTCTTAAGCAGACATTAACTAGTGCAGTTGCAAATTGTGTTTCTGTATGTACTGTATAGTTTGTTTCAGTGCCCTGAATTTTGTAAACAATTACAATTAAAAAACATTCTTCTGGTGTCATACTGTCACCTGTTGTCAAACATGTATTTATTCTCAGTGGTTTTGGAGCAGTTAATATTATCACTATGTAAAAGTAAGGAGTGCTTAACTTCTATATATCTTCAAAAGTCTTTGTTCCTGTCTGTTATGGCACTTTCTGGGACTGTACCCATGCTGCTCCCAATCTTTCCCAGCCCTATCTGGCCTTGAGAACCTTCCTGAACAATCAAAATCTTAAGTTTTCTAGGAAATAAATGGAATAATCACATGTGAATCTATGGTTTTGGTTTTGCATAGTTTTTCTTGCATAATGCCAAAAGAAAAGCTCTCTTAATCACATCTTTGTATTTCAAAACATCTCAGGCTGATGTTTGTCATCCTTCAGCTTTCAGCTGAAGAGGATTTACACAGCTGACCTTCACAACTTTTAAAAGAAAATCTGTACTTGAGGATCTGACACAAAACCCGAGTATTTAAAGAACAGCTTGTATTACATTGGGATCGTTGTCCTATGAAACATGAATAAACCTGGAACATAAAATCAACAGAATGCAGTAAAAATAGAGATTTTTGAGAAAACAAACAAACAAAAACCACCAAACTGCTAGACAGGTCTCATAATTCTATTCTCAATAGGTGTATTTACAGAAATTATGCTTGCAGTTGCTAAATCAAACTTTCTTTACCAGGTCTTTTACTTGAGTTTAAAGGCAGTCTGTAATGCAAAGTTGAATCTGACCAGTTCTTGGTTTCATGCTGTAAGCAAAGAGCATGTTTATTAGCACTTATATATTTCAGGCAGATTTTTCAAAGCACTAATGTAAAACTGTGCTCACTTTGAAAGATCTAGCATTAAATGATTGTGCTGAGGGAGGCATGAATGTGGTGCGAAGCAAATTTTGTATGACTTATTATTTTTCTAAATATCATTTAGGTAAATCCTTTTGCAATGAATGTGAGTTTTATAATCTCTGCCTTGCAAAAGCAATTTTAGCAATATAGTGCAGTTTTAATTTGTGAAGCAAAGTAATACAGTGCAATTTAGCAAACACTTTATATTTCTGAGATAATATTTTAATCTTATACTCAGGTATTCAGTTTCTCCCTATCTTACTATGGCACTTCCATGTGTATGGTGTTGTTTGTAGTAAATACAGGGTGTTTCAAAAAGACAGACCAAATTTGAAATATATACTGCTTTGAAATTGGGTCTATCTTTTTGAAACACCCTGTATACCCAGTCCACTCACTGGCCTTGTATCTGTGGGAGAAACCTATACATTAGCATGTTAAATGGTTTGACTATTGAAGAGTACTGTATAAGAAACAGGCAAGCCGTGTTGGTTCACATTTACTTCAGTAAGTACTTCTTTTGCTTATAGCAAAATTTTAGTCCCCAGGGATAGATTGGGAAATGTCAAAACAAATTTTCACATTTTCTGATAGAAGTCACTGAGTCACTGTTCTGAGTTTAACAGTAAGCTCTAGATTTTGAATTGGAAAAAACGGCTATTTAATAAAAAGTTGAAAACCATGTTGTCT
The DNA here is from genome assembly GCF_036013445.1 of Caloenas nicobarica. Taxonomy (NCBI): domain Eukaryota; kingdom Metazoa; phylum Chordata; class Aves; order Columbiformes; family Columbidae; genus Caloenas; species Caloenas nicobarica. Next base: position 57,662,793 of record NC_088249.1, on the reverse strand, counting down.
GGAAGGTGCAAGAAAGTTATTTAATCTGAGGAAAATAGAAAGCTGAGGAAAGAGAAATTAAGATAGATGAAATAATGAAGAATTATATAAAACAAAAAATGGAGCACTCTTGGGGATGGCAAGTAATACTATAAACAGTTGAAGGCTGTAGTTTCAAATAACGGTTTTCTGAGCTAAACATATGAGTGATATGCTCTTGTCGAGGAGAAAGGTATGTCTTTGAAGAAATCTGAAGTAGATTTAATTAGTGCAGTGACGTTGTAGCTGCCCATTCCTTAGGGGTTTTTTATGTACTGCTTATTTGGAGATACGTCTTTATTGCATGAATATGTGATGTGGTATGGATAACATAACCTAAAAAGACAGGCCAGCAAGATGAGATATTTGGTATTGTAGGATTTACACTCTTTTTTTCTGGCTCCCGACCCACTAGGCTACACATGATGTCCATGGAGTCATCCAGGAAATAGTCTTGTATGGTCAGAAAGGTTTGAAGAGTGGGTAGGAAGACTGAAAAGCATGTGGGGGCAGCTCTCAAGGCTCAAACACGCAGCAGTTGTCACATGTCAGCTGCTAGGAGTAATGAACTATGTGCTCACCTAAAGCTAATCAAATATCGAAATAAATTTCTACCATGTGAGGTAAAAACACTTTGCTTAAACCTCAGTGAGATATAGCTGATATTTGATTATTCATTAAGCTATAATACGACTCATAATAATTTCTTCCGTGAACTGGGGCTTTAGGAGAAGTTTAAAATGGCAGAATCGATAAAACTTTTTACTAAATGTGTATCTGAATAGTATTCTTGTATAAGAATGTAGCAGGCTAAATTTTGAACCAATTCTTAGATGACTTTGTAATTCATCTGATGTAATGACTTTGATTTCCTTTTTTAGTTGCTTGCTGCTTCAAAGCATTTTATTGCTCTGTTCTGAAAATCACATTAATTTATCTGTTGTTGCCTTTTATAGTCTCAAAAGAATGTCAGACTTGCTGTGAGAAATGCAAGTACTACAAGGAGGTGATAAAGCAGTGACTTCTCTCCTAAAGACTCATCTGTATGTTCAGTCTTAAGCTTGCTTTTGGAAGTGTTCTGTACAGAACCACACGTGGAAACAAGTGTGCCTCTATTTAAACTGCACACTGTTTAGTTGTTGCTGGTGGTTGTAGATGTGTAGCTCGCATCAAAGTGAGGGTTTAGTAGAGTTCTCTGACAGTAGAAGACTTTGTTTTATCCTGTGGGAGCTACTGCTAGAAGCTCACAAATGTTTGTGTTTTCTCTGAGACACTCTTTTTTTTTTTCATGAAGCAGGGAGAAAATAGTATTTGTGTCTTGGATTTACTGTTCAAGTCAAAGCTATTGAATACACACTCAGCTCTAATAATAACAGAAATTGCCCTTAGCAGCGTGGATAATACCTGCAAACTCTTGGGACTGCCCTTTTGGAGCTTCCTTTTTATCCATTGGTCTCTTCCGAATAACAATACCACCAATATACTTATTCTGTATTGTATCACTTGCTTGAGAGAACCTCAATAAAAGTTAGCTGTCAGCAAGTTTAAAATGTGATCACTGACTTTGATCACTGAGTCTAACAGCTCACACAGTTTTCACTGGCCTTTTCCTGGTCTTTGAAAATCTGAAGAAAAGTAATGTTTCCCAGACTGGAAGTTTATGCTCCCCTCTTACTGAAAGTTCAACGGCAGTTAAAAAGTTCACTAAGTAATGCTTGTTCTTTTCATATGCTGCTGTGTAGACACAATGAAATATAGTTAAAGAATTGCAGCAATTAGTGAATAATCAACATAACCTTGTCTAATACACTCATTTAGTATGAGTTTATTAACTTTCATTTTTCAACATATTAATTTTAATGTATGCTCTATTATGTATGTTAGTAGTCTCTAAAAAGGTAGATTTGAGACCCATGTTTTCCACTGGACTTCACAAATGTGCTGCCACTTTTTTCGTTTAGTCTTAGACCTACAGGTGTGATGGGTAACTACAGCCCATTTCTTGACAGATTGGTGCAGTTCATTTTCCATGTGAAGAATTGCTTGTACATTGCAGAACAACTGAGAGTAACTTTCAAAACATCAGAGTTTCTCTTAAGAAATGAAACCAATAAATCAAATTTTTTAAAAAAAATTGAAAGTAATAAAATCTCAAGGTACTTCAAAAGCTAAGTTAAAAGTAGTGTTGTAAAAGTAGAAAAGGAATCCTTCAACTACCATCTATTGCTTTTTGCTAGGCCACTGTAGTCTCTTTAAAGCCCAGCCATTTCAAACAAGCTCTGTATTTACAGAGATTAAATGAGGGAAGTGTGTTCTGAATCTATACCAAAAGCTGCTCTACTTCATGATTTGTAATGAAGGGTGTCCTCTGTGCAGAAGCTAATAGCAATGTCGGCAGGTTCTGTTTTGTCCACTTGGGCAGCAGGCAATGTTGTGTGTGTGTGTGTTTTCCTCTTTTGCTCTAAGTTTGAAAAATGCTATAAGGTTTTCCTGGTCGCATATCTTAAGTTTCAGCACAGTAACTGGGCAGTAGAATGTTGCTGGTAGTGTTTGAGCATGTAATTTAATGGGGAAAAATATTTTTGCTTTATTGGCAAAGTAAACTGCAAGGTAGATTTTGAGAAGACAACGAAGAGAATAACTGTGTGGACAGACTGTTCCAAAGCTGTATTTTGTTGGTGATTCCATAAGAAAAACTGGCACTGTGTATCTGTGTGTGTTTGCAGGGCTATGATTTGCACATAATTCAAAGCCAAATTTATTCATAAGCAAGACCTGTTGTGCTAGGCTCATCTCTTAACCAGGCAAAAAGTAATTAAGGAAATCCAATCTACTTCACATTGTGCATTTAAACCTATTTTAACGTGATAGTTAGGGCTGTGAGGGTAAGCTTGAAAAAGGAGGGGTTGACCTTTTTGAAAGAGAGAATTTTTCTTTTTCCCCCTTACTTCCCCATGAGATTCCCCAGGGAATTTGACTTGGCTAAAATGGGTCATTGTGGAAGTACCAGCAACCTTAAATATAAAAAAAAAAGAGAAATTTTCCTCTCCATTAATGAGGTAGTTGTAACAGGTTAGACTACAGGAATTGGAGGTGTGTGATGATACAGTACAAGGAAACAAAAGGTATTGATGTAGGTTACCAACTCTGTTGTGCCTGCTTATGAGGGTGTTGTCACCGTAATGACTCTCTTAACATCTCTTCTAGTGTTTCTTTCAGGACAGTGAGGTCATAGCATATCTAATGTTGAGAATTGAATCTTACAGATAATGGGTTTGAATGTAGATATCCAGATAAAATACATCCCCACAGTTAAACTTATGCATCCAAACCCCAAAATGCAAGATTGCTTTTTTACTTTGTTCAACACTATCAGTTTGAGGTCTGTTTTGATCAAGGGTAGTATGAACTAGATCAACAGTCACTTATTTTTGTTTTGCTGCAGAGTTGCTTCTCATCTCATTTTCCTTTTCAGAGGAGTGATATGGCTGCCGGAATCTCCAGATGTCAACACACAGGCTGTAGCAGTTGCTCACATAACCACTGAAATACAATGACTCCAAAAGCTCTTTATTATTGAACTCATGTTCCATAGTTTAATTTGGTAGGAGTTTGGCTTCCAAAGTGGGATTAAGTTTTGCAGTTGCAGAGGTGTGGAAGCCAAGGTTTTGACTAATGGTATTAGGAATCTAGTAAAATGTTTGAGTGAGCAGACGTGATGCAGAATGTTGACACATCAAATGGCTTATTGGTACAGTGAATTTAATCCTGTTAGCCTTTATACATAAAATAAAAAGCTTGACAGGATTATTAGTAAAGTATTAATGAAATCCACCAAACTATGCATATGGCTATAAAGTACAACATGTATGAAATGGTAAAGTTAATTTCTGAAGTTGTCTGAAAGATAGTGCTGTGAAAGACAACTGCAAACAAAATTAAAGGCCCTTTAGCTCAGAGACAGATAACGTCTTACTTAAATGAATGTAGCAGATTTCTGACCATCACTTCCAAAATAAGTAAATCTGGCCTATCAAGTGGGATGGTAAAAAGAGATGGATGCTAGATCTAGTCATTTTAATTACCTGGATTTGTTCCATTGAAATGTGGTTGCCAGGATATTGTTGCCTGAGTTATATAGAAGACAAATGCAGATGCTATACTCTTGCTTTTACAGAGTATAAGGATTACAGCATTTTTGCCAAGTTTTCCCATTTGAGTATTTTTCATGCAGTTCAAAAATACTGTTTAATAGTCATACCTGTTTACTTGAAGTGTTGCATTATCTCTGCTTCTTAATGTGAACAGAGAAGTTGCTCTGTATGTGAAGAATCCATCTAAGATGAAAGAAACAAGAGAGACCTCAGCAAGGTAAGAGATTAAATTTGAGACAGATATTTTAATTTCATTTCTGGTTTCATACTTGTATAAATCAATGTGTTCAGATCATTAACTGAGCATATCGCACCACCAAATCTCAGAGTTTTATAGACTAAAACAGGATTATACAAGGGCTAAATCAAAGCAGGATAATTTGGGCTGCTTCTTCAGATAACTTCAGGTCCTTTCCTGACTGCTTTGCAATACTTTGCGTTATTTCTGCCATGCATCTGCAAACAACCCTTCTTCCCCACTCTTTGTTCCTGTTCCTTGCAAGAGCTAAATTCTTCTAACAGTCAGAATATTTTTTCTAAACTTCCTGTGAATTGCTTAAGAAGTAACATCTTATTAGCATGAGGCTTTCTCATGGTCAGGTTATAAGAAGTGGTGGGTTTTTTTGTTTGGTTGTAGGTTTTTTGTGGGGGTTTTTGTTTGTGTGTGGTTTTTTTTAGAATAATATTTTAACAAATTATGAAATTAAATATCTGATTATATAGTTAAAGTGTGTATTTTAGCAACACCGAAAACGATCTTGTGCAGTAGCTAGAAAACAGAAGGATTTTGTTTTGGAGGCTTTCTGTGGATGTGTCTGTATACTGGTGAGGGATTTGCAGCTTCCTATTGAAAGCCTGGGATTTCAAAGTGATTTCAGGGGACTATATAGTTCACTACATCTTTAGCACACCAAAAAGTACTGGTCCAACTCAGAAGTTGCATGAAAACGAAGAGGAGTCTTGCAATCTGGACCAGAGATAGTGCCGAGAAGCAGGGTGGGGGGTTTTAAGACATGTTAAGATAAACTAAGTTTTTCATCCAGAAGGTTACTAAATGTAGCAGAGAAAATTAAATTATTTAATTTAAAAATCAATTAAAGAAAGAAGGGGAAGAGGACGGGAATTGACTTTGAAAATATGAAACAAAACCACAAAAACTCCACCTCAAAACCAAACCGACCAACCAAAAAAACCCATGTTACTTTGGACTTTGGGGAGAACCTATCCAAGCTTACTTAAACTCAAGCTCAAAAATCAAATGTAAATGTGAAAGTAAACGGAAATTTTACTCTTGGCTGTATAGAGGGATTGCCATTCTCCTGCTGCAAACACACACAAGCTTTGCATTCTCTGAAATTATTGCTTGACAGCTCAGATCCTTTGTATATTTCAGTCTTCCAATCTTGTGCTTTCTTATCTTTCTTTTTTCACCCCATCTACAGGACTATACATGCAGGTTAATTTCTCCCGTGTATTTGTGTACATATGTATGTTAATATTTCACATTTCTGTCTCTGCAATTTGTAAATGTGTAGGTTTTTTTCCTGTCTCATGTTGACCTCTCTCCAACAACACTGGGACATCCATGTGCTGAAAGATATGTTTTGTCATTCCCGGTTGCAGCAAGATGGGATGAGGCTTTTCATAAGACCACTTTACTGTATGGGGAGTGAAGAAATGGCCACTGTCCTTCTAGCCACCTGCTGCCCTAGAGGCAGCATGGAGTGAGAGCTCCCAGTTTTCTGAGTGGTTTTGATTAAGTATTGCTGAAGAAGGTTTTAAGCACCCACTTTCAGGAAGCTGTTCAGCAAAAAATGTTTTTTTAAAAAAGTACCTGCTGTACTACATCTTTGTTAATTTATAAGAACAGTGTCGATGGAAAAAAATGTTAGAATACTTCCTCTTAAGAACACAGCATGTGAAATCCAGTGGATTGTAGGTTGATCTGGCTAAGTAGAGGGACAGAACATGAAAAGTGTAAGTTCTTACAATTGTGTTCTCTGCAGGTGGGTGGAGACTCAGTCACCCATTACATAACAAAATTTACCTGTCATAATGTGTTACCAAAATGTATCAGCAAATCAAGGTGTACACAAAAGGCAAGGCAATATTACTATACTAAAAAGGGACATGAGGTGGCCTCTGGTCACCAGACCTGACATAGAAGAATTATATTTTGTCCAAAGGCATCTTTAGACTTCTGACCTAAGTGTTTAAGAAGTGGATAGTAAAATGGCAAGTAACTGTTAAGTCACTCTTAGAATGGAAATAATCCTAAGCTTTACTCAAGGAAATGCTGGAACTTTTCAAATAGCACTTCTATTTTATGAAATTTTCTTCTGTTTACGTGGCACTGCTCTGATAAGTGAATCATTTTGGTTTTCTATAGTGCAAGCATAGTTTGGTCTTAATTGTGCTGAAACTTATGTCATTTTTATTCTAGGAAAACCTGAGAAATAAACTGGAATTCACTGCATGTTTTAGTAAACAATAGATAGTTGGATGAGGTTCCTCATGAGTTAGTTATTGCTTATAAGGCTTTAAAAATGCAATCTGCTCTCAAATTGTGCTGCAAATGTGGTCATACAGTTCTTGTTCAGGCATTTGTTAGACTTCTGTACTGAGCCCAGAGGGCCTGCATGCTGTGAGCTTCCACGAATCTTGCTATGCACTGAAAAGTTTTCCTCCTTTGGCTCTGGCATTTTTCCTCTGCTGCTGCTTCACAGTAGTAGGAGTCAAAATCCCAGCTGTTTTGGAAACATCCTGAATGTTTGGTTTTCTGTCTTGTTTGTCTCTGAGGGCAAGTAATTGACTAACAGATTCCTCACATTACTCCATAGATATGTTGTCTAGGGGCTATAGTTCAAGTCTTCCAAAAATGGTAGAAGCAATACAAGACACAACAGTTTTGAGGGAGTCCTAAAACAACATGATATTTTATTTCATGGTGTGAAAAATACCCAGTTTCAATGAAAAGAAATAAATCTTCTGTTGCTTTTGTCTTCTCTCATCTGCCTGAAACAGTTTGGGGGATGAAGGATGTCCAGGATCTATCATCATTATTATCTTCTAAACCCTGAAGTTCATCCAACTTAGTACATTTTATCCTGACTAGGTTTTTGCTACTTAACTTGCCAATTTCTCAGTCTTTCCTTTTCGCAGCTTTGTGAAGATTATGCTAGTCTCTTTATTTCTGTGGACTTAGTGCATGATTTCTTCCCAAGAGGCTACTCCTTTTTTTTTTTTTTCTCTTTCTCTCTCTCTCTCTCCCTGATTTAAGCACAGCCGACTCCCAGACCCCATCCCTAAGAAGGATAAAAGTAGCAGCTCTTTCTAACTCTAGCCAATAATCATTAACATTCTACTTTTTTAGTCAGAGCAATGGAGAAATTTCAGCCTTTTCTGTTGTTCCTAGCTTGGTATCCTACTAGCAGAAATAAACACTTTCTATGGATACAGCAATTTTCATAGTGATAAGATTGTATGATCTCTTATTCCTCACTGAAACATATAACAGTTCCCCAAATCATTATATACATTCCATTGACTTCCACTTAATTTGCATATATCCATGGTAAAAAATTAAGCAGAAAAGCTTAAAGACTTTCTAAGCAGCTTTTCTTGCTTGTGATTAATTTATTACGTTTTTTCCAATCCATAATGCAAGAACAATTACACATGACACTAACTGTGTTCCTATTGGTAAGAAGGCTTGTTGCCACAAATCAAAGGATTCATAATAGAATTTTATACGTAAAATTCAAATCACCAAGGGTATGTGTGTGACTTTTGCACACTTCTTGTTGCTCCTTCCTGATGTCAGGTGGTTTAACAGATTAATCACCCAACTACTTGTGTAAACATCTTCTGTTTGTTGTCTCTATTTGATGGTGAGCTTCTTTCTCCCTGGAAGTTCCTGCAGGCTTTGTATACATAACTTAAAATAAAAAGTATGGGAGGGATAATTTGGTCATCTAGTGATAGAAAGGATTATAATTGGAATAGATTGTTAGTCATGGTCACTCTACTTAGTTTTGCTGGCTGTCAAATTTGGATTTGAGAGGAATTTTCTCTGGAGTGTAGAGATAAGTACAACAACTGAACAACAGGTTCTTAACTTTTATTGTTTTGGGAGTGGAAAGCTGGTAGGTGTCGTTTGGGTTTTTTGTTAGTTTTGGTGGTTGTTGCTGGTTGTGGTTGCTTTTCCCTTCACTTCTAAATCTAGGATGACTATGTGTAATTGCAGAAAGGCAGAGCTCAGGTAAGGTCTGAATTCCAACCCCTTCGATTTTGTTCTGTTACCTGTATAACAGAGTTGTAATTGGGTATTTTGGCTTTCATTTCAGAACAAAGAAGATTTTTAGTTGTTGTTGTTCCAGATTTGAATGAATCCTTATGAAATTTAAGCTGATCAAATTCTACTGAAGCTTCTACGGAAGTCCAATGTAGTTTTAGACTCTATTTATATAGCTATATCTAGCTATATCTAATGTATCCTTACCAAAGGAAAAGAATGGAGCTATGCACAGTATTGACTTAGTTACATGTTTTTCTGATTTCTCTAGCTTCTAAAATGGCATGGTATTTGCACATGCTCATTTAAGACTTCATTTATTGTTTTTAAGATGGCAAGTTGATCATATGAGATTTTACATATTCACTTTTTATATGTATAATTGCCTGATCTCAAATAATTCTACATATTCTCTTCTGTACTGAAATAGCTTTTCTGCACTTCACTGTCCTATCACTTGAATTGCTCCCAATCTCAATTGTTTGCTTTTTATTAAAGGTTTTCAGAGCTTTATTTCAGTTGGCTGTGAGACTATAGGAAACTGCGTGTGAAAATCTGAGTTAAATTTTTTTTTTAAATGTATATTGTGGACTATACAATTTTTGTCAAAATAGAAATAGAGTTGATCAATGGGAAAAAAACATATTTGCCTGATACAGCATCCTATTTTTCTTCTGTAAGCAAATAACAATACACATTTCGACATGATCAGAATTTGAGAATTTAAGAAAATAAAAGCATCTAGCATAGATTCAAGAATACAAGGACTGGCAGACATTCAAGACTAAAACCTGAAGAGTCAAGTAAGTCTAAGAAATGTAAATGTGAAGAACCTGTAAGTCTTTGCATCAAACAAAGTGAGCACAGTAGGGTGTTTTTTTTGAAGAGGCATCAAAGCAGGACAGAAAGCTAGTTTTAAAAAGCTTATTGGAAAGTATTAGCCAACTGTGCATTTCTCCAAAGAAGGATCAAATACAACAGCACTTTAAAGCGTAATATTTTAATGTTCTTGTTCAGCATGTTTTTGTTGTTGTCCTCTGAGCTAAACGGTGCCTTGCAGAAGTCAGTAGTTCAGGTCTAGTCAAAAAGGTAGATGGGTAAAACGTGCATTTCTTCACCCAAGCCCTGTTTGATTGGTAGGTGGGGAGAGGGAAGACTTTTGTGCCTCATAATAGCCTTGGTTTAATTGTCTCTTTATTCTTCTAAAAGGATAATTGCTTCCTACCAGAACTGCAACTGCATGCTTTACCTCTGTGCATTAGTTATTTTAATTTGCTTTTTTCAGTAAGAAATTAGGATTCATGTTTGTGAATCAGGTAAATAAAGGGCTTGGGAGGTTTCTTTATTTTCATTTTTCAACTTTATGGTTTAGTACCACTCCTCTGATTTACTACCTCTTCTCACCAACCTGTCTGAAAGTATAAAAGGTTATACTATGCTTTTTTTATGGGTCACTGCACTTAATTGTTTAAAGTGACGTTTATAGAAGAGCATATTTTTAGGTAAAAGACTTTGGCCTGTGGTATTTCATGCTTGTGACTAAGTGTAAAAGAAGTGCTTTATGTACATTTTTAAAGACACAGTTGTCCATACAAGTAATCATATGCAAATTGCAGTATACAGCTGCATAAATGTAGGTTGTATTGTGTGAATATTTTAATGGCATTAATTTAAAAAACTGCAATACCAAGAAAGTGTCATCATACTATTAAAGCAATTAAAAGAATTCTGAAGTGCAGAAACTTTCAGTTCGTGGCATAACCGATTCTGGTATGAAAGCCCACCATGTGGGTTCTGAGAATGAGGACAAGAATTAGGTTTATTTTGTTGTATTTATACTGAGGAATCAACCAAGAAAAAAATATTTTTCTTGGTGCCTTGAGCAAGTTCCTTTATCCCTCACAGTTAAAAACCTTCTAGTATTGATAAAACTGTTCAAAAGAAATATGGGTTTCAATGCACAAAGAGGGATAAAAATTGTCAGGTAGATTATTCTCCTCAAGGAGGATATTTCTCCTCGAGGAGAATACTGTATTGTTTCAAAAGACAAATGTTATCTTAACTTAGAACTGGGGGGGCGGGGGGGAAAGGGTATGTCAAGTAAGTGAAGTTGTAAGTACACTTCCATAGCCTACAGCAATAGCTTGGAGAAGAGTGAATTGTATTTAAATCTCAAGCTGCTTGGAATACTATAATTCTCTAGCTATGCAATTTGTCTCGCTCATAATGTCATACCACTCAGCACTTTTGCTGTGGAATTAGCTACTTTGCAACTGATACCCCTCCTTGGCTTATTTCTCTGCCTGAAGCTGCCTTTTATTCTCCAGCTCTTCCCACAAAGAATGTGTAATTGAATTGTACTGTACAGCAGCCAGACTTCTGAGGGAAGGGAAAACAGAAACGCTTTGCAGCTCACAGGAAGAAAGTGGAGGCATAAGCTTTGATTGACAAGCTGCTTTTCAAAATGAGACAGACACCTAGGACAGGTGTGTGGCTTTTCTGGAAAATGGAGACAGCACCTAAACCACTGTGAAGCTATGTGATCAACTTGGGAAAAAGTGGGAGCATTTCCAGAGAAAAGGAATGCTGATAGTTATTTTTCCTAACAGAAGCAATCCTCTGCAAATACAACTAAAGTCAAGAGAAAATAATGAAGCAATACTGAATAGTTTTCTTTCCTGCCCTAGTAAAAGCTATGCAGCTTGTTCTAGAGAAATCATTAATCCGTCGAGGCCTATGCCACCATCATCTCCATCACTGTGTGGAGGACTGGAGCATGTTTTTGTCCGTGCTGCGTTTATGTTCCTGATTGTGCACCATTTCGGGCAGGGGTGTCAAACTCATTTTCACCGGGGGCCACATCAGCCTTGCAGTTGCCTTCAAAGGGCTGAATGTAATGTGGCCCCTGGTGAAAATGAGTTTGACACCCCTGGTTTAGGGAATTTGAGCACATGCTTACACGTGAATCCCATTCTGGGTAGAAGAAGGGGGCTTTAGATGCCAAGCTGCTGCCATCTTTTCTTGTCCTAGTAAAAGCCCAGATGTTCTCATGTTCTCTGTACACTCTGTACAGAGTGCAGTGGCTTTCAGCCTGCCCTGTTTGATCTCTATTATTGATCTGTTCCAGTGCTACTGGAGGGAGAAGGAGGTAATGCGAGCTTGTTACCAGCCTGGGACCTGCAGGAGTACTGTGCATCTCGTAATATTGGTACCTTATACTACAACATCCACTTCAAAGCATGGTACTGTGGCACTCCCAGATACAACACCAATCTTAAATTTATATACATGGGTGTATTGTTGGCACAGTTATATATCACACTTGTAAATTTTTTGCTTACTAAACTTCTACTACAGTTGCAGCTTCAGAATATAAAATGGTTGGACTCAAAGCTAATTAATATGCTTAATAGTAGGTAAACTCTTTCAGTTCTAGATCACCATATCTTATCAAAGTTACTGGATTCTCAGTATCCCTTATTATTTGTCTGTTCCCTTTCTTCAGGTAGGTACCTCTAAATAATATCAGAGTTGTTTTGGTTTTGCATTGAATTTGTTGGGGGAGGCGTTCTGTTATGGGATAGTAGGTAAAAGAAAGGTCTGAAGCAGTTATGGGTGGAGATTGTATGTTTCAAATAAAGCAAATGCTACCTCAAAAAGCAGAACCACTTGGTGTGGTGATGAAAACCTGACAGTGATGAATGTTTCATTGCCTTATTGCAATCTGAGATGATCCAACTCTGAATATGCATTTCCTAGTAAAAACATGTCAGTCTCTTGTTTTGTGGAAGTTCAGTTTATCATAAGCTAACATTGATTATTATATATATATGTATTTAAATATAGATTAGGGTGTCTACTTATCAGATTTTTTGTTTTTCATTTTCATGCTGTTAGAGGTTTAACATTTCTCTTAAAATAATAGATAAACGTTATTTTTTATAATTCTGTGTATGATGAATATGTCTCTGAAAAACAAAAAATCTTGCTCATAACTTGAACAAGAAGCCCCAAATTGATTCTGTTAGTGTTTTTGAACAACAACACTTGTCTTTTAAAACTAGAACATTCACCTTGAAGAGAATCGTAGGAAGAGAATGTACAGAAAACCAGGTCACCTAGTTGCTCATTAGGAAACACCCACCAGGAAATTGTTATCAGAATGAAGTACAGGAAGAAATGTAGAGAGGTGGTATTAGGTTTTAGATTTGAGGTGAAAAAGATACAGATCAGATGGAAGGATGAAAAGGGGAATGTGGAAAGAAGCAGGCAGAGAAAAGATACTTTAGAGTCTCATGTTGATTCTGGTATATCTTTGCAACAAGTTATAAAACTGTCACTCAGGCAGTTCTAGAGGCATGATGGAAATACAATGTGCTTTAAGGGTGATCTGGCAAAAATTTTCACTGGAAATGCATCCTTTTAAATGTTGGCAAAGAATGAGGCACCAGTCCTGTGCCCAACAGCTGCTTCTATGTGAAGCTAGGAAAAAGTAGAATAAATGATTCTGTTAATCCCAGCTTTCCCCTTGCAGTGCTTCTTTGAGACAAACATTTAGCTATGTACATACATATGGTGATACTGACTATGCACAACCAATTAATGTTGTATTCTGAAACTGCCAAAGTGCTGCTTGACAACTTTAGAATAAATGACAAAGAGTAAAATTCCAGCATTTAACACAAGTATTAAGCAAACTCAGTCTCTGCTCATGGTTTGTGCTTATTTTTACTTTCTGCTGTAGGAACTGAGATCACTTACTGTGTCCCTGATAAAAGCTGCCCACGTTACTTCCTGATAAGTTTATTGTTACCATGTGGTAAATGTACTCTTCACTCTGCAACTAATTCTTAAAACCTAAGGCTGTTAATTGAGTCTGTAAGCATTTTGGATCAATATAAGTAGGATATATGCTGATATAAAGTTTCATGTGTGATTAAGAATTATTATTTAGGATTAATTCAGCAAAGGAATGTCAGCTTAAAGCCTAAAAAATGAGTCTTATGTACTTTTCCTAAGAAAACTCAAAAGTCATGCTTTTATTTCTATTGATTAAAGTATCTTGCAATATTTTAATTTCCCTTTTCTTAGGTGGGAATATGGCCTGGAATATGTTTAATATATTTATCAGTGATCTGGACAAGAGAATCAGTTGCACCCTCAGTAAATTTGCAGATGACACCAAGTTGGGTGGGAGTGTTGATCTGCTGGAGGGCAGGAAGGCCATACAGAGGGCTGAGGGCTGAGGCCAGTTGTATGATGTTGAACAAGGCCAAGTGCCAGGTCCTGCCCTTGGGTCACAACAACCCCATGAACGCTACAGGCTCGGGGAAGAGTGGCTGGAAAGCTGCCTGGCAGAAAAGGATCTGGGGGTGTTGGTCTATAGCTGGCTGAACATGAGCCAGCAGTGTGCCCAGGTGGCCAAAAAGGCCAACAGCATCCTGGCTTGTATCAGGAATAGTGTGGCCAGCTGGACCAGGGCAGCTGGTACTCAGCACTGGTGAGGCTGCACCTCGAATCCTGTGTTCAGTTTTGGGCTCCTCACTGCAGGAAACGCATTGAGGTGCTGGAGAGAGTTCAGAGAAGGGAAGGGAGCTGGTGAGGGGCCTGGAGCACAAGTCTGGTGAGGAGCAGCTGAGGGAACTGGGGCTTTTTAGCCTGGAGAAAAGGAGGCTGAGGGGAGACCTTATCACTGTCTACAACTACCTGAAAGGCGATTGTAGCATGGAGAGTGTTGGTCTCTTCTCCCAAGTAGCAAGTGATAGGGCAAGACAAAATGGCCTCGAGTTGCACCAGGGGAGATTTAGATTGGATATTAGGAAAAAATTATTCACTGAAAGGGTTGTCAGGCATTGGAATAGGCTGCCTAGGGAAGCGGTTGAGTCACCATCCCTGGAGGGGTTTAAAAGACGTGTAGATGAGGTTCTTAGGGACATGGTTTATTGGCAGAGCCAGCTTAGCTGTTGGACTTGGTGATTCTGAGGGTCTTTTCCAACCAAAATGATTCCGTGACAGGAAGTTCAAACTTCAGTATGAATACTAAATTCAGGAAGAAGCATAACTTTACTATTTTGACCTCCATTAATGTGCAGTACTAGTCTCCTTCAATTGTACTTTAGAGTTCAGTAGTAGGGTGTTATATGTACGTACATCCACGTGGAATGAGAAGCCTGTCATCCTTTGGAATTTTTTTCTTCTAATTCTTCTGCCTAACTTCTCACAGACAAGGTAAGATGGAGCTTAGTCACAGTGAGTATTAACCTCTTCAGGATTCTAAAAAATACCCAGAAACCTCATTGTAAAACTTAATCCCTCCTCTTCTCCTGGAATCCTTCTGTTGTAGATCCCTTTTCAACCCCTCACCTCCTCACCCCCAAAATCAAAACAGAAAATGTTCTCTGATGGGAGGTGTTCTCTATGGGTAATTATTCACCCTCTCGTCATGATTGTGTCAAGTCTTCTGGAATATTTTCTTTGACTGAGAAACTTTTTTTGTTTTAAATATCAATAGTGTGAGAGCAGTTTTTTTCATTTGGATTGTCTTCCCAAAAGGTTTTTCCATAGAACACAGGACAATAACTTAACAATGTATTGAATACATTACTTGTATACATGCTAAGGTTTTGATCACTATTAGCAGAAATGAAAGCTGAACCTCAGAAAACGGTTAATTAGACTAAGTTAAATGTCTCAATGATCTCAGAAGTCTTTGTGTATGCTAAAAAATATTCAATACATTTACCTTTTTGGCAGGGCAGATTTTAAGAGCATAGAAACAGAACAACTTCCTTGCCCACAGAGGTTTAAATTTCCGATACTGTTTTGCTTACCCTTTAACTATTATAAACATCTTAATATGGTGCTTTTATTGGAACTTCGTTTTTAAAAACCACTTTCTTAAAGGGAGGAGGAAAAAAAACTACATGAATATGGGAAATGAAAATATAATGGTTTCTGTAAATGCTGTGTGTAACATGTCCAGAAAGACTTGGCCATTTAAACTGTTTGTCAGTTTGAATCATTTTATTGATTGTCTGGCAATGAATGCTAGTAAATAGGTTGACATTTTGTTTCTTGGACTCTGTTTCTCATGTAGAGATTATTAGCTGACTATTTTGAGACTGAGAAAAATGTTAGCTTTATAAATAAATACTTGTTATGGCTTAACTAGTAGGTTTTTTGCAAGCACTTTGAGTACTTCTTTCTAAAGTCTCAAATCTTTCCACGTAACATGGACTAGTTCACAGGATCATCTGTATGACCTCGAAGCAAACATTATCTATATTGTCAATATAAATTTTTCTTTAAGATGACTGGGATCTAGCATATGTCCCCTTAACTTGTTCTGCAGGCCCTTTTTTTATTCTGCAATTGCATATTCTTTTAACTTGACATTTCTGATTTATGCGAAGTGCTTCAGTTTTGCTGTAGAAATTGGAAGCAAAACTCCTGCCTTTCAGAAGACTCATCTAGAAAAGTTGCTGCATAAACATGATTAAAAGTACCACAAAGTTTTCTTACATTTTGCATAAATAATCTAGCGTAGCTGCTCAGCTGACTGGCAGAGTGAATGCTGACTAATTCCATCCTGTTGAACCAGCATCCATTTTCGTTCAAGTATTCTAGATTCCAATTGGGGTTCAGTATTCAGCAGGATGAGTGAGTCCCAGATGTGGAGAGTTTATTGCATGTCTTGGCTTGTATATTTTTTGTATGGTATTTACTTACCAGACCTGTACTTTTTTGGTTTTTGTTTTGTTTTGGTATTGTTTGTTTGTTTTCTCCTGTCTGGATGAAGCTGGCAGATAAGATTACTACACAGTGTTAGAGTTGCATACATGAGATCTGCATGATGGATGCCAACATGTAAGAGAAGATGACTTCACTCCTGTGCACTTCTTGCACTATAGCAGTAGCAACGTACAAGCCAGAAAACCCACAGAAAACACAAATCTGATAGACGATTGGGTAGTGAGGTGGACTGTGAACTGGCTGAAGGAAAGAAGCCAGAGAGTCGTGGTCAATGGGGCAGAGTCTAGTTGGAGACCTGTATTAGTGGAGTCCCTCAAGAGTCAGTACTGGGGCCAGTATTATTCAATATATTCATCAATGACTTGGACGGGGGAATTGAGTGCACTGTCAGCAAGTTTGCTGATGACACCAAGCTGGGAGGGGTGGCTGACACGCCAGAAGGCTGTGCTGCCATCCAGCGAGACCTGGACAGACTGGAGAGTTGGACGGGGAAAAAATTTAATAAAATATAAGAAGAGCAAGTGTAGAGTCTTGCATCTGGGCAGGAACAACCCCAGGCTCCAGTATAAGTTGGGGAACGACCTGTTAGAGAGCAGCGTAGGGGAAAGGGACCTGGGGGTCCTGGTGAACAGCAGGATGACCATGAGCCAGCACTGTGCTCTTGTGGCCAGGAAGGCCAATGGCATCCTGGGGTGTATTAGAAGGGGGGTGGTTAGTAGGTCGAGAG
The DNA here is from genome assembly GCF_036013445.1 of Caloenas nicobarica. NCBI lineage: Eukaryota > Metazoa > Chordata > Aves > Columbiformes > Columbidae > Caloenas > Caloenas nicobarica. Next base: position 57,645,848 of record NC_088249.1, on the reverse strand, counting down.
AGGTTCTCTTGCCCCTCTACTCGGCCCTGGTGAGATTGCATTCGGAATATTGTGTCCAGTTCTGAGACCCTCAGTTCCAGAAGGACAGGGAACTGCTGGAGAGAGTCCAGTGCAGGGCAACAAAGATGACGGAGTGGAGCATCTCCCTTATGAGGAAAGGCTGAGGGAGCTGGGTCTCTTTAGTTTGGAGAAGAGGAGACTGAGGGGTGACCTCATGAATGTTTATAAATATGTAAAGGGTGAGTGTCACGAGGATGGAGCCAGGCTCTTCTCAGTGACAACCAATGGTAAGACAAGGGACAATGGGTTCAAACTGGAACACAAGAGGTTCCACTTAAATTTGAGAAGAAACTTCTTCTCAGTGAGGGTAACAGACACTGGAACAGGCTGCCCAGGGAGGTTGTGGAGTCTCCTTCTCTGGAGACATTCAAAACCTGCCTGGACACCTTCCTCATCTCATCTGGGTGTTCCTGCTCTGGCAGGGGGATTGCACTAGATGATCTTTTGAGGTCCCTTCCAATCCCTAACATTCTGTGATTCTGTGATTTAAATCAGCAAAAAAATTCTGTGCAAGAAAATGAAGACACACAGGAAATCTTGGGCATAAACCTGAAGTCAGTTAACTAGTTTTTCCATACAGCTGAGGAGAAATTAGACAGTGAGAATGGCCAGTACAATTGATTCAGTGAACAAAATTGACAGTGCTCATTGGCATTTGTGAGGTGGACCTGAGATTGACAGAAATGCACTCTAGATGTGGTAGGACAGAAGTCTTAACTGATAAAAATACTTTGGGGAAGTTTTAAAAATGAAATATGAAAAATCATGTAATAGAACTGCAGTTTTAAGTGCAAATATTGACTTCCGCTGCAAATTTTAGCCTAATTAATAATCTTTATACTTTAGTCACTGAATAAAGAAGACGCATATAATCATATCTTGCCATTTACATTTTGTCAGCTGTGGCATGCTTCTTTTTTGTCACATGGATGGCAATTATGTATGGGCAGAAAGGATAGTAAGCAACATTTTTAATACAATGTATTTTAAAGTCATGAAGCATAAATTCTTCAAAATAATATGGGAGTTCTCTTTTACATAATTCTTTTCTAGGCATTGCTCTATACATATGGTGGAGGTTTTACAGCTTTATCTTGAGACCATCAAAAGCTCAAATGAAAACACCTACAACTCTTTCTACCCAAATGAGCCTTTTGAGTACAAAGAAGAACTTATCTCCCAGACTACCCAATTAAAGCCAAAAAATGAGTGTAGCAAGATCACTTGTCTGCTGTTGCTCAAAGTTTGCATTTGAAAATGGTTGCACCCCAAAAATGAAGTTTCTGCATGAAATCTTATTTGTACTTCAGCCCTTGAGGCAGAACTCTCAGTTATTTCAGTATGACCAGGTTTCTAGTGTTCGTGTTCAGGTCTTCAAAGGCAAAAGTAAAAGGGGGGTGTGAGCTGCTACTGTATGTGGCCAGTGAGCTGTATTAGAATGTTTTAAAAGAAGCTGGTATCACCAGATCTTAAAAACAAAACCATAACAAACAAACAAAAACGCCCTATGAAAAATGTTTCTTATGTGATGTGTGTTACTATGCCTCTTTCATACAGTTTTAACAATCTAGTTAAATAATTGATTTTTAGATGCTGAGATTCCCTCGTTCAAAACCTTAGGTTTTTAGCTATCAGGTTTCACCTGCGTTTGGCCAGAGATTATTCACGTTAAACAAATCCCTGGGCAAAGCATCTGCCAAAGCATTGAGCATGGTGTAGGATACAAAAATATACAGGTGGTTTCAGGAGCTGAAGACTGATGGAAGCATCTTTTTCTCCTTCTTATGAGTATCTCCAGGGTCCTTCTGTGTCCCCCAAATGCTACCTAAAGACTGCTCTTTAGGTAGGGTCATGTTTGTGTGAAGCAAGTGGATGGGCCAAACAAAATGAAATTGAAACTATCGCTATAGATTTATCCCATAGCAGGGGCAGTAGCTTAAATCTCCTTTACAAGCGACTGACTTCATGAAGTTTCTAGGAACTTGAAAATATTTTGAGACCTCCACTACTTAAACAAATTTTGGCTAAATTGGGCCAACAGCAGTTATGGAATGCTTGAGTAATAAACAAGCAACTTAATCAAAAAGTTTTATTTCCCAGAGGATGGTAGTGCTAAAAGGCAGTGAGCAGCATGTTCTGTCCCAGACTGGGTTCAAAGCAGTCATTACCATGCAAGAGGTGCACGCAGATTTAAGAGAAACACTTCTATTACATACAAACGAAACGTTTGACACTTCAGGCCTAGAAATTCTGAGAAAATAAAATTTAAAAATGGCAAGACTTCTGTAGTTGCAGATAACTGGATGGAAAGACTGTAACCACACTGAGCCACAAGAGAATATTTTGGAATTTGAGGTTCTGGGTAATAAAACAGTAATTCAAGAAGATGAGAGGAAATATGTTAAAATGTCATGTCAGAGAGCCAGTAATGGTGCAAAGGACTGTAAGTGAACAAGACATTAAAACTTGAAATGTTTTTTGAAACATCTAGCTACTCCCATGATCTTGGGATCAAGGTTAAATGCCGATGTTAGAGAAGGTTTTCCAGAACTTTTTGTACTATGTTGATTTTTGGGGATGAAGAACATCTTAAATGTAGAATAATAGACTTCCTAAGGTCAGCTCAAACCTGATATAGCAGAAATGAGGTGCCCAGCCTCTTCTTTCCATATTTTATAGGGACTGTGCTATGTTGCAATCAACTCATCTTTGCCCACTTCTCATACAAGCATCTTCATGTTTCCTTGCATCAACCCCCCTATGGAGCATGCTTGACAAGTCAAATAATCAAATCCTTACTTTCATTTGTCTGATCCATTCCTGCCTTGCTGCTCTTATTAGCCATTATCAAAAGAAATTTAATTTAATATCATTATTTGCTCCATTCTCTTAAAGCAGCCCTAATATGTCCTCTCCTATCTCACTCCCTAGTAATTTTACATCTATTCTGGTGTAATTTTTTGACACTTCCCACCCTCAGCTCTCTTATCTCTACTTGAATTGTGAAAGGTTTTTCAAACAGGGTTTTGGCTTGTTTATATTTAATAGCTTTACAGCACCTAAGCAGAACTCTTAGGATCTGTGGATGTAATTATAATACTTACAAATAATCTGAATTGGCTAAAGGACTGGAGTAAGATCTGTCTGTTTCGGAGCTGGCAGCTCTGAGTCACATGCATGTGATTCTCCTCTATGTACCTGACTATAGTGTGGTAAATGTTTTGGGTTTCTTTTCCCTCTTCATGTCCTATTTGTAGTTACATTCTCTCATGGGATTCAAACAACTTCTGTGGACTTCAATGGGAATTATTCATACTCTGCAAGTGGAGAGCAGAGCCCATGACTGGACTGAAGCCAATGTTCTTTAAAAGTTCACATGCCTTATATTTGCTTTCTAATTTAGACTCCTTCTGACCAAACAAAGTGCGTGTGGAGGGGGAATGAAAAATAGTAGCAGCTGTTTCAGTAAAAAATTCTAAGGGTTAACATAACACGATGTAAACTATTTCATCTGTTCTTCCTACTTGCCCATTTTAATCCAAAATGAGTAAGTGGAGCCTTATATGTGGTGAACTTGAAGAATGCTAATGGGATGTCTGCATCATGTTGTACTCAGAGTACGTATGCCAGAATAGGAAACCCTGTAATTCTGTAATTCTCTGAGGCAAGAAAGAGGCTTTCTGAAGAGTTACTTTATATTTAAACTCTCATTCTAATGTTAGACAGCCTGTTGGATCTCTGAGTTAAAAATTGCCTCAGCTTTAGTTACTAGAGCCAGATGTAACATTGACCTTAAATGGTAAAAGCTCCCAAGAGTGAAAGAGAGGCTGGCCTGAGGGGAAAAAGAGAAATAACCGAAGTTTTAGGTAAGTAATCTCTATAACCGAATATAAGCTCTTTTTCAGCTGTGAAACAGAACGGAACCATATTTCCTCCTTAAAGGTACAGTATCTTCTTGTTGTGATACTGAATAGTTGGTTCTTTCCACCTCTTCCCTCTACCCCCTTCAAATTCTACCTCTTCTTCAGATTTTAGCTGCTTAAAAAGTGGGTGTAGTTGATGAAACCTAGTTCTTATGTGCTGTTTGGGCATATACAGGAATGAAAAAAGAAAAAGCTGTGTTAATTATACTGAGACTTGATTAATAAAGGTACGTAGTCAGTAATTCAAGGCAACCTGACTCACAGATACTGTTATCTGTATTGTGCTAACCATTAGAGAGTCTTAGTTAGCAGTGAGATGTGTTATAGAGATATATCATCTTTCTTCGTTCTTTTAATTGTATGATTTTCCTTCCCTCATGCTTGCTTTTAACAGTGCTGGAGTTGTTAATTTTGATGGATTACCTACATGTGCCTGGAAACTATCTTTTAAAAAAAGCATTTCTGGAACCATTTATTTATGCAATATGTGTTTGGTTTTAATCCTATTAGATGTAAATTAATACCATGAAGTTGTATCTAACTGGAATGCTGTACAGGAAAAAAAAAAAAACAAAACCGAACACCAAACCTTCAAGTGTTAAAGCACGTTTGCTTCAGTATGGAAAAATCACAGTATTTACATTTCCAGATATTTCAGTCTTCAGTTTTATCTGTGGTATTTCATAGGTACTCTGCACTGAAGTGCATTTTATTTTCTTGGCAAATTAAAAGACTTTTTTTTTTTTTTTTGTCTTGCTAATGTGTATGTTAAGCTCTTTTTTTCAGAGAGCAGTATGTAAACAACATGAAAGAATGAGGTCAGTACAAGGAAATGATAGCTGAAATTGAAGACTCAGGTTTGTTACTAACTCATATTAGTAACAACTTGTCTTGGTGAGTTATCTTTTCAAATTGTATATAGCATGGCTTCATCTGGTGAAAAATTCTCTGCAATCAGCAGCAGATTTCCATCTTTACAGAGTGATTAGACAGTAGTTTTTAGCTTATGCTGTGCAAAGATTGGCTAAATTTAGAGTTCTGAGCATAGACAGTGTTCCTGCAAGTGCTAACAGTTACTACATTTATATTTGATATGGTAGGCATTGTGTATACTTTAACAAAAGGTCACTTCATCCAGCTTCAAGAGAATGTGACAAATGAATATTCCTTGTTAAAACATTTCGGATCCGGTTGCAAAACTTGTAATTAATTTTCCTTTTATTTTTCTCTGGACTATCATTAGTGAACAGCTTAGTACTTTTAGGTTAATCTCCTAGCTGACCTTCATTTTTAAATCAACAATTACATCCCAAATCAACAATTATGCCAAACTTGGAGCTTAATAATCTAACGATACAATACACAGAAATCTAAGTTTATTAGAGTTAATAGTGGAAATTAAGAAACAGTCCAATATATTAAATGCTGAATGCTAGAGAGTCCTTGCTCTTTTAATATTCTTGTATTTTCTAGCCTTCAAAGGTCCTAGTTCTGATTTGCTGCTCTTGTATTTGTTACTGTACTTATGATGTTACATGCTCTCCTTCAACTTGTGCAAGGATGTGCAACTTTAGGTTATATTTAGAAGGTGTTTAAGTTTTAATAAGTAGTTTTTAAATTTGTGTATGGACTGGAGTATCTAATCTGTGTCTATCTCCTCCATGTCTGAACTAAGTATATATTTATAATAGCTGAAATGCTGCAAAATATCAAACTTTTTATTTTGTAACTGAGAATATATAATATAGTGCCTAAGTGTAAGTTTATCATAGCAAGGATGTTAAGGTGACAACAATTGTAATTTAATACAAGACGTACAGGTTGCTCGTTTATATGTAGTGAAAACTGCATGTTAACATCGGTGCTATGATAAAGTACCTAGGATTATCAATTTGTTTAAGTTATGTAAATCCATCTGCTTTACATTGCCCTGGATTAAGCTCTAAATTGGCTGCAGACATGAAATCTGTATACCTACCTACCTCCTTTGTTTTTGTATGTTTGAGCCAGTTTTAATAACTATAGTCCTACTTATCTGGGACCCAAGCAGTGGAAGAATAATCTAGCAGACAGACTCATAGTTCCAGTTTTAGCACCAGGTTCTTCCATCCTCCTTTGGATCAGTCTGCCTTCTGACAGCTTTTAGTGACAGTACAGTGTCAAACCACTTTTTGAAAAGCTGGATAAGGTGGAGTATGGCAACTGAGGTATAGGGAGTTGGTACTGAAAAGAGACAGATGTGAAAGCTTCTCATTTCAATAGTTGTATGTTTATGTTCCTTATATGTCATAGATTCTCTTGCCTCATCTATTTGCTGTTCTTAAAGAAGTGTATAAATCCAGGAAAAGGAAGCATCAAATGGCTTCTGAGTGGAAGGGGAAAGAAAATCCTTGCTATCTCAAGGTTTGTGGGCTATTTAAAGGTCTGGGAGATTTGTAGGCAGAAAGAGATCTTTTTTCTGTCCTAACTTGCAGCCTCCTGTAAACTAAGCAGAAGAATTTCCTTGTGATGTGTCCTTCACTTGTACTTCTTTTGAAAAGTGGGTCAAAGAGATGTTTTGGATCTCAGTATCACTGACAGGAAGGAAATCTGAGTGGGTGATGGATCTTTGTAAGCTTATAAACCAGTGACTAAGACATGAATTATTGCCTATGTACTTATGTAGTGTTATGTTATGGAGAACTAAGACTGGGACTGTTATGGTAGCACTTTGAAATAGTAATTCAGTTTCCCTCCCTGGAAAGTAGGTCCTAGGAATTCTGAAAAGGAGAGAGGGATTTGATACTTTAGAGCAAGTGGATTTGTAGCCTCAGGTTTTATTGGAGAGCTTGGGCTCTAACAGCATCCCTGGTTTGAATTCTCTTCAGTAGGTAGATGTAATGGGCTTTTTTCTGTATTTTTCTTTACTTTTGTTTATTTCAATGTGTCTATCATTAATTTTACAGTCTGAAAAATAATTTGAGAAGTTGGGTTTTACTTGGGAATTACCAAATGTAGTAAGTATCTGAAAGAAATAAAAAACAAAAACAATGACCACCACCCCTCCCCAACTAATAGCTGAAATCAAGAATAGCTTACCATCTACTACAACTCTTACCTGCCCTTGAAATGTGCAAAACCCAAACTCTTTAGGTATCAAAAGTCATCGGGGACCTGTAATATTGTAGATATGATCACCTGTGGGTTTGGACAAGTAAGGCCAGTAGAATATGATTATGTTTTTAAAGCTAACATGCATTGCTCGGGATGAGAGGGGCAGGGAGGGAAACATGCAAACTTGACAGCTAATGTATGTCAAGTGTGTATGCAAACCTGAAAGTTTCTTTCCTCAGCTAATTCTAAAGCATATTCTGTTGTGTTTTGTCGTGATACAAAGTTAAACTTCACAATCACTGTGCTGTCCCCTAATTTACATGCAAATACACTTATCTTGGTGATTGTCCAAACAGAGCTGCTGTCTCATGGCTATCAAATGGGCTCCACTGGGCTAGTTCCTGCAATTTCTGCAAAGAGCAAAGGAGTTGAAAATTGATATAATAAATGGGGGTGGGGGGAACAAGGGGGAAGCATTTTATGTAGGAGTTGCACACTTTTTTTTTTACCAGTTGGGAGGTTTTTCATCCTGGGAATGGATATGTGGTAGAAATTCTGTGCTGCTGAGTCAAGTAGAGCAGTTGCTTTGGGCTAGGGGCTTGCCTTCAGACTAAAATTATTGATGTTTATATAATTCTGCAGAATGTTTTGTAATGCTGAAGTTATACATGGGGAATTTGGCTCTGAGCCTTTGCTTTTGAAATCATCAGCAAAGTTTCCGTTGACTTCAGTGGTGCCAGTTGAGGCTGTTAGTGAATATCACAAAGGTAAAGGCTATGTTAGTTAGCAGGAAATGAGTCTGAAATCTAGGAGAATTTGACTAGGAGCAGCAGGTCTATTTTTGCCCATCTTATTTTGGAATTAGAGAAATGCACTAACAAATGGTAGGATCTGTAGGATGAAACCTGTTTCTGAAATATTGGAAAAGAAAACCCCACTATTTCAGTTTCAAATGTTCCCCTAGTTTCTCTGAAGTGTCTCTACAAAGACCTTTTTAGAAGGAGGTGTACGTGTGCAGGTAGTAGAATATAATAAAGTGTGAAATGTGGGTTAACATTTCACGTTAAAACTCCTGAAGTTGTGCCGAACTGTGCTCTAACTGCTAAACAGAAAAATGAAAAACAAAGTATTTAACCAGAAGCTGAACGAGGGTTTGCAGAGAGGAAGGGAAGTAATCTAATAATGTATAAAAATGCACACACGCCTCACTGTTTCAGCCACTGCATTTCCCATATTTTTCTTTTCCAATAGTGAATGAACATGACTGACCTCTGGGCTCGTGAAAATAGCACAATATCATTAGGGGCCTAGTTGCGATGGAGGGTGGAGTTTGCCCCAGGAGGAGGTGCCAAGTCAAGTTGATGTTCTGCACATCATCTCAGACTGGAAATATCTTGTAAGCAAATGTAAATATTGTGCTTAGTTCCCTGTGCAAGTATAGTGCCTATCATCTTGACTTCCCTGAAGGCTTTTGCAGTTAATAAACTTATCATTCCTGTTCCTTGATAGGTATAATTATCAGCATCACTCTAAAAGCTGGTTTTAGTAAGTGCAGTAGCCAGGGGAGCAGTCTGTAGAAAACCAAGCAGATGTATCAGCATTCTCAAGTATCTTTGATACTTCAAGCAAGATTGGAAGACTTAAACTGTGCTGTGTTTATTTACTGACCTAAGTAAAAATATATGTGAGGGACAGAGTGGAAGAATTTTGGGGATATATTCTAAAACCTCAACATGTAAAACTTTTTTTTTCTTTTTTTTTTTTTCCATCTGTGTACTGAGCTTTTGGGACCTGTTTGAAATCTCTCCTGCATGAAACACAGCATTAAAACGTCCCTTCCAAACTCATATATTGTGTGCTAGTGGAACAGACTCACTGGAATATTAACAATCTTGTACGCTTGTAAGAAACTCTCGACATTTCCTGTTGGATTAATTTTTTAAAATCTTTGACATTTCCTGTTTAACAGATTTTAAATGTTGTGGGGTTTTTTTTGTAAAATGGCAAACATCAACCATCCTACTCTATACAAAGCTGACATATAACCATAACAGAAAGGTGAATAATACCTAAAGATCCCCCAGGAAATCTGTCCTGTTGCTGCTTGGTATTTCCTTGTCTGGGAATGTACTCAGAAATTACATTAAACACCAAGTGGTGTTTTTCACTGATCACTTGTAGAAATGACACAGAACTCAAAGGACTGAGAGAAAAATACTATACTATATTACAAAAATGATGACCTGTATTTTCTCAAACAACATAGCAGGTCAAACTAATTTATTGTAAATCGCTGTTGTTGTGTTTGGAATGTGCAGAGCTTTGCCCATGCGTGTGAACTAAGGGTTTGTATCAGTGGATTATGATCACTCCTGAAAATCTTGCTTCACTTAATATGAAGACAACTTCCCTCTTTCTGTTGCTTCAGAGGTAAAGATCAGAGTTGATGAGAAGTTTTTTCCCTTCAAAGTATGACTTTGAAAATTTCTTGCGTATCTTTTTACAAAATTGGGCACAAATCCATTTTTCACCTATTCTTGTTTTCAGGTAGTAGTTAGTGATACACTCTCTCAGAACAAGATCCTTTAAACTCACAATATGTGTTACATTTATCTGTCTGCTTATATGATTCAGAGACTGAAATTGGGAGGTTTTTTCTTCCTTTTGAAGGTGGGCACTGTACATTCATCTTGTGTACTTATCTTCTGATCATCTGCTTAGAAAATAAAACAGCATGCCATTTTGACATCCAAGAAAGTGCTATAAAAAGTCTGTTGCTATGTTTAAATGCCTACACTCAGTTGCCATAGCAATAAAAATCTCAAAAATGATGTGCAAATTACCATAGGGCAATACCAGCCCTTTCTGGGACAGGGAGATTGTGGGACTGAGAACATGATAAAGATGCTCAATATATTAGAGGATGGAGTTGCCACATAGTTCCAGGTGCCCTGTGGGCAAAATGTGGCGTAACTGTACAAATCCCCAAGTTGCTGTGCGAAAAGCAACAGTTGGATCCCTGCTTAATTCAGTTGCTTCTTCATGACTTATATGACACAGAGTTCAATACTTTGAGCAAGTTCTCGTTTCTCTGCCAGATAAGTTGCTGAAAATGTTGACCTTTCCCTAAATTCCTCTGGTCCCATGATATCAAGTGTGAAAATCAAAATACAGAGTGCATCAGACTCTGTAGATTTCCTCCCTGTAGCATCACAATAGTCGGTCTGAAATGCCCTTGCTCCTGAGGCAGCTATGGGAACCCTGCTATCAAAAAGAAAAGAAATGAAATAGTACCTAATGGAATCCTTAGCATCTCTCAGGGGCTCCAAGCCTTGAACATTCAGTTGCTTCTTGAAGAGAGCAGGAAATTCAACTTCCTTCATCAAACATAGCAAGTAAAGGAAGGCATGCTGTTTTGGCAGCTGTAAACTCAGTTACGGTATTGAATTGCTACTTTAGGCATTTCTATGCCTTGTTCACCCTTTTACTAAGAAACAAGTTAGGGAAGACTTGGAAAAATTGGAGCCTTGTTTGAAAGCAATATGACTGTTCTTTTCCTTTTATTCTAAACTGCTTGAAGAAACCTCAGGGTTCCAATGGGCTTGGCTTGAAGTGCATAAGAGTGTGCTGTTCAGTTTGGATATAGTAGTCCACAACAGTCACATAATTATTCCAAGTGTTTTCCTTTATGTATGCTTTGAAGTGCAATTGAGAGGTCTGGTATCAAGAATGTATCAGTGGTAGAAATACATATTCTAAGTTTTTGTTTCAGCTGTTAGATGATGGTTAATGTTTTTGTTCAAGGGTCTCTTGTGCTGGTGAATGTATAGGTGAAGTGATTCTTAGAGGCACTGTGGTACTCTGTAGTTGTAAGGCACACCTAAATCCTCTGATACTTCTAAGTACATTTGGGCTACTTTGTTTTTGTAGAAAGTCTGAATAAACTGCTACCACGTACATGGCTTATAGTTTCTCACAAAATAAGAGTTGCAATGTTACATAGATAGTAGCACCTCTCATTTCTACCACAGAATAGCTCGTATCTGCAACCGCATTATAGTATTTTTCTGTCATGAATTTTGACCATATTACGATTGAATTCTAATATTTCGATTTTGGTTTTAACTGTAGAGAAATTCAACATTTTGTAGCTTTATAGCTGCACAAACTTACACGCACATGGAAGCGTGTGTCTTTCTCAGCTTCTATGTGGATTCTTTGTTTACTTTCCCTCTCAACTGTTCTGCATGGGGCACTGGACAATCGCCTTCCAAATGGGTTTATTCTTACACAAAAGTGTCAACAGGACTGGTTGTGGCTTTGTTTTGGTTTTTAACAGATGTCATAGCAGAGTCCAAATGTTAGATCCATAAATATTTATTGATAGTCCAAATGTTAGATCTATAAATATTTGATACTTATTAAATTTGTCTTAGAATTCCAGTTGTTATCTTTTGTGTCAAGCTTGGGAGATGCTTCTGTGGTTACACATAGTGTGCCTGTAAAATTAGCATATCTATGCTTCATTTACAATATTTCAATTACAATAATGTAACTTTTACTGTTGACAATATGTGATTATACAAATAACCTAATTGGGGAGGAGAAGACAATAATAGGAGGAGATATGTGAAACTTTTTGTGTAGCTTTTGTGTTTCATGAAGCAGTCAAATACCTGAAACACAGAAACATTTTCCTTAGAAGTATGTCCTATGCATATAGCATCACAATTGTTGCAACATTGGTTTATTCTATATTTCAAAACTATTCTGTATAGTCTCTGTTTTGGATGCTGTACCCCTGAACTTGCATCTGCCATGCAAGTGCACACTGCCTGATACCTGCCATTCCCTGGCTCAGCTTTGGTTGAAACTGTTCACCAGCTTCAGAAAGTTATTGCGGTGCAGGGGCAAAAAGAGAGTAGAACAGACAACATGGCTGCTTAAGGTTTTTTCGAGGGGGAAAAAAATATATCTATATATATGGCTATTGGTTAGAGAGACACTTCTCATATATTGTCCACTAGCCTTCTTTAAGTGTTAGCTATGCATTTATTCTTTCCAAAATCTATTTTTGGTTTTGTTTTCCTTGGAATAAAGATTGTGCTGTTATTCTGGTTGTCAGCCAACTATCTTTCTCCCTTTTTCCCTGCCCTCCCTCGTTCCCTCCCAGTAGCCTTTGAACTTGTCCAACTTGTTGAACTTGGCAAGAAAGGATCTCAGAAGTATTAAATTCCTCCAAGTGAAAATCAGTGGTAGTGGTAGGAGAGGAGGGACTCAGCTTAGTGCTGCTATGGGCGAAACGCTCTAATGTGAGGTGAAATCATCATTGATTCTCTTTGATCTGCCAGCTGACAACCTGGCATGTGCGAAGCTCAAAACCAGGCACAGCAAATGCAGTCTCCTGTCTCTCCAGACTGACAGGAGTCTAGGAGACAAGTAGGCTTATTATGATGAGAGAGATAAGATGCAAAATCATTAAAATGAAATACCTGAAGAACAGGGCTTTTTTTGCTCACCAACTTAGAAACAACTTGTTCCTTAATGTAGAGAGACATACTACAAAACTGTCTGTGCACTGATAACTTTATTTTGGAAAACTTTTTGCAAATGTGTGTGAAATAGATCATGAAAGCTACACGCTGATAACTCTCCTGTGATTTCACACAAAGTTCTAATAGTTGGTGGCAGTCCATATGTTTGTCATCTTTCCAAGGCCTGCCAGAACACTGTTAAATTGTGAAACAGACCCTCATCTATTTTGCAGATATTTTCATCAAGGCTGCAATGCCTAAAGGGAAAAGGTCTGATGTTTCAGATTCATTGCAAACAAGCTATAGACTCAACTCAGTTTGCTCTTCAGGCATGTCAGTCAGGCTCATGGGAATGTTGTTAGTGGACAGGTTCTTCCCATGGCGAATAAATGTCAGCCAGCTGGGTAGAGGCAGCCATTCTAATTAGATTTTCCTTATATAACAGATGTTTTGAAGCTCAGCCAGGGAGAGTAAAGTAATATCCAGAGACAGCAGCCCTCATCTGCTCTCTGGTCATCTGAAGAAGGCAGCTGAGGATCGAGAATCTCTTCTCTGAAAATTTCCTGGTATCTGAAGTGGCTTCTCCACTAATGATGTCGGTTCACTTGTGCATACATGAGGTCAGTATGTAAACTCTGAGGTTGGTGAAACTCCGGGAGTTCCACATCATGGACACTGACTTGCACCTGCTCCTTTAGTTACCCTTTTAATCACCTGTCATAGTGTTATCAAAAAGAAAAGAAGTTAATAGAGTTAGTTTTTTCTTGAAAATATACAGCAAAATACTGGACTCTTTCTGTGGCGATTACTCAGAGTATGCAAATACCAGTTTTATGGATCAGATCGTATGTACTTTATTTTCCCCACCCCCCATCTTGATTTCATGGGTTTTCGAAAACATTGGGAAAACCACACTAAACAGATGTTCACAAAAACAAAGAGAGATTGTGATACCATTAAAGAACTCCCCCTTTGGCTTCCGGCTCCCTTTAGAAATTTCTAGAGGCCCTTTTTGTCAAAGTAAAAAATGGCAGAATAAGATCTCATTTGTTCTTAAGCAAACTGAGTAGATACTTTATTTCTGTTCGTCACTGATTAGTTATTCTGTGATTATTTGAAAGAAATTAACCTGTGGTAACATCCTGTTTTCTTTCTTTGCTTGATCATCTATTAGGAAGGAGTTGTTTGTTTTTGCTTAAACAAACAAATGAAAAAAAACTCTTTTCTGTCTAGATAACATTAAATTTCTTTCCTTTTACGTTTAAAACAGGAAGCTCTTGCCTGCAGCATTCAAACCATCAGCCTGCTGAATTTTCACTGTCCTTTCTTCACCTGTGCTACATGGTACTATGCTGACCATGACAGTTCCAGACCTTAAATTCCTCTGATAGGTAATACCTAGCTTTATGGTTATATTTTAAATTTCTGTTTTTTGAAACATTTGTGCTAATTTCTCATTTGTGGGTCTCATCCAGTGAAGTTAATAGGCATCTTGTGCATGTAAGAGTTATACAGGTCATCTACTTGTTATTCTGACAGTTTTAAATATTTAAAAAATATTTTTAAGTATTTAAAAAAAAAATTGGTCGTGCGTTTTGGTTGATTAACATGTATGTTGACCGTTTGCTAGTTTTTTAAAATTAAGTGCTGTTTCATAAACCAATTTTAATTAAATTGTTCATAAAAAAATAGTATAACAGTTACAGATGAGAAGATATGGAATGCTAAGTAAATGTTTCTATAACACCAATTTCTGTGTTTGTACATTCTTCTACTGAGGCCAACACTGACAGCTTGCTGTCTGTGAAAATGTTAATCCTTCACAGTCCAGATCAGAAAATAAGGTTAGTGAACGAGGAGATAAAAATAATTGTTGGATTTCCTAACTAATATCCAAACCTATATTTTTGTCCGTAACTGTCAAACATAATTCCCACAGAGTTCAATGCTCCACCTAGATGGATTTTCAGGAATGGAAGTTACGTCATAAAACTCAGTATGTAACTGTGCATTTTTGCCAACTGGAAGTGCAATGTGGTTTGGGTATGTGACAAAAGTGAGATTTAGTTCAGAAAGGCAGAAGACCCGACAGCTACTATTGGATAACGCTACGAGGTTTGCAATAGTGATTTAATAATTAGGACCTATCCTGATGCTGTATTACACAATACCAATGTCTGATAAACAGTTCAGGTGAAAAAGTAGGATCCAGTGGCCGGTTTCACTTAAGTGTGTCAGGGAACAATAATTTCTTCTTCACAGTGGTAAATCTTAGCTAAATTAGCAGGTGCTTATTTGAAAAAACGAAAGAATTATGTTGCTAGTGTTCCAAATGTTCTGAGGTTCTTAAATACGTCTTTTGGAAAACAAACAAACAACACCCCCAAAATCTCAGCTTTCCCAAAATATTTGCAGGACATAGTAAAATATGTGCTGTTACACAGTGTAAGTATACCATGAAGAACCAGATCTTCTGAATAGTTCAGAACTGAACTGTTGCACCCTTCACTTTCTTAACACATGGTTCTAGTTTCTGCTGTATTTGTGCTATGAAGTAATGGTTTCAATTAGTGAATCTTCAATGTTCCGCTTGCTCAGTTATAAAGATTGGGTAACAATGTAAAACATATTCAGCATGTTTTCAATACACAGACCTCCCTAAGGGATATTAACCCATCATAGTAAGGGTTACAACCATGCAGCTTTGTGCAAAGAACTTCTGCATGCCTTTGCAGAGTAAATTGACTTGAAAAGTTATATGACTTGCGCATGCCTGATTTTTGGCTTCATATAGTTGCAATACAAATGAAGACAGTGTGAACCTGATGAGTAAATTAAGTAAAATCCCATTAGTCCACTCTGCTGCAAAAATTGAAGAAGAAAATGTAATTTTTAATACCAAAAGCACTAATATTGTGTAATTGGTTACTCTGTCATTGAATACTCGTGAAGCTCTGCAGCACAATGTTCAGTTAAGGTACTGGCTGTAATTAAAACAAGCTACGTGATTGAAACCTGTTTTTTGCTTCAGCTTAATTCAACTTGACAGGCACTTAGAGTTGAGGTGTTTTTCCTTTCATGTGAGTGACAGAAAAGTGGGGTACCATTCATTCACGTTGGCAAATGGTTGGTTATGGAAAGTATTGTAGTTACCCTGTTTATCTTCTAGATTCTGTTGATTCTTTCAGAAAATCATTTCTGAGTTAACTAGATAATGAGAATTTTGGGGGAAAAAAAAGTCATAGCAGCTCTGACTTTAAGTATTTCCTTTAAAAAAACCAAACAACAACAACAACAAAAAAAGCAGAAAAATGGTATGTTCAATTAGTAAATTTATCCTCTTTCTTCTGTAAAAATATACTTTTTTTTTCCTTCAAGAGGGTTAAAAACAAAACACTTGGAGAGAACGCTTAGAAAATTAATTTGTGAGTTGCCATTAAGCACCATGGAAATTAAAATAAACATTGTTCTAACTAAGAAACATTAACAATAACAAAAGCTTGTGTTGGAAAAAATCTTTACATGCCTTAGAAACATGTTCAACACAATTTGATATCATCTTATTTACACAGATCTGACAGTATCATTGTATTGATTTATGTTTAGATAGTTGGGGATTTTTTAAATTGATCTAGACATTCTATATCTTGTTTGTTAAGCTAGCTTGGCAAGTGTTACTTGTTTGTGGTCAGTTGTTATATATTATAAAGATGAAATAAAGGAAGGATATGAAAAAAAGATTATTGGAACATACATTAAGTATTTATAGAAAACCTAGTAACTCTAGTTTTAGCTTTCTTATTTCATTCAATTTGTGAGGCAAAACTATTGGGCAGATAGTTTCCTAATGACTGCAGCCTGGGATTTGGATAGTAAAAGAGAATTAAGATTTTTATTCTTAAGAACTTAATTTCTTAGCCAATAAATTTAAGAATTAAGAGAAGGATGTAAGCTACCTCTCTTTAGCCCGCTATTCCTTTGTCTGCCCCAAGCAGTTTATTTGGAAGGAAATCTGGAGTAAATCACTTCAGGAAAGGGACCTATATTAAAAAAGGTTAATTTTAGCCTAATTAAATTTGTTTCCCTGGGCTTTCCCTGTAGGCAGCTGAGAAGAGGGAGGTTCCTCCAGAGTGCAATTCAGAGAGACTAAATTAAGTTCCTGATTTTAGAGCAGGCACTTAAGTTGACTTAAAATCAAACAAAAAGACCAACCAAATTGTGTGGCTGATATATAGTATTTTGGATGTGGTGGGTTTTTTTGGTTTTGTTTGTTTTGGTGGGGGGGTTTTGTTTGTTTGTGTTTTGGTTTTGTTTTTTGTTTTAATTGAATACCTCTAGGTGGGAAGGCCATCCATCATATCTGAAACTTTTTTTTTTTCCGCCCCCCATATTTCCTTGCCTACTGAGACCTGATTCTTATACTGGCTGAACTAGAAAGAAATATTCATTGGAGAAAGAGAAAAGGTACTTCCAGCCTCTATTGCAGAAAGTTTGATGTATTCCTTTGCACTCTACTGGTATAGAACCTGTTGGAGAAAAACAGTAGGAGTTGTGAGAGCATCTTAAAACATCCCCCCAGTTTGTACTGCGGATTTGAGAAGAGATTATTTTCATGTTTTTTCTGACTCAGCCACACGTGAGGTGTTGGGAGCAGGGCTGTAGGCCACACCATGCAACTCAATATGTGTGACAGGTAAGGGGATGGCAAAGGAAGAAACTGGTAGGCTAAGATAATAAGAAGGAAAAAAGATGGAGAACGGCATTAATCCTTTGTAATTGAGGAGTGTGTAAATCTTCAAGCCAGCCTCAGTTTCGCAGTCTTCCAGGGAAAGAAGGGAAGAAGATCCTATATTGGTTTTCACCTGTGTCTTCATATAGCTGTAAAATTGGGAATGTCATTGTGTGTGTGTGAGCAAATGTGTTTATGTATATGTAAGACTGCAAAGTTTGAAAAGTGCTGGCTCGCTGTCTTTGTTCCTGTGAAATCCAGTACTTCTATGATGAATCTTCAAGAACTGAAAGTACTTTCAGTGGCCTGCCCCCCAAATAGCCTCTTAAACACATCTCAAGTTTGCTCATATGCAAGAATCTAAAATGTAACAAAGCAAGGAGATGCCAGACATTCTTCAGACTGAGATATGTTTACTTCTTCAAGAAGATTTCTTAGGAATCCTGCACAGTACCATCCTGTGGCAGCAGCATATTAGCTCTGGCTGTGGTCTGAGCCTGTACTGTCCTGTATTGACTAGAAAAGTGTAAGAAAAGTCTTTTTTTCCCGTTACTTTCTTCTCTGATGTTCTGTCCATTCCTTCAGCATTGCAAATTGCTCATAATGTTCATAAAGGCAATTTTCCTTTGTTCATTTTCTCAAAATAATATTCTTTCAGAAATTGAATCTAGTTCTACCAGTGAACATTAGAACTGCATATCCATGTCATGCAAACTGTTCACCTAACCTCACATGAGGGTCATGTTTACGTTACACCAAAAGTAGGAACATTGTTTAACCTCACTCTTTTCAACCATCTGCAGGTTAGGCCTTTCCAGATCCAGAGGCTGTACCTCTCCTCTGAATGCATCAAATCCCTTTTTGAACTCAATTATATGCTCCAATTATTTTTCAACTTTTTGTGATAACAAATTCACCTATTTAATTATATACTGTGTGAAGGAGCTTCTTTTGTACTTAAACTATTGCCTAACAACTACTTTTGTCATCCTTATCTTTGTGTATTGTGAGGAATTGTGAGCAAATAACAGGCCACCCTCTCCAGTCTGTTCATGAGTTTTTCTTTTAATTTCTAACCTGTTTCTATCCAGAAGTATCCCTTCTTCACGTTGAAGTGCTCTAGTCTTTTTTTGCATGGAAACCATTTACAATTTCTGACCATTCTTTCTTCTATGTACTCTTTGTGTTTGTGTTGCTATGTGGTTTTTTTTTGAGATGTGACTAGAAATGATGTGAGTGTAACATGATCTTAATCTATGTTGTTTCTAATTTTTACATACTAATTGTTAAGATTTTTGCCTTTTGGTTGCTGCTGAATGCTATTTTCAGAGAACTAATCAAAATTACTCCGATCTTTTTTCGGACTTTTTTCTGTCTGGTATAACCTAATAATGGGCTCTGATTTAGCTAAGTATATTTTATGATTATTTTTACCCATGTGCATTGGCTTGCGTTTTTTAGCAGTTTATTTCACCTGTCATTTTATCATTCAGGTGCTTAGTATCCCATAGACTGCCTTGACTGGCTTTAGATCTGATTTTCTCATCTCAGCTTTAGTCAGCTCTACACACCCTCTTTTCCAGATTCTTCATGACTGAGTAAACCCTGCAGGAGAAAGGCAGATCTGCAACTCCTGCCCTTTGTTTCCTTCCCTTCCCTCTGCGAGAGGAGTGTTTCCTTATGAGGTTTGGTAGACAGCTGTGTCGAAACCTCTCTTTGAAAATGTGTTAGCTGTATTAACATGCTTATTGACTTATGTAAAGAATATTAATGAAACAGCAAAGTTTGGGATGCTGTACAGCCCTGTGTTAATTTATCATTCTCATATCTGCATCTATTTAGTAAAAAAATTACATTTATTTCTTATGTAGGATAGTTATTGTCCTGAAGTTAGGACCTGGGATGAAAGCCTTAAATGATAATAAAATTATAAAGCAATCAGTCCTCAAAGAAGAGATTTGTTTTGTTTTGGCATAATAGCAAAGGTCTTCAATGTCAACACCAAAATATTGAGGGAGGTGTTTGGAAAGAATGGGCATTATTCGTTGCTTATAATATTTGCCTTTATCTCAGTTTCTTTGAAGTTTGTTTTCTTTTTATT